>NC_046316.1:52402971-53652971 GCF_009819535.1 Lacerta agilis
CTCACTGCTGGCATGCATAAAAAGGCATGAGCTATGCCTGCTTTTCCAGGTCAGTTCTGTGTAAATGATCAGAACAGATCTTGTCCCCTGAATTAATCAGGTGATCTGATGATTTTACATCAGTTCTGTGCTGTTTGTAAAATATATTCTGCTTTTCCAATTTGTACTATTGCAAAGCTTTTGATAAGGATCAAGTAGGCACAAAGGGGATGGAAGCAGTAACAACTGGGATGTAAAAGAGAGGGGACCAAGATGTACAGCTGCTAGATGTTAAGAGAATGGATGTGAGATATTACCCCTACATTATTCACTAGGAGGCAAGGACTTTTTTTGTTCACCAGTTAAATAAATTACATTCTCAGGATTCTGTGCAATGTTGGATAGAAAGTGTAGTAGAAGAAGAGTTTTGCCTTGGAAAGTGTTTCTAATTTGGGTCATGGCTATATGACAAATCAGATATCAGAGGACAATTCTCACCTGCTATTTTTACGTAGTTTTAGGTGTTAAGTATAAGTGCCATTTTTAAAGAAGGGCTGGAAAACAGCCCTGGCAGAATTTTCTAGGTATATAGTCATAAAGCACAACATCAGTGAGTAACTCCAACTCATGCATATTGGTGTAGCCGAAAGTTCTCTCTTAAGTCAGATTTATGGTAGACTATGCATGTATGTGAGAATGAATCAAATGAGACAAGCCAGGAAACACACCCTAGAATACTGGCAGAAGAAAGACACCATAAATATTCCTTGCACCTTTGAAAATGAATAGAAGAAAAAGGAAGCTTTAAAAAAAAAAAACCTAGTTCATTTAATGAGCAGAGCAAGAGGAAAGCACAAAGTAGTGGGCAACTTTCTGCTATTTTTAAACTCCAAAACAAATTTAAATAAAGCTCCAAATATAATTTTCATATTCAAAAGTTTTTGTAAGGTTCAATAGGTATAAACATTTACAGAAACTATGCTCTCACGCAGTTCTTGATAAACCATGGTGATTTGGTCCTGGCTAACCCAATCTGCTTTCGAGCAAGCGGGAACACATTCCTCCTTGCAGCTGTGGTCGGCTTCTCTTTCTCTGCTGCCTCTTGCACTGCAGAGGCAGCAAGTGAGAACAAAAAAAGCCTGACTGTTCTTGAAGTTAGCCCTCAGCAAGACTGCTCTTGGATTCCACATATTCCAGTGCTGCTGCCTTCACAGACTGGACTGTTTCTGCTGTGCCATACTTCTTCTCGTATTCCAGATAGCGCTTAAAGAAAAACTTCATCCTCTTTGCTGCTAGGCTTAGGTGTATTACACGTTCAAAAATATCCCTGCAAAACAAAAACAAGGAAAACTTTTTTTTATGCAATCAAACAGGTAACAAACAAGCAACAGAAAAAGCATGGGCCTGGGAGTTAGCTAATCCTGTGGGTTTAAGAGAACTTTAAGAGAAGTGATACCTAGAAGACAAGAAGTGAATACCACATGTGTTTCCAGAAAATTCAGACATTGTGTGCAATCACAGAGAAGCTTTAAGATCCCTAGCGTTTACAATGATCTGTTCACAGAGCTTCTGAAACTAGAGCAAGTTTCACTTGTATGTTCTCCTTCAGAGCTCAGTACACACATGCTTGGAGAGGTATACCATCCTCTTTGAGAAATCCTGCTCTGTCAAATGTCAAGCACATCTCAGCTGCTCTTTACAAGCATGGCAGGGAACCCCTAGCCTGAGAAGTGATAATATTTCTAGTCTAAGAGCACGCTTGCAGCAGTTTGGTTCACATATAACAGAAAACTATGTTTTTCTGCTAAGAGAACAAGCTAAGGCTCATGCACATAGTGGAGATCTATGAATTCCCACTACATCTAAACTCAGCTAGGATGTTATGATGCAAAACAGATATACTAGAATTGGTAAGAGCCGCAAATCCTTTGCTTCCTCTCTTGTTAGAGAGTAAATAGTGTTGTGGCCTTTTAAGGGCTGTTTTGCTACTGAAAGGGGAAATAAATTTCTAGAAACTTGGAAAAGAGAGCAGAAAGGTATAACCAGTCGTGCTTCAGGGACAGGCTCTCTGCAATTCCCATATGGTGTTGCTCTGAAGCCACATACCCCACACCCCAGTTTTCATACCAGCAAATATTTCTGTGCTATGGAACAATACTTTTTACCAGCTTGCAATTAAAATTTACATACAACAAATACTTTTTGTGCCTTTCCAGAAAACTGGGAATCATGGCTTATGAGTATGAAGGTTCCATGCTAGACTCTCACCTTCCAGACTAAGAGAAGGGAAAGTATTGAGAAAGAAAGCCAATGGGTTCCTCTAGTAAATAGCAGGCCCATTACAGGTCATTAATGCTTATCATCCAGTCACTTGCTGTGGCACCTTTCAGGGTTGTAATATTTGCTCACTTGAAATCAAGCTTCCCAGCTTCCCTGAATTTAAGGCCAATAAGCATCCCTTATGTTGTATTTACATCATTTCCTAGGAAGTTAAGAAGTACCAGCCCACTTTCCCATGCTAGCACTCACCGTACTTCCTTTTGGCTCTCATGTTTGATCATCATGTCTATGTACACCGACCAGATGTCTGTACGCTTTGGGTAGGTGCTCAGGGTATTCTCAAAAATGGTCTTGCCATACTCCGGATCGCCAAACTGGAACTCCAGCTGCGCCAGCTTTGAAATCACATCCAGATCTGCAAAAGCGCAAAAGTGCATTTTGGAAGTCTTCTTCTTGATAGTAGTCACTGCCTTTGCTTAGAGTTCAAGGATGCTGTAGTTAGGGTACTTTGGGAATAATGTTAGCGAGGAATTGGGGTTCCATGCTACCAAATTCCCAGAGTAGGCAACAAAGCTAAAATTATGAAAAAAACACACACCTGTTTCATAAAATATGCATTGTTCATAGTGTTGGCAATTTTTTATTGTTTGGGAAAGAAATGAAATTATGCAATCAATGCAAAAGGGTATCAATACATCACTAGTGCTGAAGACTAAAGAGTCAATCTAGGCTATTAAACTCCTGTCTGAATTTCTCAAGCCATTGGTAAAACTGCAGCATCCAGGAATATACACAGTGCTTTATAGTTACTTTGAAATCTCCCCAATCAGAACATGCTCTGCCCCCCCAATCCCTAACTGATAAACTTTGAAAGGTTTTTTTTTTATAAAAAAAAGGAAAGTACCAATAAAATTATTGAAAGAGAATTTGCTAACAATGGGTATGGATATTTTTAGATTCACTGCACATGCTGCATTTCCTAGATATTACCTGTGTATTACATAAATAACCAACATGACATTTAGATGCTAATCACAGGAAAGAAGAGCGAAGTGGTTCTTACGTTCTTTGACTGGCAGGCACTTCAGTGCACGTGGGAGGAGCCTATGAGCTGCATCCACCAAGCCTCTTTTCAGGAGAAAAGTGGCGTACTTCACCCACACAGATTTTTCTTGACGAAAGCGCTTCAGCATTGTGTTGTACAGGTCATCAGCTTGCTGGAAATAAAAATCAGAGGAGAGCGGATCGTTCAAACCATGGAAACACACTTTGAATCCTGTGGTTCTCTCTTGCCTTTGTATGCTATTCCAGTATCTTCATTCACAACTGTATGCTATCTTGGAGTACAGAACTCAACTCATGGGTCCCAGTGGATATTATGCAGCCAACAAGCTAGAGCAAGAAGCATTGTGGTGGTATTGCTTAGATGAGAAAGAAGCATGCAGAGAATCAGCCTGATGCTTGTCCAAAATGGAGGAAAATCCACAGCATGATAAATCCACAGGGTAGATGGAAGCACAGGATCCAAGTGGATCAATCAAGGTGGGCTCTTCGCAAGAACAGAATGAACAAGCAATTTCCCTGCCAGACTCAGTGAGAAGAAGTGATCTTTCTCTCGGCAGCACTGTAAACCCAGCCTCACCTTATATTTCTCAGAGCTACTGTAGATGTCTGCCAGCTGCTGGAAGACCTTCAGAGGCTCGTTGTACTGGATGGCTCTTTCGAAGACTTTCATTAGTGCTTCTTCGGTGCCATACATGTTCTCCAGGTTCAGCAGTGCAACCCACACATTCAGCTTTTCTTGCTCCTCTCTGAAAGAAAAAAGCGCCATAAATAACCACCATACCTACAGATGGCTCAATGCTAGCCTTTTGCTCAACAAATCCACCTGGAAGAGAAAGCAGGTGATCTGACTGGACAACGTCTGAAGGGAGGGGAGAGAAAGTAACAGAATTGTCCACTTTGTTCTGCAGGTGCCCCTCCCATGAGATAAAGCCAAGCTAAGCATGCATGGGCAATAGCAGCTCATCAACTAAAAGCTAAAAATGGATGTTAAGGGGAAGCCGTTCACCTAAAGGAGATGGTTTTGAGTGCCCTTTCTGCCACAGCTCTTGCTTTCTCTATCTCCGTAGCCTGGAGGTGAAAAGCCATATACTGCAACCAGAGGATGGAGCTGTCAGGGTTGCCAAGGAGCAATCGGTCAAAGTCGTCGGCTGTCTGAGGTTGCCGGCTGGGATCCATCAGGGCAGCTTCAAGTTTGGAGAGTTCCTTCTCTACCTTCTGCTTCTCAAGCTCTTTTTTCTTCTTTGTCTGCTTCTTGGTCTTAAACAGAGGGCCAAGGCAGGAGAGGAAGGCAATTAGTCGAAAAGGATAGAGAGTGTTTTGCGAGTAGGGGCATGGCTCAAAATACAGCTGCATATACAAAAACATTATTTTCAGAGCAACACATCTAGAGAAAAGGATCTATATATGGATAGTCTCTATAGACATATGTATATATAAATAAGTGATCATTGAATCCCAGATGCAAGCCTAAATCACAAAAGGCCTTTTGCACAAATTAATTCCTGACAGAGCTAAGCTAATTTTAGAAGCAAAGCACTGCCTTTGTACTTTCTAGGACAGCAAGATAGTACTTCTCTTAAGAGGCCTAAGTAAACAGGATTGCATACCGAGCACTATGCAAAGCAAAATACATTGAGATACTCTACCGTGGACTCTGTAACATCATTGTCTTCTTCTTCGCTGTCAGAGCTTTGCTCCCTCTGTTTCAACATGGTCGTATCCAGCACACTTAAGCCTTCCTCCCATGTAAAGCTGGCTGAAACCTGCAGCCTTGGAACTTTCTTTTCCTGCAGAAAACACAATCAAGAAAAAAGCCTCTATTTAGAAACACACACAGCAAGCATCCCACACAAAGCACAAACAATGCTCCAGGCAGTCTTTCACCTTAGATTTTGTTGCACACTTCTTCTCTTCTCCCTCCTCTTCTTCCCGATAGTAGACCTCAACACCACTATTGTCATCTTCAGGGCAACGAGTTTTCTTCTTTCGTCCTTTAACCTCCTAAAAAAAAAGTTCAGGTAGAGCAGCATAATTTTTAAAAAAAGAAAGAAAAAAATCCTCCCCATCTCCATCTCTCAGGCTCAAAGCCTCCTTTCCAGGATATATACCTGCTCACTTTCAGAGTTTCCCCTTTTTCGCTTTCTCGGCTGTGTGTCCTTTTCACCATCTGGCAGTTCCAGGGACTCTGGGATAATGCTTGGCTTCCCAGTGTCTTCAGGAAGGAGAGAGAGCTCTGCAAGGTTCTTTTCTTTATTTATACTGCAGAATGAATAAAAGAGATGGGGCAGAAAGAAAGTGGCAGGAGAGATAAGGAACTGCTATAAACATTAAATCTACAGAGTACTTTCCTAATAGTAACACAGGCTTTAACATTATTCAACTTGTTGAGCATCACACCAGCCTACTATGGTAGTCATTATGATTTCCATTTCATAAGATAGTGAGTGAGCAGAGGAAAATATAGAAATGCTTTCCCAAAGCCACCTGTTAGCCCACAGCTGTTGTGATATCTGAACTCTGGTCTCTGTTGTCCTGCGAACCATACTGTCCTCATGTCTAGCCGCAGTTTTTTTCCATCCCAGATTCACCCCTCTTATTAGGAAACATCACACCTACCTGAAAACCTTGGCAGTAAGAAGCTGGCCAGCATGTATGTATTTTGCACACAATGAATGATCCGAGATGAAGAGAGGAGAGATAAATTGTGGTGGGATTTGACCTACGACCGAGTCAGACAACCTGCCAAGGGGGAAAAAAACGATAGTGACATATAGTAACACAGGTTTATTTTGCTCCTATTGCAGACCAGCTTTATTTCTTAAAAGAAAAATGTCTTTAACTTGTAAGTGAAAAGGTGAACAAACTCCACACACACACACACCCCATTGATTAAAATTTATTCAGATTGTTCAGGGTTAGGTAAAGTTGCTCTGAGATGGAACAACTGGCCATTCCTGACTTCTAGAACTATAAACTCAAAACTGCTCTACAATTTATTTAGACACCATTCCAACAAACATTCACAACATGGAATTCACTTTTTTATGGCCAGCAAGGGAAACTTACCCAAAGAGGATGCCCGATGGAGTGATGGATTTGACATAGCCTCTGACAAGCTGACCATTCTGAAGATCATCGAGGGATGTGATTTCAGGGTCTTCCACTTTACAATGGCTCTTGGGATATATCCTATAACAAAAATGGAGAAGTAGTGAAATGCCCTATTTCTGGATAGGCCTCTTTATTAGAAAGGACACTTCTGGTGACTGCAAAGCGGGAAATCCTGACAATATAGTAAAAAAAAAAATCCCCTTATCCATAGTACAGAAACTATTGCAACATATGCAAGGGCTTTGAAAGGCTGAGAACTTCTATCTCCACTTTGTTAATAAAGAAAAGCAGAGCTCTAGCTGCCCTCGAAAAGCTTACAGTTTAGAAAGCAATGAGCCAAGTAGAAGTCCTAGTGGGATTTCTTTACTTTCCCTGTTCTTAAGAACTGGACACAAAAAAGTCAAGAACAAACAAAAACAGCAAGCAATTTTAGCAAAGGAATCAAAGGACACATATTTATTTACTTTGCAGAATCCATTCTAAATGCAACAAAATTTTGTAGTTGCACTTTAGGCCCAAATGTTAGGTTCCCTCTTCCCATGTCCCAAGTAGCAAGGCAGTTTATGCTAATTTTGAAAACCTGTGCAATAGGAGAGAGTATTTTCTATTATTATTATTTTTATTATTATTTAATCTTCTTCCCATCTAAATTTAGGGTGCAGGTCCTTACCTGGATTGTCGAAGGGACACTTCCATTTTATTACCTTCACTGGAAAGGATATAACACCTGTATGCAGGAAAAAGAAAATATGGAACTTCTGTACATTTTGAAAAGACCCCCTCCACAGAAAATATTGGGATTAAATTAGTTATACGATAACTGTTCTTGGTCATGGGCTTCATGAGGGCATAAAGGATCCAAGAGAACCAATGAAGCTCAGGACCAGAAAGGATTTAGGGTTAAGTGACTGTCAAAAAAAATTCCCTCAGCTTGTCTACAGACATGATTTTGCATGAGACTCTTACCTGACAATTTTCCCAATGCTGAATGTTTCTAGTGGCTGCTCAGCATATGAATCACTCAGGTGGAAAAGGCTGACTTTCCCCTTCCTTTCAAAGGGAAGCTGAACATTCAGGCCAACATGCGGAATCACTTTGCTCACATAGCCTAGCGTGATGGTTCCTTTCTCCAGAGAGTAAACTCCTGTTCAGGGGTGAGGAGGTTCAAACAGATCAAGTCAGATATTATAATACCGCACTCCCCTATGGCCTACTTATACAGTGGTACCTCGGGTTAAGAACTTAATTTGTTCTGGAGGTCCGTTCTTAACCTGAAACTGTTCTTAACCTGAGGTACCACTTTAGCTAATGGGGCCTCCCACTGCTGTCGCACCGCTGCCACACAATTTCTGTTCTCATCCAGAAGCAAAGTTCTTAACCCAAGGTACTATTTCTGGGTTAGCAGTCTGTAATCTGAAGCGTCTGTAACCCGAGGTACCACTGTACACTTAAAGGTTATCAGGCTGGATCCTGAACCCCAAGTGCATCTATGATCAATTCCCACATACGGAGGACCTAATCCAGTCCCTAGTACAAATTGCACCAGGAACTTTACTGGCACACAGGGAAGGACTATATTTGATTTCTAATAGTAACAAGGAAATATACTCTCCCTGCCTTGCACATAAACACTGACAAAAACAATGTCTTTCAAACTTTATCAGAACCACAACAGGAGAGACAAAAACAGAACAAGAAGAGCAGCCCTGTCAGATCAGATGAAAGCCTCTACCTAGTCCAGTATCTCATTCCCCACAGTAGTGAGCCAGGTGCCGAAGGGAAGCTTGCAAGCAGGATATGAATACAACAACATTCTCTGGCTTGTTTCTCCCAGCAGCCGGGATCTGGAGGAATACTGTCTCCAGTGCGTGAGGTAGCTCACAACCAACAGGGGAAGGGTCGTAGTTCAGTGGTAGAGAGCATGTGTTTTGCATGCAGACGGTCTCAGGTTCAAGTTCTGGCATCATTAGGTACAGCTGCCTGAAACCCTGGAGAGCCACTGCCAGTAAGTGTAGACGATGCTGAGCTAAATGGACCATTGGTATAAAGGCAGGTCCTATGACCAGCAGCCACTGCTCAGCATTTGGTTGCTCATCCTCTAGCTGTGCCACTTTGATGACATAAACAAGCCCCTACTACTAAAGGCATCGTCTTCAAGAGCTACAAAATGATTACTCATCCATTCACTTTGACTGACATACAGCCTGGCCCCGCTTTCTGCAAGCATATTAACGTGCACATATTAACGTCCAATCCAGCATGGCCTTCCCTATTTATTACAATGCCACAGAGGCATTTACATGCGTACAATGTGGATATGATCATGGGGCTGTGTGAGAGAGAGACAACACGGGAGTAAATGGAAAGCCCTTTTATGCCCAAGAATTCCATGACACATCTGACATTTTTCACACACAAGGAAATACAGGATCAGAGTTATTGTGAGCATATGGAATTAGGTTTATAAGCCTCTAATGACTAGATGGAGAGCAACAGTCATTGACCATCTCTTTCTGGGATCTTAAATGTTGTGGGGCTTTCTTCTCATCATACCTGTAAGTGACAGATGGAGCTTAGTTTCAGTGACATCAGAGCCGGTCACCGTCGCAGCCAAAGCTTGTCCATTTTTGAAGTGTTTCCTTGCGTGTTTTAAGATCTGTTGGGAGAGAATGACCTGATCATCACCATCATCCAACCACTTAATTGTGCCTGTGAAGAATACCCCACAGTGGTGATGCATTGGGGGGGGGGGCGCAACTGGGCTAGTGTTTAGCTCTTCATAAAAAACATTTTGAAATAGTTAAGGTTTCAAATTGTGCCCTGAGAGAGACCAGAACATTCCCTACACCTTTCCAGTGAAAATCTGAACAAAAAGAAGCCTTGTGCTCCTCTTATCCTGAAAGAAGCAACCCTTGTTGTGACTGCTATTGACTATGTAAATAGGCTTTTATATGGCTGTAGAATTCTTAAAGCTTAACTTGGACAAAAAATAACAATCCCAAGGATGTATCCTTTTGGCTTTGTAAAGACTAACAAATTTATTATGGCATATAGAGGTTATGTCATAATAAATTTGTCAGCCTTTGAAAAAATGCTATAAGACTTTGTTTGACTAACATGGCTATGTCTCTGGTAATAGCCAGGGCAACACACTTCTAACATTTTAATGCTTCTGTTTCTTGACTGTAGATTTTCATGTTACTGAGCGTATCCTCCTGCACAGAAGAGTCCTGTGCCCTTCACTCCTTGGCAATTACTTACTGTAGGTCGAAGGGAAAGAAGCAGCTGTTGAACTCTCCCTCTAATGTTAGGGGTGACCTCCACCTCCAGCCATTTATTTGCATCGGCGTACTAAGAACAGAAGTGAACAGGAGAAGATACAAAGTTCTTCACAAGAAAAGGCAGAGTCCAGTTTTTATCATGCATTCCCTGGTAACAGGTCCTATAAATTATTCCAGAATTTCCACATCAACCTCCCCAACCCAAGTGAAACAAGAGCTTATGGACACACATACAACCACACACTTTGGACACTACACCCCAGGCATAGGCAAACTCGGCCCTCCAGATTTTTAGGACTACAACTCCCATCATCCCTAGCTAACAGGACCAGTGGTCAGGGATGATGGAAGTTGTAGTTCCAAAACATCTGGAGGGCCGAGTTTGCATATGCCTGCTATGCCCCAATAGATGCATCAACCCATTGGGAAATTGCACCAACCTCTAGTATTCTGAAGGATGTCATGCTTCCCAAATCTACAGTGAAGACTGGCCCGACTTTTTAAAACAAAGCGGGTGGGGGGAAACCCTTACTAGGCAAAAGTAGAGAAGTTTTAGGCCTCACCTTCTTAACAAAGCATGTCACCATCTGCCCAGGCTTAAAGGGTTTCAGTATTTCTTCTGGATTGCCATCTTCTGGACCCAGGGCAGTTTTGCTTTCTCCAGACAGCTCACTGATTGTAAGTGGAGATTTATTTATTTATTGAATTTATATACCGCCCTATACCCGCGGGTCCCAAGGCAGTTCACAGAATACAATCAAGATATAAAATCACAAAATACATAATAAAAATAAAAACAACAGCCCAATAGTACACACACACAAACACACCAGTTATGCCCTTAGCTTCTTTGCTTTGACATGTCAATATTTCCCCTGTCCCTGATCAAAGTGTCTCCTATCCACGCTCATGTAGAACACAGGACTCCCAATCTTAAGTTGGCAATCAAAAGCAAGGGACACAGTGCATAATACACATACCAGGATGTGTATTACAGGACTAGTAAATTCTCAGCAAGGATGCTGGAGATCTACAGACATTTCCTATGATTTAGAATGAATTGGCTCTGAATAAAAGAGAGTCCACAGAACATGTTTTTGCGTGTCTCCTACTGCAGCTCATCAAACTCCCACCCCAAGGAAATTGCTTGTGGGCATTGGAGGGCCCTTGGGAATGCTGTGGGATATGGTTGGGGGGCTGAAGATAGAGAGGGGAAAGTGGTGGGAACTGCCCACTATCTCATCTGGAAAAAAGAGGAGCAACTTAAAATTAAAGCCATCATTCTACAATAGCTTGATCACCAGACATATTCTAGGCAGTCTCTATAGATCCATGTATCCTTAGAGGGCGAACAGCTTGAGATCCACTCCCTGCTCCCTTCCAATATTTCTAGGTCCAAGCATTTGCCAACCAATCCAAGATTTCCTATCTGTAAAACTCCAGGCTGCCTCCCCTCACTGTATACTACAATCCTAGCACCCACCAAGAACTTCTCTCGTCTTCAAGATCTGAATGTTTTATTCTGCTTTTAATCTGTTGGGAGCCACCCAGAGTGGCTGGGGAAATCCAGCTGGATGGGTGGGGTATAATTTAATTTAATATAATTAATTTATTATTATTAATTATAATTATTATATTAATTTCAATAAATAATAATAATAATAATAATAATAATAATAATAATAATAATAATGCCAGAATCATTAAAATTAAGCAAATTGTTACTTGGGTCTAACATATTTGTGCAATATATTCCAAATATGTTAATTCCCCGATGCAGGAGTAGAGAACTCCTACTCTGTCACTGACTAACATTCAGACCAGGAGACACTTGGGTAGGTGTATCTGTTAGCATTTAACATGTTGTTAAACCTCATCAAACAAAGTATCTAAAGGCTATCTTACCTTGGTCGGATGCTGAGCTCTGGGCAGGTACGGGTAAAATGGGGGTGGGTGATGGGCAAATACCTAAAAATTAAGAGCAGATTAGCACATCATCCTTACTCCAGTTGTAAGTGGCCCTTCAGCATTTGATAGTTTTTCAAAGTTCCCTCTTTATCTGCTGGGGGGGGGGAATAATCACTCTTTGAGCATGCAGGACTAAAACTGGAAAGGGTCTTTTCCACACAAAAGTGAGTGTTTCCTTAATTTGCGTAAGTCCTGCTTCTAGAGTGAGTGGGAGGAGAAAACCCACTCTGGGTAACCTCTCTCTAACAAAGAATTGCAAGTTGCCTCCTCATCAGCTGTAGATGGAAATGGGTCTATATCCAGGTAGGAAGAGAGACAAGTGACTATGCTTTAATTGCCTGACTTGGACTGAAAATTAGTAACAAAGCAATAAATGCATGAGGACAACACTTGCACTTAGGACATCTGGAAAGTCCTGTGCCTGCTATAACACTGAACTAAAATTTAGTAATTGAATAAAACTCAGAAAAGGCATTCAGAAGCTTGGGGGGATCTTACCTGTGATTTTTAATGTCTTTGCCCCCAATCACGCGAGCAGTCAGCTGCTGCCCAACTCTTAGCACTGATGTTGGAAAGGTGCCTATGGAAACATTATCCAGGATCTGGGATGCATGAATTGAGCCGATCAGCTGATCATTAATTGCCACTAGGACATGGGTAGGCTTGATTGACTTGACAGTTCCTTTGACCACATCTCCCAAGCACAGCGAGTGACTCACAATGGCCGAGGTTTCCCCAAGTGTTTCAGATTCACGCCGTGACCTAATTGCAGCCTTTCTCTTTTTCTGATCTTGCACAGCAAGTAAGAGCCCACAGTCGCCTGGCTGGAGAGTTTTCAGGACCACTAGGACCGACTGTCCCACTTTCAGTTTTTCAGAATCAAAGCGGAAAGTGTCATTGAAGTGGGAAGCCACGGGTATGGCAACCAGCTGACCATTTCCTACCAATGAAACAACTGCATGCTCTGTAGCCACATGCTGCACGATGGCTTGGTGCTGAGAGTTCTGTTTTAACTGGAAAACACAGAAATGACATCCAGAGAAATTCTCTCTCTCTCTCTCTCTCTCTCTCTCACACACACACACACACACACACACACACACACACACGGTACAGACTTCAGCAGCCATTTTGGCCCAAGACTTAAATCTATTATTTAAAAGCATTCCTGACAGATGTTTTTACCCTCATCAGAAAAACTCCAGTAATGCACTTTCCAGGGTTTTGCCAGGAAAGACTAGAAAATTACTTCAAATTCTCAGGACGCAACATTTTTTTTTCATTTTTAGGCCCCAGTTGAATTCCTAGGCAAAAGCAGAAAATGCCAACACTCCCTGGGGTTTTCTCAGATGTGTGCCTAACAGGTGATCAATTTTTCCTAAGGATTAAATAATATTGAAGAAGTTGTAGCTTTAACAAGTTGGAGCTTCTAGGATACAGGAAGCGAAAGTTGCTCCCTCCTCCTCATTATGGCCCCTTGACATCTGAATATAAGCTAATCAATTGTTTTGGTCCCAAGGACTGCATTCACCTTTGCCCAGTCGTCCAGCGGTCATATGCAAGTAGTAATCATGGCTATACATCACTCTTGTACAGACAAACACAGGATGCACACAAATATCTCTCCTCCCCACACTGTGTCAACTTCGACTTTGTCTTTGCTGCTGCTGGAGGCAGAAAAAAATGACTAGGAAGCTAAAACAGCTCTCTGGCTGGTGGGCCAACCACCCCTGGCCTAATTATTCCATTGAATTCTCTTCATATGTTGCTCATTTCTATGGTATGCTATGAACCTCTCTTCTATGACTCTGTTATTAACCAGCTACACAGGTTAGTATCCAGCATTAAAAGCCAATTCAGGCTAATCATACCTTCTTAGTTTTGGGGGACAGCAACTCCTCTCTAAGCGACACATAGACCTTTGATTCTAGGGAATCAATGTAGAGAACCACAGCTCTTGTTTTTTCACCCTGGACAATGTTTTTGCCTTTAAAAACAAACATGCACCATACCATAAGATTATTGCCTGATATAACTGGGCAAAATGAATCAACTGTACTTCAGTAATAGACACTATTTATTTACATTACATCACTGATAGATGAGTCAGGAGAAAAACCCAGAATTCACTCAGGTCTCAGACACACTTCTGCTGCTCAGACTGTTCAAAAAGATTCAACTCTTTGCAATCAAATATTTGTTTCCAACCCGAAGAGCAAAATATAGTATATCAGGACAAAGTAGACAAGGGGGGGGGGAGAGAGAGAGAGAGAGAGAGACCACAAAGTATGTCCTACCTCCAAGGTGAGTATGAGTAGCCATTATAGTCAGGCCAGAAACAGAGGTGCTATCAAATAGTGCTGAACCATCAGTGTTGACCTTGAGAGCCGTCAGCATCAGCCTCTGCCCAGGTTTTAATTCACAGTCTTTTTGAACGACATCAACATCATCTGAGGATAAAGAAAGAACTAAGTCCCATTTGCAGCTTGATGTTTCATCACTGAACTATAGAAAGTCAGAGTAAGTACAAGAAGGATTAACTATTAAAATCCCTTATTTTGAGGGATTATGCGCTGGTGCCTGAAAGTAACTTTCTTGCTGTATCTTTAAGTCAATATGAATATGGAAGGAAAAAAATGGGATCTTTTAAGATCATAGCAAATGAGCCAGTCACCCAGAAACAAAGTGACAGTCAAAGAAATTTAATCTTTCTCCAACTGCAAGTTAAGCAAAACCCACTTGGCAATCACATATAGCAGAAAACCACCCCAAGAGACTAGATGTTTTACCTGAAACTGAATTTTTGAACCTCTCTTTAAATAAAAGTTTGAAAAGTTCCTAGGCCTCCGATTTTAAGCAAAATGTTGAGAAAAGGTGCTCCCAGCTTGTGCCCCAAAACCAGGACGCCCACATGCATCCACTATGTGTATGTGGCCAACACAAGGTTTCCATGGGCCATCTTTTATTATCATGACAGCCTTTACCTCTTCCACTCCTGATACTCTTGATCTCCTGCAGCTCCTTAAAGTATTCGTGCAGCAAAGAGAAGCTCTCAGAAACAGAATCCTCGGAGGAGCACTCAGACACCTTCAGGGAC
The DNA here is from genome assembly GCF_009819535.1 of Lacerta agilis. Taxonomy (NCBI): domain Eukaryota; kingdom Metazoa; phylum Chordata; class Lepidosauria; order Squamata; family Lacertidae; genus Lacerta; species Lacerta agilis. The sequence continues at coordinate 52,417,753 of NC_046316.1, forward strand.
AGCAGGATGCGTTGCTTCTCCTCGTCAATGCTGGTCACTTTGGCAACTACAGTCTGACCTACCACATAATGGTCTTTGGTGTCTGTCACAAACTTGTCACTCATTGCCTATAGCAGTTAGGAGATAAGAACCAATTAATACTGTTCCTTAAGAGTGCTTTTGCAAGGAGAGCTATCAACACCATCAGCCTCAAGACTTCCAGAAAGGAAGGAATGCAATCAAAACAGTTCCAAGCAAGAAACCTTTTACCTAGGCTGAGTTAGAGACAGCTCTATTAGCGACTTCATGCTAGCCATCTAATTAACACTTCACTGCGAGATTGTTTGCCTTTCTAAGTAAAGACTAAAGGTTGCATTTTCAGCTAGCTGAAGATCTTTGGATAACGTTCAATTTGTTTTAAAAGTCAAATTTGTTCTATAAACATCTGTTCTTCGACAGCCAGCTGATGCTAATAAATTGGGAATTGTGCCATATACTACTGCTCTTTGGGGAGTGCGACAAGTGTATAAATGGATCAGCACAGCTGCTTGAATGCTCTTTGGGGGCATCGGCTATGGATGGTTGTGCCACAAGCGGTTTAGTCATCCTGGCCACATGACCTGGAAAGCTTTCTGTAGACTAATGCTGGCTCCCTCGGCCTGAAGCAAGATGAGTGCTGCACCCATAGTCACCTTTGACTGGACTTAACCGTCCAGGGGTCATTTACCTTTACCTATGTGTGGGGGCCATCTTGAGTGCCTGCATTTCAAAACATACCGCTAGAAAACAGCTTCTCTCACACCACTTGCAAGCAGGAAATTCCTATGTATTATTTTGTGCCCTTACTCCCAAATCCATCTAGAGAACTCTTCTCAGCAGGAATTTTTATCCTTGAGTAGTGCAGCATAAGAGATTATTTTAACTAGAAAGCACCTCTTCCTCAACATCTGCAAATAAACCAAATGCCTTACCGACTTGGGTGCCAGCCCAGTCAGACCATATGGAAACTCCACAAACACACCATAAGGCATGACGTTTCTCACAAAGCCAGTCAGCAGCAATCCAGGCTGGATGTCTGAAAAGCTCTTCACCACCCGTTCCTCCTCAATTGCTGAAATCACCGCTGGCTTTCTGCTCAGGGTCTAAACAATGGGTCAAGGAATAAAATTGGGGAAAGAGCATACTGGTAGTATGGTTTTATTTGGCAGCCACAACACAAGCATTTCACCAAAGCCTATCAACACAGAGGGGGAGGTAGGCAGACTGTTATAACACAGGGAACGTAGGACATAAATTGTGCCAAAAAGTAAGATCATGTTGCAACCAACCAACTGCCTGATTCCATTCAGATTCTGCAGGGGGAAAAGAAAAAGTTCTGTCAGCAAGAAGATTCCACTGGATCCTAATTGGTAGACAGCCATTTAAAAAAAAAAACCTGAAGAAATCAAAGGGAATAATTGCTTCACCCAAAAACCAAGGTGGTGAAGATACTAAAGGCTATAAAAACCTTTGCTCACTTTCACTCTCCCTCCATCTAAAAAAGCTTCCAAGACCATTTCTTTCCTTCAGACTGCTAGACATAGGCAGCAATCCTACACACTTTAGAGAGGTAAAACTGACACACACAGAATCTTTGAAGGTCACTTGTCTGGGAGACAGTATATGCAATGCACAGCAAGTGAATGCTGTTGTACAACATAAAATGGCTAAATGGTTTCACCAAGCTTGGGTGGACTTCAAAAGGATACAACATGACCTCCCTTGTCATGGAGGCATATCACTCTATGGAGAATATCATCTGATTTAAGGCAGGACCACCACAACTTGCTATTGGACACATAGTCAGAGAGATGATTTGTGGAAAGGGAGGCGAAAACATTGTCTGGCAAGATTGTAACTTCAAGGCCATCTTCTTTTTTCCTCAGAATTTTTACATCAACAATCTGAGCAAAAGAGAAAAAAGGTGACAGTTTTTTAATACTTGGAAGACCACCACCTAAAATGCAATATTTTCAGGATAACAATGTTTTTCAAAATGCAAGCAACTTAAAAGATAAAAGAAAGAAATCATCTCCGCAATCAAAGTTAAAGTCTAGTAGCATTTTTTATTTTTTTGGAATAACTTTTTATTGGGTTTCATAAACAAGAATCATAGGAATAATAATTGATACAAATAAATAAACCAGTTCTTATTTGAATATAACAAAAATAGCACAATAAATCTGCAGTAATATCTACAACAAATAGTTCATTATTAGTGGTCATTGTATAAGTTCTTGGTTTGTGAATTGATTTTTTAAAAGGAGGTGGGGAAGAGGATAGAATATAGTTGACAGATAACATTCATCATCACATTGCTAAATGCCGAATCAGCAGCCCTTCTGGTTGTGCAGAACACTTCAAGTTGGAATAAATGGTTTAAATCCAACAGAAATGCTCCATGAAGTAGTACTATAACTGGGACCCCATAGCATAGTCCTTCTTAAGATATATGAACTGATAATCTGATCATTTTGTATGAAATAAAACCCAAGTTAGAAATATCATAAATTCCTGTCTTTGCTCCTAGCATCCTAAGGGGATTGTCAACAGGTCTACCAGGAAAAAGGGAAGGGAGATCTTTTAGAATTAATTACCCGTCCGGTTTCGTATGTTACTTCTCGCTTCTTTGAAGTCTTTTTTTCTCCACCATCCTCAGCTAGTGCTTCATTTGTCAGCTTGAATGACAGCAGCAGTCTCTCCTGCTCAGGCTCACATTTTAAGACAATAACTTTGACCACCTGATTGGCAAAACAAAAGAATCATATCGCAGGCATGTTCACTCTCACACTTCAAAAACAGGACAACCTGAATGTGTCCCCGAACATCCCTCTACTGCATCCTATCTGGGTCCTAACCCATTTCCCTCCACTTTACCTTGATAAAATGCAGAAGTTCTGTAACTTTCCACTGGCTTTATGCCTCTCTCTGTGTTAAAGTAACAAATGTAAGTCATTTTACTAGTAGTTCAAAATATTTTATTTAAATGTTTTTCAAGAGAGGAAGAGAGACCACTGCTATGTCCTACTACATAAGCATATCAAGGGTCCTGCGAATTCAGTAATAATAATCTGCAACTCATGTTCTATCACTAAACAAATGTATGTGCATTAAAGATGTTATGCAAATCTGTTATGCTGTATAAATGGATCAGCAGATAAATGTGTATCTGAAGAAGTGTGCATGCACACGAAAGCTCATACCAGCTCATACCAGGAACAAACTCAGTTGGTCTCTAAGGTGCTACTGGAAAGAATTTTTGATTCTGTTATGCTGCAAATGTGTACAGCTATTAACAACTAAAAAATTTATTTACAGGTAGGTAGCCGTGTTGGTCTGCCATAGTCAAAACAAAACAAAATAAAAAATTCCTTCCAGTAGCACCTTAGAGGTCTCTAAGGTGCTACTGGAAGGAATTTTTTATTTTAAAATTTTTATATCAAGGATAATCAGACTTTTTACTTTTACCCAGCTTTTACCTGGCCTGCATAAAATGTTTCTTGAGGAACAATTGAAGGTGTTCCGCCGAGCTCATTTTTGGGGACAAGGCCCTTTATGTCATTGTAGAATTTCACAATGCAGCCAAACTCCCTAGCACATGCAACAAAACCATGGGTGATCAAGCCTGGCTTTGCATCTTCGTAACTGGATAGGGCAGGGAGTTTGGAATTGACAAGTGTTCTCTTAAGCGTCAGAGCGAGTTTCCTTGCTTCAGGATTGCAGGAAAGCACCTGGAGGAGGAGGAGAAGAAACTGGAATTATGTATGCCAACTGGCAGGAAACTGCAATTGAACCAAAATGAAGGAATGTCCAAAATGTCAGCTTGGAACTCATGGGATCAGTCCTAATACAGCTGGCACAACCCATCAGCTTAGAAAAATAAGGGATATGAAAGGTTAGGAGATAGCTGTCAGAGACAGAACTCATCTTGTAACAGGATCTGAATAACACTTCTTTAACTATTCAAAATAGGCATGGGAAATCTTTGGCCTGCAAGCTAAATGGGCCACTGCATGGGTCCTAATGTGGCTGACAAGGTTATTTCCCCAAGGCACACCCACCTGCCCAACACCCAATGTCAGATGATATCAGGTGTGGGACAGGTAAAGACATATCTGTAAAGGAGCAATTCAGAGCCTTAAAGTGCACTCTCAACTGTTCCTAGGTAAGCAGGGCTTGCATTTGGCACCTTTAAAATACCAAGTGGAGCCAAACCCTTCTAAAGTTAGCAACAATCAACTGATTGGTGCCGACTTCAAGCCCTGCTGGAAGAAGTTGCACTCAGAAGTTGCCTACCAAAAGCAGGGCTTGCAGTCTGTACTAAAGTCAAGGACGTCAGTGCTGAAGTCTGTGCAAAGGAAGAAAGGATTGTAATTTTAGACTCTTAAAGGTCCTACTGTGAGATTCTCTTTAATTGCTAATGTTTATTACTTCACCTTGTTAAATATGTAGCAACCCAGCCTGACTGCATTGGGGGCCTCTCCTGCTCATTTTGCTGAGTGGGGCCCCAGAATTCTGGTGCAAACTCCTGCCTAGACAGAAACACTGTCTACATTTTATCCTGTGGAGCTGTAATATTACACACATGCCAGCAAGTCCCACAGAACTCAGCGAGCCTGACTTCTGAGTAGGTAAAATAGAAACATTTGAAATTATGAATGCATGTCGTTGTCCCCATTTTAGATTCACTACAACTCTGAATAAGCCAGGTTGAGAGATAGTAACTGATCCAAGGATTACACAATAAACACAATGGCTGAGAGGGATTCTGAACCTAGGTTTTGCACATTCAACCTAATGTTGCCCACAGAACCAAGGCAGCTCTCATTATAAAGGCAGATTATTGCATGGAGAAAGCCCCCTTGGTCTCTCCTTGCTAGAGAAATCGATAAAGCAGTCCAAAGTGGTCCCTTACAGAGAGTTCTTACCCGACACCGGACAGTGCTCCCCACAATGTATTTCTTCTCTGGCTGTTTCAGAAGCACATCTGCCAGATGCAGTCGGGGAACCAGGCCCTTGATGTGCCCAGTCACCTTTACTTGCATGCCAAAGGGCTTCAGAGCCAACACCGTGCACTAAAGTCCAAAAGAACGAGGGATCAGAAAGCAAGAAAAACTAGTACAGAAAGAGGAGATGCCCTCCATCTAGCTTTCAGGTAGTGAATGTGAGGCATTCCAAATGTTTGACTCTAACTCCCATCAGCCTCATCCAGCATGAAAAGCAGTCAGAATTGATGGGAGCTGCAGTCCAACAACTCCTTTGGGAGGAAGGTTGGGATATAAATTGGGCAGCCATCTGGAGGGCACCACATTGGCTACCCCAGCCCCCAAGTGTCCCTCTCCCCACAGCTGCTACTACAGCGTTACTTAAGAACCATCTTGAAGGGAAGAGATCTAGCTTTCAATAATTACATTTCCCCTTGAAGCTTATGTTTATTGTTTTATCATATAGTTTAATTGATGCTCATTATTTAAATCTTTTTATGCAGACTGCCTGGCAAGGTTTGCCTAAAAAGCAGCATATCTTTAAAAAAGCATGATTACACAGAGTAAATGAAAGACAAATCCATTACACATAACTTTGTGGAATGTAGCAGAAACCAGACTGATTTCTGTACAACTAACGCAACTGCTTTGCTAGGCTACAGTGAAATTAATAGTGTTCCATTAATGCCACACAGCAGGATTTGGGTACAAAGAGGCATTAAGCACACAATTCAGAAGGAAATACTTGCTGGACAAAATTGGACCAAAGCCCTCGCCTCAGGTTTGTTCAGCAAGATAACCAAGATTCCAAGGATATTTTTTCTCTCCTTGAACTTACTTCCACCACCTGTCCAGGATGAATATCATGGTATCTCAGGAATGGAGCCTCAATAATGTGTCTGCAAACAAAAAGAAGGGAAGTGAAAATTGATCTGTGAGGTAGAAGAGAAACAGATGAAAGAGTAAAGAGAACTGATTCGCCCCCACCTCCAATTCTTCCTCCTGCCCTTCTGAACAGGTCACCAAGTGAGCTTCATGACCAAGTGGAGATTTAAACCCTGGTCTCCTATGTTCCTAGCCTGCCACTGTATACCATACTGGCTCTTTTTATATCTGTGCTGTCAGTATGAAACTTGGTATACAGTGGTGCCTCCCAAGACGAAATTAATTTGTTCCGCGAGTGTTGTTGTATAGCGTAATTTCATCTTGCGTGCGAAGCACAGTCGGAGGAAGTGCGGTTTTACGGAAAAAACCCCGCAAAACGTTTTCGTTTTGTGAGTCGCGGCCATAGGAAAATTTGTCTTGCGAGTCACCCTTTCATTAGCGAATGCCTTTCGTCTAGCGAGTTTTTCGTCTAGCGAGGCATTCGTCTTGCGAGGTACCACTGTATATGATCTAAATGAGGTAGGGTATCATTGGGCTAAATATCATTCACATTGTGTGCCATGATCTAGATTGATACTGGCCTTGGTGTACATGGAGTGGGGTAATAATGGATGTGTCCGGACAGAAATTCATCAGATGCTAGAATGGAACTCAACAGATTTTCCTTTGTAACTGAATGAGCAAAACATCACCTGAAGGCAGAAAGTTTGGATACCTATGTGGAACCATTTTTTTAAATGTGCAGATGCAATCCACTGCACAGGTGTGTATAATGTAGCCATCACAGCTGTTCTGAAAGCAATGGGACTTACGTCCCAACTGAAATGTATTGATTATCTGTTAGGCATAAGGAAGTTCCATCTATGCATAGAATTTAAGACATGGAAATATGCTTGAAACATGAGTATATAAAGACACTTCATAGACTGGTTCATTCAAATTGCACTCTAAAGCTTACTGTTTGAGAGACACCACCACCACATCATCCATTGGGCTGTAGTCAATAATTCGGCATTTATGCTTGCTTCCAGGCTTGAATGCTGCAGGTTTGAAAGATTTGGCAGTACCTGAAAGATGTTTTATCTGAAAGAGGTATAAAGATAGTGCAGAAAATGAAATTAAATTATAAATCCAGACAGTTTTCTAGTTTAGGATTAACCCTGCTGTAATCCAGAAAGCAAAGCAAAGCCTAGATGCTGCATCTGTCTGATTCTACCTTCCAATATGAATCACAATGAGACAACAGAGGTTATGATCACAATGTAACCACAGAGGTTATGATCGCATCTAATAAGGGCGAGCAAACAACAAAGGAATCTAGAAAAGCTCTTTGCTACCTTCAGACTCTGGGCTCTTCTCAATACTCCAGCACTAATTAAGACGTCATATAACACATTCACGAACAGATGCCAAGACACATCTATGTATTGAATCGGTAATGGGCAAAAGTGCTGTTGTACTGCTCTCCAAACATCAGCCATGATGGTTGAAAGGGTCTACCCTCCTACAAGGTGCAATCAGCATGGAGTTACTTACATGTGCAAAAGCTAGGCAGCCATCATCGAGCTTGAAGATGGCACCAGTCTTTTTGAGAAAGGTCTCAACTGTGGAGTCTGGAACTACGCTGCCAATCTGATCACTAGACAGCTTGCCAAGTTGAGTGCCAGGCTGCAGGAAAACTGGGCGCAGAGACAGGCGTATTGCCTTGGAGGTAGGATTGTTGAAGAGAATGCATGCTTTCACCTGGAGGGGAAAACACAAAGAGAGGGGGGGAGGTGTTAAGTTTGTAGGAAAAATAGGGAATGTGCTGAGAATGGTAGTTCTCTTAAACATTCTAGCCTCCATGACCGTGGCGAAACCATATAGAAATGCACCCGTTCAATTCATATCTTAACCAAGTCCTGCAGCACCACCTTAACACAACTTAAGACTTGCTATAAAATCACTTACCGTTTGACCTGGTGAGTAGTTTCTTGTTTTTGTAGAACTCATGTGCATGCAGTCCACAAATCCAGAGAAGGAAGACAGAAAACTTAGAGAAATTCCAAAAGGAGTCACCTGGAAATATTCAAAAGGAAACAAAAATTGTCCTGAAAGAGGTAAAATTAAACAGAATAATTTCTCTGACAGATCTAGATGAATATTAGATGAATAGTAAGTTCTAATGTGGCTGTCATGAAATGTAAATGTGTGTTTTATGGTTTATATGTATTATATGCTTATATGTATACAATATTAATGATTCTTTTGCTGGTGGTTCCAAATTATGTCTTCTAGTGCGGTAAATCACTAGATTTAATAACATTTTAGGGTGGTAATCAACCAAGTCCTACTCAGAGTAGACACATTGAAATTAATGAACCCAAGTCATGTCCATTAACTTCAACGGGGTAGCTTGAGTAGGGCTAATGTTTACTATCACCCTATAGAGATTTTTAAAAATCTAGGTTAAGATAGAAGACAAAAAAACCAAAAACCTCATGTGGTTCAGACACAGGGTCATAGATGTTTCCAACAAAAAAACCTCTATTTTTGCAATTATCCTTATATTTTAACCAAACTCAGTAGTCAGACTGGAACAATTCACAGCTGTGAAAAAGTGAATGCATTGTTTGTTTAAAATGCAGGTGTTAGGGAATTTAGTAATTTCACTGTACTCTTCCAAGAGAGAAGAAAATAAGATTAGCACATTAATTCGTAAAGAACAGCTTACCTCCTGAATCTGGGCTTTCACCACTAGACCAGGTAGCAAATTGCCAAGGGACCAGTTTTGTTCTTCTGTGGCAATAGCTGCAGCAACCTCCGACTGATCAATGGCCATGCGTATTATCCTCCCACCATTCTTTACTTCTTCAATAAGGCAGTTGAAGTATTGGCCTATCTTCAGCTCAGTTCCTAAGAGACCAACATATGCAACTATCATCACTTATCACCAAAGCTTTGACATTACTTTTCTGCCACTATGGCCATTATTTCCAGGCACCAGCTACTTCTGAAATCCTTTCACATGTTCATCACATTAAAAGGCTTTTCATCCTAGACTGAAATACTCCACTTTGCATAAAAAGCTTCCTAAACAAGAGAAGCCAGGCAACAGCTGGCCACTTATAAGTTACTGTACAATGATCTGTACTCAAGATTCTCTCTCTCTCTCTCTCTCTCACACACACACACACACGGCAGTAAATTCTGCCTCTGGTAACTCCCAAATCTAAGATTTTACAGTTCTCTAAACCACCCATTTGCTTCTCCCCCAGCCTTAAACCCAGTACTCCCAAGCATAGTTATACCTTTGTTGGCTGACTGCAAGTAGGCCTTGGCTTTCTGACGAGGCAGAAATGCTTTCGTTGCTTGGATGCCTATGTCAATAAGGTAGCCGTGATCTTCCACACTAGAGATGCAGCCGGAGAGCAGCTGTTTGGAGAAGAAGTGTAAGCTTAAAGGAAAATTTATCAGACTCCTTGTTGTTGTTCCTCCCTCCTCAAGCACTCAAGTTTCCCTGAAAAGAAACAGGACTTTGGGCTCCCACAAACGAGACCTATACCCTTCACAACAATATTAGGACAAGATATCTGCACCTGCTGAAATTCTATTCTCTGCATTCTTATAAAAGGCACAAGAACACTTTACCATATCAAATCACAAAAAATTAACAGATGATATGTTTTGAGCTCATCTGATGATGCCCATTGCCAGGTTCCCCAGCTACTGAGGTTAGGGCAGGTGACGATACCAGAGAGGTTCTTTTCCATGGAAGCCCCTCTCTAGGTCTGTATACCTGGCACCTATATGGATGTCTTTCTGGCACCAAGTAAAGGCATTTTTATTTACCCAGACATCTTAATTCACCACACTGTGTTTTTATTACTGCTTCTTTCAATTGTTACTTTACATTTCAAAGTTATTTATCTGCTAATGTGTTGTTATTAATTGTTGTAGTTTTGTGCTTTTTATTTTGCTTTATAATATTTTATTATTTGTAAGCTACATGAAATAAATTTGGAGAGGCAGGTAATTCAGATGTTTCATACCATGCCTGGTCTCAGAGTGGCAGCATTCAAAGCCTTGTTGACATCTTTGGGGTTGATTGTTAGCTGTATACTCTGACGACCTGTAGTAGTTTTGTCCACACCAACCACAGCACATCTGACCAGCATTCCTGGGGTGAAGAGATCTGAGAGAGAATTCAGATCCTGCAAAAAGATAGTTTAATGGATAAAGACTAAAATAATGAACATATCAAAACAGAAACAGCAGTATCTAGTCACTGGCTCTGAAACTTTGACCAAACAAAATGTTCTGCTGTAAGCAATACAACTACATTTTTGAACATGCTACGGAAAATGTTGATTACTGAAGGGGTTGTGATATAGCCATTTAACTATTCAAAGCTTAATTCCTCCAAAATACAGATGACAAGGCAAAGGAAATTCATGTTACTGGCATATGTTGTTCCAGACTGGTATGGTAGTGTCAGTCAAAATCTAGAAGTGTGTGTGGTTTTTTTTTTTTTTAAAAAAAAAGGTCTACCTTCTTTTGTTTTTATTCAGTTCCGAAGATATTAATTTCATTCTTGCAGTGTGCAAAACACTAAAGCAGGGCACTCCAGATGTTGGACTACAATTCACATCACCTCTAGCTGCAGCTGCTGGGGATGGCTAACAACATCTGGATGGCCTCAAGTTCCCCATCTTGGAACCAAAGCAAGTCAGGTGTTGTAAAGGCAGCTCTAAATGGTCTTCTACAATGTAGGCCTCTTCAGGACACAGCAGGAAACAGAGGAGGCAAGAGAATGCCCTGAACAGAAGAAACCTGCTGCTTAATGGTACTTGCAGAACCCACCAAACAACTGCGTGACACACATGCACCTTGTCTTACCTCTAAGTGCTCGTCTGTAGCCACCTGTTCATTCAGCATCTCATTGTAGGCATCACTTATACGTGTCACTTGCACAAATCCAGTGAGCCCATTGGGCAAGCTGATCACCAGCTCAAACGGATTAGATTCTTTCACGCATCCTAAGAGCAGTACCCCTGCAGTGAGGGACTGTTTAAAAAACCAAGGACATGTAATGAGAAACTTTCAGAAACACATTTTTCTCATGTGTTGTACATAACTAGACTGTCCCCGACAGGGGGAAAAGGTATGATGTTAATAAAAGCTGTAAGTCCCCTTTTTAACAAGACTGAAAAAAATTGAAAGAAAAGCAGAAGGGGAAAATTACATCATTGCCTTCTGCATGCTATTAATTATCTCTCAATACCACAATGATGTACAATCTACTCCTGTCTCATACACTACTATCTGAAATTGTACTACTTATTATTGTTCCAGTTACAGGTGGGTAGCCCTGCTGGTCGGCCATAGTCGAAACAAAATAGAAAATTCTTTCCAGTAGCACCTTAGAAACCAACTGAGTTTGTTCTTGGTATGAGCTTTCGTGTGCATGCACACTTCTTCAGATACACTGAAAAAAGTGTATCTGAAGAAGTGTGCATGCACACGAAAGCTCATACCAAGAACAAACTCAGTTGGTCTCTAAGGTGATACTGGAAAGAATTTTCTATTTTGTTTCGACTACTTATTATTGTGTAGTTATTTGCCACAGTGTGAAAATAAACCATAATACAAATTATAGACCAACCTCAACTGTTAGAAATTCAAAATGTTTAACACCAATTTTTACAACGACTTTCTTCTCAATCTTGAGTTTTTTTGGCTTTGGTTCATCTTGATGGTTTTTCTTTCTTTTCTTGGTCACTTCTTCATGTTGCGTCTAAGGCAGTTAAAAAAAAAGAAAGACATTTCAAGATTTTGAAAAGACAGTTGCTTCCCTAAAACAAGAGTGTCAGGGAACTGTCCCTGGCGCAGCGCAAGGTGGTGGAAGGGCTCTTGGGATGTTACAGAGAGCCCCGGCCCCACCTGACCAACAGCACCTCCTCTGGCAGCGGAGGGAGCAGCGAGGCTTCCAGTGGGGAGGGGCATGGGTCTCAAGGGATGGAGAGTCGAGGCTCTGAGGATGCTGGAGAGACCCTGCACTCCTCTAGCCCAGGGGGCGATGAAGGAGGCACGCAATTTCCGTCGCCCCAAAGGCGTCAAGGGGTGAATCGAAAGGATGAAAGGCGGGGTTTTCATATACCGAAACTCTTTTGTTGTGGTCAGAACTGGAAAGGGCCATTCCCGGATTCTGCCGACGCTTGATACAGACATGAACTTATTAGCTCTGCACTGTACATAGTTTGCACAATAAAACTATTAAAGGAAAACTCGGAGTTTTGCCTGCTTACTTATGAGCAACTAACCGAGGACCTTACAGCGAATATAGTTTTAGAGCTGCAAAGGGACCCATGAACGTAACCTGCAGAAAAGCACGTTTAAGAGAGTTTAATCTTAAGGAAGCCCTGGTCTGAAACTCAAAGGAGCAGTACAGATCTAAAGTTAAACAAGAATGGAGATCCTGTGACCTTCCAGAAATTGCTGGATTACAATTTCCATCATTCCTAACGAATGGCCATGGTAGCTAGGGCTGGTGGGAGTTGGAGACCAACAACATCTTGAGACCTACAAGTTCCTGCACTAACACAGTTTAGTATTATGGAAGCAAGTGAGCTCAAAATTGAGGCTGAAGTGATCCACCTCCTCTCTCCTTCTCTGACACACATCAAAGGAAGAAATTTGAAGCATTCACTTCCGAGTTTAAACTAAACTAACCACAATTTGTTGATATGCCCAAACCAGGCCAAACTCTGGCTTATTGAAATGAGCCAAAATCAGAAACTACAGTTTAATCAGCAGGAAACTTGTTTATACAGCACATGCATTTCTATTTTATCCTGAAGGGTTCCCAGAACCGCTTATTGAGTTATTCTTAAGAACAATGTCAGTACATCAATCTGGGGCTGTAGCACAGTGATAAAGCATATGCATTGAATGCTGAAGAATCTGGGCTGAATCCTTGGCAACCCCAGTTAAAATTGCTACAGGTAAAAGGGTTTGAGAAACACCTCTGTAAGCAGTTAGAGAATTGCTACCAAGCAGAATAGACAACAATAAGCTACAGGATGAACCTTTGATCTGAATTAGCAGAAGGCAACTAAATATGTTCACAATTTGCATACTTTGAATAAATTATCCTGGTGCACTATTGACTGTCTGGCCACTTTTTCTTCTTGACTTTTCCTTTGTGGGCCACCTCGAGGGAAATTCTCTTCTACAGATGACATGGTTGTCTTTCTGCAATGGAAGCAACAAAGTTATTTGCATATACAAATTGTGTTCAAAGTGGCAAAATCAACACAAACATTTTCATTTCTAGAATGAGAACAGACTTTAAAATAACAGGAAAAAAATAACCGTTGTGCTTTTGAAGATGATTCATTCTCTAAAACAAGGCAACACTCATGAGAGCATCAAGGACAACAAGAGCTCATAAATGTTGTTAACACTGTACCACACCTACTCAAATGTCTACTGGCAGAGAGAAACAAAATAAGCTAGTCCTTCCTTTGTTCTTAAGCAACCAAGAGTTATTTCATGAACCAAGATTCTAAGTATTCAATGCCTACATAAGCGGAGATCAATAAACAGTTTTTTCTACCATTAGCTCAGTTGGTTAGAGCGTGGTGCCAATAACACCAAGGTCACAGGTTTGACCCCTTCATGGGTGCATCCCAGGGGTTGGACTAGATCAGGGGTCCCCAAACTAAGGCCCAGGGGCCATATACGACCCAATCGCCTTCTAAATGTGGCCCGCGGACGGTCCAGGAATCAGCGTGTTTTTACATGAGTAGAATGTGTGCTTTTATTTAAAAGGCATCTCTGGGTTCTTTGTGGGGCATAGGAATTCGTTCATTTTTTTTTTCTTCAAAATATAGTTCAGCCCCCCACAAGTTCTGAGGGACAGTGGACCGGCCCCCTGCTGAAAAAGTTTGCTGACCCCTGGACTAGATGATCCTCAGGGTCCCTTCCAACTCAATGATTGGGTCCTCTTCCAAGTCTATGATTCTATCACTCTGCCAAGAAAATAACTCACCTGTTGATTTCTGGCTGTTGTGCAGCTATTAGAGACCCATAACTTTTTGTTATGGCAAACTAAAAAGAGAGCATTTCACGAACAAGATGAACTCTTCTAAATGACTTTGCTTCATGACCATACCAGGATTTTAATCATTTCCCCCACATACACTCAGAAAATCTAGCAATCATTTGCTGCGTTTTTAAATATAAACATTTGTATATAGCACAGAAGGCAAAAAGTGGAAGCCGGGGCAGATAAGAGCACTATTTTCACTTTGCTTTTATGTCCATAAAGCAGCTTTCAATATTAAAAAAATAACAAAAACAAACGGGATGAATGGCTTTAGTGGGAAGAAAGTGGGGCACTGACGACTTCCGGTTAGGTGCCGGTCAATGGCGGACGGGAGTCCGACGGCTCCGTCCTCCGCCAGGCTTTAGGGACTTCTGTGCCTGCGCCACGGGTCCCTTAAAGCCACGGGAAGAGCGTCCCGTGGACCTGAGCTTCGTGGGTCCCAGACGTGCCGTCTCCGTTCCCGATTGACCCTCGTAAGGGGGAAAATCGGGCGAGCGGAGCGCCGGCACGGGACTGAAGAAGCGTCTGCCTGCGGAGGATCAAAGCAGCGATCCCGCCAGACTCGAGCACCCGGCACTTCCTGCATAGAAATCTCCAAAGAAACTCTGTAAGTTAAAGAATTGGATTATTTTTACAAGTTTTAAGAGCACTGCTTACAGAGGAACTGCAAAAGGAAGCCTGTTCCCTTTAAACTGTTTGCGCGAGCTTGGTAGCGCTAAAAGATCAAAGCCGCGACTAACGGAAAAGTTTTGCGAACTTTTTAAAAGTTGATTAAAAGTTGTTTAAAGGATGTTTAAAGACTTAAAAACAGTTGATATGGCAAAAGAAGACGCCCCTCACCCTCTGGATTAGGATTCCGGGTCAGTAGCGGGCTGTGATATATTGTTGCCATTTTTTTTTCCTTTGTTGGTGTTTCAGTGACTGTTTACCAGTGGAGACATTCTGACTTCTTTGTAACCAGATACAAGTTATTTTGTGGACTTTGGTGGTAACACTGCAAGTTAGGAACTGTGACTGACTTGGGCTACATGAAAATGGGCCCTTCTTGGCTTTAAGGAACTTATATTTTGGAAAATTAAAACTCTTTGCCTAAAAGTTGGATTTTCGGGACTGGTGTGGGCTCCTGGCTCAGCAGCCTCTTTGTTCTCAGGACTGAGCTGCTGGCCACCTGGTGTTTACTTTTGGGACTGTTGGCCTTCTGCTGTGAATGTCTGAGATTGTTACTACAGAAACTGGAGTGACCTTGAGATTACAGTTACAGAGCCCACAAGGAATGGAACTTAGATCAAAAGGAACTGGCTCTGAAAAAAGAAAAGGCTCTGTTTCCCTAACTCTACAGGAACAAATGGAGAAATTAGTTGTTAGTGTTGCAGAAATTGCAGCAGGACTGAAAAGCGTGACTGACGGGTTGAAGCAAACACAAGATCAAGTTTCATCAGGAAATACAGCAGTGAATTCAGCAATAGAAAAATTACAAGCTGATATAAAAGCTGACATTAAAAATTCTACGCAGACCCTAGAAAAATCCATTGGACAAATTGAGGAGAACGTAAGGAAGAACAGAGAAGAGATTAATAGGATTGGGCAAGAGGTGACCACCTTGAAAAAGGACTCAGAGGAAATTAAAGTGGTCAAGGAAAAAATAAAAAAGGTAGAGGAAAAATTGGACAATTTAGATTTGGAACAGATAGAGAGTATTGGATCACGACAGAGGTCTGTTGAAGAGTCCCTCGCGTTTCTGCAACTACATCAAAGAGAGGGCAACATCCGCCTAAGAAATCTTCCAGAACTGGAAGGGGAAGACCTAAAAGACTACATAGTGAAGTTATTCTCAGGATTTTGGGAGATAGAAGAAATCAACGTCTCAGCACGCATAGTGAAGGCCTTCAGATTTGGTCCAAGAGGCTCCAGAGGAAAGAAAAGCAGTAAAACAGTCAGTGACTGTTTGATTGTGCTACACGATCGACACGACAGAGACTACTTTCTGGACTTGCATTATAGAAACAACCTGGTGGTTGAGCAGAATAAAGTAATTTTTTATAAGGACATCCCCAGATTTTTCCTTGACAAAAGAGTTCCCTACAACGATTTGGCAACTGAGCTTAGAAAAAGGAAAATCCCCTTCAGTTGGGAATTTCCAGAAGGCCTGGCATTTACGTTTGAAGGAAAAAAGATAAGAATAAGGTCCCTGGCGGAGAAGCAGAAGTTTTTGGACAAGCACCTGGAACAATTTAAAGGCACACCACTCGACCCAGCACAATTCTACAGGTTTCCAGAGGTATTTCCACCACCGCCGGGACCACCACCAAGCCTACCCAGCCCAGGCAAGGATCCAGAGGAAGACAAGATAGGAGAAGCAACTGGAGGAGAAGACTAGAGAAAGGAAAATGGCGCTCAAGTTAATGACATGGAATGTCCGGGGATTGAATCAGAGACCAAAGAGACGCAGAGTGTTTTATAGCATAGAAAAGAAGAATTTGGATATAATATGCTTACAGGAAACCCACATAGCCCGACGTCATAGAAGATTACTACAGAACAAAAAATTAGGCCAAGAGTTTATATCATCGGATAAGGCCAAGAAGAGAGGAGTAGTGATATACGCAAAGGAGAAATATAGCCCAAGACAGCTTTTTAAAGATGAAGAAGGGAGATACATCGCAATTGAAATTAACATACAAGGCGAAAAATTCTTGATTCTGGGACTTTATGCACCAAATGATGGAAAGTCAATTTTTTATAAGAAAATACATGATCTGCTGTTGGACTATTTGGATTACAAATTAGTTTGCCTTGGAGACTTTAATGGTGCAGTTTCCACACTAATGGATAGATCTCAAAGAACCAAATTAACGAATGATGGGAAACTCCCAAAGACTTTTTTCGAAATGGTGGATAATTTGAATTTGGTGGACTCTTGGAGATTAAAAAATCCCACAGATACAGAGGCAACATACTTCAGCGAACCTCAGCAGTCATGGTCGAGGATAGATTATATTTGGATATCGAATGAATTGGCTCCAAAAATACAAAAGGCAGAAATTGGCCCTAAAACTCTTTCAGACCATAACCCTGTACAGTTAAATTTAAAAATGATTTCCAAGGACTCTTTTAGATGGAGAATGGATGACGCTTTGATGAGAGACACCAAGCTAGTGGAAAGAGCGGCGAAAAAGATGAAAGAATATTTTCAGATAAATTGGAGCTCCGAAGTGGAGAAAAGAATTGCTTGGGATGCAAGTAAAGCGGTAATGAGAGGATTTCTCATTAGTGAAAAAGCAAAAAAGAAGAGACAACAAAATGCAGAGATGGAGAGATTGTTGAAATCAATCAAAGAAAAGGAAAAAGAATTAAGAGGACATCCCAGATGTGTCAAAATCCAAAAAGAAATTAAATACTTGCAATCCCAATATGCCAACATAATGAATCAGGACATCGAATGGAAAGTGAAAATGATGAAGCAAAGAACATTTGAATCGGCTAATAAATGTGGAAAATTACTAGCTTGGCAATTGAAGAAAAGACAAAAGGCAAATGTCATCAATACCTTGGTAGTAAACGGAAAAAACGTGGAGAAACCTGAGGAAATCAGATGGTGTTTTCAAAGATTTTATAAGCAACTGTACAAGGAGGAGAAGATAGATGAAGCAGAAATTGACCGATTTCTGGAAAAGAATGGATTGCAAAAGGTCCCAGAGGAAAAACTAGTTACTCTCAACCACCCAATAACGACACAGGAGATAGAAGATGCGATAAATAACATGCAATTGGGGAAGGCTCCAGGACCGGACGGTTTAACAGCAAAATATTATAAGACATTGAAAGACTGGCTATCGCAGCCACTAAGAGAAGTATGCAACAAGATACTAGAAGGAGATAGGGCACCAGAGACGTGGAAGGAAGCCTTTATCACACTGATTCCAAAACCAGATACTGATAAGACTCAAATGAAAAACTATCGCCCAATATCCCTTTTGAATGTGGATTACAAAATTTTTGCAAATATATTGGCTACAAGATTGAAAAGAGTGTTGAAAGATTATATACATAGAGACCAAGCAGGTTTCTTGCCAGGAAGACAAATTAGTAATAACACGAGAATCATTGTGGACATTTTAGAAAAACTGGAGAGAAACATAAATACAGATGCGGCACTATTGTTTGTTGATGCAGAGAAAGCATTTGATAAAGTCTCTTGGACATTTATGAAAAAGAATTTGGAAAGGATGGGAGTTGGTCAAAAATTTTTGAATGGCATTAATGCCATCTATACAGAGCAAAGAGCTAAAGTAATAGTAAACAGTGTGATATCGGAGGAGTTTGAAGTTGAAAAGGGAACAAGACAAGGGTGCCCTATCTCCCCTTTACTTTTCATTACGGTCCTGGAAGTCCTCCTAAATATGATACGAAAGGACAAACAGATAAAAGGAATTCGTGTGGGAGAGAAGGAATACAAACTACGCGCCTTCGCAGACGATTTGATGTTATCCCTGCAAGAACCGGAAAGCAGTGTCCCCAGAGCTTTGGGAATAATCGAACAATTTGGACTTGTAGCTGGTTTCAAGTTAAACAAGCAGAAAACCAAAGTTTTAGGAAAAAATATGAGTGCAGAACAAATTCAAAGAATACAGGAAGGCACTGGCCTCAATTTTGTTAAAACAGTAAAATATCTAGGTATCAACCTCACAACCAAGAATTTGAACCTGTATAAGGACAACTACGAAAAACTGTGGATGGAAATAAAGAAAGACATGGAAATATGGACAAGATTGAAACTGTCGTTAATGGGAAGAATTGCCGTGATAAAAATGAATGTCCTACCAAGGATGCTGTTTTTATTCCAAGCCATACCAATTTTGGACAAACTGGATTGTTTTAAGAAATGGCAAAAGGACTTATCAAAGTTCATATGGCAGGGCAAAAAGCCAAGAATTAAGTTTAAGATTTTAACAGACTCTAAAGAGAGAGGAGGCTTTGCCCTGCCGGACTTAAGACTCTACTTCGAAGCAGCGGCCTTTTGCTGGTTAAAGGACTGGTTCAAACTAGAAAATGTTGATGTATTGGACTTGGAAGGGTATGACAATATGTTCGGTTGGCATGCATACCTTTGGTATGACAAGGCTAAGATCCACAGAACTTTTAAGTCTCATATAGTTAGAAAATCCTTATACCAGGTTTGGTCTAGATATAAAGACTTGTTAGAGAGAAAGACCCCTAGATGGATCTCTCCAGTGGAGGCCAAGGCCTACAAGAGACCGAACATGTCTGCAAATTGGTTAAGATATATGGACATATTGCAGCAGGAAGGGGACTCTTTTAAGCTAAAAAGCTACGATCAAGTGAAAAGTCAGGTCCCCGACTGGCTGCATTATCATCAGGTATATGAAACATTCAAAATGGACAAAAAAGTTGGTTTTCAAGTAGAAAAATCAAAACTGGAAACAGAACTGATAGAATCGAACTTTAAAAACCTTTCCAAAATGTATAATCTTTTGCTAGAGTGGCATACGAAAGATGAATTGGTTAAATCGTCAATGATAAATTGGGCGAAAGATATAGGACACAATATTATGATGGATGACTGGGAGGGATTGTGGCAAAAAGGTATTAAATTTACTGCTTGTCATAGTTTAAGAGAAAACATAATGAAAATGGTTTACAGATGGTATTTGACACCAGTTAAGATAGCCAGGATGAATACCAAAATGTCAGATGTATGTTGGAAATGTAAACATGCGAAAGGTACCTTTTTTCATATGTGGTGGTTGTGCCCAGCGGTAAATGCCTTCTGGGATAAGATTTATAACGAACTCAAGAAGGTAATGAAGGTTACCTTTTGTAAGAAACCAGAGGCATTTCTCCTGAGCATAACCAATGAAGAGATACCCAGTCAGGATAGAGTGTTTTTTATGTATGCCACAACAGCAGCTAGAATCTTATTGGCAAGAACATGGAAAGGCGAAGAGATACCAACGGTGGAAGAATGGCAGACGAAGATGATGGAATATATGGAACTCGCAGAGCTGACCGCCAGAATCCGGGACCAGAGGGAGGAGAAGGTGTCAAGGGATTGGAAGAAATTTAAGGATTATTTAGTCAAAACAGTAAAATTGAATATCTGAGCAGAATTAAATAGAATAGCGGCTTTAGTAGATATATGTTAGATAAAATTGTTGGTAAGATATTTTTGTGTGAAAAATTTAATTGTTAGGAATTGTGTTAAGATTTGGTGTTAAAGTTAAGATATGATTAAGCAAAGTAAAGTGTATTAGAAATTGAGTTAATGTGAATAGAACAAGATACAAAGCTACCTTGAAGATATATATGATTTTGAAGACAGTGGAGGGAATGGGGGAAGTCCCTCAAAATAGAGAAGTTAGTAACAAGAAAAGTAAGAGGATAAATGTTAGTTTAAAGGTTTGTATATGTTTCTCTTTATTGTGATTGTTTGATTATGTTTTTGTGTTGTGTTTATGTATTGTATTTTGTATTTTTATATTGTGAATGTTGTTGTTTATGCTATGTTTTCCCTTTGTCTTAATAGAAAATAATAAAATCTTATAAAAAAAAAAAAAGAAAGTGGGGCACTGACGGTCGCCCATACTCCACACTCCAGCGTCTCGTAACCCCTTAGCAAAATAGTTTGAGGGGGGGAAGCGGTATGATCATCCCACACCCTGATTTCTAGGGTTACAGACTATTCAAATTTTCTGCACGGAAGTTAAATAAAGCCACACACAGCTCCCCTCCCGTGTCTTCTGTGAGAGATCCTGCAATCAGAAGAGCGGAGGCATGTCACAGCAGCACTCCGGCGGCGAGCCCGCAAGGAACTCACACAGCCACGCTAGTTCTACACGTGTAACCCATCTTGCTGTATTTCTCAATCACCAGCTCAGTCGGACTCGGCCCTCTCCTTAGGCCACCCTCCTTTCCTTCATTATCCCTCTTCTCCAGAGAACTCAGTTTACGTACCTTTTCCCCACGCTTCTTCAACTTCACTGGCACGCCTGGCGAGTGAGAGCCGCCATCTGCTCCGTAACCCGGAAACGAATTCGGAGGCCAGCAAAGGGCAACCGGAAGTGGGCTTTAAGGAAACCGTGCCGTGGTAGAACTCGCGGGACGGTTTATTAGTCGTCACAGAGCTCAAGGAATCCGGTAACTTTGACAAACACGCAAATTGCCCAATCACGCCATACCTTTCTGAAGCAGTGCCGCCTTACTCTGCAGGGCGGCGCGCCTCAGCCAATCAGAGGAAAGCGGAAAGGACGGCTGTTTGAGCGACGCCATTTTGCACGCGAAGGGCATTGAATGGTTACTACCGGGAGGAGAAAGCGGGTAATAACTGCGGCGGGCGCTGACTTGGCTCGGCAGGTTAATTTTGTTTGGGGAGGGGGGTTGAGTAGCATCTGTAAAAGGGGTAGAGGCCCTGTTAGTGTCTTGTGACACACTTACATACTGTATCTGTGCTTGGTTTGCCAGTTGCACAGTCACCGACAGCAAAATGCTCCAGAAGGTCATAACCACAGCCCAAAAGATTATCGGTCGTCCTCTCCCATCTTTGGACGAACTATATAGCTCCCGTTGTCTCAAAAAAGCAAACAACATTTTACAGGATTCATCTCATCCTGGATATAGTCTGTTTGCACGGTTGCCTTCGGGCAAGAGATACAGAACAATTAAATCAAGAACGAATAGACTAAAAAACAGTTTTTATCCAAGAGCTATAACTATTTTAAATGCTGTAACCAAATGATAGGATGTTTGGGGAGTCGTGATGGATGGTATGTATGTGTATGTGTGGTTGTAAATGTATAAATGCGTATATGTGGCTGTAAATGTCGGGATGGCATTCAATTTCGTTGTACTATGTACCATGACAATAAAGTATCTACCTATCTAAATACACCCGGGTAGGAGTAACCTTCAAGGATTGCTATGGCAATTGAAATTCAGTTCAGTAAGGCAATAGCTGCTGCATAGGTCCAAAGTGTCAGCATTTTTGTGCTGCTGTTTCCAACCTGGCCGAGGCATCTAGGCTGTCATTTTCTATTCTGTGTGTTGTCCTCAAAACTCGTTATGAATGTCATTGGTTGGTACATAGAGTAATTTAGTGTTTGATACTCTTTATACGCAGGTTGCAGTTCATATGAAATAACTAAAGTTAGTTCAATGGTAATAGCTAGCCGAGGTCTAAAGGAGCTTCTGTTATGTTGATTGAAAAGTACTGAGCAGTTTGAACTGTTGAAAGATTATTTCACTAGTAAACGATGATGCATAAAATAACTTTCTGTTTGGTGAAATATACCAATGGGAATATGCAAAACGGAGTGGTTTCCTTTTTCTGAAGTTCTGGTATTATGCATAGCACCAGACTCTCGTTGGCTTTGCTTATGACTCCGTAATGTCCCTGAATCTGCAAGAGGATGAGTAGTCTCTCTCCTTTCCCCCCCAGATTTGCAGTGTAAAATCAATCCACTTGTTGAGGAGATAATCTGTGTTAATCGCAGTTGAGAAACATTTGGTAAGTTCGTCTCCTTAGATCTAACTAGATTTCCTCAGTGAATTGATTTGAATGTTCAGTGGTTGATGCCTATTCCCTTCCACTTCTTGCTGAACAACAGTGATTGAAGGTCTCTTTGAAAGCACTTGCTTTCTGCCCAGACTTATGCCTTTAGCTATGACATTGATGGCCTGGCTCCTTGGGGTGGGAAACTACAGTTGTTGGTCTTGTTGGTCATTGACTCAACCAAGTATAGGTGGTACCCATGCATATAAATAGTGGCAAATCCGTAACCTGCTCTATGGAGGCTCAGGTGGCTAAACAATTAGTTATTTACAAGCGCATACTACATTTCTTTAAGCATAACTCTTAACTTCAGAAGTAACCATTATTGTTTGAAGGTCAGCACCGTAAAATATATTGGTTTTAGATGTAGCAAACAATTCAGAATAACATATTTGAGTAGATCCTCCTATGTAGTTTTAGTTTTAGTAGCTAATGCTTTCATGCTCAAATGTAAATAATTGGAATGAAATTGGTCTACTTTGGCTGGAAGATACTGTAGATTTTTTTTTAAAAGATGCAGTACTAACTTCCTTTTTTAAAATCTAGGACTAAGTGATGGCAGGGCACGATGCTGGGTCACAACACCAATTCACAGGGTTTCAGAAATACTTCAATACCTACACCATCGTAGGCAGAAGAAATGTAAGTGTCCAGTTAAATAACTGCTAAGAAACAAAGAAGAAGTTGATTCTCAAAAGTTCCTGAATTGATTTGGGAATGTGTGGGGTGGGAACCTCTGGCACACAAGCCGAATTAGGCTTGGCAGGGATCCTAATTTGGTTTGCAAGGCACAAAACCACTTGCGCTGCCTCTGGTATCCTGTGGTGTCAGATGGCAGGTGGGTGAAGGTGTGGCCTTCACTTTGAAATGCGTTTCTAATAAGTTTGAATTAAAACTCCTTGGAACACACTTCAGAAGGTGATGTCTTAGCACCCAAGGTGGTGTCACCTGGTAGCATTATTACATTAGGTGATTTGACAGGCGGACAGCCCTGCCCTCCTGTCAGATTTGGGCTTTAATAAACTCAGGTACTTTTAATAATCAATTTCTCTCTTTCCTGCACTTAAATAACAGAAAAGCAAGCCTTTGAAATGTGTTTGATCAGAGGAATAATATCCTTTTCTGTCTTTAGTATGTTATAGCTACATATGCAACGATTGCAAGTATCGTTCTGTATTTTAAACTGAGGCCTAAGAAGCAAGCTCCAGCCGTGACACAGAAATAAGATGGGTAAGTGTCTGCCATATTTTACTGATGCCAGTAGGGCTTAAAACCTCCAGAAATCCAGGTAAATCTCTGTATCTGTACATGAAATGTCAAATGCAAGTTTAGGATACTAAGCACTTGTATTGTTACAGGTAAATAATTTCATAGGGCTTTAAGCAGATTACAACATGAAGTTATTTCTTACCAAGAATATTGTATTGTATGTTGTTGTCTCTGTAATCTCAGCTTGAACATAGAAGTGCTTTCTTAAATGGCATAACAAAGTTTGCAGAACACTCTGTTCTTCAGCTAATCAAACACCAGGAGCAGATGCATAGTACCAGAATTTGATACAGGATATGCAAGATTAATTTGCTTATGTTTGAAACCTGGGATGTTTGCCATGAGTTTAAATTTTATAATGTCTTAATAGAGTTGGCTAAGGAAAAGTTGATAGTTCAAATAGCAGCAATTGCTCAGCATGTGCATTTTTATCCTATTTTATGTCACTCAGTTCTTCACTGAGTGGCATGACAAGAGTATCTTAATGAAGAAATAAGGGAAAGTGGTTGCTTTCATGTCCTCTCAACATCCAGTTGTGAGCATACCTTTAAGTTCTGCCCAACTAAATAGCCTGTTTTTTCATGTTAGTAGAGTGTATCCCCATTTGTATGATCATATAATAAGCCTTAAACACCCCCCACGTGTGAGTCAGCAAACCAACCAGGAAGTCTTCTGTTAACTATAATTTCCCATTTTGTCTGTGCCAGGAAACTGGTTAATGGCTTCAGAACAAGCCAGTATATGAATTTTCCTGGTTTGGGCAAAATACTGTCACTGTGTGTTAATAAATAAAGTTGTGCAAGATGTAGTAACTAAATAATGTTTATTTTTTTGACAGGTTGACATTTTGACACTGGACCATGCACATAATATAACTAGTAGAAGTTGATGTACACTTCAATAAATCATGAACAGTGATGAAGTTTGTCATCTGTACACATTGCCACTACAGAAGTGACTGTCCTACATATAAACAGCGTGCAGAGTTCTAATGTGTACAATTCAGTTAAGGAGCCCTTTCAATCTGTGCTGAGAAATGATGGATACATCCTTAGGCATTACTGTATCTCTAGGATAAATGTTACACAGCATTGTTCCAAAAGTAAATTGTGGCTTTCATTACAACCATTTGTGTTCCATTTGTAGTAGGAGAGGAACAAACATGATCCTATTTCCTGTGTGTCAAACATGTGGATGGTGCTGAGCGGAGTATGGCACTAATACTAAATGTTAATATAACCTGTTTAATCTACAGGCATTTGCCAACATAAGGAATTCAATGATTTGGCAGGGCTGCTTTTACATTGAGGATAATGCTGAATGATCGATGTTAGAATACTTGACTGATCTTATTTCTGAGCAAATGTGTCTGCCCCACTCTGCACAGCCTTAATTCAACCCAAAGTGAAATGCAGGTGAATAATAGGGATCGTGGGTTGCATCCATTGTGGGGTCACAAAGCTTTCACTTGCTTTTAACTAGTTGTGGTTTATTATGTCCAAATGGATACAAAATGGGCAGTCTTTTAACTATGGTTTATTGAAACTGGTTTATGAACTGGTCATTCACCAATCCATAGTAAAGATTAACTACTGTTACAGTTTCAAATGTAACAGTACCTGTAATTAAATTGAAAGTAGAAAGGGAAGCTTCTAATCTTGCAGTCCTGCCAGAAGTGGCTTGCTTATTTATGTAACGCAAAAACATACTTTAGTGTTGAGACTCAAATCAGGCCTAAATTCCACCACTTTCTGCAATTTGTCTCTTAGTAACTCTTAGTAAACATCCTTTATGATGCTGCATATACATTTTATCCCAGATGTTGTACTTCCAGTGACTTGCAGGCCCCTTCTGATGGACAAATGTTCTAATCAGTCACCTAGAGGCTAGTAGTGAGCAGGGTCAAAGAATGAATTTTTTACTTTTGTATAGTTTGCTAACTTCTACACACATCCCTCTACCCTCCATCCAGGGAATCAAAAGAGGCATTATTGTTGTTCAAGAGTACAAAGCACAGCCACTAGAATATGGCTGGGATAGGCTTGTGGACTGAGAAGACTTGCAAAGGCCAAGAAGAGAGGCCCAGATGACTGCATTTGGCTTTCAGGCCTGTGGTTCCCCACCCCTATTTTAAAGATGTGACTAACTGGCTTCCCTGAAACACTGATTTCTATAGATGCAACCCTTTTTTAAAAACCCATTATAAACTTGACAAAGCATTACACCATTTCTGGAATTATTTAAGTGGAAATCTTCCACAAGAAGTATTTGGCAGCCTCACATTTTTTTCTTTAAAATCATAATTCTCTCATTTGCTTTGTCTTTGAAGATAAAAGCTTGTAGTACAAGGGCTGCTTTTGCTGGAACTACAGAATATAGGTTCAGACAGGTAAAAACAAGGCCCTTGTGAGCAAATGAAACTGAAAGACAGGCACAAAATAGATTTTATTATAAAATATCAAAAGTATAAAACTGTACATAATGCAAAACCATGGCAGTGTGTTTTTAAACTAATGGATCCATACTAGTTTTCAACAACTGGTGTATAGCTGTGACATAATTTTTACACAGAAAGTATAAATGACATTTATGCTCTGTCATTATGGAAAGGGCTCAAAAAGCCCCCCCCCCCCGGCAAATACTTAAGGGGGGTGCATCAAGATTCGTGTGGGGAGAGGTTGGTATACTTTTTGTATCCAAAATAGTTAGGAAATCAAAAATTCAGTTTTAAAGGTTTCAAGTATTGTTTGCATTTCCTAAAATGCCGCTTTACCGATAATTAAGTTTTAGAAATTTTCAATCTTGTTCAATTTGTGCTTTTCAGCTTTGAAGAAACTAGGTTACTCACATAAGTCAGATAACTACTTAAGCCTCTTCACAGCTTTATAAAGAAGTAACAGCTCCATAGAGACAAATTCCACTCTTGAAGAACTTATATGAACAAGTCTTACTGGCAAAGAAAAATTTGGGTACTGATTAAACCTGTGTTAATACCAAACTAAGTGCTTTTAAATTGTTGTTCAAACAACTTTGCTTTATGCAACTGGCACTAGAGTTTTGTAGTGCCCGTTGCCATTTTGTGGACAAGGTTAAGCAAGGTATTCGCACATCCTGTTTACTTCTTTTAAAAAGCAATACCACATTTTATGTTTCTTCCCATATTTTTATGATGTCAGTGTCTCAGCACTTACACTGGGGGTGGGTGTTTAAAATAGCAGTTTCTGAAGGTGTGGTTTGAATCATCATCAGTTTGCACCGTTTGTTCTGGCAGACAAATTCAGTTCATTTGTATAATATGTACACTGTGGTCTTCATTAATTCAAGTTATTCTAAGATATACATGAGACTTGTACAATCAAGTCTTGTAGTTTGGTGGTTCACTGAGGACTGTATGCCCCAGCAGCAAGAAGCAAATTTCTGCGGGTAAAATGAAGATGTGTGACAGGGGTCGATTTGGACATGTATGTACCCAACAGCAAGTCTTGAGAGCTTTCAGGCAGGTTTATATGTCCAGTGGCTGTGGTAAAATCATCTGTTTCTAAGTCCTCAAAGGCTTTCACAGCATCCCATAGCTTTACCGTGTTATCCATTGAACCTAGGAAAAATGAAAACAACTCTTCTAATTTAACAGGACATAACATTTAATTCTGAATATAAAGAAAAAGCATCCATTATACACCACAACCCATTTGTCAAGCTTAGGATCTACAAAAATACTAATCACTTCTTATATTCACTGCTAAGTACTGTACTCTGTAGTAGTTAATAGCTTTTCAAAGATCCTCCAACCTGCTTGCAAGGGAGGGAGGGAGGAGGAGAGGAAGTCCTAATGCATGAGTCGGAACCCATTTCACTCATGCATGGACTCTGCAAAGTACGACCCAATGTTTCTAAAATTCTGGTAACAGGACAGAAAATGCAGGTCCCATTCTCCCAATTTATAGTTTAAAAGATACAAGCTGAAACCCTAGTAATAGTAAAAAGTGAATGGAATTATAATTAAGTTACATTTGTATTATATAGTTTGAAAAAGCTTCACTGGATGGATTGGGGGCTGATGCTAATAAAATTACAGTGGGGGAGCATGAATAAGCAGGAAGGTAAAACTTCTAAACCCATTTACTTTTTGAGAAAGACCCACTCCTTGTCCATAATAGGTTTTAAAAAAGCCAAATTCTGATGAGAAAAATATTTAAAGTATTCTGCAAAGCCTGCCCTAATTTAGCATGTCCACTCTGGTGAGTACATAGATAATAGCTTTGTTTCAAAAGGTGTATAATTGCATAAAAGGAAGCTCAGGGCTGGTCCATTAGTCTCAGGTGGTGGATGCTGAGGGGTGCAGCGTAGAAGCAGTGTGTTTATGGACAAAGCTGTGTGCCAAGTGGCCTCTCCTGCAGCCCCCAAGTTATCTGGCTTCCCACAGGTGCAGTACAAGATACCTCCTCTCACCATTTGCCAGTCATGTCTGCTTCTATACATGGAAAGTTGGGTGTGGCATCATCTAGTCCTTTAGGTTCAGTTTTTCTAGTTAACAGACAAGTCTAGCAAATTAAAGTATTAAATGAGAATTCTATGCATTAACAATTGTTCACTAAATGGAAGACTGAGCTGTCAAAATAGAGGCAAGTCAAAGATTCCAGATGATAGTATTGTTGTTCCACTAAAGAGAGCGAAATTGGCTTAAATACCTGATGCTAAGATCTCTCCATCTCTACTGAATCTGAGTGTGTAGATTGTGTCTGTGTGTCCTTTTAATTCTCCAACCATCAAACCATGCCCAATATCCCACAAAAGCACTCTTCCATCTGTTGCCCCAGTTGCCAAGAATCTTCCATTAGGAGAAAATGCCAATGAATGAACTGGTCCCTGGAACAAAAATAAGCCAATTAACAACAACAACAACACCACTTATGTATCACCTTCTACAAGAAGCCTCAAGGCTAGAAATGATAACAATTCAAAGCTACAGAAAATCCTATATATAAAATCCAAAAACAAACCCGTCAACATTATGCCTTGTTTTACTTAGAAAGTACCCTTCAGATAAATAATGTCATTTCAGAGCACTCTGCATCACCTCTTCTTAGATGGCCTCTTATTTCCCAGTGGGAAGTTAAAAGATAAGTTCAAAAGCAAACTCAACAACAGGTCAGTTTTTAACTTAATTTCTAGTACTATGTGCAAAGGTTTTGGTCATCTACTGTTACCATTTTTGTGCAACTAATTTATTTCAGTGTAAATCTCACATTAATTTACCTTATGTCCTGTGAAAATTCTGACACAATTCCCATTCAGGACATCCCACAGCCGCACAGTCCTATCTGCTGAGCCTGTAGCAACGTAGTTGGAGTTTGGGTGAAAACGCGTCGATGTGACATCAGCAAGATGGCCAGCAAAGATCCGCAAAGGCTGGTAGTGATCTGTAGCCCACAAGCTTAAACCAGTACAAAGAACATTTCAAAAATGTGAAAGAAGAAATACATAACAAGACTGCTTATGTCCTGACTGCAAGGGAATGTGTGCTTCACAAGTGCCTCCAAACTAAGTTGAGGAGTTAAGAGACCCTGGGGGGGGGGGGTTAATTCTCCCTCTAGTATTAAAAAACCTAAATGGCAATTAGTACTTTTTTCAGTCAAATGTCTTATAGGATATATCCTAGAACAGGGATGAGGTACCTTTTTGGCACAGCAGGCCAGACCTGCAATGGGGTGTGTGTTTTTGTGTTTTGTCCTCCCGAACACCTGATGTATTAATTTTGGGTTTAAAAAAGTAGGGGTCGTCTTATATAAGGGTCATATACCATATACAAAATATGGTACCTTTGGCAGGTGGGTGGAGCCACCCACCTATCAAACATCTAATGTCAGGTGACTGATAGGTGGATTCACCTATCAAAGTTAATCTGAGGCAGGGGGAGGGTCTCCTTCAGTGCCTTTCCTGCTGGGAACATACAGTGCTACCTCTGCCTGCAGATGGGATCCATTCCAGAGGTCCGGTTAGATCCCAAGGTTTCCACAACCTGAGGATCACTTCTGTGCATGTGGGCATGGTGAAACCCAGTAAAATACTTCCAGGTTTGCCGCGTGTGCATCCCGAAGTTTACGTAACCAGAGGTTACGTAAACGGAAGTACAACTGTACTGGCAAATCAACAACTATAAGGACTGAACTCTCCATTCACCAGCTGATAAGCAGAGAGTTCAATCCTGCTGGCTGAAGGAGTCTACTTCACCAGCATATTCCCCACAGGGAACACAGTGGCAAAATAGATCCTTGCAGGATTGAACCCTGCCCCCCCAATTCATCAGCTGACATCACCCAGTGATATCTGTTGAGATACAAGTGGGTAGTTTGGGGGAAAGGACCTTGCAGGCTAAGATTGGCCTGTGGGTAAGAGGTTCCCCACCCTTGCCCTAAAATATAGCAGACAGCAACAAGGAGATATCACCAACTAACAAGACAGAACTGCAGATTTACATTGAGATGGCAAACGCATGCTGACTCTTACCGAGCCACTCTATCATGACCTCCAGATATAAAGTAATATCCATAGGGAGAGAACTGTGTATCCCATATAGGGTAGTTGTGTCCTTTGTATCCAACTAGACAAGAAAAGGTTAAGAGGCTCCACAGTCTGATAGTGCCATCCTCTGAAGATGATAGCAAGTAGTTCCTGACAGAAAAGAAAAATCAGAAAAGGTATTTTTGAAGCTATACTCAATTTTAAACCTCTCAATAACACATTTCAAGACATCAAAGCTTTTAACACACTTCAGGAGAGTATTATCCATTTTGCATTTAAGAAGCTAAAAGAATAAGATCACAGCTGAGATGACACAGGAACTTAGGATTTCTTATGTTTACATCCTCTTAGCCATAACACTTATTGGTTACAGTTTGATGCTTGGCTGACCCCTGATTTGTTTTTAAGAATTAAAATTTAACAATATAATCTCAAAATTATAAACTACTGGGTTGTATCCAACATTGCCTGTAGCGCCCCCCCACCCTCAAACTGCTCTGGAGAATTACAGGATTGTCCAGAGATGATGGAGGGGTTTTGGAGGGAAAGGTAAAGTACCTGAAGCCAAATTGCATGAGCCTAAGTCCACTTACGCAACATGGGATGTCGCGCACTTTGAAACATGCTCCTCAGAATGCTATCCCCCTTGTTTCTTAGAAGTTATTTCATATTCGTGTTTTCCATACAATATTTTTAAAACTGATATAATATGAAATATAAACACTCATCTATTCATGTGCATGTGAAGATTTTTGCCCCATATATAATTTACTAGTTTTAAAATACATGAACAGCCTCCTGCATCTAAGAAAGCTTGATCATGCTTTAAAGAAATAAAACCATTATTTTGAGAGGTATATATTTCATTGTCCAATACACAAAAACACTTCAGAGACTATAGCTAGAGGTGGGTTTGAGATTCATAGATATTAAGTGGACATAGGCTTAACCCATTGCACTTTTGTAAACAACAAATGTGCAGTACTGTTTCAACTCTAAGCTTTTTGATATTGTACATAGCCCAGCTGAAGGATGGGACCTTCAGATTAAAAATATGCTAGTACAGACGGACCATTTCCTGAGGGTTTTGTTCCCGGCCTCTGCACGCTTTGGTTGAGTGTGCATAAGCATGCCACACCCCTCATTCCACTCTCTTCCAGGTCCAAAAGGACTTATATGTCGACAGTCACATGTCAACTGGACATGCCTGAAACGGCCGCTTCCTGTAGCAGTTTGAGGATTTTAGCTCATGAGGTTCCTTCTGATGTGCAACATAAATTTCATAGTCCACAGGATCAGGTTTCATTCATCTATCCTGAAGTGGTAGACTCAAATCTTCTGGAGACAAAGGTCTCCAGAAAAATACTTGTACCTGTGGATACTCTGCTTAAAGAATACTGTATTAAGAGATCCCCCCACAAATAACTATTGTTTTACCTATCAGGACTGAAGCTGGTACCATAGACAGGTCCACTGTGACCATATAAAATCTTCAACTCACTTGCTGTTCTCTCATCCATGATCCTTTCTAAAACATCATCTGATTCTTTATCTATGAGACTGAGATCTGAAAAGAAAAAAACCCTAAAGTTTATCTTCATGTAGATCACTAGTAGTGCTTGCCAAAGTGCAAATGCCTTTTTGATTGTATCAGAATACCACCATGGCCTAAATCATGATTTTCTACAAATAACACACCTCAAAATTGTTGTTAAACTCTGTCAATTTCAATGATATAGACATGGTGCCCTCAAAATGTGTTTGTCTATAACTTCCATCAGCTCCAGCCAACAGAGATGTGCTGGCTATGGCTGCAGTCCCAAATATCTGAAGGGCATCTGGTTGGGAAAGGCCTTCACTGAAGTCTGTGATGCTTATACCAGAATACCACTGGCAACCATTTTGCTAGGCTGACAGGCCTGAGCACTTTGAATTGTATTTTCTGCTCCACCTGAACCACCTGATTTTTAAAATCTCTGCATTAGCTTAACTTCCTTAGCAAAAACACAGTGCTCTACAATAAGGAAGTAGAATAACACAAAATATTGTCTCATTTTCAAAGTATCACAACATCTTCCCTTAATAGAGTATTGATCCTTATGTATAGTTTTTTTCCCCCCTGATGTCAGTAGTGACATGAAAAAACAATTTGTATTAATTTTGGTATTTTCTATTGTCAACAGTTAAATAAATATGAATGCTAAAGCTGTAATGCATGAAGTCAAAATAATTTCAGCTCATTAGCACAGGATTGCTGTTCCAATGGAAGGATTTAAACTAAGCAACCTTCCTCCATGTGATCCTGTATTAGATGTTAGTGTGTAAATTAGGACGAGAGTTCATTCTGATTACCTGCTGCTGATTTCACACTGCGTAGCTTTTTGGGTGTCACCGACCATACTCTGACAGTGGAGTCAGCAAAGCCTCCAACGATCATGCTAGAGTCATCTGTAATGTCCACTGCTGTAAGGCCCTGTTCATGCAAAAATCACAATTGAAGAAGTTTTATATGTGGGCTGAGAATGTAATCACTACATTGTTGTTCCCCGAAAATTAGCCATCTACCATTAGTTTTGAACACAGAGGTGAGAATTACCATATTACAAAACTAACTATGTAGCCATTTTTTAAAAAAAAGTAAAGCAAATGTTGCTAAATCTTGGCAGAAGTTTTTTGTTTTTTAAGAAAGGATCCACCTTTTGGCTGCGAATGATTTTTTGTAGTCACCATTTACCTAACCCTCCTGAGTCCTCTGATGTTTCTGAATGGTAGGCAGAGTCCATTTCTGCCTCCCAACCTGAAGTAAGACAAAGCCTTCCTGCCCATAAGTTTTGTCCAATAAGTGAAAATCAGAGAAGGGAAGGACCCTCTTGCTTCATGTGGGGCAATCACAAGCCATCATCAAAAGTAAAAGATTTGCAGGCTCCTATTATTTAAGCAGCCTGCACAAGGCACTTCCACATTTTTGGTATAAACTATGTGTTGTATCCTGACTACAATGCGTGGCCTTCCAGCTCCGCATTAGGCAAGTTTTCTCTGTCCAATTTCTTATGATTCCATCTCCCACTGCAGCCCACAACACTTTGTTCCACAGCTGTCCTGGGGGCCAGAGGGCAGAGGATGAAAAACCGCACTGTGCAAGCAGCGTCCCACTCATGCAAAGTCTGGGCACAATCCACTGTGCCAAGATTTGATAGAACAGGTATCTGGGAAAGGCTGGATTATGCAGCATATGTTTTGCATGCCAAGTTTAACCCTCAACATCTGCAGGTAGGGCAGGGAGAGAATGGCCTGAAACCGGGGGGCCACTACTATAGACAAGGAGTGGAGAATTAAGTCCACTCCTTAATTTTGGCAAAGCCACCTCCAGTTGCCCTCCACCTAATGTCATACTTTGGTATCACTACGAATCCCACAACTGACCTGGTATGCATTAAGGAATGTGTAGAAACAAATGGAAGGCAGGCAGTCTGGACCAAGACGTACACGTTTAGTGGCTTCTTTCATATTCATTATTTTGTCCAACTTATCCGAATCCTTTAGCTCAGGAAGTGGGATTCTGCATACAGAAGAACATACTTAAAACCAAAAACGAAATAAAAGATTCATTGATGCCAGGAAATCACACATGAACAGTGACTGAACAGAGGCCAAAAAAGAACTCAACTTTTGAACGTCTGGGAGAAAAAGAACCCAGAGAACAAGCTCCTTAAGTACAGTAGTATTAACTAAAAGATGACATATTTAGTAAAATCATAACTCTACCAATTCTTTTACACTATAAGGGAAGTTACTTTTACATACACCTCCATATTCATAGAGGAAGGTTTTCCTCAAACTCGGCCCTCCAGATGATTTTGGCCTACAACTCCCATGATCCCTAGCTAGCAGGACCATTGGTCAGGGATGGTGGGAATTGTAGTCTCAAAACATCTGGAGGGCCAATTTTGAGGAAGCCTGCTTTAAATGATACAACCTTTTTACATCAGTGCAATGCATCTCCTAGTGGAAAGAAAACCTCCAAAACATTTTTTAAGAATCAAATTAACTGAGCAAATGCTTATCAAAAGGGAGAGCTGCAAATATTGACTACAGTCTAGTTCCTAGATGAACTTTCCTTTGGTCTGTATCACATCTCAGAGTACATAAGGGCTCACATGTTTGAATGCTCCTCCATGCAGAAGGGAAAAAAGCCTACCCTCCACACACAAAGCTAGATGTCAGGTAAAAGACTGGGGTAGAAAACTTTTCTGTGATAGCTAGTTTTCTATGTAGAAGAGCATTCAGCAATGTCAGCTGTCCACTTCAGTCTGAACTGGCACAGACTAAAAAAGCAAGATGGAAAATGAATTGAGACGTTTCTCCTTTCAGCATTACCTAGTCTGTGGAGGAGCATTTGGATCTTGCTTTTTACTTTTTGATCCCATGCTGTCTTTTTTTGGCTTCTTCTTCTTTGGCTTGCCCTCCTCATTTTCCCCCTCTTCATCTTCATCATCCAAAGGCAACTCAATTTCTGGTTCTTTTAATAAGCCAAAAAAGACCTACAAGCCAAAAGAAGAAGAGTTGTGTAATTAAAAAACCGAAAGGTATATTGAAACAGAGAACTGGTAGAGCAGAATAATGAGTTTTATTAGATCAATGTAAATACTTTTTTAAAAAGGGACGCGGGTGGCGCTGTGGTTTAAACCACTGGGCCTAGGGCTTGCTGATCAGGAGGTCGGCGGTTCGAATCCCAGCGACAGGGTGAGCTCCCATTGTTCAGTCCCAGCTCCTGCCCACCTAGCAGTTCAAAAGCATGTCAAGTGCAAGCAGATAAATAGATATCACTCCAGCGGGAAGGTAAACGGCGTTTCCGTATGCTGCTCTGGTTCACCAGAAGCAGCTTAGTCATGCTGGCCACATGACCCGGAAGCTGTCTGCGGACAAATGCCGGCTCCCTTGGCCTATAGAGCGAGATGAGCGCCGTAACCCTAGTCGTCCACGACTGGACCTAATGGTGAGGGGTACCTTTACCTTTAAATAGTTTTAAAAATATGAATGTTTCTCTGTGGACCACAATAGCTTTCATTTAAGACATACATCTCTACGAAGAGTGGTCCACCAAAATTCTCAGCAATTTTCAAGTAACCGGGGGGTGGGGTGGGGAGAACAACAGTTAAGTTTTAACTGTGCTTTAAAATGACATGTAAACTGGACCACTAATCTGTCACAAATGTCAGTGACAAATGTAACTCCTTAGCCCAGGCATCCCCAAACTCGGCCCTCCAGCTGTTTTGGGACTACAACTCCCATCATCCCTAGCTAACAGGACCAGTGGTCAGGGGTGAAGGGAATTGTAGTCCCAAAACAGTTGGAGGGCCAAGTTTGGGGATGCCTGCCTTAGCCTTTCTGTATCAAACACTGAACAAAGACAGAATATATGAAAACATCTGATATAAGTAATCCCTAATGCCAAGACAATGTTCAGAGAGATACTTGCCATTTTGGCAAATAAGTGGCACATAAATTTAAACTGCTCTGGAAAATTGGAGATCCAGAACAACATCCAGTTTAGCACAAGGAGCTGCAATCAGGAGTAATGATAAATAAGAGTGCTTAGTTAATTCTTCCTTATCCAGAAGCATACACTGTTATACCAACTGCAGATCTATGGAAGCCAAGAACTCTCATAGAACTGACAACCTATACATCCCTGACAAAACGTTCACGATGTTACGTATTTAATATCAACCTCATACCTTTGCTTTATTAGCCTCCCGTTTTGCCTCTCCTGCCAAACTTCCCACCATAGCATCAATCTGTTGTTTACTGCGAGGCATTCCATCAAAGATATCGATGTAAAGATGTTCCTGGACAATATTCCAGATCTGATTGTTCTGTTTTTCCTGAAGGTGTCTCTTCAAT
This sequence comes from Lacerta agilis, assembly GCF_009819535.1. Taxonomy (NCBI): domain Eukaryota; kingdom Metazoa; phylum Chordata; class Lepidosauria; order Squamata; family Lacertidae; genus Lacerta; species Lacerta agilis. Next base: position 52,453,991 of record NC_046316.1, read on the forward strand.
AGCTGATAAGAATCACGGGAAATTCGCAGCACAAACTTGCTCGTTCGAAAATCCAGCATTGTTTCATTCCCTCTCATGTGCTCTTTTTTAGTTAAACTTGATAGTACACGCAAGTCATCTTGATAATAGCACTCCTGATCCCCATGAAACCTAGAAAAGGGTTAGAATCACACAAAAGATGTATAGGGTAGGGGGACAACTGTCTAAACAACTTAAGTTCTGTGATCTTCAGCAGAACACCTTTTTATTTTTCTATATTCACACGTGGTATCCATGTACTATCACCATCTTATACTTAAATGTATCTAAAAATGATGTTTTATCAATAGTTCAGTTATGTTTAAAAAATTCATTTCAATTGAACTTTTCACTCCTATAACTGCTTGTATCTAGTAATTTCCTTCATTATCTAAGGGTGAGATCCATCGTAGTGCAAGTGGGTGTCCTGTCTCCCCCCACTCCACCTCACACATTCCAAAATCTGCTCTGGAAGCTGAGGAGAAGAAAAACTGTAAGTTCTGTTGCACAAGCAAGTGGACTTCATTCTACATCACCCTTAATGTCCCAGATCTTTCTCACCCAACAATCAATTGCCAGTGCAGTCAGTCTAGCAGAATATATTGAAATAGCAGTCATTTAATAAACTACTTGACTTTCAAGGTAAACCCTTACTACATAGTTCATTATACCAGAAGCAAGCCACAATTCTAAAGCACAGAAGCACAGGTGCTGTGAGAAATAGCTAGCTTTTACAAGCAGCAGCCTTTTATATTAGCCATAAAACCAGAATGGATAAGACTGGAAAAACATTTCAAATTCCTAAGTAACCACATAAATGTTTAGGAATTCAAGTCCCAGATACCTAAGAATTCAAGTCCCAGATTTTCCAGCCTTGGGCACAGGTAATTTTCCTCTGAAGAGGCCATGTATGTATTCGCTTGCTGCCCATAACAGGAGACAATGCAGAGTATTTCATTGGTTCAATTCCCTTAAGTCATTGAAATGAGCAATGTTATCAAATGGTTCAGGCCTAGAAGTTTCAGAACTTTACATAGACATAACTAGAATTGGCATTTAACCTCATAATTAAACAAATTAGCACACACATAAACAAAAGCTGCCTCATAAGAATAATAATTAGTCATTGGAATACAATAATCTATGTAATAACTGGAAATGTCTTAAGTCGTGTTATAGGGCATCTATCAATATAGGCTCCAAAAAGAATGCATATATTTTGTGGTTGCAGACACCCAGCAGCCCACACTTGCAGGAAAGACCTAACTGCCAAGAGAGGGAGAGGGGCTTAGAAATCTTTCAGCATCTCAGGATTATTTTGTTCCTCCTCTGGATGCCTGCTTTAGCGTAAATGCTACAGACTCTACTTCCAGTTCACACACTGTGAACATCTGCAACCAACAAATTTATAGGTTTATCTACCTAATAGTGAGAACATGAAAATGGAGACTAAATGAACAAAATGGTATTACTTTTCAAAGAAGGACTTTGCTTCATTTTCATGCCCATTGTAGACTAGCTCCAAGTACATATGTACAAAGAGAGGATAAAAAAGCTGCGATAACTCAGCTCGATGACAGTCCAGAGCACATTCAATGAAGTGTTTCAGTCCACTGTAGTACTCTTCATAAAGCGCTGGGTCTCCTTGCTGGTTGTAGGCAGACAGTACTGCACTTACATCTGGTTGATCTTCCACAAATACTCCAACTGCAAGACATTAATATACAAAGGATAAATCAATGTTTGCACTCTGTGTAACTATTTCAGTTCTAAACTGTGTAAGCTTCTTGAGACAAGAACCTCTTTCCCCTTTATATGGCTGCATAAATTGTCATGTACAGCAACAGTGCTATTTTTATCACTTTTAATAAGTAATGACATGGAGCAAATGACTAAAAAACATGCTGCAACAAATTTATTTTCAACTAAATGTTTACATACATGAAAAATTGGCATCACTCAATCATACCCTAAACTCAATTGTACTATTAAAAACCAGGATCAAATATAATTCATAAAGGAGCTTATGCAGTCAGTATAGCTACAACTCCTATCATTCCATGCCATTGGCCATGCTGGTTAAGGCTGATGGGAGTTCTGCTCTACAGAATATTCTATTACCTGTAGCGGTGTCAAGTCCTCCTATTACACTACTTCCCAAAATGTATCGTTATAAAAGACGGTAATTAAGTCTCTCACCTAGTTATTTTGAAACTGAAGCTGTAGCCTACGCTTTGTATTCCTTTTGCATTAAGTGTGGTTTTAAATCTAGTTTTATTGTAGACTTTAACTTTGATTGCTTGGGAGAATAAAAATATAAACAACAGCTTTATAGGTGTGCCCCAAAAGAGCAAGCCGACTAACAACAAAAAATATGTTAACGTATAATATGTACTCCAAGATTATTATTATTATTATTATTATTATTATTATTTATACCCCGCCCATCTGGCTGGGTTTCCCCAGCCACTCTGGGCGGCTTCCAACAAAATATTAAAATACAAAATAATAATAATAATACAACAGTCTGTCAAACATTAAAAGCTTCCCTAAACAGATAAATTGGTCAAGTCATTACCATTTTCAGAACGAATCCTGTGCAATAGCACTAGGTGACCACAACGTAGAACAGCATGTGAATTTGAAATCTGGATTCTGACCTCAGCTGTCACAAAGTAGCCAATGCAAATATGAAAGGTCCCTCCTGCGAGCGACCCCCTCGCTCACCTTTCCCAGGTGGCCCCAAGGCCACTGCGGGAGGCGCTGCGGCAGCGCCCGGAGAGATGGTGGCCCCGGTCTGGCCAAAAGTGACCGAGCCGAGCAGCGCTTCCCCAGAGCCGGGGGCGCCGACGCTGGGCTCCTGCCCTTCCCCGCCATGGGACGCCTGGACTCCGGGCGCCGAGGAGCCGAGATCCGCCGCGACCTCGTCGGCCAGCAGCCGGGCCTCCCTGCGGAGAATCTCCTCGGACTCGCGGAGGTTGCTTCGCCTCAGGAACTGCAGCACAGCCAACAGCGTCTGCCGGTCGGTGGGCAGCTGCGAAGCGGGAGGCGCAGGACTGGGCGCCACCGGCGGCTTCGCGTCGGTTCCTGCCGCCAATGGCTCGCCCCCTTCCGCTAGAGGAGCGGCGGCCGACGGGGCAGAGGGAGCGGCAGCGGCTCCCGCAGCCGCCGTCGTTGCTGCTGCTGCTGCTGCCGCCGGCGACTGTGGGAGAGCGGGAGGAGGAGCGGGTGGTGCCGGCGGCGCTCCCGCGTCGGGGTCCGGCTTCACTGTGACTGCTTCGGCCGGCTCCTCCGGCAGAGCCGCCATGATGGAACCCGACAGCCTCGCCTCCAACTCAGGCAGCCCGCGGGTTTGCGACAGTGAGGGCACGGTCTCCAGCCGTGAGGCCAAGGGCTGTTAGCGACAATTAGGGCGGCGCTTTACGGCACTTCCTGTTCCACTGGAGGGAAATGATTTCAAATAAAATACAGTACCGTAAAATAAAAGGAGAATAACTAGCGGAAGTACCTGTAAATGCTCCCGATGATTCTGCGACCGTTTACAAGTTTGTGAAATGAGAGATTATGAGTGCGGCTTGTACAGAGGGGTCGTTTCTCCAGTTGTATATATCCTATGACAAATATAACAGGTGCAAAGTGTATCGTATACCACATTTTAAGTTGAAACAAAATAAAAAAAATTCCTTCCAGTAGCATCTTAGAGACCAACTAAGTTTGTTATTGGTATGAGCTTTCGTTTGCATGCACGCTTCAGATACATTTTAAGCTGTTTCTGAACGGATTCTGAGATGTCTTTGAGAGAGTTCAGTGAAACTCAAATGGGGGTGTATTTCTTCTGCACCCTCACACACTTAAAAGCCAATTCTAAACAATGTGTTGGCTATTTTTTATTTATTAACTGAACCTCGGAATATTATATAATCCCTGTTCTGTAAATTGCTTAGATTTTTCGTAAAGGTAAAGGGACCCCTGACCATTAGGTCCAGTCGTGGACAACTCTGGAGTTACGGTGCTCATCTCGCTTTACTGGCCGAGGGAGCCAGCGTACAGCTTCCAGGTCATGTGGCCAGCATGACAAAGCCGCTTCTGGCGAACCAGAGCAGCGCATGGAAACGTCCTTTACCTTCCCGCCGGAGCAGTACCTATTTATATCCTTGCACTTCATGGTTTCGAAGTGCTAGGTTGGCAGGAGCAGGGACCAAGCAACGGGAGCTCACCCTGTTGCGGGGATTCGAACTGCCAACCTTCTGATCGGCACGCCCTAGGCTCTGTGGTTTAACCCACAGCCCCACCCATGTCCCAGATTTTTCGTAGTGACTAAAAAGTCAAATATGTAATAATAATGATGTTGTACAAGCACTAAATACTTGCCCTTTCACCAACACTGGCATCAGAATGATTTCACTATGCACCTATTTCAATTGTATAATCAAAACTGCTATTAAGCAGTAGCCAGCGTTAAGTTTAAGAAAACCATTTTATGTAGGCTACTGTATTTTATAATAGGAATCAAAATTCAGTTTTACAACCAAGTGCTGCTATATTGATGTTGTTATATATTTATTTGTACCCCGCCTTTTCCTGTAACTGGAACTCAAGGCGGCTTACAGGTAAAAAAATCACCTAGAGTGCTGGCTCACCGTTGCGAGAGAGAGAAAAAACTCAGTTTCCCAGAGTACATAGGGGTTGTATGTGAACGAGGCACATGCCCTAGAAGCGTGCGCGCCAATAGGCTTTGCGCACGCGCCTTGAATCTGTAGTCACGTTTAGGGAAGGATCATAGAGATAGGAAAGAAAGGACAGGAATAGTTCCTTTGGGTGTGAACTGCGTTCGCCTTCCCGGCCCCCCAGGCGCTTCCTCGGTTGCTCCTTGTCGGTCGAAGCGGTCCGTGCATTTGTTTCCCTGAAAGCCGCGGCGATGAGCGAAGAGGCGGAGGCGGCCGGTGAGGGGCTGGGCGAGGAAGAGCAGGAGGACGTCGACGATGAAGAAGCGACAGCGGGTCTGGAAACCCCTGGCTGCTCCGGGGAAAACTCCCGCTTCGAAGCGGGAAGCCGGTCTGAGTCCAGCAACGAAGAGATGGAGGAAGATGAGGAAGAAGAGGAAGAGGAAGAAGAGGTGGAGGAAGCAGCAGCAGCTCTAGGAGGGGGGTCCACGGACCCCTTCGGGGACTTTGGGATGGAGGAAGGCGAAGATGAGGATGAGGTAAAACTAGAGGCAGTGCGCTTAAGGGGGAGCACAGGGGCACCCTTGGGTGAAGTAGACACAGTGGGGTGAGATTCCTTCGGACTAGGATGGAGAAGAAGCAGGTTCAAATCCTCCCTCCGCTGTGAAGCTCGTTGCGTGGCCTTGGAACAATCACCATCTGTCAGCCTAGCCTACCTCACAGGCTTGTTGTGAAGATGGAAGTGGGAGCAGGCAACACATATACTTTTTTCCTAGAACTCACTGATGAAAGGTTGGGGTTATAAATGTGTAAACACAGCTTCCTATGATGCCCTGTGCCAAATATAGCCAATTTGGTGCAGTGGCTAGAGAGCTGGGTAGGGATGCAGATCCTTGCTCAGCTTTGACTTTCCTTGGATACCTCTTGGGGGGCTTTCTCTTACCCAATCCTCCCCTGTGAGTTCCTTGGGAATGGTGGGATCAGGAACATAGGAAGTTTCCTTATACCAAGTCAGACCATTGGTACATTTAGCTCAATATTGTGCACAATGACTGGCAGCAACTCAGCAACTTTGAGCAAAGGTCTCCCAAAGCCCTACCTAGAGATGTCAAGGATTGAACTGGGATTTTCTGCATGCAAAGCAGATGACCTACCACAGAGTTTGTGGCCCTTTCCTATATACTTTTTGCTTGCTCTCTGTTTTCTCACAATGTGACATCTTTTGTGTGTCCCCAGTGAAAAATCCCTCACCATCTCCCGTGGCTAGAGACAGTAATGTTTCTGAATACCAGTTGCTGGAAATTGCAGGAAGGGAGAATGCTGATGCTCAGGTTCTGCTTGCAGGTTTCCCATGAGCATCTGGTTGGCCACCGTGATAACAGAATACTGGACAAGATGACCCATTGGCCTGTTCCAGGAAACTCTTCTTATGCTCTTTTCTTTTTTAAATATTATATATGTTTACATATGCTTTCACTTAAATGGTTCCCAAAGCAGTTCACAACAAAATTAAAAAGACTGTGTTCAGGAAAATCACCACTTCACTTCTAATACTGTGCTTTAATCCAACAATAAACAATATACATCTTTGTATTGGTAACAAGCAAAACTTTTAAAATTGCTATTTCCCTCTTTTCTTTCACGTTTGCAGCGCATGATTAACCTTTCTGAGCTGACACCATATATAATGTGTTCTATCTGCAAAGGGTACTTCATAGATGCCACAACCATCACAGAGTGCCTTCATACATGTAAGTACTAATAATAATTTCTTACTCAACAGAAGCTTTGATGTCATCTTTGCAGAAATATCAAGCCTAAGTACATTTTGGTGATAATGTAAAATAATGTTGTATTAATTGTGGTAACTGCATGGTGGTGGGTGCCTTTAAGAGGGGCAAGGGCGTCGCTAGGGGGGGCGGTACTCCCCGAGTGACAGGGGCGACAAGCGGCGGGTGGGGGGTGAAAAGCGGCGGGTGGGGGTGACAAGCGGCGGCCCCTCCCGCCACTCCCCATGCAACGCTGGTCACCCTGGGAGCAGCAGCGCTGCACGGATGGGGTGCTTGCTCGGCTGTGCGCTGTTGCTCCCAGGGCGACGGAGCGAGCGGCGGCGTGTGGGGGTGACAAGCGGCAGCCCCTCCCGCCATTCCCAAGCGCTGCCGCTCCCTCCGTCACCCCAGGAGCAACAGCGCACGGCCGAGTAAGCACACCGTCCGTGCAGCGCTGCTGCTCCCGAGGTGACCGGTAGCGTGGGGAGTGGCAGGAGGGGTCGGCGCTTGTCACTCCCACGCACCGCCGCTCGCTCAGTCGCCCCGGGAGCAGCAGCGCACGGCCGAGGGAGCACCCCGTCCGTGCAGCGCTGCTTCTCCCGGGGTGACCGGCCATGCGTGGGGAGTGGCGGGAGGGGCTGCCGCTTGTCATCCCCACTACAAAGAAGTAGTAGTTTTCCTTGTATTTATTCCATACTTGCCCAACCCAGAGTCTTCATATTGCCTGCTGGTTAGGAACCTAGGAAGTCGCCTTTAATCGGGCCAGAGTATTTGTTTATCTACTCTGCCTGACAGTAGCTTTCTAAGTTCTGGTAGAGGTGTTTCACATTCTCTGATATTTGATCCTAAACACACACACAATATAGATGCAAAAGATTGAACCTAGGGCATTCTGCACAAAGGCACATGTTCTACCTCAAAGTAGCTTGCTTTAGGTGCAGCTGCTGCAGCTGGCTCCATCCTTTCGGTTCTTGGATTGTGAGATGATCTGCATTTTCACAGTGAAAGGAATAAGGAGTGCCCAGCCAGGCAACAGACCATTCCGTTTGATGCAGCTGGGAGAGTTAGAAGGGATAAAAGACAGTGGGAAGAGTTGCAGTAATTTGAGGGGGAGGGTTATATACCACCGCAGAGTAGCACTGGGAGTTGGAGCAGCTAGAACAGGCATAGGCAAAGTCGGCCCTCCAGATGTTTTGGGACTACAACTCCCATCATCCCTAGCTAACAGGACCAGTGGTCAGGGGTGATGGGAATTGTAGTCCCAAAACATCTGGTGGGCCGAGTTTGCCTATGCCTGAGCTAGAATCAGCCTTAATAAAAATTTGTATTATTTTATGTAAACATGTTGTGGATCCTTCAGTATGGAAAAGGAGAGGTTGATAGCAAGTAAATACATATTTCATACCCCTATTCAAGGCTTATTCTTAATAACTTTTTCTCAGTTAGATTTTAGTAAGCCTTTGAAGTTTTGTATAGAAAAGTAGGACAGAAATCTATTGAAAAACTTATGCAAAGATTTTATCCTACACACACACACACACACACACACACACACATTTTATTTCTACAGTTGCTCTGCATTTTAGGTGACACATGCCATATATTCTGTATTATCTTTGGAACTTGTGTACTACTACCGGTAGATAATAGGCATGTAACTGCAAATTTTATCTTCTACAGTCTGTAAAAGCTGCATAGTAAGACATTTTTACTACAGTAACAGATGCCCAAAATGTAACATTGTAGTACATCAGACGCAACCCCTTTATAATATCAGGTAATATATTTTAATTATAATTGTTTATCTATATTTTGTGTGTGTGTGTGTGTGTGTGTGTGTGTGTAAAAGAAGCAATGGTTTTCAGATAACATTGATATTTCTATTTTTGACTAAAATAAATTATTGGAACTAGAAAAATACTTCTAACTTGCTATATGCACTGGAGGGAAACGTTGCTGTCTCATAAAAGGTCTAGCACCTCACACAATTATGAATTCCCTTTATTGTTTACCAACAAAAGTTTTGCATATCCAGAAGATTTGCCTCCTTGGTCTTGAAACTTTCCCACACAAGGATTGTTTCTGAGACTTCTTATCTCCTCTGGTGCACCAATGCGTTGCTTCAAAGATGGTTGTAAAGTTGTTTTTGTAATTGAGATATGTTGGCTTGAACCTCAAATCTTTCCCAAGATAGGGAAGCTTGCAAATCTAGGTATGCCATTGAAAATAGCTTCTAGTTCCTCTCCTGTGGCTCTTCTTCACCAGTTCACTACCACAACCCATATTCCATCACTAATTTAATTAATATTTTTATTCTACTTCCGCAGGCTGGATCGACAGTTGCAAGACATAGTGTATAAACTAGTTGTCAGCTTGGAAGAAAGTAAGTCTTTTATTTTGAGCCTAGTGCTATTTATAAAAATTAAAGATAAGATTCAACATAGAATGTGTTAGCTGTGAATTAGATGATAATTCCTAAATTCCCTTGGTTCTTGATATAAGGGCTGTGTCTGTTTTCTGTGACTGCAGAAGCATGAACCCTGCCATGTAGTTTGTCATACAACCATCTGAGATCCTCAGCTTTCATTTTATAAGGTTTGTAGGCATTTTGGTTGTGGAGAAGAGCTTTAAATATTGTGAACAGTGACTGGACTGAACAAAGAAGTCTGATTCCTACTAGTGCTGGTTTCTTTGACCTGCATAGTTCCTTTTCCACCTGGGACTCCTTCCTTTTCACTCTTCCTTTCCATTTGCCACTACTGGTCACTGTCATTTAGTGACCGCTTTCTAGAGCCCATGTAGCCTCTATTTCCATACTTTTTGTTTCTTCCTTCCTCAAAGTCTTTGTCAGAACATTCCACATGCCTTGAAAATAATACATTTAATAAACAGAAAAGCTGGGGGGGGATCACTTGTATAATAAGTTTGAGTTTCATTAAAGTGTAATATTTATATCCTTTTTTAATGTCAGCTCTGGATCAAGTCAAGGCTTGCTGAATCTTTAAATATTTTTAAGGCCCTAAACCCTCTCACTGAAGTCATGAATATATACTGTACCTGCCATTTGTAGACTTGTGTGCTCACAGCTTGGCTACCATAATCAACGCCATTGGGACAAGTTAAATTTATGAATGCCAAATAGTGCTTTGTGCAATACAAAACTTTTGTATTTTGAATGCAGAAAGGGAGAGGAATAACACCCGAAAGCTAAGAGGTGTTGATGGTGGGGAAAATCAAAGCCTTAGAATTGTGTTAATATTCTTTTTAAGATGTAATTACATTGAAGAATGCATTGGGCATTTCAGATCTCCTATTAAAGTTTCCTATATATCTTAACTGCTGCTGTTTTAAGACTTTTCCTCTCTTTTTGCTGACTTAAGATTCTTTAGATGACACAATACTATAAATGTATGAAAATCCTGCTGAATGATAATGATGGTTTCTTTAGTTAGCATGTTTTGTATCTCTAACCAACTAGTTTGAGAAAATATATCTATACTGGGATGGGGGGAACCTGTGCTCTCCAGCTGTTGTTGAACTACAACTCCCATCATCCCTGATAGTTCGCCCTCCTGGCTGGAGCCAGAGGGGGTCGGAGGCCAATAACATACTGAGAGCCACGGATTCTGCGTACATCTTTGCATTTTATTTTCTATGTGGAGCAAACCCAAATATTTTGTATTGCCTATTTTTAGGAGAGAAAAAGCAAATGCATGATTTCTACCGAGAGAGAGGTTTGGAAATACCTAAGCCTGGTAAGTTTTTATAACAACTACCGTAGCTGCTTTGCTATTTAAAAATATGTATGTAAGAATTGCCATGCTGCTTTATTCCAGTGGATCAGATATCTCAGCTTTCTAACCACAGACTATGGTCAGGCTGATGCTAGGGGATATCCCATGGGTACGATCAGGAAACGTGTTCCAAGTTGTACAGTGTAATTGGTACAGTATTTAGAAGGATGACAGATGATTGACTGATAGAATTGTCATTGTTCATTGAACCTCATTAAGCTATTTAATGTTTCCCCCCCCCAATGAAACTTATCTGTCCCACAAGAGTATTATTAAGCTTAATTAACTAGTTTAAAGATTCTCTTATTAATGTGCTATAAGATAGCAGGGCAGTTTAGAGTTGTGATATTCCCAAATGAATTATGTAGTCAGCATTTTTTGCTAAGAACAATTGTGTAGTGATTTTGTTCATGTCTATGAAATACAGCTAGTGTTTTAATGCTCAAAATGGAGTTAAGATTAGAGAAGGGATGTTACTAGATCATACATGCACAGCATAATAAATATGATTAGATCTGACCATCATAGCAATTGTAGCCACTTTCCTGTCTGTGGCACCCTTTGGGAATTTGGGATGTCTTCCTGTGCATTTATGACAACATCAAGGCCTGTACAAATTCATCAAATATAGGAGAATACTTGCATCCACTGATAACTTTGGCTTACTAGCCAATTACTAATTTAACAGTGATTCTTGTTAAAATGACAGAGAACTGTGCTCATGCTGTATCATAGAATCAGAATTGTAGAGTTGGAAGGGACCCTGAGAGTCTAGTCCAACTCCCTGTAATACAGGAATCTCAACAAAAGCATCCATGATAGGTGGATGGCCAGCCAACCTCTGTTTAAAAACCTCCAAGGAAGGAGAGTTCCAAGAGAGACTGTTCCACTGTCTAACAGGTCTTACTGGCAGAAAGTTCTTTCTGATGTTAGTCGGAAGCTCCTTTCTTGTAACTTGAATCCACGTCCTAGCCTCCAGTCCTTGGTTCATGTCCTAGCCTCCAGAGCAGAAGAAAACAAGCTTGCTCCATCTTCCTTGTGACAGCAACTTGCGTTGTGTTAACTATAGGTTCTTGACTATGCAGTCATACCTCTGGTTGCGCTTGCTTCAGGTTGCGCGTTTTCAGGATGTGAATGCGCTGAACCCCGAAGTACCGGAACGGGTTACATCCGGGTTCAGCGCTTCGCGCATGCACAGGAACACCGGATCGTGCTGCGCTGCACACATGCGCAGATACGGTGCTTCAGGTTGCGGGCTTTTCATGTTGCGAACGGGGCTCCGGAACGGATCCCGTTCGCAACCAGAGGTACCACTGTAGCTTGTGGTTTAGTAAGATAAGATCTAAAACACAAGGCCCAGTTTTGATGACATGCTAAGTCAAACCTTGGCTTAGCTCAGCATAGCACAGAAGTAAAAAAGATTGGGAAGGAGCAAAGTGGTTGCAAGCTCCTTTCTTCAGCAGCCCATGTAATCCATGTTAGCATGGTTTGGCTTACCATGTCACGTGAACCAGGCCAGTGGGTTGAAAGAAAATGGGTTAAAATTGTAACAAAATGCTGCATTAATCACAGAAAAAACAGTGTTGTCACTCTTGAGTTAGTAAAAACATTTAAATAACCATGATAGGAATTAGGCGGTGCATTTCTGAACTAAGATACAAGTCAGTGCAACTTGTTATTTCGTCATGTATCCTGTTGTAGGTGGGAAATATATTCTTTGTTTTCTAGTTTTGTTTTTCTTCTACTGTCTTAGCTGTTCCACAGCCAATCGCTATAGCCAGGGGGAGGCCCCGTAAAGTTGTAGGCTCGGTTTTCCGTATCCCTCCAGAGCTTGACATGTCACTACTCCTCGAGTTCATTGGGTAAGTAAAAGCAGACTTTTAGTAGATTGAGTTTTAACTTACAAGCAGTGTTTTTAAGACATGGACGTAAAAGGATATGTTGGCCTTGGCATTCAGTTGCAACGTTAGCTTTTTTTTGTTTCAGTAATTAGATCGAGAGCTAATGACATTCAGATTAGCAATTCTATTTGTAGAACTCTTGGCTTACGAAAACCATCTCTCCTTTCCCCGTGGATGTAGATTCATTTTGAATTTCTGAACTGTTCTTATCTCCACAGATTGATTGATTTATTGAATTAAAGTTCAGTTCTTCAGAAACAGATTGCAATTTTTCTATAGTAGGCACATGTAGAACCCTCATTATACCTTTTCTCATGAAGTGTATGTGTAAATACATTTCTATTTAATCAAACTGTGCCTGACCAAGTGTTCTGTAACTTGGGGTGCCTAATCTTTTTTTGACCCAAGACACACAGTCATCTAACTAAATAAATGCAAAGTTGACCAATTGAGAGCCACATAGCAGCAGTAATTGTGGCTAAAGGGGTCGCCAAACATGCTCTTGCACATCTGCACTGCATTGCACTGCACTTGTCATATATATAGCACACACACGCACTTGGCAGTCACACGGCACCCTGTCTCATATATCACACACACAACGCACACACACACATCCAGACCCATGCCACACTCTTCTCCTCTTTGCCCCAAGCTATTTCCTGCCCCATTGTGCTGAAAGGACAGGCAACTTTCCTTCTGTAAACTTCCTTATGTTAATATATTTTGAGACTCATATTGAAAACGTAACCATGGGAAGAGAGTTAAGAGCTTCATTAACTGCACAGCAGGAATTCAACCATTAAAAACAAAACAAAAAAAACCCCTGCCTGTTTTTAACCACTAGGTGGCAGTGGCAACTGGCAAACACTGAAGTGATTGTCGCTAAAATACAAGGCAATGTGTTTCTGGACATGTGCAGTAATAGTTTTTCTCTAATTTAACATATCCATTTTGCATCCAACAAAGTTGCCTGGTCAATGGTAGAGGTTGGTTGTAGACTCAAACATCTTGAGGGCATCACGTTGGATACTGTTGTCTAAAAGAACGGTGATCTGTACTCCCCCCCCCTTTTAAAGAGACACTTGTAATGCTATGAACTATTGCAACCTTAGTTTAAGCACTTATCAAAAGAATTTCCAATAAGTCAAACATCATTTTGAATACTATAGGTGGTTCTCCTTAAGCCCCTCCCCATTTTATTCTTACAACAATCCTCTGAGGTAGGTTAGGCTGAGAGATGGTGACTGGCTCAGGGAGCATCTGTGCTGATCGTGGGTCTCAATGGGCCTTAATCCAGCATCACCCTGGTTCAGAATTGCTGTTTGTAATGGTGTGTGTGCCAGTTAACAGTACTTTTAATGAGCAACTTTTAATGTTGTGAACTGCCCTGAGATCTATGGATGAAGAGTTGTTTACATATTTAATTACTAATAGTCCTAGTCGTAGTAGTAGTATATGTATATCTATTACATGTTTTGTTTTGTTTTACATTTTGTCATTTTCTGGGAGCAATTTTGTTATTACCTCTTCCATATCATTCAATTTATATCTTGAAATGGTCCTGTCCTTCCTATGGTAGTAAAAGGGTATCAGAGACCCCAATCCTGGGAATGGAAAAACTGAGATATCTTCTGCCTTGGAAATAACTTGGTTTTTCCATCTGTCTTTGTTAACCTTTTAGACATCCATGAAGATAAAGCGTTGAGTTAAAGTTTTTTGAAAGATAAAATTCTTGTCTGCAAGTGAATTTGTGTCCATGTATCTATCTAAAGGAAAAGCAGTCAACCCTCTGAAATGCAATTTGACAGCTGATTGTGCGTATGATTGTTCTGTGCGGCACCCAATCTTGCACACTATATACCTTTTAGATTGGTGTCTAAAGGTAAACTACATGGTTAGTTCTACTAAAGTCAAGTTCACTGTTTTTCCTAATACAGAGTTCTACAATATAAAGGTAACACAGTGACTGTAATTCTGCTTGTTTCTGTGTCAGTATAAAGAAAGCAGTTTGTCACTGAAGTTTTTAAAAATATCCATGTATATTTTAAATACACTGGCCTAGTTCAATAGTTTCCAGTTGCTCCTGAACCAGGAAGCTGTGCCTACCAGGATCAAAGCAAGCCAGGATATTAAACTGCATATTTGTGCTTATGAAGCCAATATATGTTTGTCTGAACTGGGCCATTTTCTTCTCTTGAGACCAATTCAAAAATTGCACTGATCTAAAATATATATGAAATATGTGGTGAAATACTCTCAAACTTGAGGAATGGTGTTATCAGTATTCTAATTGCACCAATATGCATTTTCAACAGAGCAGCAATAGCAAGTGTAAAGCAGTATCTAAATGCTGTACCAGACTGATTGAGAATTAACTATGGAGTGCAGATGGAATTGAAATGGTGGTGATTAATGACCTGCTTGACTTAAATGAGGTGGCCTTGGCTCTTCCTGGTAGGGTCATCCACACTCTCTAAGCAGGCTTGTTAATTAGGGTTATTCCTGAATCCAGTCTAAGGAACTTCTGTGATGATTGTTTTTCATATGGGTTGCATCTGATTCAGAAAATGTTTCCCCTTCCTTGAAGATAGAAAACTTACCCCTGTGGTGCATGCATGCCTTAGGAACTACTTGAATAAACTACTACAGTTTTTCCTTTCACTACTTTTGAAGCCTGTCTAATAGCTACAACTTGTGGTGGGTGGTGCTGCTGCCTGCCTTTAGCATGAGATTATGATAATGACGATAACTGGTAATATTCTAAGCTTCCAAGCATAATCCAAGGACCTGATGAGCATATAAATTACACACATATATATCACAGAAAAACTCTGTAACTAATGGCATTGTATTGATTTAGCAGTTTGAGCCTGCAAATCCAGATGTAGCTCAGACATGTTAATTCTCTTTTTCTTTCAGAGCTAATGATCTGTCTGGGAAATTTAAGGTACAAATACTGCTGAAATTTATCTTCCTTTGGTTCATTGTTATGACATGCATAAGTAAAACTAAATCTTGGATTGAGAAAGCCAATGATTCTGTCCTGGAGTATATACTGCTTTTTTGCAAATCCATAATTTATAAAGATAATGGAATGTTGCAAAGGCAGGGATGTAATATTTTAGTTTGAGGGACCAGGCAGTAAAGCACACTGGAGATTCTGACTTCTTCTGAAGTATGGTGGCCTGCCTGTAACCTTTCAGATACTGCAGTCAAACAACATCTGAAGAGTCACAGATTAGTCAGTCCTGTTTTAAAGGGTGAACAACTAGACTGTATTCTATGGAAATGGGCTAGTGATTAAACAATGCCCAGAACATCATGTTTTTAATTATGTCTGTGAGCTATCTGTGAAGGATAGAAATTTGTAAAGAAAGAAAAAATGGTATATATATGTATTTGAGAGCCAATGTGGTGTAGTGATTACCACCTCAGACTGAGACAATCCAGCTTCAAATTACCACTCAACCATGAAGCTCACTGGGACCCTTGAACCTTTTGCTAGCTCTCAGCCTAGCCTATCTCACAGCATTGTGGTGAGGATAACATGGAACAGGGAGAATCATCTATGCCTCCTTTAGCTTATGGGAAGGAGAACTAAATACATAAGATACATGTGCAGTGAGATTGTGGGTGGAAGAGGGAAAATAGTTGAACTGTGGGTTGCAGCTGAATAACATCATCTTACTGCTGAAAAAAAGCTGTTTAAGGGGGAAATTTGTGAAAATGACTTCCTGGTTAATAATAATAATAATAATAATAATAATAATAATAATAATAATAATAATAATAATAATAATAATAATAATAATAATGTAGGATAGAGTCCTTGTTAAAGAACCTGATTAGAATTGCCCCCTGCATTACTGAACAGCCTTACAGTATGAAATGTGTTTCCTCCTTCCAGCCACTGGAAAAGAAGTTTGTACGGGTTTCAGGAGAGGCAACAATTGGACATGTGGAGAAATTTCTCAGAAGAAAGATGGACCTTGATCCTGGCTGCCAGGTATGCTGTGCTAATTGTTTGCACCATATAGTTGGCTATGACACTCCTCTGCTCTCTTGCTCACACTGAAAGTCCTCTTCCCAGCAGCAAGTATGTGAGTGAGGTTTTTACCATTCTCTATGCAGTACATTTCACAAGGCATTATGTAACTTGGAAAAGCCACACTTGTTGCATCAGAGAATTTATGTAACACACACTGAGGCAATAGCTAGCAAGCACAGAAGAAGAAACCAAAGAAGAAAAGTCAAATGTAAGAGGCAAGCCAGGGTGTTGGATTATACAGATAAGAGCTTTAAAATTATTTCCACTCCTCCACATAGATTTTTTAAATAGCACTTTGCCATATTTCTCTCTGTAATGTTTTGAGGGCCAAAACAGAGTTTTCAGTGAAATGTTCAACAACATTTCTTTTTGTTTACCTTTTACATGTCCTGTTTGCTGTCTCTGATTTGCAGCTTTAGCACCATTTTTAAAAACAAAATAGTTTCCTTCTATGGCAATCTCATTTCAGGATCACATAGGCAACATGAAGGTGTCATGTTGCCTCTCAGATTTGGCCTTTCTCCCCTTCAGCATCCCTCCCTCTAGCATCCTGGTGGCAACCTTGAAAATCCTGCCTTTGTCTCAGTCCAGGGAACCTGAATGAGTAGTGAGATGGGACCACTGTCCTGAGCCCATCAAGCATATTGACACCATCTCTCCACCTTATAGTGTCATTCCGAAGCCAAATGAAGCCATAGCCTTTTGAGTGTGAGAAAGGGATCCCTATCTACCATGCCATAGCAACAAGTGTGGCAAAGTCATAACCCTTCATTGAACAGCCTCCAAAATGGAGGAGATTCTGAAGAAGAACTACACATGTTTAGGGTTTCCAACAAGTCAGCCCACCAAGACTCTTTACCTTGGGCCGTTGCTTGAAATGTAGCTAAGTATCAGCTGCAGTGTCTGTGATGGAACTCTGTTCCATGGTAGGAACAAAGGATACAGCAGCCATGCCTGGAACAAATAGGTTTTTATTCTTACAGAGGAACAGCTAGGAGCATCCTCACCATTGCTGTTGCTAATGAGGTGGAACTCTCTCTGTACAACCCTAAGCCTGTACCTTGTCTGTCTAAGACAGGGGTAGTCAACCTTTTTATACTTGCCGCCCACTAATGCATCTTTCTTGATGGTAAAATTTCCTTACCGCCCACCAGTGTTCGATGGAAGGAGGATTCAGCTTGTGCCATAGAACCCATTACCGCCCACTTAGAATCCTGAAACGCCCACTAGTGGGTGGTAGGGACCAGGTTGACAACCCCTGGTCTAAATTATGGCCTCCCTGTCCAAGGTTTATATACTGGTGGTTCTGTGCTGTGATTGATCACACCATACCTTATGCTCTGTTGTGGTCTGGAAGGTCAATAGGATAGAAATTCTGTGTCATCAGCTCTAAGTCTAGTCTAAAACTTCACCATAAATTGGGGTGTGGTCATTATGTTTTAAGATTATAAGACAATGTAAGTACTGATGTTCTTCCCTTTTGCCACTGATACTCCGTCCATCTTCACTGGCAGAAAAATTGCACTGGTACATCTGTCATCGTGGTGGTGGCATATTTTGTGTTCTGAGAGTGTATCATGGCTTCTGCCAAATTGTGCAGCTGTTCAGCAGGTGCAGCTTGATATTGAATTTCACCTTTTATAAAATACAGCATTTAATGGCAAGTATGTGCAAGGTGAAAAGGATTCAAGGATTATGCAACCTTGTAGTTACATTAATACATGTGATGCGTTTGCACATCTAATTAAAAGAAAGGTTTCTGATTCCACCTTTTAAAAACATTAATCTGCCCAAATGGTCTGATGTGTTAAGACTTCAGAGTGTGTTTTGTTGCTCTCTTGTAATTAAAATGCACACTAAGTGAATTCATTGGGCACATTTGTAAAACTTACAGTACTTGTTTTGTGATATGTTGTGTTGTGATCTGTTTTCCAAAGATGGGATAGACATATTTTGTTCTCAACTGTGTCTGCAAATGCCTTTGATTGTTCAGGTTTATTAATTTCTGTTGATATACCTTCTGTTCATTTTCAAAGTGTGCCTAGATTAATTTCCAGGTAGAAGATATGACAATGCATATTCAAACCCCCATCCCATGCTAAAAGAGTAACTGCAAAACTTCCATCTTCTGTTGTTGTTACTAGAACATGCAACATTGCAACACTCTCTTTAAAAGCCTTGTATGCCTGCCACAGACTTCAGTTGAACATAAAAGGTGATGTTGCACTTGGAAGTAGGCCCCTAAGGATTCCCATCTTAATTGTGGTTGAGTCCAGAGGAGTTCTTTGCTAGGACACGGCACTAGAGAGCCTTGATTTTCTCTCTTCCCATAAGCTGGCAGTTTGTTTATTATTGATATTGAAGCTCGAAACTCCTTGTCTTGGTCACTGAGGGAATGATTAGTTTTATGCCTGCAGCAAAGAGCCATAATTGCAACATGATTTTTGAATGTTCTCAAGTGTTATTTAATTTTAGCGTGGTCAATCCGAAAACAATATTTCTCCTTTTCATACTTGTTTGCTCACTAATTGCAATGAAGTATATCTGGAATGTCTAGCTTCAGTAACTATTTGTCAGAACATATTGTTGATGTTACTATTCTCATATTTCTCTTCAGTTTTGCTGTACTGCAGGAAGCCCCTATCCAGAAGGCCAGACACAGCCTGCCAAGTAGTTTCTTCTGTGTGCTGTCCTTCCAACCACACTGATTCTGGCAATGGCAAAAGAAAAAAGGAGTTACAGTGCTGGGATAGGAGAAGCACTTCACTGGAGGTTCAAATCACCCTGTCCCTGCTCATCAGATAAATTGGATAAGCAGGGAAGGGATGATTTGCATCTGCACCAGAATATTAGGCTGGCAGGAGAAGTTTAAACCTCTCTTCCCAGCTCTGCAGTGGAGACTCCAATCTTCTCCTCCCTTCTCATTTGCATAGACCTCTGAGGATGGGGTTGGGTTTTTTGGGGGGGTATCCCACCCCAAGTGGTTGGCCAAAGGTAATTGCAGCTATTGGCCCAAAAATGGTTAGCCACTCTTACTTTCCAGTGTAAATTTATGAGCCCCATTATTATAGGTAGCGCCTTGGCTGCTATTGTGCCCTGGCTTTGGGATGTTCTCCCTAAGGCAGCTTGCCTGGTGCCAGCTTAGATGTCCTTTCAGCACCAGGTGAAGACCTTACGTGCTCATGCCTTTTAGACTACTTTTTTCTTTTCTGTTTAGGCTTATATTCTGTGGTCCTGGCTGTCAGTTTTAAAGTTTTTATGGCTGCTATTGTTTTATACTTCTGCTGAGGCACTCTAAAAGTCTTTGGACTGAAAAGTTTTATATTAAGAATTTGCAATAATTTTTTTTAATGTTGAATAAACCACGTCTTCCCACCACTTTCAGTTGCCATCTAGCCCCTTGGACTCACATATTCTTATTGAAATCTGCCTGTGAGCTGCTGTCTTCACCTGATAAGACTGTTGTAGTAATGTCTGAAAAATATCTTTTTGAAATAGTAAGTGCCTTGCCATCCTAATATCAGGCTATCCAAAAGCTGCTTTTTGCCTGCCTTTTGAGTGAGAATTAGTTTGGGGAAAGAGCGACAGTTATAAAGGAATTTGCTATTTCACTGCTTTAGATGTACTAATATAGCTTACAGAAGTGTTCCCTTGTCAGAGGAATCTCTCAGATGAAAGTGTTTATTGTAAATGAAGACGGGCTTTGGGGAGATAATCAGAAGTAGCATGGGTTTGATGCATCTTCTGCTAGAAGTCAGAGTATGATTAGGCCCAATATAATATCTGGTGCACGGTAAAGGCACAATGAGAGCAATTTATAAACAAAGGGAGGATTGGGGTCAATCATTTATATAAATAGCCCACGCAGTTTTTCAGCTGGCTCCTCGGTAGCTGTGTTTACCATGTATATCTAAAGTTAATGCTCAGCATCTGAAGCGGAACCAGTATCAGAAACCCCAAAACAAGAAAGAACAAATTGTTTGCAAGGCAGGGAGCCAAAGAAAAGCATCATGATCTCAGGCAGACAAAAGTTCCAGCAAGGGCAGTTGGTGAGTAGGAGGTCAGCCTGACAGGATCTGCTTACAAGGAGACAAGTTGATCAGACTGAAGAACAGGCCCTGAGGCTGAGACTTTACAGAGGCAGATAGAGTTGCATTCATCCCCCTCTCATCTAATGTGATACAGTGTCAGCTGGTGGAGCTTGTAATGCAACCGGGATGACACTTCGGGATAACATAAGTTAGTGTGCAACTCCTTTGCCAAAGATGCTGCCGGGTGGTCAGGAGGGCAAGGTGTTGGAGCCTGACAAAAAATCTTGCCAGATCCAGTCCTTAATGCACAAGTTGCATCCCTTATGTCTCATTGTCATCTATTTTTCCTTCCAATTTCAGGCATGCTTACTTGGGAGTAAGCTGCATAGAACTTTGTGGAACTTCTGAAATACGTATGTATTGGATTGGGCTGTCAGGGAAATAACTTGCATGCGCCCAATCAAGGCATGTAATTCTTTAAAACAGGCATAGGCAAACTCAGCCCTCCAGATGTTTTGGGACTACAATTCCCATCATTCCTGACCACTGGTCCTGTTAGCTAGGGATCATGGGAGTTGTAGTCCCAAAACATCTGGAGGGCCGAGTTTGCCTATGCCTCCTTTAAAAACATCAGAAAGGTTTTCCCTTGCTTTAACTAGACTTTAGTGTGTTCATTAGGGGAATATTTACAGCAATATAATGATCTTCCTGTTTGCCGAAAGGGTCAAATCAGTTATATTCATTGTTGCAACACTAGTGTAACACTGATTTGATTCCAAACTTAAAAGTCTAAAATAGATTTAGAACACTGCTGGCAGATGGGATTCCCACCCCTTTATCTGTAATATATTTCCTTACATCACAGGGATTAATGGATATAATCACAAATGCTACAGATGCTTCTTAAAAGGGTGGTTGAGAACAAATTGCTTCTTTTCTTTGTATTTCTATTCCCTTGAGTTCTACAGCTATCACCTGAATCCAACCTGAACAATTAGTATTGAAGCTTTAGGACGTAGCACTGAAGTAGCAGAATTAGGCATTTAATATTCCAAGCACTTTGAGGTAGAGGGGAAGCAGCTTTGCAATCATTTATTTAAAGCCACTGAAACATTTAATATCTGAAGTCTAGAACTGCAGCAGCGAAGGTCACATCAGGATATCTCTAGGCAGTCACTTTTGAATTATCTCGGGACTGTGAAGAATTGTTTTACAGCAATGGGATTGGTTAACATTTTGCTTCCACTGTTAATAAACTGGAATAAGTTCCATCTGATCATAATTTGTGGTATTTAATGGCTGTGGATACATAGGGTTGTATCTAGTGTTGTCTGTATGTGCAGAACAGACTTCCACGTGTGCAGAGGGACTTCACCGTCCTCTGAAGCCTTCCATGCACCCTCAAAATGTGCTGTGGAGGGTTGGGCTCTGCAGAGCACATTTTGGGGCCACTCAGGACTGCAATGGGGAGGAGAGAAAAGTGAGCACAGCCTCGGATTCTGCCCATAGGAAACAGACAGGTGGTCTGAAATGCAGATAAAATGTGTGTGTTTACACCTTGGTGTTTCAATTAGATGCTAATTTGCCATTTTTTAAATGTTTGTAATAAGTTCAGAAGATAAAGAGGGGGGAGTGAGGAAAATACATAGAAATAAATGCAGCTCTAATGTCCAATTTCTTATGGACTGGACTTAGGACATTTCACTTGATCATATTATGTTTTGCGTTCTTTTCTTACTTGCTCCCTCTTTCTCCTCTTTCTGTTTTATCTATGGTAGATCCAAGGTCCTTGCTGTTATCTCTAGTGTCATTAGATAAAGGGCGGTAATCCACTCTGACAAACAGGAGACAGGCTGTTCAAAAGATGTACCTGAAATGTCTGTTAGGATTTCTGCATCCCTAGCCATCAGATGTTTTTCTGCTTCTGCCGAAGGTGGCAAACTTTGTTGACTCCTTTAAAGATTCTTGAGATTTCTACTACTGTAAAAATGTTTGTACTAATTTAGCATGATAAAGTGGGGAAATATGTAGGACTAAATACTGAGCAAGCCGGGCCGATAATTTGGAAATGTATGCTTGGTAGGTCTAAATATGATAAATTCTGCCCCTAGATGCTATTTTTGAACAAAACAAACTATCACTTAAATTTCAAGATTGTCCAGTAGCACCTTAGAGGCCAACTAAGTTTGTTCTGGGTATAAGCTTTCTTCGTGCATGCACACGAAAGCTCATACCCAGAACAAACTTAGTTGGTCACTAAGGTGCTACTGGACAATATTTTAATTTTTTTACTTATTTCGACTGCGTCAGACCAACACAGCTACCTACCTGAATCTTAAATTTCAAGGTCTCCTCTCCCACACCTATTGAGTTATCCGAGAATAGCAACACTGCTACATGGTCTTCAATGCAAGACCAAGGAACTTCATTTCTGTTCAAATGGGGGGGGGGGGAGCACATTAAGTCATAATTTCTACACTTAAAAGAAAATTAATTCTGTGGTGTCAAGCAAAGGAGTTATACCAGAAGCCTTCTTCCTAAAAATCCTAATTATGAAACCTAGGAAGGTGAACATCCTCTAGCAGACTAAGTCAATACAATCCCCAGTGAAGGAAACAGAACTAACTTCAAACATTTCAAACAGTTATGGTATCTCTGACTCCCTAAAGGTTTCCAGCATGTGTTTTGTTTTTGTTGGATTTTTTTTTAATAATCATCTGCTGACTGGGAGAGGTGGTCCTGAAAATACCCAGGAACATCTTGAGTATAATCTGCCTCCTGATATTCAGAATAGATTAGTACCCACCATAGAATAGCACCAAGAAATAAGTCAAAGATGCACAACTCATTGTTAAAAACCCAGACGGCCATTTTCACCCTGAGGAAGCTTTTGTCAAGGATTGATGGTGAAATTGTCAGTAAAAATAATACATTTTATTTATTACATTGCATTACATTACTATATTGCCCTTTATCCAAAGATCTCAGGGCAGTTCACAACATAAAAATAAAAAATGAAAACACAATATACATAATAAAGCAAAAACAAAACAACCTAAAGCCAGTGTGGTGTAGTGGTTAAGAGGGTACTCGTAATCTGGGGAACCGGGTTCGCGTCTCCGCTCCTCCACATGCAGCTGCTGGGTGACCTTGGGCTAGTCACACTTCTCTGAAGTCTCTCAGCCCCACTCACCTCACAGAGTGTTTGTTGTGGGGGAGGAAGGGAAAGGGGAATGTTAGCCGCTTTGAGATTCCTTCGGGTAGTGATAAAGCGGGGTATCAAATCCATAGCTGTCAAACTTTCCCTTTTTTGCATGAAATTCCCGTATTATAGCATTGGGAAACAGCAGGGAGGGTTGACAGCTATGAAATCCAAGCTCTGCTGCTGCTGCTGCTGCTGCTGCTGCTGCCACTTGCTTCTTGCAAACTTCTGAAATTGCAGGAGTTAAAATTGTACCCTAGAACACAACCCCTAATCCCCTGTAGTGCAAAAGTGTTTTGTAGGTAACAAAATCACAGCACATTGATCAACACAGAAACAATTCATTGACACTAGAAAGGCTGAACTCTACCGACTTAGATATTAAACATGGACATGATCATGACTTGTTGATCCTATCTTTGTTTCAGTTGCATCACTTGAGATTTGTGTTTGCTGATGGTGTGGATGACTTAAGCAATATCATGCAATAATTACATGCAATTCTTACATGAATGGACTGTGCAGCTCTGTTTAGAATCATTCAGAGAGTTGCCAATAATCAGTATTTCTGGGACTTGTTAGTGTCAAATGAGATACAGATTGCATGTACACAGTGTCCACAGAGAACTGGCACCCAGGAGCTCCTGCGTTATTTAATTAAAATGATACTTGGACACCTTATGTTAACAAGTTTAACCACACCTGTTCTGAAGGGATATTTGCTTTGAACACGGAATTTCTTGAGATATTTATTGACATATCCACTGAACAGTACAAAATGAAGTTAATATTTGAACAAAGTCATTGGAGTTAATAAGACAGGAAAAGGATATTTAAAGTAGTTAATGGAGAAGCAATAAGTCTTACGAAGCTGGAACAGGGGGTGCTGTCTTCAAATGAACTCAATCTGTTTAGGAGTGTGCTTTACATGTTTGTAGCTGCTTGTTACTCTACAGTGCTATTGCAGGCAATGAGTTCTTGATAGCAATAAAAAACTTGTGTTTTGAAGAGATCTCTTGCCAAATCCTCAAATTGCTTTTTGAAACTGGGACTATAAAAGAGTAGTTTCAAGGTCCTGGAGAACATTTCTGGAGATGAAATAGATACATAAAATGTGTTCTCAAACAGCCATTGAATTAAAACTTTAAAGCCCCTAGCTTGTTGCATCTAAAGAAAACACATTTTGATACTTTTTTCTGTTTATTTCTAGGTAGACATAATATGTGGTGATCACCTGCTGGAACACTATCAGACTTTGAGGGAAATCCGACGAGCTATAGGGGAGAGTGCAGTGCAGGTAAGTTGATGCCACAGTTGCAAGGGAATTGCCTCTGGTGCTCCTGCCTCCGCCTCCCATACATCCCTTGGGGATATAGCCAAGCACTGCATTTGCCAGGAAAGCTTCTGAGTTGTGAATCTTTAAGGCAAAAGTGTGCATGAGTCTTTGTCCAACAGTGGCAATGGCTGAAGTGGAGCATCTGGCTTTTACCAACAGCAAGTTTGCCTGTGTGTACGGATGAGCACCTCCCTTTTGTGTGGAAGACACTGCTCCCCACTGTTGTGGGGAGGAATGTTGCAGCAGCACTGTTGAGGCAGGACAAGAGTATTCAAGTGTAGCAAAAAGGGATGAAGAGAGACAGGTGTCAGGTGCACCAGTTAAACATCATAGCATGTGTTTCTCATTCTCTTGCTTACCTACTGAAGTGGAATGGGGTTGGATGTATGTGTCCGGAGTACTGAGGTGAGGTACATATTAGGATTCGAAGCATTAACAATGTGTCCAGAGTACTGAGGTGAGGTACATATTAGGATAAGAAGCATTAGCAATGTGTTCAGGTTCCCATGTGTGTTCTGAGACCAAGTGCATCTAATGCTCTTTTGATGTGGACAGAGTGGTCACTGACTCAGGGAAATCTTATGCCGAGTCTGGCACTGATGTAAAGTTACCTATCAACCAGGATTGAAGGGATATAGGATTCAGCGCAAGTGTGCCATTCTGTACCATTCTGCCTTGCCCGTGACTCCACCCCATTTTATCTGTTCTGACAGCATTCTGTTGTGCTGCTGGCATATTTAGAAGCTGGCCAGGATAGCAAGCCTTCAGCCAAACCCTATAGCATCTTAGCCAACAGAACTTAAGTATAGGACTGCTTCTTAAGTCTAGCTGAGTCTTCATGTAGTGTTTAAATGGCTTCTACCGGCACATTGTGTGCATGCACCCAAAAGCTTATACCCAGAACAAACTTAGTTGGTCTCTAAGGTGCTACTGGACAATTTTTTATATATATTTCGACTGCATCAAACCAACACGGCTACCTACCTGAATCTAAATTTCAGGCTGTTAAGGTTTAGAGCTTTGTTGTTTTTAATGAAAGCAGTCTCTCCCAGTCTAAAGACACAAAAGGGTATATCATGGATCTCCTAGTAGGTTAAGGGAAAGGAAAATTCACCAACTCTGTTATCCTTGGTGGATGTGCTCTGATCTAGGCATCCTTGCATACTGCAGGGTGAGCATGTGCTTCTGCATTCACAGATCAACCCTGCTGAACAGGTGGTTGGCTCTGTCTGCTTTGTATGCACTAATCATTTGTTAGGATAGTGGTGGGTAGAGTGTGCATCTGGAATCAGAACTGACAATGCTGATCATGTACTTTAGCATTCAAGAGTATTGTACACATAGTGATAGCAGGTGCTGGGTGCAACCGCTCCCCATTGTAGGGCAGGATTATTTTGCATACTGTGGTCACATCTAGAACAGCGGTCATTGTAGAAGCCTCTTTCTACACATATATTGTCTTTGCTTGATCACAGCAGTAATGTAGAATTCTTACCACTTTAAAAAATCGTACAATATAAGGATAATTGAAAATAAAAAATAAGAGACAGTTTATAATCTGGTGGCTCTTTTAATCAAATCTGAGGATAGCATGCTGAATTACTGAATTAAAATAACCTGTTTTACAGGTTGAATTGTTCATTTCTCACTTTGGTGCATAAGTGCTAACTTTGCATTCTAGGCTAGGTGTCAGAATGAAGTGTAATCAGCAGAGAAAGGTGTTATACTTTTTTCTTTTTTTTTGCTCATAGGTGATTTTTTGTGTGATGTAGATCTTTTCTAGCCAACACATCTCCAACATTTAAACACAGCATATGTCAGAAGAAGTCACAATCATTGCATTGCCTTTCACACCTAATAGTAGCCTGTCAGGAAATTGTGGCAGACTCATGGCAAGGCTGAACCTATCATAAGGCACCATTTCTATATATCAAAACTTCCATGCTAGGGCTGCATATAAAACAGTTGTGATTTGGCCGATTTCAGTGGCTCAGTTCACACCAATTATGCAGGCAAATGGAGGTTGCCAGTTGGCCTCCTATGGCTTTTGTACAGACTTGCCAGTAAGTATGGACCAACCCTATATATAACCCCAAAGCAGTGCCTGCATTTTCATTTACTCCAGCAGTTTGTTTCAGGGAAATTGCCTTCTATAACACTTTGTCTAAAGCTGAAGCTTGCTTATGGAGAATGACTCATAGTGTGTTTGTCGTCTTCAGAAAAAGCATGTACTGTACATACAATGGGAATCTGCAGACAGTCATGTTTCTCCAATACATACATAGGTGTTCAGGATGATGCATCTGCCATTAACACTTGACATTTTTGCTAAGCTAAACACTGGTTTTACTGTGGCAAACACTGCCTTGTAAAGTGCAAAGCAGCCCTCAAACTTGCTGGATGGAGGATTGGATCCTAAGGAGCCTCTGCAATAACTGTGGCTTGATGGAGAAGCTGAGTCAAAAGACAAAGTGGCTGCAATATGTTGTGGAACAGTTCAACAATGGGTTGTGCATTCTGACTGTTAACCTCTCTTTAAAAAGGATATTACAGTGTTCAGACACAGGCAAACAACTGAATGGCTTGTGCAGTTGTTTTCAAACCATCTCTAAATGGGACTGCACTCACGAAGAAATTACAAGTGGGTTTCATACTCAGCTGTTGACTCCCTTGATCCTCTGTTCATTAAATAGAACACTGGGAGATCCTGCATTTTATTATTCACAATCAAGAGCAATTTTTCATTAGGTGGCATAAAGAAACTTAGGTGTGGCAAGGCTTTGTTTTTGCATTCGTTTTGACTTGTTTACAAGTGTGATTTTTCTTTCCTACTTTCTAGGATGGCTTGCTTGTACTTCACTATGGATTGATTCTTAGCAGAGATCCCACACTTTCAAGGATTTGTTAAAATCCAACATGGAGGGGCTTTGAAGAAACAAATGATCCTCATTCTGGGAAGTGCATGATGAACATTAATGCACAGCTTTCACTCTGCATAGTAAGTTAGAATCTGAAAAGGGAATGCTGTACAGTGTACAGCTATAAATACTGCAGTGCTGTTATGTCATTAACACCTAGCTAGGTCGGGGAAGAGCAAATGTGTCAAGATGACTGGATTTGTCTTAAATGCGGTTTGTGTATTGGCAGCACTCCCAGCTAACTCCCAGGACTTAAGCTTGAAACCAGTATTTATCTGAAAGACAGTTTCACTGGTGTTCTCAGGGATTATCTCCAGTGTGCAGTGTTTTATTGGAAAAGATGTGTTCTTCTCAGAGACGTTTATTGTACACTAATGGTCTTGGTTTAGAAATAGGAAAGGGAAACCTTTCAATTGTGTGCCTAAAATGGGGGGGGGGTAATCACCTTTAGAAAAACAGCAAGCATTGTATCTCATGGTTTATGTGAGTAATAGCATTAAAATATGCAATATCCTATAAATTAGTTAAAATCGGAGAGAAATTGTGTGCATGTTAACTAGACACCAGAATACCAATGCTACTCACACAGCGTGGATGTGACAGTAGATTGCACAGGGCTGCCTTTGAAGTCCCTTTGGAAGGCATCATGCAACTGATTATATTCCCACTGAATACAATAACCAGACTTTGTTCTATGAAAGTCCATCAGAAGGACGGTAGTAACCTTTCTCTATCCCCTGCTACTTTCCTTTAAGCCCACTTCTTCTTCTGGTTTGCAGTCACTACCATGTTTGCCTTTGTCCCTTGCAGCCTCTGTCATAGCTGCCCTTCTTGCAGATGTTCCACTATATTCTACTCCCTCCCCCAGCTTTTGTTTTGCCACCTTTGTAGAAAATGGCTATGTCTGTCCCCTTCCATGCATATGAGCTTGAGACAATGCCCTGTGTTTCCCAGCCTGTGAACAATAAAAAAAAGCTCTGGTTAAACAACAACACAATGAAGGAGTTCGTTTTTAACATTTCCCGTAACATAGCCACAGCAATGGTCTTATTACAAAGATTTCATAAAATCTTGCTATACAATGCTTAGTCTTCAACTTTTGCAGACCCAGAATCCACCATTAACCCAAACATGCACCTGGGGATCCATTTCATAGTTTTTAACCAAAAATTTGTCTAGTAGTGCTGCTTTTAAAACCTCTGGCCCTTTAGATGACCTTGGACTCCCAACTCCCATCAGTCCCAGCCCGTGTGGCCAGTGGAGAGGGATGGTGTGAATTGTAATCAAGCAGCATCTGGAGGTATACAAGTGCCCCACCCCTGTGATAGTCGTTCCCAAACCACCAGTTGAAGATCAATGGCTTAATCCATTATCACATAGCCAGCAAACAATGTTTATGCAATTGGAGGGATAGATGGAAGACACATTACTGATGCAACTCCCGTGCCTCTATAGAAGGTGTCAGATTTTCTTTTATGAATTCAATTTTGTTACAATAAATTTTTGATGTAGGGATATTCATTAATATCTACCTGTTTTATATTCAAAATATCCAGTTTGTGTTCAGTATTTCTATAAACAGCAGAATGGAACAAAAAAATATTTTTGTAAATATTTTTGTCTAATGTGTTAAGGGATGAAGTATTTAAAGTGTTAAAAAGTAGAAGCCCCCCCAAAAAGAGGAAGTATAATAAACATGCTGGAAAAGCAAAACTAGCAGGGAAGTAAAAAAGAATTTGAGGCACATATTGCTAAAAGAAGGAATTCAACAAAACACTATGGCAATAGTTCTGTCAACACAAACATTTCAGTTTGCCAGACGGAACAATATCTC
The DNA here is from genome assembly GCF_009819535.1 of Lacerta agilis. Taxonomy (NCBI): domain Eukaryota; kingdom Metazoa; phylum Chordata; class Lepidosauria; order Squamata; family Lacertidae; genus Lacerta; species Lacerta agilis. The sequence continues at coordinate 52,483,509 of NC_046316.1, forward strand.
CTATATTTCCCCTGCATGCTATTCTGGGGTTTCTCCCAACACTCCCCCTGAGCCAGTTGGAGGGGCAGTGGAAGAGGCAGAAAAGCCCTGTTTTGCTAGCTAGCCACTTGTGGGGGCCTCCACTAGTGTGACGTGTTGGTTGAATCCCACTCAAAACAATGAACAGAACAATGAAGAACATTAGAGACAGAAAAATAGCCAGGGTGATGTTTGGATCATTACATTGCAAAGATACAGTAAGACAGGATTACTAAAGAAAGGTAGAGAAATTAATTATATTATTTGCTTTGAACTTCAGTGTGGAAGATGGTGGGCAGGTGCTATGTCTGATTCCCCCACTGACCCTAAGGAGGGTATCTGAAAAACAAAGCTAAATAGAAGTGACGAAATCTGAAGTTGTAGAACTATCTACAAATCACTGAGTCCAATTGAATATTTTCTAACAAAAATATTAAATTTATTTGAAATTCAGCTGACAGGAAGGTAACTAATGAAACATTGATTTGTAGAAGGGTTTAAGGGGAAAGGCCATTGCCTGAAATATATTAGAGCTATTATTATGCAACATAGAAGAACATGCCTTGCTGAGAGAGAATCAACATGGCTTCTCCAAAAGGGCTTTAAACGGAACCTAGAAACAGCTGCTCTGGGCTTTAACATGAGCCTGGAAACAAATAGGTAACCAGTGCATTTGTTTTCACCCTTCTGCCTTGCCTTTATTCTGGATGCTTCGAGTAATTGGGTCCCATAAAATGTTGTCATTTCTAATGTGGTTATTGTGGTAAAGTGATTTTGGGGGTGAGTGGGAGCGCTAATAGAGCTCCTTGCCAGGGACACAAGGGACCCTAGGTATACCTTTGTAAGTACCAGTGCTGCTAAAGCTTTACACCTGTAGTATTTTTGGAAAATAAATAGTGAAACTATTCCCCCACCCAAATAAAAAATGCAATGAAATTTTCTAGTGCTTTCCAACTGTTTCTATCCATTTGATACTGCTACCTCCAATCTGAGTATACCATACAGTGGTTTAATCATTATGGCAGATGTAAGAGCCTTTATAGCATGTTAATAGCCACAGCTAAGTTTTGGGTTTGTTTATCACTGATATAGTAGTTGTTCCTGTTTTATGATCTATGTTTATAATTGTGGTTTTAATTAACTGTTATATCCTGACATGGGGTTGCTTTGTAATGAAGGGCAAGCTAAAAATGTTTTAAAATAAATAAATTGGTAACACCTGGATTCCTACCCTGTGTCAGACTGTTTTAAGGCTGGTTGTCTGGTGGCAGAGAGACAAGATCACATGTTTTTGTTCAGCAATAAATTGTCCATGTTAAGGGAAGGCTGCAGATGTAAGAGTCTTTTTATATTGGCTCTTCAATGTCACTTGATTTCTCGGGCCAGAAAAATTATGAGGTGTTGTGAGAATGTCCTAGCTATAATTACTGTAGACTGTAATCTCACAGCTCTTTTGTCTATGTATGCATATGCAATTTCCAGAAATAGTTTGCAAGTGAACTGTACCAGATTTACTCTACTATGTGTGCAGCATCTTCTTGGGGTTGGGATGTGTGGATATTCTGTGTAACCTTGAAGCCAAGCATTGTCAATTCTTGATTTATTTGAGCAAAAGTGTTAAGGAGCATTCACACACAGAAAAAGTAACTTGCCTTGAGACTTTGTGCCCAATCAGAGCACAACTCAGCATGTGCAGTTTTTGTTAACCATTAGCTCAAGCTCCTGAAAATAATGGGAGCCTTGGCCAACAAAAATAAAAGAGTGAAGGGAAGTACAAACCGCTGTACTAGGAATGTGTCCCTTTCTAGAGTGTTGCTCCCAAAAGGAACACTTTGTTCCGCAGAATCTGTGGTTGAAGCCTCAAAGTAAACTGTAGTCGCCAAGTAAATAAATCTCTTGGCACCCAACTAAGCTTTTACATTGTAGGAAAATGAAGATTAACATCCATTGCTTGTGGCAGTGTGCCTCTGATACAGCCTTGACCCATGCTAGGAAAAATTAATCAGCATCTGCTAGCTAGATAACAGTGGTGCCAGGCCTCTGGGCAGACGTCCAGGACCCCACTTGGCAAAATGAACAGGAGGGCTGGCTTACCACATGTTGAAGTAAGTGAAATATTACACATTACTATCTAATGGTAAAAGCCCATTAAGGACAGAGTCTAAAATTACCTAATCACCACTGTTCAACAAGTGCTGCCTTTTGCAAAACACAGGCCCAATCCTTCAGAATACAATTGAGCAAACTGTTATAAATTTGTGTCATTTGGGTAATAAGCTAATTATTTTGCATATCTATGGGGGTTGGGAAAATAGCTATGTCTTTCCTGCTATCAGGATCTCTTCCTTTATATTCCTGTAGATTCTAGTGAGTTTGTGAAGACTGCCTGCTACTCCTATCATCTTCCTAAACCTTTTGTCAGCTGCACTTCCCAGACATACCAGGATGATGATGATGATGATGATATGCCTCCTACACACTTTCCTTGAAGTGTTAACATCTTGCCCTACAACACAACATTTTAGCACTTCCGCTTAGGTATTGTGTTCTGACACATCTTTTGTCAGCTAGAATTTATATGCCTGTAAATACTTTTTAATGCATATATTAGATTAATTTAGGGGGCCCCATTTTTTGTTGGGCCAAGGAACACATTTGGAAATCTAATAAACTTGTGGACACCAGAAAATACTGCTTTCACAGAAGAGAAACTGACACTGCTCAGAACTCCCACTCCAAAACCAGGCAAATCACACAAACACACCAGTCAAAACACAAAAAGCAGGCAACAACAACCCCCTTCCCAAAGGCAAACCCCCGCAACCAAACAGCTGCCACAAATACACCAATACAATTCATTTAAAAAATTGACCAGGAGACTATCATCCCCTGCAAGGGCAGTGTCATCATGGGACCCCAGATTTAATAGTTTGTTATATAGTGTAGGTCTTTGTTTATGGAATGATATTTTAGGTGAACTGGATTAATTCATTTTTCTAGTTCAGGGCTCCTCAACCACGGCCCTCCAGATGTTTTGAGACTACAATTCCCATCATCCCTGACCACTGGTCCTGCTAGGGATCATGGGAGTTGTAGGCCAAAAACAGCTGGAGGGCAAAGGTTGAGGAAGCCTATTCTAGTTGTAATTTGAAGCTGGTTTGAATAAGCTTTTGCTGAGCTGGTAAGACAATATGAAATTCTAGCTCACCCCAATGTGTGTACAATTTCAGAATCATCAAGACATACCACTGGTGCAGAAAGTATGTTCTAGGTGTAGTTGGTTAGTTTGTCCTTTGATCATAAATTATTACAAAGAACACAGCTGCAGTATATTTTGGCATTTGATTATTTTGGTGAACAGGCATTTTTCCTTCAAATTCGAATAACATACTAAGTGGGAAAGAATTGTGTATTTAGGCTGCTTAAATGTGCTTTGAGTTAACTTGGGCTCAAAGAATGGCTCCAAAATTCACTCTGAGTGAAATTGCACGGGGCTATGAAAATTCAGAATGTTGTAAACTAGATGTAGAATCTCACTTTTCTTCTGCTCCCTGTTGTCCTCTGAAGTGTTATTGCCTTCTATCACACTTTCATAGTAACTGCTTTGAACTGATTTCGTATACAGGGAAAGAGAGCAGAGAATAATCAATCAATAAATCAAGATGAAGAATTGAGAAATTGAAAGAAAGGAATTACAAGTCCAAACTAATATTGAAGTGTACAAGCTAAGAAAGGAGGAAATCATCTTTTATCATAAAAATAAGATATGTATTTAGATATTAAACTCAGGTTTCCTTCAATTGTTCCTATGTATTATAGCCATGTATGACTGCATCTTATAATTGCTGTGCATCATAGTGCCTGACAGCTGTAGGGCTTTGAAGGGTTCCGAGTTTCCCTGCCTACTGAGGCAGGATCCTTCAAACCCAATACTAGATTCTAAGAACATAGTAATAAAGGCATTGTCTGTCCCAAGACAGACTTACTACAGATACCAGCTCCTTCAAGCACAGCACCAAGAATAAGATGCTTCTCCAAGCTTCACTTTTCACCATATACCGGTAACATAGGCAGTTCCAAACTCACTTAAAACAGTTTTTGATTGCAGCTCTATGACTTCCAGAAATGCTCAGTACTTCACATGTTGCTTGAACACATGAAATGACCCATTGTTCAGCTTGATGAATTTCCCATTAATTAGTGGGTGTCATCTTGAATAGCTTTGGGGAGATGACAATGACCCTATAGTATTTGCTTTGCGATTAATTTTCTTGGTTTCCAAAGGAAAGGAAGTGTAAGTATGTGGCATTTTACAGCAGATCATGACTTTATAAAGAAAGCTCTTATTAATGGCTTCAGTATCCTTTCTTAAGGGCTTAAACTACCCCTCTTTGTTCCAAAACAAGAACACTCTTACAAAGCATTGCTAGCACAATGGCAAGCCACGCCACTTTCTCAGCCTCTTCACCACGGCACAGCTAGACTGTCATCAGCAGGCATGCACCAATCAAATTGAACATTTATTTTTGATACACACACAGAGTAAATGTCGCCATGTTCGCTCATAAGGAAAATTCCAAAGATCATATTAAGCCAACCCAAATGTCATGAAATAGCTTGCAGGTTCTGGGAGACTTCAAAGCTTACATGCCACTTTGATCGCCTTAATGAAAGTGTTGCTCTGATATAGACTTCAGAATTTATTCTTATATTTACCATTAAAAATTCACACAGTTGCGGCAAGGCCAGATTATCCATGGTGCAACTGAAGCAATTTCATCAAGGCCCATGTCAGCAAAGGACCCCAGAGCCTGAGCTTTCATTAATAAATAAATAAAAGTACTGGTAAGTGTCTAGCCCTCCCATAAAGTTTTATGAATCAAAATGTGCAGGATACCAACCTGACTGGAGATAAGATTTTCCTGAAGTTGGGGACACAGCTTGGTTGAAATAAGCTAATTAAGAGAAAGCCCAGCTGGATAAGACCGAAGCCCTATCAAATGCAGCATCCTACTCTCACAGTGACCAACCAGATGCCTATGGAAGTACACAAGGAGGACATGAACAGAACAGCCCTCTCCCAGCAACTGGTATTCAGAGGCCTAGTGCCTCCAATTCTTGAGATAGTACACAGTCATCCTAGCTAATAGCCACTGATAGCCAAATCCTCCATGAAAAGTGGATTGCTATTACAACAGCTTGCGAGTGAATGCCATCATTTTAACTATGAGAAATTAAACTATGTTTTTGGACAGGAGTTGCTTAGAGAAGTGCAAGGGCCTTGCTAGGGTAAATGTTGCATGATATCTATTCCTTAGGGCTGTCCTGTCATTGTGTCAGAATGAATGTCATCCACTGAAGATTGTATTAGCTGACAAGATGCATTTGCTCTATGTGGTACTCGCATTCATGGTAGCCTACTGTACTTGCGAGACATTTGCAGTGAGCAACCCAGCACTTACTAGAGCCCATCTTTCCTTTCTTGTTGGGCAATAATGGTCCAGTTTAAGAAGATCTTACCGGGAAGGCATGTTAAAAACTGGCCAAAACTGTACGAATGATGAGAATGAACCATGCTTATTACTCCCTTTTTGGTGGCCCTCCGCAACATTTAATGCTCCCCCACAGCCCTTGTGCTACCTTCCCAAAGCTGGTAAGCCAGGTGCTGGGCTTTGGGAAGAAGGCGTGAGGGCTCTGTCAGGGTCCTTGAGTCCTTGTGCCTCCTTCCCAAAGCCAAGTTAATGCTTTCCCAGCTTTGGGGAGGTGGGGAGAGCTCTAGGACCCTGCCAGAGCCTCACACCTCCTTCCCAAAGCCCAATGCTTCACTAGCTTAACTGGGAAAGCAGCCCAAGGGCTGAGGGTGTGTGTGTATGTGTCAAATATTCTCACACACACCCCAAGGCAGTGTTGGCCTGTGGGTTCTGTGTTGAAGTACTCTTGCAACCCACTTGGTATGAAAAGTTAGCTCTAGACATTGCCCAAACATCAAACACTGATTTGCCTGAATGTAATTGGTTTGGAAAGAGATTATAACCCAGAAAAGTTTGAAGTCAGAATATCACCAAGGACAAACAGGCTGCCTCAAGACATGTCATCTTTATTTATTTGTGCCTTACAGAAGAGGAGGAAAGAATGTGAGCGAAACAGTTTCTGTTAGTTCAGGAAACTATTGCAGTGAAACTGATAGGACATGATGGTTTTGTGTGATCAAACCTTGTGGCAGGATGCATTAATGCAAACACATCACAATAACACACAATCTTCAGCTTTTGCAGGAAGCAAATTCTGCTGGCAATTTTAAGGCATTGAAAGAAAATCCACACTAGTAAGTTCTATATAAAACTTGGCACATATTCAAATGGTAGACTGAAAAGGTGCACTGAAGATTAGCAGATCCAGATGGAAGATTGGATTCTATCTTATCAGGATTCCTTTTTGAGAAAATAGTAGGTGTGAATCTTTCCTCCCTGTGACTCTACTTGTTTGTGTCATTTGCTGCAAACATGTGGATTCAGTCTGCCAGTGTCTTGAAATGGTCAGAATTTCATTAATCAGTCTACAGCACCAGTTGTTATTTACCAAGCAGAAGTGATTCTGTGTATGTGTGCAGCTGCATCATTTCCAAGTCTGGCTGGCAAGGTTAATAAATATGCTCCTCTAAGTCTATTAGAGAAAAGGCAGAAGAACCACTACAATACACTGGTGAGGTTATCATGTGGCAGTGAGTACATTTAAGAAAATACATTAAGAAAAAATACCTTAATAGTATGTTATTAACAAACTTTGTCTCTAATACAGCACATAGAACCCATATTGCTTTCCATAATATAGAAATAAGCAGCTGGCATAATTCTGGCATAATTCTACTACACCTTCTAATAGTGAATCAAAAGCCAGGATATCCATGGTTTTGAGTTGCCGATTATGGCAATAGGAAACCAGATATCTCATCTTTTGAAACGAAGTTAGGAATCTGTGCTCTAGAGAAAACTCAAGAGAGTGGATCTTTTTTCTTTTAGCCTTATTTTCATACAAGGCTAAAGCTAAACCTCGGAACTGATTACAGCATACCTGTTTCCTTTATTCTTATTTGCTGGCACTACTGATTGTAAGCAATTACTATTTTAAATCTACAAATATGGCACAAAGTGAAATGGACAGAACAATGGTTCACAATGTAATCACAGAAATGACTGTCCATGCTTCTAACAGAAAAGCAGGGCTCTAATACTCCTAATTATTTTACCATGTAGGTTTTTTAAAAGGGGAAGATGCACCAGTGAGCAATCCCAAGATAACGAAGATATACTTAAGTGCATCTTCACTATGTGCTATCATATGACAGAGAGCTCCCATGTGCATTGGTACAGAAAGTTTGTCCATAGTTATTGTGTGGCTTAGTATTTATCTTCCTAAAGACATTTGCACCTTATAAATGTCAGTAGCTTCCTCCTAGTATTTTTGAATGCATTGTGCTTCTTTCTAGAGTACACCAACGACACAGCAAGGCAAACAAAATGCCCCATTTTCTCTATCCCTATGGTCCAGAAGAACTGGAAACAGAATAAATCATCTAATTACTTGCCTTCAAGACACAGGTAATGAAGATTAATCTGCACTTCCCTGACAAGGTGCAATTCCTGGATATTTTGTATCTTACCTGTGAAGGGGGTTCACTTTTCAACTGATACTGAATAGCAGGTTCAGCAATTAAGTCAGACATCATGAAGGAGCCCTGAGTCATTAACTATAATGTGTAGGTTTTACCTTTTCCTACTAGCTGCACTTCTGAGACTTCCCTCTTTGCTTAATTTAGAAATTGTGAGATCTGGCTATTATATAACTCTGCAGTTTGCCAACTAGTTTTCCTACAGTCCCTCCCCAGAAAACATCAAACTTTGAGCCCCCTCCCCTTTCTTTCCTCCTAGTGATTCTGGATGTGGTGCTCTTACTAAACTAGTCTAGTGATGTGATTAGAACTTTATGTGTACATGAGCTGGTAAGCACCTTAATTCAGGCATAGGCAATTTAAAGGTCTAAGCTATATTGTTCCCCCGTTAAAGGTTCATTGTACTTAAGGTGAAAGGTTACACTTTTTGGTTTGCAGCACCCCCCTCTTCCAGATTTGTTCGTTCAGTTTTCTTAGTGGATGTTATGGTCTCCTCAATCATTTCAGCAAAGGCTTCCCCTACTTGGCTTGATGAGATTTTTGAAGCCAATTTAGCCTCTTCTTTCTCCTCTTTCTTAAAAGAGAAAGTGGGGGATATTTTGGAACTGCTGGCCATAGAGGAACTGAAGAACCTGGGCTGGAAGGAGTAAGTGGGGTTGGAAGGGGGATTCATTGATGAAATGCTGATGCTTGAAGTGCTAAAACGCGTCTCCTCACCCTCCAGCAGTTTCCTGTAAACATCATAGAAGTAGAGATTATTATTATTTGGGGTTCAATTCAGGATTAAGCATGTTTATGAAGAGGTAGGACCATTTCTAGTCCCTATGTTGGTTAAAAGCAGAAGACTAAAAGAGGGGTGAGTATCCAAGCATTTTTTCATGCCCCAAAGAAACGAATTTGAAAATATTTACAGATTTATTTATTTTTTTAAAAAAAAACCATGTTGTTTAACATCTATATGAAATCGCTAAGTATGGTCACCTAGAATCTTGGCGCACATAGTCTGGAATATTCTGATGACACAAAGCTCTACTTCTCATTGACATCTACAAGTGTGGCAGTAGATGATTAATTATTATTATTATTATTATTATTATTATTATTATTAATATGCCACCCTCCCTGGCCAAAACCAGGCTCAGAGAGGCTAACGTCAAATATATAACATGTTAACATAAAACCAGGCAATCAATTAAAATACATCCTAAAATCAAATCAGAATCAATTGACTCCCGCCAACCACAAAGATAGGGTTGATTTTCATCACAGTCTATTTTGGTGCTATGCTGTTTACATAACCAACACGCAAGCAGGGCTTTGATAGTCACTGTTACCTGTATGCTGCTATCTCTATATCCAGGGCCATTTTGACATTGAGCAAATCTTGGTATTCTCTCAGATGCCGAGCCATTTCACTTTTTGTGTCTCTCAGATCACTCTCCAACTGATTGACAGTGTCCTGTAATTCAGACAGACAGATATAAAACTGATGTTTTAAAGCCAAATACATTGGTGAGTAGTTTCTTTTCCTCTTAGAATGGAACTGTGGCGCAATCAGCAGTATTGTACATGCATTTGCACAAAACAACATGCAAATGCTGGTCTACCATTGAAACGTGTATAAGCCTGCATGACAGCTTTCTGGGTACAACCACCAATAAGTCCTATGTGGAAGACTGGATGGGATTTCTCTCAATGTTCTGGAACACAGACCCAACCCTCTCCTATATGAAGCTATTCAAGTATTATTATTTATCCTTAGAGGACTTTCTCTGGATTCTGCCCCCCCTCCACATGCACACACTCCTGGAGGAGAAGTGGGTGATGATCACCCTTACAGCTATAGTGCCCTGAATTTGTAAACTCAGATGAAGACCCCAGCCATTTGGGATCTGCTTAAGGAAAAAGGTTCGCACCAGCAATGTATAAAGGACACCTTTATATCACATATACCAAAAGCTCAGTGTCAAGTATTTGCAGCAATGATTCTGTATCTCTAATTGAATCAGAGGCTGTTTTTCAGCATTGCTTAAGTTACACATTTCCGCTAACAAATTTGCATTCAGAATCTTGGCCAAGTAAATGCTCCTGCTACACCTGTACGGTTGCTAACTAGGGCCGCCATTTGATTATAGAAATCTTAGTTGATTAATCATAGGACTTGTAAGTGATTAACTCATTAAATTTGCATATTAATATGGCAGTCTTTCTTATGAAGAAAGCTTCCCCCATTTAAATGATGTATGCATGTTTTACAGAAGATTGCCAAATAATTGGGGGAATTTTTTTAATCATCACAATTTTCAGCCCTAATTCTAGCCCTGGCTGTTGATATGTATGCCTTTCAAACTAATCAACATACTCACCTACATAAGATGCAATCCTAGAATTCCTCTTTTAATGTAATACAGCTTCAGTTTGCAATATGTTGAAGGGGGAGCATTGCAAGCTCAACTTAGAATGTGTGTATCCTTTATGTAGCCAAACAGTGCCTCCCATGCACAAGAAACTTATAGATGAAAAATTCCTAAAATTTCCCCCAAACAGCCCAATGATGACAGAGCATTTTCAGTTGCCAAGGAATGCTGACTATCCAAGAGGGAAAAGCAAGGAGGAGTAACAAAAGTAATGGACTATCCTGGAAGATCCAATGTCTGGCTGGCACCCTGAACAGAAGCATCCCGTATTTTCTTACCGGCTACACTAGCTAGCGGTAGATTGATTGTAATGCATCTTGTTCAGTACCATGGAGAGAGACATAGTTTCCTCCACTGTCTTTTAGCTTCAGTTCAGTCTGAGTCCTCTCTTCTCAATACATTAAGAAGCAGGGATATGTTAGGAGAGGTACAATTCCTCGCAGATTAAGAGGGAGAGATGTTCCAAGGCTGACATCACCCTTTTCACTATTCAAGCCCAGGAACTGTGAAAACACTAAGCAGGCACAGTATCCAGATGTGGAAGTCAGTTTTTCCTTGTTATGAAACCAGTGCACAACCAGGGACGTAGCCAGGATTTGGGGGGCAGGCTTTTGTTAGGGTGGGGGCAGAACCTCAGCTTTGTATTGATTTTTTTTTTATTTGGGGGCAGCTGCCCCCTGCCCCAGCTACGCCCATGTGCACAAATAATTAACATGAGACTGGAGGGGATGGACACACAATCAAAACACTTCATGGCATAAGAGGTTCTGTTTATGGGCCTAACTGCACTACAGTCAGGAGCTCCATGGTAAACTGTTAAGAGCTTTTAATGCGCCCAGAGAAATAAGCATGCAAGTGATACCCTTGCACAGTGAATGGCTTTTCTAAGAGACTCCTGCACAAAAAAGCAAAACTCCTAGCCTGTTTTAACACACCATCCAGACTGAATGTGTTGATAGACTTTCACCCCACCCCTCCTAGCAGCCAGCTAGCAGATTTTTTGGAAACGAGATTCTCAAAACTCTAAGGGCAGCTGGAGGCTTCCAACCACTGGACTTAAGTCTGCTGTGAATGGACCAATGGACCAAGTCTGCTGTGAATGGACCAATTCAGCACATGACAGGCGACAACTGTCATCCTGAGCCAACCCAGAGATCCGTTTCCTGTAGCTTTCTGCGGATAGTGATCGGAAGCCACCGGGGGAGGGGTGGGTGGAGAAGCGGTGCTTACGTGCGCGATAGGGGGCGAGCGCGCTAAGGCGATCGACAGCGTCTGGCCACGAGGTGTGTCCTTGGACACGGTGCGGAGAATGACGACGCGGCGCCTGCGCGGAAAGGCAAGCCCCTCCTCCGCCCGCCCGCCCGCCCTCATTACCTGCAGGCCGACGGCCTCGGCGTGGTGGCGCTCCTCCATCTCGTGCAGCTGCCGCTCGAGGGACTCGTTGGCGCCGCGCAGGCTCTCCACCTCGAGGGTGCGCGCCTGCAGCTGGCGGCGGTACTCTCCGATCTCCTCGCGGCTGGCGCGGATGGCCTCGTTGCTGCGAGCCGCCTGCTCGCTCAGGTTGGCGAACTTGCCACGGTACCACTCCTCGGCCGCCTGCAGGTTCTTAGCGGCCAGCACCTCGTACTGGCCGCGCAGCTCCTTGAGGGCCGCCGTCAGGTCGGCCTTGGTGGCGTCCGGCTCGACAGTGGCCAGTGCGGGCACCTGCAGCGAGGCGCTCAGCTCGGCCAGCTCCTCCGAGTGCACTTTGCGCACGAAGGCCAGCTCGTCGAGCAGCGCCTCCACCTTCTTCTCCAGTGCCAGGCGCGCCAACGTGGCGCCGTCCACCTCGCGCTGCTGCGCCCGCAGCGCCTGCTCGGCCTCCGCCCGGGCACGGGCCTCGTCCTCGCAGTGCGCCCTCAAGCGCTGCACTTCCTCGGCCAGCCGCTCGCGGTCGAGCGCCGCCTGCGCCCGGGAGGCCTCGGTCTCCTCCAGCTGGGCGCGCAGCTCTCGCAGCTCGGCTTGGAACAGCTCGGCCAGCCGGTTGGGCTCGGCATGGCGCTGCCGCAACGCGCCCAGCTCGGTCTCCAGCAGTCGGTTGTGCTGCTCCAGCTGCCGCACTTTCTCGATGTAGCCGGCGAAGCGGTCGTTGAGGCCCTGCAGCTGCTCCTTCTCGTTGGTGCGCGTCAGGCGGAATTCGTCGTGCACCGCCGCCGCCTGGCTCAGGTCCAGGCTCTCCGCCTGCGCCAGCCGGTACGAGACGGCATGGCTGCTGCGGGACGCCGACTGCGAGCGGTAGCTGCTGCCCGCCGTCGAGCTGCCCAGGCGGGAGGAGTAGCGGGGAGGCTCCCCGAAGATCTTCCTGTAGGAAGAGGCCAAGTAGTGAGAATCCGATCCGAAATTCATCCTGGAGGCAGTAGAGAGGCTCCCTGCGCCGTCCGTGCTTTATATAGGGAGGCGGGTCGCCCGGTGCGCCGCAGAAAGGCGGGGGTGGGGGAAAGCTGCACTTTTAGGGCGCGGTCAAGGGGAGGAGATTGGGATGAAAGGGACAGGCGGGGAATGAAGATGCTGGGGCGCTCCGGCAGTCCAATTGGGCGCAAGCAGGAAGGGAATGTAGCGGATTTTGGGGTGCGGGTGGGAGGAGGACTGCTCCTCTACAGGGCGATAGAGCTTGGAATATTTAGGGGCGATGGTCATTGCTTTGCAGAGTAGCGGAGGTGAGGGATTTGGGCTCCCCTTACTACGACGGAAGAAGGCAGAGCAGAGAACGCCTATCGGGGAATGGGAAGCAGCTGGCGTTGCTGGCTGAAATCTTGGGGCGCACGTCTGAGGAAGGCTAGATGGCTTGGAGGGACCTGGTAGTGCTAATGGTGCATCTTCCCGGTCCTAGCCTCGCATTCCCAACTGACTTTGCTAGGAAGCATGACAGGGAGAAATGCTGATGGAGCTGTCCATTTTGCCGCAGTGCTGATGTCAGTTCTTCCCGCCGGCTGCCACTGAAGGTTGCGGACGGTTCCACCCAGCGCAAGCTGTTTTAGCTCTTGGAGATTTATGATATACAGAACAGGGTAACTGCTAGGCTCCTTCTCCCTTGACCAGCTTCCCAATGCTGTTGTTTCTCCGAACCATAGAGCCAGTTTCCTTCTCAGGGTAGGCCTGTGTGTGTTAAATAATGGAGCCCTGCAATTCAGTCAGAACATTTACTTTGTTGTACTGTGCACAAACAGTAAAGAAGACTGGAGGGTAACACTTACTGATTGCTGCAGTGAGGTATGAAGAGAAAGACAGGAGTGTCCTAGATTTGCCAAGGGAGTGAATTTAGAGTGGGAAGATTAGAGTATATTAAACATATTGCACTGTAGTAGGACCTTGTAGATCCTGCAAAACTGTAGTTGCATCCTATTATCATATTGCATTATCATATTGTGATCTTAAACTGGGGGAATATGCCATTTCATTAGAACAACTCAGTCTGATAAGAATATGTAAGTGTGGTTTTTAGAATGAATTTCAACAGTACTGCAGGAGTGTTCTTAGGAGGAAGTGGCATTATTAACACATGCAGCCACAGTTTCCCTGATCACAGCACCAAGGAAGGAAGGTGAAAACATTTGCATCCATGACTCTGCATGGCACATTGCCCCTGCCTAACGTGAACAGTCTTTTAAAAATATTGTTTGTGTTCAGAAAACAACACACTACTAAAATGTGTGATTTAGATCCTACCATCTCAACATGGTATTTAGTCTGGCATTTCTCTGTGGAGATGTACATATTCTCTAGGTAAGGCCATACCCCCAAACCTGGAATTCAGTAGCAGGGTTGCAGGAACTTTTTCTGCCCCTGGGCCACATTCTCTTGTGGGCAACCTTTTACTGGACCACTGTAGTCAGGATGTCTTGGTCCAGAAAATGTTGCAAGTGGCATATCAGCTAAAGCTGGCAAAAAGCACTACTGGTCTCTTGGGTCTCTAGTGACAGAGATGGCTCAAGTAGTAGACCCAGTCTGCATACCTGCTCCTTCAGGGGGAGAGAAACCCCATCCAAAACAGGCAAATGACCACTCACCCACAAAACCTCCATTTTTTCCAGGATTCAAGCTCAGTTTTTGGACCTTTATCTAGTCCACCATTGCATCAAGACACTGGTCCAAGACTTGCACAGCCTCTCCTGACTCCATGTTGGCATTTAGGGCTTCCTACCAGAACATTCTGACTTTCTTTCAGTCACCTGATTGGTTGCTATGTAGAATTGTCCTTGAGTTCCTTCCAGGGTACTTCATTTCCTTTCTGTTTTGCCCTTTGATTTAGCTGCACTTCTTCCCTAGTTCTGGATCTGGAGTTATGTGCTTTTGGCTGTGGGCTATTTTTGGTGCACAAGTGGCTGTATTCTTTCCAGCTTTTGAGACTGGATGGCTGTAGACCATATGCATGTTCAGTGTTGTAGCTACTGACATCTTACAGTCAAGGTGGAAGCAGAGGCTCACATGGAAGCCCCACCCCAACACCCTCAGGCATGTCCTCCTCCACCCCCATTTGTGGGTAGAGATTTTGTGCTATCTGGGATCCTGATAAATAAGGTTCTCTAATCATGTGAGGGATTCTACTCATGTCCAGGCAAACACAAGTAGAAGCCCCAGTGCAGGTTTGCCCCATGAACATGGAGAAAGTTGACAGACAGGGAACTGATGTGCCCAAGGATGCCCAAGGATGTGGGGAGGTTGTGTGTGTGATTCTGCCCCTTGCCTACTTGCCCTTGTCAACTCAAGTTCTCCCATTGACTTTTAAGCCTAAGCCAAATCATTCAGTGACCCCAGCAGTTCTCCAGTCCCCCTCTCTTCTTTTCAGGTCTTCTCTCTTCTGGCTGTCTACCAGGAACACCAAACACCAACCAACATGAGCTGCCAAACCAACTAACTAACTGCTGGTGACCAGCACTTGTCCGTATATACACTTCTTCTGGATCCCTATTCTAGTCCCAGTCAATCAACAAACATTCTAAACATACAATTACCAATCAGAATATGCAATTATTCAGTAAAGCATTCATTGATTAACATCCTGTCATGTCTGACATTCAACAAGGCAGCCCAGCATTACAGAATCCCGGGAAGCTCAAGTGAGCAACTTGTTCTAACAATATCTGCAGCTTTGTCCTGGATCAGCCCTCCTAGGCTCCCACCACCCCACCACTTCTCAGAAAGTGACAGTCCTGTGGTCTGGTTCTTAGCACTCTGCCTGCTCTCTGTTAGTTCTCCCTAGGTTTGTTGTTGGCATTGACTGCCAGGCACGGGTTTCTGTTGTGAACTGGTTGGACACAGAAGAATGATGGGAGGAACCAGCTGAGGAACCCCCAAGAGAAGAAGGCTCAGAGCCATGGAATTGGTGGTGGGATGACAATGAGTGGTCAGAGGGAGAAGCCTGGGGTGATGTGTTGGAAGCTGAAGAGGTAATAGTGCTTAGTGAGTGGAGGGAATCTGTAGCAGAGAGAAGTCCAAAAGTTGAAGCAGGAGAGGAGGGAGTCCAAGAGGAAGAGATGAATCTGGCTGGTGGAGGCATGGATGTCTCCCCCTCCTGCTGCAACAAGCTTTCCTCCCCCCTGGTCTCCCAGAACCAGGATAGGCATGAAGAGGGCGGAGGAGAAGGTGCAGTCTCAGATTGTTTGGGGAAACCATGGAGAGGTGGGGACTTAAGCAGCTGTGGGGAGATGAGGGCCTTCAGACTCAGCAACTGCTTCATAGGGGCAAGACCTGCTTGAGTTGAGTTGCTGTGCTCATTAGGCCTGACACTCCTGTGTGAATTCCATTTTTTGTAATAAAGTTAACTCTACCTTGCTCGGTGTAATTCACTGCTGGCTCGCTCCTGTCAGCTCCCCCCCCCTCTCTGTGTGTGTGTGTGTAGATCACCGCAACATACATGCTCAGGAGTTTCTTCATCTGGAGATTCAAATTCAGGGGTCCTTGTATTAATGGGTCCCAGGCTTATGAGCTCTCTGGTGTAATGTTGCTGCCTGGGTTGATGTGTGCCACCTCTGCCTCCTGTGCTGCTGTTCCACCTTACCTGGCTGGTCCCTCCTCACCTGAGTCAAAATTGGGGAACAAGCTGTTGCTCAGGGTGAGGGTCATGACACCTACCAATTAAACTAAATAAAGCTGGCAACTTTGACATATTTGTGATCAGCATTGCACACGGTCCACCTTCATGCGGAGCTTGGTAAAACCGTACATTACTACTCTCCTGGCTCTGCTTTTGCCTGGTTTCCAAATGAAAACGGAAGCTTTCTCTTAGCATCTTTTACCGCAAATGGGCTCTGTGAAGCTCATGCATTTTCCAGCACACTATTAAACCAGGGCTGTAGCTACATGTTTTACCACCTGACTTCATGCTGACCATTTACATTAGAATTCTCTAAAGAAGGTTTCCCTTTTGCTCGACTTGGAACACATTTCAGAATAATCTGAGTACGATGATAATTATGATGATCTGCAGGTATCCGTGCTCCTGGGGTCCAGACTAGTCTTGGCAACTAAAGAGTCCACAGTGTAGAGAACAGGAAATTTATTTCACCCTTTGCTTCTCCACCTGGGTCAGATCTTGTTAGTTGCTACAGGTTTTCTTCATCTTCCCCCCTCCCCAGCTTTTTAAAGGGAGACTTAGAGGTGGCACAAGCTGGGGAGCACTGTCATGTCCTGCATCATCTGTGAGTTTGTGAACTTATGACCAAATATCCTCTGGAAGTTACCAATTGCTGGGAAATACTACTGTTCTTCAGTATCTTCCCCTCTAATCTTGGATAAGTGCTTCCTGTGTTGTGCATATTTACTCCTGATTTATGCCTGCAGCTGAATACCTGAAAACAAATGCACTCATATGTGTAACCCATGGAACTGCATATGCAAGTAGTAAAAACTTTGATTTTTTTAAAAACTTACATGGAACACATAAGATTTCAAGAAATTAAACAGAAAAAAAGAGCAACCAAAGCAGCACTTAAGAGTTCAAGGAAATAGGCTGGTATTTCAAAATATGTACTGAAATAAATGTTGGGTGTTGATACCTATAAGCCTCATACAAAGCATTGCTCTTTTGATAGTTAAAATAAAATGGAATATGTTATATTACCATTTCTCTCTCTCTCTTTTAAATGTTGGAGAAAGATTTGTAATTGCTCACTAGCTGGACGCATGTAAATGTCTACCTCAAGACAATTGGACAAGCCTGCTTTGCTGTTGGAAAGCTTCCAAGTGCTGTGGAAGTTCCAGGGACACAACACTTAACCAGATTTAGTTTTCTTTGGAATGAGGTCACTGGAGGCTTTTGCTGTTTTGTAATATTTTAATTTATTTGTAAGTACACAGATTGAGCAAGAGGGACAACTTAACATTCCAACAGGCCAGCCAAATCCACAGTACCACATCAGATCTCCAGATTCCCTCTCCAAATGCTACTTTCTGGAGCTTAATAAGTCCTCCGTTTCTTTTTTCCACTGTCTCCAAAAATTGCAATCTGCCTCCTTTATTCACCTTTACAGTCACCCTTACAGGAGCCCTAGAATACATCATTTGTAGGTAGACAAGGAAGCATGCTCCCATTGCTCCCTGCCTACCTCTCATATTTCCCCCCTATTCACAATATCCTAGGCTAGTCCTGTGTCACACAGTAATCTTTCATATGGCGATTAGCTCTCATAAAGACATCTCACCTGAACATCTCAAGCTATTAACACTCCTTTGTCAAGTCCAACCCACACTGGTAGTCCTATTAACAGAAATATGATAGAAAACCCATAAGGATATTGCAAGCTGCCTCCAGAATTTGAGTTAGTAGGCAGGGGGTAAATACAGTATTCGAAACAACTCTGCATAATAAATAAATAAATAAATAATTTATTTGTACCTCGCCCATCTGGCTTGGTCTCCCCAGCCACTCTGGGCGGCTTCCAACAAATATTAAAATACACACACACACACACACACACACACACACACACACACATATATATAACATTGCAGCCTTAAATCCAATAAATATAATATATAACATTGCAACCTTAAATCCAATAAAGGAGAGGTGACTAAACACTGGCCTTCCAGATATTGTTGGACTCTAAATCCCATCAGCCCTAGTCAGCATGAGCTCATACCAATAACAAACTTACTTGGTCTCTAAGGTGCTACTGGAAGGAATTTTTTTTTATTTTGTTTTACCTTTAAGTAATTACACCTGTGTGAGAAAGAGATTGCAACCATGCTTGCTGGGTTCTAAATCATATAGGAAACCTATGTTTATGTATAGCAAATCTCCCAATTCAGACATTCCCTGTTGAATGCATGAATGGCAGAAGATAGGACCAGTGAGGATGCAAACAATGGGGGTGTGAGCAGGCCTGCTCTTCCTTTCACAGGACTGTAATTGTGTGAGGGGAGAATGCCCCAAAAGAACATGTGATAGACATTAAGGTGTAATGAGCACAGTACAATGGATGAGGAAAGGCAGAACACAATCACTATGAAGTCTAATTAACACAAACACATGTATCTTTTATATTCAGAACAGCTATTTTAATCATAACAAATGTATTGAAGAAGCAATTGTAAATGCTTTGCATGCAAACTGTCACAGGTTCAGTCTCTGGCATCTCCAGGCAGGGCTAGAAAGCTCCAAAATAAAACCTTGAAGAATTACTGGCAGGCAATGTAGAATAGACAGTACTGATCTAGATGGACCCATGATCTGACTCAGGAGAAAGCATGTTCCTGTTTCTGTCACAGTCTGTTGCCAATGTTCATGGTTCCTCTACTTTCTGAATCTTTGTCTATCTGCTTCCTTCTCTTCCTCAGCTTCTCAACTTAGTTGTTTCTCCTTATCTCTTCAGCTGCTCTATTTAAAAGCTGCTCAGCTTTGTCAAGTATATCCCAAAACATTTTTTACCTATGCACACACACCATGCAATGTCCTTCACTAAGGCCACAATTTATATCCTTCTAGCATTACAAAGGCTTAGTAACATGTTTGGGATGCAGAACATCTCAAGTTCATTACCCAACATATCTATTTAGAAATGATCTCTACTAGCAGGGCTGGAAAAAGTTTGTGCTCCATACCTTCCTTTAATCTGCCTTCAGAACCTGAACTTTCAAAATATATTTCAGGGACTACTCATTTTTGGAATGATGCAATTCTATGTAGCAGTGCCAGATTTTTTTTATTTTAATATGTTTATTAATCTGAGGACTGCTGCAAGTCCGTTCCACAGGGACCAGTATAAGGGATCTTCCTAACATTCTGCAATCTCTGTTTAGTATTGTTGCAGTGTGAGATACTAAGGGTTCCAGGCACTCGCCCAGGGTTCTTCATGTTTTCCTTTTGCCAATGAGGCACAGCAGAGATTGTTGTGTGTTTATGATATATAGTTTATTTACACATATATACAACCTGAGCCTACAATGGAGGAGTTCACAGCATTAACACCCCAAAAGGACCTGGTTTCTGCTACAGCTGCAGTCTTTGATTCGAACAGAAATCAAACATCATGCTCTGCTTCTCTGGCTTTCCAGCCAGCAGCTTTTACTTCTAGCTCATATTACACACAGACTTTAAACTCCAGCTTTTGTCCTTCTGACTATCTAGGAGCTGGAGGAGGGGCCCCACCCCTTTGCTATTTGGCCCAGAGCTTTTGCCTTCTTAATGGACTTTCCCTTTGTCCTCTTAATACTTGTTGAGTTCATGGATTAAGTATCTGGCACCCACAAATGCATAAATGTATTATTGGGTTTCATTTTGTGTCTCGAATTCTTTAAAAAACAGAAACACTGCATTGAGTATTGTACTTCAAAGTTATGTAATCTGCTTGGGGATATATTATTTGTTTTCCTCAAAAGTAGGATTATAAATATAATAAATACATGTAATAAGGAAAGTGTTGCTTTTAAAAAGTGAATGTGATGGAAACAGCTTTAACAAAAAAAATCTTTTGTAATATGAATATTTTTAACTGGAGGGTTCTAAGTATTTGCCAGTATTATCACACAAACCTGAACTTTATTCTGTTATTTCATAACAGCTACTAGTATGAGAAGCGCGTGGGAGGCTATTCATTGTAGAAACTGTCAGATCTGACTCTGTGATCCAGCTGGAGCAATACCAACTATACCAATGCCCAGTCAGTCAGCTTCCTTCTTGAGTTTTCATTTGCTAGGCGCTTCTCCTCCCCCTTGCGCATGGCATGTAGTCTTTAGTTTGTTCAGGGATGGTACACAAATTACCAGCATTTTTTTCTTCCCTGCTCTTTGGCAAGGAAACTGCATGAGAAAACAGGTTCAACCACACATCCCGAAGAAATAGAAAGGGTTTGTTTGATCTTCTACAGTGCTTTTGAGACAGGTTGAAGGAAATATTGATTCTGTTTTTTAACAAAGAAAATAGAAATAAACCACTAAAGCCTATGCTGTCCGATTTGTCCACAAAAGTTTTAAATGCCTTTAAATAATCAATGGTGTCAAAATCGACAGCAATGGCCAACCTCACTGGTTAGCTGCGGCACACATGCAGCCAGAGCCACAGCTATGCTATAAGCAAGAGGACAGTACACTTGCCTAGCTAAACATTTTTCAAGAAGAAAAAAAGCCCCCTTCCTGCCACTGTTTGGTGATCTGGATAAGTGGGAAGTATCTGAAGAAGTGTGCATGCACACGAAAACTCATACCAAGAACAAACTTAGTTGGTCTCAAAGGTGCTACTGGAAGGATTTTGGGGGGAGGGGAAAGAATACTGTAATGGTGTGACCAAGATGGTAGGGGCCTGAGAGGGAGAGAGCAGGACAGCAGCAGTGGAGGACTCAGGTGGATATCTGGGGAAAAAGACTTTTGCAACCCCACTTGCCATTGAACTC
Source organism: Lacerta agilis (assembly GCF_009819535.1). Lineage (NCBI taxonomy): Eukaryota > Metazoa > Chordata > Lepidosauria > Squamata > Lacertidae > Lacerta > Lacerta agilis. Next base: position 52,504,481 of record NC_046316.1, read on the forward strand.
AATGTGTTTTGACTATATTTGATTTTGGCTTTAGGTGCAATCCTCGGAACGTAACCCCTTCATAAATTGTGGGCTTACTGTAATGCAACAATTTTTGACCATCTTTCTCAAATACGAAGGGAAAAGTTTTAGCACACAAATCATTTTGAATAATCTGTGTAGAACTGTAAAACCCCTCAAAGGTTTGTGCCCTAGGCACCTGCCTAGTTGGCCTAATGATAGCCCTGGCTCTGCCTCTCCACCACCCTGGCTATGAGGACCAACTACTTCCATTTGTCTCTTCCCCACCCAGAACTACCTCCTCCACTCCACCTGTAGTCATTCTTTTAAGAGTACAAAAGCCGTGGCGCTGAAATTTCCCTGATTTCCCTCTTCACTTTCCAGTCCTTTTCCCTTTTGTATCAGGGATATCATCATCATCATCATCATCATCCCACCCTTCACCCTAAGGTTCTATTGCGCCAACTTCACCGCCCATCGATGGTAAAGGTTTGTCCGGCTGGTTCAGTGTTTTTGCTCGCTTGTTTCTAGTTACCCCCCCCAGCTTCATTGTCAGGTGGTCACCGATCCGTAAAACCTGAAAAATGTAAGCCAATTAACCACACAAAGTAGAAGGGGGGGGGACCTTTGTGCCCCCCCCCCCCCGCCCCGCTTGCATTCAGCCGTTGAGTGCGGCTTACCGCCTTCCTGGCTGCGTTTGCGGCATTGCTGTAAAGCGTCACGTTCTCCTCGATCCCTAACCGCGGGAAGGGGGAGGCAACGAAAGGGTTGGCTTGCGCAGGCGCGGTGTGCGTGAGTTCCAGTGCTGCGGCAGTTTAGTTGTGCGATTTCTTTTTCGCGGAGAGCGAGGGGCGAGTGAGAGCCGCGCGCGCTGGGAGAGGTGAGCGGGACGGAGGCCGGGAAGCAATGGACTGGCCTCTCGCGCCCCCGTGGCGGCGGGGGAGGGGGGTGGCGGGAAGAGAGAGCAATGAAACTGGCGCGGCTGAGGCGGGAAGTCGAGGCGAACCCCCCGCCCCCGCCCCCACTCCTGAGGCAAGGGAAAGAGGAAGAGAGCGCGTCGTAGTTCTGTCACGAAAACCCCAAAATGACGCGGGAGACGGGTCTTTTCCCTCACGGAGGGAGGAAGGAAGGACTTCGTTCTCCACCTGGCGTCACTGCCGTTTTCCGCGCCGCGGGGAAATGAGCAATTGAAATCCCATCCTGTGGCCGTGGAGGGAGCTGGGGAAGGTGCCTCACGTTGGCCTGTAGGGTGGGAGGATTATAACTTTCTTTCTCTGTTTCTCTCTGTGTATGTGTGTGTCAGAGGGAGAGAGTGTGAGTATGTAAAGTATGAGTGATGGACTTGAGTAGAAAAAACCCCAAGCTCCCATTCCAGAAAGGGGCAGGATTTGAGTTGGGAGAGCACCCGCTCCCCATTTTTAAGTGATGCTTAAAGTTAACAGGGTTCTCCTCCCCCACACCCCATGGATGGCTCATTAGTATTTTCTCCTCTCTTCAGTATTTCTAGTGCAGTGGTGCTGCCTCATCTTCTCATTACTGAATGGTATCCATAACACTTAGCTAGTGCGGTGTTAATAACAGGAAAGGAGATGCTTCTTTTTCTTCCCTTGGGGAGAGAGACGGAGTGAAATTGTGGTGTTTGCTTCCTATGTCCTGTTGAGGATTGAGTAGAAACACTCTCTCATGGCAGCACAAAAATGATCTTGGTGAAAATTATTTTTTCATTCCACACACACCCAGCCAGATGTTGACATAAAAATCATCTTTAGTGTAAGAAGGTGGGCAGTGATTGTAGAAATCAAATTTCTCTTTCTTGTCTCCACAAAGGCCTGTGATTTGTGCTGCTTTCTTTCCCTAGTTTGGCACCTGATACCTCTTGATAGGAACAGCACTTTTAAAAGAAGATATTGCTGCACCATTCAGACACCAATGTCTGTCTTCATCAATTCCCTTCCATCTCATGCTGCAGCCTGAAAGAGGTTGCTGCATCCAGCTGCATGGCACAGCAAGCCTTTAATTTGTACATTTTGTTCTTACTCTACCACTGCAGCTGTCTTTACTTACATTCTGTGAAACTTCCATCTCTCTTGCACTGTCACTGAAGGGCTGCATTTTCCAAAATTCGAAGAGGGGAAGTTCTTGAGATGGGGGAAGTTCTTGAGGTGATTTTTTTTTTGTATGTAGAAATCACTTGGTGAGTATGTTTGACTCTCAGTGATCTGCAAAACTTATTGAATAGAAAACATGCAGTTAATTGTAAGGGCATTTTGCTAAAACCAAGGTTTTAGTAGTGCAGTTACTTATGTACCATGAAATCTATGCTAAAATCCAGTACATTTGGCCCTTGTCCTGAGATTGAACAGCTGTTTGGAAAGACTGCTGACATTTTCTTCTTCGTGTCACTTCATTATACACAATCATGAAATCTGGTAGATAAAGAGGGGGCAAATTCTGTATAGTGTTGGCCTGGCATTATGACAGAGGCAGTTGGTCTGCCATTATGTCATATATTTCAGGCAATCTTCCATAGTGATTGGGATTATATTTTCTTTCACTTTATTTAAATTTTGTTCACTTTGGCACCACCAACCTTCAGCAGAGAAATGGCTGCCAAATTGGCAGATTTCTCTATCCACTCAAGCTTTTAAGAATATCTGTCATGAGTGTTTTGTTGCAACATTTAACAATTCTGTGGTAAGCATGCATTGGCCAAATGTCTCAGTATGTCTTATTTGTATTTTTGTAGTATTAACAGCCATTCCTGGAACTGCAAATAATTAAACTCTCAGGTGTTCCCGTAGTTGAACTTAGTGCACTCTGAAAATGCCATCTGGCCAGCTCACTTTTGGTTTTGTATTCCCCCAGACACAACAGTGTTTAAATGTTAGCAGAATATAACACTGAAACATGCATCTAGAACATTTTGAAAAAATGCTTGATTACCTGACTATATACTGATAGATTTAGAACCAGCCCAAACTTTCAATGCTTATGCAAGCTTGTGATCCACTGATAATTGGTGGATCGGTGTCTAAGAAGGTTAAAACTTTGGTATAAATGCTAGTTTGTTTGTTTTCCCCATGTTTCCTTTTTATGATACTACCAGGAAAAAAGGATGAGCCATGGGGGATTATTGTGAAAGCCTGAAGCAGTTGTGTGTTGTGGTAGGGAATGCTTGGAGATTTATGCTCTACCTACTGAGCTATCCCATGTACCGTATGTAGGAAAGAGAGAGGATAAGCAGTTCCAAGGATGTGTTGAATGTGGAGAGGGAATGGCATGACATGGCAGGTGGGTTGTAATAGTGTTTATAGATGCTTGCATCCTGTCCCTTGCTGTGTCCACCCCATCCTTGATATCATCCACTGTGCCCAATAGCCTGGTGGAGAGCCAGTGTGGTGTAGTGGTTAAGAGTGGTAGACTCGTAATCTGGTGAACCGGGTTCGCGTCTCCGCTCCTCCACCTGCAGCTGCTGGGTGACCTTGGGCTAGTCAGACTTCTTTGAAGTCTCTCAGCCCCACTCACCCCACGGAGTGTTTGTTGTGGGGTAGGAAGGGAAAGGAGAATGTTAGCTGCTTTGAGACTCCTTCGAGTAGTGATAAAGCGGGATATCAAATCCAAACTCTTCTGGTGTTGTTCTTGAACAGCAGGTCTCTTCAAAATAAGACTGTGTTGATCCATGCTCCTTTCATGGATGAACAGGCTGACCTGGTGGGGGAGCTGGGTGGGTCTGACCTGACACAGCTTTACCCAGCTGGGTACTCACTGCAACACCAACCAGACTAGAAGTCTGGTGGGGAGGCATTGCCATAGTTCATAGCAGCTCATTCTCTCACTAGGAAGCCTTTCAACTTAGGAGCTGGACTGGAGGGCCTGCATCTGCTATGGGGTCATGGAGATAGCCTGGGGGTGGTAACCTACCCTACTGCCTCCCTGATCAAGCTGACTCAGGTTGTTTATGGTGTGGTGTTGGAGGAACTAAGGAACATTCTCCTCTGTTGAGGATGGTCCAGCTCTGGCTAACAGTTTTGTTAGCTCCTTAGCAGCTATGGATAGCTGTCCTGGATAGTCACTGGCTCAGTGCACGGAGCAGGGCATACCCTTGATTTAGTATTTACCCTGGTGGGGAAAGGGGTGGTCTGGATATAGGAGTGGCGGTTGTAACCCTGTTGTCATGGTTAGACCACTTCCTAGTGCAATTTGGACTTTTGGCAGCAGCCCCTGCCTGCAGGGGAGGGGACCAATTTGGATAGTCTGGCCTTGGAGACTAATGGAACTGGGTAGGTTCCTGACAGCTCTGTGGGATTTCCCAGTGGATAAAGCCCAGTGATCCTGTTGAGGCCCTGTTGTTATTGTGGCATGGGGAGATGATGAGGGCTGTTGATGTGATTGTTCCTGAGGGTTCTCTCTGATGCTGCAGGGCCTGAACTGTGCCTTGCTTTACTGAGGAGTTACAGTCAGTGAAGCAAGCTGGAAGACAACTGGAGCATATATGGTGGAAAACCTGCTCCAAAGCTGATCAAACACTTCTTACATTACACAGTTCTGCCTACTAAAGTGGCAGTCAAGGCAGTGAAGAATTACTTTGCTGCCAGTATTGCTTCCTTGATGACCCATCCAGCAAAGTTATTTCAGGGGGTTTGGAGACTAACTGTACTAGAAGTAGTAGATGGCCCTCTGGTGCATTTGGTAACATGCTGTGATATATGCCTGCTCATTGAGATGTTTAGGGGAGTCCCTGTTGTTAGTCTCCCATGGCTCAGATGCATAGCTTGTAACTACTAGAAGCTGTACATTCAACATAGTGGGCCCAAACTTCAGTGGAAAAATGGTTTGTCACCCCTGATGTAAGGAGTTGCTGATCTCTCTCTGTTCTTTTCCCACTCTTATTACATATAACAGGATACATTTACTTATTTATTAAATGTATTTATAACACACCCCTTATTTCTACAAATAGCATGGTGGGATATAAAAAGGCACGAAATAAAACTAGACAATTTATCAGGTACTTTTAGTTGCATTTTTATAGTTACTGATTTGTCTAAAAAACAAACAAACCACTCCTTGTTAATAAGCAAAAATCTTTAAAAATAATGCTAAGACCTGTCTGTGAAACAGAAGCCCTAAACTTAGTGGTGCTTAGAACTGTTGGTTTCATTGAATTTTGCTCGTTTTTTTATTGTAAGATGCTGTGAGAATCCTTTGTGTTAGTTGGCAGGGTATTATAGGAATATACTTTGTGGTTGTATCCTTTAATCAGTAAAATAATATTCAATATTTCCCAGCTCTGTTTTCATTTCTGCTGAAGAAATGTTAAAATGAATTATCTGTGTTGGGATTATCTGTGAGCTAAGGAAGAGAACATTTACTGCCCCCTATTGGTGTGATGAAGTTTCATCAATTGTAAGGTGCTGGTCCCAATAAGATAAACAAATAAATTGAATGCCTTTTAGTGATGAATTGAATACAGGGACTTGGAGATACAGTATTTCATAGAATGTTAGAAGCCTTCCACTGTTTATATGTCTGTATATATGTGTATGCTCCGGGTATTAAAACTTTGCTTTTTTTGTTTGTTATGCAAGCTTATTGTGAAGGAACTAGAAAAAGCAGGGTCAACACACATCTTTTGTTCTACCACCCAATTCTGTTAGCTGGTGAGGTCAAAGTACTGAAATCATGCTAACTGAAAGGAGGATGTATACAAAAAACAAAAACAAAAACACCCCATCCATTTGCAACAAGCTACAAAAATATTCGAGCTCTGTTTTTAAAAAATAAGAGAACTGTCTGGCAATTCCACCTCTCCACTTTTTAACTGTCAGATCTCTGTGGAAAGCTACTTCATTTGTCAGCATTAGCAATATTTAGTTCAGTGCTGTGTTAAAAAGGGGGGGGGGGAGAGAATAACCTAGTATGTGTTGTATGTGTTCTATTTTTGAAATGTGTATTGCTTGCACACAGACACCCTCTCATATGCTTCATGTTAGCCTGGGGAAAGGCTTTATACCTTGAGCATGCAATATGGTAGAAGTTCTTTGAAATTATCTTTGGAGCAGAAACAGTCAGTTGCTTAGTTATAATAGTGTTAGGAGCACTGTAATTGAAATAAATTGCAGAAGGTTGTTTCTGAAGTGCTTAGCATGTTTACAGGTTTCTATATTTATTTGAAGCTATTTACAGATGCTTGGCCTTTAAAATAAGTTTTTGTAATTTAAGAAAGGTGCCATAGACTTTATAGTTCAGAATTTTAGCTGGCTAGCCGCCTATGCTGTTAACATACTTATCCCACTGACTTACAAAAGTATGTCAGAGTTCAGCTCAACTTATTTTTAACTTATACCCTTTGCATCATTTGAAAAGAAACATTTGTTAAAGTAAAAAAAAACAAAACGTTAACCCTTGATCAGTACAAGGCTCCTTCATCCTTTCTGAGTCATCATAGCAGCTTGAAATCTGTATTACCGTATGTTGTGTCAGTTGGTATGGACAGAGGTGAAAGCAGTAAAATAACTTGGAATAGAGTTACATTAAGGGATTGGATCCGCTTTATTTACTGAAGTAAGAATTCAATAATTCAAGTATGACCCTATGGAATTTTTGGTAGAAGTCATAATCCATTTTCATCACTGGAATGAAACCTCTGTATTTACTGATCCTCTTTGGTACTTCAAACTTAAAAGGGTGTTGCCATATTTGAGGCACCAGTTTAGTTACCTGGCTAATACTATTTTCTTTTGCATCATTAATCACATTATTTTCCATCATGCCAAGCACTGATGAAACTTAGGTCCAGTTCAGACACTTATCAGGGCTGAAGATCTCTCTATGGTAAAGGAGCAAATGTATGTAAACTTATAATATCTGACACAAGGATTCATATCATGTGATTCTTTGAATTCACAATGGGAAGAGATTCAGCCTTCTGTGTGTTTGGGTATTTCCTATTTGGATCCCAGTGTCAGACTTAAAGTTAAGTTTGGAGGGGGAGAGGCACTTGCCCAACTATTGTTGCACTCTACCAGGGGGGAAATGATTTTTGGCTGAAGTAAACTATGCTTGTATGGAAAAACTGTGCTTCTAGGGAGCTGAAGGTTCTTGAAAAACATACATTTTTATTAATTTATGTATTGCTTATAAGCAAAAAAAGGCTTCCCTACATATATGGAACTGATGTATGAATTTTAATTACTTCTGTTCGCTTCTCCCCATATGTATTCTTAACCATCTCTCTTACTGAAATGATGAGTGGAAAGTCCTTTTGTTGGCTAGGGGTACCCCCACCCCCAAGTAATTAACATGTCAGTTTAGGAAAGTTTTAAATAGCAAAATGCAAAGAGACTGAAAATTGAGCAATTTGGGCCACATTTGTCTGCACAGCTCACCTAAATTGATGGTTGTAAAAACCTGTATACTTTAAGTCTTTCATGTATTTAATGATTTACGAATCATAATTGTGATACCATAAGGATATTATCCTTTTATTAGTTGCTGCTAGAATGATGGTGGCTGGAGACTGGAAAATGTCCTCTGACTTTTCAAGAGGCAGTTGATGGAGAAGCCAAGGCACAATATCAAACAGGCCAAAGGCCAAGTCAAACCTGATACATTTGCAACTGATGGTTCCTATTCCTCCCTTTCATCAACTCCTTGTCTGACAATTTAAGATCATTTCCTGGTTGTGCTGGTTTCTGGAGAGACTGCTTCAGTATGCCTTGTTTATAGTGCTTTATCTGGTTGCTCCTGTACTCCTTCCAAGTGTGTTGTTACATAGAATGAGATACGAGAGACCTGCAGTTGTTGGCCTGTTACTGTTGATTCTTTATTGTAAATGTTAAATTGTGTAAATAAGTTTGATATTCCATTAATAAATGGATGTAATTTAGGTAAGTTATTTCTCTTTCTGTAGTACTCATAGATGCATAGACTAGGTCACAATCCAGTGTTTCCTTTGAAAATTCAAATGAAATGGAGTCTATCACATCCCAGACAGTCTGTTCCACTGTCAAATGGCCCATAAAGTCAAAAAGATCTTCCTAAAATTTAGTCTAAATCATTTTCCTTTTAATTTAAATGGTTTGCATCCTGTCCTCTGGAGCAGCTATCATCATCTGTGTGATAGCTCCGCAGTTATTTGAAGATGGCTATTTTATTGCCTTTTAATAATCTTTTCTTAAAGGCTAACCACATATACATCCTTCAATCTTTTCTCCAATGGCTTTGTCTCCAGGCCTCCTCACCAACTTTATTGACCTCTGCATGCATTCCAGTTTGTTCATATCCTTCTTTAACATTTGTTCCCAGAACTAAACATGAGCAGAAGAGAGCTGCACCATTGTTTACCATGATCTAGACCAGGCTTCCTCAAACCCAGTCCTCCAGATGCTTTTGGCCTACAACTCCCATGATCCCTAGCTAGCAGGACCAGTGGTCAGGGATGATGGGAATTGTAGTCTCAAAACATCTGGAGGGCCGAGTTTGAGGAAACCTGATCTAGACACTGTACTTCTGTTGATACAACCTAGAAGCATTCATTCAGATTGCACAGCATTCTTGTTGAAGCAAGCTTGTTGAAGCATGCATACTGAAGTATGCATACTGAAGTATATACCCACAAGTATGCTAGAGTCTCTGGTTTTGTCTTTTTTTTTTTTACAACTAAGATAACTGTTTTTATCAGCCACTTGCTTTCCCCCAAGTATTTATGACTCTTTTTAAAAACAGGGAGTGGTGAGACATACATTGCAAACTAAAAAAGTGTCTTCATTTGTTGTTTCAGATATAAGTGACAATTGCACAAAACAACAACAAAATGACAACTTCATGGAGTGACAGACTGCAAAATGCAGCAGATCTTCCTGCAAATATGGATGGCTATGCTATGAAGAAGTATCGTCGGGAAGCGTATCACCGGTAAGATCTTTATGTAAGGAAAGCATTTTACTGCAGGAAAAACCAAAGTTCCAGAGCCCTAAGGACCACATTCAAATATCTTCACATGGTTGAGAGCCATCTGGCATTGCTTTCCCTTCCACAAGCCCCTGCATCTCTTACTGCTGGTTTCTCTCCTCAACTCAGACGTGGCTTCTTCTTTTTTTACAATGCATGTCTCTGGCAGTGTCATTCAATCTGTCTGTTTATATTGCATAACTTGATGTTTGCAGGATTGTGTTGCTGCCACCATTGTGTTATTCATTCTTAGGCAAAGAGGAGGTAGAAGGGATGCTTGTTTTTGTGAGTTGTGGTATTGTTACCCCTGCTATATTGCAACAGTGTTATGACCCAAGATCTAGACAACTATTTTTTATTTTTTATTTAGGTGGCATATATTTAATGTTTAAATTGATTTATTTAGGCTTTTTCTACTTTTTAAGATTAGAAAGAAATTTTTAAGGTTAAAAAGGAGAATTCCCTGTTACTTTACTCTCCACAAATGAGTGAATAACGTCAAGGTTGACATAATTAGAGAGGGTTTGGGCTTGTAATGTTATGAAATAGAATTAATTAACTTGGAGAGGAAAGTATGAGAATTAAGAGAATGTGACAGTAAATTAAACCTAAGTTTAATTCTTTGCTAATATGGAAAAGAGACAATCAGTTGGTGTTGAACAAAGCCTAAAACTGTCAACAGGTGGTTAAGAGGAAATAGTTATACTTGGTTGTCATCCCTATATTATTTTTGGCCCATCTGAATATTAAAAATAGCCTGTCCCTACTTGTGTGGAGGAAAGATTGATGACAGACTTGGTGGATGTAATGGAAAATATTTTTTTCCAGCTGTTGCTTTGCCAGTGCCAGTGGTGTCAAGACAACAATAATAGCCCTGCCACATTGCTACATATTCCATGGATGTTTCATAAATATAGATACACATATTGAGGACATGTGGTTTTTAACAGAAGAAATTAGTTTTATAGCAAGTAATCATCAGTGTTCCATTCCCTGATGGATGCCTTCTTGTGTCAGATACAGATGTGTGCATATGGTATAAGAGAATTCTGAGTTTTAAAAGTTGGCAAGGAATGAAATAATTTCTGTAGCTTTAAAAATGTCCAGTTAGCGAGGTGGTCAAATGACGTGGATGGAGTCATGTTGAAAATCTCAATAATTCATATTTGTGAACACTTATTTTCTAGCTTCTCCTCTTTTCTTTCTTCCTTGTAGTCTATATTACTTCACTAGGTCTCATTGATCAGTTTCACATTTGGAATCTTCTTGAAAACTGAGCTTGACATTCCTGAAGCCTCAGTGTGGTGACTAGACTTAACAGTGCAATTCTATACATACTAGTATGTTCCTAGTAAGTCTCATTGAGTTTTTACTTTCAGGTTAGCATGTATAGGATTGCAGTCTGACAAAGCACTCCTAATCTCCAGATTTGCTGGCTGAAGGGGGTTAGGATGGAGCAGAGATACCTCTCTGCCAACTTTGTCATTGAAGGGGCTTATCTGCCAGATACCCCACTGATCATGTTCAAGGATGGCCAGATACCCCACTGATCATGTTCAAGGATGGTGGTTCTTTTGCCTTCAGTGGCCAATGTTAGGCCCTGGGGTGATAATGATCTTGAACCTACCAGCCTCTGGCAAGCCTGAAGTGGATGTAACTTTGAAAAAAATCGTAGGGGAGAAAAAAAGTAAGACTTCCCTCCCCCATCTCTTGCCCTGGTTGGCAAGTATTATTGCTTTTTGAAAAAGGCAACACACTCCTGTTTTTAGTAGTGATTTATGCATACTAGCAAAAGGCAATATGATTTAAAAAGTGGCATGATTATACAAATTAATTAAAATAGTAAAAATCAAAACAAATGCTGCAATCTTATGTACACTTATTTTGGAGTAAGTCCCATTGGATTTAGTGGGGCATACTTCTAAGTAGACATCCCAGAAGATTGCAGTGTAACATTTTTAGAATAAAGAAGGAACGGCTTCCTGGCCTGAATCCATTCACCCCTGGGAATGGGAGTCCTGATTTACCGTACTTTTCCATGTATAAGACTAGGTTTTTTTTTTTACTTTAAAATAAGGTTAAAAATCTGGGGGTGTCTTATACACGGATAGTGCATATGCCCATTTTCTAAATTTGGGGTCCCCAAAAGTAAGGGGCGTCTTATACATGGGGGCATCTTATATATGGAAAAATATGGTACTTCAGTGTTAGACTGACTACCTGATAGGATTTTGACAAGAGGTTATAGTTAAATTAACTAGTTTTTATATAGAACTTTTGAGGATTCAAAGCACCTTGTTTATTTATATTTCACCATGCGTGGAATTCTCAACCAACAAGGTAGTCGCACAGATGATATGAAGCACTTAACACATTGCATCAAATTATGCCTCTTCTTAGGCTACCATTCAGCACCCAGGACAATAAGCAGTCCAAATAAACATAAGCAGTTGGAGTCATTCTGGAGCCTGCTATAGTAATGGTGTGTGAAAGAAATAATATAATTTTGATTAGTAAAAATAAAGTGAATGTCAATTTTCTAAATATTTCTCTTTTCTATTGACACAATGCAAGGAAAAGGTTAAATACTAAGGCCCCCAAGATGATAGTCTTTACTAGGCCAAGTACTGCATTAACCCATGATCCACCCTCAAAGGGTCATATGTCAAAGTGTGTGTGGCTAAAGTGTAAAAAGCGGGTGTAGCCATTAAACAACTAATTTGGGAAAACCTTTTGGCCCCACAGAAGTACTGCAGAGGATTTGTGCAAATGTTCATTAAAATGGGGGGGGGGGGGTAGGATTTGTGAAGCCTTGTGGACCTGTATTTTTTTTAATTTTAAAATTTTATTAAATCAAATTTGATACAATCTCCACAAAAATAATAAACACAGCATTAATATTGTAACATAATCTCACATAATCTCAGGTCAATATAGGTTCTCCACAAACATGTTTGCAAAACTGGTGGGAGAAATTGCTACTTCCCTTATGAAAAGAAGGGGGAGCATGTTTCATCAAAGGTGTCTCTCTTTATAACACTGTTTGCTACTCTTCTAAGCCCAGACAGTCGCTCTGAAATAGCCACCTCCTAGATCAGTGTTTTTCAACCTTTTTTGGGCAAAGGCACACTTGTTTCATGAAAAAAATCATGAGGCACACCACCATTAGAAAATGTTAAAAAATGTTAAAAAAATTAACTCTGTGCCTATATTGACTATATATAAAGTAATTTTTCAATTTTTCCCACGGCACACCAGGCAACATCTCGCGGAACACTAGTGTGCCGCGGAACAGTGGTTGAAAAACACTGTCCTAGATATTGTTGATCCATACCTCAAGAGGTAGCTCAGCGTGGGATTTCCAAAAATAGGCTGTCACTGAACCTACAAATAACTTGTTGGCATCCGAGTGAAGGTGCCTAAAGTAGCTTGTTCTCACTTTGTCCTGCAACAGAAACTGAATGTTTCTACTGACCAATCTGAATGAGAATAATGTGACATCAGACCTGTCTCCTTCCATGTATCCTTAAATTTACTTAATCCCAGGAGCTGGCAGAGGCTGCAGAGGAGCTGCTGGCTGACCTGGAGAAAAGTCAGTTTAGACCAACGTCGGCCTTCCGATCATGCCACTGAGAGAGTGAGGTTTTGGAGGGTCCACAGCCACTGGGCCTTGCATCACTTCCTATTCAAGTGATTGACAGCATAGCTCATCACCCCAAGTTCTGTTGGTGGATCTGGCAGGTTTTGGTACAGGGAGTGGGGATTGGTCCCTCAGATAGCCTTTCTGGGGCCTGCTTTTTTCTCCTCAGCCATTGTCGGAGGCTTGGTCCCAGGCCTTACCTCAGGTAAGGGAGAGTGCACAATGTCTACTTTAGTGGTTTGTCAGGATTTCAGAGCTCCTCAGTGACTCCAGCCCTCTCCTGCATAGGTTCATTCCTGCTCCTCTAGGAGGCAGGGAACTGCCTCCTTTCCCCCTCCTCTCCTGGGCCTAGTGATGCAGCAGCTGTGGCAGAGCTCAGGGGCACTCTTGCCTTCACAGGCATTGGATCATCTCTGGGCAGCTGGAAGAGGAAGTCTTGATGCCACCAACACGTCAGGCCAGAAGAGAGGGGGCCAATGCTGCCCCGAGGCCCGAAGGCAAACTGATTCCTGCACTCTCTGCCTCAGCCTCTGCCACAGGGTGGCAGTGCCAGGCAAGGGCTGCAAAGCAGGTGACAAGTTTGTGTGAAAGCTTATATTTGCACTTGGGTGGATCCAGATCTCTGACACTGCTGCGGGAGGTAACACATCTGTTCAACTGGGCGGAGAACCACCTTGCATCTATCACTGTGGAACGTGTATCAGGTGCTTCAAATACCAGGGCAGATTGGCTGAGTCTCCATAACATGTCTCAAGCAGAATTGAGTCATCTGCCCTTAGTGTTAGAACAGATAGTGTTACACTTTGGTCAGCCCTGTATGGACCTATTCATGACTCAGCAGAATGCCAAGGTGAATAGTGCATAAGGAACACTGCCTTTTTTTACCAGGATTCAGTGATCCTGAAGTTGGACCCTATGTTTGTTCCTAAGTTTAATTCAAGTTTTGATAGGAAACAGGATGTCATGTTACCTTGTTTCTGCCCCCACCCTAGATTGGACATGGAGAGGGAGAGGCACTCTCTTGGACTTAAAGACAAGCACACTGCATGTCTATCTAAAGAGAATGGAATCCTTCCACTTGTGTGATTCCCTGTTTCTCTCCTTCCATCCCCAGACCATGGGAAAGAAGGTTTCAACTGCTACACTTTCCAGATGGCTGAGAGGATGCATTTCCAAGTGTGAGGTTTCTGTTCTGGCTTGTCTGCTGGGGTCACTGCTCACTCTACTAGGAGTACCTCTACTTTGGCTGCCTTCAGCATCTCTGGGGGAATTTGTAGGGAAGCCATCTGCTCTTCTTTGTCTACCTTTGTGAGACATTACAGGATTGATGTCTTCAGTGCCTCTGCCAAAGCTTCTTTTGGTTGGCAAGCACTACAGCCGGTGGTTCTCCATTAGGGGTAGGGGGTCCACAGCTGGTCCTCCCTGTCTGAGTAGCTTTGGTACATCCCATTGGATGATCCCCTCCACACAGCAGGAAAATGTGACAATTGGACCAACTGTGAAGGTTCATTTTCTGCAGGGGTGGAGGAATACCACCTGTCCTAAGCTAGTTTTGGTTATTGGCTGTAGTTGGACATATCTTTTTTATATGTGGGTTTTGTTGTTGTTGTTGTTGTTGTTGTTTTGCTTTTTACTGGATGTTCTTTCTCAGTAGTTGCAGTTCTTGCATTTTGTTCAGCTGGCATTTTGTATCCATGGGATGCACTGCTTTTCTCTGAGATTAACATGATATTTTCTTCTGAGTTGGGTTATCTTCAGGAGCAAGTGGGAGGGAAAACCCATCCACGGATCCCCTCCATCCCCTGCAGAAAATGGACCTTCATGGAGGTCTGATGTCACATTATCCTCATTCAAATCGGTCAGTTGAAACATTCAATTTCTGTTTCAGGGTTGGCCCTGCCATTAGGCAGAGTGTGAAATAAGTCACTTTAGGCAGCTGATTTTGGGTACCATGAGGGCAGCAAATTGTTAGATATTTAATTTATTACTGCAATTTTTCTCCCAGGGTGCAGAGATTGTGGAATCTTTTTAAAGTTCCAGAACAACTGATTAGTTTTAGGTAGTTGTTATTCTGTCCCAAGACTTCAAAATGTCTTGTGCAGGTCCTGTTCTGGATTTCATATGTTAGATAATAGCTACAGTATCACCACCACATCTGTAAGGGCACTGTTTCAATCAAGAGAAAATAATTACTTTAAAAATCAAGAATACCTTACTGATACTAGATCTGTGGTATGTTGTTAGATCTGTGGTATGCTTTAATGCTATACAACTTCAGGGTTTAGATACTTGAGTATGTGTTGAGCTATGATAGCTAAAACTTGGAACTGAAGAATTCTGTTGATAAATGTTTTGTACTGAACTGTACTGAGTGGAGTATTGTGTGTAACATTTTGACAGCAGTCACTCTCTGAGACTAGTTTAACCAGTGTGGTGAATGCTGATTACTGACTCAGTGATGGAGACTGTAACTGCATAGATATATACTTTTATATTTCCTCAAAGTTTTTGAAAGATGTTAAATTGACTGTTCTTTTACAATAATTGTATTACTGTAGCGAGTTCTGTGTAATGCTTACTTACTGAATAAAATATCATTTGGAAAAATAGCTTATAATTAGGATGGCAAATAGTGACTGTAAATTCAAGAAAGATAAAACATGAGACCCAGGAAAACATTCATAGCCTGCATTTGTGTTTTATTTGTAGTGTGTAGAAGGATTCCCCCTACCCCCCATATCATGCATTAGTAGGCTTTAGACTAATAGCTGATGTCAACTGCACATCTTATTATATCTTCTTCTAGCCTATTTGTGGGAAATGCCTATGGTATAAACAAAAATAGGGGCTGAATTACAGCTACTTTCTTACTGAAACATTTTGTAATAAGACGCTGCCTATCTATAAGCAGTGATTGATACCATAATCTTCAAAGTGGAAATACATTAATATAACATTGTTAGGAAGCTCTTCTTCACTGTATACAAGCAGAGTGCTACTTCCTTACTTCCAGTCATTTATTTGGCTTGGTGATAATTGTGAGGCTGGTCCCATTGTAGGAGTACAGTCATGTACTGTGATTGTAGTTAGACAGGAAGGAGGTTGAGCATGAGACACCAAATTGCTATGATGTCTATTTTTTCACTCTGAGGGAATACTTCTAGTCACCCTTTGGACTATTGCATACAGTTCTTTGGTTAACAGCTGTGATTAGTAAAGGTTAAACAATGGAAAAAGTTGGATTTCCGTTCTCCCTTGATACTGGCAACTGCCAAGAAACAGAACTCAGGTATTTGCATTTATTTTATACAATATGTTTATAATTCATGAGTAGCAATTTTTCAAGGTAGTAGGACAAAACTGTTCCCCCCCCCTTAGAAATCCGTATCTTTTGTGGAGCACTAAAACACAGGTGACATAAACCATGTTGAAGTGCTTCACCTTTCTCTGCTTTCAAAAGGCAGCTTTACCCATAGTGTAGGGGCAAAGGTCTGAAAGTTAGGCCTCTAGTTTAGAATTCTAATACTGTCTCTATATTTACTTCGGCTTTACTTTTGACATAGTCTATATTTGTATCATAGGTTTCTCTGAACCAGTATGATGTTGTAAAGTGGTGTGTCCTGTTGGGGTCTAAAATTAGGCACAAAACAATATTATGAATTGATTAGTGCTTTGCTTTGCTTTGCTTTGCTTGTGAAGAGAATGTGAGGTGTGGAAACACAGGTGGATCAAGCTAATGTTTTAATTGGAATAGTTTTTGGATTGCAAAAAGAAGCAGGATGACTAAAAATAGATGATTAAGTTTCCCCCATCTGTTTAAAAATGTGTAAAATTGTAAATACGTAGTTCTTAAAAAAATACATCAGTATTAAAAATAAATATAGGCATGACAGCCCTATTGTTAGTCTGCAGTCCTCAGATCATAGATCAATTAGTCTGCTGGATCTCTCAGTGGCTTTTGATACCATCGACCATAACATCCTTCTGGACTGTCTAGAGGGGCTGGGAGCTGGGGGCACTGTTATACAGTGGTTCCACTCCTTCCTGTTGTGGGGTACCTCAGGGTTCTGTCCTCTCCCCCATGCTTTTCAACATCTACATGCAGCCGCTGGGAGAGATCATCAGGGGGGTTGGGCTGGGTGTTCATCAATATGCGGATGATACCCAGCTCTACCTCTCTTTCAAATCAGAACCAGTGAAGGAGGTGACGGTCCTGTGTGAGTGTCTGGAGGCGTTTGGAGGATGGGTAGCAGCTAACAGATTGAGGTTGAATCCTGACAAGACAGAAGTACTGTTTTTGGGGGACAGGAGGCGGGCAGGTGTGGAGGACTCCCTGGTCCCAAATGGGGTAACTGTGCCCCTGAAGGACCAGGTGCTGTGCCTGTGGAGTATTTTGCATGTTGTTGTTGTTGTTGTTGTTGTTGTTGTTGTTGTTTGTTTGTTGTTGTAGCACTGCCATTGGAAGGGCTGAAAAGGTAGTGCTCTGGGGGCTTGCCAGAAAGCAATTGGAATCTAAAGGAAACATGAGAGCCGGTGTGGTGGTTAGAGTGTTGGACTAAAACCTGGGGGATCAGATTTCAAATCCCCACTCAGCCATGAAGTTCACAGGGTGACCTTGGGCCAGTCACTGCCTCTCAACCTAACCTATTGCACAGGGTTGTTGTGGGAATTAAATAAGGTGGGAAAGAATCATGTCTGCCAGCTTGAGCTCCTTGGAGAAAGCAGCGGGATATAAATGCAAATAGCTCTCTAGGTTTCGTGTCACATCCCCAAACCAACAGAAAATTTTGCCACACTTCTGAGCATGTCTAAACCTCCCCTTCCCCCTTTCTTCCCTCAACCACATGTCTGCCCTTCAAGTTTGAGCCTGGCAAGAAGTGGCTGAAAGGCCTTTGGATTTCATGCGTCCCTTATTTTAGGATTGCAGCCCTGGAGTTGTAGTTTGTGCTAGTCCTACTCAGAGTAGACCTTTTGAAGCTAATTAACATGTTTAACTTAGGCTCATTAATTTCAGTGAGTGTACTTTGAGTAAAACATAGATACAACCTTTAATCTCTACACAGAACCATTGCTTCTGCTAGATACATCAAGGTAAAGCAGATTTATCAGGTACGAATATTTAGGTGCCTGTGTATAATAGGTAAGAGTGTTTGGTAGACAGAGTATACTTCATTGTCACCTGATGAAAACAAACTGATCTAGTCAACTCAATTAACTATCAAACCTTGCTTTGACCTATGAGTCATGGGCATTTTATTTTTGTTTGCAACTTTGTTTTGTAAGGGTGCAGCTAGCCCAGGCAGAATGAAGTAGAAAGGAGCAATACTGGAAAGAAGAAAAGACGAAATTGCCCAGTGTGTACATACCTATGCTCCTACATTTAGGCAGCAATCCTATACCCATTTGGTTGGGAGTAAGCCCCATTGAACTTAGTGGGATTTAATTCTCAGTGGATATGCATAGGAGTACGTTACTAGCTTCACAGACTGTTTATGGGTGCTGGTTTTAAGAGAGAAACCATATGAGATTTTAAAAAAACAAAGTTCATTTCATAGGTTTAAAAAAGGAAAACATACATATGATGAACAGATACAAGGTGTTATAAGCATGAAGCAGCAGTATAAATAACACTGTAGTTGTGAATAAAGATGAGGGTGAGAGTATGTTTCTTCCTATATGTATCTTTCATTTCTGTGAAACATTTTTTAAAAGATGACTTTAGTATTATAATTTGCACAATTGTTTAGGAAATACTTGAAGAAGTGTTAGTAGGAAACTTGAAATGAATGAGCCTTTTTCTTGATTTGAATCAGCTTTTGTTTCTTCGAACATACTCCTTATATTGCTAATACAAGGAGATGCAGCAAAATCAAATTAAAATCTAGGATGTCAAGGAAAGATAGGCTGGGAAGTCTTCATATGATAGGACATGACTAGAGATGTTCTATGGTTGTAATAGATGCTTGTATTAGATGTTGTACTAGATGTTTAAAAGAAGTGATCAGAAAAACTAGAATAACAGAGATAGAAACAAATGTATGTAACGGAAAAACGCAAAAATAAAAAAGAAATGTTTTCCCTTTCGTTTTAGCAGTGCGTCGCTGCTGCTGAGGTACTTTGAAGTCCTGACTTTGGGACTCCAAAACCCAGCCCAAACATAAGTACTTTGCTTTAGAGCAGGGGTGGCCAACTTCCAAGAGACTGTGATCTACTCACAGAGTTAAAAACTGGCAGTGATCTACCCCCTTTTTGGGGGTTCAGGTCAAAGTTGTTGAGCATTTTTTAGGAAGGAATGCCCTGTTTTGGGGGGTTCATGTAAAAGTTGTTGAGCTTCTTTAGGGAAGAGAGAAAAGCCATGTCGAGCTTTTTTTTTTTTTTTTTGGATGGAAAGTCCTATTTTTGGTGGTTCAGGTCATTTTAGGGGTGCAGGGCAAAGATGTTGAGCTTTTTTTAGGGGAGCCAAAGTTTTTAGCTTCTTTGGAGGAAGCCACTAATCTACTGGTGATCTACCACAGACATCCAGTGATCTACCGGTAGATCATGATCTACCTGTTGGACATGCCTGCTTTAGAGTTTCCTGCAAGGAACCAATGTTTCAGGGAACTGTCCCTGGCTCAGCACAGGGTGGTGGAAGGGCTCTCAGGATGTTACAGAGAGCCTCAGCCCCACCTGACCAGTAGCACCTCCTCTTCCAGCGGAGGGAGCAGCGAGGTCTCCAGTGGGGAGGGGCAGGCAGCTCAGGAGCTGGAGAGCTGAGGCTCTGGGGATGTTGGAGAGACCCTGCACTCCTCTCGCTCAGCGGGCGAGGAGGGAGACACACTATTTCCGTTGCCAGAAGTACGCAGAGGGTTGAAACGAAAAGAGGGGAGGCGGAGATTTCGTATACCGAAACTCTTACGTTGGCGTCAGAACTGGAAGGGGCCACTCTTGTCTGATACAGACATGAGCTATTTAGCTCTGCACTGTACATAGTATGCACAATAAAACTACTAAAGAAACGGCTGGAGTTTTGCCTGGTTTCTCATGAGCAACCATCCAAGGACCTTACACAATGCTTGGGAGGTCACCTTCTTAGTGCTGGGCTTCTTTAAAGAAGACCTCTGGGGAGGAGAAGCCACTTTTGTCTCCCAGTGCTGCATATGGAAGCATTTGCAGCCTAAGCAAACAACAATTTTCTGACCCCAAACATTGGGGGTCAGAGTTGAGGGCAAAGTCAAAGTTTTCCCAAGTCCCCCCCCCCATTCTTGGAGAGGGGAGTAGGGGTTGCTTGCTTTGGCTGTGCATTCCTGTTCTCAGGAGGGCACAGGCACTTGCAGCCAAACTGATCTTTTTGCAAGCAGCTCCACACTACTTCTTTCAATTTCCTATTTTGGAAGTTGAAAGGGGATGCATGCTCCTTCAAAGAGCAGCACAGGGAAGAAGATGCAGTTTCTACTTTCCCCTCCTTGAGCCAGAAGTGCTCCCACTGCCTATCAGCTAATGGATCCCAATTTTCTGTTGGAAACCCCATTATTGCCTGCTCCACATCTGACATCATGTATGATGTCTGATGTGGGGTGTGTGAGTGTTGCTTCCCTACTGTGGCTTAGCGGTTGTAGACCCAAGGGTGGCAAATCTCCAGCCTGCGGGTCAATCTTGGTCAGCTAGGGGAACCAAGATGACCTGCAAGACCATATTAAATCACAGCCACCTGTCCATCAGCTGATGTCACTGGGAAATGCCATAAGATCCCAGGGTGGGTTACAATATTAGAGTATTCAATTTTTTTTTAAAAAAATAAAACCATTAGAATTACATAACACATAAGACAGTTTCAGATGGTACAGAACAGTATAAATTCAGCAAAAGAGGTAGGTCCCACAAAAGAAAATACTTTCGACTGGCAAAGGCCTGAGTAAAGTGATGCCACGAAAGCTGTACAGTGAAGATGCTAGGTGGTAGTAAAGAATTAATCACATTAAATAATCATGCCACATTATTACAGTGCTTAGAGTGTTGTTTGACTGGAACCTGGTAGACCAGGATTCAGATCCCCACACAGCCCCACAAAGTTCACTGGGTGGCTTTGCACCAGTCACAGCCTCATAACCTAATCTACTTCACAGGGTTGTTGTGGGGATAAAATGGAAAGGGGGAGAAGTATATATGCCACTTTGAGCTTCAGGTATTAAAGCTGGGATATGAATGTAAGAATACATAGAGAGAAATATTGATTGATTGGTCGCCTTTTTGCCTTTTCTTACACAAACTAATATACATCTGTATATCTGGAGAATCCTACAAGTATGCAGAAGCCACTACTTAGTGACCCTCTTTTTCTGCCAAACTGAAAGGCACTCCAAATTCTGTGTGAGAAGAGAATGATTATATATCTCTGTTTAATTTTAAAGCAGGATATTCAGTGATGCTGTTTTTCCTCTTTATTTCCAGACAGTGTCTTCATTGAAACATGAAATATTTGCAAGAATGTTTATTCTGTTTGTTCCCCCCCCCTAATATAGTATGATGCTGGCTATTATGTAACTTTTAAGATTGTCAACATTAATTCCCCGTCTGTTACTGCCCTCCCTCTCCCTTGTACTTTACATGCTTCACTGCCAAATAAGCCAGCTTGCCAGGAAACTGTGACTCCTGAAGAAGCATGGAAAGTTAAGGGTAAAACATGCTATAGCCAAAGAAACTCTATTCCAAATGGACTTGTGTAGAACAGTGATATCCAGTGACTTGTTAAATTAGCCACAGATATTTATTATGTAACACTGGCTAAGGAGATATGTGGTACCTTCAGTCTTGTTTCAGACTTCGTGCTTCAAGTCAGACTGAAACAAAATTATGTATATATGAAGAAAATTAGGTAATGTGATTAGGCAAGTTTCTAAATTGGACAACTACGCATTTGGCAAGAGGAGCATCCAAGTGAGATGAGGTAAGATTGCTAGTGCAGAAATATGATAGTGTGAGCTTGGATGTTAAGAGTTTGCTATACAAATGTTCACTTTTTCAAATTTCTTTTTTGTGATGCTAATTGCTTTTTCAGTGCTTGGTTTTGGAAGGAAAAATATCTTAGAATATAAGTAATAGATAGCTCTCCCTTTTTGTATGTATTTGCCTGCTTCCTTTTTACATCTGTTCTCTCAGTTCTGTGTGAATGAAAGGTTAGATTAATTATCCACATCATATTAGCAGTCTGAATGGAGCATCCAGGCAAAGCCTTAAGACGTAACGTATACTTATACTTGTATACCACCATTTTCTTATCAATGCTGAAGACATAAATTCAGAATTTACTGAATTTATCCATTCATCAGATATTAGAAATAATTGTAAATTGTTGCCTTGCAGCTCAGTCGGTAGAGTATGAGACTCTTAATCTCAGGGTCATGGGTTCGAGTCCCACATTAGGCAAAAGATTCCTGCATTTCAGGCTGTTGGACTAGATGACCCTCTTGGTCCCTTCCAACTCTGCAATTCTATGATTCTTCAATTTTTCAACTTTCCCTTATTAAAGGATTTTAATTGTTGATGGCATTGTGTGCAGCATTCTTATGTGCAGCCTGAAATTGAATCTGTATTTTGAAGTATGCAGCTAGGTGAATTCAATCTCTCCTTTTGGATATTAAAGACCTTTTAACATAAAAGGCATTGGTGGTTGTAATTTTGGTTTCTGGATTTTTTAAGAGAGGATAGAAGTGACAAAACTACTACATTGAGTAGGCATCTAGCTGATTGTCCAAGGGATAGCAGAGCACAAGGGAGAGGGACAAAAACTATTCCTTCCAGCTACCCCATGCTTGCTGTTTTCAGACAATTCATGGTTGAAAGTCCTAGATTGATGCACTGCTTGCTCTGGATGGGGTACAAACGTGCTGTGATGTAGTGCACAGGTGAGTGGTGAGCATGTCTGTGGATAGTCCATGGTTCACCAATTGTCTGCTGTTGAATTGCATGCATGAAAATACTTGGTGTAACCATATTCACAATCAAATATACCTGACTTCGTAGTTTTCTCTTTAATAAGTTAAGTTGAAGAGCAGCACTTGTTTGCAGGATCAAATCTCCTTCCTGCTCCTCTGTTGTGCTGTAAATCTTGGCTCATTCTGAATCTGGATATCATCCAGATATCATTAGGGTATGAGACGAAGAGGAAAGTCAAGAGCAAACCATGGATCAGAGCCATGAAATTAGAGATGCATTGCCAAAGAGCAGGGCAGTTTTTAGAGTCCAATCAAATACAAGGACAGGTAGAAACACATGAAGACATTCTGAGGGAGACTGATAGGAATGCACGAAGGCAGATGTAAATAAATGAGTTGTTGTGTTAAGAACAGCACACAGTGTTGTTGGCAGAACAGATGTCTGGAGGAGGAAAAGGAAGAGCAGATAGTGGAATTTCTCTAACAAAAATTTTCCTAGCTTTGGCATGGTTATGTAGTGAGAGCCCTGGCTTCAGACCCAGGAAGGATTGGGTTTGAGTGAGGAGATATGATATCTGACAGATTTTCTCTTTATCTTGCATATATCATTCATACATTCTTGGAATGTTCAAGTGAAATAGTATTTTGACTATAAAATTGGAAACAAATTCATTGGTTAGGCTACAATGAGGTTGCAAAGGGTTTCCCCCCATAAGTTCTTCTGTGATATATTAATACAGGTTTAGGTTTTGTGAGTAATAGTAATATTTAACTGTTTCATAGTTTAACTTCAGTTAGAAGGCAAATGTCAATGTAATGAATGCCCTTTTAATATCCCACCACATGCTTCTTTCTTTTTTCACTAGGGAGCTTTACAGAGTAGTTAATACTTTTGTTTTTATGTTTATGTTCCAGTTCAGCATGGTTGACTTTGTTAGTGGTGGTGGACTCTCCTTCATTGCCGTTTTTAAGCAGAGGTTGGATGGCCATCTGTCATGGATGGTTTAGTTGAGATTCCTGACTTGCAGGGGATTGGACTAGATGACCCTTGGAGTTCCTTCCAATTCTACAATTATATTATTCTATAGTATGTCATATAATGTAAATAAAAAATTCTGGTGTAGTTAGGAAACTAGTAGGTAAAACTACTATGGATAGCATCTAGCAATGTTTAATAATTTGTTTTCTGCAGCAGATCAACAGCTCAGTTCTATGCATGTTAACTCATAGTTTTATTTTTTTAATGTCTGTGTTTTAATTGGGTTTTTAAAGTTTTGAATAGCTTTTATTGTTTTATATTGTATTTTAATTGTTGTTTAATTTGTTTCCTGATGTATGCAGAAAACCTATGGGATGACTATATAAATGGATTCTTTTTTAAAAAATTACTCTGACATAAGTATACAGAGCCTAATGGCATTTGCTCCCAAGTAAATGGCCACACTGGACTGTCTGCCATGCTTACCCACCTCCGCAGGGCCATCTGCTACCTGCTATGTTGTGGGTAGGATTTTAAGAGAAAGAGGGAAACAAATTCTGATAACAGAGGGTTTTCCCTCTGCCCCCAATAGGGCTATCTACCACCAACTGCTCTGTGGGAAGGATCTTGATGGCTTGAGGTCCAGCGCCGAGGGCCTTCTGGTGGTTCCCTCACTGTGAGAAGCCAAGTTACAGGGAACCAGGCAGAGGGCCTTCTCGGTAGTGGCACCCGCCCTGTGGAACACCCTCCCACCAGATGTCAAAGAGAACAACAACTTCCAGACTTTTAGAAGACATCTGAAGGCAGCCTTGTTTAGGGAAGCTTTTAATGTTTGATGGACTAGTGCAGAGTTCTCCAAACTATGGTCCGCGCGCCTGAGGGACTCAATTATCCAGCCCACGGGGACCCCCGCTGCTGCCGCCGCCCACTCTTACCAGCGCAGCGCAGCACGGCTGCCCACTTTGGGATTGAAGGAGCACCGGAAATAGCTTGTGCGCATGCGCAAACGTCATTTCCGGTGCACTTCTGGGTCGGGGGAGGCCCGTGTGCATGTACACAAGCTATTTCCGGTGCTCCTCCGACCCGGGAGTGTGCCAGAAATAGCATGTGTGCACACGTATGGGCACACGCTCCCCCCCTCTGGCCCGCCACACGATTGGCGCTGGAGGCACCGGCCCGAGGCCTGGTAAGTTTGCTGACCCCTGGACTACTGTATTTTAATATTTTGTTGGAAGCCGCCCAGAGTGGTTGGGGAAACCCAGCCAGATGGGCAGGGTATAAATAATACATTATTATTATATTATATTATTATTGTTATATTTTGATATAGATTGTGGTGATTTTATTAATGTATCTTGCTTTTACTTGTAATCCTTGGAAGGATTTGGCATCCTCAAAGGTGGGATATAAATAACAACAACAACTTGTCAAGTCATGTGGTCCATTGACAAACTTCTTAGCAATCCTTGGACAACTTAATTATTACATAGGCTCCCTTCAGATTTCATGTCAAAAATGTTTACCATTGGGTTTCTTACTTTCCTTTTGCAGGGTTTTTGTGAACAGAAGTCTAGCCATGGAAAAAATAAAGTGCTTTGGATTTGATATGGATTATACATTAGCCGGTGAGTGTATATGATGAATATGTATATTATCTATAATTGAACCTCCCATCTACAGGAAGCACAAATAGATTGGTATTCCTCATGGTAGCAGGTGTTTTTCTCAGTAGCATTCATTTTAGAGCAGGGCAGAGCTGAGTAGCACACATGTTGCTGTCCTGATAGTTTTGACAAACATCTAGAGAAAAGTTGGCTTGTCTGTGCCATAAGGCCCATAGAAGCGTCCATTAAGGGAAGCGTGCTGCCCATTTTCGCGAAGGTCTGTTCACTTTAATTGATGAACCCTGCCACTATAGATAAATGAAGTCCATTAGGGCTGCCATCCTTTATACACATACCTGGGAGTAAGCCCCCCCAGAATACAGTGCGAGTTACTTCTGAATATATGTGTATAGGATTGCACTGTAAATATATTTAAAGTATTTCCTCCTAATGCTTAATTGTTGTATTTTCTTTTTCCTTTGCTCTGGGTAGTGTTGCTTCCCCTTGTTCCCAAATTTGCAATATTGGTGTAGTTTTTCCCCCTCCCTCCAGATTAATTTTACCTATGGTCTCATTATAATCCATTAAACATCTTTAAGATATGTCTTTTTTCCCTTTCAGTTGATACCACTAAATTATTGCTCCACTCTCTTAATGTTTGCTATTGAATACTGCAGTTTCTTTGTTTCTTCTTTCAAGCCACTTCTGCCTGCGTTCCATGCCTTCTGTGTGTCACTTCAGTAATCGAATTTATTTACAGTGTTTATTTCACTGGCTTCCTCTAGCTGTAGCTAACCTCTCAAGGCTATCTTCCAAAAGACTTACCCATTCTACACTATTTTAAATAATTTTTTATCATTAAATTTAGTAATAAAAATTAAAGGAAAAGTTGTGGGGATCTTGGAGGGTCACAAATTTATTGCATCACAGAATCACAACAGGAACCTTGGAAACAGTTGGTAAAATGTTTAATTTTTTTAAAGGGACAAATGGCAAGCAGGGACTTGGAACACAAAGATGTTGGTATTACATCCCTTGCAGGAGCAGTCAACAATCTAAAAACAATAATTAATATAAAAAGGATATATTTAGGGCAGTCCTCAATGTATCACAGTGGGTGTCAAATAAATTAACTTTTCCAAGACAAGCAGCAGTTTCAGACCTCTTTCTGCACGAACGTTTATCTCTAGGCCTGAAGCCCAACACCTTGCATTGTCAGACCTTGACACTTCCATCTATTCTCTCCAAAGACCCAGATCAACTTATTATCTACTCACCCATTCCTCCCACATTTTCCTTCAAGGAGCAATACTTCTCACTCCGCCAGCGCAACATAGGTTCCCCATCTGGGGTTTGCATACCACCCTATTGGCTCTACAACAACCTCCTTTTCATCTGCTCAAGTCGGTCCTGCTAGGCTTACTATCCTTTAAAGTCGTGTTCCTTGTAGCCATTACCTCTGCCAGATGCATTTCAGAACCACAGGCACTGTCAGTCACGTGTGATTTTTTTAAAGGCAATCTTTCCTAGTTTTTTGCTGGCTTTAAATTGTCAGCAGATTCTTTTTTCACCTTCAAAAACTGACAACCCCTTTTTAACGTAGGAAAACTGGTCTGCCATGAGCAAAACAGAACAAGAAACAAAAAAACCTAAGCTGATGCTTCAACTGGCTAGATTTGTATTCTATGGAACTATATGTAATAGTGGAGTATTCTTTTTACCCCTTCTCCAAAATTGGAGCTTAGACTAATTTACTGTGGCTCCTCAAGCTTCTCTGATAGGGTAGCACAGAAAACTACATATCTACAGGCTTCCTACACCTACAAGTTACCTTCTATGTTATTACAGGATTTGGCTGCTAGCACACAGGGCCCTTAGTAATCTGAGCTGTTGCTTTAATTAAATAAATGGATATTGCTTTCTTATGCTTTTCCTTAACACATTTTAGAGATACTTTATCAACTAGGGCTCCCTGTAGCTCATAGAGCTGGCTACAATCTAATTCATAGGTGCCAACCCCATATTTCTAGGGGTGAGATCTAGCATTGCATGAATAGCTTCTTCTAGTACAATGGGTCTTCTTCAAGCTCCCCAAATCTCCTCTGCAGATTTGAGTCACCCTCTGGAGCAGTTTGAGGAGGTATGTGTGGACTGCAACATGGAGGAGAGAAACGGGAAGCGCCACTGTGCTACTGGAGTTCATTTTGCACAAGTGGGCAGACATTTTGGGATCTTATCCCAGGAACCTGGCAAACCAGGCCTCGGGATTTTTTTTTTTTTTAAATATCTAACTAATGTTCTGTACATGGGCATATTAGCCTGAAACAATAATTCTGTACCAGAGGATATTTCTACAAATACGTAAAAACTTCTGTTTTATTACATGGTAGTACTTTCATTGAAAAAATCTTAGTACTTCTGTTTATGGAATCTTCTGTTCTGCAAGTCTATTCTGTTAATGTGTCGAGGGCTGACTATGCAGTTGTTCAAAGTCCATCAGGAAAAATGTTAATTAAAATAGTTTAGCATTCTGGCTTCCTAAATACATTCTCTTTATGACAGAAAAGCATCTAAGCCTGCATACTTCATAACTACTTATATTCCCTTGTTCTGTATTGCTATACTGTGCTTTCTTACTTGTGTTTAGAGATTTCTTCCTTCGTAGGGAAAGCTATTTAGGACCAATCTGCACGAGTGATTTGTAGTTCTTTCCCAGCCAATGTTTTTGTTTTTTACCAAATGCAGCTGCAGTCTGTAGAGGAAGATGAATATGAGGACTTAGCCATTTGCACTTGGGTGCTTTTCCATTAAATGTCTCTTGTACTAGAGACAATTGAGTGTGCAAAATTTGCCTGGGAAGAAGGGTTTAGCTACCCCTTCCACTATTCTTCCAACTGACATTGGAACATTTCATTATAACATACACCAAAACAATCCAGGACTACTGAAAACATTTCTACTTCTAACGTCTCATTTGGTCCTTTAATACTGACAAACTAGAAAGGGTGGTATATCAATGAATTAATGTAAAAGGGAGTATTTTTGTAACTTCAACATTGTCAATATGAAAATATCTAACTACCTTGGGTGGGTTCATTTGGGAAGGTGTCCTTGTACATTAATTGCTCTCATCACTTTGGATGGCAACTAGTTGTTGAAGTGTAACTCATTTGGAAGTCATATAAACACACAAGTGGGTAATTTAAAATTTAATCATTGTGTTATATTAGCTAGCTTCATGTTTCAGATGCTTTGCCTTTGTTTAATTTTGTTAGCCTACACCACTGGGTTAGTGATATTGCTGTGTAAACTTCAGTTTGCCAATGTTGTAGTTAGAAGAGAGCTAAGTTGGAAATGGTGTTTCTATCTTGGTAAACAGTGGTTAGTTTCTGCTTCTTAATGAAGAGCTCGATCATAGATGAGAATTACCGGTAACTTGTGGACATATGCAGGCAGGCCATTGTATTTAAGTTTATACATTATGGCACCGGTAGGATTTACCCATGAGGGTTTACTTTTGAGTAAGCTTGCGTGGAAGCATGCTTATAAGTTACCTAATCTAGAAATAGGTTAATATTTCCTCTCCTTCTACCCACAAGTTCATTGCATAAGCTTTAGGAAGCAACTATCTTGAATCTCAGATTCACCATGATATTCATTAGATAACCTTAGATTAGTCACTTGATGTCACAATGTTGTAGTGAGGGGGGAAATGGTCTCCGCTCCATAAGCAACTTGGACGAAGGTGAGATACAGGCATGACTGATAAATACAATGTTTCCTTGTCACTCTGGACAACCTGATAAATTTCTGGTTAACCAGAAATTTGATTTCTTTGGAATAATGAACTGACTATCTATAAGAGTTTCTACATATGATCAAGAAAGTACAGATATAATTTTCAAAGGTTTTGTACAGGATTTAATAATTTTGGTACAGGAGGACTTAGTAATTTTGAATATCTCATTGCTCATTTTCTGTATTTGCACGGTAAGACCAATGTATATGTAAACTTTCCAGGAGATGGAGCAAATGGAAGATAATTAGTGTGTGTATATTGTTAATAATTCTAATTCTTAATTCTAATAACATGTATGGTATGCACAGTATTCTTTATTTAACCATGCTTCCTTCAGAAATCATTATAGCAGACTCAGGGCAAATTTGTAATGTAGAAATTATGTGTATATTTATGTTTGGCAGTAGATGTAATTTTTTTTAGGAAGCAAGGCTAACTGAACTGTGGAACTCTGCCCAGTGGAATTGAGATGATGATGAGACTTTCAAAACTTGAAGCGTGGGGAGTCTCATTATATATATATATATATATATATAATTAGGCAGAATATTTGGATTATATGATTTGCATATGTATAATTTGGTATATTTAATATGATTTGATTGAATTGTTAATTTGGAAATTTTAATAAAAATGATTTATAAAAAAAAGAACTGTGGAACTCTGCCGGTATTTGGCATAATTTTGTATTTCTCTTGACATCCTGGCTCTGATCTTAAAAGAAGCTAACTTAAGGAAGCTTACAGACAGAAGTTTCTGTCTCCTATTTCCTGCTACTGCCATCTGAACCTCCTGTGGTTGGCCAGAGACCTTCCTGAACAATGTGGGGTGGGTCATGAGGAGCCAGCAAGGAACCATACCCCACTTTGCTCAGGTAAGCCCTCGCCCTCTAGGCAGACTTTTGGGGGATGCAGGTGTGAATGCAAAAGGGAGCAGGGGACAAGAAACTTAACCATCTATGAACAATCTTGTTGACTTGTTTCAGAATCCAAGCCAATATGTTTTTTGTGAGACTATCTGGAATATTCAAAAATAGGACAGATCTCTTCTTATTTGACTTTCCAGATAAACTGTGAATGAGCCGAACATTCATAATTTTGTCACTGTTAGAATTAAAATTAATTATATCACTTATATTGGGTTTTTGATATCTCACAATATTTTGATTTCTCAAGTGTTTATAGCTATGAGGGTTAGGAGTTGTTGTTTAAACTTGTTGAGATGCATAAGATTCTTGTTCAAAATTTATATACTGCTTGATTGTAAGAAAACCTCTAAGTAGTTTACAGTACACTGTAGTAGTCTATCTTGAAGTTACTATAGCAGGGATTACTATTGCCATGCTCTCCTAGCCCAGATGTTGCCATGGCTGGCAAATCAACTGGAGCTGAAAATACACTCCATGCTACCCAAACCACCTAGGCCTCCCACAATGTTGTTTGATCAAGAGGCAGCCCTAAGCTGCATACCTATTTCTTCAGGCAGGGTACAACTCAGTCCAGAACAGACAGCCTTCCCAATCCCCAGATAAAGGAACCACCAAGCAACAGTAGCTCCTCTTTTGTCAACTGTTAGTCTTAGTTTATTTTATTTTCAATGTTGGTGTCAACACATAGTTCACAGTGGAAATTATTTGCAAAAATGTAAGTATAGATTTTGGTGGGAAACAGTACAGGAGTCAAACACTGAAGAACATGACAAAATATGCTGTGGAATATGAACTGTCTAAATTTGGAGTCAGTTAATGAGACTGATCCCTTAATATAGCAGTGCCAAAGAAAAGGAAAGAGTACGTCATGTTGACAGTGTCAAATGTATCAAGTAAAATGTTTTTTCTAATCTCTTCCAAGTTTAGAAATATTGTCTGTTGTTGCTATCAGATACCTGAATAGATGCTGGTAATGTTTAGTGCTATATTTATAAGATACTATGTGCCAGGGGAGTAGTGATTCCTTCTTAGCTCTCCTTAAGAAATCAGGAACACTGCCCCCCTCACCTTATTCTTTGAGTAATTCCCTGTTACTGCCTTAATAGCAGTTAAGGAAAATGCTGAGATGAACCATAACCATGTTTATGCTAACGGGCAGTGGCTGCTGGTGCCCACTGAAGCCGATGGAGATGCTTGGAGATGATCTTTGGCGATCACTTGTCACCGAGTAAGATTGTCTTCCATAAACACGGTTTTAACAGTGGGTTCGTAAGTGACTGGAGAGGCCAGTTCTGAATCCACACATCCTTCCACAGTGAGGACATAGGTTTCTGGGCAGGAGTTGATCATGGTGAGGATTTGCCAAGCGTGCCTTCCTCTTAGCATGTTTCTCCCTTTCATCCTGAGTTTGAGCATCTTCAAAGCCCATGACACCTTTGGTAAAGGCTGTTCTCCAATTGGAGCATTTGCAGGCCAGTGTTTCCCTGTTGTTGGTGCTACGTTTTTAAAGATTTGCCTTGAGAAGATCTTTAAACCTTTCCATTCTTGAGCTGGGAATAGAGTAGTTGCTTTGAAAGATGGTAATTGGGCATCTGAACAACATGACCAGCAATGATGTTGAAGAATAATTGCTTTGACGCTGGTGATCTTTGCTTCTTCCAGTACACTGGCATTAGTTCTCATTGGACCCATCCCCTGCAGCTTCTTTCTTTTTGTATCAGAGTTTTAAATTTGCCAAAGTGTGTTATAGTTTTTTGTCCTCACAACAACTATCTAAAAGTAGGACACAGTGCAGTTTTAGTGGTTTTGCAGAGAAACAACTCTGGACATGCTGAACATTGAGGAATTATTCTGATTTGTCTTACTAGGGTTCAGAGGCAATGCCCAGTTTCCTTTGGGGGGACACACATACATATGTGTTATGCTAATTTCTCTGCCCTGGTTGGCTGAATTGCTGGATTACATTTAAGGTTGCAAATGAAGAAGGGGGAAAGAGCAAAAGTGCCTGAGGGTGTCCCACCAGTTACTAAGTGAATTTATTTTACTGCCTTGAGATGGGTTGGAGGGGTCTCCAGAGCACAGCAGTAGTTTTGTCTTGGGATTGGCTGAGCAGTGCAAATGGTGACACAAGTTCAAAACTAAGAGTGTGGGTGGAACAGAAAAAAATGTTGTTTTATTTTGAGAAAATGTTTATTTCTTTGTGGACATATGGTCAAATAGTATATCAAATATTTTCCTAAGAAGTTGTTTACTTGGTATTTTTAGAAACTGGATTAGTCTACTTGGATGACAGATTTGGATGCATATATGTTTTTTATGTTGCTGCTTAAAAAAATAGTTCATTGACGGTAGTTTAAGCTTAAGTTAAGTTTAAACATGCTTAAAGTTTGTGATGGTGCCCAATGAATTTTGTACTGTCATTAGACAAGAGTGTATGTCTTACTGTTGCTACTCATTAAATCATTAACTAACAGACTACTAATTTGTGAGACATGGTTTGCTGGGGAATTGGACCTGGACTGAAACTCCAAAAACTGCAAAAAGCAAGCCTAACAGCAGAAAAAGCAGCAGGATTCTTTCCTATATCTGCTTAATGAGAATTGAGCACCTTAAAGTCAGTGGGTGATCTCCAATTGTTGCTCATTGGACTAGTGGAAACATCCCTTCTTGGGAAAGGCAATTTTGACCAATTACCCCTGCCCACTGTAGCCCAATGTAGCTCCAACATCCTCAGCTGGAGAGGGTATCAAATGAAAGATGCCACATTGTCCAACAAAAGTATTTTCCTCTTACACAGTAGCTACTAAACATCTAACATGTTAGATTGCTTCCTCTGCCTGAATCAAAGCAATTAATAGTGATAAGTCTTATTTATCCAGCTATTTATGCTGGTTATTGTCATTAAACCTGTGGTGCAAGAAATAATAACTTCCCAGATTGGCTATAAAAATTGTGACTGTTGCAGAAGAGACATTTTTACAGGGTATGGGTGATGCTGCAAATTTTAAATTGGTCAGTGGTCTGCAACAGAATACATGCATTTTTTTCTCATAATCTTTTAGAACTCTGTTAAATAGATTTATGAAAAAAGCATATTTTCTTTTCTTTGTATCTTGCCTTTCTTTTGTCATGGCATGGTATATATATATGTGCTTAGCTTCTGTAAGGCGGTGACCTCACGTACACTCATCGGCTATACTTTGGAATAAATACCTAAATGCATGTGTACTAACATGTGGCAGGTATATAATTAGATTTTTTAGAATCACACAATGGAAAACCTGGAGGTGGAAGAATAGCTGAAGGCTCCTTGTAATCTTTGAAGGACCAGATGTGGGCATAATACTAGATTGTTTCAAACAAAGCAGAACTATCTCTAGAGTTCCCACATCTTGTGCTTGATTGTGACCTTCCCAACTTGGTTAAGAAATATTTTCATCATATCATAGCCAATTCCCGAAAGGTAACGTTAGAAGTATTCAAACCCCAACTCAAAGTTGCTTAATCATTGAACTTTATACTTACAGCAGTCTAAGTGTTACCTAGAGATTCTCTAGTAAATAATTTATTTACTGACATGGAGATTTATTATGGGAATATTGGAATGTAGTTAATATTGCAAAAATGTGGTTCAAAATATAGTTTATAGCTGCATTTTAGTTACAGTAGTTACAGCATATAATCCATTGCATATTTACCAGAAGTAAGTCCCACTGTGTATCAAGAAGTAATGCCAGATATGCATTTCGCAAGCATGAATCTTAATGTCAGGGTTATGGGTTTGAGCCCCATGGCATTGCAGGTGGTTGGACTAGATGACCCTCATGATCTCTTCCAACTCTACAATTCTATGATTCTAACATTGCAGCCCTTTTCAGGTCTACTTAGAAGTAGGTTCCATGGAGTTAATTGGTGCTTACTCCAAGTTAGGTGGCACAAGATTGCAAGTGTTGCTCATTTTCAAGCCATTTGTGCAGATTTGTAGACTTACTAGCTCAGTTGAATCATACCCCATGAGACACAAATCTCATATCTATCTTTCCTGCCTTTACTGTAACATGGATTGATATTTGCCCATTAACAGACCAATCCTTCCTTTTAGAGGTTAAAGAATATGCCTTATAATATACATGACCCCATACCCACATTACATATTCAGGACTCTGGATGGATTATGTGGATGTAAGCCTGTTGCCTCCCCTTCACACTTTACCACTTTGGGGTTGCCAATGTGTAGACCTAATTCAAAAAGTGTAAGGAAAAGGGCTGTCACTCAATGGTAGAGCATCAGCTTTGCTTGCAGAAGGTCCCAGGTTCAATTCCTGGCATCTCTAGGTAGGGCAGGGAGAGATCCTAGTCTGAAACCCTGGAAAGCTGCTGCCAGTCAGTGGTGACAGTACTGAGTTAGATGGACCAATGGCCATATTTGGTATAAAACAGCTCCTCTGTTCTCTTATACTACTTAGAGCTATTAGTTGACACACTCTTTTGGAATATCTTGGTGTATTTCGTTATTATATTGGATGCTCATAGAAATTGTTCAAAAAGTTAGGTTTAAGTTTCAGTATTAATTTAAACACATTTCTTAGGAAATATGTGTTTACATTTTGCATTCAGTATTGATTTAAACACATTTCTTAGGAAATATGTGTTTAAATTTTGTTAGTGTGCCATGTTTACTTCTTACACAATGCTGCTATCCTTGTTACCAGCCTCACTTAAATAGTTATATTTTGGTGGGGAGAGCAAGGAGTACTTAAACATGCCAGTTAAACCATAGCACATGAGTAGATATTTGATACAGAATTTATAATCTAATGTTGTTATTTGTAAGTATTTCTATTGTTGCTAGAATAAGATTTCAAAAGATCAAGATTTTCATCAGAAGTCTAATTTCTGATCCACATTGTACCACTCCGTTCTTATATACAGACAGAACAACCTCTGCCTGATATCTGCAAAATATCCATTTTGAAATATTGATCTAAGAGATTTTTTGTGGATTTGTAGATAATGACAAACCAGGTCTGGTAAACCAGTATTTGGTCTTTCTGAAGCCAATAGCATCAGCAAACGAACACACCATTGTTAGCACAGCACCACTGTTGCAGTTTTAAAGTCAGTTTGATTCTTTCTTTTTGACAGGGGAGTCCAGTGTAACTCCTTCAAGACTGGAGTGACACTCAGCATCTGCATCTGCCTCATGTGAGTTAAAATCTTGGCAGCAGCATTTTGCACTACCTGGAGTGGCTGCAGATTTTTTTTTTATCTTTTTCAGAAAGGCTATAAAAATGGCTACTGTACCGGACTTGGCAGCAAAGGTAACACTAGCATGCATGGGTATTCTATACCTTACAATATAGCTTTCTGTGCAGAGTAGCTTCTCTCGTGACATGCTTATTTCTTAAGGAAACTCAAACTTTTTGTAGGATGAAAGTAATTTTGAATGCAGTACATTTATTTTGGTATTGCAGTTGATTTGAACAAAAATTGTATATGTTGTTGGCAGGTTTCTGTCTTCAAAGCTTTGCCCCATTTGCCAAGGTACACACACACACCACCCCAAACCTGAGAACACAATTTGTTTCCATATGTACATGATTATTTCAGTACATCTCTCAGTAGGCTTACTGTCTTTCAGCTGTATTACACTTGTTTGAAAGTAGTACATTTAGGGTAACTGCACCAATCTAGTTTACGTCACAACAGATTATGCATGGCAACATCTCACTTGCCTGTTGTTGTTGTTGTTGTTGTTGTTGTTGTTGTTGTTGTTGTTGTTGTTGTTGAATAATGCAATACTGTAATTTAATTACTGTAACTAAGGTTTTGCAGTTATTCATTTCACTGTTAATTAGCTATCTCAATAATCAAGCAGTTTGAGAACTGATCATTTATTATCACCAGCGCTTTTTTTCTGGGGGTACGCATACCCCTAAACATTTTGTGAATCTTTGTACTTTTGTCCATTTACAGTTTTTATTTTCCCCGATTTGAACTATAAAATGTTGATTTCCTTGAGTCAAAATGAGAGTACCCCTAAACATTTTTAAGAAAAAAGCACTGATTATCACTCAAATGTACAGTTTACCTGTACATTAGTTATGGATGCTTTTTCCATTATGCTACTATTTTGGCACCCAGTCATTCATACTGGCAGTAATTTGCTTGGTTGGGAGCTCATATTACCTAAATGAGCACTTGTACAGCTTGCAGGAAAATGTCAGGAGCTTGTAGCTCATCCTGATTAATCTAGACTGCTGTACAGAGTGTTGTCAAGTAGGGACATGTGCTCTGTGAATTCCAGCTCCATTCCCAGTTGTCTAATTAAAGGAAAACTTATATTGAACTATGTCACAGTAACCGGAGTGTGATGTTTGTAATCTATTTTCATCTTCTTAGCTTAATGTACACTGCAAATTCATGTTATATGCATGAATAAAAATGCTCACTCAACTGCGTTACTTAAGTGAAGTAGGAAATTTCCCCAATTATGCTTCCTTCTCTTCATTAGTCATATATACAGTATTTGAGTAAATTTTAAAACTTGAGTAATCTAGAGGATGTCAAATATGAAGTACAGTACAAGTTCACAAAGTGGGCTTGAAAGATCACCTTGATGAAACATGGAATGGCTTCTCTTGGACTCAGGAAGAGGTAGGTCTTTTTTTAAAAAAAAAGTTTGCATTTTTTGAGTGAAATAACTCCATAATGTATGTGCAAATTTTATATGGCAAAATTTCAATAAAGAATAGTTCAATTTAAAAAAGGTCAGTTGGTTTGATCATGGTACTGATAATTCCAAGGTTGCAAGTTTGATCCCCGTAGGGGACAGCTAATATTTCTGCATTAAAGGGGGTTGGACTAGATGATCATGAGAGTCCCTTCCAACTCCACAGTTTTATGATTCTGTGAAAGGAGTCGGAGAGCAGATCTCAACACCAGTAATTATTTGCCAGT
This sequence comes from Lacerta agilis, assembly GCF_009819535.1. Classification (NCBI taxonomy): domain Eukaryota; kingdom Metazoa; phylum Chordata; class Lepidosauria; order Squamata; family Lacertidae; genus Lacerta; species Lacerta agilis. The sequence continues at coordinate 52,541,257 of NC_046316.1, forward strand.
TATTGGACTGTATTTTAGGTGGATTAGCCTTAGGATTTTAAAAATATATGTATTCTCTTTTAAATCTGCTCCCCCCAGCATGCTGATAACTCCCTCTTGTTTCTCAATAGTCTAGGGGCATTTAGAGGGGTGAGCAGCAGTGAGAGAATGCATTTGCTATCATTTTAATGGGAATATCAACTTATGCCTATAACTTTTTGAGGAGCCAGAAGTTGATGAAATTTGCAGGCATAGTAGCCCCATTTAAGGAGATGAAGCATGCCAAATTTCAGTAAAATAGGTGCTTTCAGTTTGTTTCAAAGGGTTGCCAAACCGGCTTCATGGACAATTTGCATTGATATGACATACTTTGTAGATGCGATCCAATATAAGTTTCTTTTAAAAATCTCAGAAAGCTAAGTGAGTAAGTTGTTGTTGTTTAGTCGTGTCCGACTCTTCGTGACCCCATGGACCAGAGCACGCCAGGCACTCCTGTCTTCCACTGCCTCCCACAGTTTGCTCAAACTCATGTTGGTAGTTTCGAGAACACTGTCCAACCATCTCGTCTTCTATCGTCCCCTTCTTCTGGTGCCCTCAATCTTTCCCAGCATCAGGGTCTTTTCCAAGTAGTCTTCTCTTCTCATGAGGTGGCCAAAGTATTGGAGCCTCAGCTTAAGGATCTGTCCTTCCACTGAGCATTCAGGGCTGATTTCCTTCAGAATGGATAGGTTTGATCTTCTTGCAGTCCATTGGACTTTCAAGAGTCTCCTCCAGCACCATAATTCAAAAGCATCAATTCTTTGGCATTCAGCCTTCTTGATGGTCCAGCTCTCACTTCCATACATCACTACTGGGAAAACCATAGCTTTAACTATACAGACCTTTGTCGGCAAGGTGATGTCTCTGCTTTTTAAGATGCTGTTTAGGTTTGTCATTGCTTTTCTCCCAAGCAGGCGTATTTTATTTTTGTGACTGCTGTCACCATCTGCAGTGATCATGGAGCCCAAGAAAGTAAAATCTCTCACTGTCTCCATTTCTGCCCCTTCTATTTGCCAGGAGGTGATGGGACCAGTGGCCATGATCTTTAGTTTTTTTTATGTTGAGCTTCAGACCATATTTTGCACTCTCCTCTTTCACCTTCATTAAAAGGTTCTTTAATTCTTCCACACTTTCTGCCATCAAGGTTGTGTCATCTGCATATCTGAGGTTGTTGATATTTCTTCTGGCAATCTTAATTCCAGTTTGGGATTCATCCATTCCTGCCTTTCACATGATGAATTCTGCATATAAGTTAAATAAGCAGGGAGACAATATACAGCCTTGTCGTACTTCTTTTCCAATTTTGAACCAATCAGTTGTTCCATATCCAGTTCTAACTGTAGTTTCTTGTCCCACATAGAGATTTCTCAGGAGACAGATGAGGTGATCAGGCACTCCCATTTCTTTAAGAACCTGCCATAATTTGCTGTGGTCAACGCAGTAAAATGCTTTTGCGTAGTCAATGAAACAGAAGTAGATGTTTTTCTGGATCTCTCTTCCAGCGTCATAACTTTTATATCCCTGTTGTCTTTGCCCATGGAGTTTTCTTGTCAGGGATACTGGAGTGCTTGCCGGTTCCTGCTCCAGGTGGATCACATTTAGTCAAAACTCTCCACTATGACCTGTCCATCTTGGGTGGCCCTGTATAGCATAGCTCATAGCTTCTCTCAGTTGTTCAAGCCCCTTTGCCACGACAAGGCAGTGATCCATGAAGGAGAAGTGAGTAAGTTAGTGAGTTACAATGGATTAAATAAGAGTATTTGAGGCTTTTAAATTGGTTTCCTTTTCAAAATTGGCACTGGAGTTTCTGTGAAAAGTTAATTAGGACAGAAGTAGATATATGGACATGGGACAGAGGTAGGTCTTGAACATCCAGCGTTTCAAGTAAGCACCAAGCTCTAATGCACAAGAGTAAGGTGGGACATATGTGCACAATTATTGGTATCAGCCACTGTCACCTTATCAGAGAGGTGGTCTAAGTATTTCTGGAGATAGAGAAACAGAGGGTTGTATGTTTACTAGGCACAGTGGCTAGATCACTGTGCAGGAGTAGAGCACTCACTGCAACATCAGGGTTGAGATACTGCACGGAAAAGAGTACAGGCAAGCAGTGACAACAAGATGCAGCAGGAGTGCCAGATATGCCTGTGATTTGACATTCCCAGTATACAGGTATACAAGAAATTTGTTGTTGTTGTTTTTAAAAATCTCATGGTTGCCTCAACAGTTTGAAAGCCACTGTTTTAATGGGGGAAGGGAATGCTGGGGGGGAATTCAAGCATTTAGGGGAGTGTTTTTGCAGTTGTAGTCTGCTTTTCATGGCACTTTCTTAAGAGTGCTCATTTCTTGTCCAGCCAGAATAATCTTTTCTCTTCTGACATTGTTAATAGTTGTTTAATTGCTGTTTATTCAGTTACAAGATTTCTTGGTATTTTTGAGCGTTCAGCTTATTCTACCTACCTAAAGCTCATACATGCTCTTAATCTATTCAAATCAATGTGTCTTTTCTATTGTGATACAAAATAACTGTTGGTTTTACGTTGCAGTCATTTTCTCATTATTTTTTTTGAAACAGTGATTATTCTAGGCTGTGTAATTATAGGTGTCTTTCTAGGATCCTCTTTAGAATATGTATTTTGAATATTAGACTAATGAGTCAGCAAGTCTGTGCTAAGTAGCCATGCCCCTGTTATTACATATGTCAGTTAACACAGTAAATTAATGTAACCCACGAGTAAAGTGCAAATGTCTACAGAAGCAGCCTTCATGCAAACAGTTGTATGTGCAAATGTTTCTTTGTGACCTGGAACCCAGCACAACTTGGGGCTCCAGGTTTCATCAAAGTCTCTACATGTACAGATGTACACAGACAGACTCCTTCCATACAGATATGCTATGTGTGGGTGCCAGGTGAAAGTTAGCTGACATGTGCAATGCAGGTGTGACCCTACTCAAACTTTAATCTCTGTGTAAATGTCTGAATAGGGCTATGGTTTCATGAGTCTTCAGGTGAAATGACTTTAAAGGTGCTTTTAGTCTGTGAAACAAATCAGTGCCTTGGACAACAGGCCATGCTGGAGTCTTTGGGATCCCTGTTTTTTTTTGGGGGGGGGGCTCTATCTGAAGGAGACACTAGGAAGTTCATAGTAGTGGGTCAAGGCCTTTTCTCCCAATTTCTTTCCTTGACTGGGTAAGGTGGAAGAATGCTAACCAACTTCCATATAATAAATACAGTGTTGGTGGCTATGTGGTTATTACTTTTGGTGACTGACAATACTGAGAGTCAGTGCCTTTTCTGTGCTTCCTTGTTAAGCCTTCATGGACCCATGGAGGGGTGGGGGCTCCTTTTCCTGCATCAGCTAAGATTCCTGCCTTGCAGGAGATTGGACTAGATGGCCATCAGGGTCTCTTCCGTCAAGGTAGATTTGTTATTTCTTGTCAGCATGTGCAGGCTTGTCTTTTTTGAATCCTCAGTGCATGCAGCATGTGCATCAGGCATCCATTATTAGTAAAAAGCTGTGCATGCAGTAAGAGATCCTTACTTCCCACATGTTGCCTCAACATAATTAAAGGCTTCCCACATAGGGTTCTGAAAATAGTTAAATGGAGGTTGCTTTGTGTCCAACATTGTCTGTTGAGGGTGCAGCATATTCCTTCCATATTATTTTCATAACTTTTACACCAATGACTTATTTACACACGTCCAATTTACATGTGATTGCTCACAAGCACATTGCGCTGAACCCAGAAGTGAACCAAAATGTCACCAAAAGGGTGGAATGGGATGCTTTATGCGGGTCCTGCTGACATGCGAAGGGGGTCTGGAACATATTTCCCACGCAAAATGAGGATTGCCTGTTTTACCTTCAGCTACAAGGAAGAAATAATAGGGTTTCTCCTCTTGAAAACTAGCAGAGCTGTGTGTTATGCATGTCTGCAGTCTCCTTTTGTCTGTAACAGAGACTGCTGTTCCTTAACACTCTCAATAGCAAGGGTAGTTACATGACAGCTGCCCACATTACTAGAGGCCATATTCAGCCTTCCTTGTCCATTGATGCAAGGACCCTTGCACCAGCAGAAGACAGAGTTTAAAGGTAATCTAATGCAACACTGACACTAGCGGAAAATTGTTACACAACAGTGGATTCTTGTTGTGCATTCTGTTGCACAACAGCTTATTATTGTTGTGCAATCCATTGTACAACAGTCTTTGGTTATCTACCTGTGTTTTGTTAGATACTTAGTACTACATTGTGACAATAATTTCATAGTACATTGGAAACAACTTTAGGATTGGATTATGAATTAACACTTTCCATTCATTAAACAGGATGGCTTCATAATGGCAATAAATTGCAAATGATCAGTAATTTGACTAAATCTTAGGTAAGGTGCAGATGTTTATATGGAATGAAGTATACCAGTAATTGGATAGTCATGTATGTTGCAAAGAAAGACCAAGGCGTAATAGTGAATCACATGTGGAACTGAACTACTGAAGGTATTTGGAATAAGACAAATGCACTATATGTATTTCTAATGTAAGCTTTAAATTGTGCTGTTTTCAGTGGATCTTTCCCAAAGTTCTAAATGCAGGGGTGGAGGCAGGAAGAAAAAAAGGGGACTTGTGTCTGTAGTAAATTATTTTGGGAGGTTTGAGGCTGGGGGTGCGGGAAGGGTGTCTTTGTATGTAACAGTGTGTGACAGTTTTAGTCCTTTGGTGACAGATTGGGGAGAAGAGAGAGTTGGAACTGAGGATGGGGCAAGTGGAATTGGGGGTAAAGGTGGCATTCAGAGGAATAAGGAAATGTACGGGCAGTAGGGAGGAAGGTAGGGTGTGAGAGAGAGAGAGAGAGAGTGAAAGAGACAGAGAAAGAGACAGAGTGTGTGTTTTAGGCAGTGGCAATAGCAGAAAAAAATTATGGGGACAGGAGGGGCAAAGTATATTTCCGGGTGGGCAAGTTGTGTCCTACATGTTAAGATACCGGAAAGAAAGATAACAGTTTATGTTAAAGAGAGGAGTCCAGGATTGGGTGGGAAGTAGAGGGAGGGAGAAAATTGTTTGGGGGAAGTCTTTTCCCCACTGACCCCTCTGGCTCTGCTCATGGTTTTAAGGATCTGGTAATTAGGCAGATGGAAGCAAATTGGGTTGAAGGGGTCATTTTCAGTGTTGTGGAGGAGCAAGAGGATTGGGAGAAAAGAAGGGAATGCCAGTGTCCCTCTCTTCTCACCATACTCATTTTTCTCCCTCTTCAATTACTCAGCAGACTCATATGGGAGAGATAAAGGATGTGGAGCCCCCACGTATTACACAGTACTCCCACAATCTACCATGTGTTGTCTTCGACATGAAATTCCAGATTCATTGTAGTAATTTAGAACAGATGTTTTATTAACAAGCAAACACCCAGATAATGTAGAACATCCATCGACTGAACTTAACTTTCTCTAACTGAACAAGCTAACGGGCACTAACATTAAAGAGACAGTAACATATATCATCCTAGGGGGTGTGTGCAAAGGGGTCTGTAGAATAGAAGAAAGGAGGAGACATGGAAATGGGTGTAGTCTGTATGCAAAGGACAGTTGGAAAAAGGTCGGTAGGAAAAAGGGGGTTAGGGTGCTAATGGAGTGTGTGCAAAAGTAGTTGCAAATAGGGAATAGGAGGCATAGATATGGGGGTGAAGATGAAAGGGGGCACACAAGGGATTGCAGCATTGGATCAGATGATGGCTTCATAATTAGAAGGTGAAGAGGGTGCTTAGTAGCTGCAGGTTACCATAAGGGTGGTCTGTGTGCAAGGTGGGTTGGGGGAGGCATGGGGTTGAAGGTGAATCAAGGGTGCAGATCTGCAGAACAGAAGAAAACTGGCCAAAAATAGGGTTGGGAAGGCAAAAAGTTTAGTAGTTGCATAGAGTGGGAAGAGGAAGCGCTAGAGGGAAGTGCTAATGTGGGGTGAGTGGGGGGACATAACTTCCTAAGTCAGGTAACACAGGAATTAATAGTATCACTTTGTTTAGTATTAGTTAAGCTTCAGAGGACTTATGTCCAGTTTAGGGCATTAAGGCTGTCATACCCAATGGAATATTCGCTTTTAACAGCAGGCCCTTGGACAAAATCTCAAGATGAATCTTAATGTTCCCTTAGCAGAATCGCTTGCCATGTGGCATAGTAAGACTGCTGTTTACAAAATCCAAGCCCAACCCCACTCTTGAGTACCGGTATGTTGAACTAGCTGCATGTTCTTTGGATCCTGGGCTTTGCCTTAAGAAAGTTCTAGCCACTCTGGATTCTGGCAATATATAGAGTGCATGATAACTGAAGAACAATTAGAAGATGTTAGGACTAATAAGGAAAAGATTTAAAGGAAGATAAATTATTTAAATTTATAAAATGCTACCATTAAGATGATGGAAGAGACCAATCTTTTGTGATTGAGAATAGAATAAAAGGCAGTGGATTACAAAGTATTTTATATGAATTATCATTTCAATGTGTTTTTCATAGAGTAAAAGTTCTCTGGACTATGACATAACTTAATATTTTTGTGCAGGATAGTTAAATCAGCAAAGTTTTATTAACATTTTTTATTTACAAGCTAACCTGATAGCTGGCCTTTAGCAAAAGGCAACTTAAATTACTATATTAAACACCTCCTGACTAGATGCTGGATCTAAAATTAGGATTCATAATTGCTTTCTGACTTTCACCAGTGGCAGTAAATTTCATGCTCTTTTGATGTCTGTATGTAGAGGTGAAATAAGGTGAGTGTGTTAATGCTGTTGGGAATATATTTCCCCTGAGGCACTAACTAATGCTTTATTTGATGCATTCTGTCACTGAAATATGAACTGTATTTCCACTCTACAGAGTACTCCTGGTAGAATTAAATTTTAAAATCACTGGGTGGAATTCAACATCATGCTATTTTAAATGTTCCACTTGCGCAAGCCTATCAGCTTGCCAGATGGAACAACCCTCCCGGGCACACTGTTCTGGGGGTTCTTCTGATACCCCCCCAAGCCAATTTCAGGGGGAGAAAGGGGGAAACCCTGCTGTGCAAGCAGAAGCCTTTCTGCTGATGGGGTTTGTTCGGTGAATCCTGCCAGCTATGTCTGTCAAAGGTCATGCTTGCCTATCATACTAAGTCAATGGTTCCCAATTAGCTAATTACTGAGGACCCCATTACTGCAAAGCAATTTTTTGAACAAAATGATATCTGGTTTTCAGCGTCATGATATATCAGCAGCTAAACATTGCAATATTCCTATATATTGCAATGTCTGAAATTGGATATCGGGCATGGGGATGAGGGAATGAGCAGTCACAGAGATCAGGTGGGTGGGTGGGAAGAGAGGAAGTGAGTCACCTCCTCCACATGGTTTGAGTGAGAGGGGATGGGGATGGGAGATGCATGTCCACTATGGTTGCTGCTGCTTTCCTGCTGACTGAGAAAAGCTGCTCTGCCTCAGTGCCAGGGGAAGGTAGTGCCACGGTGCCTTGAAATGAGGGCGATCAGCTGCCCTGGTCTCCCTCAGCGTGAGGAGAAGGCAGCGCTTCACAATCGCCTGCCCTGTTCTCCCTTTATTTTGCTATGTATCGCCGGCTCAAAATAGTTGTTGCAGTATGATTTCAAAATCGATTTTGGCCAATATATATTTAAAATCTCAGTGTGTTAAAACAGACCATAAAATTTGTGATATTACCATGCAAAATGACAAAAAAATGTTTTTTTTTGGGGGGGGGGGAGTCAAGGGATGGGGACATGGATCCTGGGTGTGTTCTGCGGACCCGTAATTGGGACCCACTGCTCTAAGCCAAACCAAAGTGCAAATGTGCTGGCTCCTGAGGAGGAAATCTTGCAGTTTTGCTTTCCCCCAGGCATCATAGGTTAGTGCAGTAGCTTAGCATGTATCCAAAACAAGGATTTTGGTAAAGGTTTCTGCATAACTCCAGTCTGTAGCCAAGATTTGTCCTATGGTTATAGGTTGTCATTAAAGAGGAGGTAATGTAACCATGTTTCTGGATTCAGATGAACACACCAAGCCAAACTTTAGCTTAGCTGCTGTCCGTCCCACATTGGCCTAAAATACCCAAAGAAGGCAAAGCAGGTGTGAAGTCCTAGCTCTGAACCAGCATGTTTGCAAAGTCCCAGTATGTCATACTCTGGCTAGCTGTGAGATGTGAACCAGACCAGTGTTAAATACCACTCTCATTGTTTGTCTGCTGAATTGTACATTAAACCAGAGGAGAATGGCAAAGTTAATATACATTTTCTGCCTTGCTTAGATAGGATGTGTGTGTTGCTTGTGTTTTCTAACCAAAATCTTCTTCACATCTTCTCACAGTATATAAATCTCCAGAGTATGAATCCCTTGGATTTGACTTGACAGTTGAACGGCTAGTATCAATTGGATACCCTCAAGAGCTGCTTAGTTTTGTCTATGATCCTACATTCCCTACCAGGTAAATAATTGCAACCTACAAAAATATGTATATGCCACTTACTGGTTTGTTTGTTTTTAAAGTGTCCTATTTTTAGCATGCTGTTGTTCTGTAATACATAAGCAAATTTAATTGCACGAGGTTTTTGCTAGTTGAAGTGGATTTGTCAGCAGAGAATTTTTCTTGAGACCCAGTGGCAAATGTATTGGAAGTGAAATGCATACCAGGAAAACCTGAACATAGTTTGAAACTGGGGGAAACAACACCTAATTTATGCAAACATGAATTTCAATTTAATTCTAGGCTGCTTAAAAAGTCTTGCATGAAGCTACTTGAGACAGAATATTTGTAGATATGTATAAAATATGTAAGGCTTGGCAGATTTTCTTTAGGCAGTTCCTTATATGTACCAAGATTTTCCTGTGTTTCTGCCCACAGGGCCGCACATCTTCACATTTATGTTAGAGGTAGCTCCTAAGTTCCTCTTGAGTTTTGGGAGAAGCACACTTGCCAACCCTGGGATTCTTTTTAAAAGGAAGCCCACAGAAGTTGTGATGCATGTGTGGAGCTTTCCACACTTCTGTCTTGCATTCTGGCCAGTTTTTGCAACAGAAGCATTGTTGAAACATGCCAGTGAGTTTAGCAAAAGCTGAAAGGAATGCAAATCTATTTATGGAGTGATGTAGAAAAAAGTCAACAAATTTTGGCACCTTTAGTAGGCCCAATTCACATGTTTACTTTTGAGAAGGCCATTTGAAGTGATCTTTGCAAGGTGTTTTCAAAAAATTAAGCAACAGAGAAATTCATTCACAGTTCATTCTGTAACAGCACAAAATTAGCATGTGAATTGAGCTTTAGTAAGTGGGCCATTAAGGAACGAAATGGCAAGCCCATTATGCTGATACATACACAAAATTTGTTGTATATTTTTGTTTTATCGAGTCATTGCAAATGCTCTTGAAAATTATTTGTGGTACAGTAGAATGTGGGCAAGGGTTGGGAAAAAGTGACCTAGGCTCATTGTGAAGCACTGGCACTACTATGTCACCACCTTGGACAGCTTAGGCTGTCTTCACTGATGAACATGCTTAGAGCTGTGTATGTTTGCCCTTCCAAAACAGGCTAATAAATCTTGGTACAGGCAAGCAGAGTCACTTTGAAGCTTGTTCTAAATCTACTTGGGTTTCTCCTTACTTGTAAGGGCATTTGCTGACTTTAGAACAAAAATATTAGCACAACATTTTATTTAACTACTCACACAGCAAAGTGCATGGAATGAGTGGGCTGAGAGAGGAGGGATAGATTGCGCTATCCCTTTCCTGCCATCTTGATCTGCTTCCATGCTGCTTCCTTCCTCCTTGGCCAGCATTGAAACCAAGTAATCTGGCAGGGAGTGAGAACAAGTTATCTATCACTTCTCTGTTAGTTCGTTGTGCTTCTGTGCTGGATGTGCAGAAGGTGAAGCTGCTTGCATAGAAACAGTATGTGCTGGACATGATAGGAGAGCGCAATTCATTCTTTCACTATCAGGCTTCTGTGCATCTGGAATGGATGCACAGCAGGAAAAAAAATCCTTCTGCATGTTCAGCACAGAAATCAGGTATGCTGGAAGTAGTGAGAGATTGATCCATTGCCCTTTTTTTCAGTCCACTGTGCTGAACATACAGAAGAAAAAGCATTTTCCTGCACTCTCAACATAGAAACTAATCAGGTTAGCAGAGTAGCCAGGGATCATTCCATTTCTCATCCACCAGCCTGCTGTATTTCTTGCCAGCAACAGTTTTTACTGATAAGAAAAGCTGGTGAAAGGGAAACCACCCCCTCTTAGGAATATAAACTTTTATAAGCTAGTAACTTTTGGAAATTTATGAACAAGGTTGTATTAGCATTTGAGGTTTCTTGGTATGGCTGTTGCTTCCTTGCTGTCTCACATTCAGGGCCAAACTACACACTGCTGCAGACATGGGCCAACCGCCAAAAACTGTCTCCCTGAATCATGTTCTCACCTCTCTCCTCTGAATGTGCAGTTTCACTTACCTGAAAGTGAAACTAACAATGCCATGCATTTCCTCTCTGCTGTGCCAAGCAGCAGCTAGTGATGTGGAGTGGGGGCAGAGAAGCACACCATGTGACAATGTCACATTGTGGGTAAGTGGAAAAAAAACTATAAAGAAATGGGAGAGAGGGAAAAATGTGACATGGAAAGCTCTTTCTAAGGAGGTACCCACTGTGCAAACTTGGTAGATGGGCAACTTTCCTCAAGGGAAAAGAGAAGTGGTGACTGAAAGTCTTAACTGCCACTTACTCACTGGCAAGAGGATTGCTTGGAGCCAAACAAAATAATCCCTATGTGAAAAGGGTGGTGATGTCTTAAGGTGTTAGAGGCATGAGTGATGAACTCTTCCTCCATCTGCCATTTTGTTCCAGCAGTCATTCTCCCCAAACCCTTTTCATATAGCTTAGCTGAGAAGTTCTACATTCCTCATCTCCTACATTCCACACCTCCTTTCCATGCAGTTAGGACATTTACACACAGAGAACTGCCTTAGTTATGTTTAATTTTTCCTATTTACTGTAGCGAAAGCACATCTGGTGTCAACTAACCTTTTATAAAGTTTAGTCCAAAAGGTTTTAGTCCTTTAAAGGAATAGTAATAAATATATAACAATTGTATAGTGCTTTTGTGAGTTCACAGTGCTTCACACACATTCTCTGAGTAGTCTTCCAACAAGCAGGTAGGGTGGACAATCTGATGTTGAGGTGGTACTTAGTTTTAAACAAGACAAGTCTGATTTGACAGAATTTTTTGTCTGGTGAGACTTCTATCAGCTCCAGTTATGTAGTTACTCTTCTTGGTCAGTTGGGTAGGTGGGAGAACTAAGGTTTTTATTTTTATTTTATTTTTTAAGCTATGCACCTGTGCCTGCTGATTGTGTAATTCAGCTTTTTTGTTAAGATAAATGAGCTAATGATAAGAAAAGAGATCAATTGTACATTTGAACTGGGCAATGCAGACTATTTTTTCCTCTGCAGCTAAACAAAAGTTCAATGGGACTCTGTCAGCAAAGTGTCCTCCTTAGGGTCAGATTCTAGTTTGGACAGAACATGATAGAACTGGCTCAGGTATGCCATTCCAATAGACTATCTTTCAAAGTCTTGCTGTCCACTGCTTGGTATACCATGCTTATATCTATCAATGCACTTCTTTATTAATAGAGGCCTGGTATTTGATTCCCTTTATGGAAATTTGCTGAAAGTCGATGCCTATGGGAACATCCTAGTGTGTGCACATGGCTTTAACTTCATGAGGGGGTAAGTACTGTGAATATAGGCAGTTCACATAAGGAAGACTGCAATCTGTATGTACAATAGGAGTGGTATGTTCCACTGAACTTGGTAGAAACTCTGAATTCATATGTAGGATTGGGCTTTCAGGGATCACCTATGCTGTAACATTTCCAAATCCTTATGCCAGCCCAGTTTTTCTTACTTTGGAGTCTTATAAATTCTAATGATTTCAGAAACTTGGTTAACCTTTGGAAACTAACAAGTGAATATGGAAAAAATGCACAGACCTGGTTCAGATATAACAATCTCACCTCAGTACATCAGTTTATTGAGCCAAGAACAAGCCTTGTGTCCACATATTTTCTTCTTGGCCTTTGAATGCACAACTTTGTTAAACTAATTTCTTGTGATGTCCAAATGGGACAACTATGGTTTAAGTGTTGTTTACAAATCAGAATATGACCTGGGACCAGACCATTTTGGGCCCAGCTATAGGAAGATAGGAACCTATTATACTGTGGTCTATCTTGACTGGCAGTTGCTCTCCAGAATTTCAGGCAGAAGTTTTTCTCCGCATTTCCTGAAAATGCTGGGGATTGAACCTAAGACTTTTTGCATGCAAACACATGCTCTACCAGTGAGAAGATGATGATCCTGCCTTTTATCAAAAGATCTAAGGGCGGTGTACAACATTAGAAACACATTACAGAACATCAGTGATTAAAACATAATAAAAAGCACAATCAGGGAGCCACCACAGAAGAGACCTGTTCTCTTGTTGCCACCCTCTGAACCTTTCTGGGAGGGCGGACATAGAGAAGGGCCTCAGATGACAAGTGCAGGGTCCAGGCTGGTTTGTATTGGGAGAGGCAGACCTTAAGGTTTGGAGGTCCTGAGCTGTGTAAGGCTTTATATGTCAACAGGATCCATTTCAGTATTCTGTCTTTAGCTGTATGATGGCATAAAACCTTACTAAACACTGAAATATTCTTTTTAAGTAGAATATTATCTGTGAGTTGTACAGAGTTGTTGATAGTTAGTTGCATGCTGTCCAGATGAAACACAATTCTTGTTTTGTTTTGATTGCCCCAGTTCTTGAATTCTTCTGGGATCAGCTGAGCAAGCAAGAGCTGGAGGGAGTAGGCTCTTCTCTATGCAATGGATGAAGTTGTGTGAAGTATCACATTTTGCTGTAGTAGAAAGGAAGCCATATTATATATATTCCAGTATTCTTGTTAAAACCTTTCCTTGAATCACAACATTTTAGGAGATCTTTCTCATTGGTCTTATTGACCCAATAGGAGTTAACATAGCTGTTTAGAGAAACTACTAAGATTAGACATCATTAATAGGCATATTCCCCTGTCCCTTACTTTTTTCAGGCCAGATATCCGAGAACAGTACCCTAATAAATTCATCCAGAGAGATGACACTGACAGGTTTTACATTTTAAACACACTGTTCAACCTACCAGGTGAGACCTTAAACTGTAATGGGGGTGGTGGGGATTGTGTCATGACAATCCGTAGGTATATTACTGTTAATTTCAAATGACAAATTAGGAATGTCATTTTGGTTTACATTAATTACATGAGTGTCTCTTTATCCAGTTCTTCATTTAATGTATATTCTTTGCTTCTTTGCAGAGACTTACCTGTTGGCTTGTCTGGTTGATTTTTTTACGAACTGTGATAGGTATTCAAGGTGAGCATGTGTCTCATGTATTCTATGAAATCCAACACGTGACGCTATAGCCATCATTGTCTCTCATTGCAAGTGTGCAAGAACAAACTCAAATCTTACCTGTAGCTTGACGACAACAGCAACCACGAGTACTTTAGGGATTGTTTATGTTGGTACAGTTTGTGATTTAAACCCTGGCAGGGCTCATAGGGTTCATCATACACAGGTGAATATGACCATTTAGCACAAGAGTGGGCAACCTTTTAAGGGATTAGAAGTTGGGTTGATGGATACAGCCAAAGCCAAAGATGGATTCAGCCCCTCAACTTCATCTAGCCACCATCCATGTATGTTCATTCTCTCTTGCATGCAGAAACATGTACCAACCTAGATTCAGACAAATACACATCCTGCCTATATGTCATCCCATTTCCTGCCCTGGTTTGGCCTCTGAGAACAGATGCCATGCTGATTAGACAGGAAATGAGATGATATATCTATTCATGAACTGGCACAAAACATACAAGCAAGAATCCACCTAACATTAGTGGGATTAAGGTTTGGTTGCTTTCAATACTATCAATGTAGCTATCAATACTGTTGCTGTTTACAGTTATACGGTTATTCCCAGGCCTTATGCACCCTCCTTACTAGCTGCTAATCAACTTTTATGACAATTTTGTGCTTTTTTCCTTTTTTCTCACAGCTGCGAATCAGGGTTTAAAGATGGAGACCTCTTCATGTCCTTCAGAAGTATGTTCCAAGATGTGAGAGATGCTGTGGATTGGGTTCACTATAAGGTGACTTGGACTTTGGGATATTTTTTTAATCGTTTAATTCTTAACATTTTGAATAAATTATAGTGTGAGTTAAACACTGTTATATTTGCTTTGGCAGCCAGTGAATAAATATTAAATGCCAGCTAGCATGTCCATCAATATGATTGGAAAGGGGGGCATTGGTAAACAAGGATGATAATTCCTTCTGTCACCACCACCCTGCTGCTTACTTTCATCCCCCCCCCCCACTCCTCCCCTCCCCTCTTGACGAGACAGGCTGCTGCTGCGAGTCATCTTAAAAGCCATCACTGTTTCACTTTATTATATTTATGCTATTGTTTTCCCTTCCAAGGAGCAGTTTCATGTGTTTTCAGGTGATAACTCATCCACACATTGCACAGGAATCACACCACCGCTTTGCTGAACTGTCACCATGTGTTTTCTGAACTATTCTGTTTTGCACTTCAAGTTTACTTCAGAATATACTTAATTACAGTGCTTCAATGGCATCTTGTCCCATGTGTTTGTTTCTCATATGGTGAATGAACCACAGGGTTCTCCACCCCCAGGTTGAACCTATCCAATGCTAATCTCATGACACATGAAACTCCACAAATAACTTTCTGCCTCTTGTGTCAGCGGTGCATCTTTCTACAGTATGATGACAGCATGGAAGCTGATACTATAATGCGAAACCTGAGTAAGATTGCTAGATCATTGCTTCTGCTGTGTCATGTGGTTTCTCCTGTTGTTTCAGGGCTCACTGAAGGAGAAGACAGTTGAGAATCTGGTGAAGTATGTAGTGAAAGATGTAAGTACATCAAGCCTTTCCTTATTGAAAGCAGACCAGTCTTGGTTTATTTCATGCAGTCTTAAAATGATAAAAAAAACAGAATGGAAAATTCAAACTCCCTCGTTCACAATTTTTTTTAAAAGGCATTAAGTGATGTTATTGTTGCTTCAGTGTGGTGCCAGTGTGGTGTAGTGGTTAAGAGCGGTAGACTCGTTATCTGGGGAACCGGGTTCGCATCTCCGCTCCTCCACATGCAGCTGCTGGGTGACCTTGGGCTAGTCACACTTCTCTGAAGTCTCTCAGCCCCACTCACCTCACAGAGTGTTTGTTGTGGGGGAGGAAGGGAAAGGAGAATGTTAGCCGCTTTGAGACTCCTTCAGGTAGTGAAAAGCGGGATATCAAATCCAAACTCTTCTTCTTCTTCAACAAATTTTGCCTTTTTTGATGAAAAATAATTTAGCACTTCCTCTTTATCTCCCTTTTGTTAATGGAATTCTAAACACCCGAACTTTAAGCAGGGGCAGTTGGTTTCCTCACCCCCACAATGTATGAAGTAGTGAGATGTCACAGTAGAAATGTGAATATACCAAAGCATCTTCTATGTCTTGATATCCTGAGGGGCATGAAGTTGAAATTGTGCATTTTGTATTTCTTTAGAGGGATTCCTTTGATTTTCACCTAGCATGGGATACTTTCTGTTTCCATATAATGCTCATGCTACGTACTCACAGCACATCAAAGTGGCATTTTGTTCTAAAATTAGTAAAGAGTCCTTGCTGCCTGCAGCCTCTCATTTTCAAATCATCGGGTTTCTGGTTACATATTATAGAACAGCTTTCAACATTTCAGTTTTTTAAAAGTATTTTTTAATACTTGGCCAAATAGGACAACATTACTACAAATTATAAGACATGACTAAGATGCAGGATTTCAGTTCACAGCTGAGGCATCTAGGATTTTAGAAGACATTTTAACCAGGCTGAAATATTCATTTGGCATTGTTCAAACTGGCAGTATGTACAGATAGCCTAAGATATTTATAGACCCCTGGAGGTATGGGCTTCAACTGAAAACTGTATTTTATGTAAATTTTTGCCATTTTAGGGGAAACTGCCTCTGCTTTTGAGCCGCATGAATGAGGTGGGAAAGGTGTTTCTTGCCACAAACAGTGATTATAAGTATACTGATGTAAGTACTCCTGTAACACAAGATCTTCCTTCATCATTCATTCATTCGTTCATTTAGTGTCTCATGTTAGGTGTCATATTTTGAATTTCTACCTTGGAGCAGGGTGAGCAACCTCAGCCCCGGGAACTAAATGCAGCTCTGTAGGCCTTTTTGTCCAGCCCTCTGGCCTTTCTCCAGGCCATGCCTCCTTCCCTAGGTTATGCCCAACCCCCACTGCCCTTCCTCTGAACCCTCAAGTGCTTTTGCCTGGCTGGAAGGTGCCCTTGAACTGTGATGATGCCTCTTGTTTGTCTGGATGGATTCATATGAGTGTTGAAATCTGTGTGACTGGAATGTGGCATGCATTACAACAATAAGTTACATCCATTGTTTTGCCCACTTTTACTTTCAGCCACACCCACCACCGGTGTGTAGCTGTCAGAAATTTCCAGATGAATGAATGTGGCACTCAGTCTGAAAAAGTCTTCCATCCCTGCCTCAAAGCAGAGCTGGGGAACCTTAGGCTCCTCAAGATGTTCTGGACTACTACAACTCCCATTGTTTCTTACCATTGGCCATGCTGGCTGCGGCTGATGTTCAGCAACATCTACAGAGCCATAGGTTCTCAAAGCCAGCTGTAGAGAATTAGATAAGCTCAGTATAATGAAAGCATGAGCTGGAGGCACCTAAGATTCTCCTTGAATCTTGGTTGATAATTTAATGATGCCTTGTACCTGGCAATGTGTCTGTAATTTAGTCTCCCAAGTTTTGTGGGGGGAGGGGGTGCGGGAGATATGCAAGAAATAAAGACCTTCTGTTTATCATAAAATGCATGTTTTTTTTTAGAAAGTCATGAACAACTATACTGGGAAATCCCCATGTTAATATGAATGCAGGACCCTCCTGTATTCTGTGACAATGAACTTTTGTTCTCCAATCATATGAACAAGAGTAAGCTCCACTGAACTTGCTTCCAAATTAACTGTACATAAAACTGAGGTGTGTATCTTGCAAAGCTGCATATCTGTCAGAGCAGGAGACATGCCTTTTGTTGTCATGAAAATCCTAAAAATAACGTCAAAGGGTTCTGCAATGTTATTTTAATGCTCACAATGCCTGCTCTATATTTGTGTATCTGAAGACTATTTGTATAGTTAAAAGTATTGTTTAAACATAACTAATAAAATAGTTAATTATCCAGAAAGAAACTAAGTCTTGCTTCCAATTTGCCTTTCAGAAAATTATGACTTACCTGTTTGATTTTCCACATGGACCAAAGGTGAGTGATGAAAAGAGTTGTTGCTTTAATGATAGATCTGCCTTCCTCAACTTTGTGTTTTCCAGATGTTTTTGACTACAACTCCCATCTAGGGTTGGATGAGAGCTGGATTCCAAAAATCTGGATGGCACCAGTTTGGGGAACGCTGTGTTAGATGGTGTATATTATTCCTTCCTAAATAAATCAAGAATAGGAGTCAAGTCTTGGTTCATGGGGACTGAAGAAACTGGATAGTTATTTAATTTTCTATTTGTAAAATTCAGCCTTTGGAGGCATGGTGTCAAATGCCTTATTATTTTTATTGGAGAACAGGTGGAAATAATTAAAGTTGGCTTTGCCTGATATGCAGCTTCTAGAGGTCACTAATAAAAAACACCACTGGATTTTCAGATCAAAAGCATTTACTCCCACCGGTGGTGTTTGCTTGTCTGCACTTGCTTGAGTAGAAGGAATTGCCACTTAGCCACATATCCACTAATACATTATAACAGTGCTGCTGAAATCCTTCCACATATAATTAATAATTTTTCATAGCTACAAGAAAATGTACTTTTCAATTTTAAGGCTTGGTTATGGTTTCATGTAGTAGAAATCAAAAGTTTAATATAAATACGCAGATTGTTCCCTTTTGTCCCTTTCTCAGTTGTGGCCTCTGCTTTGAAAGTCCTGGATGTTCTGCAGTAATTGATAAATGCCTGGGATCTTTGTATTAATATTTGTAGTAGTGATATAATTGCTAGCGTTCATTTAAATTATGATTAAACAGTATATAAATCCAGTTAAACAAAAATACATTTTAAAATATCTGCTAATTTTCCTTTCCTGCATTGTTAGGATTCTCGGGTATATTTACTGAAGTGTTGGGGAACTAAGATGTTTTGTATATGATGTCAGGCTACATATAGAATACAGTTATCAATCTCTCCTGCAGAACTAAAATAAGCCAGTTTCAGTGTGAACAATTAGAATTCGTACCTTTTAAAAAGATGTTCTTCTGCTTAATTTTTCTCTAGCCTGGCAATTCTCACCGGCCATGGCAATCATACTTTGACCTCATCCTTGTGGATGCGCGAAAACCTCTTTTCTTTGGAGAAGGCACAGTCTTGAGACAGGTGGATACGGTGAGTGATACATAGAATATATTGAGGGCTGCCAGCTGAATAACAGTGCCCCCTCATAATTAAGATCTCATTTATTCTTGTTTTAATTGTGCCGAATCCCGATTCAGCTCATTTTATTGGTTATATATGGTTTTATCAGTATTGTATCTGTAATATGTGTTTTGTTTTTTTTGTTTTTTGATGCAACGGCCTGTGGGCTATGCAAATAAATAAAGTTTGTTGTATATAGTTAGGCTTGACTGGAGGAAATCCTGGGACAGTTTATTTCAATAATTAGAACATTAGTGCTAAATTCATAAGCTCTCTACTTTGAAATTCATTGAATACTTGGAATATGTGTTTCTAGCTATTTTTGGGTTATCTGAATCACATAGAAAGGAAATAAGAGAAGGAGCTATGTTCTTTAAATAAAAATACAGCATGTTTTTTGAGTGCATCATTACGTATTTCAGCTACATGTACTGAGTGGAATTAAATTAAGAACAACATCATATTGAAAATATATGGAGCCTAATAATGCTGTGTTTCATTAGATCAATTTCACTGTAATTGCTGGTTATCAAAAAAATTCACTGTGGCTGCAACATGACTACCTGCTGTGGGACTGGTCTTTATTGGGAGTCTGTTAGGGTTTTAGCTGAATCTGTGCTATTGATAACTTATTGGCCCCAACAAAATTCTTAGCTTAAGCCTGGCCTATAGGTAGAATCAACTAGCTCATAAAAGACAACCAACACTAACTGTAAAATTTGGAAGTACTGTATAGGTTTAAGCAGGCTTTTGTATTACGAAGTAATATTTGGAATAGATTCGATGTAAAACAAGAAGTGATAGATTATTTTGGAATAAAAATAAGATTTTAAGAAGTATGTTTAGTTTAGATTTTTGAATGATTTAACTTTAGAGATGAGAAGTTACTAAAGTAAATTAGATTTGGAACCAAAGGGGAGAAAACGGGGGAAGTCACCAAGTAGTGATTTGAACAAGAAAAGTTTTTTTTTTGTGTAAACAAGAATAAGAATTATTGGTGTGTTTTGTTTTGTTGTGATTTGATTGTGGGGTTTGTGTTTGGGTTTGTGTTGTGTATGTGTTATATTGTTCTTTGTTTTGTAAAAACCAATAAATTCTTTAAAAAAAAAATAAGCAGGCTTTTGTAGCATCTTTTATGCAGGCCATGCGAAAGGGTTGTACGGAATATGCTTCTACCAGACTAACTTCACTGTTTTCACCTGGCACAGATACGTTTGAGGCATGAAACAATTCCCAGTGTAAGAGTGTTTATGGCCTCTAGGAATAGGGCACCAGCTGCATGCCCCTATGTCATGCTGCTTTTAATAATTAAAGGGAATGCCCAGAAAAATATAGTGCATTTGGAGTAAGCAAACACCAATTGTGCTTTTTCCTCTGAAGCATATATTGAACAGCCTTTCTACTGATTTATCAATCCATTGATCAATAGTAAACTGAAAATTGGGCTGGAGAGACCTACAGTTTCATTAAATGAATTTCTTTTTCTGTGCAGGTTACTGGCAAACTGAAGATTGGTACTTACACAGGCCCCTTGCAGCATGGTATTGTTTACTCCGGAGGTAAACTAGAAATGAGACTAGTGAATCTTTATCAGGAGCTGGGACAGAGATTTTCGCTTTATTCTATTTTATCATGGGGTTTGAATAACTTCTGTTTTCTCCAAAACTGTTCTTCAGGCATGATGTTAAGAAAAACAGCAGGGAGTGAGGCAGAAGACTGGATATTATTTTAAAGCCCCCCACCCAATGTCTGAAGTTTAATTTGTCTTAAGTAGAGTGCCAGATATATTATGCAGATGTAACTAGAATATTTTAGGTGCAAAATAGATTTCAGATTGTATCAAAGCTTTCTGGAGCAACAGTGGTTGTACCATTTTTAAAAAATGCACTAGATCTGTTTGTAAGTGGAACATAAGAGTCCCTTGTGAGGCAAAGTCTTTATATTAGTGAAGATGGGAATTTAATTGTAGGTTGGTACATTAGGTAAAGTGTCAGCTGAAGCCAAAAGTGTAATATAATCTAGTAGCTGCAAGGAATGTACCCACCTATCCAAAGTTTGTAACCCCAAAGGTTAAGTCCCATGGTGGTAGATGGGTAGATGGTAGATCTTCCTCCAGTTTTAAGATCCCTCTTGGTATTTTCCAAAACTATATACTCAAATAATATATAGCTGTGTTGGTACTTTTGTGTATGTGTGTGTATTTGGAATGGCATCTAAAATGCACGTCCCACATGCTACCTGATTTGTGTATTTTAGCAGCTTATACCTTTTTTAAAAAGAAAGGAAAAAAGTAAGAGGTGACTTGATCATCTTTTGATCATCACCTGTATTTTAAATAGATGGGTCTCAGACACCTGCAGCTCAAAAAATGTTCTGACAGCACACAATATAGCAGGCTTTGCCTGAATGGAAGACCACCTGTGAACCATATATTTGTATGCTGCAGTGTGTTTATTTTATACTCTGATATGTCTGAGTGTGCAAAAGCTGCATTTGAAGAAGCCTTATATCTATCAGTTTGGAGAGCAGGTACATGATAATAATGGAGGTTTATGCACTGAACCCATTGTTTTTATGCTGAGAAACCTTTTCTGATTCACAATTATTGGCCCTTCTGCTTTTCCCCTCCTCCTCTTAGGCTCCTCTGATACAATCTGTGACCTTCTGGGGGCCAAGGGTAAAGACATATTATACATAGGTGATCACATTTTTGGAGATATCCTGAAGTCTAAAAAACGCCAGGGTTGGAGGACCTTCCTAGTGATTCCAGAACTGGCACAGGAGCTTCATGTCTGGACAGACAAAAGTTGTGAGTAATGAACTCTGTAGTTTAATGGTTCCCAGTTGATGGTATGCGGACCTCCCGGGGGGGGGGTCCAAATAACCCACCCAGGTGGTTTGTGGCACCATTCGTATAACAAAAACTACCATAGAGATATCTGGGTTTTGTTTTTGTTTTTTTTAAAAAGTAGGGGGGTCCATGGCTTGGCTTTTGAAGAAGAGGATATCTGCAGTACTTAATTGGGAACCACTGGTCTAGTTCATTCTTCTTCACTTTTTAATTGATGTTGCTTGGCTTGACAGAGGGTAGCTGGAAAATCACTTGGCTTCATTCCCAAAGATTGTTTGCATTGCTTTTGTGCATCAAAGACCGGGAAAGCAGCAAGTCTCTGGATAGTTTTGTGACTTATTTGTAGATAGTTGGGTTTTTTTGCTTTGGACTGAGGCTGTTTTTGGGAGACCTACCACCACTGACTGTTGGTTTGAACAGTTTACAAACCTGTGGCTATGCTACCACTTGTCAATACTGTGGCTGACATCTGCCAGTTATTTATTTCTTTATACCCTTTTTATTAAAATGCTCAAGAACTGTTAAAACCAGTATTATAAAAGCAGTTGCAGTGCACTAAGTGTGTAGAAGAGTGAGGCTTATATTTTCAGTTGCACTTTCCATGAACATTTTAGGATCTACTGGAGAGCAAGAAATAGAAGCTGTAACCCTAGAGCAATTTCCCCCAATTTCATGCCCTCCAGTTGTTTTAGACTGCAACTTCTAGCAGTCTCAGCTAGCTTGGCCAATGTTCAGGGATGATGGGAGTTGTAGTCCAGCATGTGGAGGATACCGTGTTTGGGGAGGCTGCCCTAGACATTGAGAGGGCATTTGAGACATGGCAAACATATTCAAAAGACTGTCTGCCGTGTTCCACTGTGAGATTATAGATTCTGTTCTTTTTAGCCACATGGCTGCTCCCACCATTCACAAAGTTGAAATAAAGGGCTAGGTCTGAAACTTCTACACCATCTGAGTTGTCATATGAGTTTTATCAAAGCATATATGGCAAAAAATGTAAGATTGTATTCTAAAGAGCTGTTTGACAGTGGAACAGACTCCCACAAGAGGTGGTGCACTCTCCTTGGAGGTTTTTAAGCAGAGATGGCCATCCATCATGTATGATCTAGTTGAGATTCTTGCATTGCGGGGTTTGGACTATATGACCTGGGGGTCCCTTCCAACTCTATAAATCAACAAATAATAATAATGCAATTTGGAAAGCAGATAGAATCCTCAGTCTGTTGCCAGGACAGTTTTCCCATATTGGTGAGAGAGAGGTAATAGTCTACATAGTATTTGTTTTAGCTGATCCACTGCCATAATATGCTTTTACTTTGCCTTCCCTTTGCCGCTTAGGCCTTTTTGAAGAACTTCAGAGTTTAGACATCTTTCTGGCTGAGTTATACAAGTAAGTAATGGATTTTTTTTCTTTAGAATATAACCCAATACTCCATCCACTAACTCATTAGAGGGAGTGCTTCCTTGTTAGTGGACAGCTGTACTCTGTCAAAAGGCTCCACGTTAACTTAGAATTTGGGGGTGGGGAAGAGAGTATTGTTGTGCCTATCAGTTTTGCCTGATATAATCAGCTTTTCTAAATAAGTATTTGCTTTCCCAGATCCACCCTCACATTTATCTTCCATGTGCTCTGTTGATATTGTTTTCCTATTTCAAACAGGCATTTGGATAGCAGCAGTAATGAGCGTCCCGACATCAGTTCCATCCAAAGACGCATTAAGGTACTAGTAAGTAGAATGCTGGGGAACGTGGGTGGTGCTGTGGTTTAAACCACTTAGCCTCTTGGGCTTGCCAATCAGAAGGTTGGTGGTTTGAATCCCCACGACGGGGTGAGTTCCCATTGCTCTGTCCCAGCTCCTGCCAACCTAGCAGTTCAAAAGCATGCAGTGCAAGTAGATAAATACTGTAGATACCACTCTGGCGGGAAGGTAAATGGCATTTCCGTGCGCTGCTCTGGTTTCGGTGTTCCATTGTGCCAGAAGCGGCTTAGTTGTGCTGGCCACATGACCCAGAAAAACTGTCTGCGGACAAATGCCGGCCCCTTGGCCTGTAAAGCGAGATTAGCACCACAACCCCAGAGTTGTCTGCGACTGGACTTAACTGTCAGGGGTCCTTTACCTTTACCTTTTTTAAAAAATAGAATGCTATTTATCTCCCTTTTCTAGTGCAGCAATCTGTGCTAACTTCATTAGAGGGAGATTTGAGGGGACAGGGAAGGTAAGGAGCTGGACAGGTAATGGACTGAAATAGGAACCTGAGAGAAGTTGGAAGAGAAAGATACAAAACAGGGAGCTGGTAAAAGGAGGAGCGAATGATGTGAGATGGTTGTTGGAAAACCTCAATAGGGCCTAAAGGCCAAGTAAAACTGTACTGATAATAAATGAGGGGGGCCTTGGACAGTTGTATTGATCAAATAGACTTGAGTCAGAGAAATGTAAGATGATGAAACAGTAGGCAGAGGAAACACACTGAAGCTGCTTACATGGCAGATGCAGGTAGTAGTCTCCCAACCTATTTTTAAATGAACAGCAGCTTTGGGGAGGTGCAGTCCTGAGCAGAGGAATTATATGAGTCATAGGGTTCATGTTGTTGGCTCAAACACAAAACCCACACCACCACTCATTCTCATACTCTCTCTCCATGTAAACACTCAGTCTCTGAGGCTGATTTCCACCAATAAAAGGGGGAAATGCTACATGACTGTGTTATATCTAGTTACACACCCACCCACCCCAAACAGGGCCCTGTGGTAAATATGGGTAGTAGAGGCACATGATGACCTCAAATAGGGCATAGGGACTGGAATGGC
Organism: Lacerta agilis; assembly: GCF_009819535.1. Taxonomy (NCBI): domain Eukaryota; kingdom Metazoa; phylum Chordata; class Lepidosauria; order Squamata; family Lacertidae; genus Lacerta; species Lacerta agilis. The sequence goes on from NC_046316.1 coordinate 52,565,520, forward strand.
TATGTGCTGATGGCAGGGAAGGAGAGGAGAGGTCAGGTAAGAGAAACAACCGTGAGGCAGTTTTGTTTGCTTATCCTCCCTCCCCCTCTTTTTTGTCAAATTCTATTTTTTTCATCTGTCATGTTGCTAAGGAACACAAAAACTTATTCTATGGTGGAATGCTCCTGGAAGGTACTGCATATTGCTGGTGTTCTCACTTTCTGTAACTTCCAGTTGCTTTGCCTCTTTGCAATCAATGCCTCTGATTCAGAAACCTGTGTGTGATCTAGTGTACACATGGTGCTCTCTCACCTGCAATAGTTTTTAAGTATGTAAAACTGCCCCTTCCCTGAAGTGACCAAATGTCTAATTTGCCCTCTGATTTTAGAAAGTAACTCATGACATGGACATGTGCTATGGAATGATGGGAAGCCTGTTTCGAAGTGGCTCCCGACAGACACTCTTTGCCAGCCAAGTGATGCGCTATGCAGACCTCTATGCAGCATCATTCATCAACCTTCTGTATTATCCCTTCAGTTACCTCTTCAGAGCTGCCCATGTGCTGGTGAGTTGAAATCCATGAAGCTGCAGATGAACAGTAACAACATTCAGAGAAGTACATGCACTAAGTCTGAATAGAGTGAGGGACATTCTAATGCAGCTGCTAGCATTAGACTCAAAAACTTTTAAAATGGATGTGGCAGATGGCTACATTGGGAGACATTGGTTAGGGTTAAACAATTTTATAAATTTTCTGTGGGGTAACAATATAATATGTGGTAGAAGTCAGGCACTCACTGTACTAGCATATGTGTGTGCTGTGAAATGTGAATTCCATACTAGGGATCATTAGGAAAGGAGCTGAAAATAAAATTGACAAAATCACATTATACAACTCTATGGTGCAATTGCACTTGGGTACCATGTACAGTTGTGGTTGCTTCACCTTGAAAAGAATATTGTAGAGTTGTTAAAAGTTACCAAAAAAGTCAACCAGAAAGATCAAAGGGATAGAGCAAGTCCTAAGAAGAAAGGTTGCAGTATTTGGGCCTTTTTAGTTTTGAGAAAAGGAGAGTAAGAGGTGACATGGTAGAAGTTTATAAAATTATGCATAGCAAGGAGAAAGTGGGTAGAGAGACATTGTTCTCCCTCTCTTGTAATTCAGGGACATCCAATGGAGCTGAACGTTCAAAGATTTTTTTTGTCTGTCCTGAAAATACTTTTTCACAAAATGCATAAACTGTAGCATTTGCTCCCACAATCTCACAGTGATAGCCACCAACTTGGATGGTTTTAAGAGAGGATTGACAAATTTGTGGAGGGTAAGGCGGGGCAATATATTTCTAAGTACCTGTTGTGGCAAATTGCAGCAGGGTAGTGTGCTGTTGTGGGCTTCCCATGGGCACCTAGTTGGCCACTGTGAGAACAGGATGGCTGGAATAGATGGGCCACTGGCCTAACTGAGCAAGCTCTTCTCATGTGACGATGCTAATCTTCTCTGAACAGTGGTATGTATGTCTCCATGCAGATGCCACACGAGTCAACAGTAGAGCACACTCATGTGGATATCAATGAGACAGAGTCACCTATGGCCACCCGAAACCGCACATCAGGGGACTTCAAAGATTCTGACAAACGACACCAGCTGACCCGTTCTGTGAGTGAGATTAAACCACCCAACCTCTTCCCTCAAACTCCCCAAGAAATCACACATTGCCATGATGAGGATGATGATGAAGAAGAAGAAGAAGAGGAGGAAGAGGAAGAAGAATAGAAATGAAATCTGAACACAACATGCCAAAGCGTGGCTATAGCAGTGATTAGCAGGAACAGAATCCCACTAGTCCTGGGGTATGGGGTGGGGATGACAACAAAATTAACACTAATCAGAAACCCTTTATTCTTTACAGACTTATTCCAACTGTAAAGGATTTTGCACTGAGTGAGGGTAGGACCACATACAGATGCCTAACTGCGTTGCTTGCTCTACCTATAGAACATGGGAAGGAAGAGCTGCTTGTGGGTCCTTTGCTCCTCTTTCTTGTGAATTTCAAAACTGCCTCCAAGACATGATTTGGAATTGGTGCAGTGAGCCTTCCATGGGTCCTGCAGCAATCAATGTAGCCCAATACCAGTTCCTCACGGCTGATACCCTTTGACCCCTTTGGGGGAAAGATGTATCCTAATATATAATACTGTATGCATGGAAATGGTGGCAATTCCAGGGTTAAATTGGCCCCCATCAAGCACAAGTTTTGTTTTTGAAATGGTTTAATCCTCTAATCTCCTTCTAGTGCAGTTCTGCTTCTGCTCTTTCTGTTTTGGGCTGGTTCAAGAAAGACTATCATGCCACAAATTCTTGATCTGGCTGATAGCTAGTTCTTCTCCTGCTGAGATCCCAAAGCTTTTATCATCCCTAGTCTTGGCATGTGGTGCATGTATTATACGACCTTCAAATGGGTCCTTATGCCGTGTGCTTGTTCTACACTCTGAATTTATCTCTGCTAGTAAGAGATAATGTCATGCTGTATTTTGATTAGGTCTCAGTTAAAGATTAATACTGTATTTCTGTCTAACCCACAGTGATCAAGAGCTAAACAGTTTGTGAAGAGAAAAGGTTTGTGTCACCTTTCCTAGCCTCTTCCTGTGGCTAACACTTTAGGCTCAAATTAGGAACAACAACCTGTAAGATGCAATGTTTCAGCTGGCAGCTGTTCTATCTCTGATACGGAGTCATAGGAGATGGGGTATGTGTAGATGCACAGGCCTAGAGCCTTCATGTAGAGGAAAAAGCCCCCTTCAGAAAAAACATCCTTATTGCTGCCACTCTGTGTTACTGCCATTCCTGGAATGAAAATGGTTGAAGGGCTGATCCATATTGTTTGTAAATGGTTTTGAGGCCTGGCATAGCATTATGGCCGTAAGTACAGGCTGTTAAGTTAAAGCACATTTTTCTCTGAATTATCCTGCAACACGGGGCAGGTTTTCTTTCTTGTTCATAGAAGCAGGTAGTACAAGGTATAGAGTTCCTTACTTCTGTGCCATTGAAGTTTGAAAGACTGAATAGAGGCCCTATTTTGAAGTATTAGAAGTTTTATTTTGAATCACTTGATTGTAATTAGTTCTATTCCATTATTAAAATATGGTGAACTGTAAATCAGCAGGAGAAGCTGGTGCTCCTGTGATGGACCTGCAACTAAATAAATCATGAGGTTTCATAATAAGCTGTTTTAATGTCTGTCTAACACTGACAAATCTACTTCTCCTAACCCTTCCTTCATACTGCTTGCCTAACACTTGTTATAAACAACTAGAAAAGCCTGTATACTGCGTGGAATACAACATGATTTATAATCTTCTCCCAACAATGATAGCTGGGAGACAGACAACAGCCTGATAGCATAGAATCTAGATATATGAATTAAATGTAGATATACTACAGTAAGCTCAAGACTCCATCAGAGTTGTATGGATAAGGTCCCCTGCCCAGAAAATGGGCAAAATTGGAGAGCATTAGTTAACTTGACAGTGGTCTAGCTGGTAACTCTATTAGTGATCTGGTGTTGAGCTGGATACATACTGGTAAGGCACAACAAGAGCTAAACTGTGGTGCCCAGTACTACAGGTGTGATCTGATCTGACCAAGGCAGAATAGAGTAATACTATTACTTCCCTTGATCTGAATACTATACAGGTGAAACTCGAAAAATTAGAATATCGTGGAAAAGTCCATTTATGTAAGCAATTGTTTTCATTAGCTACTGGAGTTTAATATATGAGATAGACTCATGACATACCAAGCGAGATATGTCAAGCCTTTGTTTGTTATAATTGTGACGATTATGGCGTACAGCTGATGAGAACCCCAAAGTTGAAATTGTTAATTTGGGGTTCTCATCAGCTGTACGCCATAATCGTCACAATTATAACAAACAAAGGCTTGACATATCTCGCTTGGCATGTCATGAGTCTATCTCATATATTAGTTTCACCTTTTAAGTTGAATTACTGAAAAAATGAACCTTTCCACGATATTTTAATTTTTCGAGTTTCACCTGTATGTCTGTTGATGCAGAATAGCACTAGCCATTTTTGCAGCTGCATCACAGTGTTGACTCATGTTAAGCTTGTGGTCTACTCAGATCCATAGATCCTTTTCACATGTACTACCAGCAATCCAGGTGGTTGTGAGGATAAAAGGGGAGATTATGTATGTATACCACTTCAATCTCCTTAGACAAGGAAGACAGAATACAAGTGTATTTTCAGGCTGTTGCAGAGGTCCCAAGCAAAGAGCCACACTTTCCCAAAGACCATAAGAAAATAGAATTCATTTATGACTGTGCAGAGGGAGCACTTGGAACATTGCAAAGACTGTTGACTGCAGTTTACTTCTTAAGCATAACATTATTTGTCTGGCCTCTTTGACCATCCTTCCTTTGCCTTATTTTTAAGTGATATTAACTGCCACTGCTGCCGCCTTTAACTGAAGTTTATCAGCATACAATAATATTTGGATCTATGACATCAACTCCAGCTGAAACACTTTCTGACTCCAATCTACCTCAAACATTTCCCTTCTTTGAGCAGTGCTGGAGGGCCAACATAGTGGCAATCCAAGTAAGCCTTTAGGGCAAAGTTGCCATCAGTATATTACTACTCTAGGCTACAACATGCTCAATAAGTCTAAGTAGAAGACTGGTTTTACACATCTTTTGGAAACTGTTTGGTTGACTGAGTATCACAGACTGTTTACTAATTTCTTTCTTAATGTGCCTTCCCAAATCCTGCTGCTATACTTGCATTCAGCGTGTTAGGACCAAACTGTGGTAAGGACCCTTACCATATAATGCATTTCCAAGTAGTGTACAGACTATGCTTTGCTATTCTTTCAAACCAAGTAAACAGCTCTACCAGACAAGATTGTAAGCCTGAGAGCAGGGACTATCTTATTACTAAATGCTATAAACAGCAGGAGTTGGCTTTTTTTGCATGAATAGTGTGGCAAAAAATACTGTGACCCATTGGTGGGGAATCTTTTTTTAGTCCAATCCAAGAGGCACATTCCTTCATAGGCAGTCTTCTAAGAGGGCTATATGCCAGCAGTGGGTGGACAACAGGTGCAATGCTTACATCCAACCATGCAGAAGTTAAGTTATGCTGCCATCATATTTTCCCCTTCCCCCAACCCCATTGTATGATTCCGCTGTTATTTCTCAACTATCTCCCTGCATTCCCTTGGTCAGAGCACTCAGATTAGAAGAATCAATAGATTGTTGTTTCGGCAAAGCGGGGAGATACCTGAGAGTTACTCAAGAAATCATTGAGTAAGCTACAACACTCACAAAGCAGGCTCTTGGTGTGTGCAAAAGGTTGTTTTTTTTTTGCTGGTCTCTACTTAGCTACATTCTAGCTAATTAGTAGTACGAATCTCAAAAGTTTACACCTTCCTTCCACAAACAAGCCTATTTTACAAATAGATGCTAGGCATGTTCTCCCATATACACTCCTCTACCCAAAAACAATCAAACAAAACCCATGCAAAATAAAGAGAAACCGTGCTAGTGTATATTTTGGATATGACACGTCAGGAATGAAACACTGGCACTTGTTATTCAAAGTTATTCAAGAAAACATTAGTGCATATCCATCAGAATTCCTGCTCCCTACAACAGGAAAGTAAAATAGATAATCTACAAGACCATTGCTAACAATAAAGTCAAACCAAACATAACACATCCTTTCAGGGCTCCTTTACTCAAAACTGCTAATTAAAAAAAATAATGTCACCAACGCACACCCCCTTGGAAATAAGAGATGAAGCATGCAGTGTGGGGGAGGGCCCACTTAAACATGAAAGTTAAACAAGAAAAATCATTTATCTAAAGGAAATAAACTTTTTCAATAAAATCACAAGAATATACAAATTAATCAGGTTCAAAATACAGTGGTGCCCCGCTAGACGAAAGGCATTCGCTAGCGGAAGGCTGCCTCGCAAGACGAAAATGTCAATGGGCTTGCCTCGCAAGACGAAATTTTTCCCCCCGTCAAAACCGCTATTCTCCATTGGTGCTTATCAAGACGAAAAATTCGCTATACGAAGACACTCGCAGAACGAATTATTTTCGTCTTGCGAGGCACCACTGTAAATAGAAGAAACTGGAAATCTGCAACACCACTAAGTATTTATATACTCCAACAGGATATCAACTGGCTTATGAAATGTGTACATTTCATTTGTGCTTTTTCAGGGTTTATACAGACAGACAGTGGAATACTGTTGGCAGAATACCACAACTTTGGAAGAAATATGATAGAATTTGACAAAGATCCCAGAAAAGAAGACAAATCTATAGAAGCTTTGGAATGCAGCAATATATGGAGACAGATTGTAAGGCCTTTAAAAGGCATAGGATAAGTACTGGAAAAACTGTGCAGCATACAAATATTTACTGTATAGGAAAGCTTGGCTTGAGACAAGATTCCAGGGTTCAGCGAATTCCCTTGGGCTGGTCTGACAGCAGAACAGAGAACTCTGTAGCCTTCCAGATAGAATATATTTTGTTCACTATTGGAGCTCTTCTGCACACTAAGCTTAAGCAGTATTTTATTGCTCTAAGAAATTAAGAGCTTCAAGTTTCAAGCCTCCAAACATCCTTCAACAGTTTGTGTAAACCTAAGTGTGTCACAGTTTATATCTTGATTTGATGGATTGCAGGTGTGTCGTCCTGTCCAAGTCAGCGAGCTACAGTGAGCAGAAAGTTCTTTAGCTAGAGATATTGGATGGTATTCAAAGTAGTGCTAAGGAGATTGCTTCATCAATGCAATCATTTCTGCTTTCCTGATGATCTCCCCCCCCCAAAAAAAACTATGTGTTGCTCGGGGGGGAGGGTCCCTCAACACCCCCCCAAGCTTTTGGAGTGGACAGAGGGAGGACTCATCATTCTGGCTCCCACTAGGGCAACTATTTTGTTGAATCTGGTCCAATACCACCACTTATTAACTTGTCCAGGCAGCATAAATACAGAATTCTACAATGTTAAGTCAAACTAATATAAATTAAAGCCAGGAAACAAGACGTCACAAAATGCCACACTTTTGTCCCAAGTGGTCAGTTAACACAAGTGACAGTAACTTCACCTAACTATGCACACCAGATAAACCAAATTTACTCAGAGTCCCTTGCAAAACTATAGTCTCTCAGACTGTCATAACACACCCTGGCCTCTCACTGTGAGATATACCAAAGGAGAGAAAATGGCCAAGACACTGAAGTTACTACTCACAGTGACACCACATCTGAGAGCATCAGTACAATCCTGTATGCAGGAGCAAAGAAACAAGAGAAAGGCAGCAAAAACTCAAGAGACAGGTGCCACCACTTCCCAGTTCATCCCAACATTTACACAAGGATGACCCATAATCCTACATTCCTTACATCTTCAGGGCTTGAGGCTTTTCACTGTAAAACTAGTTCTGTAAAAATGTACTCTAGAAATTATCTGTGCTTCAAGCACTTTGCTGAAATGCTGGTGTTAGTAGCACTGTCAAAGCAGCTGCACAGGCACTTCTGCAGAAAGAATTTCAGCCTCCAGCATTGTGACAAGGTAAAGAGGACAATCACTTGAGGTATAGGTGGGAAAGGGTTAGAGGACGACTATGTGGATGCAGAATAGCCTTGGGTAAAAGCAAAATGAGGAGGGCCCATTTATTTGCAGGACAATGCCATTGCTAAATTGATTCATGCATGTATTTTAAGAAGCAACTGACTCACAAAACTACTGGCAGAAATTACAGTTGGTTAGGAGCCTAATTCAATGGCATATAATCAAGTCCATAGCAAGAAAAAAGCAAACAAGCAAGTCTGCAAAGCACCAGGGATAGGGAACATGTGGCCCTCAAGATGTTGTTAAACGTTCATCAGCCCCAGTCACCATTGTAAATTATGGGAGTCCAACAACACCTGAATCCCATTGGTGTTGCAGACTATCCATGTGGCTGCTCATTATAAAAGACCTCAATTGGAATAAGCCCAGGAGTGGGGAGAAGCTATATGAGGCTCATCATGTGCACATTCCAGGAGAAGGTAAGAAGAGAACCACAGTAGAAAAATGATAGGAGAAGGGGATGCAGTTCCATGTGCCAGAATAAACAAACACCTATTTACCAGTTACTAAAGTTGTCCAAGTAGGATGTGGTGTTTTGAAGAACCCAGAAAGTGCTTTATCCCAGAGAGCAGGCATTCCTGAAATCAGAGCATCAAGCAAATTGTTTTTAATCTATAAATTGGATTTGACCAGAAGAATTAAGTGGCTTGTTCATTCAGCTGGTCAAAATTATTTCAGACCTTTGCCCAAAAGACAAAAACTTGTTTTCAAAGAGTTTGAAGCTCATTTTATCACAGCAGACCAAGGCACAGAGCAAACTATTTCACAGTGTTGTGAGTATCCTGCCAACTGGACATCAGAGCTAACAGAATAAAGCAATTATTATAGTCAAGTGCAACCACTTAGACTAGCTACTGTTCCTGTACTCTTCAGTTCAATCAAGCCATGCCTGACACCAGAGAACACTTCAGATAAAAAAACAAACAAATCCCCTTCATATGTTGACCGAGTATGTGAGGGAAATGAGATCATGTCCTCAAATCTTGATGTGCCGGTTAGCTATGCCCCACTGGCACCCATATATAAGCATTAGACGGAAAGGGTTCTAGACATCTATAGCTTTAGGTATATAATTCTCTTCTGAACAAATGTTCCAGGGGACAAATCAAATAAATCAAAATATCATGAGGAAGACCATATATATGGACAGCTTTCAGATTAATGCTGTATACATGAGCATTGCAGGGTGTGGCCATTAAATGTATTGGAATTGGAATTAGGTTTATTTTGTCTGTACAACCCTTGGGTAACTAGCATATGGCATAACAATGCTAAATGCCCATGCAGTATTATCTGCAAGTCACCACCTCTGTGTCTACTTCACACAAAAGCCACTGTGTGAAGGCTACTTGAAATTACATGGCATGTTGTTTCAAACCCTCCATGTGGTGGGTTCTTCATGTTCAGTGGTGTACTATGTAGTTAATTATAACCTACAGCAGTGTTTTATGGCAGCATGCAGACAAACCATGTGGCCAGTGCACAAACGCATGGCAGGCACAATTTTAGAGCATTCTCCATGCAGGAGGTCTTGTATGTGAGGTGGCACCCAATCGTACCTCAGCACATTCTCCAATGCAATGACAGCAAAAGCAGAATACTTAATGCTCAGAGATCACAAGGAACCAAAGTTACTAAAGTAGAGCAAAACCGTTGTCTAGGTGACATTCGGGCAGACCCAATGACAATACATTTTTTTCCCTGGAATCCCCAATAAAGGTTCTGTCAACTTGCAATAGCCAAGTCCTGACTGAATGACGTAGTTAAGATCTTTAATTATTGCATGGAAGTGAAGAGTTCATCAGGTACATCAGTGTTTTTCAACCTTTTTTGGGCAAAGGCACACTTGTTTCATGAAAAAAATCACGAGGCACACCACCATTAGAAATGTTAAAAAATTTAACTCTGTGCCTATATTGACTATATATAAAGTAATTCTCTTGAATAGGAATCAAATAAACAAATTTTTCCCACGGCACACCAGGCAACATCTCGCGGCACACTAGTGTGCCGCGGAACAGTGGTTGAAAAACACTGAGGTACATTATCACACATTTCCTACCAATTAAAATATCAAGAGCTCCCTCTAGTGTTAGGCTGTGGCAATTATTGGTGAGGGCATGGGAGAGGATGGGGAACAGATAAACTCTTGCCACTTTTTCCATTCACATGAAAGGATCAAATAACTATATTTTGTCTGGATGCAATTCATAGCTATCTAGGCATTAAGGTGCATTTAAAAAGAAAACTAGATAGGAAAAACGGGAAACATTAATGAATAATGTCAAACCCATTAAGAACCACTAACCACGTTGCACGTTTGCAACCACTGTGAGCCATTACTTACCAGGAATTAACAGCTTCTCAGTGCATGGTCCTGAATCACTCGCATTTGTCTCCAACCTCCCTGGTGCCAGGAGCAACAAACCATGAGCCTTGATTTATTGTGACGTGCAAATCTTGGCTTACTTTCACGGTTTATTTGTTTGGGAGAAACCAAACCTCAAGGGCTAGTTCACATGTCCAAGGCTTCCACCGGTAGTTGTTGCTCCTGAGTAAGGTGCAGAAACATGGGAGTGATTCAGCAGCAATCACCAGCACATTGCTTGTTCTTGGTGGCCCATAAAACATGGCTTCCTATGATGTGTAACAGAGCCCATTTGTGCAAAGACAGTTTTGCATACTCAGGGTACACAGCACTTCAATTCTGCACTACCAGCTCCTTCCCCAAATCATGACCTGTACTACTTGGGACACTTTCCAATAATCCTCAAGATTACCTTTGGGACTTGGGAAAACCAATCTGCGAAGTGAATTGTACATTTTACTACTTCCATCTTCATTTGTTCAACCTGAGCTCCAGCCATACTTTTTGATTAGTGCTTACACATTCTAATGGGTCTGAGCTTTTTGGCTGGGCAGCTAAATAGCAGGTGGAAGAGTGATTCTCTGCAAATCCCAGGCCTCCTTGAGGTAGCAAACTTGGAAAAGGAGGAGGAGGTGCTACCTCCCTTGCTCCAACAGTGCACATGCTGTCTGGGCCAATAACACCACTCTTGTATTTGAAGACATACCAGTTATCAAGAACAAATTCTCTCTTTAGTAAGGCTTGGCAACACACAGGTACAAGGTCTCCAATTCACAACAAAGAGTACAAAATTAATTCAAAGACATTTAAAATATTGTCAAAAACCTCACCTCAAAATAAATTTTGTGTAAAAGCTGCATCTAATTTCACATTAGAACATGAAGATTGAATGGCTGCTACCAGCTACTAAATTGCTGACTATACTTGACAAAAGAAACAGAAACAGTGAAAGCAGGGTTCTTTCCAAGGTCACTTTCTCAAGTAATGCAATTAACACATTCCCCCACAAATGTACCTGTAAAAGCCAGTGAAACAGTTGCTCTAAAATATAACATGAGAAGCACAATTTTTAAATAAGATAAATAATATTTCTAGAATCATGAAGAATATCACTTGCCAGAAAGCAGAGGACAACTGCTATGTAGATGTTGACACCAAGGAATAGAGTTTCATAATGCTGTACAAAATAAGAGGCATATTTGAACTGAGAACATCTTATACCTTGACATGGGCTGGTGACCTTTAATTCACATGGCCCGGCCCTCATTTTTTTCTGTACTACAAAATGTTCAGGGAGAGATGTTGCCCTCCAACTTCTAGGCTGGGGTGCGGAACTTGGGGGTCTCTAGATGTTACTAGACTACAGCTCCTATTATCCCTGACCATTGAGCTTTCTGGCTGGGGCTGATGGGGAAGTCCCCAACCCACCTAAACAACATCTGGCTGACCATAGGTTTTCTACCCCTGGGCTAGGCTATGGAAGATTGCCTTTACCCTGCAAACTTTGTATGGTTTATTCTAGGCCTAATTAATAATAATTACATGAATTTAAGATAAGCATTGAACCCTTTTAAGAAAACTAAAAAAGCCAATCATGATAAGCCAGGAAAATTTAATTTGGGTCAGCACCAATGTGGTTGTAGAATCCAACTTGTGTTATGGGGAATAAAACATTTTTCAAGACAAAGAGCTGCTGCTTGAAATGCAGAAACAAGAGCAATTGAGAATCCCATTCTTGATCAAGAACATTCTCCACTTCCCATCTGTTGAAGTGTGCCAGCTATAATGACATCATTTCATTCCAAGATTCGAGTTTACCTTTGTTCTACTGCTTTCGCAGGAAGCATAACACTTTGTCTCAGAGGCCTGTCTGCCCTTCCTTAAAGCTGGCTGTAAAGAGCAGCATGAATAAAACAACTACTTTTAAAAAGATGTATGCTAATAAATGAAAAGGTCCAAATTTTCTAATTATACTGAATGTCATAACTGGAGATGCCTCTTCACTTAGGCTCTTCATAAATAACTGATAGGTTTAATGGGGATTTGGGGTGGGGTGGGGTAAACTAAATTTCCTCCTTACCATTCCTCTTTTTATGAGCATCTGTGAAACAAAGCAAATATTCGCCTTATGCAGACTAAATTGCTAAATAAGAACCTTTGCCCCAAATAGAATGAAATATTTGTCTCCGTAAACTCATCCAGGGAGGTATCGGAGGGGGGAGGGGGTTATACCTTTCCCCAGAGCATTCCCCATAACGAGAACAGTGGAGAATTCACATTAAGCTCATCCCAGCATGCACAAAACTACCGTACTTCTGCGGCAAAGAATCGGAGGCATCCCTATCACCCAGGATTCTGGCAAAGCAGAAATAATGGGGGTGGAGCAGAAGAAGGGGGGAAATCGAGTAACAAAGTCTGGAAGTTAGCTCAGAGACTGTTGTGCAGAACAGGCCCATTCAGCAACAGATTAATATTGTTTTCACAGTCATATTTCTTATAAGCAAGAAGAACAAACAAAAGGCAACCCAGAGTCACAATGATATCAAGGCAGCTTGTTCAAATTCAGAGAACCCCTAAAGGAACAGTCCTCCAAATACTCCCACAGTAAATATCAGCGTCCTGAGGTGTGGGAGCTAAGAATGTCCTGAAGGCATTCCTGGTCCATCTTCCATGCCCAAACGGCTGTCCCATAGAGCTTATTTAAAACAGTGGGTTAAAAAGGTGGCTCCTAAAAGGGAGAACCAGCAGAAGAATAGGAAAGCTTTCAGATGTGCCTCTCCAATACCTTCACTGAAACAGACACCGTCATGCCCACACATACCATCAAATATAGGTTGATTTTATACTGCAAAGCTTTTGCCAAACCTAAAAGAGGACAGCATCCACAGTGAAGTGCATCTTGCAGGAAGCAAAACTTTGGAACGATTTACTTTGGCTCTCAAGCATAGCAGCGTAACAGCAGCATCACATAAAAGGTTTGAAGTCACTGGTGGACTAACATCGCTTACATTCTATCCCGCTTACATTATGTCATCTCAAAGAAAGGAGCACATTGAATATGATGGCGCCCCATACTCTGAAAATATAAACAAGTTAAAGTACGCACTCAGCCCAGGAGAAGTGGTAGGGATTGCCATCATCACTCCCCCATAATAAATAAAAACTTTATGTAATCCTCCAGGGAAAATTATTACCTCTGAAAAATCAATCATCTTCATATGGCACACACACATCATTTTCTGACATTTATGAACTCTAAAACATGGCCTTTGGGGAAAAAAATTTTTTTTTTACATTCACAACCCCAAAATACCTCCTTCCTTAAAGGTTAGATAAGGGAGAATACCACCTTTCCCCCAGTCTCCCAATTGAGATATGCCAGAAATTCTTTAAGTTTCATTCATTCTTTGTTCTTTAGAAAACAAATACATTCTAGTACCAGTCTCTCATTTCAACAACTGGAAAACAGAACAATATGGGGAAAATGGGAACACAGGAGCAAATTCAAGAACAATACAAAAGAACTTAACTGGGAAGGTCCTGCAACACTTAAAACTGCAAAATACTTCTTTTTTAAAAAAAACAAAAACAAACAAACAAAAACCACCATGATCTCTCTTTTGAAAAAATAAAATGCAGCTTTCGGTTTAAACTGTTGCATACATTAGAAGGATCATCAATACAGCTGGAAAAATAAACGTGATTCTACTCCACTAGGAAGAATTTTGCCATTCACCCCAGAAGGGTGGCTCACCGTTCCCAAGTTTTGCTTCGGTGTTGGTTGCTTTTCCCTCTCTGCATCCACCTCTCACTCTGAGCTCCTTGTTCTTGCTTCTTTTTTGCCCTCAGGATCAGCATAAAGTCTTTGGTCTCAGAACATTGGATGCAGCACAGCTTGATAAGCACATACTAATGGTGTTTGCAGTCAGGTAGAAGGCAAGGGGAAGGAATAAGGCCTGGTCCTGATGAAGATAAGGGTTGGGATGGAGGGCAGAGGAAGAGGAAGATGCTATGTGTCAGCTCCTAGATGGCGCCTTCACTGTGCATACTGTGGTTGGACTTGTTGTGAGTTACACAGTTCTGTTCGTTCAGAAGATTTGCCGTCTCATCCGGCAAACCATCATGCAGTTCTGTAAGAGTCAGTTCTATTTTAGTGGTTTCACTGTCCGAGGACTGAGGTGTTTTATCCATCCGGGATGCCATTAGGGCATTTTGGTACTGCTGCCTTGAGATCTATGCCAAGCACATGAAAGATACAAAGTCCATAATAAAATTAATATTGTTGATACAGAGAACAACTGTATCTACTGTAATTTACAGTAATATCTACTGTAATGTTTTCATACATTTCAGCCCAACCCAACTTGTCCTTGTTACTTCAAAATCAAGGCATGCAGACCTGCAACATTTCCAGCGTAGCAACATTCAATTGTTTCATGGTGCATAAGAACAGTAAAGATATTTTTGACAGGATGCACTTTCTAATAGGCACCAAGTCATGGGTAGGCAAACTAAGGCCCAGGGGCCGGATCTGGCCCAATTGCCTTCTAAATCCAGCCTGTGGAAGGTCCGGGAATCAGCGTGTTTTTACATGAGTAGAATGTGTGCTTTTATTTAAAATGCATTTCTGGGTTATTTGTGGGGCACAGGAATTCGTTCCTTTCCCCCAAAAAAAATATAGTCCGGCCCCCCACAAGGTGAGGGACAGTGGAGTGGCCCCCTGCTGAAAAAGTTTGCTGACCCCTGCTCCAAGTAATCTAATTCCCCTAGTTCATAGTGCTTACTATGCAGTTCTTAAGAGACTCATCTTCATTTTAGCCAGGGTCTCCAGCAAGTGGCATAGAAGTATTCGGAAACAAGAAGTGAGCAATAATTCTCATATAAACAGAGCTCAAAGTTTATCACTCTAAATTAAATCAATTAGTTGCCCATTTCACACAATTCTCAACCAGACAAAAATTAAGTGAGTAAAAGTTGTGGCTGTTTAACTCCTCACCTGGTCCTGCTGCCGCCGCCAGGAGGCTTGTCTCATTCCAGACAAAACATGAGCTGTAGGCAAGATTTGTGGCTTCTTTGCAGGAGATAAGCCATGAGCATGGGATCAGACCTAGTGCCAAACCAAACCATGGCTTAGCTCTGGTTGGCATGGCAGCAGAAGGACCAGGATAAGAGCACAGTGGACACAAATTTTAATGTGAGTTACCCAGACGGTTGTGCGATTACACGTAGCCCTAGTGCACACATAACACTAAGGCAAACTATGGTTAAGTGTGAGGAAAGCAACAAGTTCTTATCAACAATGAATTTGGATGCTGGGGATGGCAAGGTAAAGACAGCAAGGAGATTCTTTATCCTATCAATTTCATGAGTACATGTAATACGATTTTTAAAAACTGGTGAATTTGGTCAATTTAGTATATACTGTGGACAGCAACCTTTAAAAAAGTGAATAACCATTCTAGAGCTGTATTATATATGTGACGTTTTGAACATTTTTAAATGCTATTATTATTACATTTCACGTTTCTTTGCATGGATGTGGTCTGCAAAATTCTACCGTATTTACTCGAGTCTAATGTGCCATCGAACCTAATGTACACCTCAGTTTTCAAAACCTTGAAACCAAAAAAAGTATTTGCTGGCGAATGTAAATTTGCCATTGAATCTAATGTGCACCTTAATTTTTGCAACATAATTTGGCCAAAAAAAGGTGAACATTAGATTCGAGTAAATATGGTAATTGCAGAGAATAGATTCCTTGGGGAGCCTTCATTAAACAACTGTGTACAAGCAATCTAAATTATACTGCAGTACAAAAACACCTATTTATGGAACCACCTTTTTCAGTGGCCCCTCCCCACCCCACCCCATTTGTGGAATGCTCTCTTGAGGGAAATTTGCTTAGTGCCAGTGTTGTCAGTTTTTCAGCACTAGGTAAAGGCATTTGGTCTTTGAGATGGTTTGATTTATTTACTATTATAGTTTTGGTGGTTGGGTGGGAAGGATATTATCCTTGTTATTTTATTACTGAGGATGAACAGTATTAGTATTTTTTAATGATTTGATATTTGTTGCATTTTTGTATTTCACCTATTTTGTTAGTTGCTTTGAGACATTTTTGTTGCTAAGAGCAACAAATTGAATAAATATATGCAGGTCCTGATTTTGGAATACAATGTACTCCCAGGAAATCATTATGAGAGTGTTTGCATAATGAGCTGATGATTTCCATTATTTCCTATGGGAACATTTCTATACTGTGATCCCTCTCTCTCCCTCCTGCCATGGTTTCTTCCTGAAATGGCTGCAACCAAACAGCAAGAGAGAGATAAAGAAAAAACTTATTTGTCCAATCTCTCCTGATTTATCCCTTCCCTCCCTGTGATTTCCCTCCCCACTCCCTCTCCCCATGGTTTCTGCCCCAAAATGGCTGCTGTTGCTGACCAGCAAAGCACAAACAAGGGAAAGTGGGCAAACTGACTGTTAGGATATCTGAATCTGCACTGTGTATAGTGAGGTTCGGGTGTAATTCTTTGTGTTCAGGTTAAGTGATTTTTTTGCAGAAAGTGTGGGCAGATAGTGGGACACATGGTTGAACATTTTTGAGAGAGGGCCACAATCCATAAATACTAGATACTGAGATGAATACAGAGTTTCTCTTTTACTTAGGGGATAAGATCAAGCCAGAGCAGCACAATAGCCAATAATCTATGTATTTGAAAGAGCCTTAAACTGTATTCTGGAAGGCTACTTCCAATCCGCCTGGTTGTAAATAGGCATTTGCTCCATTAGCATGTTCTGGAGAAATGAGAAGTGACCAGATGTGCTTATTCATTTGTGTAATATTCCCTAGGCTATGCAGCACTGCTTCTCTCAACTTCAATATGCATATTTGTTGGATTCCATCTATCTTGAGAGATAATGGAGTGGAGGCCTCTGGGGGTGGTCTAACTGCTGGATTAGCAGCACCAGGGTGATCTCCTGTGGGCCTGGGCAGTGCGTATGGAGGTCCTGGGCTTCCTAGATTACAAGACCCCAGGCAAACTAACTGATGCTGCATCTCAGAATATGAATGGGACATGCATTTAGTTGGGTGCCATTAGAACATACAAAATTGAAGGCTATCAATTCATTCAAGATCTCAAATTCATAACTGCCCAAAGTCAATTAAAAATGTATAATATAATTTAAAAGCACATGTGAAACATCAGAAGACCAAAAAATCAACAGCTGCTGAACTTTAGAGTGGAAATACATATTAAGAAGCATACATATTAATTCCCAACTGTGTGATGAATGTGGACAGGGAGCATGTGGCTGCTGACCCTTCTTTATAACAGCATCCACGTGTCATTCATGAGCAAATACAGTTGAGGAATATTCCTTGGGTAGGGTGCAGAATAGATCCTCCCTGGGAGAGGTAGAATAATATAATAATATGGTACCTCACAATGGGGAAAAAATGAAGAGTTTCAACAGTCCAAAACAGCTCCTTCCAAATTCCAAATGCTTTATCAAAGTAGCATTAGGACCAATTGGCAACTATTTGCTATGGGCAGCGAAACCAACCAAAAATATATTTTGCTGGTAGAAGATAGCTACCCATTTCCCCTTTTCCTACCTTGACATATTGAATGTCTGAGATAGCTCTCACTGAGTAGTCTGGAACATAAACTTGAAGAAATGAGTTCAACTGGTTGTTGCTATTTCCTATCGTTGGTGTCACTGCATCAATGCGATCCCCTCTGTTAAGAGAGTCTGAATGATTCAAGCCACAAGGACGAGGTGGTGACTTGTTTTCAGCTGGGGGAAAAGGAAAGAAAAAGATGCTTCAGAAAAAATTGTCTTAAGAGACTCACATGTTAAACTTTCCCATTGAAACAGCTTTTTGCTAGAGCTGTAATACTGCAGTGTACA
Organism: Lacerta agilis; assembly: GCF_009819535.1. Classification (NCBI taxonomy): domain Eukaryota; kingdom Metazoa; phylum Chordata; class Lepidosauria; order Squamata; family Lacertidae; genus Lacerta; species Lacerta agilis. Next base: position 52,583,451 of record NC_046316.1, read on the forward strand.
CTTTCAAACAGATCTCACTACTAAAATCCCAACTCTGAGGTTTCTTATCTTCATTTGTCTAGCTTCAGACCTATTACCAGGGGCGTCGCTGGGGGGGCAGTAGGGGCGGTATGCCCCGGGTGACAGGGGAGGGTGGGGTGACAAGCGACGGGTGGGGGTGACAAGCGGTGGCCCCTTCCGCCACTCCCATGCGCCACTGCTCCCTCCGTCACCCCGGGAGCAGCAGTGCACAGCCGAGTGAGCACCCTGTCCGTGCAGCGCTGCTGCTCCTGGGGTGACCGGCAGTGCATGGGGAGTGGCAGGAGGGGCCACCGCTTGTCACCCCCATGCGCCGCTGGTCACTCCGTCGCCCCGGGAGCAGCAGCGCACAGTGTCTAAAAATACCACAACAGCTCAGTGTCTAAAAATACCATTATGTTGGGATCCTTCATTTCCTTACAACAGTATAAAGAAAAAGGGACCCATGACCATTAGGTCCAGTCGTGTCCAACTCTGGGGTTACGGCGCGTTACTGGCCGGGGGAGCCGGCGTACAGCTTCCGGGCCATGTGGCCAGCATGACAAAGCTGCTTCTGGTGAACCAGAGCAGCGCACGGAAACGCTGTTTACCTTTCTGCTGGAGCGGCAGGGGCGTAGCAAGGGAGGGGCGGAGGGTGCGGGGGGGCCCGGGCAGCACCCCTGCTGGGGTGACACATCGGGGGGTGCCCCCGCCTCCTGGGCTTTTTTTTTACTTTTTTTAAAAAATCTTTTTAGGCAATTTTTGGCACTGCCGAGGTGGAGCTGCAGGGGCGGCCAGCGAGGAGGGGTGTCACCCCCCCCTCGCTGGCCGCCCCTGCAGCTCCGCCCCAGCAGCGCCAAAAATAGGCCCCCCCTTCCAGCGGCGGAGCTCGGCCTTCTTAAAGAAATCAGCCCCGAGTGCTCACTGGAAGGACAGATCCTGAAGTTGAGGCTCCAGTACTTTGGCCACCTCATGAGAAGAGAAGACTCCCTAGGAAAAAACCCTGATGTTGGGAAAGATGGAGGGCACAAGGAGAAGGGGACGACAGAGGATGAGATGGTTGGACAGTGTTCTCGAAGCGACTGGCATGAGTTTGGCCAAACTGCGGGAGGCAGTGAAAGATAGGGGTGCCTGGCGTGCTCTGGACCATGGGGTCATGAAGAGTCGGACACGACTGAACGACTGAACAACAACAACAGCTTGAGGACCTTGAACCTGTTCAGCACTGAGGTCAATACTTATTCCACTTCATGACTGCATGCCTCAAAAAAGCCTTATGTTTAAGCATGCTAATCTTCTAAAAGACAGCAAGACTTGAAAAGCTAATACGTTGCAGTTGAAAATGTGTCTAATTTTAATTTCAAGGCAGTATACTAAACACAAGTGTGGACAGGGTACTAAATCCTCCAATGACTGCAAGACAAACAGCAGGCAATTAAAACCTGTAGTGAGAATCTCCTTGTAGTTTGTAAAGCAAAAAATCAGGAGGTAAGAAGACAGGAAGTATATGTGAAAAATAAGAAAAACAAACACACAATTTTTCCTCCTGCTGATTAATTACAAAAAGAAAATTGTCAATATTGGGGAAAATGGGTTCCTCCAGAGAATAAACTATACAGAAGCTTTAATTGCACTATCAAGGCAGAGCACATGGTTTTAAGAGAATTCTAACTGCAAATTATCTCGAGTCAAATACATCTAACAAATATATAATTCAAAATATTCACTTTCTTAATTGTTATCCTTGATAGGTGTTATATAAATCTCATCTTTTTATATATAAAAAAACTCAATACCTCAATCTCCCTGTACTCAAATCTAAGGATACGTAGCAATGAGAATTTTACTTACAAACATTGTGCAATTTAAATCCGTTCTGTTGTAATTTAAACCCATTAATTTTTTTATCCTTCACTCAGTCCTGGTTACAGTTGTAGTTCTCCCCCTCCTTGATGACCATGTTTTAGCTATTGGGCAATTGCTATCACCTGTGTTGCTTTCTAGACAACACACCTATCTCCCATTAGAAGCATGACACACAGAATGAATACAGAGTTAGTGTAGAATTGGGGGGGGGGGGATCTAAAACAAATGACAATATTGTAAATATCAAAATCAGTTGTTTACAAATCTAAGGTTGATGCCTAGTGTCAAATTTGAGGAAGCTTTGAGCAAACTGTCCTCTACCCCTGAGTGTCCTCCACACAAAAGAAAAGAAAGATAGTTGCTGGAGTTGCCAACATTTCACTTGCTGCTTCTCTGTCCTTGCTGCTGCCTACGTCTGCACCTTACCCTGACCCCCAATCATATTTACCAGACCAGGCAACGCACTGGGGGCAGCATGCCTCTGGCAGATCAGCTTCTGGGGTAGTAAAAATGGCAGTCGCTGCTGCAGCATCTATAAGCCCCAACATTTGTCCCAGGATTCAGAGTGGGGCTGCTGGGCCTGCCACAATGTCTCTATCTTGTTCTTACCCAACAACTAAAGTTTTAAAGGTGAAAGAACTTGAATGAAAATTCTTCATCTACGTATTATTAAATACCAATAAGCATGAAGTTGTATCCCAAATGTTACAAAGGTTGAACAAGAGGAAAGCAGCTCAAGCAACCAATTTCCCCCTTGGTCTCCTCCCCCTCTACAGCCCCCTGGACCCCATAAAACACCACCTCAGAGGGCAACTGTTTCTATTGAAAAATATTGTTTGAGGTGATGTGAAAGAAAACTGCTGAAAATTTCCCTCACCCATAGTATTGAAGAAACAAAGCCAGCACTTTGCTGCTCATGTTCAAACCACTGACCGTAGCACAAAGATGGCGTAAAAGTGGCATATAGGCAGCACTATAACATTTAGACAGATTAAATAAATTAACAATATTTAATTAAAAGGTGTCATTAATTGAGCAAGTTTTTAAAAAAAAGACTGTTGAACATATTTACTAGAAGAACTTACAAAATCTATAGGTAGAAGGCACAATCTTAAAAAAAACCCTATTCCCCTTTTTAATCACACATCAGGAAATGTCACTTCCAAGATGGTGCCTGCTATAACATAGAATTGGAAGGGACCACGAGGGTCATCAAGTCCAGCCCCCTGCAATGCAAGAATATGCAGCTGTCCCATATGGGGATCAAACCTGCAACCCTGGCATAATCAGCACCACACTCTAATCAACTGAGCTATCCAGGCTAGCTAACACCTAACATGTAGGAACATAGTCAAAACAAAATAAAAAATAATAATAATTCCTTCCAGTAGCACCTTAGAGACCACAGTGGACCATAAATACTGTTTTATTCATATGCAAATGAATGTAAATGTAAATGATTTCATTTACTGACATATGATTAATCAACTAAAATTTCTTTGAATATATAGGAGAGAAAACCTTCAGGAACCACAACTGCAGGGAGCATAGCTGCAACCTGAAATTCTTATCAACTATGTGGAAGAGCCCACCTGGCCCAAGAGCCTCTCAAACAGTACTGCTGACTAAGACAGATAGGGATACACCAGGCCTGGCGCTGTGAAGAAAGGAGATGAAGACCACAGCTGCTCCTATCAAAGTGACTGAATAAATTTAAGTCAGATTGGATTCCGCCCCCCCCCCCCAAGGTATTGGAGCCACAATACTATGTAATTCCTTCCATTCTGTAGGGAAGTGAGAGGAAAAATTCCTACTAGTTATATAGGAACAGAAAAATCTGGACGATTCTGTAGAGATGCATTATGTAAAATATTTCAGGACACTTTTGGGGGGGGGTGCCCATTCAAACAGGTTACAATATAAAGCAGAGAAAATGAGAAAAAATGTTTTAAACTAGAAACAACAAAACAACACTCATCATATAATTTAAAATAGCCCCTAAAAATCATATACCAACCAACCAACCAACCAACCAGTAAAGCATCATGCCTTGAAGGCTGGTTGAAAGAGACAATGTTTTCAAGGCCTTCTGAAAACCCTGTAGTGTGATGATGTCGGTCCAAGAGAATGGAATTCCAAATCTTTGGGCCACCACAGAGAAGAACATCTCCCTGGCCACTGACCTTTCAGCTCTAGTGAGAAGACACACCAGGAAAGGTTCCAAAGCAGATCTTTAAAGTGTGGGCAAGATGGTACAGGAACCTGCAGCTGGGTACAAACCATTTAGGCTTTAAAGGTCAAAAGCAGCACCTTAAATTGAGCCTTGAAATATTGATAATCAGTACAACTAATATAATTAAGCTGTCACAGACACCAACTGTCTAGACCCTTGTAGGATTTTGGCAGATGCATTTTTGACCAGAAAAAGTTTCTGAACCATCTTTAAAGGCAAGCCCATGTAGAGCACATTGCAGGCATCTAGTCTGGGCATGACCAGAGCATGGATCACTGTGGCAAAGTCACCTCCTCTAGATGGGGTGGAGCTGAATCTTGGGGAAAACTCTCCTGGCCACTGACACCACCATTACTAATTACCACTATGCACTTTCAAAAACCTCAAGTTCTGAGACAACAAAGGGTGTTATATTGCTGAACAAAACTGGATTCCAATTTGCAGAACTCTGTCTTGGTAACAATTTATTTTGCTCACCTTCCAAGATGCGTACCTTTGCACAACCAATACAGAAAGATAATCATAACACAGAAAGATAATCTTAGCTTCTATCTTATAGATGATCACTGTCAATACAGAGAATGGGACTGTATCATGTTGAATGAGACAAGGTAGATCCCAAGGAATTGGTCCTTCATTATTGAAGGCTATTATGTCTCTTATCAGGCCGGTTGTCCCGCTTCTTGGGAAGCATCTCTGCTGTGACTGAAGTGGTATGTTGTACAGAATTAGGAGATGCTTAGAGAAATCTCAGTGCAGGTAAGAGGCTACTTCCTAGTGCAAGAGTACAAGGAAATCCCCGAGAACAAAAGGTGGCTTTGGGATTTGGAAGTGCTTTGAATGCCCCCAAGTGCACTTCAGTTATGATGCCTTAGAAGCCAGACACAAATGGAAGAACTAGATACTGACATGTTTGAAACTGACAGTGGCAGACGCTGGTGAAATGTCAGCAGGCATCTTGGGAGGCTTGGAAGCCTTAACAAGGAAACACCTGGTGAAGGGGAACAAGAGAAGGCTGCCGGAGTTGGAACCTGGGAGGTCAGAGCAACTTCCAATGGTAGCATGCATAGGGATTGCTTGCCTCAAACAACAATACCTGTAGCTGCAAAAGCATGTTTCCACATGATGAATTAGAATTCTCTAGCTATTCAAGAAGGTTTTTGACCGGGCTTGCAGATATGGCCAGTATGACAGACTGAGGGCCAGATTAGACATGTTTATCATGTAATTTCCTTCACAAATACCCAGTACATGGGTGTGGGTGGGTGTCATACTGGGACAGTGGTATGAGGTTTAACCCTTTGCCCTCGCTTGATCCTAGGTTGGATCAGTCTTCCCTTTACCTGCTATTCACAATGGAAGGAAAGCCCCCTTTGGAGCCAATGGGAGATGGTGTTGGGTGTGTGGATATTGAACGCAGTGGGGGTGGGTTAAATGCTCCCTTTCCTCATCTCACGGTTCTGATCAAGCCCAAGGCCTCCTGTGTGAGCTATTTGTGAAAGAAAAAACAACTATACAAAGGCAATAGTCACATCTAGTTTGGCCATTCCTGACTCTTTTTGTAGAGTGCCTTACTTCAGTGTTTTTCAACCACTGTTCCGCGGCACACTAGTGTGCCGCGAGATGTTGCCTGGTGTGCCGTGGGAAAAATTCCAGCCAGAATATCAGCTTTGTGTTCAGCCACAGGCCCTGGTTGCGCACTGAATAAAGTATTTTATAATTTTTTCATATTTCTGTTTACTTACTATTTCATAATAAAGTAATTATAAAATACTTTCTTTGTGTTTATTTGATTCCTATTCAAGAGAATTACTTTATATATAGTCAATATAGGCACAGAGTTAAATTTTTTAACATTTTCTAATGGTGGTGTGCCTCGTGATTTTTTTCATGAAACAAGTGTGCCTTTGCCCATAAAAGGTTGAAAAACACTGCCTTACTTGTCAGAGGTGGCTGTGGAAAGGACTGGCAAAGACATTTTTCAGAGCCCTTTTTTCAGATCTCTCTCTCCTGTGTGCAATCCGAAAGAAATTGGACAGGAAGGTGCTAACTCCCCCGCTCACCCTATGCAAAGAACACTACTGTTAGAAGTTACTGCTTCTAATTTCCTCCAAGTTTCCCTTATGCCTGTGGGGTCAGTGCAGTCACAATCCCGCATACAGAAGGACTGCAATGAATCCAAATTTGGTGGCAGTGGCAGGGGGTTCTGTATGTTTTGAATGATAGGAAACAAAAAACATACCTGTGTTGTTGTTTTAAAAAGTCTTCAATGTTAGTAGTCAAGGAAAGCTTCTCCATGACTGAATATATTATGTGGACTTCCCACAGGCATCTGGTTGGCCACTGGGAAAGCAGGATGTTGGACTAGATGGGCCACTGGCCTGATCCAGCAAGCTTTTCTTATGTTCTTATAAAAGAAGCACTGATTTTTGTTTCAGTGTCCTTTTGCTATTAACTAATCGCAAACAAGCTCAAGCACCTACCTGTCAGGCATGATCTTGCCTGCATTTCTCCAACAAAATGGGCATCTGGTAAATGCAAGCTGTTGCTGATTCAATAGAGGGTAAGTGCAGTGACAAGAAGGGTAAAGAAGAAACGTGCAAGTTTACCTGGAGTACCTGCTGCTAATAATTCTGTTCTGCTGACAACAAAGGTACGAGACAGGGACAAGGGAACTAGATGAAGGAGGGAAAGAAAAAAACAGATGAGGTCAGGATCAGTGAGGATGCTGGTATCTATAATCAACAGGAGAGAGGATCACTTGACACATAATAGAGAACTAATATTCAATTCAAAATTAGAGGAAAAAATAAAGGGGCAAAAAACAATGAAGGGACATAAAGCAATGAAATGCTGATCAGAAACTTACTAAAATAGTACAAGAAATCAGGAGTTGTGCAACTATACACGTTCCCTATATACTAACCATGAACAGCTTTTCATTTAGGAACGATAGTTCATTAGTCCTCTTGGGGACCCAGCACTTACTAACAATGATATAAAGCAATGTTTTAATGACATATTGTTTGTTTGTTAGACTGTACACAACTCAGATTTTTTGAAATATTAATCAGTATGTTAATGCTTTTAAATAAAAATATATGACAAAAATAAGGTCTGTGTAGCACAAGGCGTCAAGATATGTAATGTAAAAGTAGTAGTATTTTCACAAGCTTATCCGTTTTGATCGTATGTTATAAAATGCAATGGTAAGTCCAGCTCATCCCACTGCATTAGTCAACATGGGCCTCATAAAATTTTAAAAAAAAACACATTGCCCTCATTTTTTCCAGACAAGAACAGCGTTTCGCTCTGTAAAGTCTTTTGGCTGTCATCAAAAACAGCTATTGCAGAGGGAGCTGCAACTTTTATTTCTTACAACTATGAATTCCTTTAAGATTTCATCCTATTCCAGGCATTATGGAAGATATCAGGCATCAAGACAGTACAGAGACTGAAATGGTTTAATAGGAAAATGCAGCAGCAAGACAGCAAAGATCAGCACCAGCCACTTTAGTACCAGACCATGCTGACACCAGGCAGGCCTCCCGCTTCTCCCCACACCTCCTCCAAGATGTAAAAGGCATTGCTCTGGAGAAGTGATTATTGCAAGGGAAAGGCTCAAATGACATCTGGAAGAGGGATTTATCCCCTCAAATGCAGAAACATGGAAAGAAGTGGGTGAGAATGCAGCACCAGCATGTGATACTAAATCAATCAATCTGAAATTGCAAGAGCAATACTTTCTTTTCCAGTAGAATGGTTGCATAAAAGCAATGCTACAGAAGAAACCAGGGCTTGTCTCACCTTGTCTGTCTCCAGAGGCTAGGAAACCCTCTGGAGCAGATTGAGGGGGAACACAGGAGACAGGAGAGGGGAGAAGAGAAACTGGAAGTAGATTTCTGTTACCCAAGTGGACAGACACCATTGGATTTTGCCCTATACAGTGGCACCTCGGTTTTCGAACAGCTTTGTTCGCGAAAACTTGGAATTCGAGCACAGCAAACCCAGAAGTAGTTGTTCCGCTTTACAAACATTTTTCAGAATCCGAACTGTTCCGTTTTGAGTGTTACACTTCCTTTTTCAGTGCCACACTTCCATTTTGAGTGCCCCCCGCTCCTGCCTGCACGGGAGTAGAAGCTGGACCAGGGCAGCTCCGCGCTCCCCAGCTAAGAGATCCCCACACCCGCTCCTGCTTGCACGGGAGTAGGAGCTGGATCGGGGCTGCTTACCTGGAGAGGTGCAGGCTCCTTCACACTTTTCCATTAAGGAGTGTGTGGCTGTGTTTAATAATAATAATAATAATAATAATAATAATAATAATAATATATTTATACCCCACCCATCTGGCTGGGTTTCCCCAGCCACTCTGGATGGCTTCCAACAAAATATTAAAATACAATAGTCCTTCAGATATTAAAAGCTTCCCTAAACAGGACTGCCTTCAGAATACAGAAGTTTAGAGGAGCATAGGGTAGCAATGTGGAAACAGCCCAACAGCTGCTTCAGCAGTAGTTTGGGGGCTCTCAGATGCTGCTGCCGGGCTGCCTCCACCTTCACCATCCCAGCAATTATTCTGCCTGGCTGCCTTCAGGTGGTGCAGGGGCTCTGATGCTGAGGTGGGGGCTCTTTTAAACTTCTCCCTTGAGGAGAAGGAGCTCTCAGAGGGAAATCAGAGCCTTCCCGCTCCCCAGCTGAGCTGCCCCATCCAGCTCCTACTCTCGTGCAAGCAGGAGCAGGGGAGGGGATCTCTCAGCTGGGAAGCAGAGGCTTCGTGCTCCTCAGATGAGCATTTAAAATAAAAATTGAAACTATCCAGAAAACCACAAAGCCATTAAATTGCAACTCATGAAAAAGCAGCAACACAACAAATTGAAAAAAGCAAACCAACCGCAAATGAATCAAAATCACAAGAAAACAAAACAACACTGACCCTAACCCTAATTCTAATCCTTACCCTAACACTAACCCAATCCTAAAATTAACCCTAATCCAGAAATGGTCTTGTTAGATAGTACAATTCATGTTAAATTGCTGTTTTAGGGGTTGTCTGGAAAGGATTAATCCATTTTGCATTACTTTCTATGGGAAAGCGCGCCTTCGTTTTGGAACTCTTTGGTTTTAGAATGGACTTCCGGAATGGATTAAGTTTGAGAACCGAGGTACCACTGTAACTCTTAGGCAGTTGTAAATATGTATCTTAGCACAAATATAAATAAATCGCTACCGGTACACCTTAGCCTACAGAAAGTATGTGCTGTCTCCCACAGATGAAACACATAGCAAGTACTCTAAAACAAAGCCAGTTTTCCAACAGGGAAAAGGCATAGAAATGCCCACATAATCCCAGTGGAGGCTGATCCATTTGGGCCAAAGGGCACTGCCCCTCCAAACTCCGTCTGCCTTCATCCAGCCCCCACCTGCTTGCCTTCTTACTTATAATTTATATACTTTTATATTGCATGTCATCTTCCTCCTCCTTGGGATCAACACTGCCCTTGCAGAACTCAGCAGGGACAAAACTAGAATTACTTAGCTCTGGCTCCACCTACTGTTCCATCTCCCTATCTTCCAGCCACCACTGAATAATTCCACAGCATGATGGAGAAAAGCTTTATTATAAAGACAAATATGAACTAATCAAACTCTGGCAAAGGCCTTCCAACAATCTGAACTTCAGAAAAATCTGAAGTTCTGTTACCCAGGAAGTTTTCATTAACCAATGTGACAATCATTCCACTAGGCTGCATAACAAAGGGAGAGAAGTAAAGTAGTGCTGTTGCACTCTTGCTGAGAGATCAGCTGCCTGTGGCTCCCCCCAGCTGTCATCTAGCAGCAGTCATTCCATCAGGCTACCTGAACTGTTCTCATCTCAGCTGTTATATGAACTGTAACAGTGCCCAAGTGTTTTTATCCTCGTTCCTTTCCCCCTTGTCTGCCATGTCTTTCAGATTGTAAGTCTGAGGGCAGGGATGATCTTTCTGATTTTGAAAATGAGTTGGGAGCCTTTTTGGTGAAAAAACAGATTAAAATGCTTTAAACAATAAAATAAAATGGAAACCAACTGTCAATACCACCTGATAGGAGTGAGATCAAACTTATGATAGCCTACATCATTATTGTATCCCTCACATAATGCAAACCTCTTATTTATTTGTAGAAGTGTCAACTACTTGACTACAATTGTTCTGACAGCTTAAAAAGAAATCATTGCTGTTTCTTCTACCCATTAACCTTGAAGCAATCTGATACCGGCATAGAACCTGAAAGAGACTTATTTGAATGTCTGCTACATCCTCCCACATTCTTCCTTAACACTCTTACTAAATACAGATTCATGGTACTCCTGTCAGCCAAGTCCCCCCCCCCTCTCCCCACTGTTTTGCCATCTAACTGAAGAGGAGTTATTGAGAACTTGAAGGCTTGCACACTATTTTCTGATGTTTTGGTTGGCCTAATAAAAGGTATTGCTCTAATATGGATTTCTGGATTTTTAGAAGATTAATTTATTGATTTGGAAAAAAGAGAGAGAGAGATTTGCAATGGTAGGCAGACCTGCTCTCCAAGCAGCTTATTTTCTTCTTTTGTCCCGACAATTTTTCAGTACAAAAATTAACAAGAAATGTTAAGCTACCAAATCTAAATACTCTGCTAGATTTGTGCCAATAAACATTCTGCGGCATTCTAATTAAACACTTCTGATGGCTTAAGGTTTCCTCCATGTCAAGCTGTTTATGTTGACAGGCACCGTTATGTACTGCTTCATCAGATTTAATCAAAAACTAAATTTGTTCCTGTAGCCCTCAACACCCCAGCAGTAGGGGATGTTTGTTCTGGAAGGAATTTCAAACAGAGAAATTAAGAAATTACCTGGTGATGCTGTGAGAGCCATCACTCCATAGTAAGAGAATGCACCAGCCTCAAACTTCATTCCCTCTTTCCCAGCCTCCACTTCCACTTTCCCCTGTGGAGAAAAGATGACAGTGTTCCTAGTGGGTTCAAAAGTATTCCTGCTTTGAGTTAATATTCATCCCTCATCTGAAGTTCAATAAGATCAACATGTGAGGCAGATAAAGCTTTTTAAAAAACAACAACAACACAGTTTCTTTTTCCATTCATATTCAGTGTTCTAGATACTGCAGTTTCTCAATCATGCACAAATATATCACAAATATATGGGTAAAAATAATTCTTCAGGATTCTGAATACTTGAAAAAGGCTACACTACATGCATAATATAATCTTTCAGGGCCTCTGTGTAGTTTCATTGCACAACATATTTCTGAAAATAAATTGGGCAAGTTTACTTCATTAGAATTGTGCTTTTTGTCAGCTGCTGAATAGGGTGCCCCTGCATCTAATATTCACCCTTCTCACTTGGGTTAGGTAACTGGACTATTCCTTGGAATGCATGAGTGGTACTTGCTTATTTCTCTCACCCCTCTAGTCTTTTAAAGAAATAATATATCTGGCAAGAGTTGCACTATTGCTACAGCTTTCAGGAAGCTGCATTGTCACCTGAGTGTGAAGATATTACGATGTTGCATGAGAAAAAATGTAAATCAATGCATAGTTACATGCAGTATTTTTAATTTGGAGATAATGTAAGAAAAATACACAGCTGGATAACAGTAGGATCCGTTCTGTCCACCTGCAATGGCTCCGACAGTAGCAGAATCTTGGCATTAATTCAAGATTGTTGTTATGTTACAGGATATTTTATAGGATAGCAATTCTAACCACACCAGTGCCACAAGTGTACATTATTGCTAGTCATTCATATAAAATGGGGTGATACGGCAGCAGAACAGGGAACCATCTAGTACTAAGTTGAGATGATGGATTATCTGCAATGTATGCGTGTGTGTGTCTGTCGGGGCTCTTCCATGAAATGCCACCCAAAAAGTTCTATGACAATATGCATTGCATCCTATGCCAACAGTAAGGACAGGTCTACAAAGGAACATCCCACGCTACTGATTCAACATATTGTTAAGCCCAAGGTGTGAGAAGCAGTACCCAAAAGAGGAAGCAAAACATTATGCACAATTCTGCAAACATTATAGGCTTTCAGTAGCACCTTAGAGATGATTTTTTTTATTTTTTATTTTGTTTTGACTATGGCAGACCAACACGGCTACCTACCTGTAACTGGAATTATAGGCTTTGCCACTTATCTTATCCCCACAGTCCCCTACAGCACACCATTTAGGGAATGGTTGATTTCAGTGTGAATGAGGACAGGTACTATTGGCCTTGTAGAAAATCAGCTAATCTGGGTTCTAACATAAACATTATTCTCCAAGTAAAAGCAACCTACATCATACAGACAGTCATTTCTATATTGCCCTACATATAGGGATCCAGAAGAAAAATGCTGTTAACTAACCAGTTTGCCTTATTTGTTTCAGTAATTGCTACCCATTATACTCACAGTAATGCTAGAACAACTTTTGTAGTGTTAATCAGGAAATTATTCAAAACAAAAACAGACAATGCTACACCAGGTGTGGCTACTCAAAGTGAGTACAATTCTCTCCCCCCCACCCGACAATTCTGTCTAATGTTTTGACAGTCTAAATCTTTTGCCATCATGTCATCTTGTTGCATGTTCTCAGTCCTACATCACTGGCTTTGTTGGTGGGGGCAACATTGATAAGTCTGGCAAAAAGTTGCCCTTTTGGACATATGCTCCCTTTCAATAATCATTTCTAATTTATCTCCAAGAACATTTAGGGCCTTAACAGTTATTAACTGACTAGTAGAAAAAAAAATATCAAGGCCATCTGTGCTATCTCACATACAAGTTCTGCAGCAACCCAGCTCGATGAATGTTTTAATGCTCTAGTAAAGAAGCAGACACTTGTTCCCCTCTCCCCTAATAGAATATTTTGAGTGTGTGCATGTCCATCTCCACCTTCCCACTAAGTACCAAAGAGATCAGTAGGAAGGGAAGACTGACACAGAAAGCAGGAAAGTGAGATGGATTGTATGGCTGAACAGACAACAGCAACACATAATTCACCATGGGGGGGGGGGGTTGAACTACTGCTATCCTGACAAATTCTTTTTCTGTTACGCATCACATTCCAAGATAAAGTGGCTATTGATGGAGAATGCCCACCTATTAGCTGATGTAAAGAAAAGTGGAAGAATAGTTTTTCACACGAGGAAAAAAAACCTAATATACTAACTGACTAAACAAAGTATCCAAAAGGAACAAAGGATGCATTCCTCATTTTAACTTTTGCGACCTTGCCTCCAAGAAGCTGGAGGAAAAGTAGGCTAGACATACACCACATTCCACAAGATTCACATAAGATGCTACACAAATCACCTCCTTCCATGAAGCAAAGCTACAAAAAGTAACTATCCATATAGTTAGTTATAAGTGCACAGGACGACTCATATAGTTAAGGTGAGGCTGTCATTATATGCCTCAATACTATTTAGCTTATAAAATGGGGTATGTCTGGCTGATAACTTCACACTTGCCATACATGGTATAGCTATAAAGTGCCAAATTTCAAACTGATAAGATTCAAATTGCCACCGATATAGCAAGTTTTAGAAGTGCTGAAAACTGAACTTTGACCGTTATTACCAGTTAACAATGAATCACACACACACACACACACACACACACCAATTTTGCTGAAAGCCACCACTGATTTAGTCAGGCTTGTTCAACATCCCACACTTTCGTTGGTTTGGCAAAGTTCTAATCAGTGCAAATGTTATTACGGTTTTCCTGACCCACTGAAATCTATGGAAAACAAATACTGGCAAACTATTACCCTGCACGACAAAGCAAAAGTGAAGCTAAGATTTTGCCAGAAGTGCAGTGTTTGCAGAGGGAGCCACCTAATTTTAATAGGCATTGCATCTACTTTGCCACCACCTGCAATGCCTATTCATATAAAATATCACAGTGGGGTGCAGATGATAGATGAGGGCTTGTCAATTCATGTTGGGTCTCTGGGAGCATTTGAAAGCATGGGTGACTACATACAATAACCATGCAGACAGCCCCCACAGTTTTCCCTTCCTATATGGCAGTGTGGTGCAGTGGTCAGGAATCATCAGACTTTTGGAGTCCACAGACATATTTGGGAACCCCACAAATGTACACACTTCACTGTAATCCAATCACACTGCAACTCTATATACACTCCAGCCCACAGTGAATGCCACACACCGAATCTCCCCTCACAAATATCCTCCAAAACACACTGAACCCCCATTCCCACAAGTTTTCCAGGACAGTGAAACCCCCCCCCCCAAAGTATTGAATCTCACAACAACCACGTGAGGTTGACCACGTGCAAAAATAGCGATTGCATCAATGTGACACACATGCCACCTACTAGAGGGGACCACATGCCACAACCACACATGTATTCTGCACCGCAACCCTGAAGGGCAAGGACCCTCCAATCCAAGAGCTGGATGCAAACTCCCTGCTTAACCCTGCTTTTTTGTTTTATAAATGTTATTGGAAATTTTAAAAACATTTAGCAAACACAAAGTGTTTTCCAAGAGAAATATATGTACCGATGTTACGTCTTTTATGCAGCCATCCACATGGCATCAAAACAAACTTGGAAAACCATTTTACATTACAAATTCAGCTCACATTCACAATGTTAAGATAATTTCTGCATAGTAGCTGCTCCAACTGAGACAGAAGGCAGATTACTATACTGCAGTTAATAAACAATAAATTAATTTTATCCAGCCTGAGAATTTCCATGGACTCTTCATCACTGAAATGGTGAGCAAACAGTTGCTCAGGGAAAATGCCAACATTAAACGAAAGAACCACCACACATGGAGCCTGGAGGAGGATAGTGGCTACAGATCAGACCTGGCCCACCAATACGGGAAGCCAAACAAAGAAAGAGCAGATGTGGAGGAGGAGGAGGAGGAATAGGCTGAGAGCTGCAAATCTTGTGGGAGTGGAAGAAGAATGCCCAGGACAAGAGGACTGAAGAGCAATCAAGGCAACCTGCTGCTGCATCAAGCAGGGGCACCAGCTTCCCATTCCTTCCTACAGCTGTGAGGGGTAGGGTGAGATGATCAGTCTTCTAAAGTAATCATTCGCACCTACAGTTTTCTACAGTAATATATTCACATGTAAAGCAAAGTGACCTTTGGTTCAGATGTGAATACATTTAAGGGTGACTTAACTCCAAGGGCAAAGCAGAACAAAGACATTAGCAAGTCAGTAGGTGGTGCTGTTCTCTTAGTAAATATAATGATGGTAATAGGCAATGCTAGGCTTCAGCGCTGACCACATGTAGCAAACCACCCAAAAAACCTTTTGCCCAGCCTAAATGGTAATATACCTTTTGGGTAGGGAGCATATTTTGCAAAACCTCCCTTTGAGCTTGTTTGCTTCTTGCTCATTTCCAATCTCTTCCCTGCTTTGGTGCCATTTTCATTGTCTAGTATGACTTCACTCTCTGGCTGGGATCATGCAAGGAAAATCAAGGATCATGCAATGAATGTAATTACATCCTAGAGCTACAAGCCAATCAGATTTGGTTACATGATGATGTCATTAACAGTGACCAAAAAGAATTAAAAGTGCAGTTAATACATCCTCACAATCAACCAACTCAATAACTATTAGCCCTCACTTCATTTGGACCAACAACGCTTTTTCAGTGCACTCCCTAAAATTGCCAAAAGAGGGAGCTAATTTTTGCCATTACTGGAACAATTCACAAAAGCTTACCCCTAGTAAATACTATTTGTTTGCTTTCCATCATTTCCTTAGAAATTTTAATTACACACAAATCCTTTTTCACTTCAGAACTTGCTAATATTTAATACATGCCTTCACTAATTTTAATCAGAAACTCCAAGCAAAAGAATAAGAACATAAACACTACTGTACTAAAGGAAAGTTGAATTGCTTTACTTGAAGGCTAAGTGGAAAACTAGAAAACACACTACTAATATAATCAGCAGTTGCTTGAATGGCTTTTAAAATGTAAATAGCAGACACAGGCTGATTCATGCAAATAGCCAAAAAACATGCTACAAGTGTCCCAATCCAGGTCAGAGGTTCCACATTGGCTACTTGTTCGTTTGTTTTTTAAGCCATTCACGTTTCTAATTTTACCCTAGTGTACATCATCTTGCATGTACATACCCTAGTGTACATGCATATTGCAGTCAGGCAGAAAAAAGCAAGCCAAGATAGGATCCCTGGCTCCCTTCCCATTAAGGCTCTAAGCCAGCCTTTTCCAACCCATGATTCTCTGGATGTTGAACTACAACTCCCACCATCCCCAACTATTGGCCCAGCTGGTTGGAGCTGACAGGAACTTTAGTCCACCAACATCCAGAGGGCTGAAAAAGGCTCCTCTAGGTAATATATAGAATATAGTCACTGTTGCTCAATTTTGCTGCAGGAGAGAAAGATGCTCATATATTCATAGACCTGACCTGTAAAATTAGAACGAAGTAATCAACAGGCTTGTTTCGCTGATAGAGGTAGCATTCAGGGGCTTTCTTGTTCTTCTCATCATACTTCAACTCCTGAATCACATTGGGATGCTTCAGTAGCCTTAGGAGGATCTTTTCAGACATCTGGGATGGGCCAAATGCTTCAACCTCTGAAGACATAAACACAACTTGACATTTACCCCACGGTGCATTAGATGACTCATGTGGATCACTACTTTGTATCCATCAGACAAAATACATTTGCAGACCTAATTTTCGGGTTTTGAAGACAAAAGCGATCCCCTTATCAAACTGCTCAGTAATCCCACAGTTAGTCTAGTGACCACCTCAGAGCATATCCTAATATTCTTTTTATCATGAAACAAATGATCACAAAATCAGCCCAGAGACCAATTTTGTGATGCACATCAAGTTCAAAGAAACACATAGTTAATTCTAGCCCCAGAAATGCAGACTTTCTCTTTCAATTAAGTTAGTTTCCAGATTGTGGTAAAACAGCAGTTTCAATTTAGAGAGATGCAAAAATATGCAAATTGTATTAAGCCTATTTAGAAAGCTGGCATCACTAAAGCTTCTTCTTGAATTGTGAATGAAAGTATTTTCTGCAGTGACTGGAGGCTTTTAATATTTGCTTTTTATAGGCCTAGAAGTCCTATATGTGTTTATTTCAGCTCAGCCACAACACAAATTAGAAAAAGGGGCCAGTGAGCCTGATCCAAATTGGGTCAGTGATCCAAGCAGGATGGCAAAAGTGAGACCATTTTCAAATAACTATTTGAAATAACTATTTCAAATAACAAATAACAGTGGCTGTCACAAAATGCTTTTTCCACTTTTAAAATCTTGCTATCTGACACTTCCACAAGCATAAAACTAAAATATTCTCAACATGGGGCACAGTTAATATAATGAAATGCAATGCACCAATCTCAACATTTCTGCTATATATTTATTCATATTGCTCAAACAGTCTAAACATAATATCTTAAATGGCTCTGAGCAGGATTAATATTTCAAGTCTAATACATCATCTCTCCTTACAAAAGCATACAAGCACTAGAATCATAAAGACTGCTTTTGGAGTCCGTGTGTAAGACATGGGTCATTCTGTGCAAATTAGTTTAAGAAAGATATTGTACATTTATTATCTATAAATCCCACACTCCCTATGGGGAGTCTTCCTCTTGAAGTAGCATTAGCAAATGGGTCCCAACTACAAGACTCATAGAACATAACTGATATATAACTTCAGCCAACATACTCTCATGTGACTTTCTATCTAGAGCACAATTTTCTAGAATGAAAGTGATATTCAGAGACAATAGCTATTCTAATCCATAGACTTGCTGCTAAGGCTGCCCAAGAATCAGCCAAACCTCTGGACAATGTTAGACTAAAGACACCTGCCCATTCAAAAGAGGGTCAGGATTCCTTTTTTTAGTCTAATAGGCTACTATCATACCCACTGATAGGAATTACAAACTAATATTACAAATCTCCTGAATAGTAGGCATTTAAAAACACCTATAAATCCAGGAACAGCTTGTAGATAGAAGGTTGCATTCTCACTCTTGATTCCAGATGCTCTTCCAATAAAAGACACTTCGCATCACAAACTATTTAATGAAGGGTCCACAATCATTTCCTGAGCTATTTCTTCTGAGAATCTATTTGCTGAAACTTAGGGCCAGTGTGTGTGTTACTTGTAGTTCTGTGTAACTCTTGCCCAACTTTTTTATTTAATAAACAAAATAAGAGGAAGGACGGGAAAGGATGCTTAATTCCCTTCCCACTGGGCATTTTATTTCTCAAAATTTCTCAACAAACTCCTTTTTCCCTACAGCATAAGAGAGAGATGCACAAACAGATGGAGATTTTGAAAGGAAAACAGCCAGTAGGGAAGGGGTTAAGTACCCCTTCCCTACCCACCCTCTGCTTCTGTTTACAATACCCAGTAACAGCTTCTCATTAAATTGTTTCTGTTGCCAGTTTTATTTGTGATTACTGTTAATTTTATGATGCCAATTGGTTTATTTTGTTTCAAATTTTTATTGTTAATAGTGATTTTAATGCTATTGTTTGCTGCTCTGGTATTCTTGACTGTAGGGTTGTTGGCATCTGTCTGTCTCAAGAGACAATGGAGTGTGGGGGTGAAGTCAAACTGCTGCACTAGCAGCACTAAAATGACTCCCACCAGAGCTACTACCCCTCCCCTAACACTCCATAAATACCCAACTGACTAAAGGGGGGACTGCAAATAATACAGTAAATAAATAAAAGTCACAGAAAACTTCCACAGATTTATATAATTGCAGGGTTGGAAGGGACCCAAAGGGTCATCTAGTCCAATGCCCTGCATTGCAGGAATCACAGCTAAAGAATCCCTGACAGATGGTTCTATGTACAGGGTAACATGAAACGTGGCCTTCAGTCTGTTGGACTGTACACTGTGGCACTTCTACATCCCCATCTCCCAGATCCACTTTTAATTTAAGTTACTGACCCTCCTCTCATTAGTGTCCTGGAGAGCGAGTGTCAAAACCAAATAATGAAGGGAATTAAAAAGGGGGAGGGGTAAACAACAATGGCATGCTGTATCACTCTCTAGGAACCAACCTTTGTGTCAGCTTGCACTGCCCCACCCACCATATCAGCAGACTCTACTAGCAAATCAGCTCTTGGACCCTGGAGTGATCAAACTGTGATAAGCCACACTTGCCTGTTGCTAGGAAACGGTGCATTGCCAACAGCAACTGTGGTGATATTTTAACCTTCATTTCGCTGTCTGTCTGTTTGAAGGCAGAGAAGTCCTGCTTTCTCTCTCGATGGGCTACTTTCTTTTTGGTCTTGTTATCAGCTGGAGATGGAGAAATAAAACAATAATTCAACCAGGGTCCAACATGAACACTGGGTGACACTGTATAGAAACAGGAATAAGCACACATACATTATGCCATTCTCATAAAATAAAAACTCTTGAAGTTATGTGCGCAATCACTGCCAACTGCAATCAACAGCACAGGAAGAATCTCATGCACCTATATGAAGATCCATTCATCTGCTTACAAGATTTTGGGGTTATTTAGCTCCTAACACCTGAATAATTACAAGCATTTAAGTTCAAGTCAGAGTGTGAAGAAACTTATGACTCTATTTTCATGCTGGGCTGAGAACATAAAAATCAGCCAAAAGACTTCCTGTATCAGCACAAAGGGACACCTTGTGCCAGAAGTAATCAGTGCTGCTCTATAAGCAGCACTGTAATGTCCTTATACATTGCACAATAACTCTGCAATGGAAGTATTCTGGGAAAGAGTTGATGTGAAAAAAACAACCCACAGATCCTGAAGATCATCAGGAGTGGATTTATTGCTCTCATACTTATAAATATTTAGTGCGAACAAGGAAACTGTATCAGGTTAGGTGAATTTAATAGATTTTAAGAACCAAGTGGAGGAAAGTTGGCTCTGCTGCCTTGTGCAAGCTATTAGATTAACTGTGAAACTAGTAGAAGTGCCTACAGCAGCAGTTAAATGCCTAGCCGGGACTGAGATATTTACAGCAATATAGGAATGCTATATAGGAATACAGTAGCCAAGTATTGTAAAAGTCCTACGATTTTATTGTTTTAAAACATTGGCATCCATTGATAGACAATGGGGTGCACCTCAGGGAGGTGAAGCCAAACTGCTGCATTAGCAGCACCAAAGTGACCTCCCTGGGGCGCAAGCTTAAATAGTGCGTATGGAGGTCCTGGGCTGCCCATACAACAAGACCTCCTCCCCTTTCAGCCTCACTGATGTGATACAAAGGAAAGAAAAGCAATGTGCTTGGCAACAGGATTTGCCAGAAGGAGGCATACAAGGTGCCATCCAACCATCTTAGGGACTCCACTCTGGATTTGTGAAGCATTTCTTCTCCCAAAGAGATCCTGCAAGGCAGTGGAGGTTTAGGATCAGTGTTTTCTTTCTCCTAGATGGACTACCTTCCCATCTTGGTGAGCCCCATCTGCCCCTCACTTTCCTCTACAGCATGTACAGAAAATGCATTCTTGACCGTTGGACCTACTATTGGTCTTGTCTGTTCAATCCACCAGAGGCTGTCTTCATATGCAGGGATGTCCCTAACTTATTGAGGGTTTGAGACCCATTGGCTACCCTCACCTGGTTTAGCCACAAGTCGAAGCCTTTTCATGGTGTTGCTGTCACATGCTGACAGCTTTTAGGAGCCACAGGTGAGAATTGAGTGCAGGATGAGGACCAAAGATGGACAAACTACCTCAGAAGGAGCATGACATGTCCCCCACCAGAGGCACTACCTCTCCCCTAACACCCCATAGGAAATGAAGAATGAACCAAATAGGAAATGAATAAAGTTGTTAACGGGCAAATGTTTAAAAATTAAAATAGTTACAGAATAATTGCTTTCTCTTTATGGTAATATCAAACCTAACATATTTGCAAGTGGAAACCCATGGTAATTCACAGAAGGGTTTCCATCTCTTCCTGCATCCTACACACAAAGGAATTATGTATCATACAGATAGTGAAGTTCCATTTATGCTTTTTCCACTCCCCCTGTAAAGAGTTCCACTGAATGATTGGAACTCAGATATAGCAAATAAGCAATTCCTCTCCTTATACCCTCACTTCTTCCTTCCTTTTTAAAGTTACAGTGGGGTGAGGGACAAGAGATCATGCCAATAAGACTGAACCTGCTTCGCACCCACCCCCTTTTCTTCCAAGGGGAATGGGCAAAAGATGGAAGAGGAGTGATGGATCTCTTGTCTTATTTCATCATTCTTTATTAAGGGAAATGTCTGTAAAAATAACACAAAATTATATATGCTAAAAAGATAACACCCAATGTGATTATATTTAAAAACACTACAATATCTAGCCACAGTATACACACAGTGCATGCAAATTAAAACAGTCAGTTTAAACAATACTTAACATCCAGTACAATAAAATACACACAAAAATATAAAGAAAAAAAACATCAAAATATCACAATCATAGGAAAACTTACTAAATGCTGTTTGGTACTTTCCTACCACTGCTTACCTAAACAGATTAAAATGTAATCTACCCAACAGGGTATATATCTGGTTATCCCCTAAACCAGCTGTCTCTAACTAAATTAAATTTTAAAAGACCAAATTAAAACTCCACTGTTTTAAAGCAAGTTTTAGGTTTTATTACAAACAGATGTATGCTTAAAAAGTGATAAAGCAAAAGGAGAGATATTCTGTGCTTTTCCCAAGTAATGGTTTTCATGTGATAATGATGTTTTGAGTACTAACGGTTTTTATTATTTATAATCGTGTACACGGTTTCTTATAGTGAGTTTTAATGCTGTCTAGAGTATAGGGATGGAGGATAAGTTCAACTAGTCAGCATTTTCAGCAAAGTGACACAATTTACTACTCCAGGAGTAATATACGGAATGCAGCATAATTATTCTTTAGATTTTGTATGTCTCTGACTTTGGCAAAGCGGTTTTTGGCTCAAGAAAAACATCAAAATGCATTAGAAACAAAAAAGGCGTATTTTAGGATAAAATAGAAATGTAGGTTCACATTTACCGGTAAATAAAAAAATTATGCAGATTCATGTAGAAATGGGCTGGAATAGACTTATGCAAAATTGACACAGATCAGATATCCATTAATGTGTTCACCCCAATTCAAGGGTTTACACTGTATACATTGGCTTTGTGTATATTACAGTTAAATGCTGTAGTATTCCTTTAAATATAATTTTTAGCACTGAGTTTTTTCTTTTCATAGTGTGTAATTCTGTATTATTTTTACAGGCACTTTCCTTCATTTACTTGAAGTGTGATAGGAACTATATATTGGGCAACTGCCCCATTTTGGTGCTGTATTTTTCTAATGTTGTTATTGATTCTCTCTATTTGTGTTTCTGAATCTTTCTCCTTCCTATGCTGCGGATAGATTCTTCTTCCCCCAAATAATTGAAGGTTGTTTAAAAGAGAGATTGCTGTTTGGGTGTTTACACTCACTCCACCTTTGCCTCTAGTAATGAGACTTTGGAGTTGTTTCAAATACCTGCAAAATTCGTTTCACCAGAGGTAACAGTGCAACAACACTCTTGTCTGTCTCTAACCTATAGTATAGCAGTTTGGAAGAGATTGTTAAGACTGCTGAGTGGAGCACTATTCACCCCAGAGAATGCCTGTCAGAAGTACAATGTTCTGATAGGCTAAAAGAAAATGTTGGAAAAGACTGCCTGTCACAACAGAGGGGTCTGTGGATGACAAGCACCTTTAATTGGAGTGAAGTTCCAATTCAACTTCATAGATCTTAAGCAATTTATCTCAAAAAATAAACAAGATAGGGAACTTTATTTGAAGGAAGGCTCCAAACTATTTTGAGGGGGGAAATCATGGGGATTAATACTCACTGTACAGATCTGTTTCATCTAGAATCTCAGATTTGATGATCTCTTCAATTACATCTTCCAATGTAACAATGCCCAAGACTTCATAAAAAGGATCCCCTTCCCCTTCATTGTTCACCCGCTGCACTATTGCCAAGTGAGATTTACCTGCACAGAGTAGTAGACCAAGAAATTAGAAATTATAGCAGAATCACTAGCCAGCCGCTGTCAAAATGACATGGATGGATCCTGCAATGAAACAGCAGATAGTTAAAGGGATACTGTCAATCTAAAAAGCAATTATATCTGAAAGTTCATAATGATTATTAGAATCAGCATAAAGCTGTTTACAGGTAGAACATGTATGCAGTTGGTCCAAAAATTACAACAGGTGATATTTATAAAAACTCAACCATTCTACGACAACCTTGTATTGGGTTAAGCCTCCAGGCTGTCAGCTGGGAAGAGCCCTAGCCAGGGGTGAAATACTGGCCCTTGGACTAGCAGGTCTTGACACAGTGGCAATGGCCATCGGCCAGGCGTAGTCATAGTCACCTGGTCCAGAAATCATGGATTCCATGGCCAATGGGGGCCACCAGAATCACCTCAATTATGAGTCTCTGACCCTTCTTCACCATTTGTTGGAACTCACAAAATGGCTGGGAGGCATATAGTAGGCTAGCTAGTGAAATGGATTTTAAGACATCTGTTCCCCTGGGTAGACATGAGAAAGACCTGCAGCTGAGTATTTTCAGGTGTAGCAAAGAGAACCACCACTGACTGTATGCCCCAAACTATCCAGCAGCATCTAAAATGCCCTCAGATTCTGCTGCCACTGTGCTTCATTTATGATTGTGCAACTCAACCAATCTGCCATGGTGTACTTCAGGCCTGCTAACTGTCCAGCTTTCAAAAAAAGCAGGTTGTATTCAGCACAATTGAAAAGGTTTTTTGCCTCAGTGACCAAGTCCCACCGGTTCGTTTACATATGCTTTTGCCAATGTTTTGTCTGTGTGAACCAGCAAGTACATGCCCCTGATCTCCAACATCAAGAGACTTAGACTGAGCTTAACTGCACAAAGTTCACCAAATTCCAAGACACTGATATTCAGCTGGGACTTTTCCACATTTCCTGAACCACTTGACAGTTGATGTGAGCACCCACCCCATCCGTAAACAGAAGGGAATGAACAATAGTCAGAATCTCACACACACTCCCTAACACCATAGCCAACAAAGATGAGAAACAGAGGGTAATCCAAGAAAAAGCTCATGAAAGGAGAGTAAAAGTGATGGTAATACATGGGGCAGCTGAGTACCCAAGAGGACCCTAACTTGTCTTTGACCACAGGCAGGTTCAGACTAGGGAAGAGGCAAAAAGATTTCTGGGCCAAGTCCAGCAGGAGGAGTCATCCTCATTTACTGCCAACAGGTAAATTTCCAATTTGCTTTGGGAAATTTTCTGATGGCCCCTGTGATCTGGATTAGCATGTTTATTTTACTTGTATTTAGTAAATATTGTCCCTGACAAATATAGGTAGAAATCTTGAATCTGCCAAGCTTGACTAATATTGCATTTCCAATCACAATCTATTCATCATCACTAATGAACTTATGAAATAGAAAATGTTTCACTTCACCTCACTGACTAGTTAAGATTATAATTATTCCTAGTTTACTGACATTCCACATTAGCAAACACCAGATGTATTGTATTATACTGTTCATTTGCAAACAGATGAATTCAATCATATGCAGAATTAAAAGAAGTGCAATAACTTATTTTAACACAGGCAAGTGACAGCCAGTATACTGTCAACTACCATAATTGAACAAATAAGCTTAGATATACCACTCTCAGACATTTTTTGTTAACCTATTTTTTATACTTCAAATGAATCCATTGATTATACAAATGGTAGGAATTTTAATGCCACAGTTTTACAAGGGAGATCTTTATTACAACATAGAATCATATAATTGCAGAGTTGGAAGGGACCATAAGGGTCATCCAGTCCAACCCTCTGCAATGCATGACTCTTTTGCCCAATGTGGGGCTCAAAGCCATGATCCTGAGTCTCGGGCTCTACTGATTGAGCTATCTTAGCTGTCAATGATCACTGGTAAACCAAAGTCAATCGAAAGCTTATTAACCATGCAGCAAATTACACTAAACTATAGTGTCAGAGAGTTCACTAAAGAACAGTTAAACTACCAATTAAAATCTAGCTAGTCTCACTTCAGATGAGTCATTTCCTAGATATTAAAGGACTTTAAAAGAAACAAACAAACAAAACATCTGCACATCATTGTGTAAACAATTGCAGAGTTGTAAGGCTGTAATCATGCAGATACTTAACTAAGGAGTAAGTCTCACTGAACTCTGGTACTTCTGAGAAAATACCCATAGTCTGGGAAGTAATCAAAACAGTCTGATTGACTTTTATTAAATTCATTTGTAGACAATAGGAAATTGGTGGAAGAAGCTGAGATTTACTAAACTAACAAGCATTCAAAGTATTCCATCCAAACTCACTCATGGTCAAAGAATGAAGCTATCTTGGAAAAATAGACCAGGGAGGGGACCCTAACAACTGACATGAACACTGCATCAGGTCAAACCAATTCAGCTTGGTAAGCTTCACATCTGCTTTCCCAGGGACCTAACATAATCAGTTAAAAACAAATTCTTTGTGAATGCTGTCTGTCGAAAGCTAAATACTTTTGCTATTCCCAGCTTGTGATCATTTAAAAGGAATTTTCCAAAGCAAGGTCTAATATTAGACTCAAAATGAAGTTTCCATTCCACTTACGCGATATTCTCACCAAAGTAACTACTACATAATCTGATTGTCTTGGAGCTACTCGTTTAGATGCAGATGGACATACTTCAAATACCAACTCCACAGCACCAGCAAGACTTATCTTGAAGAGACCTTGTTTTACAATGAAGATCATTATTAGAACAATGATTTGTATTTTTAATTATGCACATGCTAATAAACAGTTCCGAAGTATGGAGGATGGACAAATTACTTCCTTGCTCAATTATAATATTACCAATCTACATTTCAAGTATTGGAAGTTCTAATCAAAGTCTGTTATGTGACTGTAGATGTAATTTTTACTTGCCTGATCATATACCACCAAAGTCAGAAAATATTTTACCAACAGAAGACTATAAATGACAGGTGTGGTGGTTTTGAATATCATCTGTATTTTGGTTTTTACATGGCTATATAATATATAATATGTAAAGTAAGTACTGTATGTCAGACAAGCTCCATTAAGTTTAACCATATGAACCAACCTTAGCCTGCTAGATAGGCAAATAAATATACAAAAGACATGCATTGAAAACCAAGGGAAAAGGAGAGGCAAATGTACAAATGAGTGTCATATGGATAATTTATTTGTTAGAATGCAAATGCCACAAAGTGTTTTCACAAATATTTCTTCAAGAACAGATGTTCATGGAAACTGATGTTCAACACAAATCATGCAATGATAATGCAATTCATTACTGTCATGAATTGTGCTCATGAAAAAAAACCTCAACATTCAAAGTAAATGAAACTAATGTTACATAACACATCACTCATTTCATCAAAAGATCAACAGAACATGCAAATCCTTTATTATAAACAATACATTTACATTTGCCTTCGAATATAACGTAACTGTAATTTGCATTCTAATAAATTATCCACACATTTTGAAGTTTGTCATATTGCTTTCTATTAACACTCTCTGAGGTCTGCCTCCCTCTTCCTTTTAGTGTTGAACTTCTTTCCTTCTAATTTTTACATAAACCAACAAAGCTTTCCTGCAATAACATAAGGGGGAAAGTAATGTGGGTCCATAGATCTTCACAATATTAAAGGAATCTTCAACAGGTCATCTACATTAATCAATCATAATTATCATTTTGATGCTAGATAAAAAGCTGTTCACCACTGTTAATCACCAAGCAAGGACAGCTGCGTATTATTGCCTTGCAAGTGGTTGGACTAGATGATCCTCAGGATACCCTACAACTCTACAATTCTATGAAGTCAGCTTCAAATCTTTGCAAGTTCTGAATACTTGTCAAATGTAGGTTTGGCTGACTATAGATTCACTGGCTACCAAAATGTCTGGATGTAGCCACGCAAAGTATGCCAGCAATCACCAGTACTTGATATATGTTCCACTAGACAAAGCCATCAATTTAACTCCTGCATTACATGCTATAAACAACAGTGAGACAAATGGAATTCGATGCTACTTTATTTGTAATGCTTAATAACAGTGCATTGAACAGTACAGTACGGCACAAAACGATGGATATTGTTCCAGTGGATAAAGTTACCACTGCAATGGATCTTTAGCAGTGTTTAAAACAGTGTTTTGCCAGCCACAGCAAAAGGGATTTGTCTCTTTCCCTACTGGTCTTTGTACTGAATTTAAAATATAGCCTGAATTTTCAAGAACTACAGCAGAGTAGAGTCAATGATCAGTACCAGTTGTTGCACCCAGGATGTTATCCTAATTGAAACATCTGTAGAACTTTAGCGCAAATTAAGAACTCTCTATCACACTGCCTATAAACTTTAGCATCCATTTCTGGACAGCTGTCCTGTTTGCCAGGACACAGGCCTGATATTTGTTTCATCATTTCTTTTGAGTTCAGGCTGAAGAGTCACTTTGGTGTTTCATGAACCACATCTCTGGCAGACAGACCATGTAAAATTTCTTTCCTCTGCCTTTCCTTCTCTTGCCATATTTCTTGAGTGATGAGTTGTGATCCTCAAGTCAGACACTTTGCTGGAAAAAAGCACAGAGAATGTTAAGTGACAAAGAACAGTAGATATCATCTCACATACTCCTAAAAAGTAAGGAAAAACCAAAGATGTCAACATGACAGCAAGTAGATGAACCCAAGGGACACCTTCTGCAACTCATATGCGTACTTGTCCTCATGGACGGAGATGGAAGAAGCATGGCTGGTGGGGGGGGATGCATGCAAAGCATGAGGTGAAAGTGGAAGAACAAGGCAAGGAGATCCAAGTAGAAAAGAAACTCAGCTTTTTGAAGAAACAAATTGTGAGAGTATACCAATGAGACACAAAAACAAGTAGGATAAATGTGGAATTATCGTTATTCTGATTCCGATATCATCTGATATCATATTGTGATATCATTATGATTCCTCCCTCCCTTCCTCTCCTTTAATTATTTCATCCCAAAGCCAGGTATTATATGTGGTCAAATGTCCCTTTCCGACTGAACTGCCAAAATGGCAGTTCATGACAAATATAGAAGGTAAAACAGCACAACATAGTTTTGCTTACCAGGAGTTAAATATCATCAGCAGTGCTGTCTCTTGTGCTGGCCTTCTCTGTCTTGTTGCCACATGTAAAGAAGTGCAATGCTAGCTGTCCAGGTCTTAGGGTTCTGATCTCTCAGGAACATCAAAGAGGTAGGTTCTTTGAAGAAATGGTCTCCATGCTTACACTAAAAAGATGCTCAGAAAAAGTATTTGTACTTGGCTTCAGAAGTTACAATGATGGCTGTCCCCGGTGGCTATGCAGTGGTACACAGTACTTTCAATGCTCATGCTTATACAGTTTCTATGAACTTGCAGACAAAATTAGTATATCATAGTCTAGAAGAAGCTAGGAACCTTTCTAAAGAGGAACTGTTGCCTGTTGCATTGTTACAGGGGAGAGCCTTCGGGAACCATCAAGGACATGCTTTGCCCACCCACCTCCAACCAAGCAGAGCCAGCACAGCCATTACCGGTAGGCAGGGTGAGGCACCAATGCCACCAGCACCAATTTTGGGCAAGATTACATCCACTTGGGGAGAGATCTCACCTAAAATGCCATGATCTTGCCTCAAATTGGTGCCACCTGACAGAGCACACAGCAGCAGTGTTGTAGCAGGCATGGTGGTGGTGGGAGTAGTGACAGTCACAGCAGCAGTTCCCATTTCACCTGAAACAGCAAAACAGGATGCGCTCCCCCTGCATCCTTCAGTATTCTTGCTTTCTTTTAATATTTTTGTAGGCAATGTTCAAATTCAAATTCAAATTTATTGCTGCTATAAGCCCATAAAAACATAAAATATGGAATATATGACATAAAGTATGGAATATATGACATAAAGTTCTTTGCCTTTTGGGCAGGAACACGGGTGTGTTTGGTATTTGGTTTTTAATACTGTTGAAATGTTTTGAATTTGTATCATTTGTATTGTGCCACACAGCAGTAGCACAATGACTCCCCTTGTGACATTCCCAAATCCTACACACACAGTAGTCCCAGCCTTCATTACCTTCCCTCGGGAGACTGTAATACTTCATGGACTGCATCTCCCCATATGAACCAACCCAGACCCAGGTCATCATCTGAGACCAGGGGTAGGCAACCTAAGGCCCAGGGGCCAGATGCAGTCCATTCACCTTCTCAATCCAGCCTGCGAACAGTCCGGGAATCAGCGTGTTTTTAAATAAATAGAATGTGTGCTTTTATTTAAAATGCATCTCTGGGTTATTTGTGGGGCATAGGAATTCATTCACTATTATTTTTTCAAAATATAGTCCAGCCCACCACATGGTCTGAGGGACAGTGGCAGGCCCACGGCTGAAAAAGGTGCTGACCCCTGTCTGAGACTTTTCATCGTGTGCCTCCTCCACAAGAGGTCTGGAGGGTTGCAACACCTTCTTTAGTGAGGGAAGGGGAAGGGACTGACTATTGACGAGAGTGGGCAAATAATTCAAAGTGTTCCGTGCCCTTGTCCTTCTAGCCAGACAATGGGAAAGGGCAAGTATCAGATATGGAGCAAGAAGTAGGAGGGAAATGAAAAAACCCAAGGTTTGTTGGTTGTTTGGGGGGCAACTTGTGGTTTATGTGTGGTGTGTTTGCAGAATACAATATGTAACCTTTGGTTTGGTATGATGTGCAAACCAAGTCACAGTCACTGTTTCATATAAAGAAAGACCTACAGATTTCTGCTCCATAAGAAGTGATCAGAAAAAAACAAAGTACAACCAGTCTGGCAAGACAGGTATAGGAGAGGGTTGCATTTGCATTTGTATTAATGTATATGAAATTATTGGAACTATTAATAAAGCAGAAACAGCTAAGATAGAATTCAGAATGACATTCATACATACATTAGTGGAGACACACACTAACTCCAGGAAAATACAGAAGGCTGTTGTTGTTGTTTAGTTGTGTCCAACTCTTTGTGACCCCATGGACCAGAGCACGCCAGGCACCCCCCTCTTCCACTGCCTCCTGCAGTTTGGTCAGATTCATATTAGTAGATTCAAGAACACTGTCCAACCATCGCGTCCTCTGTCGTCCCCTTCTCCTTGTGCCCTCCATCTTTCCCAACATCAGGGTCTTTTCCAGGGAGTCTTCTCTTCTCATGAGGTGGCCAAAGTATTGGAGCCTCAGCTTAAGGATCCGTCCTTCCAGTGAGCACTCAGGGCTGATTTCCTTCAGAATGGATAGGTTTGATCTTCTTGTAGTCTATGGGACTCTGAAGAGTCTCCTCCAGCACCATAATTCGAAAGCATCAATTCTTCGGCAATCAGCCTTCTTTATGGTCCAGCTCTCACTTCCATACATCACTACTGGGAAAACCATAGCTTTAACTATACTGTACGGACCTTTGTTGGCAAGGTGATGTCTCTGCTTTTTAAGATGCTGTCTAGGTTTGTCATTGCTTTTCTCCCAAGAAGCAGGCGTCTTTTAATTTCGTGACTGCTGTCGCCATCTGCAGTGATTATGGAGCCCAAGAAAGTAAAATCTCTCACTGCCTCACTGAGGTGATGGGACCAGTGGCCATGATCTTAGTTTTTTGATGTTGAGCTTCAGACCATATTTTGCGCTCTCTTCTTCCACCCTCATTAAAAGGTTCTTTAATTCCTCCTCACTTTCTGCCATCAAAGTTGTGTCATCAGCATATCTGAGGTTGTTGATATTTCCTCTGGCAATCTTAATTCCGTCTTGGGATTCATCCAGTCCAGCCTTTCACATAATGAATTCTGCATATAAGTTAAATAAGCAGGGAGACAATATACAGCCATGTCGTACTCTTTTCCCAATTTTGAACCAATCAGTTGTTCCATATCCAGTTCTAACTGTAGCTTCTTATCCCACATATAGATTTCTCAGGAGACAGATGAGGTGATCAGGCACTCCCATTTCTTTAAGAACTTGCCATAGTTTGCTGTGGTCAACACAGTCAAAGGCTTTTGCGTAGTCAATGAAGCAGAAGTAGATGTTTTTCTGGAACTCTCTAGCTTTCTCCATAATCCAGCGCATGTTTGCAATTTGGTCTCTGGTTCCTCTGCCCCTTCGAAATCCAGCTTGCACTTCTGGGAGTTCTCGGTCCACATACTGCTTAAGCCTGCCTTGTAGAATTTTAAGCATAACCTTGCTAGCGTGTGAAATGAACGCAATTGTGCGGTAGTTGGAGCATTTTTTGGCACTGCCATTCTTTGGGATTGGGATGTAGATTCGTCTTCTCCAATCCTCTGGCGACTGCTGAGTTTTCCAAACTTGCTGGCTATTACTACTGCTCTAATCTTCCCACATGGCCTTCAATTTCCAAGATAAATTAAATTGTTTGGTAAATTCCGAAAAGATGCATTTCCCCCCACTGGGGATTTACATGTTAGTACTTCCATATTTGTACAAGTTGTTCTTCACTTATCAGCCATCAATTTACCAACTGAAACAAAGCTAAAAATCAAGACCATCACCAGTAGAGGGAGCAGGAAGCTTTCTTTTGATTTTCTCAATACAAAAAAAGTGTTGTAAGGTCTAAACCTGACATCAGGAACTTGAATTAAATGTAAGTCCAACAACAATTAGAATACTACATGTTCAAAACTTTAGCTACAAATAAAAGCAAATTAAATAAGGAAGTGTTTATCAACAACTGAAAACAACCAAGCGCTGGATTCCAACTGTGTATCTGGTCAAGGATAACCAAAATACAGTTAATCAGAGGACCACTAAACAACAAATATACTGTATATTCTGGCGTATAAGACAACTTTTTAATCCAGGAAAATCTTCTCAAAAGTTGGGGGTCATCTTATACGCCGGGTGGAGAATCTGAGATCAAGTATATCTCAAACTCTATATTTTAACTGGAAATTTGGGGGTTGTCTTATATGCCCAGTTGTTTTATACGCCGGAAAATACAGTACTACTGTTTTGGTAAATGTAAAACTAACAATCTAAATGGAGAAAGAGGAAATAATCAGATGTATACGTATATAAAGAAATTGTCACCTATGTCTCAAAACTACTCAGCATATTCATTTAATATGGTTACATTTTTCTACTCTTCATATATGATGGTGGTGATTTAGAATACTGTAGAGCTGGGAAAAGGTCATAAAATAGCAACCAAAATTGCTATTTCCCTACAAAATTGGAATTCCCCTACAAGGAAAGGTTGTAACATTTGGGACCTTTTAGTTTAGGAAAAAGGCAAATAAAGAGAGACATGACAGAGATGTATAAAATTCTGCATTATGTAGAATTCATTTCTACAAAGTGTAGGGACAATCACCAAATTGGATAGCTTTAAAAGCAGATTAGACAAATTCATGGGTGATGAAACTATATCAGGCTACTAGCCACTGGTTATGTTCTACCTCCACTGTTGGAGGTTTATGCCTCTGAATACCTAGGACTGTTGGTGGATTCTTTTAGAAATAGAAATGGGAGCAGAAATTGCCATAATTGCTTGTTTGGAGGTCAGGAATTGAAATCTCTCAAGCAAATACAAGCAATATTCACTACTTTACTATTTTTTATCTGCAAGCATGTAAATAATATGATTTTCTGCATTATCTTTTAAATTTCTTGTCCACTGAGCTGTATTTATATTTATTCCATAATTGATTCCACAATTAATTACATCAGTTTAGGCCACAGCAGATAGGAAGATAGACAACATAGGTTTTAGCAGAATCTGAACTGTAGCGGAATGAAAACAACACCAACAGCAATGAACACACGTGCTGCTTTATTGCATCTGTGTATGAATACCAGAGGCTAGGAATCACAAATGGGGAGAGGGCTGTTGCTCTCAGATCCTGCTTGCCAGTTTCTTATAAGCATTTGGTTGGCCACAGTGAGAACAGGATGATGGATTAGATGGGTCAAGGTTAAATGAGCCTTTGGCCTGATCCAGCAGGGCTCCTCTGACATTCATTATGTATTGTTTAATATTTGTCAGTCAAGTCAAGGCATACTGAAGGATTGGTGAGGCAACATCAGTTCCTTAATACGGGTCACACAAACAGGCCAAGTAATTCTAACAAATAGGAAATATTTCTCAAGTTCACAGTGGGGCTATGGTTTATTTCTGCACTAAAAAAGGGATTCAGATTACACAGATAACTATTTTACCTTAGTGTCCCAGCAGAACAAAACACATATTTTCCACTCATATTTTCCCACCACTAGAAAATGTGACAAATATTTCTAACTGTTTCTATAAAAGTAATTGCAAAGTACCCTTGGTCATTTACAGAAATATGAAGACAGAAAGAGAATGTGTTTCCAATTTGTAATTTATTTCTTGAGCTTAGTTATGTGATTGTGAACTTAAATAAATTCTATTATGCCTTACTCAAGTGATTTTGAGGCAAAAGCACAAACAAAATAGTATCAATAATATTTTCCTACTTTGTATCACACAATGGTCAAATTATGAGGAAAGGCAGGAACCCCTAAATAAAATCCACAAGTCCCTACACCTGCTCCTCATTTTTAGCTAGATAATGCCCCCCTGCTGTCTAAAAACAGTAGCTAAGAAGGGCAGGGGCAAAAGTGAAGGTCTGGGGGCTACATCTCTGTAATTTGAGCCTGACATCATACCCTGTTAGCCAGAGCTTTCCAAACTTTTCATGTTCGTGACACATTTTTTTTCCACGACACGGTAATTCAGTTTTACTAGCAAACCAGAGGTTAAACTAACCCATTTCCAGCCCTGGGAGGAGCGTTTTCATTACACACCTACACACTGCAGCAGATACACTAACGTGTTGGAAAGCTTCGCTGTTAGCAATGCAATTTCCTCCTCCTCTGGAACTCAGTGGATTTTAAAATTGAAGAGCAGAACTATTAAAATTTTACAGAAAACGAGTCCACATTACTATGTGACAAGGGTTTTCTACTATGTGGCTGCTAGTCATATTACTACAAATGCGGTCAACTTTTCTATCATGCGTTCAAAAGTATCATAAAGGCTGATAACATCACCATATGGTATTCACCATATGAAGTAGTAAGGCTCTGCCATGTTTTCCACACTGTTATCTGTGCTAGTAGCCCATAGCTGGTGATATCCTACATTATTCATGCTCAAAAGCCGATCCATTGAATTCAATAGCTCAGGACTTTCAACTGCAAAGAACTCAGTATTCTAACTCCCTACAGCTTCAAATGTTCACCAGTGCCACTGAGAGAAGAGTGAGAGTGTTCCATAAACAGGAAGGAGTGCTCAAATCTGTTCCAATTACCTCTTCCATTGTTTCCTGAGTGCTGGCAATGGTTTGAGAAGTATCATACAAACATTACAGAGAGCCCTGCTATACCAGACAAATGGCCTATCTAGTCCAGCATCCTATTCTCACAGTGGCCAACCAGAACCATTAGCATAGGCTAATGGAAGGAAGCCCTAACAAAAATTAAAAATTGTTCAGGCCTGCCTTATCCATTACATCCTAATCCTTTCAGAGTGATGAATGGAGAATAGGCTTCTGCCATTGCTAGTAAGGCTACTGTTGCAGAGGGATGGTATTCTCTTCCCAGGCTTTCTATTCCCAGACACAAGGCTGAGGCACTATACTAGAAACAGAGCACCAATTACTCAGTGTCTACCGTAACTCTCCTTTCTTGAATTAAGAGTCAACACATAATGACAGCATAATAGAAATAGGTAAGCAGGGTACTTAAATTATTTCTGGTCACATTGAAGTATAACCAAGGAAAGATTATAGATATATGCTTGAAAAACTGAGCAATCAACGTAGTTGAAATGCAGAAGCATAATGCAGAAAATAGTGTTGGATAAAGTTTTAACACCATTTAAAGACAACATTTTACATTCAAGAATGGTTTGAATTTGAGAGAAATAACTACCCACTGGGTTCCTACAAGCTGTTCATGAGAAAGTCTCCTGAACCCTGGGGACAATGCAAGCCACCCATTTTCCATCATTCCCAGAGTATTTAAAGACTTGCATTTTCCCATCTTATTTTGGTTCATCTCCATTTTCCTATAAATAAAGATTCTACATAGGACATCAATCTTTCCATCTTTTCTGGTGCTAACATACACATGCTGGAATGTTTTTCTAGTAAATGATAAGTAGTTTGAGACAAAGGATTATAAGGCCTTGAGCCCAGACAGATAGAGGAGATGGGAGACTTCTCATCTTTCCCAAGAGACAGGTATCTTTTCTCTAGACCAAAAGGTTGTGTTTTGGAAACTAATGTATCTATTTCTGTCATTTCCTTTAGACTTACAGTCTTTGTGGGGTAGATAAGCAAGCCTGACTACACTGTCTGAGAATGGCTCTTGGGGCCCCCAAAAGTATTCTTAATCTAAATATGAGGCTTTCAAAAGGAAAATGTGTGTTGCTTATAAACTCACCACAGTGGAATAATGCTACAATATACAAGTTTTACTCTCAAGGGTCTTATAATCAAGTTTCTGTGGAGGATCAAGTCCTTCTGGACCTCAGTTCAACAGATAATTGATAAGCAACCCAAGAACTAAACAGTGAAGAAACAATGGTAGTTCAAGATTCAGGTAGGTAGCCGTGTTGGTCTAACGCAGTCGAAATATATAAAATATATACAAAAAAATAAAATTAATTGTCCAGTAGTACCTGAAGAAGTGTGCATGCACAAGAAAGCTTATACCAAGAACAAACTTACCGGTAGTTGGTCTCTAAGGTGCTACTGGACAATTTTTTAATATATTTCGAATGGTAGTTCAGTTGGATAGAGCATGGCGCTGATAATGCCAAGGTTGCAGCATATTCCTGCATTGCAGGGGGTCGGAAAAGATGATCCTCAGTGTCTCTTCCAACTCTACAATTCTATGAAGTGTAGACATTCAAGCATATCAACAATGATTATCTACCATCCAGTAGATCCACTCTAACTTATTATCTAAACATTATAGGAAATGCCTATACGAACTGGTGATGCACCTTTATTGATAGGGCAAACCCCAATCTCCTGGATATTCATGTTAAGTTCTTTTGGGAAGACGCTTCTCAGCATCTCACCTCTGTGAGTTATCATGTGGGACATGTGAGAGACCCTTCTTTGTGGTGGATTCTTTAAGTTTATGGAATGCACTCCCCTCTGAGGTAGGGCTGGCACTGTCACCATTCTCATTTTGGCACCAGCTAAAAACATGATTGCTTACTCAAGCATTTCGGAGTTGTTATTAGCTGCTCAGCTTAAATTGGAAACAGAGGCTGTTCTACAGTTCTAACATTAGCATTATTTGTTGATTTTATCTGTTCTCTCCATTATTATTATTAACAACTTCAATGTTGGGTTTTATTGTACCCCACCCCAAGATTATTATGATTAAGGGCATGCAATAAATATGTTTAACTAAATGAATCAATAAAATTTGCTAGAAATAATTCTTTCTGAGGTTTCTGCTTCTTGTACAATTAGCTGTCACACTTAGCTGTAGTATGCACATTGGGACTTAAACAAAATTAGATAAAGTATGGTATGGCCAAAAAAAAAACCACCATCAGAATTTCAATATAGCTAAATATCACTCTTGCACAAGACCTTTGTATTAATTCTTTTCTTAAAAATAATAAAACGGAAATAGATGTTTGCCCTACCACCACCAAAAGCATAAAGCTCCATTTTGTCCATAGTGAAGCATAATAACTAGGAGCTGACAACTTTTGTTCTTGTTTATATCCTAGGAGGGGAAGTGGGTTGTTTTAAGGTGTGTGCACAAAGGCACAGAAAGATCTCACATGAGAATGAAAAAAAGTGATGAAAGGTGGGGGAAACGACCCAAAAACATGGCATGGAAACATTCCATCAAGGACTGTCCATTGGTGTGAATAGGAAACAGTGGAATGCCTATGAAAGATTGAAGATTAAAAGGATTAAGTGTAAATATAATACTAAATAAATGAGTGTGTGGACCACATGCCAATTGTACTTCACATGAATAAAATTTGCTCTACATGACCTGCATCATTGCACAGTAGCAGTCTTGCAGTTTGAACAGCAAAAGTTCCAAAAGGCATTCAAAAAAACAGTTTGTTGTACAGAACGCTATAACCAAGGTGGGGCACTGGAGCACTGATCTGTCATTTGTGCAGGTGTGAGAGAGGCTTTTAAAACTTTGACATATCTGCTTCAATTTAAAGAGTTCATTTTTAGTATAAGTAGCACTCCCCCAAAGTGCTAGTAGTCTAGATTCTACCTACCTCATCTGCCCAGCACTGACAACAATTCTAAGATTTCTCATGCCACAGGGTAGAGATTACCATTATATCCATGGAAACTTGAAGAAGAAAAGTCCCCTTTTAAATACTATGACAGTGAGCATGGGTGGGTGTGGGTAACAGCTTAAGGAAGTTATCCTTTATTTAAGGAAGATGTTTATTGTAAGTAGGTAAAAAGTCTTACTTGACTTGATTCCCACAATTCAGAGATACTAAAAGGGGGGGGGAAATACTTAGGCTTGGTAAGTCAGTTACAGAAATGTGTTTGTTATGAGGGAATAAGTGATTTTGCATTCATTTGTTGGAAGCCCTACCTGGAAGTGTCATTGCCTTACCTATGGAGAAAGATTGGCTATACCTCTAACTGTTCCAGAGATGCAAAATAATGTTCATGTAATATTATTTGGAAATCAAAAATATATAATCTAAAATCTCTTTCTGAACAAAGGATGATAGACAAGAGTATCTGGGGAAACATTGCAGCTTTTCCTTACGGAGGAATTCTTCCAACGAGCAAGCATGCAACTATCCATTCTAAATGACCCTTTAGTATTTCTACTATGCAACTATTAACCTGCTTTTAAAAACAGCTCTAAACTGTATAAATTGACACTGCCTCTCCTTCTGCTCCAATCAATATTGCATTTCAGGAATGAGAACAATTCTATGAATCTTCAGCATTAAGCCAAAAAATGCACCAATATTGATTTGTTCTTTCTATTATATTCCACCATTAATTAATTGCCATGCAAAAAGCTAACTGTTATCCCAGTGTCATCACCATTTGCAACATCTCCTGAGCCAACACTACAAAACTACAAAATTTAGTCTAGAATCCTTTCAGTATTTTACTTTTATCAGCACTGAAACCACACAAATACATAAAACCATTAAAAAAATTTTTTTTACAACTCCAGGAAAGGATTTATGTAAAATAAGAAAAGGAAAAATGTATAAGTAATGTCAGGTTACATGTGCAGAAAACAGTAGCTGATAGCATGTTTCTGGTGGCATCCCACAAGGCGAACTAGAGGAAAAAAGGATTTGTGTTCAAAGTTGGGTGAACCTCTGATATTTGTTAGTTCTCACCTCCAACTCCATCTCACATCATTCTAGACCAGAGCTTTCCAAACCGTGTGCCGTGACACATTAGTGTGTTGGCTGCAGTATGTAGGTGTGCCGTGTCAACACTCTCCACGCTCCTCCCTGAGCTAGAAAGAGAGCAGGCAGATTGTGAGATATTTTGTTATTACAATTTATGTATGTGTCCATATCTCTTATAAGGGGTTAGTTTAACCTCCAGTTTGCTAGTAAAACTGAATTACTGTGTCACAGTGCATGTCTAAAACATGTGTCACCAATGTGAAAAGTTTGAGCAGCTCTTCACTAGATGCAAAGAGCAGCATAGCAGAGGCAAGGAAGTTCAGTTGCACAAGCAGAAACATATGGAAACATCCCGTTTAAAGATAGTGTAACTGAAACTTATGTAGAATATGTTACAAAGCAATATTAGATAATATATGAAGTTTAAAACTGTTTATAATAAAAGCACCCAAGTGTCAAATAAGCAGTTTACCTGTTAACCCCTGAAATTCACACTGACCTTTTTCTTTTCCACTGCTGTTGCAATTTTCCAGCAGTTTAAGTTCATTTGGCTTAATGGCTTCAACATGAAGCTGCAGGTGGAAAAAGTTGCCTGCAAGTTTGTTCCATTCAGAGCAATTTAGGCAGCACTGCTTGCGTCAGGCTCTACCTGTTTTACACCATGGACTCCATGAACAAGTATTGCTGACCTTCCATTTGAAATGTTTCACTAGGTATGCCTACGTACAAAATCATTATAGCATACTGCATGCTTTTAGGTAAGTGACAAGAAGTTTGCCATGAGGAAAACTGCTATGTAGCAGAATGGACTTCTTGACCCCTTTCAAAGCTTCTTGTAGTTAAGTGCAGATGTTCCAGAATTAAGAAAAAAAAGGACAATGTTAAGTTGCTAACCAGTTTTTCTTTTAACATACCTACTGTAAAGAAGCTTGTTACAAGGAAGTTTAGGTTTATAGTGAAAATGTGTTTCTAAAGTTTAGCAAGTGATCAGTAACTTATGAAGGTAATTCTCTAACACAATAGTAAGATTTCCTATAAGTACTATGAATGCTATTTAACTGGACTAGGGCTGGCACAAAGGCAGGGACGGAGGCTGAAGTTTTTAGGAATAAAATTACATGTCTCACACTATCACAGCAAAAGTATCATACGCAGAAAGGCCATAGCACAGTGGTAGAATACATGTTTTGCATATAAAAGTCAAATCAAGCTTTGATATCTACAGGTGGAGCTGAGAAAGTCTCCTGTAAAATCTTGGAGAGTAGCAAACTGTTAGTGTAGACAATGTTAAGGTATATGGACCCATGGTATGACTCAGTAGCAGCTTCCTATGTTCCAATATTTATGTAGTAAGAACTAGTTCATACATGCATGCCACTCAATGACTACAGCATCAAGTGGCAACTTGAGTGTGAAAACGAGCCAGCACAGACTGAACAAGCAGTATTTACATGAGAAAATTCTATCTTTGCTAGATAATAGTATGTGATGGTTTGTTCACACAACAGATTTTTTTTTTTAGTCGGCCCTAACTACCCTCATATCTTTACTAAGTCATCAGGTTGCCAAGAGATGAATGAACTTTCCCCACGTGTCTTAATGTGTCTGATCATCAAGGTTTCCTGCTTTAGTTGGTTTTATAATATTTCCTAATTGGATACAGCCCACATAAAATGGGAACGCCACCCTAGTATAGACAACATTGAAGGTCTAAGCTATGATTGTAAACAAGCAGCACATTTATGTTTTCATGTGAGATAAATGACAGAAGTACATATCAAATCTCTCCAGTCTATATCATGCAATCTTACCTCAATGCTGTAGATAGCACCGAAAGCCATGTTGGAGAATTGAAATGTATTGGGGGAGTGGGAAGGGGGTTCGACTTTCAGAGAGGCAGCTCTGTTAGCCTTGTGCCACCTTAAAGACTAACAGGTTTATTGTGGCACAAATGTTTGTTGACTAGAGTCCATTTCATCAGAGTATCAGTTGGCAAGGTGTGTGTATGCATAAATACGTTTTCATTCTTTCAAAACCAAGAGCTGTAAATGGCCATAAAATGCAGAAGTACAGTCTGTGATAATTCTACGTAAAGCTTAAGTGCATACAACACAAGCTGTATCGTCAAAGAGGTCACTGCAATGCCACTGGCAGAAAAAATGCAACAGCTAACTATCCTGGGAGAGCCAGAAGTGACATATAGGAGTGAGTGAACTGAAATAAAAGACTCACCAGGGCTGAGGCTGAGAGAGGCAACAGCACCAGCCATCCAGTGAGGGTGTCCTAGCCTACATGGGATTAAGATCTAGCTCAGGGCAGTCCAACATTTCATACAAAGTGGGCCACAAGAGAACTCCAATGTAGAACCCATGGGCCGCACACTGATGTTGTACGGGGGGGGGGGGTTTGACAAACACACACCCCAGCCTTCTGCTGCCTCCCCCAAGCTGGCTAAGTGAGGCACTGGGGTTTGGGAAGGAGGCACAAAACTTTGGCAGAATCCTAGAACCCTCCCACCTCATTCCCAAAGCTGTAAAAGCCCTAACTAGGATGTCAGAGCCCTCACGCCTTCTTCTGAAAGCGCAGCACCTTGCTTACCTGCCTTAGGGAAGGCAGCACGAGGGCTTCAGGGGCTTCAGGAGGAAGTTCCACAGCCTAAGTCCAGTCACAGAAAAGTCCCAATCAAGCATATTCCAGAGTATGTTGGGACACGCAAAAGGACCTCTGAAGATGATTTCAACAGGTGGAAAGCTGGTCTTCCAGGTAACTCAGTTGTAAATCATGTATGAATTTAAAGGTCACCACCAGCATGTTGAATTGTGCCCAGAAACCAATAAGCAGCTTGTGTAGCTTTATCAATAAGGGAGCTTACACTTCTTATATGCTTCCTGTATGCAACCCTTGTTTATCTGCCCACTGCATTATGATCAAATGAAGTTTCCAAGTACTCAAAGGCAGACCTACACAAAACACATTGCAATGATCTAGACATGATTAGACACACAGCTATGACATGGATCACCATAGCCAGATTTACATTATCCAAAAATGGGCACAGGTGGCACACAATCAGCTGATCATCATTGTCTGCAAAGCTCCATGCCATTGCCCATGTGGTTTGATTTCAAATTATGCAGGGGAAACTATATGTGTCACTTGACAACATTGTGATGGCAATAACTGACAGGCAAGTTCCCCACTCAAATATCAAAATGGCCCATAGGGATTCGGGGACCTAAGAAACTGGCCTGCCAGCTGGAAATGGTTCCTCACCCCTTGTTTACAGTGGCACATGAACCAGACCAGTGACTTATAATCTCTTCTGATCTTTTGGGGAAAGTATCAGAGGTTTTCTTTCTAAAGCAATTAAACACTGAGCACAAAGTGCTCTAGAACCAGAATTATTAATACTTGAATCAATCCCCCAGCGAAAATGCTGAAATGGGTCTCATCTGTCTAAATATTTAATCATAATTGTCATCAGTTAACAAACAAGCCAGAAAATGTTCCTAATGATGTGCATGTCTGTTTGGAAAATAGTTTTGAGCTGAATATACAATTCACAGTAGTATAATAAAATTATTTTATGTTTTGTCCAGTGCTCCCATTGCTGCAATGATCCCTGCTCCATGTCATGCCTGGCCATTTTCTTGGCAACAAGGACTCATTCTGTGGGCTAGACAGAATCACCCATCAAAAGCCCTTAAAATAGGACTGTTGCTGACATTCTTTGGTACTCTTGATCCCATTCAACTGGCAACTGGCAGCCAGAAGCTGCCAACCCCAGAGGTGACCAATGGGAGTAAGGTTTTTTTGTGTTAATTCTGCCTAATGTAAGAACAGTTAGACCAACATTCTGGTATAGTGTTTTGTTTCTATTTGTTCTGCATGCTGTGTTCCTTTTTCCTTTCCCTATTGTATATACTTCTAAATTTAAAACAAGCGATTGCATGGGATCTTGCAGCTATGGGGCTAAACCAACGAACATTATAGGTATCAAAAATGTCATTGTATTCATGAACATCATTAATTAAATTATGTGCATTCTTAATGCCTCTTAATGCCTAGCCCACATCACTGTTTGAAAATGATTCCAAAGGATACAATGAATTATCCAAAAATTGCTGGACTTAATAAAAGTCAGATCATCTAAAACAAATTATTTATGTGCTAGAAACCTGGTAGGTCTCCAATTTGTACATACGGCTTACATATAAGGTATAATTTATTTAAATCTCTATTGTTTAATTTTTATTGCGTTCTTTCTAACTTACTATAATAATGAAAAGCCTCTGTTAGACAATACTGCACAAAAAATTCAATGAAATGCAAAGAGCCAGCCACAAAATTATAGTCAGTTGCCTAATTGTTTTCTTAGCTGTTTCAATGGATTCAAAGGGGTTCATTGAGAAATTAAAAACAGTTTCAATTTGATGGACAAATATTCTCTCCCTCTCTCTCTCTCTCTCACACACACACACACACACACAGGCAAGGCAAAAAGTGAGAAAATACTAAGCCACATAGTATACACCATCCATCACCTTCGCCAGGAAAGGATTGTTCATACCCTGCAGCGTGTTCTAGGCTTTGCCTAGTCTAATTTTAAGTGACCCAAGCAACAAGGGAAAATATTTCCAAGTTACATAACTGTTTTTAATGAACTGCCAAAGAAGCCTACTTAACACTTTTTATTCAAGAATTTTTATTGATCAAGGGTGTTAACAATAGCAAAAGCAAAAATACAGAAATTGTTTACTATACATCCTAACCTAGAAATTTTCACCAAAACAAGAGCAAGAAAAAGTTACAAGGGGGGAAATCATATTTCAGCTACATAAGGAAGGTGGCTCAAAAAATGTAACAAAACATATATACACATGCAAATCAGAAGCAAGCAAACATCCAAAACAAAACAAATCCCAAAGGGAAACTAAGAAATAATGAGAGGAAAAGTGGTGGGGTAATGGGTAAGAAGAGGCAATGAAGGAATTCCAATCCTAAACCAAAAGACATGTGCAAATCTCAGTGCTGAAATAGATCAACACAATGTTATTGTGTTGTCAGAAGTCTAGTGCCTATTTTAAGTCCTTTTTTCTTTCAGTTATTTCCAACACACCCTGTACCCCTAGTAATGAATGCCCTCATATTAAACAGTATAATATGCTTTGTTTTAGGGCAGGTGGGCTTAATGGAATCAGAGGCAGCTATGTTTTTAAGGCCCTTAGACTGACAAAATA
This sequence comes from Lacerta agilis, assembly GCF_009819535.1. Lineage (NCBI taxonomy): Eukaryota > Metazoa > Chordata > Lepidosauria > Squamata > Lacertidae > Lacerta > Lacerta agilis. The sequence goes on from NC_046316.1 coordinate 52,627,292, forward strand.
TAAGCAAGATATAGGCCCTGTTTGGATGGCACATATGCCATAAAACCTGGCTTACCATAAAAAGGCAGAATGCTTCCAACTTAATTCCACTGTGCTATTTCGCTAGGCATTGCTGGTGGCAAGGGAAAAATATACAAGTATATAAAGAAGAATTCCCTGGATGCCAAGATCCAGGTTTGGAGCAAGTACTCTTTGGTAAGAGAACCCCAGCAGAGATTTAAAATCACAAAACATACAGCAAAGTAATGGAAATATAGGCTGTTAGAGCTTTAAAATATGCCATTCTAAGTTCTTTTCAAACTTCCTCTCTTCTCCACCCTAGAAAAAGACCACTCATTTGGTAGCTTAAAAACTGGTTTGTTTACGAACTCTTCAAAAGTCAGGTTCGTGTGCTTTTCCATACATCAGTCAGAAAACAAAAACAGTGCAACTTGGCAAGTTACAGTGATGAAAGTTCCTAAATTATTGGTATAGGAATTCAAGAACAGCTTGTTAGAACCATGTGGTTTGAGCTTGGAGCAACCAGTTAAGACACGCATCCCCAAACTCGGCCCTTCAGATGTTTTGGGACTACAATTCCCATCATCCCCAACCACTGGTCCTGTTAGCTAGGAATGATGGGAGTTGTAGTCCCAAAACATCTGGAGGGTCGAGTTTGGGGATGCCTGAGTTAAGAACTCATTACAAGCTGAGCTTCTCAGGCAGTCTGAGGAAACAAAGGCTTGGTGAGCTAAGCCTGGCAGGACAGCTTACTCTATAGTCTTAACCTCTTCATGCATTAATTAAACTTAAGCACATTGGTTACATGAGGCTGATTATCCCACAGATATGGCCAGGAGTAACAAACAAGGAACCTAGGTTCACCGTGACATTTGTAGTTAGTTTCTCTCAAAACAAACTGACATCTGAAAGCATGATCAAAATAGTTAATGAAGCACTGAACCGTTTGCCAAAAAGCTATGACCTTAGGGCAACACCAAAAGTACAAGAAGATCTGCCTTCTTGTACACCTCAAGTACTTGGTTTCCAAGTACAAACCATTTTTAAGTGACCCAATCTTTTGTTGAATTAGATGTTATATGAGGCTGAGATGCCCTCCTCAAAGTCAATTCCATTTATCACTGAAGAATGCATGCCTCATTTAGTACTCCTAGCAAGTCACAGAGTACAACGACATGTTGGGGGGGGGAGCCATTTTGGAGGGTACAGCAAAGTTTCCTGGTTTTACTGGTATTCTTGGGTTCTCTCACATTATAAGGGGCCCATCACACCTTCTTCCATTGCCATGCCATTCCAAGAGACTGTCACATATTGTGTACCTTCTACTGTCCACCTTGTTTGTCCCATCTTTAAGTAAAAAATTGTTTTGTTACTAGGCAGATATGCAGTCCCAATGGGCTTTTCATAAGCTCCTGAATCTTAGTAACTTACACTTAATGAGTGGTTAATTGCCCATGCACGTGTACAGGCATTGTTGTTGTTATTGTTGTTGTTGTTGTTCAATTTCTATACCACTTAATATATTAAAAATATCTCTAAGCAGTGTACAAATAACTGAAGCAACAACAGACAACTTAAACAAAATATCACAGTTACATATAGAAATGTTACACTAATACAGAGTTCAGCAACCTAAGGCCCATGAGGGTTGCTTAACCGGCCCATGAGCCGCCCCTGAACCGAGCTGCCAGCTCAGTGAGTCCCCACGCGCTGTGCTAAACCGGCACAGAGCAGCGCAGGGACTCTCTTCCGCAGCTCCAGAAATCACTTCTGCATATGTTCGCGGTGCTGGAAATTGCTTCTGCACATGCCCAAACACCGAAAATCACTTCTGCGCAGGCACGATTTTTGGCATCTCTCAGCCCCCAGTTTCTCACCCCCAGTCCAAGCAAACTGTAACCTTACTCAAGAGGTCTCACAAGGAGAGGAGTTCCTGGAAATAGCAGGTATCACTCTAGTCTCTCACTCTAGACTTGCTTTTTATGGGCAGGTCCAAGGTAGATGGTACTTCCTCAAGCTGCCCTCATTCAGCTGCACTCTCCACACCCAGTTTCAGGTAGAGCAGGGATAGAGACTGGACACAGTAGAATAATATCAAGGAAGTATCCATAATAAATCCAAAATGCCTTTGGAGGCATGTGAACACACCTCTTAGTGCCCCAAGTAAAAAAATAACCAACAGAACATAATAATCATAAACCCTGTATAATCCCAGCCACCTATTTTTTTCTATATAGAAAAACAAAGGCATTGTACATATTATACAGAAACAGCTATAAACTCAGCCATCTATTAGCAAGAGTTAATGTACATTGGCTAACATGCAAAAGATCCATTTACTCATTCTACTGTGCAAAAAAAGTATTGCAATTAACTCTGTCTCATAAGGCACATTGAAGATATTGCTCAACTTGAACTTGGTTCAAATTGCTTCCTAAAACAATATCAACAGCACCAATCACCCTTAGGAGCTACATAAGCCTGCCAAAAATCAAGACCCTGGGGTCCATTTTATAGCCAGCATCGATAACGGACTGGATGAGAGCCAACAAACTGAAACTCAATCCAGATAAGACTGAGACATTGTTAGTGTGTGGTTCCCTTAACCAGATGGCTGGGAGATTGCCTGCTCTTGACGGGGTTACACTTCCTCTGAAGGAGCGGGTGCATTGCTTGGGGGTCCTCCTGGACCCTTTGCTATAACTTTAGGATGATGATGATGATGATGATATTGCTCTATACCCGCAGGTCTCAGGGTGGTTCACAAGATTAAACGGCTCAGGATCACAATACCCGAAGGACCACCTCTTTCCATATGAACCTACCCGGACCCTGAGATCTTCTGAGGCTCTCCTTCATGTGTCACCTCCTCAAGAGTAACAACACAAGAACGGGTCTTCTCTGCAATGGCTCTCCATATGTGGAATGCTCTCCCCAGGGAAGTTTGCCTGACACCTTCATTATACACCTTTAGGCGCCAGGCAAAAAATGTTCCTTTTTAACCAGACCTTTGGCTGACCTGATCAACATCCCATACCCTTTTAAAATGTGGCTCTTTTTGGGGGTATTGTTTGGGTTATTGCTTTTATTTTAATTTTATATACTGTGATCTTTTCATGTGAACTGCCCTGCAACCTCCAGGTATAGGGTAGTATATAAACTCAATAAATAAAATAAAAAATAAAAATAAGATAAAATCACAATATAGAAACACAAAATACATTATCAAAATAAAAACAAAAACAATGCAATAACACTCTCCCAATACATTTTAATATGGTGATTCTACAACAATATTCCTTATTTTTACATTTTATTATTCCCAGTAATGGTGATTGATGATCTGAAAAAGTTGTTTATATATATTGATATTTCCTGGCTTTATTTGTTTTATATTCCTAAGAATTTGGGTTGATGACAACTTTATAAGCTCATCAAGGGGTTAATTAGGTTTGGAAAACCCCAAGTTAAAGAGACTCATCTGATTTCACCCTGGTCTTAGGATGTATTCTTTTCTCTCATCAACAGAACTACACAAGGCTGTAAAGTAGGGGTGGGAAACTTCTGCCCTGCAGGCCAACCTGGCCCATTTGGCTTTCTCGTCTGACCTGCCAGGCTGCTTTCCCCAATCACACCTAAGTAAAGTCAGATATGGGGTAGGTAGAAACATGCCTACAGAAAACAGGCTTGAACCCTACGTACAGCCATACAGTTCAATCTGTTTGGTTTTGGTGCACCGGTCAGTTTTCACATGCAGAAAGCAGGACTGAATTACCCATGCAGAAGCTGGTGCACAGGAGTTCAATCCTGCTAATTCAGTATCTCTTCCCCCCCGCCCCGCCCCGTGGGAAGACTTTGACAGGTGGGCAGGATGTTCCATCTTGACATGTGCATGATCCTGCCCACCTGTCAAAGTTAGCTGAGTTGAGGGAGATAAAGGTTTGGCTCCCGAGACAAAAAGTGTAAAGATGTGGTTTCAGCACTGGAAGTGTATACATCTGTATTGAATGCTTGTGCATTGTTGTTTCTATCCTGTTCCTTTTTTCTTCTTCTCTGCATGCACATTACCTCCACCCATTAAAAGGGGGTGTAGAAAGGGATTTAGGAAATGCAGGTTTGAGTCATATGAGTAAAAACAATTTTGCACTGAGGCAAAGAGGGGAATGATGGTGAAAACTGCTGCATTGGATTTTCTGTGGTGAAACCTACGAAAATGCAGTGGGGGAAAGGCATTACAGTAGTACCTCAGGTTACATACGCTTCAGGTTACATACTCCACTAACCCAGAAATAATGCTTCAAGTTAAGAACTTTGCTTCAGGATAAGAACAGAAATTGTGCTCTGGCGGTGCAGCAGCAGCGGGAGGTCCCATTAGCTAAAGTGGTGCTTCAGGTTAAGAACAGTTTCAGGTTAAGAACGGACCTCTGGAACAAATTAAGTTCTTAACCCGAGGTACCACTGTACTGTAATGATCTTCTTGGATAGTGAATGCCACACATTCCTTTAATGGGAAAAGTGAGGAAACTGTGGAATGTTGTTGCTGTTGCTGACAGTGCTTCAAGGAGCTCTGAAGAGGTTTCCCTGCCCCATTCATACAGCTGGGTAATGGTAAGGGGACTGCTATTGGCCATGAAGTCATTTGGGAAAGGTGTGGGGGAAGCTGTGAGGAGAAAAATGAAACATAACAAGCTACTGTATCATTTACTTGATTGTCTATGGGACAACCTGAGCTGTAATTATGGTTTATTAACAGAACCATGGCTTAGTGTTTCCTGCAAGCCATTCCAATATATCAGCAACAATGCTAGCTGCATAACAAAGGCTGCACTGCTTTAGCAAGCAGAACCAGCAAGACTTGTGAAGCACAACTCCAGAAAATCAGAACTCATATAAAGGAAAATACTTGCATATAACCCTTGACTAGAACAGGCCTAGTCTACACCAAATCATAGTGTGCTAGGGAATTGGATACTGTGACAACTAGAACAGGCACCCCCAAACTCAGCCCTCCAGATGTTTTGGGACTACAACTCCCATCATCCCTAGCTAACAGGATCAGTGGTCAGGGATGATGGGAATTGTAGTCCCAAAACATCTGGAGGGCCGAGTTTGGGGGTGCCTGAACTAGAAGATTTTATCATGTCACAGTTTATGAGGAGAAACTTTGAACTGTCCATTGAATAAATAAAATTGCGTGCATACAATTGTGCCTGAAGGAACGTGGCTGACTATGTTTTACAGGGCTCCAAATGTCAGTGTGACTGCCTGACTGACTCACATGGAAAAGAACTTCTGCAACCCCTATATCAAAAATGTTATTTCACTGGCAAGATAAAAATTTAAATTGAGATAATTGGTACATTGGATAGAGGCACTTTCCTAACATTTACTGTCAAGTTTATTTGTAAATTATCAATGCAAAATAGCTTCTATCCTGCTAATTTTTTCTCAGTACAATTTATTACTCATATCACAAGGAAGAATTATTGGCATCAATTTAGCATAGTCAAAAGAATCCAAGGCTGAATTGGTATTTCTATTACTCCTTATGGTCAGTAATTGAAATTTTCTAAATATCATATATGTATGTAATTGTCAAAAGTACAATTCACATCAATTGGTGGATTGACACTAAGCATCTCAACTAAAGAGTGCCAACCTGAGCCCACAAATGATCTGTAAAAGTTATATCCCCAATTGAATCATTACTTGTTTTAAATAATCTGAGCACTGTAATAAGATTAGAAACGATTGGGTTGAGCAATGTGAGTAAATCCACCTACTAATCCTCAGAATCTACTATTCACAGCTCAAGTACATCAGCCTTCCCAAGCAGAATGAGCTCCTAACACCTTTTGCAAGATGCCTTGCTACAAAGACTCTTTATTCCATTCTCAGTGGTTTCCCATTTCTTTCTACGACCAATTTTAAAGTGCCAATGTTAATATTTAAAGCCTTAAAACAGTTAGGACCAAGTTATCTCAGAAACCACCTGCTCCCCCACATGAACCAGCCTCTGGTGTCCCACCCTCTTTCTCATCTGTAAGAGATCAGGCAGATTTGGCACAAGTGAAGACCTTTTCAGTGGTGGCACAGATTGTAGGAATGCTTCCCAGTGGAGAGCCATCAGACTCCATCTTTTCCCATCTTTATATAGTTACCAAAAGTTTCTTATTCCAGTCAGTTTTTATGTAATGTATAATCTGCTATTTACCAATTTTTACTTAAATCTGCTATCTCCTGGAGTAAACTAAGGAGCCAGAAAAGCTCTATAATGCAAGAGAGCAACTGTATTGAGAACTCTTTTAATCTCACTATTTCAAAGTGAGACCAGAGTTTTGGCAAGAACACATGCCAGGCAGAAAATCCTCAAGAGCATTCAGAAATTCCAGGGGCAAACCAGCTAAAAGAGATCCATCACCTCTGCAGATGGAAACAACTGCTGTCAATCTAAACCTCACCAAAAAGTAGACAGGGTTACTAGAAATCCCCTATTTCCAGACCACCAACCTCCCTCCAGTCAAAAACACCAGCCCCAGAGTCTTGCAAAATGCACTGGGCAAATGATATATTGAGATAGCCTCAAGGTGGACCCAGCATGAATATGTAATTCCCCCGGACGAACATTCTGGGGTTTTCCAACACCACCACTGTAATCACCAGTTCAGTCATGATGATGGTTAACAGGGTGCTCAATACACAAACATAATCCCTAATCTGTCTCTGTGGTCCAGCACAAGGTGCAAACACTCAAATCCAACAGTTGGCATTGGTGCCGAAATCCAGCATCACCTGAGTTCTGCGAGTGCGGCTTTCTCCCAATTGAAGTGCAGAGTGTTTGAGGACCGGGATATTCGCAGGGAAACCAAAATGCTTGTTTACAAAGCTATTGTACTATCAACCTTACTGTATGCTTGTGAAACATGGACAATTTATGAACACCATCTCCAACTCCTCGAAAGATTCCATCAATGGTGTCTCCGAAAAATTTTGCACATCACTTGGGAAGACAGGCAAACTAATACTAGTGTACTGGAGAAGCAAAGATCACCAGTGTTGAGAGCCAGTGTGGTGTAGTGGTTAAGAGCGGCAGACTCGTAATCTGGGGAACCGGGTTCGTGTCTCCGCTCCTCCACATGCAGCTGCTGGGTGACCTTGGGCTAGTCACACTTCTTTGAAATCTCTCAGCCCCACTCACCTCACAGAGTGTTTGTTGTGGGGGAGGAAGGGAAAGGAGAATGTTAGCCGCTTTGAGACTCCTTCGGGTAGTGAAAAGCGGGATATCAAATCCAAACTCTTCTTCTTCTTCAATGATTCTTCAACATCAACTTCGTTGGACTGGACATGTTGTGCGGATGCCTGGTTATTGTCTTCCAAAGCAACTACAGTACTCTATTCCGAACTTAAAAAATGGAAAGCATAATGCTGGTGGTCAACAAAAGAGGTTTAAAGACTGTCTCAAGGCAAATCTTTTAAAATGTAGTATAAACACTAACAACTGGGAAACACTTGCCTGTGAGCACTCCATCTGGAGAACAGCCTTTACCAAAGGTGTCATGGGCATTGAAGACACTCGAACTCAGGATGCAAGGAAGAAACGTGCTAAGAGGAAGGTATGCTTGGCAAATCCACACCGTGATCAACTCCCATCCGGAAACCAATGTCCCCACTGTGGAAGGATGCGTGGATCCAGTATTGGCCTCCACAGTCACTTACGGACTCATTGTTAAAACCGTGTTTACAGACTCATTGTTAAAACCGTGTTTAGGAAGACAATCTTAATCAGCTACGAGTGATCGCCAAAGAAGAAGACAACAAACACAAATCCAACAGTTGAATGAACTGGTTTCCTGGTGGGAGATGGATTTCTTACAGATGGCAATTCCAAAGCAACCCTACCCTCATCTCTCCTGGTGCTGGTGCTCCAAGGCGGACAGTCTTCCTTTTATGCCCCACGGGCAGATCAGATTTGGAGCATGTGACAGTGTCTAAGCCAAAAGGGCAGTGCTGCTCTTACCACATAGGCCTTTACTCAGACAGCTCATTTCACACAATACCTTTATATAATAACGTGTGATGTTATAGGTGTTGTTTTGAACTCTTCCCAGTTTTATAAAAAATGACAGATACAATATTGACCACTGTCTGTCCAAAACCATTCTCCCTGCCCCCATGCGTAAGAAATTGCTAGTGATTGTTTATATCATCCTCAATCATCCACCCAAATAAGTAAAATATTTCACAGTGATGTGTTTGCACAAACATTTCTCTCCAAATTGCTATTTCAGCTGTCCCTGACTTTTATTCCATAAATGTGTGAAACTTGGTAGTCGGTCAAGTGCCATCAAGCTTTTATGAAATGGACCAAAGAAAAGAAAAAAGAAAAAACTCACTATATTTAAATTGATCTATAGTGATTACAATTTTATACTTCAAACAAGCAGCCGCTGACCCATAATTTTCAAGGACACTAACACAGCCTGGAATTGGCAGAGAATGAGTCCTAAAAGCTGGAGCAAAGCAATCAGACTTTTTTTTTTTGTTCTGAGAGCTATCAGCCAGCAGGCCTTCTAGCATAATTAATGCTCAGGGAGAAAATTTAGGGAACACAATCAGCATGCAAGCTTTCTTCCCTCAAGCACACTCTTCTAGCTTAAATGTTGAACATGTCTTCGGGATCCTGATTTCTCAAGTCTGGGGAAGGGGGTGGAGAGGAGACCAGGAAAAGGGTAACATCAAGAGGAATTATTATCAAAGTTGATGTAGCTAGTAGCAAACAATTCTTATTACAACATACTGGACTACAAGATGGAGCGCAAGTAACATACTAATGAACAGCAGCTATTATGGAAGTGTTCACATAGACACTGTGGAGCTCTATTTGTCTATAACTAACTGCAGTCAAAGACTTGCTGGCATCTGAAGTCAAACCGCTGGAGAATCACAGCACCTGCTGTGGCTGCAGAGACCGGTAACTCATAACTGCTGCCTTCAAATTTGTTTTTGCTGCGTTGGCAGCACCGAAGTGACTTCTCTGGTGTGCTAGCTTGGGCAGTGTGTGTAAAGGCCCTGGGCTGCCCAGACAACAAGACCCCCTTCTCAGCCTCACTGATGTGGCCCAAAGGAAAGCAGAGCAATACATTTGGCAGCAGTTTGGCTGCAGGGGTTTGCTAGAAAGAGGGGTTTGCAAGACACCATCCAACCATCTTAGGGACTCTACTCCGGATTTGTGTAAGGTTTACTCCTTGGCCTTTTCTTCTCACAAAGATATCCCACAAGGCAGCAGGTATGGATTTTTCCTTGCATTTTCTCCCAAAGCTTTTCTCACAAATGAGTATAGCCGTAAGGCAGCAGAGGTTTAGGGTCAGAGTGTTCCTTTGCCGAGATGGACTACTTTCCCAGATTGACAAGCCCCGTCTACCCTCATTTCCCTCTACAACACGTGCAGTAACTGCCTTCTTAACCGTAGCACCCACTATTGGTCTTATCAGCTCAATGTGCCAGAGCCTGTCTCTGCATGCAGGGAAAGTCTACATAACCGATACAGTGGACAATGGATAAAACAAACACCATTTGCTGTGCTGCTGGATAAGTGTTTGATGGTTATTGTATTTGTATTTGTTTAAAAATCAATAAAAATTGCTTTTTTAAAATTAACTGATACAGTGTAGTGATGTTCTTATTGTTTTTTCCATAGGGCTAGAGTTACTTGGAGAAGGATGAAGATAAACTTCATATTCTGCTTCATCAGTGATCTAAAATAGGCACCCGCAACCTTTTCAGATTCAGGACCCATTTTTAACCCAAACATGCCCATTCCTTAATATTTTGCCATATTTGCATGGTGGCAGTGCTCCTGTTGCAACCCACCTTGGATCAGGCTGTGACCCAATAGTGGAGCCCAACCCACCAGTTGAAGGCTGGTGGACTAAAAGAAAAATAGCAAATCACTGCATGTTGTCATTCTTTTGTTTGAAATTTTCCCAGAATAATTTTTTTGTTCAATTTAGTTCAATTCTGCACAAATTGAGTGATAGCCACTGACCAGCTAGCTCTCCCTTCCATCCGTTTAAACTTTCGGCACTTACTTCGAAGTTTAAACTGACAAACAAAGGCAGAGAGGCTCAAGATGATTCTACTGTAATAACTTTTAATCAACATGCAATTGTTTTTCAAAAGCACCAATAATTCTGTCAGGTATCGAAGATACAGTTCACCACTCAGTAAAGATCATCATCCTGAATCTTAAAGAACAATGGAAACCCAAGCAATCGAAACCCAAGCATTTCTCCTCAATGAAAGAGAACCAGTTGAGAGAACCAGTCCCGTTCCCCCCCCCCCCCGTTATGTTTTGTTTTTCAACAAAGTAAAGATATGGCCCTAGGGGCCTAGAAGAAAAAACCCTATGTAGCTGTATATATACAGTTTCAGGGCATATACAGTTACTTGGGAAAGAGAGAGTGCTTATTGTTGACCTGAAAGTGTAAGGTGCATAAGACATCAATTATATACTCCAGTTTATACTATCCAAATGGCTTATACCTTAGGCATTATGTTCTGCAAATTAACTCCTACATAGTTACTTACTTTAAAAGAAAACTGCACTACACCTGCACTGTGATCCAACCCACTGGCTTAGATTGCACGACTAGTCATCTGTATGCTAATTTTTTGCACAGCAGATTTTAAAAATAAAATGCAAAACTAGTTTTGAATTTGTAGAGGACGAAACAGATTAGGTTTGTAATACCATAGGCACAATCCTCACAAACAGATTTTCTCCATTTAAACTCTAGAATTTATCTTTTATAAAGTACACTTTGGAACAGAAGCTGTTAATCTGCTTATAAAGCAGCAGCATTCTCTATGCCACTCTTGCTAGGGTAATTTTGTTCACTCCCTTCAAGTATGACATGAAAGATTTCCCCTCCCAAACACAAAGCTTTGGACAGTTCCTGAAGGGTCACATTTCTCTCACAGTGGCAATGTGAATAATTCATCCTGACACCGAAAACTACAATGGCACTAGGATGTAATCCTTAGTGCTTTGCTTAGCTTTATGCTTTGGGAACTAGAACATACTTCAATTTTTATATGACATGTCCCAATTGCTTTGGATAGATTTTAAGCTACACATGGATGTGGTCAACTAAAAACAATCTCCAATTTCATTTTGTAAATTGAAGACTTTCAAATAGTTTAAAACAAGAAGATAATCCCAATTCATCACAAATTTGTATTTAATAACCGGGTACATGTGACATAGATTAGAAATTAGCTGCCACTCTCCAAAGCACACACAGTACAGAAAATATGCATTTACCTTCTCACAGCATCTGAAGAAGTGTGCATGCACACGAAAGCTCATACCAAGAACAAACTTAGTTGGTCTCTAAGGTGCTACTGGAAGGAATTTTTTATTTTGTTTTGTTTTGACTATGGCAGACCAACATGGCTACCTACCTGTAACAGCATTTCAACACACCCTGAGGGCCACGTGTATGAGTTTAAGTAAAATAAACAGTAAGAGAATGAACAGAGAAACAGTGAGAAGACACTGCTTAGCACCCTCTCTTGACATTTGTATACTCGCTATCAGCAGCAGCAGCATACACAGAGGCACACACACACAGCTTTCTTCCACACAGGGGAAAATACAGGTGATCTTTGGGAAGAAGAACCATTGAACTACAAATCATATGCAGTCTAGTATCCACTCACTTACTTGCACACATGAAATATACATTTAAATGAAAAGAGCAAGTTTGCTATGAGATACAGAAGAAATTATCTAAAGAGAGTCAGCTCTCTCATAAAGGAAGGTGCTGAGAGATTTGCATGCTATTAATAGATCATTGAAATGAATACATTTGAAGGGGACAAATTAATTTAGACCTTGACTAAATTAAGGACTATAATATGTGTCATCACGCTAAAGGGTCAGTTATTATGCTGATATATTCAGATAAAGTCCTAGGGAAAATTTATTTGGGGCATACTATGCCATCAGACTTTGCTTTAGACCAAGCTGCTAGGATTCTTTAACCATTAAAATTAAAAATCCTTCCAATATTTAACTTTTTATTCCAAACAAAATAACAACAAAACAACATTTCTATATCACCCTTGACATCCACTCTCAGCATTTTAAAAAGTGGCAAGCATTAACGGTGGCCTGGGAGTGTGAAATCTGAAGCATTGTTATGAAATCTTTCAAATGAGGCAACTAATGCACTATTACAAGTAAATATCTTGCAACTTGGTTCACTATGGAACACAAAAAGGTAGCCTCCCTTCCCTTCTTACAGGAGGAGCAGAGAACTTGTGGTTCTCCAAATGTTGCTGAACTAAAACTTCCATCAACCCTAACCATTGACCATGGTGGTTGGGGCTGATGGGAGTTGGATTCAAGCATTGTTTGGAGGGATGCAGGTTCTCCATCTCTGCTAGACAGAAACACCATTTCTTCTGGATTTCCTCTGTAAAATTAGAGAAACAGAAATTTTATTTATCAGAGTTTATAGCATAAGTTATGTGCTATTAAAAACAGGGCATAAAAACTAGTCTATTCAGTGTATTCAATCATACTAATGCAGGCTACATTTGATCAAATCTCATCTTAATAAGATGAGATATAAATTAGTTCCATGCACCTGCATGCAGATGCTTCTCATGATTGGGAATTACCATTACCCATCTCTCTGGAAGTGATCTTTGTGGTTCGGCAGCATGGAGAGGTGCAATTGCTATTTACAACCTCTGGTGCAATTGGGGAGATGAACAGGAGGCTAGAAATTCTTACAAGAACCTTGGAGCCAATCAGCAACCACACTAGGCTCTCAAGGGGTGGGGCATCAGAGTGGACCTGGGATATAACCCAACCAGGTCCATTCCAGGGGATACAGTGGAACCTTGGTTTTCGAGCGTCTCAGAAGCTGAATGATTTGGAACCTGAATGCTGAAAACCCAGAAGTGAATGCTTACATTTTCGAACGCTCCTCAGAAGTCAAACAGCTTCCGAGGTGTGTTTCTCCATTTTCTCCATTAATTGCCGACTGCCCATTGCGCCTCAGCTGTTGAACGTTTCGCAAGTTGAACGGTCTTCCGGAACAGATTACGTTCGACAACCGAGGTTACACTGTATAAAATGTCTGGCAAAACAGATTTTGGTCTTCACCATCTTTTTCTGTATTATACTATGTTTCATCTGAAGCAGGATGGTGTGGCAGCTTTGCCATTTTTGCTGGTTTCAGGATTGGGTAGGAATTTTGCCAACAGACAGATTGGCTAGATCTGTGGGGTTTTGCCTACCTCATAGCAATTGTCACAACTTTTAGGGTGGAAGAGGCATTGGGTTGGATCCTGAGTAGTGATCCCTTTAAGGGATCTTGGAGGGCTGTGTTTGCTGTCTGGAAACCCAGTTGTGGGCTAATAGGCCCCAGCACCAACTACCAGCTGAACAAGGTTCACCTAGAAGCAATTCATTCCATGAAGGTCCTCAGCATCAGTCAACCCCTTTCTTTCAAACAGCAGCATATCAACCAGCGGGTGGGCTAGCTGGTCAATGGATACTTTCCCAATGCCTATGCCAAATCTATTCATCTATAACCAATAAAGATGTGACCTAATTACAACCACCTGTCTCACTGTCTTTGTTCACTGCTTGAACCCCCTCCCCCAGCTTCACTGTGCCTGGGCCCACAAAACAGACCATAGCTTACTGTTGCATCCATACAAGGCAGAATATAAAGTCACTGACTTCCCCACCCTATCTTGTTTAGAAGTCATTAACCATAGTGCCCGATTCAGACATTTGTTGTTGTTCAGTCGTTCAGTCGTGTCCGACTCTTCGTGACCCCATGGACCAGAGCACGCCAGGCACACCTATCCTTCACTGCCTCTCGCAGTTTGGCCAAACTCATGTTAGTAGCTTCGAGAACACTGTCCAACCAACTCATCCTCTGTCATCCCCTTCTCCTTGTGCCCTCCATCTTTCCCAACATCAGGGTCTTTTCTAGGGAGTCTTCTCTTCTCATGAGGTGGCCAAAGTACTGGAGCCTCAACTTCAGGATCTGTCCTTCTAGTGAGCATTCAGGGCTGATTTCTTTGAGAATGGATAGGTTTGATCTTCTTGCAGTCCATGGGACTCTCAAGAGTCTCCTCCAGCACCATAATTCAAAAGCATCAATTCTTCGGCGATCAGCCTTCTTGATGGTCCAGCTCTCACTTCCGTACATTACTACTGGGAAAACCATAGCTTTAACTATACGGACCTTTGTCGGCAAGGTGATGTCTTTGCTTTTTAAGATTCAGACATAACAAGAAGCTATTGTTAATTTCAGCTTGTATGAAGGGAGGACTAAGGCAGACCCATGCTGCTGTGTGAAATATCTCAGTTTATTACGCTAAATTCTGATCATCCAGATCATGAAACTACTGGATCACCCTGTTTTCTGCAAGGCACAAAAATATGCTCAATTTCTGTTATGTGAGACACAGGGAATATACCAACTTTAGGATCTGTTCAAAGGAGCCAGTTACCATGTAAATAACCTTCTGCACAAGTTCAGAATACTGATCCAAATTTGCTTCAGATACTTCAAGCACAGTATCCAATCTTAACCGTAACAGAAACCCAACAAGCTAAACTCCCACTCACAAAGTTCTTAGTAAATAGTAGCCATACAGCTAAAAGAATTGTAAAAGGTATAGGTAAAGGGACCCCTGACCATTAGTTCCAGTTGCGGATGACTCTGGGATTGCGGCGCTCATCTCGCTTTACTGGCTGAGGGAGCCGGCATACAGCTTCCAGGTCATGTGGCCAGCATGAGTAAGCCGCTTCTGGCAAACCAGAGCAGCGCACGGAAATGCCGTTTACCTTCCCACCAGAGTGGTAACTATTTATCTACTTGCACTTTGATGTGCTTTCAAACTGCTAGGTTGGCAGGATTGTATCCAACAACAAATCTGGTTGACTCATACAATATTACTTAAAGGTACCAAAAGTGGCATGGAAAGCTGACATATGACCAGGTTTGGCCAGCATGAGCTTAAGTGAAAAAGGATGAATTTACTAAGTTCTAATATCCATTTCCAACTTATGTCAACCAGGGGTGTCAATCCACCAGATTCCAAGAGCTGTTTCTGGGGGGATACACTAACATAAAATAGAATATGAAAACTTCTATACTGTATTATTATGTGTGCTGTCTGGCATACGAACCATTGCTTTCCGAAAAAATAAAAAAATAAGAAGTTCAGAAAGAAAAAATGAAAAGTTGACATAAGAAAAAACAAATTGAGAGGAATGGGTAGCATGTAGAAGAAGCAACTCTCAGTAATATCTCAGCTTAAATTGAAGTTCTTTAAAACTCTTCTACCAATAGCATCTGTTTATTATCAAGTTGCATAATTTAAGTTACTACAAGTTTGCCCAGTACAGCATTACTCCACCCAATATAGATCATTCCACAATGAACTGATTAGTACATGCCACTTGCATACTGTGTCTGTTTATCAAGTAAATGCAATCTCCATACTTGCCGAAGTTAAACCCCTACGTTCTGTGATTAAGCAGATTAAGCACTGGACTTAATCACATTTAAGGTATGCTTAAGATAAGCAAGTCTCTCTTGGCTTCAGTTCCACATCTGTAAAATTATAACTTCTCAAAATGGCTGTTACAAAGACTGAAATAAAAACAATGCACCTCAAAGCACTTTCAAAGAAATATGAATAATAAAATCAATAATGTTTCTTCAGCTGCTAAATGACTTAAGATTAAAGAAATATGCTATTTTTGTATACTCTAGAGACTTATTAACCAGTAATGTAGTAATGAATATTTGTACAGTGACAGGTTACCCAGGCAACACGGTATTTACCAAGCATAAAATTAGCATTATAAAGTAGCTCCCCAGGGACATTAAATTAAAGTTAGTAGTACACTTGATTCTGCTGTTGGTTCTCAACGAATAGCCGAAGATAAGCAGTTTGACAAGGTAAATCTTTATTGGCTCATCCTACTTATGTCACAGTGATTACTATACATATCACACCTTTCCTCCAAGAAGCTCAAAGTATGGTAGCATTCATGAGTTTCCCCCTTTCCAGTTTGTTATAAAAACTATGTGGTTAAGCTGAGAGGCAGTGATTGGGTCCAAGGTCACTCCAGGGAACTTTCTGGTGACCTGGGGAAGCCTTGAAGAAAACAAGTCTTGAGGGGAAAGGCTCAAGCTAGAGGGAACTTTTTGTCCTAAGGGTACTTGTGTTATAATTCATTGGTCCCTCTGATAGCAGTTTCACGGTGTGAGCCTGAGCTCCTTCTGTATCAGCTACAACTTATACATAGCTCTGTCAGTAGAGCGTGAGACTCGGGGTCATGGGTTCGAGCCCACATTGGCCAAAAGATTCCTGCATTGCCCCTTCCAGCTCCACAATTCTATGATTTTATTATCTCTGTGAAGAAGGTGCATTGTCCTTGGGGCTCCTTGCCTTGGATACCATCTCATCCTCTTCTTGGGCTGGGAAAAATGTTCTTCCAGGTTTCCCAGCCCCTACTCTCTTCCCCAGAATTTGGACCACATATACCAAAGCTCCCCAGAGTGGGGGAAGGAGTCCTTCCCCTTGACCCTATTACCCTTGGCCAGCCTCTTGGAATCTCCAGCTCAGGCCAAGCATTTTCCCCTTGCTACTGCTGTGTTTCCTACTCTTCCTGGGATGTCATTGCCCTTTTCTTTCCTTCTGAGATGGTCCATGCCCCCTGGGCTACCACATCAGGCTGTTTAAATGGTCCAACAGCATTGGCTGACCATGACTCCCTTCCCTGCCCAGCTCCTCCCTAGGCTCCAAACAGCTTTCAGGCAGGTTTGCAAATTCCTGGCACCCAAGAATGGCACCAGGAACAGGTGCTAGGGCTTGCAAGTGTCCTGGCCTGGCTTCTGCAGCACTTCTGTGAGAAATATCAGAGTAGTAAAAATATAATCAGTAAAATCCAATACTGACAAATAAGGAAAGTAATGCGAACATTCTATACTAGTCATACTGCTACTTACTATAGGTGTGAGAACAATGGTTACATCAGAATCACCTATACTAAGCATTTAAGTTTTAGACTTCAAGATGAGTAAAAGAGAGAGAATAATAAGAAATTGCCTGAGAGAAAGCTGCGAGAACGGGAGTGTGAACAGACTTATGCAAGACTTTCACAAAGACAGAACAGACCCAGGTGCTGCGATACGCCATGGGAAATCCTGCTTCCCATGAGGCTGTGCCTGCCTTTGCTGACTGATAGAATAATAGAATCATAGAACTGCAGAGCAGGAAAGAACCCCAAGGGCCATCTAGTCCAACCCCCTGCAATGCAAAAACTGCAACTAAAGAATCCCATCCAACCTCTGCCTAAAAACTTCCAATGAAGGAGTCCTCCAATCCAAATTTATGGCACAGATCAAATCCTTACACCTGCACAGAAGAGTGCTCAGAGTGCTTGAACCAACTCATCCACACCATCCTTCTTGATTGGGAAATGGCAGAGCATCTCTCCTGTGTTTGGAGGAAGAGCTCCCTGGACTCTCCAATTCAGTTTCCAGTGATAATGAATGTCCCAGGAGAGTGTGTTTACTTAAAAGGTCATAATGACTGTTCTCAGTACTTTTCAAATCATAGATATGTCAGATTTTCACTTTGCATTTCAAAAGACCAGAATTCAGTTCTATTTGGCAAAACATATTGACATGACAAACAAAATGTAAGCAAGGAAGAATTTATTTTGCTCCTTTTCTGTTGGTGAATATATTAAGCTCCATAAATTGATGAAGGGCTTCCATATAATGTGAAAAATGAGATAATGTGGTTCCTTTGAAAGAGAAGACAAGTGCCCTGGCTGATTTCCAAATGCACAAAGAAATGATTTATCAGTTTAAACATATTAGATATTTCCAGCTTTTATCAGACAATCCTGTTTTATTTGCAAGGTATATTTTTTCCATTTAGTGGACACTAACTATGGACAACATTTTAGAAGCAATTTTTAAAGTAAATTTTAAAATAAGTTTTAATTTTTACATTTTTTTGTGGATGGCTCTGGCTAAATAAAACAACTTGTGACATGGAAGCCATTTTCAAACAACCTGCTCATAGGACAATATAAAGGCCTGAAATAAGCATTGCAAGAAATATAGTGCTGCCATCAAAAATATGTTTTATTTTTATTTTAAGCTGCTTCTCCCAATCATAACAGCTCAATATATGCTGTGCTTCTCTAGCAACAGCCAAAAATGTGGAGCCCAAGAAGAGAAAGCAGGGGACTCCATCAGGACACCTTTAATTCTACTCCACCCTAGAAATCAGATTCTATTCTGTGGTAATAGGAGAGGTGACAGATGATTTGGAAGCACATTGATCACTGACTTAATGCTAGTACAGTACAGTATCTGAAAACAGAATTCACCTTGTGTCAAACAGGCAAAGGGGTAAGTGTGAAATAGTAAACATTACTTATCTATGAGGCAGGTGAGTGGTTAAAAACCATGGTCACCAAACTATTTTTAAAGTCTTCACCTTGTATCAATTATATCAGTTCCTGTTCCTGTTCTGAAAACAGTACACAAAGTCAAAGTGCTTATACAGCAACTGGATAACTTGTTTCTCTATAGTTTCCTAGACCACAACTGAGGTTAAAAACATGTTTTCCATACACTTCTGTATAACAACAATGAGAGCAATGTAGTGTTAGCCCAGAGCTGAACAGCAACACAGTCATATCTGCAGACGTGCACATTCTTGACGATAGCCCTTTACAGGTTTGTAATTCATAATTAATGCCCCCAATGAGAAACAATCACTTTTGTCAAAGCCCTAAAGCCACAACTAGCTAATTACCAATAAAAGCTCTACAGTCTCAGTTAAGCTTTGGGAATGTCGCTATGCACAGCAAATAGCCCAATGGTGAGCAATGTTTAAATCCTCTGGACTTTTTGGGGTAAATATTCTATAGTTTTATATTTTCCCTTCCCCTTGCAATCCTCACAAGCCCTTGTGTTAGACACATAAGCTAAAAGCACAGTGGCAGAGACCATGAAAGCAGCTATTTGTTTAACAAAAATTAGGTACATTGATGTACAATTGATGTACAAGCTACATCAATTTTTGCCCCTGGTTCATGAAATGAAGGTAATTTATTATTTATTACAAGTCCTCACCCACTCTCACAAAATTATGGTTGTCACGAATTCAACCATACAGTTTGTTGTTTTTTAAATAATTTTTACTGATATTCTTTCTTACAACAAATATCCATCATCATTACAGTGGTATCTCGGGTTAAGTATGCTTCAGGTTACATACGCTTCAGGTTACAAACTCCGCTAACCCAGAAATAACGCTTAAGGTTAAGAACTTTGCTTCAGGATAAGAACAGAATTGTGCTCTGGCGGCACAGTGGCAGCGGGAGGCCCCATTAGCTAAAGTGGTGCTTCAGGTTAAGAACAGTTTCAGGTTAAGAACGGACCTCCGGAATGAATTAAGTACTTAACCCAAGGTACTACTGTACTAAGCATTCATTTTCCAATTTCCCCCCTCCCTGTTGACTTCCCTCAGCTTCCATTTCTAGTTTGTTACATCAAATAGTACAATCTGCTGTTTGTATTTAATACTACGGTATGTTGTCCCATTGTTATACTTCTTGTATACTTCTTGTTATACTTCTTTAAATAAAGTTGTAAATGTTTATTTAAATCCTGCCAGTGAGTTCATGTTTTTTGTTGTTTCTGCAAATATGTTTCCCATTCTTTTTCAGAGTCACTATTGTCCTTTTCACACAGCTTGTCCGTTAATTTTGCTAACTCTGCATACTTCATCAACTTTTCTTGCCATTGTTCTTGCCATTGAATGGTACTTCTCCAATCTTCCAATTTTGTGCTATTAAAATTCTTGCTGCTGTTGTAGCATACATAAATAATGTCTGTTTTTCTTTCGGCAGCTCTTGTCCTAAAATACCCAACAAAAAAGCTTCTGGTTTTTTTTTAACAAATGTTATTTTAAACATTTTTTTCAATTCACTGTATATCATTTCCCAAATTTTTTTACTGATCCTGTAATCCCACCCCATATGGTAAAACGTACCTTCCCCTTCTTCCCCAGTTTGAAGTCATTATTGAGACTGATTAAATGGCATTTCCTCTTCTGAATAGTCAGTGGATGGTGGTACAAAAGCAAAAACTAGAGCAAAATACCAATGAAGAAGGATACAGATTTATCAGTAATAACTGGAAAGGTAACCCATGATATCATAATCCTGTCAGCCAATTATTGGTTTTTATTTTTCAATCTACACTGTTGTGAGGTTAACTTTAAAGGACAGTAATGATTCTTGTTCCTCTATCGGCAAGTATATAACTGAGTACAATTATGAGACCAGTTCTGAAATCTGAGCAAGAGAAATCCCTGAAAGGTTTTCCTTTCTGTCTTCATAGCACGACCAACACATCCACCACGTATGTCCACAGAAGCTCATGTTGGTGCAGATGCATTTTTTAAACCTGGGGTATGCACAACAGTTAATTAGCTGTTTCTACCATGGGTCTGCCAAGAACAGTCCAAGAAAAGAAGTTAGAAGAGTTTTGCTCAAGGCAATGAGAATGCAGTGAACCACCAATACAAACACACTGCAATAAATCAAAATTATATGATGCAGTGTCTATATTATT
Source organism: Lacerta agilis (assembly GCF_009819535.1). Lineage (NCBI taxonomy): Eukaryota > Metazoa > Chordata > Lepidosauria > Squamata > Lacertidae > Lacerta > Lacerta agilis. The sequence continues at coordinate 52,648,000 of NC_046316.1, forward strand.
AAGAGGTCCAAAAGGCTACAGATAACATTTGATTTTATTCTTATCCCACTAGATAAACTAGTTCATCACTGTGTTCCTCTGCAAAGGCTTATCATTTTCTGTTCCAGCCAGTTGCTGGCATTAGCAACTACGACTTCAACTCAGCTAGAACAAGTTTGCTTCCACGGTCAAGCTTGAGCCAAAGAATGGTCTGGTGCAGGGGTCTGCAACCTTTAAGACAAAAAGAGCCACTTGGACCCGTTTCCGAAGAGAAAAAAAAATGGGAGCCGCAAAACCATTGCGGCCCACAAAAATATAAACACCCAGAAGCTCATAACACAATTTAGACAGGTAATGAAGGCAAAATGGCAAAATATCACGAAACGCTCCCCCCCCCCCGGCCAAACAACAAGCACTGTATTAAAGGAACCGTCCGAACGCCTGACGCTGCAGGGGCAAATCTAGAAGGGGAAATCCAACCCCCCAGAATACTTCCGCCCCATGAACAGCACAAAAACCTCTTTCCCCCTTCTCTCATTGCACACACTTTGTAAACCAAGAAAATCTTTTTTTAAAAAAAACAATTTGGGAATCCAGTTGCGGTGAGGTAATAGCCCAGCTATTAAAGAACAATGTAGCTAATTCCAAGGCAACTGAATAACAAAGAGGCCAGCGATTAAGCTACAGTGCCTGGGGGGGGAAAAGTCAAAGGGCAATTCTAAAATGCAGCAGGGTGACTTTTAAAACAGGAAGTTTTTTACCCACCAAAAATGGTGACCTCCAATATGTCCCCAAACCACTGCCCAACACGGATGCAAGTACAGGCTCCAAGCACTATAAACACCCAGCAGCTCCACCAGCAGCAGCCAAACACAAGCGCCGGGACAGGCGCCAAGGAGGGAAGCTGCTGCGGTCTGCTGCTGCGCCTGCGCTGGCACGAAACGAGGCACGCATGAGCAGCACAGCCGCCGGCAAGGTAGAGAAGTGGGTGGGCACAGGCGGGCCAGCAGCGCAGCGCAGCACCCCCTACATTTCGGCGCTAAACGCACCGGCCCTGCCCGGAGCCGCGGCAAAGGTGCAAAAGAGCCGCATGCGGCTCCGGAGCCGCAGGTTGCAGACCCCCGGTCTGGTGCCACTTGTTAAATGTTTGCCTTGTAAAACATTGTGTGAGTCAGCTACATTCCACTTGCAGATCACTATACAGGTGACTCTCCACTTGTGTATTTTTAATCTTTTGTTGGAAGCCGCCCAGAGTGCACCATTGACTCACACATGACCACGTGTATGCATGGTGCTGAGAAATAATTAAATAATTTTATTCATACCAGGAAATGGAGGGGGAGAGCTGGAGAGTCCTTGTGGCTTTTGAGGATACCATCCCCGGAGCCTGAAGAGGACTTCAGAGAGGGTAGAGACTGGAGGCACAGTGGGACTTTGTTTAGGCTGCTTAGCCCTCCCTTCTAACAGCTGATGCACATTGTAGCACAGCAGCAGCTGCTACTTTTCTGCACATCCTCCGGTCTCAAGCCAGTCCCAGAGCTTCAATTCCAGTTGTGGATATTTTTGGTACAGTATTTTTTATCTGGATTGGAAGAGAGCAGCAGAGAGGGTATTTAAAGCAGAGGTCAGCAACCTAAGGCCCATGGGCCACCCCTGAACCAAGCCCCCCAATCAACGAGTCCCGGTGCACTGAGATAAACCAGCGCAGTGCGGTGCAGGGACTCTCTTCCGTGGCTCCAGAAATTTTCTGCGCATGCCCTGACACCGGAAATCACGTCTGCGCATGTCCTCGGTGCCGAAAATCACTTCTGCGCAGGTGTGATTTCTGGCATCACGCTGCACCTGTCTGGCCGACGGAGGATCTCTGCGGGAGTGATCTGGCCTATGCTTGGTAAGCCTTGCCGACCCGATTTAAAGGGTGCTCCTCACTTGTGTGATTTTCACTTATGCGTGCAGGGTGCTGGAAGATAACCCCCGTGTAAGTGGGGAGTTGCCTCTATTTCAGGGGTGGGAAACCTGTGGTCCTCCAGATGTTGTTGGACTCCCATATGCCCCAGTCAGCATGGGCAATGGTCAAGGATGATGGGAGTGTAGTCCATCATCATCTGATGGGCTACAGGTTCCTCACCTATGCCATAATCCTTCCTTTGAGTACAAAGTATTAACTTACTTTCATTCAGTTTGTACTGTATGTCCCAATGTCTGCAATAAAGAAACACAGCCATTATACATTGGGGGCATCTGCCTGTGACCATAGGATAAACATTAGAAAATCTGATAAATCTTTTCAGAAGGCAATTTAAAAATCACATTCTTAATACTATTGCATGCCACCCTAATCTCAGAGTAGTGCAGATTCCAGGCACTTACTTCATGTTTTCTTTTTGAAATGAGGCACAGCAAAGACTGTGGTGTCTTTATGATACAGGTATTTGGTTTAATTACATATGTATAGAAAATGAGCCTACGATGGAGGCATTCACAGCATTAACAGGGGCTTGTTTCTCCCATACCCGAAGCCTTTGATTCAAATAGAAATCAACCATCATGCTCTAACCCTATTTTCAGCTTGCTGCCTTTACCCAGGCTGCAATTTTTCTTTCTCTAGGTCACATCACAGTCAACCCTGAAGACTCTGGCTCTGTCTTCTAGCTAACTCTGAGCTGGAGGAGGGGCCTCATCCATTTGCCATTTGGCACAGAGCCCCCATCCTTGGTTTTCTTAATGGTCTATTACTGTTTCTTTGTTTTAATGACTCATCTCCCAGGCAATTACCTCATCAGGAAATTGGCCTGGCTTATATTTTAACCCTCGCTGGACCCAGAGGTTCAGGAAGCTTGATTAAATTCTCGCACTTCCAGGATCCATAAATTTAGGGGAGTCTGGCAGCCCCAAACTCATAACAATATTAACTTACTTTAATTCAGTTTCAGTTTTAATTACATTTAATCACTTACGGCTGTGGTTTTCAGCCAATGTGCCGTGTCACCCAGGAGTGACTTGAATGATGGTCAGGGGTGCCACAGGCAACACTGGCCTCTGTCCCTCTTTCCTTCCCTCCCTCCTCTGAAGCCTTCTTGCATCTATGCATCCTAAAGGCTCACACAACTGCTTATTGCAGCAGCCCTAGCTACAAGCTTCACAGGCAAATTGTGTTTCTGGGGCTAGTCAGGTGGTGCTGATTGCCAGGAGCTGAGGTGGCCTCGGAGCAAGCAGGCAGGCAAGGGAGCCCACCCAGCCAGTCCGCCAACCCTTGCTGTTGGGAATGGACAGACAAGTCCCAGGCCCCTGTGGGGCAGTGTGAGGAGGAACCTCTCTTTTTCACACAGGGGGGCAATTCAGAGAACGGGGGTGGCAGCAGTGGCTGCCCAGGGGACTCTCAAGGAGAGGAGGCTGAGGAAATACTCCACAAGGGAAGGTGTTGGAAAATGGGTGAGAGGCTGCCAGCTCTGCAGACAAGGGGTGACATAACTGGGCTCCTGAGCCCCACACAGGGGTGCCACAGAAAGAATGCAGTTGGTCAAGGGAGCCATGGACTCAAAAAGGTTGAAAACCTCTGACTTGCACATAAGAATACCAGATGAAATAATGTAGAACACTGTAGTTTTTGTCATGAAATTGTCTCATGATGATATTTTCACATTCCAATTTCTGCAGATAAGTTTTGAAACTAGAAGAAATGTATATGTATGCAAATAAAGCTAGCTTGCAGATAATTCCAAACAGAAAAAGTATAACAGCATTTGGAGTATATAGTACACAAACGTATAAGTCTACAGATGATTGAACAAATGGCTTTCACAGTCCTAATTTAAGCATTAAGGAACTGAACCCTCCAAGTCCTAAGCCAGGCAAAATGCCAGTTCAATTTGGAAAATTAGATCCTGATCCTGATCTCTTCAGTAGAAGGTCTGAAGTTACATCTCCATTACTGTTTAGAGTATGACAATTTTGTTACTGTAGTTTAGTTTATGAATAAATATCCTGCCTTTCTGTATAAAATATATTAGAGTGAGATTACAAAGAACAATAGACATAATAAAACAAACAACAAATGGCAGAAAAACAGTAGGATGAACCCAAAACTTCAAAGAGGCAATAATTATAGGGAAGTCTAAAAGAATCCCAGTTTGTGTGTCCTGTTCATGTGACACCAACTCCTATGATACCTCAAAACAAAATAGAAAATTATTTCCAGTAGCACCTTAGAGACCAACTGAGTTTGTTCTTGGTATGAGCTTTCATGTGCATGCACACTTCTTCAGATAAGAAAGCTCATACCAAGAACAAACTCAGTTGGTCTCTAAGGTGCTACTGGAAAGAATTTTCTATTTTGTTTCAACTATGGCAGACCAACACGGCTACTCACCTGTATATGATACCTCAAGTAAGACTACAGAGCATCATATGAAAGCCCATAAACTAACTGCACAGCACCTTCTGCAAGGTGTTTAGTGATGTATTCCTAAACCTGCAAAGCTTTTCAATCCCTCTGCCACGCTATACACATCAGAATTTATAAGGCAAGGGCTTGCATACACTAGCTTCCAGCTTGACAATAGCTGCAACTACTCATTACACTAGTGTATCTTACACAAAGAATTTTCCTACTTCATTTTTGCACAGAGAATTGACAAACCATGGCTTGTAATGGATCAACAAAACAAAATGAGACAGATTCACCTGTATGACACCTACAGCAATCTCCTTTGAAAATTCATTTTCTGCACCAATCATCTGATTAGCCCAGGGCATATGTCTTTCATTAACGGCCTGGAAGGAAAAAATACTTCATTTTTAAATGAAGCATTTTTCTCTCTATCCAGAGGAAGCATTCTGAATCCAAGTCACTTCCTCCAGTCCATTTGGCTGCACTAGGGAGTTCCCAAAATTAATGCAGCCAATCCCAGCTGACTGTCAGGGCTTTGACAGTGCAGGGTTCTCTTCAAGCCCTGGCAATCAGTTAAGAAGTGCTTTGCAAGTACCACTGATCAGCTGATTGACATTGCCTGCAACCCCCTTTTTGGTCTGCAAATGCTTTGTTATCTGCCATACACCTGAGATAGATAGATAGATAGACAGACACATCAGGTGTAGGGCAGGTAGGAATGGTTTAGCGAACATGGCCTGGTAGACCAAACGGGAAGGCCTGGCAAACCTGATTAAACCAGCTTGCTGGAGTTTCCCCACCCTTTATTTTGCTAACTGTGATTTGGTGTTATGTCCATATTGACAAACCATAGCTACAACTGTTCCAGAAGCCACTGCAACTAGAGGCAGGAGGGCTGAGCAAACAGGAGAAAGGGTATTTTCCAGCAGAATGCTACAATTGATCATGAGTCCCTGGCATTTATCCACCACATATTTAAACAATCTTTAAAGTGTTTGCATGATAAACATGTATGCTGCATAAAGTATAAATCAAATATTACATTGCAAAACTAGAAATGTTCATGGTGACATCTGTCCTGAAAAAGTCAGAGAATACTTCACTATTGGCTGCTAAACTAAGAATTTCTTTTGCTGCAAATATTTTGTAAAATTCCATGAGAACATCCAGAATGAAGATATATTTGGATTCCCAAATAATTCAGCAGTGAGCAAAGATCACGGTAATAGTGATGTGAGAAGCAGCTCATAAATCAGAAACTCCTACTTTATAGCTCTCTCTAGGGACTTGTGACACAAAGTACTTGATGCAAGCAATAGTTTGCAGATTTATTTCAGCCAATTAGGTCATTACATCTTCTAAGAGAGCTTAACAGGACTTTAAAAATGAGCTAATCTTGTGTGAAATGTACACAGTACTACAAAAAAAGTCAAAATCTGCATAGGAAAAGAAGCTTCCCCTCACCCCTATTCTTCAAAAGTACTGTTTGGGTTTTTTGAAATTTAAAATACTATGAAGAATTTTCTAGAACAATAGAGTTGAAATACAATATATCACATGGCAAGGTTCTTGAATCAACTCCTGTATCTCATATACTATGGGATGCGGGTGGCGCTGTGGTCTAGACCACTGAGCCTAGGGCTTGCTGATCAGAAGGTCAGTGGTTCAAATCCCCGCAACAGGGTGAGCTCCCATTGTTTGGTCCCAGCTCTTGCCCACCTAGCAGTTCGAAAGCACGTCAAAGTGCAAGTAGATAAATAGGTACCGTTCCGACGGGAAGGTAAACAGTGTTTCCGTGTGCTGCTCTGGTTTGCCAGAAGCGGCTTCGTCATGCTGACCACATGACCTGGAAGCTGTCTGCGGACAAATGCCAGCTCCCTCGGCCTACAGAGCGAGATGAGCACCGCAACCCCAGAGTCGTCCGTGACTGGACCTAACAGTCAGGGGTACCTTTATCTTTATCTCATATACTAAGAAGAGAAATGCGGAATCTGCTTGCACCCTCTAACACCTACGCTCTTCAAATGCCCTTTGATGGATCAGAAAGTGATTTTTAAGGGTAGATATTCATTTATGACAATTAGTTCATGAAGGATTTGAAATATTTCCTAAAGATGCATTGGTCAGAATTTCAATAGCACCTTAAAAATGCTGGTGCTTAGTGGACAGGAGCCAATTTACTTCATTTTAAACTCAAGAACAGAGCATATCAGGCACACAGTTTCACATTCACACACAAAGATGCAAGTATTTTGTAACATAGGAATGAATGTGCTAGTACCTTTTCCCATCTCAATGTACTCTTCAAAAAGCATGGCAAAGATACATAGGCACCTGCATAGCTCAGTAGAAATTAATAGCCAACAGGCTTGCAAACCACTTGTTAAGAAGGTTTGTAAAGATAAATCAGAGTAAATATGAAATTAACTCTGAACGACACAGATGGAAAACTAACCACAAATTCTGTTGTACTAAATCCTAATTCAGATGTTATTGGATTACCATGGTTGCTTCTTCCTTGTTGTTGGATTACATGCCATTTTAAGTAATGTTTAAATAATGGGAATACCAGGATGGTGTTGGTATGTATAATACCCACATCATTACTGGATAGGAAGTGGGGAAAATGCTCACATAATTAGAATCCACATGATCAGCTTATCCTTAGCAATTCCGTTCTTCAAATGTTACCAGGGCAGCATAAGATCCAGCCACAAAGAAGTACAAGCCATACTTCTGGTAAAGTATGAATCAGACGAAACAGAGGAAAAGGTGCTAAGCAGGTCACACAAACATCAACTGGAAATGTCATGAGACAGAGAGGGAACAAAAACCCTAATTGCTCTACTGCACAACTGAAGAATCCATTAGGAAGTGGCACGGCTGTTTCAAGTCATGCGGTATGCAGAGTTACTTCCTAAATTACATTTTCCTAAACACACACAAATATGTCAGTGGAGAGGGAAAACATGTACATTGTTTATTTGCCATGAGTACACTGGATGGGAAATGCAAAGTACAAGCCGAGAGGAATATACAGTCAATGTTGTGGATTCTCCAAAGACAAAATATTAAGCACAGGTTACAGAGGACTCCATTCTATCTGAAGAGACCATCAGTTTACAAGTTTATATTTGACTGTGTTAGAGGACATAGCTTGAAGCAGGAAAAAACACTGGCAAAAGGAAAACAAAACACTATAAAATCCAGCAGAGTATCTGAACTCAAATCAATTAAAACGGTAAACAATAAGAAAAACAGAAGAATAATGTAAGCCTAACACTACACCAATAGATATGCAAGTATAATAATGAACTATGGTAAATGCCATAGCAGCTACTATCACTTTAGGGACATTTATCTACCAGAACTCAGCAAAAGACCGAAGGTGTATGAGATTGCTACAGCATTGCCTTCCAAATTTCAAAATGCTACACAGTTCAGTATGAAATACAGTGGTACCTTGGTTTAAGAACAGCCCTGTTTGCGAACTATTCGGTTTAAGAACTCCGCAAAACCAGAAGTAGCATCCCAGGTTTGCGAACTTTAGAACGGAAGCCGAATGGTGGAGGGGCACCAGTGGCGGTAGGCATCATTAGGGAAAGTGCACCTCGGTTTAAGAACGGACTTCTGGAACGGATTAAGTTCCTAAACCGAGGTACCACTGTGTACAAAATACACACTTGAAGTCTTTCTTAATGACAACATAGCATACATGATTTGTCTTTGTGATCAAACAGGCCTTTCCACAAAACCAGCTGACTATAGTAAGAAAAAATGAAGTTTATCTTGATAAGAACCACTGTTATGATACAAACCCACCACTGAGAAATAAATAAATTGAACTAAACAAAAAATGCTGTTTAGTAAAAACTGTTCATTTAAGTTGTATCTTAACAAGAAGGTGGAGAAAAGCAACAGACTTTCTTCCCTTATCATGGTTTTATTTATTTACTTACCGGTACTTACTTACTTACTTACTTAAATTCCTATACCACACATCATCCAAGCATCACAGGGCAGTTTACAACATAAAAAACACAAAAATACATACATATCATAGTACCAAACAATACCCCTCCACCACACAAATATTTTATTCTTTTCATCTGGAGCCAGGAAAATATTATTTTCTAACACAAAATTGCAGCAATTTAAAGTCTTGCACAACAGGAACAAAAAAGAATTTGGGGGGGAAGCAAGGGGGAAAGGAGTGGGAGTTAGCTGTCTGGAGCCAAAAGGTCTGCATGTGGTCAAGTTAAATATCAAGTTTTAATTTTGCTCTCATGGGTTTTAGAAACAGCAGGAGTCAGGATTTGCTTTAATTGGGATTTCTAAAAATAACACTCACCTATACAACTAATGCTATTCAAACAGTTCTGCCAGATCAAAAGCTAGTTAAGTAATAAAGCAAGCAGAGCCTGTAATTAGAGCACAGAAGTAAAGGCAGGAGATCAAGTTCTCTTCTGAGGCAGCTCACATTTTTGGTGAATGTCTGAGAAGCGTCTTAAAAGTTCTGTGCTTTTTTAAAAAAAATTTATACCCTACTTATCATAGACACAGGGTACAGGTCTTGCAACAATCCCACTTGTATACATACCTGCAAACCATGGATAACACTTCATGTAGCTGATGAAATGAGACTATTATGCCATAATAAATTTCTAGTCTTTTAAAGGGGCCGCAATACTCTTGTTTTAGGTGCAAAAGATTATGGTTACCCTTCTGGCACTTTCCTAGTGAGGACATTGTTGGGACCCAAGCAGACCATGTTGTTGTTGTTCAGTCGTTCAGTCGTGTCCGACTCTTCGTGACCCCATGGACCAGAGCACGCCAGGCACGCCTATCCTTCACTGCCTCCCGCAGTTTGGCCAAACTCATGTTAGTAGCTTCGAGAACACTGTCCAACCATCTCATCCTCTGTCGTCCCCTTCTCCTTGTGCCCTCCATCTTTCCCAACATCAGGGTCTTTTCTAGGGATTCTTCTCTTCTCATGAGGTGGCCAAAGTACTGGAGCCTCAACTTCAGGATCTGTCCTTCTAGTGAGTACTCAGGGCTGATTTCTTTGAGAATGGATAGGTTTGATCTTCTTGCAGTCCATGGGACTCTCAAGAGTCTCCTCCAGCACCATAATTCAAAAGCATCAATTCGACGGCGATCAGCCTTCTTTATGGTCCAGCTCTCACTTCCGTACATTACTACTGGGAAAACCATAGCTTTAACTATACGGACCTTTGTCGGCAAGGTGATGTCTTTGCTTTTTAAGATGCTGTCTAGGTTTGTCATTGCTTTTCTCCCAAGAAGCAGGCGTCTTCTAATTTCGTGACTGCTGTCACCATCTGCAGTGATCATGGAACCCAAGAAAGTGAAATCTCTCACTGCCTCCATTTCTTCCCCTTCTATTTGCCAGGAGGTGATGGGACCAGTGGCCATGATCTTAGTTTTTTTGATGTTGAGCTTCAGACCATATTTTGCGCTCTCTTCTTTCACCCTCATTAAAAGGTTCTTTAATTCTTCCTCACTTTCTGCCATCAAGGTAGTATCATCAGCATATCTGAGGTTGTTGATATTTTTTCCGGCAATCTTAATTCCGGTTGGGGATTCATCCAGTCCAGCCTTTCGCATGATGAATTCTGCATATAAGTTAAATAAGCAGGGAGACAATATACAGCCTTGTCGTACTCCTTTCCCAATTTTGAACCAATCAGTTGTTCCATATCCAGTTCTAACTGTAGCTTCTTGTCCCACATAGAGATTTCTCAGGAGACAAATGAGGTGATCAGGCACTCCCATTTCTTTAAGAACTTGCCATAGTTTGCTGTGGTCGACACAGTCAAATGCTTTTGCATAGTCAATGAAGCAGAAGTAGATGTTTTTCTGGAACTCTCTGGCTTTCTCCATAATCCAGCGCATGTTTGCAATTTGGTCTCTGGTTCCTCTGCCCCTTCGAAATCCAGCTTGCACTTCTGGGAGTTCTCGGTCCACATACTGCTTAAGCCTGCCTTGTAGAATTTTAAGCATAACCTTACTAGCGTGTGAAATCAGTGCAATTGTGCGGTAGTTGGAGCATTCTTTGGCACTGCCCTTCTTTGGGATTGGGATGTAGACTGATCTTCTCCAATCCTCTGGCCACTGCTGAGTTTTCCAAACTTGCTGGCATATTGAGTGTAGCACCTTAACAGCATCCTCTTTTAAAATTTTAAATAGTTCAGCTGGAATATCATCACTTCCACTGGCCTTGTTGTTAGCGAGGCTTTCTAAGGCCCATTTGACTTCACTCTCTAGGATGTCTGGCTCAAGGTCAGCAACCACATTACCTGGGGTGTATGAGACCTCCATATCTTTCTGGTATAATTCCTCTGTGTATTCTTGCCACCTCTTCTTAATGTCTTCTGCTTCTGTTAGGTCCTTTCCACTTTTGTCCTTAATTGTGGTAATCTTTGTACGAAATGTTCCTTTCATATCTCCAATTTTCTTGAATAAATCTCTGGTTTTTCCCATTCTGTTATTTTCCTCTATTTCTTTGCATTGCTCGTTTAGAAAGGCCCTCTTGTCTCTCCTTGCTATTCTTTGGAAATCTGCATTCAATTTCCTGTATCTTTCACGATCTCCATACTAGTTCACAAGCAGACCATACTAGTTCACAAGTGTTATAGGTTCTACTGATGCAAAAATATTTGCATAGAAAACTTCACAGTTTAACCCAGATGCTGACCTAAACGGCTTTGACATAGTTAAGGGAAAATATACAGATATATATGTATGAGAGAAACTGGGACAAGAGCTATAAAAACCTAACCTGATGTTTAAACAAACCTATAAATGTGTGAACACAGTCATCACTCTGAGCTCATCACAGATGAGCCAACTAGGCTAAAGAACTGCCCTTGTTTTGCCCGTAATTCTAAAAAAAACTAGGAAGCTCCCTAAGTTAGGGACGCAGAATTGTGTTGCAAGATACATGGATTCAACTGGAGTATGCACCCTGTGTTACTTCAAATCAGCAGCAATTCAATCTGAAACACAACTGATTTCAACAGAATGTGGTAACCATTTTAATATATGTATTTCTCATTTGGAAAAAAATGGACAGCTTCTCCCAGATTGAAGATTGGAATGCTTGCTGTTATGCAGAAGGTAACTAACAACAAAATCATGAAAAGTGATTGGATGGGTCAATGACCAACTGAATTAAAAGTATTCTTAAGAAAGAGAGCACTCAGTCGGTAGAGCATGAGACTCTAAATTTCAGAGTCATAGGTTCAAGCACCACTCTAAGCAAAAATATTCCTGCTTTGCAGAAAATTAGACTAGATAACCCTCATGGTCCCTTTCAACTCGATGATTCTATGAATCCAAGCCATTAGATACTGTACTATAGTCTAGTTATTTCTATAGAGGTTTGAGATCTTTCTCAGAGCCTGTATGAAGATCCAACACACATCTGATGTGTAATCGACATGCTTGACACATCTCTCCACATTTTGACTCGAAACAAAATAGAAAATTATTTCCAGTAGCACCTTAGAGACCAACTGAGTTTGTTCTTGGTATGATCTTTCTTTCGTGTGCATGCACACTTCTTCAGATACCTATGAGCTTTCGTGTGCATGCACACTTCTTCAGACCAACACGGCTACCCACCTGTCACATTTTTACTGTCTGTCTAAGCCTCTCAAAGGTAGATATTTGGATTTGTACTACATTGTGTACAATGTATATCATAAATTAATCCTAAATCCCTGTTCTTTCCTCTCAACATGCACTGCAATATTATGTAGCTGGAAAATCAGAGAACACAAACATAACAATTAAAATTTCAAATTATCTAGAAATCCTTTTAAACTGAGTATAAAGCATGAATGTTAAGCATTCAAACATTGTTTAACTGCAAAGGAAGAAGATCCAGTTTTCCAACTATTGTGACACTGGGGATAATCTCCTGGAATGACCAGGGCCTGGCATGCAGTGGTGGAGGAAGGGAGGTGCGGCCTGCCCCGGGTGTCATCACTGGGGGGGGGGGTGTGACAAAATGCGAGTGTGCTTTTTTTTTTTAAGGGCTCATGAAACGTTTTAGGAGTGATGTGGTGGCTTATGCGCCTGCAGGTCCCACACTGCCTAAAACAGCAGCGTGGGACTTGTGTCTGCCTACTGCCTCTCCCTCAGCCACCCTACAACTGAGGAGGAGGCGGCGGAGAGGCTCCAAGTGTAGGAGAGGCTCACCCCGTCCCCATGGGTGGATCACCCCATCCCTGGCTGCTGGACACTCCCCCGTACCGGGTACCCAAGCAGCTAGCTACGCCGCTGCTGGCATGGCCATGGTTTGCCAGCTTTCTCCCTATCAAAGGAATATGAATGCTTAGTCGTTTTAGGAATAAACCTCTACAATATTGTCGGTTGACTTTCACTGCTCCTAAGGGTGTCCAAGTCAAAATTTGCATGGCTCTGCACCTTTAACAGCTGCATTGAATTTCACAAGATCTGGGGTGCTTTTTAATAAAGTGCTCTAGTAATACAATATTTTCCCAGCAGAACATGCAGCTGTTTTAGGCATACAGCTGGCCTGTCATGGATTGGAGCTGGCAACATAGCTCAGTAGGCCACTATCTTTTTTCTCTAAACATATTTGACCATTCCCCTTTATTCCCAACAGTTTTTTTTTTTCCCTAATCCTTGCTGGGGGTTCCCCCCAGCACTTATTTCTTTTTGGCCCTTTTTTTATCCAGTACTATGCTTTTACCAGACATAATTTTCCCCAAAGCCCTGCTTTTCAGCTGCTTCATTCTCTATCATGTGTTCTTTATCCACCTTGGTTCTGTCAACTCTATCAAAGGGCCAAGTACTTTCATCTTGGTCATGTCCATTCTTTAAGTAGTCTACAGCTTTTCCTTGTCTTTGGAGCCACACCTCACCCACTCCACTTCCACACATTCACTTCTTTTTTCATTAGTTCTCCTTCCTGCACTTTTCCTTTCTGCCCTCCCCCACAACTGACACTTGACTTAGGTTCCTGCTTCCTGGTCTCTCTCTTCTGCCCCTTTCCCTTTATCTACTTCTCCCTTGGCTTCCCCATATCTTACATCTTGGACCTTTTCATCTTGGCAAACTTTCTACCGATGACAGTTTCATTTTCACAGCAATTATAATACCTGTGAATATTCCATAACATCACAGCAATTCAGCCAAATAGCTAGGAAGTATTGTTTCCAACATACTTTTGCTTATGTTGTAACACTGAAAGGCAACCACACAAGGGTCAAAGAGTTATACATTTTGAAGGCGCAATAAGACTCCCTGTACCATATTCTGAATGCTATCATGCATTTACTTGTATGAAAGGATTTGTAGAATTTATTCAGCTTCAGCAAAGATGGTGCTAGACATACCGTACTGGTCAGGATATTTGTGAACCTAAGAGTTTTAACCTTCAAATAACAATCAGGTAAAGATCTAGGCAGATTCTCACTCTGTCCCAACAAGTCAAAAGTACTTAGAGAACAGAAAACAATTTGCAATCTGCCATGACCATTATGAGAAGGAAAAAGATATGCAAAACAAGAAATAGGAGCTGCAAAAAGCAAGAGTTCTATATTAAATGTTTCCGTAAATAAACCCAGGCCATGCACTTAAGTTACAATTTCAATGGATGGTATACTGTACACTAATAACATCCAAAGTAAACCCAAGGTACTTAAGTCCATTGATTTCAATGAGTCTACTCTAAGTATGGCTAAAATTAGGTAACATCTACTATCAATTAAATAAGTATCTAAATTATCAGTTGCCGGTGCTTTTTTCTGGGGGGACGCATACCCCTAAACATTTTGTGAGTCTAAGTTTGGCCTCATTGAGGGGCAGTATTTCAATATGAGTAGGAAAATAAGAGTACACCAAAACATTTTTTTAGAAAAAAAGCATTGTCAGTAGCATTTATTTATGCTTTGTAGCACAATGTAAGACTATGCAAGACTTCTCTTTGTAAACCACTTCAGGTTTTTGTTTTTTTTACAAACAAGCGGTGTATAAATGTTAAGAAATTAAAATAAATGAAACATTCATTTTTACTTCAATTATTATCTCATTTTGTAATAAAAACCAGAGGTACTATTGTAGTTTGCTTTAAGATATGTAGAATTTACTAGGCCAGTGGGGTGGGGAGAAGAGAAAGAAGAACATTTCTTGGAATACTGCTTCCTCTCCTGGAATTTCTACCGTAGTTAAACAATTGGATAGAAGAGTTCAACACACTTGCAGTCACCAAGGCAAACAGAGAAAGAAACTGCAAGCATTTGCTTCTTTTAATCTTATTAACACGAAATGTGTAAATTTGTCAATGCGTCAATTTACACAAAATGTGCGAGATACAAAACTTCTTCCAAAAAGTGTCTAGGCATGTGAGGCAGAGGCATGTAAGAGATTCTAGTTGGAGTTTGGCAAGCTTAAAGAACTGAGTTTTTGAAGAAGAAACAGTGGGGGGGAAACCTTACATTTGGAAAAATTAGCTAGCATGAATCATGTTATACTCAAGGACACTGTTTCACAGACCAACACGATTTTTAAATCACACATGCCCAAACTTTCTTGTTTCTAGAAGGCTACATAATGATTAACTTGAGGTCAAACTGGTTGGACATCTTTTGTCATTTTTGAAAAAATGGCAGCCTTTGTCAAAAGTCAGTCACATGAGTTGGGAGACCAAAAGAATATGTGACTAAACCACAGAAAGTACTGTCAAAGAAATCCTATAAAATTGTTTGCTGTACCGCCTTCACTCTGAGTCTTCACCTATTACATTTTCAATCATGATGGCTTGAGAAGATAAGAAAATTATTTCCAAACTTTTATCTATTGTTACCTCACTTATTTTCTCTACCTGGATCTGGCATGAACCACTGCATGCTGGGAATATGTGAGTAAACATGTATGAGCTGCAACACAGAGACAATGGCCCACCAGGAAACTCATTAAACAGAATTCTACACTCACTCAGGGTCAAATTAGAAAAAAAATGCAATTCATGCAATTAACTATTGTGTGAATGTGTGTGTGTGTATATATATATATATATATATATAACATAGAAATAAAGGTGATAAATCAATCACCAGTTAACAAATTCACAAATTGTTCATTTGAAAATATTCTTATTAGTTATATTACATAGATGACTTCAATAAATTGTTTCTGATCCAATCCAATACCAGATCATTCAACTCTTTAATTTTAATTTTAATTTTAATTAATAACCTCTAATATGACTATATTTTATCATTTTGTCTATGTATATGTATGCACGCACACTCACTCACAAATACACTATATTTCTCACATCTGCTATGCAAGCTATCAGTAAAACTTGTTAGACACAAGTCTCATTATTAAACCAAACCAAGCCAGCTACTTCATTTAAATGCAAGAATTTTAGGCCTCATCTATATTTTAACCTGCACCGTTACTAAAGTAAATTAGAACTGAACGCAGGAGAGAGAACAGGGTAAGTCCCCCTAATAAGATTTGGAATAAGATTATAATCAATAGTTGGTGTGTTCCTGTGTGTAAGGTATGTATTAGTTTCCTTTTATTTTGTTGATGTTGTTTGTAATATTTGTTTTTTCTTTGAATGATTGTTATTATTTGTTGTTTTTTTGTTGTATTTGTTGTTTTTTTAATGTGGAAAACCAATACATTTTTGTATGTATGTATGTATGTATGTATGTATATATTAACCTGCACCCTAGAAAAAGGCTGTAATCCTATACCTACGTACCCGGGAGTAAGGCCTATTGAATTCAATTCAAGGACGCTTGACTGTATCAGTGTTTCTACTATATCTGGGGGAAATAGTGGGGATAATTCCCTACAAGGCATTTATGCATGATCTTGAACCCTTTGAGTTCTATTATCATTTATTTGCTGCTTTTATTTCTGCCCACACAAACCAAGTGTGGCAGTTGTGAAAATAACTCTAAGCTTGTTGTTGTTCAGTCATTCAGTCGTGTCTGACTCTTCGTGACCCCATGGACCAGAGCACGCCAGGCACGCCTATCATTCACTGCCTCCCGCAGTTTGGCCAAACTCATGTTAGTAGCTTCGAGAACACTGTCCAACCATCTCATCCTCTGTCGTCCCCTTCTCCTTGTGTCCTCCATCTTTCCCAACATCAGGGTCTTTTCCAGGGAGTCTTCTCTTCTCATGAGGTGGCCAAAGTACTGGAGCCTCAACTTCAGGATCTGTCCTTCTAGTGAGCACTCAGGGCCGATTTCCTTGAGAATGGATAAGTTTGATCTTCTTGCAGTCCATGGGACTCTGAAGAGTCTCCTCCAGCACCATAATTCAAAAGCATCAATTCTTCAGCGATCAGCCTTCTTGATGGTCCAGCTCTCACTTCTAAGCTTAAAAAGCTTAAGAGTTCTTTTTAACTCTAAGCTTAAAAAGAACCAAATCACAATGGGACACTTCTGAAGAATTAGTATGGTGTTATTATGGTTGCTTAAATAGGCAAGCAACCTTATAAAGAGGAAACCAATCTACTACAGTCGTACCTCGTGTTGCGTTCACTGCGGGTTGCGAACGGCACAGGTTACAAACATGCTGAACCCAGAAGTAACGGAACGGATTACTTCCGGGTTCAGCGGGTCGCGCATGCGCAGACACGTGCAGTGACAACACGCGCATGCGCAGACGTGCTGAATCGTGACCTGCGCATGCGCAGAAGCGGCACTGCGGGTTGCAGACTGCTCAGGGTGTGAACGGGGCTCCGAAATGGATCCCGTTCACATCTAGGGGTACCACTGTACATTGTAGTAAAATAAACCTAAGTGGCCATAGGCATCAAAAATAATTATCATTTGTCATTTTCTGTTGTCTATGCACTGGTAACCTCCAGGATGGACTATTGCAGTGTGTTATATCATAGAACAATAAAGGGTACCAGGTATCAGAACTGTAGAGTTGGGCCCACGAGGATCACCTAATCCAACTTGCAACACAGGAATCTTTTGCCTAATGTGGGGCTCATACCCACGCCTCTGAGACGAAGTCTTATTCTCTATCGACTATTGGGCTGCGATGGACATGTCAGAAACCGTGCAACATTGCAACCGTGTGCAACACGACAATCAATCTCTGTGATCACAGGTAGGAGGAGGAGTTACGCTAAAACCAGACCATGTCATTACCAAGGAGGCAGGTTTAGTCGTTGTTTGAGGACTATCCCTGCCTCCGGGTCTGGTCTTGTCCAGAGGGATACTGGAATCAGCAAGGGATACCCACATGACCTGAAGGTGCTGCTGTGCAATGCCAGGTCAATGATTCATAAGACCACTGCCATCCATGACTTGATCATGGATGGAGGACTTGACCTGGCATGTGTAACAGAGACTTGGTTGGATGAAGCAGATGGGCCTGTCCTTGCCGCTGCTTGTCCACCAGGTTTCTCTTACACACAGCAACCCAGGCCTTGTGGGCAGGGGGGGGGGTTGCAGTGATTTTTAGAAAGTCATTAGTTTGCACCAGGCGTCCTATCGGGAAGACCCAGTTCTCTGAGTGCATGTTCTGGAAGTTGGGCAATAGGGGCAGTACAGGATTCCTTTTGGTGTACCGACCTCCCCGCTGCACCAAGGATTCCCTGCCCGAGCTACTTCAGGTCATGGCGAATGTTCTCCTGGAGACACCTAGTTTGGTTGTCCTAGGGGATTTTAACATCCACGCCAACATGACCTTACAAAGGGTCGCTCGGGACTTCGTGGAAAGCATGGCCTCCATGGGGCTGTCCCTGAAAAAGTCTGGCCCAACTCATAACCGCGGAGATTCCTTAGACCTGGTGTTCACCTCCAAGGATGTTGGTGATCTGACACTAAGTAAAAGCGAAACTAAATAAGTGCCATGGTCAGATCACTGGTGCAACTTGACTTCTCCGCGACCCTTCCCCTCTGCAGGGAGGTGGGACCGATTTGGATGGTCCGCCCCCGCTACTTAATGGATCCAAATGGTTTCCAGAGAGTGGTAGGGGATGCTTTATTCCATGTTGATGGCCTTGCAGCTGATTCCCTGGTGGCCCACTGGAATGTGGAGTTAACCAGGGCTATTGACTGTTTGGCTCCGAAGCGCCCTCTCCGATTGCATGAAGCCTGGACAGCCCTGTGGTTTCCCCCGGAGTTGAAGGTGATGAAACAATCGCTGAGGCGGCTAGAGCACCGGTGGTGGGTAACTCATTCTGAAGCTGACCGGACACGGGTTAGAGCTCAATGTTGAGCCTACCAAGTGGCGAAGGCGACAGCAAAGATGACTTTCTTCACCGCCTCTATTGCATCTGCAGAAAACAGCAGCAGGAGACTCTTTCAGGTGGTTCACAATTTAGCGGAACCACCTGCTCCATTGGGGCCCAGTACGGGCCACATGATCTCCTGCAATGATTTCGCAAAGTTTTTTTTTTGCAGATAAAGTCGCTCAGATTCGGGAAGAGGTAGACTCCACCATGGGAGCAGGGCCAGGATGGGAGAGTGCCAGAGTCCTGTCTAGTCAAGTTGCATGGGATCAATTCCAATCTGTTACCTCTGAGGATGTGGACAGGCTGTTTAGATGAGTGAAACCAACCACCTGTCTCCTTGATCCTTGCCCATCCTGGCTTATAAAAGCTAGCCGGGAAGGGCTGGGTGATGGGCTTCACGGGGTGATGAATGTTTCTCTCTGTGAGGGAGCCTTCCCAGACCCGCTGAAAGAGGCGGTTATCAAACCGCTTCTTAAAAAACCATCTTTAGATGTGGCCAATATGGCCAACTATTGCCCAGTCTCAAATCTTCCATTCTTGGGCAAGGTGATTGAGTGTGTGGTTGCTGAACAACTCCAGGCACGCCTGGAAGAAGCAGACCATTTGGATTCCTTCCAGTTGGGATTCAGGCCTCATCATAGGACAGAAACTGCCTTGGTCGCACTGGTCGATGATCTCTGGTGGGCTAGGGACAAAGGTGAGAGCTGTTTCCTAGTTCTGCTGGATCTCTCAGCGGCTTTTGATACCATTGGCCGTAACATCCTTCTGGACCGTCTGGAGGGGCTGGGAGCTGGGGGCAGTGTTATACAGTGGTTCCGCTACTTCCTCCTGGCTGTGCTCAGAAAGTGGTAGTGGGAGATGAGTGTTCAGACCCCTGGGCTCTCACTTGTGGGATGCCTCAGGGTTCTGTCCTCTCCCCCATGCTTTTCAACATCTACATACAGCTGCTGGGAGAGATCATCAGGGGGTTTGGGCTGGGTGTTCAGTATGCAGATGATACCCAGCTCTACCTCTCTTTCAAATCAGAACCAGTAAAGGCGGTGAAGGTCCTGTGTGAGTGTCTGGAGGCAGTTGGAGGATGGATGGTGGCTTACAGATTGAGGTTGTATCCTGACAAGACAGAAGGTTGGCAGGTGTGGAGGACTCCCTAGTCCTGAATGGGGTAACTGTGTCCCTGAAGAACCAGGTGCGCAGCCTGGGAGTCATTTTGGATTCACAGCTGTCTATGGAGGCGCAGGTCAATTCTGTGTCCAGGGCAGCTGTTAAAGCTGTTTACCAGCTCCATCTGGGATGCAGGCTGTGACCCTATCTGCCCGCGGACTGTCTCGCCAGAGTGGTGCATGCTCTAGTTATCTCTCACTTGGACTACTGCAATGCGCTCTATGTGGGGCTACCTTTGAAGGTGACCCGGAAACTACAACTAATCCAGAATGTGGCAGCTAGACTGGTGACTGGAAGTGGCCGCTGAGACCACATAACACTGGTCTTGAAAGACCTACATTGGCTCCCGGTACGTTTCCGAGCACAATTCAAAGTGTTGGTGCTGACCTTTAAAGCCCTAAACGGCCTCATATACCTGAAGGAGTGTCTCCACCCCCATCGTTCTGCCCGGACACTGAGGTCCAGTGCCGAGGGCCTTCTGGCGGTTCCCTCATTGCAAGAAGCCAAGTTACAGGGAACCAGGCAGAGGGCCTTCTTGGTAGTGGCACCCGCCCTGTTTAACGCCCTCCCACCAGATGTCAAGGCAATAAGCAACTATCTTACTTTTAAAAGAAATCTGAAGGCAGCCCTGTTTAGGGAAGCTTTTAATGTTTAACAGATTATTGTATTTTAATATTTTGTTGGAAGCCACCCAGAGTGGCTGGGGAAACCCAGCCAGGTGGGCAGGGTATAAACAATAAATTATTATTATTAGGCAACCACAATTGTTGGGGCAGGGCAGATTAAACAAATAACACCAATTCTGACATGACTATACTGACTACCAGTTAGTTTCAAGGCTCAATTCAAATGGTGATTAATTTTTTTTATACAGCTCAGGACCACAGTGCTTCAAGGACTGCCTCTCTCACGTGAACCATCCTGGTCCCTGCAATCATCATCTGACACCCTACTTGCTTTGTCCCCTTCACAGGAGGTTTCAAAGGTAGCAATACAAGAACGAGCCTTTTCATAGCAGTGGCCTGCCACTTATAGAATACTCTCCCCAGGCAGGCATACCTGGTGCCATTGTTATCTATTTTTAGGCGCCATGCAGACTCTTCTCTTTAGTCAGGCTGTTACTGCTTATTTTGAATGGTGGCACTGTGGCCTCCTTCCTTCCTTCCTTTCACCTGCATTTCAGCTCCCCCTCTTCTGCACCTTTGCACTGTTCTGGGAGTACTCCTGACATCCCAGAGCAAATTAGGGGGCAGTGTACACAGGGTAGAGGAAAAAGGGCAAAGCCCCTCTGCTGATGAGGATGGCTAGGTGAATCCCACCCACTATTTTTAAAATATTAAAAATAAGACGTTTCACTAGCAAATGATATTTTTTCCATGCATTTAAAGCAGCCAGGAATACATTTAAGATACCCCCTCTCTTTTCCTTCAAGGACCCAGAGCTTGCAGGATTGTTATTCTTAGTAGCTGTACTTGCATTTCAGCCTGGCGAAAAACATGAGGGTGATGATTTAGATTTGGAAGGGAGCAATGTAGCAAAGCCTTTTCAACTGGACCTTGTTCAAAACATCAGCTTAGCAACAAGTTCAAACTTAACACTTCAGGCTATTGTCAATAGTGAAAACATTATAACTATTCAAACTATACTACTTTACTTCTAAGAAAAGAAAAATATTTTCAAGTTGAACAAAAATGCACACATCTAATAAAAAGCCCCAGAAAGCAAAGTACACAAGCAGTTACCAAATGACCATTTTCATGGCAAAGCTCTAAAGCAAAAGAATAACTCTACTCTAGTAAAATAATATTGTCATATGATTTGGGACTGGTTTGGATGATGCATGTAGGTCCCAACCAAGCCTGTGATGCAGTATCTGTGAGATAGCGGTTTGTAGTAGAGAGAGCCTGCTGAACTGGTCAAATTAGTCTCTTTGTAAGATAATGTCCCAGATAAGCACATTAGCATCCTAAAGAATGGGATGTGTTCTCCAGGAGGAGATAGCATTTTCCTCAATCACTCACCTGTCCGAAGATAACCATAGGTAGGGCTAGTTAGTGTGTGGGTTAGGCTTAAGTGGAAAAGGAGCACATTGCCTTTTCTTGCTGTGTGCATGATCCAAAGCTATGAAGCCTAATAAGGAAACCATACTGAATTGTTAATGCTGTGAGCCCTTCTAGTCGGTGCTCAGGTTGTATATACAGTGGTACCTCAGTTTAAGAACAGCCCTGTTTACAAACTATTTGGTTTAAACAAAATAGGAAACAAAATAGGGAATTCTTTCCAGTAGCACCTTAGAGACCAACTGAGTTTGTTCTTGGTATGGACTTTCGTGTGCATGCACACTTCTTCAGATACTTGAAGAAGTGTGCATGCACACTTCTTCAGATATTTGGTTTAAGAACTCTGCAAAACCGGAAGTAGTGTCCCGGCTTGTAAACTTTAGCTCGATCTAAGAACAGAATCCGAATGGTGGAAGGGCACCAGCGGCGGGAGGCCTCATTAGGGAAAGCACGCCTCGGTTTAAGAGCGGTTTTGGTTTAAGAACGGACTTCCGGAACGGATCAAGTTTGTAAACCGAGGTACCACTGTATGTTTAAATAAAACCATATATCCTAAAGAAACCAGTCTCCATTAACCTTCATTCCAAGGAAACTGAACCACGCATGGTGTATATAACACTACGTTTCCAATAACATTCATTTATATTTTCAGCTTAACCCCTAAACATGGACGCAGAAAAAAAAGAAATATGTGCAAAATACATTCCTTTCCATGCCAAAAATAATCAGTAAGTTTAAGTACTACATAGTCATTAAAGTACCTTTACTGTGTTAAATACTGGAATCCTCTCTAAATGCAGCCCAAGCAGCTAGCAGCATGGAAAGCACTCTGCTATCAGCAGATTATCAAAAAACTTCTGGTATATGAAGGGACTCCATCTAGAGAAAACAATACAGTTCCAGTTGTCATTTACAATTTGCAAGTGATTTAATGAAGTAGTAAATAGCATTTCAAGCTTCAGTGAAAAAGAAGGTAGCCTACCCAGGATGGGTTTGAGTCTGGCTGCAATTGGGGCAAATTTATGTAACAATTTTTGGTTTTATTCTTCATATCTAGGGATTTGGAGGAGGTGGTGTATCTGATCAACTTGGATAGAATATGGAGGTGAAGTGATCATCTGAGCCCTTCAACATGCCAAGATCCCAGTTTACAGTATCATTACAAAAGCCTAATGGGTAGGGGGGAAGATCAGTAATGCATTCACATAAATATTGTCACATCCTGTTTGGTCCTTTAAAATAGCTATTTGGGCAATGAACCATATTTGCATTCAATATATGCCGGCAAAATGTTATTACAGTTGAAAAGTAAACTCAAAGAACAGGCTGACATTATTTATTTATTTATTAAAATGTTTATATATCACTGTATCATAAAAATATATCACAGCAGTTTACAACAATATAAAAACATAAAACCACAGAATAAAATCACAGAAAATTAAAAACAAGTTAAAAGCAAAAAGAAATTAAAAACCAACACCAATAGACCATTGTGGGAGGTGTGCTCTTAATTGCCGGCATAGGCCTAGTGGAACAGAAAAGTTTTCAGCCAGTGTTTGAAAGTTGGCACAGAAGGCACCCAACTTCCTGGTATATTAAAAAAAGAACTCAATAGCAGTTTCAACCCTTATACATTGTGTCCTGGGTACAATTCCAAGTTTTATTCAAAAACAATATGGCACCTAGTTCTTTGCGCTTCTGAGCATGTACAGGGTGCCTTTTGCAAATACACACATTCTGTGAATTCAAGTGTTATCTACCTTTACTTTCTTCCACCTCCCTCCATTCCTAGGTCCCCCTCTCACATCTGCCCCCAAGTTTTTAAATTAAATTTGTCTTGGTTAAAACAAGATATATAAGCGGTGCATGGTCACGATGGAAAGAAGATGGCTACTTAAACTCCAAGCCCCAGAAAAACAGCTCGAAGCAAAAGCTTCTGCTGTCTAAAAAAAACCCCAACAACCCTAACCTTGAAAAGGAGAGGGGAATGCAAAAGGATTCAGAAAAGATGAAAATAAAAGACCTCACTCAACTCTTCCTGCCCTGAGACAGAATGCTCATTTCAACAAGGACACTAATGCAGGACGCAGCAAGATGACACTGCCCTCAAAAGAAGCCTCTTCCTCGCTGGAGAAAGAAAATGGTAACAATATCTTAAGAGAATAATTTGTAGCACAAAAAGAAGCCATAAAGGAGCTTATTAAAAATACTTGGAAAGAACTAACGCTTCCAATGGAAATGAAACTTACGGAACCTAACACGAGGCTTGACTCTTTTAACAGAAACAACTACAGCAACAAAAGTATAAAGCCAAATTCATAGCAAAAAGATCAAACAACTAGAAAAATTAAATAGAGATACTCTATATGCACCAAGCTTGAAGTTGCAGAAAAACAAAATAGGAGAATTTATTCATGTTTCCATTTTGGGGGGTTGGGGGGGGGTTAGGAGTGGGTAGAAGAGAATAATCCTGCACAATTTATTGCCTCATGGCTTAAATCAATGCTTCCAAACCTCATACTCTCTTACTGTGATTTTGAACGGGCACACAGATACTTGGATCCAAATTTAGGGAGGTAGTTTCCCTCCACCCCACTCCCAAGATAGAATTGTCTGCTTTGCCCATTACAGGAAGCAGTAGGAAGTATGGAACAAAATTAGGAACCTAGTATCTATAAGGTAAGGTAAAGGACCCCTGGATGGTTAAGTCCAGTCAAAGGCGACTTTGGGGTTGCGACACTCAGCTCGTTTTTCTGGCAAGGAAGCCGGCGTTTGCCCACAGCTAGTTTTCCAGGTCACGTGGCCAGCATGACTAAACCACTTCTGGTGTAGCGGGACACTGTGATGAGTGCCAGAGCACACAGAAACACTGTTTACGTTACCAACGCAAGCGGTACTTGCACTGGTGTGCTTTTGAACTGCTAGGTTGGCAGAAACTGGGACAGAGCAATGGGAGCTTACCCCGTCACGGGGATTCGAACCGCCAACCTTCCAATCAGCAAGTCCAAGAGGCTCAGTGGTTTAGACCACAGCACCACCCACCCCTTAATATAACTTATAAAAGCAGCCCAGTTATGGGGACAAAGGATCTGGCTCCTGAAACACTGGGGGGGGGGGGAAGGAAAAATCTATACACTTGCATGATGAAACTGCATGAAGCTGGAATTAAATATTGCTGGGGCTTCCCCTCCCATCTTACTGTCATGAGAGGATCAACACTGCTCAAAGCAACAAATAGACTAGAAGCAACAGATCTCCTCAACAACCTACCTCTAGAATGGCAGCAAGGAGAGGCAAGGAAGAATTGGAGCTTGGGAGGGTGCGAATAGGAGCAAAGATCTGGTAAACACCTCACACACAACATGAAATGAGACCACTACAGCACACCAAGCAAATTCCTACGCCCTAGACCTTCCAGATATTGTGGATACTCTTAACCAAATCTCAAAGAGAAATGTATCCTGGTTGCAGGTTAGCCTTTAACCCAACCTCTGCCATTTCTCTACCCCTTCCCTATGTCTTTGACTCCTATTCACCCAGCCCCCTCCTCCCAAGCCCCACTCTTAACATTCCAATCCTTATCTTCCACTTCTGCATTCAATTCAGCTCTCCCTTCCCTTTCCCACCACCTTAACCACCCACCCCTCTCGCAAAAAAATGGAATTCTGTTTTTCTGTCCTTCAAGCCATACTATGCTATACTGTACTATAATGCACTACATTACATCACACCAATACCCTTAACTCTGAAATAAGTACATCTCCCACAATGGAAATGTGCTTTCTCCAGCCAAAACCATATAAAGTGTAACATGAAGTGGGCAACAGTGGAGTCCGGATAACTTTAACTCTAACATTATGCTTTATAATCCCCCTCCCAGCTTTATATTGTATGTAGAATGTTGAAATGTTTGTAAGTCTTTTACTGATTTTCCCCTACCACAGTTGGCAGGTCAGAGGTCTGCCCAACCACCACAGCAAACATGGAAAAATGTTCCAGTTACAGGCAGGTAGCCATGTTGGTCTGCCATAGTCAAAACAAAATATAAAATCAAAAAATCCTTCCAGTTGCACCCTAGAGACCAACTAAGTTTGTTCTTGGTATGAGCTTTCATGTGTCTGAAGAAGTGTGCATGCACACAAAAGCTCATACCAAGAACAAACTTAGTTGGTCTCTAAGGTGCTACTGGAAGGATTTTTTTGATGGAAAAATGTGCTACTTCAAGTGGAAGTCAGATATCTGTTTTTATATCATTTATTATATATTATAATTTACTAAATGTTAGTAGCCCCAAAGGGAAAACATTAGCATTGCCCAAATAGGTTGTTACATATATGCATGCATTATAGCAATAACTTTTGGATATGTCTTCACTAAAAGCCATAACCCTGAACATGAGGGGAATGAGTGATCCTCTAAAAAAACACACATTGATTCATGCATACATGCAATGAAGCCAACATTGCCTTTTTATAAGAAATACATAAACCTTCTAGGGGTAAAATCCTCAGTGGCAACTGGTTTCAACAGCAAGTGGAAGCACCAGATTCAAGTAAAGGCCGGGGGATAGAAGTCATTTTTGGCAAAGGAATAAACTTTAAAATCCACTCAGTACTGAAAGACAAGAATAGTAGATACGTTTTTATTAAACAGACAATGAATGAATTAACTGTTGGATCCGTATATGCATCAAACTTGAAGCAACTTGACTTTATTCAAAATATATTAGGTAAATTCAACAAATTTGCTGAGGGACGCCACCTGGAGGAACTTTTTAAAAGATAAAGACAAGAAATGCATATTACAACTCTTCAGAAAATGAGGCTTATACTATATGGAGTGAAGAAAATTCAAAGATTTCAGTTCTATATTTCTTTCAAGCTGGTATGGCTCTCAATCCAGATTACCGGTAGATTCTTTACTTTTCACCCCACAATTAATTCCTTTCACACAATCAGTGAACACCAAATGTCCCCTTAAACCTGGGTGGCAGGCCCTGCAACAGAATGTCTAGGCAAAATTTTAAAAGCATAATGTGGTGTTTTCCCACTTTTTTGTTGCTATTTTGATTCCCTTGGGTTATTTTCAGGTGTCTTCTGTGTCCTTTTGAAAAAGCATCAAAATAAAAAGAGCACCCCAAACCATACCTTTGTATTTTGAGCAAATTAATCCATAGTAACTACCATTTCCTGATTCTGTACTAACAACAACTTTAAAAAGCTACACTGTAGACTGCGCAAGACAGCCATACCATTTTCTATAACATTTTAATTGAAGTCACTTTCTTGGGTAAATTGGATGTACTGTAGATTCCTTCTTTCTCCTTTGGCTCATTTGCTTGGAAGTAAGTCCCACGCAAGATGCCATGGCACTGATGCCAAAAGAACAAAAATAAGCAGAATGAAAGGGGATGCTTGGGGGGCTTCTGCCCACCCCCAAGAAGAAAGAAGAGATGGGGGGCAAGCCATGAAGGGCGAAGGGGGGTAGTGAAGAGAAAAATAAACCAACCTTTTCCCTATAAAAGTAAACTGGGGAAGGGGAAGGAGGTGAAGGCTGTCTGCTTTGTTTTTTTCCTATCCCCTACTATATTATAAGGCCAACAGGGAGAGCTAGGGTGGGGTCAAAGAGAGAGAAAATGGGGAAATGGATCAGGCTAGCTGGCTTTCTTCTTCTTTTTTGCGCCTTCCTTCCTTCCTTCCTTCCTTCCTTCCTTCCGTCCTTCCTTCCGTCCTCCTCATCCTCCTTGGCGAGGCCAGTTACTTAGAATAACTAGTGAAGAAGGGTACTTGGGTCCTGTTCCCAGGCCCACTGGGGCAAATATAGCTGTGGAACTAGGGGAGAGTACTCCACTGAAGAGTAGGCAGAAACAAAGCAGGTTTATTTAAATGCCTTTGTATGTGAGAACCAACATAAGCACAGTGTAGAATAGTTTTAACATGCTTATATATTTAGTTCAGTCTTGCATTTAACAACTCACCTGATTAGACAACCAAGAATTCCATGCAGGTGAAAGAGCAGGCTGAACAAGGAGGGACAGATCATTCCATCCCCCATCCACAGTGTTCGATACTAGCTTGCCGAGAGCAGATTAGTAACTTCTATGAGCTTATTTTATAAGACTAAATTAGATTGCAATTTTGAACTATTAACACAGCAGCATGGAGAGAATTATTGAATTTAAGACTACTATAGCAATAATTAACTAGATATGAGCTGTTCATTAAAGTTATGCCATTGACACACACAAAAAGGCCAAACTAAATGCATACATACAAACTAAATGCATACAAGATCTGTGATCAGATCTCTCTTTTCCCAAATATTTGAAAGCATTATGGGGGGGCATGAACTGGATGGAATTGTGACAACAGAGGAACAATGATCACCCCTCCCCCATCTGCTATTAACTGAGAGGAAGACAGGTACAGTACAGGTAATGTTCTCAATACTAGATTCAGCTCCACTTTGAGCTCTTTCCATCATATAACCATTTTAGATTATCTCTTAGCAGTTTATACAGAGGAACGCTGCTAATTGTTTTTCCCAGTTATGGTTTCATATTCAGCAATGCTTGATATAATATTTCTTGTTATTAAAATTATAGTCCTTAACTATAGTCCATGGTCTTTGGGCAAATGCTTCACATTCTCTTCAAATATAACGTTCCTTTTCCATCATTATTTTGGTTTTTTCCAACCTGTAAACCAGATTGGCGCATGCAAGGATGTGTGCACAATTTTGACTTCTCCTTTCCATCTCACACAACAGCTATTTTACAATGGTAAAATAGTGGTTACAGTGGTGGGTAACGCATGGCCCTCTCGTGTTGTTGGTCTCCAATTCCCATCCCCAGCCAGCTTGGGCAACTGTTAAGAAGATGATGGGAATGGGAATGCAGCAACAGCTGGAGGGCCACAGGTTTCCTGTCCCTGATCTAAAACATTTCTCATGTTTCAGTTATAATAATAACAATTTATTATTCTTTATATGCCACCCAACTTCCAACAAATTAAAACACAGTAAAACATCAAATATTAAAAACTCCCGTTATACCCACAAAACTAGCAGTGTTTATAGAAGTATACTTTATGTGAACATTTGACTTTTTAAAAGAAGTTAAGCTTACCCAAAAATACAGAGAAATGCCCATTACAGGAAAAGCCATTTTGTACAGTAAACTACAAGACACTGCATGTGAAAGACAAATGGGAATTTTTAGAACCCTTAACAGCTGCAACAAAAGCATGCTGATGCAAACAAAACATAACATAAGAATATGTGTTCAAAATTAACTTCTAATTACTAGAAGAGTAATATTCAGGAACGGTCTCAGAAATACACAGAAATCTTGATTCTTTTTCAGAACTTATGTTACAAACTACAAATTTTAAATAGCCTGCTAGCTGACTAGTTTTAGCCTGAGACTGTTGCCATCAGAAAACTGGGACAATAGTACCTCTAACATGTAGCCTAGCGTTGACTCTGTGGGTGCAAAGGTTAAACAGAGTACATTCTCTCTGGCTACTTAAAGTATAGGAGGAGGGGCAGACGGGAAAGAACACCATAGGAAGCAAAAAAAAAGCAACCTTAGATTGCTTTGACATTCTCAAATCTGTTCACAGCCAGCGCAGTCCAGTTAAGAATCAGAGCACTCTCAGCAATTTCCTACTGACTGCTGACAGACAAACTGATAAAGTTTTGCATGATCTTTATAAAAGCTAATGACGACAGCAAACAACTTTCTTCACATTCTGTAAAATATTATGCCAGCATTTAAAAAAAAATGTTAGATAGCTCATTTAAATCTTGATTTCCTGTCCCCACAAAGGGATGTAGAGTAGACAATCAAACCATGCATTCAGCCTTTTAAAAAGGAACACACAGGTTATAAACTAACAACGAAAGTGCTTTTTTTCCTGGGGGGGGGGGGAGCATACCCCTAAACATTTTGTGAATCTTTGTACTTTTGTTTTTTTTTTTTACTGTAATTCTTTTTCCCAATTTGAACTAGAAAATGGTGATCTTTTTGAGTCAAAATGAGAGTTCCCCCTAAACATTTTTTTAGGGGGGGGGAAGCACTGAAGGATGAATGGATCAATCCTGAAGAACTGCCTGGGAATAATATTAATAATCCACATTTTAACCCTTTCTCATTTTTATATATACTTTTTATCATGTTCTGACTTCTATAGAATTACCTGTCAGGTTTTATCTAAAGTGGGTGTGTGTTGTTCACTCATAATTCCCATTTCACTGCCCATATAGGAGCTCCGCCACTCAAAATTTGGCTAGTCGCTATGGGTTGGTTAACGTGCAACACTAAACTTGTTTGAGCATCCTTGGGTTTGTGTGTATGAGTCCAAGCAAATCATATAGTCCAGGAATAGGCAAACTTGGCCCTCCAGATGTTTGAGGACTTCAATTCCCATCATCCCTACCTAACAGGACCAGTGGTCAGGGATGATGGGAGTTGTAGTCCCAAAACATCTGGCGGGCCAAGTTTGCCTATGCCTGATATAGTCTTTACCTGGTCTTGCAAACTCAAATGGAAGACTCATTTCAAACTATGGCTTGGCATTACACATGAACTGACCCATTATGCAGAGTGCATATTTAGAACATCAACCACAACTTGACAGCACTTCTGTTTAACACGGGCATCCCCAACCTGCGACCCTCCAGATGTTTTGTCCTACAACTCCCATGATCCCTAGTTAACAGGACCAGTGGTCAGGGATGATGGGAACTGTAGTCCAAAACAGCTGGAGGGCCGAAGGTTGGGGATGCCTGGTTTAACAGTTGCCAAAACAGAGACTAATTTCTAAGTTTATGTTTCTACATTACTAAGATAAAACCTTATAGATAAAAGCTATAGAGGGCCTTAGGGGGAACCTTTTGATTTATCATTACTGGTCATTTTTAAATTACATATTTAGAAAAACCACAATATTCTAGAAAAATAAAGTTGTTTACCAGCATTTTTACATGCTCAAAACGCTATCAAACTAAAAAACACCATCAAGAAGGGGGGGGAATTAAAAAAGAAAAAGTAAAAAGAATTTAAATAAGAATTAAATAAGATTTTTTTAAAAAGAATTCATATAATTGCATACAGCCTGTCACGTTGTGTATGTTGTTCAGCATTTTTACACTGCTGAAAAGTGAACAGCTGCCATAGTGGAGCTTAACCTTGGCACTGCCTCTTACATAAACTCATCACACATAGTTCAAGGAAAAAAGCAATCTAAGCTATTGAAGTTAGATATGCAGCATGTAATTAGCTGGTTGGCATTCAGCCAGCATGGAATGAACTACAAGTATCACCTCTATTATACTGTAAACTGCCCTGTGATCTGTGGATGAACGGTGGTATAGAAATTTAATAAATATAATATATGTGAAATATTCAATTAGATCCTCCAACTGAAAGAACAGAGAGAAATTTTACTCTTCTGGGGAGTCATGCTTAATTTTTTTAAGGGACATCCTTATACATACATTTCCATGAAGTGCTGCATTTGATTTATTTGCATGTATCACCCAATCCTGGACACTTAAGAACCACCACTTCTCAAGTGGTTTTCTTTTATCTCTCTCTCTCTTTATAAAAAGAAAACACTTCAAATTTCACTTTTTCTCCCTTTTGTGACAAGACTGCTATCAAGTATCCTCCAATTCTACTCCATTGTAAACCCAATATTGTACGTTTTATCTTTATTACTCCATCGCTGATTTAAAGAGGCATAGATTTAACGTTACACCTCTTCTATAAGGTACAATCAACATGAACTAAGTTTTATTAGGTTTGAATATCTACCATACCTGCTCTACTCTGTACACGTTCATTTGTTTCAAATACATTGGGCTTTCAGAAAATTGAGCCCGCTGGGAGCAATTTTCCTTCCTTCCATCTACCCACCCTTAAACAATTCCTCCATCCATACATATGAATTCCTACACATCCATACGCTTTGCATTCCATTATGCAAGGTTAACCTTTTGGGTAGTCAGTGCCAAACGGCATGCCTATGACCACACACATACAGTCTTTTAACATCATTACCACATTCCACCTGCTCTATACTCTGGAAAGCATAGTGCTAGACAACATGAGGCTGTATACTGGCATCAAATGGCCATGATACAATCAGATACCTTGTAGAAATGGCAGGTCCAAGGGGTATGAACAAAGGTGGCATTATTGTATTTTGCAATGTGCAGGTAACCTGAGGCAAACTTTTCTGTTGTGATTTCAAAGATTTGCTGGTACTCATCAACTGCTACTCTGTTCATTGTTTGCCCTTAACAGCCGAAGTGGCCTGATACTAACAGTTTCCCACAAAACAGGCATTCTGTGATGTCACTGGGTTGCCATGTTGGTGCCATGCCACAAAGAACAAAAGGGAAAAAGATGTATGTAACGGATACGCTATTATCTTTTAAATAGGTAACAGGTGTTCATATGTAGCTATAGGGGGTGTATGAGCACATCTCATCACTATAGCAAGGCAACAAAAAATAGAATCGCAGTATCCAATAACAAGTGAAGTGTTAGTAGTTTTGTGGTTTACAACTACAAGGTATCTGTTTCTCTGCAACAAGAATGAATGCTATAAAATCTACAAACGATTGCCACCTTTGTAGTATGAAATATGGTAGAAAAAGCTATGAATACTATTACATCTTTATCCCACTTTTATCCCATTTTAATCCCACTTTCTGCCAGCAACTAAGCATAGTACACATGGTCTACCACCACATTATCCTTACAAAGGCTGAGAGACAGTATAAGCCCAAGGTCACCAAGGAGCTTCAGGACTGTTTAGAGCGAGCATCCCCAACCTGCGGCCCTCCAGATGTTTTGGCCTACAACTCCCATGATCCCTAGAGCTAACAGGACCAGTGGTCAGGGATGATGGGAATTGTAGTCCAAAACATCTGGAGGGCCGAAGGTTGGGGATGCCTGAGCTAAGAACTCATTACAAGCTGAGCCAGTTTCCCTCTAACAGTTACTTTAACCACTTTAACCACTACCCTACTGGCTCACCTTGAGATGCAATTTAGGGTGCACACAACACAAATTGTGTTAAATCTATGTTAAAAACATACCTGTTCACTCAAGCATTTTCTGATGCTTAATGTTATTATTTAAATGGTTTCCTTTGGTTTATCATTTGTATTTTATTAATAGTACTGTGCTTTTATTGTTTTATCATTTTAACACTGCCTTTAAAAAGATTGTAATACACAATATGGTTAATCTGAAAGACTGAGTTAACACTTTCAAACAAACCAAAATTAGGCTAAACAAACAACTCTTTAATCTCAGTATTCATGACCATTCATGATTTTTTAGGCAAATTTATTTCAGCAAAACAATTTTCTCTCTCTCAGGTTATGGCCTTTTCATTCCTTTTTTCTTTTGATTTACAGTGGTACCTCGGGTTATGGATGCTTCAGGTTACAGACGCTTCAGGTTACAGACTCTGCTAACCCAGAAATAGTACCTCAGGTTAAGAACTTTGCTTCAGGATGAGAACAGAAATCGTGCGGCGACAGCAGGAAGCCCCATTAGCTAAAGTGGTACCTCAGGTTAAGAACAGTTTCAGATTAAGAATGAACCTCCAGAATGAATTAAGTTCTTAACCCATGACGTACCAATGTATCTACAAATAGTCAACAACTCAGCTGAACAAACTCCCCCATACACTGAGTAGGTTACCTATAATTCCCATACAGAACAGGGTACGGTATTTATTCTTGTAGTCATATTGCAGAGCATTTAACTTACCATTTTATCTCAGAGCTGAAGTGTTCCCTCTCAAAGTTAAAGGAGAAATTGCAATTCACAGCAACATTCCACACCCCTTTAAACAGCATCACAATAATAAAACACACACCACCAAATGCACCTGAGCTGGTCAGATGACCTTGACAGTAGCTAGGCTGCAATGGCCAGTTGATCTGAGGCCATTAGCCATGTGCTGGTATCTGCAGCTCATTAGTGTTTAGCATTTACGCTACTGTTTGTAGCTGGCAGGCTGCAGTTTGGGACCTTGTCAAATCATTGTGTGTGTGCCAGGTCATGCTCACTAGACATGGCATGGTTCACAGCACTGCAGTCCTCCGGTGTCAAGGGCTAGTTTTATGAGCTCAATTAGTGGAACTGGGAGAGAGTCAAAATTAAAAGTTTAATCAGCAGATTGTAGACTAAGAATTGCAACACTGCTTTGGAAGTACCCATCAAAGCACTATTTTTTTAAAGCTTATATATTAATGGACCAAACATTCCAAGGTCTCAATTTCAGCTTAAATTACACAATGCTATGAATCAATCTATTTTGTTCTGGTTGCTAAAAATGCATTTGAATGCAATTGCTTTGAATGCATCCTTTCTACCAAAGATTTAACTTGCATTCCTGTAAGTCAGCTTCTTACAACCAAGTGACCTCCAGGTGCTTTGGACTACAATGCCTATCATCCCTGACCAGTGAGCACTCATCCACTAGCATGATCCCTGCTAGTGTGTATATTTCATTGATAATTATTCGCTGATGAAGACTTTATTCCAAAACAGTTGAACTATTCCGGATATGCTGTTGTTTTGAGACTTCGGAGAGACGTCTTCCTTTGAGACTTTTGTGAGACGTCTTCGAGAGACAGCTTGGCGTTCCTCGCTATTCATTGATTTGTTTGATTCTTTGTTTGGCTCTGATACATATAATAACTTGTAGTTACTCGTATATTTTGTGAGATGTGTTGTATGATATATGCATCATTTTAAAGTGGCTTATTCGTATATTTGAATGACATCATAACCAATTATATACAGTATTCACTAATAGTTATTAGCCAGCGTGTTGCATTTGCATTTTTGTAGATTGTTATATTTTGCAACACAGGGGTTTGTGTTTGTGGTGTTATTCCCAGCAGGCCATTTTCAACGAGTAACATTGCCAGGATACTACTTGTTCCAGTTCCACCACTGCCTTGAAGCAGAGGCAAAGCTTTTTTAAAAAACAAAAACAAAAACCCCAGTTAAAAAGAAGGCTGCTTGCAACATTCTGCCATGTCGTATCTATCATAGTAAGCCCCATTCAAAAAGTATAAGAATTCCTCCCTTCCCCAAAAATCTCTAAAATTGTAACCACACTATAATTTAAGACCACAGTGGACGCTCGGGTTGCGAACGCGATCCATGCGAGAGGCGTGTTCGCAACCTGCAGTGCCATGTCTGTGCACGTGCAGGTTGCGATTCACCGCTTCTGCGCATGCACAAGCGCCAAAACCCAGAAGTAACCTGTTCCAGTACTTCTGGGTTTGGCACGTTCGTATCCCGCATCGAGCGCAACCCGCAGTGAGCGCAACCCGAGGTATGACTGTAATGGCCTCAACAAAAGGAGTGGGCACTTTTGGGGCCCAATTTCACCTACGCTCCTTCAAAGTTCAAGTTACAAATGATGCTATGTCATACGGAAATCCAATCTCTGAAGGGAGAAAGGGGGAAAGCAGCAAAGGTCTGAGTGATGGGAAGATGTCATTTAAGTGTGTTTTCCAGCCTCTATTTTCCCATGATGTGTATTCCATCAGAAGTTAACAGTAAGGTGGTGGTGGTTTTAATGAATGAGTGTTGACAATAATTAAAGATGTTATTTGTGTTAAGTTTTGCTTCCATTTTGCACAGATACTTTAAATGTATTTAAATGTATTATCTGAATCCCAATTACAAGTAGGCTATTCAAATTATTTAGTTTTCATTCTTCTGATGGAAACAAAGGGAAGATGTCTAATTTTTGCCCTCCAGCACCCACCCCATGCCATCAAGTGCTTTTTAAGAGCAACCCACATCCCCATTCTATGAACTGTGGCAACCAGCAGACATTAAGGGTGCTTGCACAAAGAGAAAGACTGGATACAAAGTATCAGAAAGCATTTACAGTGGACACTCGGGTTGCAAACGTGATCCGTGCAGGAGCCGCATTCGCAACCCACAGTGTCCGTAACCCGCAGTGCCGCGTCTGCGCATGAGTGGGTGCCAAAACCCAGAAGTAACCCGTTCCCGTACTTCCGGGTTCGGCATGCTGCGCAACCCGAAAACACACAACCTGTAGCAGCCGTAACCTGAGGTATGACTGTACTGCATTGCTACAGCCAAGAGAGAACATAGAACAACACCGGCCCTTGGCAGAAACTACACAGCAGCTTAGATTAGAAGAATAATTTCCAAGTCTCTAGACCATGTGCTTTTCCCAATAAAACAAAGTTATACCTGCTTCTCATAATCTCAGCACAGGGGAACCGTTTATTCATGTTAAAATACTTCAGTTTCAATAAATTCTTTTACAGAGCTCTCAAATCTTCAGAAGAGGTTTATTAATATTCTTCTCTATAGGTCTGGTAAACTATCAAATTATATCATGAGACTAAATGCTGTTGGGGCAGTGAGGGAAAGGAAATTGCTTATATGGCAGAAACTGGACATTTCTCATTTGTTAGACTACAAGGCAAAACAAGACAAAACGTTACTTGTTATGGCTAGGCCTGACAGGGCTAAAGTGAAAAGTAATTAATTTAATGGCATCCTTGACATGATTTCTCCGTCATCATTTGAAAGAGTCACTGCACTAGCAGCATAGCATCTGTTTAAGGCTCCTGATTGTTTGTAGAAAGATAGCTGCCTATGCACAAACCAAAACAAAGGAGAATAAATTCAAGGCAAAGCATAAACTACAAGGGCAAGGACACAAGTAGAAATTGTATGAACATATATTACTCAAATCTTAAGAAGAAATAAATGTAGGCATTTTAAAACTAAAATGGTCTGAAATTATCTATCCATATGAGTAACAGGCCAACAAACTTGTGATAAACAATAATATATATCAAAACCATACAGGTCTTCCTCAATGGTTTAAAGAAGTACCAAATAATTAGTTAAATGAATCTGGTCTCTTAGCCAATATGCCCAAGTGATGTGGTCAAATTACCTATGAAAAATGAAATACACAGTAATACATAGTCAGTAAAATATTGTTGGCATAACGACTCATTACATATAACAAGTTGCTGTAAAAACAAATTGCTGTGAATATTTTTACAGCAACTTGATTGTTATGAGTAGTGAGCAGTAAGTCTCTTTTGATGATATTAATGTTTATGGTTATGTTTACAATATTTTACTGATTATGTAAAATACAATTACTTATATGATTGTTTTACAAATTCCTCAACCCTCTAGAGCTGTTTTAGAAGGGACAGAGAGAGGAGAGAGAGTACCGGTAAATTATGTTGCACAGCTAAACATTGTGGCAGTAGTGTAACTATTTAGTTGAATACCACTCCAACATTGTAGGTGACTGTCTGATGTTCCCTGGGAACACTTTCCAAAGGAGCAGATGCCACCACACTAAAGGCCCTGGCTTTGGTATACATAAGACAAACCTCAGAAGCAAACAGCACCACCAAGAGTGCCTCTCATGAGGACCAAAGCAACTGGCAGGGGTATACAAGGCAAGGCATTCCCAGAGCTAACCTTGTCCCAAGCTGTTCAGGGCTTTATATGTCAATAGCAAGTGGCCCAGTAGGATACTGACAGCATCTCTCATATCTGAAGCCAGAAGAACTTAGTAGATTGCAAAGACCATTGAGAAAAAATCTGTCAAGGTTACCAGGGAAGCCTTCCAAACTAGGAAAAGGATCAATATGGTGAAGCAAAAAGAATATTAGATTCAGGTATGGAGAATTCAGCTTCAAATTCGCTAGACAGCTTTGGCCAGTAGGTTCTGGGAGATTTCTTTATGCTGCCTCACTATACAGTATATATTACAGTATATATTAAGTTACAGTATATATTTATTTCATATCACAAACCAGGGCTAGGTTAGGTGAAGATTAACTTGTCCAAGACCAATTCATAAACAAGAAGAATGTATGCAAGACTGGGTATATAAATTTGAATCTGATTTTTAAAAAGCTTTTTAAAAGTTTTGTAAGTGAATCTAAATAGAACGTGTCTAAAAATAACTTGGTTAAAAATTGATCCCACATTTTATACAAGCATCCATGCAAAAATCTATGGGCTGCATCCAACATAAGTCATAGGGTAGACTCATTGGAATTAATAAGCATAACTAACTGAAATCCATTAATTTCAATGGGTATACAGTACTCTGAGCATGACTGAGATACAACCCTTTATTTATAGTTCCTTAAAAATGAATTATGACACCCCCCCAAAAAAAAAATCAAAATGCACCAAATTAAAGCTTGGGGATATGCAGATTTCAAGGTCCAAGATACAATAACAAATCATAAACTAGAGTAGAGTATATTTTTGTAGCCGTGTTTTTTTAAATGACCATATCATCCAAACAGCATGGACATTTATATTCTGTCATAGAGAAATACTACTGTGTACAGATACTCCATCTTTGCTTATGAAAAGTTTGGAATATTTTGCCCAAAATGCAGTATGTACATCTAAGTCTGTCTTCATGTAAGTGATCTTATTTAGTGTCAGGTAGGTAGCCGTGTTGGTCTGCCATAGTCAAAACAAAATAAAAAATCAAAAAATCCTTCCAGTAGCACCTTAGAGACCAACTAAGTTTGTTCTTGGTATGAGCTTTCGTGTGCATGCACACTTCTTCAGATATTTAGTGTATTTGCATAGCTAGAGAGAGAACTGATCTAATTAATTTGTTTCACAATTACCTCCCTGGTCACTATGGAAGCATTCCTACAGTCCATTAGAAGGCATTCCAGGGACAACAGAATGCTGTGGTTCTTCCCCTTTGCTGGAGAAGTGAAAAGTTCACTCTCAGGGGGCTCCTCTTGTAGCTGCAGAAATCTTCACAGCTTGCTTTCTTCTGCCATTGGTGCTTCAACAGTTGTCCCATTCTTACCCATTCTTATCAGCTCCACACTTGGCAGCACATATGATATCAAATGTGGCACAAGTGGACATGGGTTTGGGAGAAAATGGTCTCACAGGCCAAATTGGAATGCATGTCAGGCCAAATTAAACCAATAGCCTGGAAGCTCCTCAAAATAACTGTAAAGGGTCAAAACAAAATAAAAAATAAAAAAATTCCTTCCAGTAGCACCTTAGAGACCAACTAAGTTTGTTCTTGGTATGAGCTTTCGTGTGCATGCACACTTCTTCAGATACACTGAAACAGAAGTCACCAGACACTTATATATAGTGAGAGAGTGGGGAGGGGTATTACTCAGAAGGGTCTTGGGAATGGGTGATTTGCTGAAAGGTGTGGAAAACCTGTTGACGACTGTTAACGACTGCAATTGGTCTTACAGGAAAAAGCAAGGGGTGAGATGGCTAAAAATACCTTTGTCATGTATAATGAGATAAGAATAAGGTATAATAATAATAATAATAAATAGTAATAATAAATAGCAATAATATTAAATATTAATAAGAATATTAATAATAAGAATAATAAGGATAAGGTATAATAATGTATAATGAGATAAGAATAAGGTTAAATGAGGCATACGAAAGGCATGTTAGGCCCAAAGCCCTCCTTCAAAGCTCCCCAAGAATGAAAAAAAATTACACACCAGCCTGAAACTGGCATACTAATGCTTCTTTCCACTGGGGCCAATGAGAAAGAATCTTTTTTTTTTAAAGCCAAAGGAGTCAGCAGGGGTTTGGAATTGGTGGCTCCGCAACTACAATGCTTTCTCCAGAACCAGAAGAATTGCTCTGCTATTTTGAACTATAAAAGGTAAGCACACAGCATAAAAAAAGGTTTTAGATAATGCTAATTGGCAAGGCTCTATTTACAAAGCAAAATGCTAACTGGCTGTTGAAACAATTGGTATGCTTTCTTGTTCATGAAACAGATAAATTACAAAATGGAAAACATGGTTTTATTAAGATGAATGCACCTCACCATGCAGAAACCACAACACAAAGACAGAGAAGAAATTAAATGTGTAAACAAGAACACAGTTTGCAATAACTAATACACACCAAAATAAAAAACAGATGAATTTAAATAGTTTCCATAGCTGAACTCCAAGATTAACAGAGGCACAGGAGGATCAAGAAACTCACTTCTCCTACAACATGAAAAAACTGAGAAACAGGGCACCCATCCAATAATAGTTATATCAAATGAAAGGACATTTTCTGAGCAACCAACAGGTACCATTTCTTCAAAGGCCAACACCTTAGACAAAACACAGACATGGGAATGTCAGTAATCTACACTAACAAACATTCTCTGTGATCACACAACATAAACATTTAAGTCTTGAAACTACTCTGACCAGATCTGAGCAGAGCTCAAAAGAAAAGAAACTTTAGTGCACTCAAAGGATCATGAAAGCAGACTGATGCAGGCACATTTTCTGTGAAACAGGTTATTAATTCAAACTCAGCAATCTTGTAGTGTAATACAGTAGCAAACAAAGATTTTAAAAAGAACAAGAAGCAAAACTCAACTTCTCCAGGTCTACTATTGCAGCAGATGAGGAATAACTCACAGAAACTGTAGGGCTGTAAAGGGTACTGGGAAAGCTGCTGTACAATGAATGGTCTGTGCTAAGTGTGCCAGCTTTACAATATTAGTGTCACAACACAAGGCATTTCAAGCTGAATTCTTGCAGTAAGCTAGAAATAGAAGGCTTTGGATTTAGGATCATACATGCTGAGAACAGCCAGTGAAGAAAAACGACAAGAAGGAATGCCAGCGCTTTTAGCCAAGGCTCAGGCAACCAGGATCATTAAAAACACACTTGTCAACTGGAAGAGAGGCAAGCAAAGAACTGCCCACAAGTTTCTTTTCAAACCAAAGCTTTTATGCACTCCATGCTGTTGACCTGAAGCCAGGTTGCGCACCTTTTTGCAAATGAACACACCTAGCTTCTTTCTAGAGATAAAACTAAGCTATTTACACAGAATGTAGTCCTATGGCCGCATTATGTATGGTGTTACAGCAGTGTTTTTCAACCACTGTTCCGCGGCACACTAGTGTGCCGCGAGATGTTGCCTGGTGTGCCGTGGGAAAATTACTTTATGTATAGTCAATATAGGCACAGAGTTAATTTTTTTAACATTTTCTAATGGTGGTGTGCCTCGTTATTTTTTTCATGAAACAAGTGTGCCTTTGCCCAAAAAAGGTTGAAAAACACTGTGTTACAGGGTGCTAATAACCTAATAACCCATGTCCAGAAGTC
Source organism: Lacerta agilis (assembly GCF_009819535.1). Taxonomy (NCBI): domain Eukaryota; kingdom Metazoa; phylum Chordata; class Lepidosauria; order Squamata; family Lacertidae; genus Lacerta; species Lacerta agilis. The sequence continues at coordinate 52,689,059 of NC_046316.1, forward strand.
ACAACAAAAAAGAAGTTCAAACCAAGGCAATGGTCTTTATTCTATCCTTTCTGAAGGATCATTTTGTGCACCTCTGCCAGAGCATCACATAGAATTAGAGGGAAAACAAAACCTGTCAGAGAAAAGTTTTGAAAGACGCATTGAAGGCAGTTGGACTAGATGACCCTTGGGATCCCTTCCAACCCTACAATTCTATGATTCTATGTTTCCTATCTCTGTTAAGGGTTCAAAGCCAGGGAGAGGGCAAGAAAGGCTTCCCATGGGCAATGCATGGTGCTTCTGGGTAGTGGGTAGACTAAATGGACAGGATGTGTAGTACAGGGCTTTTGTATCATTTCAGCTCCTACCATGAAAATACATTATGTTACAGTCAAATTATTAGAGTTAAAGCAACACCACAGCCTCAGGCTATAAAGTACAAAGACAGTAATTCATCTTCCCAAACTAGTCAGGGTCACATACTCAGCAGCTCTAAATGTCAATCAGTTTTTAATATACTTTAAATGGCTCTTATTATTAATCCTTGAAGCACTGAATGTTAAACTTGCAGTCTGATTAAACTTTCCAGTCTGATCAAAATCAAAATGTGGCCTTTCACCATTTCCAAAATCCACCCTGTAGGGCCAGCACAACACTCTGTATTCCTCAAATAATTTGAAGTGGGGGAAAGTATAGACACCAGCATATTTCTACTGTTGGTGGGGGGGGGGGAATCATGATACCTTATTAGCATGTGGGATAAAATAGTAAAGGGAATTTGCTATTTTACAAAGATATTATATATCAGAGAACTATTGCTCAACCAACTAGCTCAAAGCTAATAAGTCATCACTAATGAAATAGTACAGTTGCTATAATACAGATACAATAGCAAAAATAAGGTATGTTAATACACAAGTCCAAGTACATTTTGGTGCAATAACCAGGAACATCTATGGTTCCCATAAAAGGTCTGGAAGTTATGTGGAAAAAATATGACTTAAATCATATCCTAAACAATTTTGGTATGGGCTCCCTCCATACAATACCACACTACTAACCTACCAGATTCAAGAAGGCTTTGTTTTACAATGAAACAAGGCCCTTACTACAGCTTTTCAGAGGAGTTCACACCAGATCAGATCAAGGCAGGTTCCCATCTCCAATCGAAACAAATGTGTACAAATCACTATTTAGACAGGCTTGCAGATTACTACAAAGAAACCTTTAATATAGTACCAGCATTTTCATAGCAACATACAGTCATACCTTGGTTTTTGGACAGCTTAGTTCTCGAACGTTTTGGCTCCCGAACGCAGCAAACCCGGAAGCGACTGTTCCAGTTTGCAAACTATTTTTGGAAGCCGAATGTCCAACAGGCTTCCAATTGGCTGCAGTAGCTTCCTACAGCCAATCAGAAGCTGTACTTTGGTTTCCGAACGTTTTGGAAGTCAAACAGACTTCCAGAATGGATTCTGTTTGACTTCCAAGGTACGACTGCATTTCACTTCTACACTACCACTAAAAGCAAGCCTATACATTTTTACTCAGAAATCAGTCATGCAGTGTTCAACGTGGCTTACATCCTTATAACCCTATGATTCTATGCATGTCTAGTTGGGAATAAGCTATTGAGTTCATAGAATCATAGAATTGTAGAGTTGGAAAGGACCCCAAGGGTTATCTAGTCCAATCCCCTGCAATGCAGATATCTCAACAAGTGGTTCCCCCATCCAGTTTGAAACCATATCAGACCTTGTTTAGCTTTGCAAATGTGCTAACAGTTTTATTGCTGCTGGCCATACTCTCAGGTAAATTGATATAGGATTGCAGCCTAAAAGCATCTACTACAACAGGGCTGGAAAACAAGCATTTGCTTTAATTACATTTTAAATTATTTCATTTTGAGTTTTTCCATCATAGTCCTCTTGTTCTTGTTGCTTTTAGTGACATTATAGAAATGAAAGCTTTTGCTATAAAAAGGGAAAGCCATAGTAAAAAGAAATCGCTTCAGAATTCATAATTTATCATTCAATCTGCCCAAATGTACTGCTCAGAAGTTATAATTCAGGTGACCATAAAACATCCTAGATTAGGACCACAAAACATCCTAGATTACCTTTTCATTTTCACCTTCTTTAGAAAATGATTATCTAAAATAATGTACATAAAGAGATACAGCAGAGCAGGCATGTAAACGGTTAAGAGAATATTTAACCATTAAGGTCTCTTATTAATTTGTATGAATCAAAATATTTCAGAACTTATAGTCAACTCAAACATGGGTTACTATTAAATGGAAAAACTAAAGCTTAGAACAAAATGTTAAGTGTGCTGATTAGATGGAATCATAGAATTGTAGAGTTGGAAGGGACTCTGAGGGTCATCTAGTCTGAAATCAAATGAAAATGAAATGAAGAAATCTCAACTACATCGTATAAGACAGATGGTCATCCAAACTCTGCTTTAAAACCTCCAAGGAAGGAGAGTCCACCACCTGCCTAGGAAGTCTGTTTTACTGCTGAATAGCTCTTACTGTCAGAAAGTTCTTTCAGAATCTCCTTTCTTATAACTCGAATCCATTGATTCGGGTTCTAGCCTCTGGAGGAGAAAAGAAGCTTGCTCCATCATCCATGTGGCAGCCCCTTAGATATTTGAAGATGGCTACCATATCTTCCCTCAGTTTCCTCTTTACCGGGCTAAAGATACAGAGATCCCTCAACCATTCCTCATAAGGCTTGGTGCCCTTGATGATATTTTTTGCTGCTGTTGACTCATGTTCAGGTAGTGGTCCACTAAGACACATAGATCCTTTTCACATGTACTAATGGCAAGCCAGGTGCCCCCCCCCCATATTTTATTTGTGCAGCTCGTTCTTCCTGTCTAAGTGCAGGACCTTACATTTGCCCCTTTTTAATTTCATTTTGGTAGTTTGGGCCCAGTTCGCCAATCTGTTAAGGTTATCTAGAATCCTGATTCTGTCTTCAGCGGCATTGCCTACCCCTCCCAGTTTGGCGTCATCTGCAAATTGTATGAGCATCCCCTCAATACCTTCATCCAAGTGGTTTATAAAGATGTTAAACAACAACAGGCCCAGGACAGAACTCTGTAGCACCCCACTTGTCACTTTTTTCCAGGATGACAAGGAACCATTAGTGAGCACTCTTTGGGTTCAGTCAGTCAACCAGCTACAAAATCACCTAACAGTTATCTTGTCTAGTTCACATTTTACAAGTTTCTGTTCAAAATTATCATGGGAGACTTTGTCAAAAGTCTTACTGAAATCAAGATAAGCTATGTCGACAGCATTCTCGTGATCCAACAAATTTGCAACGCTATAAAAAAAATAAGATTTGTCTGCAGGACTTGCTTTTGAGAAAACCATGTTGGGTTTTAGTAATCACAGCATCCTTTTCTAAGTGCTCACAGGCTGTTTCAATATCTGTTCTAGGACCTTTCCCAGTATTGATGTCGAGCTCACGGGTCAGTAGTTACCTGGGTCTTCTTTTTTCTCCCTTTTAGAGGATGGGGACATTTGCCCACCTCCAGTCCGCAGGGACCTCACTTGTTCTCCAAAAATTCTCAAGAGATTATAGATAGAGGCTCTGAAATTACACCCACAAGTTCCTTTAGTACCTTTGATGCAGCTCATCTGACCCTGGAGATTTGAATTCATTTAAAATAACCAGGTGTTCCCTTACCACCTCTTTTCCTATCTTGGGCTTCAGCTTCCTCCCTTGCATCCTGTATTCTGTTATCACCAGGCTGGGCACTGCTTTACTTTTAGATGCAGACAGAAGCAAAGTAGGTGTTGAGTGGTTCCAATTTCTCTTTGTCACTCAATAGCATTTCTCAATCTTCACGTAAGAGACCTACTACCTGCCTGCTCTTTCTGTTGCTTCAAGCATAGAAACCGTTATTATTATTATTAACCTCTCCTGCAAGCCTTGCAAGATAGTGCTCTGTAATTTAACTAGCAGAGTTTACTGTCTACCAATCAGAAACTGAGTACAAAAGTTCAGTCACAGTGCAGGAATTACCTTGAGAAAAGGTTAACACTAGCAGTAACCTGTTTGCCCAGCTGTATAGCAAATGCAACTCTTAAAGATGGTCCACTGGGCCACAGATCACTAAATTTGATCTGTGGACTTTTAATCAATAATTTGTTTCTTTAGATTTCTAGACTGCTCCAACTTGAAGGCTCAGGGTGCTTAACAAAAAAAATTAATGAATAAGTGAAACAGAACAATGTGCATCTTTTGCTATGCCTTCCCAGTGTATCTGATGCTAAAGACCAGCTCAAACAGGTGGGTTGTACAGTTTTTCCAAAAGGTGCTCATGCTTGGTAAGTCTGCAGTGAGGAGTTCCACAACTGATGGGTAACCATCAAAGATAAGCCTTTATGCCCTTGCTTATTGAATTTGAGAAACAGATAATTAGAGTAAGAGAGTTTTCTAAGTGTTTTTTCTAATCATAGTAAGACTAAAGGAGTTATAGTGCAGAATTCAGAAATCATAGAACTCATATGGTCCAAGCTGCCCATTAAGTGTTCATGATTAGTCAGCACTTACCATGCATGGTGTACCAGTAGTAGGAAACACAGAGTGACTGTAAATACCAATAATATTTTATAGTGTAGCCTTAACTGAAGGACCACTTCACATTACGGAAGAATTATCATACAAAAGACACTTCTGTGCAAGACCTAGTGGAAAACCTACACATTGATCATAATGTGACCTTATTGTACACGTTTTTACTCCAAATTTGCAGGGTGTCAAAGTGGGAGAACACAGCCAATTGCAGCTTCTCAGTATGTGTATAAGGAGTGAAAAGCACCAATCTAGACCACATGTTATAATCTTCATCCAGGCTTTATACTGATTCCCACACAAATGTATTCCAGGTAAGAATCTTGCAACATGTGACAACTTTAGTTCAGAATTAATTCTTAACTATCTATAAATAATACTTCACTTAGCTTTAAACACAGAACTCAGTTTTAGAGTTATTCAAAGGCTCAGTTTGCACGTAATACTAAGCCAACCATGGCTAAGCATGAATGTGCAACCATGCAGCTACTCACCAAAAAAAAATCACAGCTGATTCACTCTTCCCCAGATTCTCCTGCTGCCACAGTACCCAGAGCTAAGCCATAGCTCTTAGTGTTACAACAAATCTGAACTCGTCATGTGTCTCTCTCAGACAAACCATGAATGGTAACCCAAGAACACTGCTACAAATCTTGTGATCCATTATCTTGTGCTTACATATTTGTACATGCTCTTTTTTACACAAACACGTGACTTTGGCCCATAAAACTACTTTTGAGTCATGAGAGACACTTTTTCAGAGAAGTGAGATGTACATATAAAAAAAACAGTGTGGACACATAAAATATATGTAACAAGGTAAATAAGAAAGATGCATAGAGAATTCCATATCATGTGCTTATACATGTTGTCTGCTGAAAAACGTTAAATCACCTCTTTAGTAATATAGTAATACTCAACAAAATATGCAGACTCAGAAATGAATAGGGTAGTAGATGAAACCCTATTATTACCAGGGGGAAGTGAGGGCGAAAGAAACTGTTTGCTACTCTACAATGCACCATGCAAGCATCAAATTTGTTTTGAGCAATATTCAGCATCCCAAGAATCTCTGTTCTCATTTCTTTAAAAAATAAACAAAATTCCAGCCCTTAAAGCTCCTTTTTGCATTCATCTTCCCCACTCCCATCACCAACCACCACCATCCCACCTTTTTTGAATTCCTCAAGCATGGCGTCAAGCTTGGTGTCATTGAAGACAAAGTGCAGCGGGTGGTTATAGAAACGGGTTATGGTCTTGAGCGGAGTGCAGTCATCAGGATCCACAAAGGCCAAGTCCTTGACAAAAAGGAGGTCCACAATGTTGGAGCGTTCCCCTTCAAATACAGGAATACGGGTATAACCACTTTCCATGATTTCAGACATAGTGTTGAAATCAAGCACAGCCTCAGCAGTAATCATGAAGCAGTCCCGTAGTGGAGTCATTACATCCTCCACCGTCTTTGTGCGCAGTTCCAGTGCCCCTTGAATTATATTCAGCTCCTCCTTAACTAGGTCATTGTAGGGGTCAGTAACCCTCAACATTTCAAGTAGTTTTTCACGGTTGTAGACAGTACCTATCTCCTGCCCTAAGACACAGTCTAGAAGCTTGCTGACTGGGTAGGAGGCCGGGAAGGTCATCATCATGAAAAACTTGGTGAGGAATATGGTGTTGGCGCCTACGGCAAGGCCGTGCCGGGAACAAATAGCTTGCGGCACAATCTCACCGAAGATGACGATACCGATAGTGGAGGCCACCACGGCCACCAGTCCAGAACCAGCAATATCATCGAGCAGGATGGTCAGAGTGGTGTTGACCAATACATTGCCCAACAGCAGGGAGCAGAGCAAGTAATTCCCCTGGCGGCGCACAGGCTCAATACGCTTAGCGTAATTCTTCTCTTTTTCTGTCCCACAGTTCTGCACAATACGCAACTCCATAGGGTCGAGGGCCATAAGTCCCAGGTTGAGTCCACTAAACATGCCAGAGAGGCACAGTAAGAGGGAGATGAAGATCACCTGAAGCCAGAAGGGCAACAAGAATTTCTTCTCCTCTCCCACGATCATCCTGGTATCCTCACCATCATGGTAGATCCAGGTAGTCTCGGTCCAAGGGCCCCCATCGGGGCCAATAATGCTCCCTCCCCCACCGCTGCCCCCGGCGGAGCTCCCTGGCCCCCCCAGGATAGCCGGGGAGGACACGGAGGTGCACAGGTAATAGCACTTGCTCTTCTCCGTTTTTCGCAAAGGCTTGATATCGATCTCGATGACCCCCGACGTGCGGCGGTTGAGGGTGATGTGCGGCTGGATGATGATGTCCGATGTGCGGATGCCGCAGCGTTGCGGGGCCGGGGAGGAAGAGCCCACGGGGGCCGGGCCGTCCTCTTGCTCAGCCGGCGGCCGCCTGCCTTCGCCATCCCTCCACCGGACATGCTCGGTGAAGGCGATGCGGGACCAGGTCTCGTTGTTGATGTTCTGCCCGTAGACCCGCAGCTTGACCCGGCTCCTCTCGCTCACTCGCAGCACGCCCTTCTCCATGAACGACACGTCGTTCGTGTCCTCCAGCCGCAGCCCGATGATCACGGTCTCCTCAGAGTCGGAGGCGCCGGGCAGTAAGGAGGAGGAGGAGGAGGAGGCTGAGGCAGAGGCAGCGCGCGGCGGCTGCTCTCCCAGGCAGCGGCTGAGGAGGATGCCCAGCAGCAGCGGCAGCAGCAACGGCGACCGCAACGCGACCCGCGTCTCCCTTTCGCCACCTCCCCCCGGCCGGGTTAGGAGCCAGACGGCAGCCGCGGGCAGCGCTGCGGCCATATTCCCGTCAGGGACAGGTCGCCACTACCACGGCCACAGTAAGCGGGGCAGCTCCATCGCGACGACGCTCAACGGCCACGGCGAGCTGCGAATCCCTCGAGGGATGCCAAGCGACTGCCGGGCCTCGGCTAGGAGCTACTCCAACCCCTACCCCTGAGGGGAACGGGGGGAGGGGGGGCACAGAGCCCGCGCGTGCGCGTCAGCCAATCAGGTGAGTACAAGCGGGACGACGAGCTGGAGTGGGGGGGGAAGAAAAAACAGCCGTCCAATCGGAGAGCGCGCATGCGATAGGGGAGGGGGGAGGCGAAAGCCGGCGAGCCGGCCGGCCGCCTGCCTGCACGCGAGCCACAGTGGAAGGAGGAGGAGAGCTTCGCTCGGCTTACGGGCTCGCCGGCGGAGGCTCCAGCGGGACGGGGAACGAGGCCTGAGGAACGGCGCATGTTGCAGGGAATGAACAACGCGAGCGAGACTCCGCTTGCGCGCTCCGTCCTCATTCAGTAACTCTTATTACGGCCACAGCCGCGAAAGGAGGGGTGGGTTCGCGGTGCGCCCCGCCCCCCTTCCCTCAAATTAAAGAAGCGCGTGACTGCTGTGTGTATGTGTGTGAGCGCTAGCCGGGCTGAACGACGAGCCAATGGGAAGGGAGGAGAGCGGCGATTGGTGGGAAGTGTGGCCAATAGAGGCGAGAGCTTTGTGCCGGCTCCTTGAGATGTTCAGCGCGAAACTGCTATAGCGTGAAGGATGCGCTCCTTCCCTCAGGTCCGCCCTCCTCGACTTCACTGTCACAAAAGAACGTTTCCCCTGTCGGCATTTTCTTTTGTTGTGCACGTTTGCCGCCTTTGACGGTTTTTCCACTTTTAAGGCTGTTTTTCTTGTCGGGCTTTAAAAACTACTAAAAATATCACATTCATAGATTGCAGAGACAATGGGTCTGTGAGACCCTGCTCTCCCAATTGTCCATGTGATAAATGTATTCTTCATCACCACTGCGTTTATATCCCACCTTTTTCTCCAAGGAGCTCAAGGTGGCTTGCATCATGGTTCAGGTGGTCACTTCGGTGTTGCTAATGCAGTGATTTGCAAATCAAGCTTAAAATGCCCTCTTCAGTAAAATTAGTTTCTGATCAAGGACCTTTAGAATTACAGTTCAAAACATTCTGATTACTTTGGAAAAAATAAAATGGTGTATAGGTATAGGTATAGTCGAAACAAAATAGGAAATTCTTTCCAGTAGCACCTTAGAGACCAACTGAGTTTGTTCTTGGTATGAGCTTTCGTGTGCATGCACACTTCTTCAGATACCAGCACCTTAGAGACCAACTGAGTTTGTTCTTGGTATGAGCTTTCGAAAGCTCATACCAAGAACAAACTCAGTTGGTCTCTAAGGTGCTACTGGAAAGAATTTCCTATTTTGTTTCGACTATGGCAGACCAACACGGCTACCCACCTGTAACAGGTATAGGTATAGGTATCTGAGGACTAGATGTCTATCCCAGAATGGCTGAAGTACTTCCAGATCATTTACAAAATTAGAATTGACATACAATAATCCCAAGACTGGCTACTAGAAAATCCTAAGACTGGCTACTAGAAAACTCTGCAGGTCCAACATCTGTACATCACTCAGAATGGAGGCAAGAAGTACCTAAATAGTTATTTGAAGCTAAATGGAAAGCTGAAAGTTAGGATGCAATTATTATAAGAGTGTGAATGTTGCATGTTTTTACATTTCTGTATCAAAACATCTCAGTTGTGCGCATGCACACAAACACACAGTTAAGCTATTCTGACAACATCTAGAAAGTGGAAATGTATAGTTATCCTAGTTTACTAGGATAGTCTAAAATGGGACATTTTGACACACAAAGGGCACAAAGTTTACGGTATCATTGAAGCCAACACTCCAACACAGAGCAAACAAAACTGCACATGGAATATTCATTTGATTTTTAAACTGAGTGATTTTTATCCCAGGGCAATTTACAAAAAAAGAGCTACATATTATAACTATAACACACAACGTGACAGTTGTCCAAAATACTACCATATTATGTAGCAAACAGACATTGCAGCTAGCCTTGAAGTGATCACACTTCTTCAAATGCCTAGACAAAAGGGAACATCTTCAGCTGTGCTGGAAACCAAATAAGAATGGCAGCAAAAAAAATACCTCAAAGCAAATTCCACAGTTGAGAGTGTGACTGTCCCAGACAGGGTGGTATAAGGAAACTATTTGGATCCTATGTCATTTAAGGCTTTGTAAGTAACATTAACACGTTGAACTGGGCTCTGGAATACAGGCAACTGGTGCAGCTCCTGAAGAACCAGTATTATGTGGTTCCAACGAGCTATACTGCTTAGCATTTAGCACTTTAACAACTGCATTCCGCAAAAGTTGTAACTTCCAAACCATCTTCAAGGCTAGCCATCTTTCCAGAAGCACAGAGGTGAAAAATGTGTGGCCCTCCAGATGTTGGTCTCCCAACACCTGACAGCCCCAGCCAATAGGGAAATGCTTAGGGGTGATGGGAGATGTAGTCCAAAGATTGCAATCAAGATCTCTCAGGCCTGTTGGGGGCAACTGTGCCATTTATTTCAATGGGGTGTAGATTATATCATTGCACATTCCTATTTCAGATCTATATACACTTATAGCCCACTATGTTGACACAGAAATGCCCCATTGTCTTCACTGATAAATAGGCTTAGCACTGCCTAGTATGCCTGTTTTTATTTTCTTTATTTGTATATTAAACATTTATGTAGCACCTTCCATTCCAATCTTTTGGCAGTTTACAACCTTATATGGTATGATATATACTACCATATACACTGCCTCTCCATACATTTAGCCACAAAAATGTACTTGTATGGAGCTTAATATTGTTTTTCCCTGTGGTTTAGATCAGATATTTTACCTCTTCAGTCTTCTTTATTGCAGCGCAGCTCCCTCTGGTGCCAAAATCAAACACCAAACTAATCACAAGACAATCCTATATTTGTCTACTCAAAAGGAAGTACCACCAAGATATGTGGGATTTACTCCCAGATAAGTGGGTATTTGAAAGATAAGTAAAGTTGTACAAATATGTACACCAAGGATGGCTCACCAGTGGACCTCCAGATGTCTACATTCCATTAGCCCCAGCCAGCACAGCCAATTGAAAGGGATTATGGGACCTGAAGTCTGGCAGGCCACTGGTTTGTCATTCCTGATTCACTCTCAGCTCCTTTTGCTTTGCCAGCCATATTAAAACATTCTCTTGTGGGTCATATAACCTGCATGGCATTTGTAACAGGTAAGTTATGTTAAAGTTGGATTTTATGGTGTTTTTGTATTTAGATTTTCTTTCTTGACCAGGATCAGGGCAGTTGGCTGTCCAATAATCTTTTGCCTAGTGCCTCTAGCATTGAATGTCTTAGTTGTACACACCCCACTCCTCTGAGCAGTGAGAATTTCCCTTTCAGTTTTTGTTTCCTTTGGATGTGGGAGGGGGCACTGGACACTTTTGCAGCATTTGTAGTCACAAAATTAGACAGCACAGGGATTTGAGGGTTACACTTGAATAGTGGGGGGCAGGAGCTGTAACTGGGGAGATATCGTGGTGATAATTTCTTGAGGTTTGTCTCTCCCCGATTTTTACTTAGTACAGGTTGTCTGGGCATCACTCCTCAGACTCTCCTTTCCACTGTTGGCAGTATGAGGAAGGGGAAATGTTTGGAACATCAACCCAATTTAAAACAATGCTCTCATGAATCAGATTTGAGTGATAAACACCTGAATCAGCTTCACTATGCTCATCAGTTCTATCCATCTGTCATGTATGAGTTACTGCTCATTAAAATATCAGGAAATGTCCCTGTTTATCCAGGGCTTATCTTATTCTGTCTTTTTCCACTCCATTTGATCCTTCCTTCCTTCCTTCCTTCCTTCCTTCCTTCCTTCCTTCCTTCCTCCGAATCATAGAATTGTAGAGTTGGAAGGGACCACAAGGGCCATCTAGTCCAACCCCTGCAGAATCTTTTGCTATCCCAACAGTTGTTCATTCGTTCATTTGTCCGTTCCTTCCAAGACTGAAGAGGGTTAAGCTGCACTCTTGATACACAATTGTGCAAACAAGCCCTTGGTTTCAAAATGCAATCAGACTGGTTTACTGCTTGGTGCTTTTTAAGAACAGAACAGTACTAAAAATATGGAGCACCTTTGTTGCTTTCTCATCCGAGTTTTTATGAGGTCCTACAATAAAGCAATTAAAAATTAACCTGACAGGCTTCAGTCTTGATGGCTTCCTGCTGTATATATGGCCCCCTGCTCCTGATTTGACATTTATTTATTTTTCTTGCTTGCTGGGGAATTGGACATTTAATATTGATAAGGTCAATTCACTTAACAGCAGCTTCTCAGCATATGGCAGCCCCAGGGTTCTAACCAGATCAAAACAGCATCTTAAAAGTGATATGCAAAGAATTACCATAAATAATACTTGCTGTTTTATCTCGCAGTAAGAGGCCATGAAAGCCATCATTTGTTTTCTAAAGGTAGCATTTGGCTTAATTAATGTACAAATTGGAGGAAGCTACAGATTTGGGTGCTAAATCTGAAAAGGCTTTAAACAGGGGTGGTGGGGAGGAGGGAAGAACAGTCAGTGGCCTTCCATGTCTTGTTGAACTCCAATTCCTATCAGCCCTAGCCAGAATGACAAATGGACAGGCATTCTGGGAACTGTAGTCCAGCAACATCTGCAGGGCCACAGGTTTGCCACCCAATTTAAAAGATGGCCACGATGCTTTGGCCAAGAAAACACCTAATTCTAGGGTTAACTGAAATATGGATGGATTTTCTATAAACATAGTTTCAGAGTGAATATAATTCTCCATAATTCATTGTTAAACATCAATTTTCCATTTTTAGTGTTATAATGCATCTTTATTAATCTACCATTCTTAAAGGGAGAAGAATAGCCTTCCAGAGCAGGCTGTTCAAACATGCTTCACATCTAGGTTTTTCGAACATCAGTGAAGCAACATAAGAATGCCAGGATTTCCCTTGCTGGATCAGGATAAAGGTCCATGAGACAACAGTGAACAGCCGCTTGCTGCATGAAAGCTCACAAGCAAGGCATAATGGAGCAATCTGTCCCTGGCTTCTCCAAGTCATCTTGTACAGTACTCATATCCTCTATCCAGTCATGTGGTACCCATGCAAAAGACCTTCCAATAAAGTGCCTCTCTAGCCCCTCAAATACCAACATGTGTGTCAGATATTCCCTGCTCCAACAATGCACAATCCACATTATTCTGAGAGGCCCGCCCCCCGGGGTTGTGGGGAGGTTGGTGTGAGCAAATTCCCCATTTGATCCCTGCTAATTCCAATCCACAATATCAAGCTGCTGTTGCAAACATATAATTCGAATCTGTCACATAAATTTAAGCAGCGTTACTGATTTCTGGAATTGTTAGATGCCGTTACTCGATTTGTAATTCTCAGTTTAGGAATAAATCATTCACAGGCTACAAGTTATGGGTTGAAGGGCTATGTAAGGTTGTTTTTTTAGAACGCAGCTTGTTGTCTTTACTACCAAAGCAGCAGGAACTGCTTTGATTTCATTGAGGGGCCAAAGAGCAAAGTATTGCGAACCTGTTCAGATGTGTGGAGATACCACAAGATTTCTTACCCAGCAGTTTGTAATCTGTTGTCGCTAACCTGTTTGGTTGCTTCCTTCCCCCTCTTGCAATCTCTCCATCTTTTGCTGCTCTCAGGCCAATTGTGAAAAACATGCAACTTACTTCAAAGCAAAGAAGAAGAAGAAGAAGAGTTTGGATTTGATATCCCGCTTTTCACTACCCGAAGGAGTCTCAAAGCGGCTAACATTCTCCTTTCCCTTCCTCCCCCACAACAAACACTCTGTGAGGTGAGTGGGGCTGAGAGACTTCAGAGAAGTGTGACTAGCCCAAGGTCACCCAGCAGCTGCATGTGGAGGAGTGGAGACGCGAACCCGGTTCCCCAGATAACGAGTCTACCGCTCTTAACCACTACACCACACTGTCACAAAGTTAACTAAGCTGCCAGTTACCACAGTAGCAATGAGTTTACAGGTCTCAATCAATGTATGTCAACCCAATATATGAGGGAATCAGGCTTAGGCTGTGTTTACCAAGCATTCCAGGCATTTCCAGTGCTGGGTTTTCAATCCTGGTTCACACTATGCTATCCAAAATATGCATATATATCCTGTACTTTGTCATAAAATACTACTGTTTGATGCATTGTTTCTCAAACTAGCTTCATGAGTCCTTAAGCTGTTCTTACTTTGTCTCTAGCCAAGATGTAAAGATATCCCTGCCCCGTTAGCACCCCTTGATGTGTTCAGAAACGAATCTGACACTAATGAAGCCTTGTTGGTGTTGACAGCTAGGTGGTGAAAACAATTGTGAAACACATTAAAGAAAACAACTTCACGGTTCTCTAAGGTATAATATTAACCCTTAATCTGTTTATTCTTCCAAAAGCAAAGACTGATGCTGCATACAAATTTAAAGGCACACATCTCTACCTGCCCCTCCACAAATTCTGAGAACTGTAGTTTGTTAAGGGTGTCAGAACTGTAGCTCTGTGGGTAAACTACAGTTCCCAGGATTCTTGTGGAGGGTGTCTTTAAATGTATGGTGAGAACAGAGCCTGAGTCACACATGCATGACTGCAAGCTGGCGCTTTAGCTGACTTAATTGAAATGCACCACATTTGAAGTTATATCAGATAATGCAAAACTTCAACTTGGGGTGCTGGATCCATACATGCAAGCAATGATTACATGGTAATACAGTGATTGTGGATAAGGCTGTATGCGTGAACCAGCCAGTAGCCATCAAGAAATCTAAGGCCATGTTTACAGAATCAGTGCCAAGCTTTGATGCCAGGAAAGATGCAGGAAGTTTTAAAACTTTTTGGCCCTTGCTGACATGCCAAGTGCTAATAGAATAGGAAAGCAAAGCAAAATGTCCTGGCATTTAACAATGGCCTTTTAACAAATGCGCGCTTGAAAGGGAGTCATACTGATGAAACTCTCTAGTAGCCTCCACAGGGGTTTTTAAAAGCTGCAGTTAAGATTTCATGTCTTTTTAATGAAGACAGTTTTCACAGCCATCAGCACTTTCATTCTTACTCTAAAGATCATCTTTGATACCAAAATTAATTAGAGAAAATATCCCAGCAGGAATGTTTTCAAAAAGTATTTATGAATAATAGCAAAGGGGGCGGGATGGCTGAAGAGGTCTATTTAGACATCTGCATTCTTCAAATAATTTCTAGCACCAAACAGGGCTCCTGTATTGAGTTTCTTTTTAGCTAAACCCCTAAACAGGGGAGGCTGGTCCCTAGGGCAAATGTGGCAGAGCCCTACCATTGTTTTTTCTGCACCCTAAAATCCAATGCTAAAACTCAGCAGTCCTGTGTCCTATAGCCTCATAATCATAATTTTTCTACTATTTAGAGACTCCCAGGAGTCTTTTCTGTCTGTCTTGTTATATGCAGAACTGAAAAATCCCAGGTAAATCTAGGCATTTGATGCAGACTTGGAGAAACGTTAACGTTTCTAGGTTGGCCATTTCTCCTTGGCCAGTTGTCCATATACTGGCAACTTCACATTTGGATTACTGCATTATATGTGTGGCTACCCTTGAGGTTGGTTTGGAGACTGCAGCAGGTGCAGAATACAGTGGCTGGGCTGCTTGTGGGGTCAAACTACTGCTGGCATATAACACCTTGCTCTGAGGATTTGCACCGCTTGCCATTCTGCTATCAGACAAAGCTCAAGGTACTGGTGCTAGCATAAAAGGCCCTATCCAGCTCAGAACTAGGTAACTTGAGACACTGCCTTACCCCTTATTCATCCCATGGGTCTCTGCTCTCTATGGTAGAGCTTGTCCTGCAAGTTCCACAGTTCTCAGGAGTCCACTCCACAGTAACTCAGAGCCGGCTTTCAGGAGCACAGAATTGCCCTTGTTCTGTGGAACAGCGTTCCTGTCAAAATATAGTAGGCATCCACTGTCTGCACTTTCTGGAAACAACTAAAGACATTTTTGTTCTGACGTGTCCTTAAGTTTCTTTAGTGTCTTTTTCAAACACACATACACCTGCTCATTTGTGTGGTTTAACTGTTTTTTGTTGTTATGTATTTCCTTGAGACGTTTGTGCAGGTGATTAATAAGTTAATAACACTAAAAAAGAAATGATAATATCTGATGCTTGTGTCCGAGAACTGCCTAAGTGTTCACTGTATATTTTCAAGGGAGGATGGGGAGAAAACCAGAATTAGTTGTCTGAAGCCGAATGTTGGAAGATTCAGGACAGATAAAACAAAGTACTTCACACAGCACATAGACTATGGAACTCACTCCCACAGGAGGCAGTGATGGTTGCCAACTTCATTAACTTTAAAAGAGGATTGGCCAAATTCATGGAGGATAAGGCTATCAATGGCTTCTAGCCCTGATGGCTATTCTCTGCCTACACGGCCAAGGCAGCAATACAGTGGTACCTCGGGTTACATACGCTTCAGGTTACATACTCTGCTAACCCAGAAATAACACTTCAGGTTAAGAACTTTGCTTCAGGATAAGAACAGAAATCGTGCTCTGGCGGCACAGCGGCAGCAGGAAGTCCCATTAGCTAAAGTGGTGCTTCAGGTTAAGAACAGTTCCAGGTTAAGAATGGACCTCCGGAATGAATGAAGTATGTAACCAGAGGTACCACTGTACTTCTGAATACCAGTTGCTCAGAAGCCACAGGAGGGGAGATTGTTCTTGTGCTCTGGTGCTGCTCGTGGGTTTCCCACAGGCATCTGCTTGGCCACTGTGAAAAAGGTTGCTGGACTAGATGGGCCATTGGCCTGATCCAGCAGGCTCTTCTTACGTTTGTATGACTCTGCCTCCCATTAGTTGCCCTGGTCACCATCTCACCAACTCGAATACTTACCAGCCACCGCCACTAACGAATGCTTAAACAAAATCATCTGATATATGTGAACTTGTTCTTCTATCTGCCACTTGGTTTCTCAGTGATCCACAAACAGACCTTGACATAAGCTCTGGCTAGAAATTAAAACATTTAAATATGGTGAAACTGTGCACTCTCACACTCACAATTTTATTGTAGGATTACTGTATTTCTAAAGAATTACCAAACATCCTTAGGCTAAACATTCTCAGATTATAAAAATGGTATCTCAATCCTGTTTAACAGTCTACTAAAATCCTAGCCAAGACACTTGCATTCAGTGGCGTAGTGAGGTGGGGGCGATGGGGGTGGTGCACCCTGGGTTCCAGAGGAGGGGGGTGACACTCAGTGCGCCCCCTGCCCTGCCCCGCCCAAGCCGAGCCCCGCCGGCAGGCCCTGAGCAAGCCGCGGAGCGAGGCAGCCTTGCCCGCAGCCTGCTCGCAAACCTGCGAGCAAGCTGGCGGGCGGACCCCAGATGGGCCGCGGGGCGGAGCAGCCGCGCTCCACGGCTTGCTCGCAGGCCGCCGAACAGGTTTGTGAGCAGGCTGTGGGGCAAGGCTGCCTCGCTCCGTGTCTTGCTCAGGGCCCGCCTTCCGGCACCGCTATGGAGCAGCGCGGCACGCCTGCGCTGTGCGCCATACACAGTGGTGCATGCGGCATGCTGCCGCCGGGTCCCCGGGTTTACCGCCCCGGGTGTCCAAGCGACTTCCTCCGCCACTGCTTGCATTGCCAATCAAAATGCATATATGTTTTCACTGAACTGGGAAACGATAATATTTACACAAGGACAAAAGCCAACTGCTGCTTTTCGCATTGAATATTCCCAAAGAAGAGGAACCAAAATGAAAACCAAGAAGGATATTTCCAGGCAGCAACCTGATGTCAGCATTATCACTTGATTATTCTGGAAGTTGCTGGGCCACCCACTAGTGTCTGCTCTGCCCTATATATCCAGTTGCTCTTTTGTGGAAGAAAAGGGGGCGTGTACAAGAGGGGGTCTTCCTAGAGCATGAGTAGGCAAACTAAGGCCCGGGGGCCGGATTCGGCCCAATTATTTTCTAAATCCAGCCCGCGGACGCTCCGGGAATCAGTGTGTTTTTACATGAGTAGAATGCGTCCTTTTACTTAAAATAAAAATAATTAATAACAATATTAATAATTTATTATTTATACCCCACCCATATCTGGGTTATTTGTGGGGCCTGCCTGCCTGCCTGCCTGGTGTTTTTACATGAGTAGAATGTGTGCTTTTATTTAAAATGCATCTCTGGGTTATTTGTGGGGCATAGGAATTCATTGATTCCCCCCCCCCAAAAAAATATAGTCCGGCCCCCCACAAGGTCTAAGTGACAGTGGACCAGCACCCTGCTGAAAAAGTTTGCTTGCCCTAATCCTAGAGCAACTGGTCTATATTGCCTTGCAGGCAATGTGTGTTTGACACCATCTTGAACAAGACCTGTCAGTGGCCCCCAGAAATATCTGCCGACAATTTTGGTTCCATAATTTAGTGCTATACTGCAACATTCATTATTGTCTCTCCCCCACCCCACCCCACCCCCGCACACACACACACACACACTCCTGATAAGAGAATAAAAAACTGGTTATAGGAATTTGCAAAGTACAGTTTCTGTTCATCTTGGAATTCTAAATCCAGTTCAACATTCAAAAGCCTTACAGCTCCCCCTAGTGTTCATACTACATACCTTTTTGAATGCTTTTCCTTCTGCTGCTTGTTTAATCAAACCCTGCCACAGTAATCTCAGTTCATACAGATCGAGTTTAGAGATATGTTGGTTCAAAGTCCTAATGTTGAAGCCTACAATGATCTATCGCTATCTGTAGCTCCTGTTTTGTCAGCTCAGCAGCTCCCTACAGTTTAGAAAGAGGACAAAGCTGGCTGTAACAGAGCATAGGAAGATTATGTAATATATATAACCCCTTCTAAAAGAACAGGTTTATGGGTGTCCACTTCCCAATGACGCCATTCAAGAGTATTGTGAGTACAAGGGAAGAGTCTGAGATACAGAACAGTACCCTTCGCTTACAGAGGATCTGAATCAGTGTCCCAAGCAACAGTATTGCTACCTCTCACATGTGATAAGCCACTACTGTCTTCCTGCTGGATCTTTGGCAGTTCTTTAAAGCAGGGAGAGTGAACCTGTGGACCACCATGTATTGTTCGACTACACTTCCATCAGCCCCAGCCAGCATACCCACCAGTAAAAGCAATTAGACTCCCAGGTTGCATAATAGGGCCTTCTTAGTGGTGGCTCCACAATTTTGGAACTCAATTCTAGAAGGCAATTTTTCTTGAGATTAGGCAAGCCCCATCTCTCACATTATTTTTAAAGAAGGCCTTAACAACCTATTTTTCTCAATAGCTTTTGATCTGAGGGGGTATGAATGAGGGTAGTTTATGGTTATTGTTTTATGCTGGTGATTTTAATGTTATTATTGTTCATTGTTGCTAACTATGGATTTTTAACAGTTTTATGGAATTTATTTATGTTCTAAAATATTGTAATCTGCTTTGCGGTGGATTTCTTAAAAAAACAAAACAAAACAGTGTATTCCTTAAATAAATGGTCTGGAATGATAACAATTATAGTCCAGCCACATCTGGTTTCCCACCAATGCAATATTTTCACTCTTGAGACAATATACACCAACACAGCAGAGCATCTAAATGCCATAATTTATTCCTTTACTCTCACAACTGCTCAGAAACTGCAATCTCTCTTCTTGCTTTTCATTTTTGGATTTATTCCATTGTAGCTTTTCAGACTCTTGATTTCACAATGAAAGGTTCAGCAGCATGCTTTGGCTCCACAGCACCCTGAGGGATTTTGTGCAGGGACATTTGGCTCCATCTGCTCCGCTAACTTAAATGGATCCCTGAGTTTCTCCTGCTAAAAAAAAAAAAAAAAGCAAAAACAAAACAGGGTGAAAGCGAAAAAGGTGATGAGGATCTATGTTACCTAAGCTAGAAAGGGCATGTTTTCACTGTTTCTTTTTTACTTCCTACTATTTTCAGATTTGTAAACTTAATAGTTAATAGTATCAAAACTATCACTGACCGGCAAGTAAAATTGCCATGTGGCACCAGAGAAAGTAATGAATATACAGAAGGTGGCAATTTTGTAATTGTCAGAACAGGATGGTATGCTTGCGATTTGGATAATAAACCAAAGCAATTTCTACGAGAGAGAGAGAGGCTATTCTTGCCAGTTTCTACTTTAACCCAGGGCTTCGTCAGATATGGCATCTGTGGTGAAAATAAATGATCTTCACATCAAAAGTGATCTTCAGCCCCCCATTCTGCTTTTTACAGCACAGAATCTTCTACAATTTAATTCCAAGTGCTCACTTTTACAGTAAAAGACAAATGTTTTCCATAAAATGGTGCAGTCAATAACTGGGCAATAACAAAAAATGTGCAATGACAATTTTTTTAGCTCCCTACCACCAGCAAGATAAGAAGAGGATTGTCTTCTTTAAGATTTCATAAGGTTTTTAACATCTTCATATTATTGCATACATTACACTTACCTAATTTCTGCATTGGCAGACATTTTATATTAAGTTTTTATTGTTATTATATATCAAGGAAGAATTTTGCTACCCAGTAAAGAAGTTTTTAAGCATTACTCTAGTATTTTCATAGTTTTTCATAAGGTTAATATGCAAGATTATCACAGTAAAAATAATGGGGTTGCAATCCAGACTAAGTCAGTCATCCTTAAGTCTTATCAGTTTCAATAAGAAGTCTGGACCACTAAGTGGTCTCATTGATTTTGAAGAGAGCAAACCACAACTAAAGTGGCCTGGATGCAACTCAATGCTTCTAAAAATTCAGTTCTAACTGCATACAAGAGGGATCACTGCAAGCAGTTCACCAAGAAGTGCAACAAAATACCGGTACTTCTGAACTTGTGCACATGGTGTCTTTCAAGGGCTCAGCCTGTCCAGTACTGTATTTCATTTCCAAAAGAGGAAAACGAAAAGGAAGGCCTCAAGGTCTTTCCTCATTGTTTGTGGTATTTAGAGTAGGTACAGATAAAGCCACAAGGCTATATGCTATAGATACGCAAAATAAAAGAAAATATAGCACAGAGATAATGAATGAATGAATGAATGAATGAATGCGTTCAAAGGATTTTGACAACAGGCTATTGCTTTGACTGGCCACTTCGTTTGGAAGTATGTCACCACCAGCTCATTCTTAGAGGAGCTCCCTTTGAAAAGGATAATTGCACCATATCCTTTGTCCTTGCACCATCTGTGCCCGATAAGAACTGCAATTTCTGGTTTCTTTACATGAAATCATTATCTCATTCAAGGGGAATTAACTGTCCTATCGTTAAACATGGACAGATGCCTTGGAGTGACTCTCCTCCTGGGCACAGCTGTGCTGCTGCTCCCTTAGTGTTGGACTAGAACAGGGGTTGGCAAACTACGGCCCGGGGGCTGGATGCGGCCCGAAAGGGTCGCAAATCTGGCCTGCACAGCCATTTGAAAACCCCCGCCAAGTATCCGAGGCCAAAAGGCCACGTCGGCGTTTACCTCAATGCGGGGTGGGGTGGCAAGCATCTGTGACGCAGTCTGGGGGACAGGATCTGGGTGAGTCACTGCTTCCCGGCTGAGGGAAGGCAGAGGAGGAGACGAGGTCTCTGTGCCTGGATGGACGGTGGACCTCCCCCACCCGTCCCTGGCCCTTCTCTGCCTACTGCCCGCCTGCTTCAGAGGTGCCGGGCTGAAGCCCTCTATCTCTCTGCCTGGGCGCCTTCCTCTTCAGCCTGGGCTGGCAGGCTGGGAAGGGGCAGCTTCAGCGGCAGCAGCGGCTACTGTCCCTGCCCAGGCTGAAGCCTGTGGCATTGGCAAGGCCTGAGGAAGGGGGAGGGAGCAGCGAGGGTGCCGTCAGGGAGTTGTGGCCAGTGAGGTGACGGCAGCGCTTAGGCCCTCCTCCCAAGCGGACTGTGGCCGCGGGGGCTCCCGACTCTGGATCTTTCTTCTTCCTCTCCCACCCCCCCGGTGGCAGTTCATATTTTTTTCCAAAATATAATCCAGCCCCCCACAAGGTCTGAGGGACAGTGAACCGGCCCCCTGCTGAAAAGGTTTGAGGACCCCTGGACTAGAACGTGGGAGAGCAGGATGCAAATCCCCACTTGACCATTAAGCTCATTGAGTGACTCTGGGCCAGTCACTGTCACTTAGCCTAACCTACCTCACAGTGTGGTTGTGGGGATTAAAGGGGGGAGGACCACCCTGAGCTCCTTAAGAGAGAAAGGTAAGATATAAAACAGGGGTCAGCAAACTTTTTCAGCAGGGGGCCAGTCCACTGTCCCTCAGACCTTGTGGGGGGCCAGACTATATTTTTTTTGGGGGGGGGGGATGAATAAATTCCTATGCCCCACAAAGAACCCAGAGATGCATTTTAAATAAAAGCACACATTCTACTCATGTAAAAACACACTGATTCCTGGACCGTCTGTGGACTGGATTGAGAAGGCAATTGGGCCTTAGTTTGCCTACCCATGATATAAAAGCAATAAATAATAAACAAACAAGTGGGGGGGGGACACACGCCCCCACACACAAATACCATAACCTACAACCTAATTTTTAAAAATGAACAAGCAAGTTTAAAATGTCATCCACAAACACCTGCAGCCTTGGGATTTCTATGCAGGTCACACACAGGCAACAAGACCAGCCCTAGCATTAGGGATGGTGTGTCTGCAGGCAAAAGCAGCTAATTCTGAGTATCACGTGACAGCAGGAAATTGACAATTATTTAATATATTATTGTTGTATTTTTACAACCAGGGGATCTTCTGCCCTAGGTGCCCAAATAATGTGACCAGCCTTGGGTAACATGCACCTTGACATGTGAGGAAGGGGGCACCATTTATAGCTCTGTCTCAAGCAGCAAAATATCATGCTTAGGCTGCCCCCTGACCTTGGGATTTTGTTGACCTGAAATCCTTTCATCCACACATGAGAGCAACCTGTCCTAAGCATAGCAGAGTCTATCCTTGCATTGTTTCTTCCAAAACAGATTTTAATCCTTGGACTGAAAAAAGCATACATTTCCCAGTGCTTACAGTGAGAGGCAGGATATTGGGGAAAAGTAACCAAGAACTGGCTTTAGACTTGCTGGTTAATCCAACGCTGGCTTAGAAATTCTATGGTGTGATATATAAGCTTGGGTTACATTGCAGTGATGAGACGGAATCTTTATTACAGAAACCAAACTTAGTTGTTTCTGTTGGGGGGAGTGGAGTTAAGCCTAAAGCACCTGACTGCAAACCTCCCCTTGGGCTTTGCTGCTTATCTAAGAAATGCCTTTCGTTCCCTCGTCCTCCCTCTTCCATACGCCAATAAGCAAAAGGTTATCCTTTCTAGGACACACAGCTGTTTGCCTTCATCAGATGAATTGGGAGGAGGGAGTAGGCTTCTTATAGATAGACCAGCTCCAAAATAGGGTCAGGGCCGCAGGGTAAGGATCAAGATTCAGTTAAGCATGCTGGATGTACAGAAAAGCCCCTGGGGAACGCAAAGCACTAGTCCTCCTTTCATCTGCCGCTGCAATGTGCCGCACTGCTCAAACGGGCTCCCTTTCTGCAGGCAATCATTTTAAGTCTCGGTGTACATGCACTGTGCAAATTACACAGGTGTGACTCCAGATTAATGCAGGGCTTGTTCAGGTCATCTCTTCTGAACAGTCTATGTGTTAATTTCAAGGCTGGAATGGCTTCACAGACTCTGCTGGAATGGAATCATTTACTGAGATACTTAGCAATTTGTAGTTGATGCCAGAGACCCCAAATCTAATTCTGGGAGGATCAACACAGTCATTCAATCTTGACGAAGCACATTTCAACGTAATTTACATGCACACAGGTCGTATCCACACTACACATCTAAAGCATATTTATACCACTTTAACAGTCATGGCTTTTCCCCAAAGAATCCCAGGAACTGTAGTTCCCTTACAGAGCTACTATTCCCAGCACCCTTAACAAACTAAAGTTCCCAAGATTATTTTGGGGAAGCCATGTGGTTTAAATGTATGGTGTGGATGTGACCATATAAAGGAATTTACAAGTTTTGTCTGGCACTGCTAGCCAGCTAAAACTTCCAGTTCCCAAACTGACCCTCAATCTCTAACTCAAATGGAGGGACAGGATTTTGTGTCTATTGTCACATGGAGCTTTTGAAGCTCAGAAATGGCATACAAGAGCCCTCACTTGTTTTTCTCTTTGCACCACGCTAGTGTGAGCACCTTGGATCAATCCCCAAAATGAATTAAGCTTGGCAAACACATTTTCCCCTAGTACTATCACAGTTTGCTCATCTACAGGAGCAAGACTTGAAGAAATCTGCAGCAGACCTTGGGGGGGGGGGGGAGGCAGGCCTGAGAACAGTAGATGTTACTGAAGTGTGAAAACCTCTCTTTCAGTCCATCTCATTTCTGCAGAACTGCAACTCCCACTGATAGTCCGCACTTCCATGTCATGCTAAAGGGAAAAGACTCTGGAAATCTGCAGAGATGTAAATAAACTGTGCAGCTCATGCTTATGAGGAGTGTGGTAGTTTTATCACAATCCTAAGAATATAAATTTCCTTTTATAATTTCACTGTAAAGTAAAAATCACTAGTCTGGCATAAGGCTCAGTAGGCATTAATCCAGAATGGATGATTGCAATGTGCTGCCCTTGAAGAAAACTCAGAAACTTCAACTGACCCAAAAAGCATCCACCAGATTACTGTTCAGGGTTCCATTTAGAGCTCATACAACCCTTGCTTTAAAACAGTTGCATTGGTTGCCAGTTCATTTCTGTGCTTAATTTAAGGTGCTCATGCTAGTGTTTAAAACCATAAATGATTTAGGATACAATAGTGCTCTATCAGTATTGCTATAGGGTCTAACCAACCTTTTGCTTCCCAGGAATATAGCCTTCTGGGGATGAGACCTTCTGCCCCAGTGGGTGGATCAGGAATTTCCTAGAAAATCTTGAGTTCTGTAGAATAGCTGCTGTCTCCTCATCCACATCCACCACTTCTCCTTGCTGAGAAAGGAGGGGAAGAGGGTGAATACAAGACACATCACAATTAACAAACAATAAACAGGCCAGATGGGTATGTATAGGCAAGGACTTACTATATTTACCTTTAGTTGGCTACAGCCCTCTTTCACTTCAACCCCAATGCCTCATCAGGCTTGTACCTTGAACCTGTAGTTAATGTCCAGCTCTAGCTCCTTCTCATGCCCAGGGATTCCTCCTGTGTAAATCGCTTCACACCGCTGAGCTGACCCATCCTTGGGGATCTTGAAGAGGCGAAAAGTAGCAGAAACAAACTGGCAGTCACCTATAATCAAAGGCTTGTGTCACTCCTGAGCAAAGTCACAGTACAATTCCCACCTACCAGACGCATGGGGAGGGGAAGCCAGGTAGGTAATTTTCAAGGTCTCTCATCAGCTACAACACTAGCTGTGTTTTATGCACCTGGACTCCCCCCTCCCCCCAAAGATGTACATGCCTGTGGATTCCGAGACCAAAATATTCACAAAATGTTTTTGCAAGCAAGAATTCTCAGGTTAGCAAATTTTATTCCTTGTCCCGCTTTCCTCGAAGCTATGCATGCAGGTAAAGAAAAGATAGGAATGCCGCTAGCCATTTAACCAGGCAACCAAGGTGTGCATCAGGAACGTGCCCCTAAGTCTCAAGCATCTGAAATTAACTAACCCCGACTTAGGGCCAAATGACATGCATAGCGGGAGAGCCACAATCCGATCTCCCAACAGCTTTTATTTGCCTAAAAAAAAAAAAAAAAGTGCAAGGAGGAGGGGCAATCTAGACTGGGGCTGCAGTACGGAGGGATAAGGAGAATTAACTCTTCAACCAAAGCAATTTCCTCAGTACAATTTCCCCACTCCCTCCAAAAGCTGCTCTTAGCTGGAAAGGGGGAAAACTCAAACCCAATGTGAGTATCTCTGGGTTGTTGTTGTTGTTATTTACTTCATTTACGAATCACTTCCCATGAGGCGTCCCAAAGCAAATTACATTATAACAACATATATAAAACAGTTACATATATGGGAACAAGTTAAAAACAGTTTCAAAATGTTGTTTCCCATTGCCAGTTCCTAGCAGCCTAGAGGGGAGAGGGATTTGCACTGGAGAGTTAGCATAAGGGAGTAAATATCAGTACACACACAGACACACACCACCAGCCCACTCCCAGACTAATTCAAATTGCCTCCTTGTCCTAATACATTTGGTTTTTCTTTTATGGTGCCATGTGAATTTTATATGCCTGCCTTACCAACCCTGCTGCCTTACAGGTGTTTTGGACTATACTTCTCAGCTATGATGTCCAGGAGGCTGGTGGGAATTGTAGCCCAAAACCCCTGCTAGGTGTTTGGAGTAGGCTGGTCTACATTTTTCTACAGGCTAATGAAAATAGCTACAAACCATGCAAGATTAATTACCTAAGTCACCCAAACCAGCCAGAATTCCAGGTGCAGAAATTATGTAAATATATGTGTAAGGACGTTCAGTGGTTGCTCATGAGTAAAGCGCCAGAACGCAGAACTTCTAAAAACCAAGTTATTTATTGTGAAAGCTATGTACAGTGGAGCTAAAGTTCAAACGTCCATCTCAATCCTCAGCAGAGTCCAGGAATGAAGTCTTCCGGTTCTTTGTCCAGCAAAAAAGCTGCGGGATTCTAAACCTCCGCCTCCCTCTCCCACGTCCTTCCTGCATCCGACCCCGGAGCGTGGGAACCTAACCCCGCTCCCCGCTTTCCCTGTGGTGCTGGGGCTCTCTGACCCCTTCCAAGCCCCTGCACCGCCTTCCTGGCTCCACCTCCCCTTCCCCGCTTGAGGAATGGTCACTTCCGGCTGGGGGGGGGAGGAGGAGCTCGTGAACAGCGGACGTGGGTCCCTGTATTCTAGACGCTCCCGCGACGCCGGCAGCCGCGGTGAGGGGGTTTTCCTGACAATATGAGACCTTTTTTACCCCCTGAACATGAAATCTGGGCATTTTAATGTAACAAGTCATACCAAATGCATATCCATCATACATGTATACATGTGCAGAGTGCCTCACGCACACACCGAAGACAAAGCTGCTGTGGTGCTAGGATGACTTGTTCAGTGAAATGACACTGAAAGTTGACCGAGGAGGCTGACTAAGGGTGAAAAATAGCACTCTTACCCACGGCATTTTCCAGCTCCTTGTTACCAAGGGTTATTCGAGAGGCAGCAACCAACCGAGGTGGCGAGAATCCAACTTCCTCAGCAATTTTGTACAGATCCTTCCACCACAGGGCTCCCCCTAGGCACTCACCTGCAGATGGTAGGATGACAAAAGTGACCAAGTGATCATTTCCAGATAGAATGGGAACAGGTACATGCAGCTAATTAATGCAGGATTTAACCCTATCCACCCAGCCATCAGCTAATGAGTGGGTGAATTGTTGGTGGGGGGGAAATAGTCTCACAGGGCAAGCTGAACCGCTGGCAGGCCAAGATTGGCCCCCACACTGAAGGTTCCTATCCCTGCTCTAGTGTCTGCGTAGGATTGCTGCCCCAATCCACAGAACCTTACACGACAGTGGCAGCAGGCTTCTTCAAGGATCTCATCCATAAAACTAATCATTGGTTCTATGCTGGGGGCACCCAGAAGATAAGTTAGAGCTGGGCTAGAGAACTTCAGTTTTGGGAACTGAACATGGCCCTGCATTCCTCTCTATCAGGCCCTTGGGACTCTCCTGAGACTGTATCCGACCCGTAGCCATGCTCTGCACCCTCATGGAGTGCTTCTGCCCAGCTGGAATGTGTTAATGAACTATGATCATTTCTGCTACTCCTAAGGCCCGTATGGTATTGAAAGACATTGGCCTATGGGGAAAAATGGGTTACATATTTGAAGCAATCTTCAAGTGGTATATCTGACAGGAAGATGCAATGCTGGCTACCATCTTTCAACTGGGTGTGGGGAGAGAAGAATTCACTCACCCCACAAGACTTTATGGTTCCTGATTTCCTGTGGCAGGTCACGGTTGGCATACACGTCACTGAAATACATTTCCCCGCCTGCCTGAAAGAGCAGGGAACAACAAGGAAACAAATAATTACTGTTTCCACGGTTTGACAGGCAAAAGAGATCCACTGTTTGCTGCCAGTTTGGTTGCTTGCTATGGATGTGTTGTGTCTTCAAAGGCAAAGCAATTCAACCACGTAAACTAATCTTGGGGAGACAACCCATTCCTACTAGGTAAATTCAATCCTCCTCCTCCCTTTGTTCAGGGCCCAGGAGTGGCTGGAAACTCAAGAACATTGAGGAGAAACAACCCAAATGCAGACCTGACATGTCTTTTTCCTCTAAAGTCTTTGATTTTCCAGGGATTTCTTTCCAGATGCTGATCTGCATAGGTTCTCCTATTCCAGGAGTTTGAACACTCAACTCCAATTACACTTTCCCCCTATTCTTTAGTGTACACCTGGGCAGAGCTACTTGCAGAAGAAAATTCTCCTTTTCTGCCATCACTCAGAGTCCTCCCTGTTGGCCTTAGTTTGCCTAACATGCCTTATGCAACCAGCCCAGTGTTTACCTTTAATACTCGATAAGCCTCATGCAGGGCAGCTCTTTTATCAGGAGACAGATTGATCACACAGTTGGAGCTAAACAAGAGATAAAGCCAACTTATTTATTTGATTCATTTGTTCTCCTGACCTTCCCCCGGAAGGAACCCAGAGCAACTGTGCATCATCATAAATGACACATCGTTATTAAAAACATTGCAAAAATGTTAAAACAACTAAAACCAAGTCTGTGTATATAAACAGCCATTTCCAAGCACACACTCCCTTCAAGTTCTAAATGCCTCAGTGAACAGAAATATTTCCAGGCTACATCTGAAGTGATGGCATCATACGGGACAAACACACTTCATGTAGGTGCTGCTGATATCCACAAAGCCTCAATCGCAGCACGGTGTGGAATATGGCATGCAGCACTAAATCCAGAAACTCAAATATAATCCCCAGTCTCCAGCCTATCTGCTTGCAGAGAAAGGGGCTAGAAAAAGGACCTACATTACAAGGTTATAGCTTTTGTCCTTCAAGCCTGCTTCACCCAGTTTCTCCATGTAGCCCTGGATAAAGTTTACATTGGGCTTCCGGTAGCCAAATTTGTTCATATGATAATCGATATGCTTCTTTGCCACTTCCACCTGATGGAAGGAAAGAAAGGATGTAAAAGATAGAAATTCAGTACAGAAGTAAATGGTGCAGGATAAAGCGGTGCTAACCACACACAGAGAAGCTTTAATATACCTTTGCTTATATTTTCTGCCATTAAACCCATCCTACCTACTCTCCTTATGCCAGAATACCAGCTTACGCTTCATCCATCCTGCCATCCCCAGATGTGATATCACTCTACACATGATTTCATTCCTGTTGGACTTGCTGTACACGTTCCAAATTGCATATAGTAGTACAAGTATTTCCCAGCATCCTTCGTGGGTGCAGATGTGCCCACAGAGACCTTCCTTGCACCCAAAGGGCCTCCCCACCCCACTGAAATTAGGTTTGAGAGGTTGCATGTGTCTTGCTTGGGTGGTGTGTGTGTGTGTGGTGCCTAAGACAGTTTTTCTGGTTTGCAAAGGTGTCCAGGAGTGCAAAAAGGCTGGTGACCACCTAGGTTAAGGACTGCAAACGAGGAGGCTGCACATGGGTGAGATGCCAGAATGGGAGCTTGTGTGAAAAAGGTAGGTCATGAAGGAAGCTGCATGCCAAGGAGTCTCAACAGTTATACCCTACATTTAGTGATCTGAAGGTAAACAACACAGTCATGAATAAGCACGCAAAGAACAACCTCCTACCTGGGATTCAGTCATGTCTACCCCGGTCACATGTCCATTCTCCCCAACCATCTTACTGAGCATATAACAGTCTCTTCCACTCCCACAGCCCAAATCCAAAATCCAGCAGTCTTCTAGGCATTCTGGGATCACCAGGCCACAACCATAGTACCTAAAGGAACAAAGGATAAAGCAATGTGGAAGTGAAACACATTTTGATGGAGACAAATGGGTGGTCCAGATCAGCAGCAAGATGAGCCAATCCTCATCAAGTAGCACTTCATCAGATTAATACAACTGTTATGTTCACATCTGTTGTTCTTTAACACGTCCACCACTGCTGAATAGTTTGGTTTTTAAATCACTGTAAGGGTTAGTCACCACAATATTACATATTCAGACAAATTAAAACAAATACAATGAAGGACATAGAAAAACAATAGTTGGCCTATGACCCTTGCAATTTAACAGCACAATCCCAGGCATGACTGATCAGAAATAAGCACTATCAAGTTCAATGAGGCTTATTCCTACATAAATGAGAACAGGCTGCAACCCTAAACACACTTTCTAGGAAGTAAATTGCACTGAATATAGCAGAACTTACTTCTGAGCAACCGTGTATGGATTTGCACTGCAAGATCTACAAGTTCTTCCCTAATCTTGAAAAAACTGTGTGACCTTAAGAACAACACACATATTATTCTCATTTTATTATTATTTTGTTTAGATTCAGCCTACCTTTTACCCTAACTGATCAAAATTTACCCTCACTGATTAATCAACTAAAAGCTTTACTTGCTTAATCTGCCAGTTAAATGAGCTGCCCTAATCTTTTGGTTTTATTTTATACTTGATATGGCATAGAGGGAAAAGGTTAAATAAGGATGAGGGAAATTAGATCTCCTCCCCACTTTCCATAACGCAATGGGCAGTAATTCATGAGATCAAAGTTCACTCAAGAAAGCAATACTGTACTTTGCCGAAACCTCCTCATGCACACATTGTAGGGCTTCTCTGGCGAATGTGGGCAAAGGCCTTGCTACAGTACAACAGGCATTGGTTTTTAGGTCTTCTTTTTTCTTCAACTCTTTGCCATAGTAATCCTAAGAAAGGAAACAGAATTTACCAGTGTATACAACACATTTGTAGCTTATAAAGAATGGTTGAAACACATGTGATGAAGTGGCACCAGCAGTTAGCCAAGTAGAACAGACATTGCCCAATGGGCTTGGCAGGGTCTTTAAGAATGGGCTTATTTAATCAGAATGTTAAAATCTAGGAAATTTCAATAGTAATTTGTACTGTTTTAAACACTGTTTTAAACACTATTTTCATGAGGGGTTGGAAAAAAGGTGATTGGCTGATTGAGTAATACTGGACATCGTCGCCAGGCTGGATAAATGAGAATATATAAGGACAACGTTGAGATAAGCAGCCATGGATTAGAGTTGAGGAATGAGGAAAATCAGACACAGAAAGGCTTCGTTCTGAGTGGGCAGGACTTAAGTGTATATAAGTGTTATAACACCAAGATTAAGTGTATATAATGCGCATTAATGTGTAACAGATCACTGGATCCCGGTGAAGGAAGAATACGTCAAGATCTCAGCATCAAACTACCTCACCTGGACCTCTGTATATATCCGCTCCGCAGCCACTGTTAAAAAAGGAAAAGCACACCGTGTAAACGCACTTTACCCGGGTTATTGGGGGAGCTGCAGACATAACACGCCGCTTTGCAGCGGGATTACCAGAGCCAAATGTAGCCCTTCTCCAAGGGGGAACTCAACCCCAAAGCCGGACTCTAGGCCGGTCTCCTCCTCGCTGACTCACTAGCCCCCATGCGGCCCCGTTAGAAGAAAGCAGCAGCAAAGCTTACTTAGAATGACGCCTCGAGCTCTGGATTCCCCAGCGCCGGAGCGACAAGGATCAGCCGGAGCTCCTTTGGCCACGATTGGAGGAGGAACGATTGGATTGTGTTACAGGAAGTAGATGTGGCTTGTTTCTACAGAGGCCGCAGGGCCAAGAGGCGGCGCCTCGCGGCTATTCCTCCGTACAGGCGGCCCTCTCGTGGCTTCCGAAGAGTACAAGAGACCGCAGAAGCAGCCCTTGCTGGAATTTCGAAGGCTTTGCTTGCAGTCTGTGGCCCCGTTCTGTTTTCACGCCACTCACGAATCTGGGAAATTTAGGAACTGCCGCCCCCCAGTGCCGGATTTACGTATAAGCTAAACAAGCTATAGCTTAGGGTCCCACTCTCTTGGGAGCCCCTAAAAAAATTAAAAGAAAACAACAACCTGCATGTACATTTCCAAAATACTGTATAATATAAAAAACAAATAAAAACCTACATACAGCAACAGTGTTTTGTGTTGTGTAGGCTCCTATTTGTTATGTGCAAATGGCTTTAGATAGCCTACCTATTAGGTCTATAAATTACCATATAGCATATATTCAATACAAAAAACAGCAACAATTTGTTGTTGACAAAGGACAGCTGGGCATATAAAGGGCCCCATTACCTTCAGTAGCTTAGGACCACCTCAAACCTAAATCTGGTCCTGGATCACACCCAAAGTCCGTCTGGTCCAGCATCCTGTTTCCCACAGCAGCTAAGGAGATGCCCCTGAGAAGCTTCAAGCAGAACATCTGCCTTGTATGCAGGAGGTGCCAGATTCAATCCCCAGCATCTCCCCCGCCTGACACCCTAGAGCTGCTGCCACTCCTGGAAGGCGCCTTCCTCTCAGCAGCTGGTATTCATGGACATGCTGCTTCTGTAGCTGTTGCATTATAGTCACCATGGCTACCAGTCTTGATAAAGGAAGCTGGCTTAGATTATGAGGGCCAATAGTTTGCCTATATCAAATATCAAAGTTACAGACTAAAAAAATTATTACAGGATAAGCTTTTGAGAGCTTCATTCCACTTCATCACATCAGGAAGTGTTATTCCGAGTTGCAGATAGCGAGGCGTCGCAAGGCTTTTTGTTGCCTTCACAGCAAAGAACTACTGTGGCTACTCCTCTGGAAATACAAGGCAATTCACATTAAATTTGGGAGTAGGGCAGCTTCTAACGCTCAGCTTACATAACCTAATTTACATAGCCTAACCTGGAGCTGACTGTGGCTCAGATCATCAGCTTCTTATAGCAAAATTCCAGCTTAAACTGAAGAAAGTAGGAAAAACCACTGGGCCAGTAAGATTCAATCTAAATCAAATTCCTTATGAATACACAGTTGAAGTGAAGAACAGGTTCAAGGATTTAGATTTGGTGGATAGAGTACCTGAAGAACTGTGGATGGAGGCTCATAACATTATACAGGAGACAGCAACGAAAACCATCCCAATGAAAAAGAAATGCAAGAAAGCAAAGTGGCTGACCAATGAGGCCTTACAAATAGCGGGGGAGAGAAGACAAGCAAAATGCGAAGGAGATCGTGAAAGATACAGGAAATTGAATGCAGATTTCCAAAGAATAGCAAGGAGAGACAAGAGGGCCTTTCTAAACGAGCAATGTAAAGAAATAGAGGAAAACAACAGAATGGGAAAAACCAGAGATTTATTCAAGAAAATTGGAGATATGAAAGGAACATTTCGTACAAAGATTACCACAATTAAGGACAAAAGTGGAAAGGACCTAACAGAAGCAGAAGACATCAAGAAGAGGTGGCAAGAATACACAGAGGAATTATACCAGAAAGATATGGAGGTCTCATACACCCCAGGAAATGTGGTTGCTGACCTTGAGCCAGACATCCTGGAGAGTGAAGTCAAATGGGCCTTAGAAAGCCTTGCTAACAACAAGGCCAGTGGAAGTGATGATATTCCAGCTGAACTATTTAAAATTTTAAAAGAGGATGCTGTTATGGTGCTGCACTCAATATGCCAGCAAGTTTGGAAAACTCAGCAGTGGCCAGAGGATTGGAGAAGATCAGTCTACATCCCAATCCCAAAGAAGGGCAGTGCCAAAGAATGCTCCAACTACCGCACAATTGCACTCATTTCACACGCTAGCAAGGTTATGCTTAAAATTCTACAAGGCAGGCTTAAGCAGTATGTGGACCGAGAACTCCCAGAAGTGCAAGCTGGATTTCGAAGGGGCAGAGGAACCAGAGACCAAATTGCAAACATGCGCTGGATTATGGAGAAAGCCAGAGAGTTCCAGAAAAACATCTACTTCTGCTTCATTGATTATGCAAAAGCATTTGACTGTGTCGACCACAGCAAACTATGGCAAGTTCTTAAAGAAATGGGAGTGCCGGATCACCTCATTTGCCTCCTGAGAAATCTCTATGTGGGACAAGAAGCTACAGTTAGAACTGGATATGGAACAACTGATTGGTTCAAAATTGGGAAAGGAGTACGACAAGGCTGTATATTGTCTCCCTGCTTATTTAACTTATATGCAGAATACATCATGCGAAAGGCTGGACTGGATGAATCCCCAACCGGAATTAAGATTGCCGGAAAAAATATCAACAACCTCCGATATGCTGATGATACTACCTTGATGGCAGAAAGTGAGGAAGAATTGAAGAACCTTTTAATGAGGGTGAAAGAAGAGAGCGCAAAATATGGTCTGAAGCTCAACATCAAAAAAACTAAGATCATGGCCACTGGTCCCATCACCTCCTGGCAAATAGAAGGGGAAGAAATGGAGGCAGTGAGAGATTTCACTTTCTTGGGTTCCATGATCACTGCAGATGGTGACAGCAGTCACGAAATCAGAAGACGCCTGCTTCTTGGGAGAAAAGCAATGACAAACCTAGACAGCATCTTAAAAAGCAAAGACATCACCTTGCCGACAAAAGCCCGTATAGTTAAAGCTATGGTTTTCCCTGTAGTAATGTACGGAAGTGAGAGCTGGACCATAAAGAAGGCTGATCGCCGTAGAATTGATGCTTTTGAATTATGGTGCTGGAGGAGACTCTTGAGAGTCCCGTGGACTGCAAGAAGATCAAACCTATCCATTCTCAAAGAAATCAGCCCTGAGTACTCACTAGAAGGACAGATCCTGAAGTTGAGGCTCCAGTACTTTGGCCACCTCATGAGAAGAGAAGAATCCCTAGAAAAGACCCTGATGTTGGGAAAGATGGAGGGCACAAGGAGAAGGGGACGACAGAGGATGAGATGGTTGGACAGTGTTCTTGAAGCTACTAACATGAGTTTGGCCAAACTGCGAGAGGCAGTGAAGGATAGGCGTGCCTGGCGTGCTCTGGTCCATGGGGTCACGAAGAGTCGGACACGACTGAACGACTGAACAACAACAACAACAAACTTCCTTGCGGGTTTTCAGTTTAAGGCAAACTGTACAGACCCTCGACCTACTGATTTTCATCCTTGCCTACAAGCCACACACTAGTGAGGTCAAGAGAGCCATTGGAAAAAATATTCCTGCACATGCTCTCTTGCAGAGTAAATAAAGAAAGATTATACAGTGGAACCTCGGTTTTCAAACGTAATCTGTTCCAGAAGTCTGTTCGACTTCTGAAACGTTCGAAAACCGAGGATCAAAGGGCGGCCAGCAAATCTAATTGCAAAAAAAGGAGAAATGTGCTTCGGTAGCCGTTTGCCTTCTAAGGCACGTTCGAAAACAGAAGCAGTCACTTCCGGGTTGTCAGCGCTCGGCTCCTGAAACATTTGGCAGCCAAGACGTTCAACAACTGAGGTTTGACTATATTTTAAACCATCCATTGATATGCAGCAACTTCTCCTTCCTAAACTGATTATACTTACCGGATGCAATAGTCAGCTGATGGCTCAATTTTAAATTTTTATATGTTTTATTGTAAACTGCTCTGGTGTTTTATGATTTAGCTGTATATAATTATTTTTTATAAATGCATACATATATCTTAGAACAATCACAATAATTTTGAAACAGCTCCCCCCCCCCCTTTTAACAATTTCATTTTTGTGTAAGAATGGAAATTGTCAGCATTGGAACAGTGTAAATGGGACTTGCAATGAATTGTTGTAATGTGGAGTGTTCCTGTTCACTTTTCATGGCAGCCAGCCACTCAATCTCTTCTCACACCATTTTCCATTGTCCATCCCAGCATTCCATAGCCAATGAGCATGCTCAGTCCTCATTGGATTGTTTAGGAAGGATTCCCCCATTCGGGTTTTTTATATAAAGGAGGCAGTGGAGGATAGGGGTGCCTGGCGTGCTCTGGTCCATGGGGTCACGAAGAGTTGGACACGACTGAATGACTCAACAACAACAACAACAACAACATATAAAAATTGTTGTATTCTGCAAACCCAAGCCTGCTGATAATTCCTTCTTGTGAGTGGGTAAATTTTGACTAAATAAGTAACAGCACTCATGTCTGAATGTCACAAATACAGTGACTGCATCACTGTTATCCACAGATATGTATTTAACTGGTTCTAGATATGTATTTAACTGGTTCTTGTTCAAAAAGAGCAAGAGGTACAGCAATCTTAACATATATTGCGTGATTTTGTGTACAAAATGCTTCGCTCCTTCAGCTTTTTGCAATTTGTCAATGAAGCATGAGTACTGTTTTCTGAACAAAATACAAACAAATAAAAAGGAAAGGCAAATATATTTTAAATACGTATTTTAGATCAGTTCTGTTTCCCATGGGCTTTAAATTGGTTCAAGAAACAGCACTGTATAAATAAGATATTGCACGTACCTCTGCAGCTGTATATCTAAATAGATTACTGGTTCTGTAAGCTATTACATAATGAAGTCAAGGCTGCTTAATCAAGAGCCATAACAGCAGTGAGTGTGTAGGAATGTAGCCCAAGGCCAAAACTGACAGCAGATGTACAGACTTAAGGGACCTCTTCCAAACTCTTTCTGCAAAGGAAATATACACACTCAAGTAGTTTCAGCACACGTGCTGAAACTACTTGAGTGTGTATATTTCCTTTGCAGA
Organism: Lacerta agilis; assembly: GCF_009819535.1. Lineage (NCBI taxonomy): Eukaryota > Metazoa > Chordata > Lepidosauria > Squamata > Lacertidae > Lacerta > Lacerta agilis. Next base: position 52,725,222 of record NC_046316.1, read on the forward strand.
AAAAGTTTGGAAGAGGTCCCTTAAGTCTGTACATGCTAAAACTGCATTGAGAAATAAGGGAAAATAAATTTAAAGTATAATTCCATGCATATTAATACAAAAGTTAAGTTCCATGTGTTCAGTGCGAACTATTCCCAGATAAATGTGCACAGGATTGCAGCTTAAATTAGAAACCATTGGCAGCTATATATAATGATGTATACAGATTTATTTATTTGCGGAATGGCTGACTTAGTCTTTTAAAGAAAATCTAAACAAGCTGTCAAATTTCATCTCTGCACACTCAGCTCCCACTAAACAAAGACCAAGTTGGGAGGAGGGGAAATTCAGTCCTCTAACTCTTTCTTTAATTACTTAAGTAGTAAAACTAGATAGATTTTCATTTTCAGGGATGCAAAATGCCAGTACAAGGTGATGGTTGAACCTACACACAATAACCATACACAGGGAACTACCTGCATGCAGCTTTTTAAAACAGCTTTATAGTGCTCATCCAACTACCATAAGATTGCATTCCTCAGCCCTGAAATATGAAGAATTTCAGTCCACTGATTAATCTGACTGAGCTCTGAACAGAGAAGAGTTTCATCCTTTAAAGCACTCTAAAACAAAACAAGATATATTTCATTTGTGATCTCCAGAAGTGTAAATCCTTGGAAAAATTAATCCATTAAAAATATGCACACATGGGATTGCAGTCTGCAATTAGATACATTAAAATAGCCAGCTTTTTAATAACTGCAACACTGGTGATGGAAAAAATCCAAGAGTTTCCTCCATTTGCAGGTCAGAATCTTATCCACTGCGCAATGTACACTTTGCATCATTACAAACTGGGAAGTTATTTGGGGATGAGATCAGTCCCATAGTGCATTTGGTGAAGAAGGAACAGAGGAAGGGTCTCCATAAGTCCTCAGGGATGTATTCTCTCATTGGTTTCTATCAGCTCTTTAACACCGTGCAACAGTCTCTCTTCATTTCAGAAGGTGAGTCAGTTGGTCGCGCAAATTTGAAGACTGTTCAACACTGAAGATGAGAAGGAAGACTTTAATAGACACTCAAGGATATTAGGATATATTAAATATTGACTGTAAATGGGCCAGTCTGAGCTGCTTCTGCAATATAAAGATGGACCAGGGTTGTCAGGATAAAATGGGGTGGTATCTGCTGATTTAGTCCACTAATCGCCCCTTCCAAAATATCCTTTAGAGATTGAAAGAAGAGGACACCCTACGTCAACAAGAAGGGAAGAGATGCTTCCATTTTTAAGATTAATATTTAATACCCCACTGACTGACCCAAACGGTTCTTGCAGCAGCTTAAAAAAATAGAAATGTTTGTTTATAATTTTTACCTAACAAAACCAGTTTACACCCAGGACTCAATTCAGTTGCATCAACAACCCAAGTAGCTAAAGATCCAACATTCTAGATACTTACCCTGGAGTGAGTCCTGACCTACTTCCAACTAAACATGGCTAGGATTGGACTGCACATCTTTCTGACTGAGAAATGAGGGCAAGGAAGAAGTGAGGTGTAAATGGGGACAATTTAAACCGAAAGCCATAAGCATGAGGCTCACTGGCAAAATGAATCTGAGCTTGAGTGATCAGGATGTCACCTAGGAGAGGAACCTTTACAGTGCAATCCTGTGGGTGTTTACTTGGAAATAAGTCCCAATGTGTCAAACAGGGACTGCTCACCAGTAGTAAGCCTTACTATCACAAATGGAGGTCAGTAGAGCAGGAAACGGAAACCATGGTGGAAAAAGCCAAAACAGTAAAGCAGGGGTCGGCAAGGTTTACCTCGCCTGGGCCGGTTCACTCCAGTGGAGTTCCCTCCGTGGGCTGGATCATGTGTGCCCCTGCGATTTCCAGCGTCTGCATCTGCACAGACACATTTCTGGCATCTGCGCAGACGCAATTTTCGGCGCCGCGGAAGCGAGTTCCCGCGCCGTGCTGTGCCGGTTTAGCGCAGCGCGTGGGGACTCACCAGGCAGACAGCTCAGTTCGGGGGTGGCCCATGGGCCTTAGGTTGCCTACCCCTGCAGTAAAGAGTATAGCTTTCTCGGTCCACTCACCTTTTAAAAGCCATTTTTATATATGAAACTGTTTTATATATGCTTTTATTATATTGTAAAAAGGGACGTGGGTGGTGCTGTGGTCTAAACCACTAAGCCTAGGGCTTGCCGATCAGAAGATCGGAGGTTCGAATCCCCGCAACGGGGTGAACTCCCGTTGCTCGATCCTATCACCTGCCAACCTAGATGTTTGAAAGCACATCAAGTGCAAGTAGATAAATAGGCACCGCTGTGGCGGGAAGGTAAACGGCATTTCCGTGCACTGCTCTGGTTTCACCGGAAGCCGCTTAGACATGCTGCCCACATGACCCGGAAAAACTGTCTGCGGACAAATGTCGGCTCCCTCAGCCAGTAAAGCGAGATGAGCCCTGCAACCCCAGAGTCGTTCGTGATTGGACTTAACTGTCAGGGGTCCCTTTACCTTTATTATATTGTAAACTGCTTCAAGATGCTTCATAGGAAGCAGTTCATAAATTAAAGGCTCTGGGTTATTTATTTATTTATTTATTTATTTAATTCATCACACATTTTACCTGTTTTTACCACGTAACACTTTAAAAATCAAGCAATATCACTATTATTTAACATTTATTTGGCACCAGCAGTGTGCCAGCTTTGTACAGTTTTGTACAGAGGTTATATAGTTCTAACCTATTTGGTTTAGATTCAAAATAACATGAACAGAACAAAAGGACAAAGGAGCTAACATCTGGCAAAAGTAGCAAAAAGGATGCGTTGAGGGGAAGCGTAAAAGCCACTCAAAGCAGAGCAAACTTACTTTTTCTGAATAGCTTCTTGCCTAGAAAAGAAAAGATGTCAATATAAAATAAATTATAAGGAAATTGGCTGCAAGGTGCTTAAGAACACAAACAGGTTGAACTGAATTCTGAACTGATGAAAGGAGGCCTGATTTCAGGAGGCTAAATAAATGAATGAGGTATCAGATTGTCCGACTTCTCTGCCATGATATATAGTACTGAATTGACATCCTGAAATTGCTACCAGTGTTGCAAAGAAGCTTGTGAAGTAAAGCTGCAAAAAGATAAATCTTACTTCTGAAGATTCCTTTTATGGTGGCCATTAGATGCCTCTCAGAGATGTGTAAGGTAAAACAACCTAAGAGTCAATTTAGCCATTTTATCTTAGTAGTTAATAACAGAAGCTATTTTGCAATGCTGGTAGTAGAGGACAAGAGTAACAAAATAATACAGTGTGGAGTGTAGCTGTTCAAGATATCAGCAATTTTTGTGCCATTCTACAATTCCCAACAGTCAGACAGCATTCACTGGACAATAAGCATGTTTGGGAAGATTCCCTCCTTAGGGTTCCACCCCCCACAAAAAAAATCTACTTCTGCAAATCGTGGGGTTTCCCCAAGCTTGCTGAAACGTCACTCGTGTTTGGGAAGTGAAGTTTTGGTTACATCACAGCCTGGACACTGGAAACATTAGACGGGATGAGATTTTAATAGTCCTAGTCAATCAAATAAAGAGTACGCAATGCATATACTTACTGGTACTGCAGATGAGTAGTTATAATGGCCATTTTCCTTAAACTCTGCAAAGGAGACAATATTAAATACGATAGATTTCCCCCCCACTATGATTCTCAATCATTACTCATGGCATTTTATGTTACACTCTCCTAGCCTAGAGTATCTGTTGTTCTGAATGATCTCAAAGCTTTTGAAATTAACTTCATTTAACAATTTTATTTTTCCAGCTCTATACCCAGCTACTTCATACATTCTCCCAAATTTTTCAGTTCTGATCATGACACACCCTCCTAGAGCTCATTTGGGAGCTTCCCTTTTAATTTTATTTAATACTGGGTTTCATATTCAATTCAGTAATTTTGGAATTCTAATCCTGAGAGCAACAAGCAAGATTCCTAATTGGCAAGCTTGATTAAAATAAAAAATAAAAATCTACCAGGCTTGGGCTGGTCAACATACAGCTCACATACCATCTGTAACCAACCACACCATCTGCCACCAGCCATGGCCTAAAGTTCATCATCAGCAACTGTATAAATTATGGGAAAATGTAATCTCATTTTCTAGTTTTGGTTAAGTTTCATAGGAAGCAGAGTTCCCCTCTTAGCCACAGAAGCTGAGCAAGCTCCGTTGCCACACAGACTGGCTCACCTCAAAGTCTGTAGACTGCCAATACTGCTTAAGAATTATTACTTACTGAAATTCCAACATAAATCATGAAGGCACAAGACTGGAATTATTGGGGCAGGGGATGCACAGATATATAAGCCAACCTTATGTAGCAATGTCCACAGTCCCATATTTCAAAGATGAACAACTAGAGATGAATGATTTTTTTCTGTCTAGCTCAAAGCTGGTAATGTTCATGGTATAGGTAACAATAAGCCAATGACTGTTTAATTTTCCTTAAATCTGACCATGAATACTAATGTCAAGGCTATTCTGATAAACACATAAACACTAATGTAGACTATTTGAAAATTGTAAAGGCAGGTAGCCTATAGTGTTTCTGGAGTGAAGTCCAGATCGTGTTTAGGAATGGGGGGAAACAAACACCTTTCAATTCCTAACCCTGCACTTTACGAGTCACCTCCTCTTTTTTGCAAGTCTTGCAGTTCACAGAGAAGGACCTAGTTATCTGACAAAGTCCCCACTTATGTAGCTCAAGTATTTCTTACATCTTCTGAGTGCAGAATGGCATCCTCTTGCATCACCATGTTTCTGGCAGCTTGTCCTAAGAACTGAAAGACATGAATGCCACAGTAAGATACACAAGTTTCCTGTTCTTAGGTGCCAGTGATACAGCATTCCACTGGTTCTCAAAGGTGGCAATTCTGCTCATAGCTTACTACTTCAATAGCATTTAAGCAATCTAAATGTAAGAATTATTGCAGGCTTAACAAACAGAGGGTTAAAAAAAATTATTTGGGCCCAAACTCATGGAAGAGTGAAATGCAGTCAGCTGCCATGAGTTTGGAATTCTTTTTTCTTTTGGTGTTTTTTTTTTTACACAAGGTTTCAAGTAAGCTAAATAATTAATACTCCAAAGCATGGATAGGCAAACTAAGGCCCGGGGGCCAGATCTGGCCCAATCGCCTTCTAAATCTGGCCCACAGACAGTCCGGGAATCAGCGTGTTTTTACATGAGTAGAATGTGTCCTTTTATTTAAAATGCATCTCTTATTATTTGGGGGGCATAGGAACGTTCATTTCCCCCCCCCTTCAAAATATAGTCCGCCCCACCCCCCACAAGGTCTGAGGCTGTTGCCTCAAGTGGCACTTTGGGAGGGGCAACAGATTTGCTCTGAGTGCTGCATCCGCCTCCTTGTGTTCTGCAAGGAGTTCTCTGGAAGGGTATTTGTTTATTTATGATACCGCTTTATAATTTTAATAAAAAAATCTCAAAGCAGTTTACAGCATATTAAATCAATAAAACAATAGCCAGGCAATGTTCCTCTGGCCTCATGAAGAGCCTCTTCAGTAGGGTTGGTGAGTCTGGGCCTCGCCCCCTAGGCCAGGTGGAAAGGGCCTTGCATGGAGAGGCTAACCTTTATTATACCTTAGTCTCATGAGTGAAGGAATTTTAATGTTTTCTGTATGGGAGCATACTATGTTGCTACACAGTGAAAAATTAAATAGAAAGTACTTCTAAACCAACCCACTCCATATGCTTCTTTATTTGACAACTCGTTGCTTTTAAAGCCAACGTATCTTGCAGATGTGTTCAGCCACTTGAATGTAATACCTCAATATAGGGAATAAATTTTACAATTTTTGACTGTTAAAAAGGCATTAAAATGCTGAAACTCTGATTGAGATGTTAATTAGAACATTCCATTGACAATTTTCCAACTGGTGGATTTTTTTTAGGAAGTTCAATCAGTAAATGTTGCTTCTATCAAAGGAGATGTTATGCACATATAGAACAATAAACTGAATGAGTCAGTGCTTATTTACCGGCACCCCAAAATTAGTGTGAAGGTATATAGTGGATGCTATCACTATTCATTGTGGGCACAACAGTCACTGGAATTAAGACATGAGTTGTAGAAACAATTTCTTCAGCGCTCTTGTGACACAATCCTGGAAGTGCAATTTCAGCAACTAACATTATCAAAATTTTGGATTTCGGTTAGGGAGCAGGCAAACACAATACTCTGTTATGATAAACAAATGATTATTATTTATAAAACATATCAGTGGACACGGTGCTTTACATAGTAACATACGCAATCTAAATTTCAACAGTGCAGGGAGTCAAGGACAAGAAAGCAACAGAAACAGTAGGCACTGGAAGATCACAGGAAGTGAACATGAACACTTGCATTTACATGACCTTAGGCTTCATTGATTTGAGAGTAGAAAATATTAAATACAGATACATAGAATATGAATGTCTGGGTGCTTTTTAAAAACTTTCTCATATGATGTCAGGAACTACATTCATCCTCCCATCTAAAGGAAGCCTTCCTGTCAGGAAATGTTCTGCTTTGTCTCCTAGCTCTATGTTAGTCACAAGGCCCAATTGCCAACAGAACACTTGGATACACTATTTTGCCTCTTGGGCTGGAGCAATGCTCAGCAAAACTGAGCATTACTTACAGTTCTGAACCAAGATTTTGCACATTCTGTAGGTGATAAACAGTTCTGGCCACGGAAGTAGTTGCCATGGAGCCTGTTCAGTTCATTGTGAATTTTGTCAGCATATGAACCTGGGTGCTATTACATTCTGAAATGTGCAGCATTACTTAAAACCAACTGGATAGAGCTATAATAAAAGACCCACTGAGCAGAAACCCAAATAAACCCATCTTCTCACACCTCCACTCCCATGTCAACTTCCTTATGCTGTTCATGTGGCTTAAACAGAGTGCATCTGGAAACTACAGGTGCTAAATTTAGTGCCTAGCTATTATCCCTGCAATGCCCTGGATTAAGGTTACTCCATTTCTGGATTTTGATGCTGCATTGTAGGGGGTGGGTCTAGATGACCCTCTGGATCCCTTCCTACGATTCTATGAATTCCAGAGGTTATAAATGAAAAGAATATCTAGTGCTAATTTATTGTACCTATGTTGCTGTAAAGCCTAAGTGACTACTGTGAAAATACTTCCTCTCTCCCAGGCAGAAACAACAGGGCTTTTTGTCATTTTCAAAAGCAAATGCAAACAACTTGTATCAAATCCCTACCCCCACCCCCTTCTCAACTTGGAGATTGTCAGCTGCTGGGAATCACAGGTGGGCAGAAGGCTGTTGTTCTCAGGTCTAGCTTGGGGACTTCCCACAGGCATCTGGCAAGATACTGTGAGAAAAAGATGCTGGCCCAATCCTGCAGGCTTCTCTTATGTTCGCATGAGGCAAAGCAGAAAAGCAGACCAGGATTCTATTCCCAATCATTTGCCAGTCAGAACAGTGCGCAGCACAGTATTTTATGATGGCAGCCTAGTGGGAGAGAACTACTGCGGGATTTTAAAAGGAGGTGGAAACAGCAAGTGTGCTAACTGAGAACTTTTGACTTTAAATCCCCGTTTTGACACCCGTTTTTAAAACCAGAACAAGGAGTACAACGGAAAGCACTACTCAGCTGCTGCCCAAACCCACCCACCCCCCATGCCTAGGGCACTACATCCCTCTTAAAGAGATAAGAAGCTGGAGCAGTTCCAAAGCAGCCGGCATCCCACAGAGAATACAAATCCCACCATGCATTGCGCTCCCCTGCCGCCGGTCTAAAGTTTTGCCCCAGCGCAGTGCTTTCTGGGCCTCGTAGTCTCTCTCACCTCGGCGCTCCGCGAACCCTTCAGCACCTGTTTGGTGAGGGCGATGACATCCGTGCCACAGCTGGTCACCTTCTCGGTCAACAGTCCCTTCACCGAGTGCCCGAATCGAGCCTGAACGTCCACAGCGCTCGCGGCTGGGGGTGCCGCCATCTTGATAACGTTACCCGCCCGAACAAGCCCATCTCCCACGTGAAGGACGCAACGACGGCGAGCGAGAAAGGGCAAACCAGTTGAAAAAGAGAGCCGGCTAAGCCGCTCTCCCAGAAGGTCCAGACCACGACCTTACGGATGCTGTGTGCTCAGTCTGTCGTAACCACACACAGTCAGACATTAAGAAGTAATGGGGACATGCCCTTTCCCATTATTATTTATTTCTCAGTATCACCGCTTCTTCACCATGGCTGTCAATTTTTCCCTTTTCTTGCGAGGAATCCTATTCGGAATAAGGGAATTTCCCTTAAAAAAAGGGAAAAGTTGACTGCTATGTACATCTTCACACAAAGTGATTATTTGCACACACACGCGCACACACGCACACACACCTCAACCAAGATACTCAGATATAAATGAAAATAGAAAACAGATTCACAATCCCAGCCAATAAAAAACAAATGATTAATCAAATTAAAAACACCAAAGCAGAAACACGAGAGAGAGACACCCACAATTACACCTGTGTGGCGTGCCACACCCTTCAAGAACTACTGTTTTAAGCTCCTTGGGGCAGGGACCTTTCTGCTCATTCTTTGTAAAATGCCAAGTGCAGACATGACACTGTATGAAAATATTAATAATTGTCAGCTAAAAGTGTAGTGAATGGAGGTGGTAGAACACTGAGGTGAAAGAATGGGCTGTAGCATTTCATAGTGGGAAACAACACTTTTGTCTTTGCCTGCATATAAAAACTCCCTGTAAGGAGAATACTGGCCTTAACCATAGCAGTATCCAATTGCATAACTTATCTGGGGTCTCAGAACATTCAGGTTTGATCTTGTCATTACTTCAGAAGGCAGCGTCCCTCAGCTGTCACCTTGAGAAGTATCAAGAAATAGTGACCCCCAAGGGATGGCAGTGTTCACAACTGTCAAAAATGGACCCTGACATCTGGAGATGGGGATGTCATAGAAAGCTGGTCTCAAGGGGAAGATATTTTGTGCCATCTTAAAGACTCACAAATTTATAATTGCATAAGCTTTCATGGACCATTGTCCACTTCATCAGATGATCCAATGAAGTAAAGTGCTTGAAAGCTTATACCATTTTTAAAAATGTGTTAGTCTTTAAGGTGCCACAAGGTATGAATTGCAGAAACAATTCATTGAGCTCTCCTGTGACACAATCTTGGAAGTGAAATTTCAGCAACTAACATTGCCAAAGTCTTAGATTTGCGTTAGTGAAGAATATCCAGAACTGGCAAGTGAAACTACCATCTATGAGCTGCTATTTGGAGCTACCTATCTTTGCGATCAAGGATTCTCAACTAAGGTGACCCACAAAACAAACAGCCAGCTTGTTTGGCCATAGGGAATGTTATGTACTGAGTTGAATAGGATCAAAAATGCAGCAGTCTGATTGGTCCTAGAACAATAGGATCTAGAATGCAGCAGTCTGATTGGTCCGCAGGAGCCACCCAATCCAGCTCCAGGTGGAAGTGAATCCGCAACCCGATTGGCATACAGGAGTATCCTGGAATTAGCCAATCACGTGGGGCCCATTGTGTAAATAGTGTATATAAAGCAAACGTTTTGGGGGAACTGCATTCCTCACTTCTATGAGCTGAATAAAGAGCATGAAATTCACACTTGACTCCAAGTATATTTCAGGGAATTAGTGGAAATTAGTTTTTTCTAATATCACCCGTCCCTGGAAGGAAATCTGGAAGAACAAAAATGCTCAGAAGTCCCACTGAAATTGTGACTGAGCCTTTCTATCGCTTCTTGACCTTTTGGCTAAGTTGAAGTGTGAAAATCACATGTGTTCATTTAGTAGTAATGCTAAAGCAACACTATGTGAATTACCAGCTAAGGATTAATAATGTGCATTATTAGCACTATTTATAAATCAAAAGTGAAAACGTGCAAGTGGGTCCAAGGTTGCAGATAAGGGCCCAGAGGTCATTCTCAGGTCTGGACCAGTTTAAGACCACTGATCTAGCCTGTTCTTGAACTGTTGCACAGGAGACAATGTGTTAGATCTGATGGACTTTATACCAGTTTAGTTTTATGTCCTTCAAGTTAGTAACATTTATTCATGCAATTGCTTAGGTCTGCTATATAAATCCACTATATATCCATAATCCCATGTTTATCCCACTCCCTGCACTGCTCCCTTTTCTGAGGGTAATAAAGGAGAGGGTGTTGTAATGATGGAATTATAAGGGAGGGAGATAGCTGGAGCAGGACTTCTGGCATAAGTTTTCCAAACTAAAAAAGTAGCATTTGTGAATGGGTTATTAATTTCACTGCACACCTGGTAGAAATGGACTAACTTTTTGTAGGTGGATTTTGTGTAAGGGCAGCCAACACTAAGACTGAAGTGTTAACCAAGAATTCTGCTAGCACAATAAGTTTTATCTGCACAGTGGAATCTTCCCACCTTCACTTCTTTCCATGACCCATGTGGCGGAATAAGGCCTGGTTCATCATGGGTTAACCTATCACTCCCATGTTAGGTAGGTGTTCCCTGGGAGGCGGAGCTACTTGGCATTCTAAAAGGAGGGGGAACAACCTGGAAAGGCAGTTGGGGGTTTGGCAGTTGGGTGTGGAGGTTTAGAAAGAGAAACTGCGAGGTTAGGCTTTGGGGAATGGGAGGAAAGGTCATTACCATTGCTAACGGGATGCTGGAAAGATTATAACTGAGCTGAATTATATAAGAAGATTTGTACCAGTATTAACTCAAGACATCCATGTTTTCAAGTTACCTTAATAAAGTTTAAAGTGCTTAAACGTTCGCTGACTGTGGCAGTGCGTCAGTGCCTCAAGAGGTGTGGCTGAGGGGAAAAGCACTAAGGGTTTCCTGTGATAGAGGGAACGGGTGGCTTATTTTCCTGGCATACAGAGGACTGGGCAGGGAAGCCAAAGGTGCCACGCAGTTGCCAAAAAGGGAAGGCAAGCTGCAGTAGTTGGGGAACCCAGGGCGGGAGATCCCAAAGGTGGCAAGAGTTGTTTCGAACGTAAAGCACTGAGGTACCCCAGAGACACTCCCATATAACCACTGAAGGATTCATCCTAGTGGACAGTGAAACTTAGGGAGAGTCACGGTTGGGGAAGGATCGAAAAGGGGAGGGAGTGGGATTCCTCACATTTATTGGTGGCAGCGTCGCGATTCGAATACAAAGCCCACACGCCAAGTTTTGTGTGATTTTGATAAGATTTTCCAGTCAGGAAAATGGCACATTTGAGGAAAGCTAAAGAGGCTAGGGGAGATGAGAGAACAGAAGGATCTGAGGCAAGGGAAGATCCGAGTTCCGAACTGGAGTTAATGAAACTCAAATTAGAAATAGCCAAGGTTGAGGCAGAAAAGGAGCAGACTAAGATAGCTGCTGAGGAAAGAATGCAATTGACCAAGGTTGAGGAGGAAAAGGCTAAGATAGCTGCTGAGGAAAGAATGCAATTGACCAAGGATGAGGAGGAAAAGGCTAAGATAGCTGCTGAGGAAAGAATGCAATTGGCCAAGGTTGAGGCAGAAAAGGCTAAGATAGCTGCTGAGGAGAGAATGCAATCTGGAAGAATACAATTAGCCAAGGTTGAGGCAGAACGGGAGAGATTTGCTATGGAGAGAGAAGTGCAGTTGGGAAGACTGAGGCTGGAGGAGATACGGCTAAGAGCAAAATTATCTCAGAGCCAAGATAGTAATGAAGTCACATTCTTTACGCCTTCACAGAAAAATAAACTGTGGCAAGCTGGGGAAGGAAAGGAAAGACAAGAACCCAATCCTGTCAGACAATCCGGGTCTGATAAGCCACCTCAAAAGAAAATTACGTGTTTCTTTTGTGAAAGTGAAGATCACATACGAGCTAAATGTCCTCTAGTGGTCAAAGCACAAACTGCAGCTGCTGTTGCGAAGCCAGTTAAACTGTTACTTCAGACGGATATTAAAAACCTTCCGCAGACACCAGTCCAGGAGCCAACGTATAGTCAAACAGAGGCTTCTGCAAAAGTTATGCAGGTCTGGAGATCTGAGGAAGAGGTTAATAAGGAATTTTTGGAGACTGTCAGAGTAAATGGACAAGAGTTAGTGGGACTACAGGACTCTGAATCGGAAGTTACTCTGATGAGATCTAGTTGTATTCCTAAGGAACAATATCTCCCAAACCAATCTTACAGCATAAAAGGTATATGGGGACCGGAGTTTGAGGTGCAGGTAGCGGAAGTAAATATTCAGTATCAAGATTTTAATGGCAAGTGGACAGTGGGTATTTGGGATGATCTGGAGGTTCCTGTCCTGATAGGCAACGACCTAGCTAAATGGAGACACCAAATACACACTATCACAAGAGCGAAACCAAAAGCCCTTGTGGGTTCAAACCCTGCCATTAATGCACCACCCATAGAGCCTGTGGGAGAAGAAGTACTGATCATGCTACCGAATGCACAGGAATCTAGCACCCAGTTTTTAGTAGAACAGAAGGAGGATGAACCTCTGAGAGACTTGTGGGATAAGGTGCAGGGTCCTGACACTGAAGTGACTTTAGAGAATCCCTGCCTGTTTACCGCAATAGAAGGGAGACGTCATAGAATAGCCAAAAGGAGAAAAGGTGCAGCCAAGTGGAAAATGAAAATAGCCAAAAGGAGAAAAGGTGCAGCCAAGTGGAAAATGAAAATAGCCAAAAGGAGAAAAGGTGCAGCCAAATGGAAAATGAAAAAAAGTTGGTTTTGCCCCGGAAATAGCAACTACAAGTTTTACAGTTGGCACGTGATTCACCCATTGATGTTCATCTAGGCAGTAATAAAACCAGAGACAGAATAAAAGCATGGTTTTATTGGCCCGGAATGGGAAAGTCTGCCTGGACTGAAAAGGAACCCGTTGAGAGTGCTGACATCTCAACCTATCTTCTGGAACTACAAAGTGATTTACAGGAGCTCAAGGAACTATCATCCTGTAATGTAAAAAGAGCGCAACAACGTCAGAAAAGATGGTACAACGCACACGCCAGAGATCGGAATTTCCAACCTGGTGACCAAGTCCTGGTGTTGAGGCCCAGACGACAGCGGAAGCTCGAGGTTTCCTGGGACGGACACTTTAGAGTGATAGCAAATGTTATTCCAAATTAGAAATGTGTATAAGTGCCAAATTAGTTGTTATGGTGGAAATAAGATACAGGAAAAGGTAAATTATTTGTTAAGTTATGTTGCAACTTAGAAGTTGTGTACAAAAGGGAAATACTATGTTGTTGGTTTTGATTAAGCTCCAATACATTGCTTCGGCATTGTTTAAAATGTATAACTATGCCTATGCAATGACTTTGGGGGTGGGACGAATGTGGCGGAATAAGGCCTGGTTCATCATGGGTTAACCTATCACTCCCCAGGAGCCACAAGCAGAAATGGAAGTGTGGAAGTTCTATCACACAGCTAAAACTTCTTGCACTAGTGAAACATTTGGATTCCAGCCTTCGTAATTGCTGAGACTATCCTGTCATAATGAAAGGGCCTTTTCAGTGGTGGCACACAGCCAGAGAGGCTTACACAGCAACCACTCTGATACTTTCACCACACCAAGTAATTTTATTTTCCCAGTCTGTGTCCTTTCTTGAACTGGTCCTATTGAATTATTTTTATGCTGCATTTTTAGATCTGCTACCTTTTAATGCCCTTTATGTTGTTTTTTAAAGTAAGCTGTGAGTATAAGCGTATCAGCCAATAGAGGGATAATTAATAAATTCTGCTTTGCATTAAGAAACCTTAGACACCCCAGTTTAGAACTTCCATAGAGAATTGAGTTTGACAGCTTAGATTTGTGTCTTTCATGAACAAATGGGGGGGGGGGATGTGGCTACCCCATATTGGAATGTATTACGGGGATATTGTGGACTGCTTTTGGAATGGGACAGTAGATTATACATTTTAATTAAACCAAACAACCCTTACTTCTGCATTTCCCACTGCATATCTTTGATTGTATATTTGGCTCAGATCTGCTAAAGAGTTTTGCGCTTTGTTACTGGGTTTTTTTATTTTAGTTTTTTTGGCAGGAGGCAAGGCTGGCCTTCGTGCTTCAGATTACTGCTATCTCCCATTGATTGTCCAGCAAGGCCTGGCACATCCCCAAGGCAAAAGCATGCCACTACAAACTGTTATAAGAGTCGTAACTTGGCTGTTGCAGGGACAGTGCTTCCCTTTGTCTTCTTGTTCTTTGATCGCTGACCAAGCTGCAAACCAACTGAGGTGCAATGACTGTTCTACTGGCTGCCTTACTCTTGGTGCTGGCTCTCCTATCCTTCTGGATGGTGGCAAAAGGGAAACTGGAGCCCAAGGCAAACTACCCCAGATGCCTGCCATCCCTGCCAGTCATCGGAAGCCTCTTTCATTTTATTGGACATACCCAGTACCATCTCTTTTTCCACAGATTGCAGCAGAAGTATGGCAGCCTCTACTCCTTGTACATGGGCTCCAGTTATGTAGTAGTGGTCCACAACTATACCCATGCCAAAGAGGTGCTGCTTAAGAAAGGGAAGATCTTTGGTGGCAGACCTCGAAAGGTAAGCAAGCTACGAGTGTCTTCCTTATTTCTAAGCCATGAAATCTGGTGGGTAGAGTGGAAGAGGTGATGAAACAACCAACTGAGTATGTTCTTTTAAGCTCGTAACCAGAGGTACCACTGTATATTGTTAAGTTATGACCTGATGTCTGCAGCAGAAAACAGGGTGGTTTTAACATGAAAAGGGACATATAGGTGATGAGCGTTGAATCCTCCAACCTCTCTTCTGTGTTCAGTCATCACAGAAACATTATCCCCAGCCCAGAACAGGGTACTAGGATTGAGCTAGGCTAGAAGAAATATACCTGAAATTTACATGAATGATTGTGCATGGAAAATGAGGTGAGCAGTCATGGCTTCTCTATCACATTGCATTTTGCCTTCAGCAAAAACTGTTATAATTCTATGAACTCTTCATCTTCATGCATTTGCTCTTCAGAGCATGATACAAGTGGGCTTCTGTGCTCCTTGAACGAAAGCATCACCCATTTTGTTCCCAAGGAAGAGTTATTACTTGGGTTGCTGAGTTAACTGCAGGTTATAAATTTCTGGAACTGGTTTATTGAATAAGATTATCGATAGTACAGTATTTTCTACTCTTGTTTGCAGCAGCACTCAAGGGCTATGGCAGATTTCTTGCCGGTACCTAAGATCCTTCTAGTGGAGCTGTCAAGGACTGAAACTGGCACCTTCTGCATAAAAAGCATGTGCCTCACCACTGAGCTGTTGCCTTGCCACTCCTATGAACTTGTCTTTGTAACCCAATACAAAGAGAGAGAAAACTATCTAGAAAGCAGCAGCATGGCCAAGAAGAGGCAGATTCTTATAGGCAGTTTTCTTCAGAGGAGTTAGTTTCTGATTGAATATAACCCTGTCCTGTCCTATACTTTTCTGAACTTTAAAGGAGATGAGGTCAAGAGGCAAGTGCTTTCATGCATCTTACTTTTAGATTATACTGATTTTTCATTGAAACATTAGCCTTAGCATGACTAAGTGCTTATGATCTATACGCATTATAGACATTACACAGTAAATATTAATATTAAACTAAGTATGTAGTTTAAAGTAAATAGATGTGGATCGTGAGCTATGTGGTTCCTTTAGTACAATAAATTAATGTTTGCTGAGTTCTAGGTAGTACTTCTGCCTTTCTTTACTCAGATATAATTTGTGGCCTTAGACAAAGTGGCATGTTCATATATTTTGTTTTCCTACCTTTCTGATGTCAGGGAATCATTTAGGTTCTTCTCCTAGGATGTTGACTTTGAAGAGGGATGTGTATGTATGTATGTATGTATGTATGTATGTATGTATGCAGGGGTGTAGCAAGGGGGGCGTAGGGGGTGGACCGCCCCAGTTTCCATAATGGAGGGGGTGACAAATTATCAAGGAACAATTACTGCCCTACTAGGGTGGTTCATAAAAAACTTTTTTTTAAAAAATGCCTGCTCCAAAGGTCTTATCTTACTATACTAGGGATTATATAGCTATATATGAAATTTCATGCATATTGGTTAATATCTTGACCCTCCTCCACCAAAATAGCTGTTTACTTGGCTGTTTTCCTATGTTGTGAAGGCTGAAATTTCAGTTCAGTGGAGCACTTACTGTTCCCAACCCTACCCCTGTGGAAAGCCATCTAATTAGACTTTAATTTGATTTTGAGATGTTTTTAGGAGGTAATTTAATTATTGTTTGATTTTATACCAATGTTATGTATCTGATGTTAGCCACCCTGAGCCTGACTTCAGCCCGGGAGGGCGGGATATAAATAAAAGTTTATTATTATTATTACTTATTATTATTCCTTTGTAAGAAAATATGAAATAATGTAAAAACCATTTTTGCGGGGGGGGGGGATTATTTTAGCAGAGTTTTCATTGAAACAAATAAAAAACTTTTATTAAGTTTAAAATAAACTTCTTCATAGAAATAGATCACATATAGAATACAGGCTCTTCTCTATACTGGCACACACTCTGAGAGAAACTAGTCACCACAGTCACAGTAAGTAACTCACACAGCACTGAACAGACAGTTACAGACTAGAATGGCAGCTATGGCAGTTAGACTCCAACAGCTGTTCCTGCTCTCATGCGTCTTTGTCACATGACAACTTCGGCCCGGGAGGGCAGGATATAAATAAAAGTTTATTATTATTATTACTTGTTATTATTCCTTTGTAAGAAAATATGAAATAACGTAAAACCATTTTTTGCAGGGGGGGGGTTGAATCAATGGGGGTGTGTGACAAGAAATTTTCTGCACCGGGTACCACCTGACCTTCCTATGCCTCTGTATATGTGTATACACACACACACACACACACACACAAAATCCAACAGTAAAACTACTTGACTATGCGATAAAACAAGGTTGATTGTAGAATCTGCAGTGCTGGAATGGTTCCAGAGGTGCTTTAGGAATTATTGGTCTTGGCCTTTGAGTAATATGCAACATTTAATAACCCTTCAAAGAATTTCCCAATTTTATGACCCAGATAAATTGCTGCACCTTCTGTTTTGTCAACCTAGCAGTTCAAAAGCACGTCAAGTGCAAGTAGATAAATAGGTACTGCTCTGGCGGGAAGGTAAACTGTGTTTCCGTGCGCTGCTCTGGTTCACCAGAAGTGGCTTAGTCATGCTGGTCACATGACCTGGAAGCTGTCTGTGGACAAACGCCGGCTCCCTCAGCCTATAGAGCGAGATGAGCGCCGCAACCCCAGAGTTGTCCACGACTGGACCTAATGGTCAGGGGTCCCTTTACCTTTACGCTTTATTTCTTAAATTACACCCTCATACCTCTTCAGCATGAATGCAGGTTCCCTAATATACAGATGAAAAGGCACTAATGGTGCAGTATTATGTCTACAGTCGTACCTTGGTTTAAGAACAGCCCTGTTTCTGAACTATTCAGTTTAAGAACTCTATAAAACTGGAAGTAGTGTCCTGGTTGTGAACTTTACCTCAGTCTATGAACGGAAGTCAAATGGTGGAAGGGCACTGGCAGCAGGAGACCTCATTAGGGAAAGTGCACCTCGTTTTAAGAATGGTTTGGGTTTAAGAACAGACTTCTGGAACGGATTACCTGTAAGTTTGTAAACCAAGGTACCACTGTATTCAGAAGTAAGTTCCATTACATTCACTAGAGCTTACTTACAGCCGAATGTAGGACTGCAGCCAAAATCTGTTTTAATTCCAGGATCAAGGGATATCATCTCTTTTGTAAAAAAGAGAACAATTCTGGGGGGAAATAGTGTTTTAACATACAAAACTGGTTTGCATATATTTGCCCATTTTAAGACATAATAATTAGGGAATAACAAACCTGTATCAGTGATATTGTGAATAACTTTTCGGTCTGAAGTGGCTTTAAAAAGTAAATTTTAATCAAATGCAGAAGAATGAATCTGATGAAAATAGTTGTGTGTGTTTTTCCTCCTTCCAAGTAAACTAAAACTACAATGCTGTTAAAGTTTTCTTCTTCATTGATTCAAGGTGACAACAGACTTGCTGACTCGAAACGGGAAAGACATTGCCTTTGCCAATTACAGCCCACTCTGGAAAGTTCAGCGCAAGCTGGCACATTCTGCACTTTCCATGTTTGGAAAGGGTTCTCTGGCCCTGGAGAAAATCAGTAAGTAAACAAAGGAAATGTTGGGATTGCTGTAGTGTAAGAGAATGCCAAGAAGGGAGCTGAGGAGAGAAGATCCTAGTGATGACTCTTGTAGCCAAAACATTAGGGTAATTTGTTCCTCTTTGGCTGAATAACACTTTAAGGATTTGTTTTCAGAGCAGTGTTCATTCTCCTCCAGCCAGAGTGCATATATACACATCACCAGAATTTAGGCACACACCACAAACCCCAGGTTGATCTTAGGGAGGAATCTGTTTTTGCAGGTTGCAGCTGAAACTGGATTTATGCCATCACTCACTGATCAGTTGGTGCTTGCATCACTCTTGAAACCTCTTCCTTACCTGCCTTCTCAGAACAGATATTGAAATAGAAAAAAAGATAGTTATTTGCAAAAATGTTTTTTAAAAAGAGTTTCAAACAATTTTTTAAAGCAGATAAATTCAAGTACCTGAAAAATAAAGCAATGTGAAAGTCCACCTGAAACATGGGGGGGGGGGTTGGCGGCGCAGAGGGGTGGCAACCAAATTAAATTATGTGTGTCCATTCAGGAGTGAAGGTGCAGGGGGGAAAGAAATAGAGGAAGTCTGCACCCATTCCCAGTTCTAAGCGTATCTATACTTGCTCTGAATGTTAAGTCTGCTTCCAACCACTGGTGCAGTGTTTGGGTGCAGTTGTGTTTGGCTGCCTAAACCTTTCAAAGATAGACTTCCATCTTATAGCCACATGCTGGTTTATGCTGGAGCAACTGTGCTCTTTTGGGGAAAGAGTGAGCATTATCTTTCTAGAACTACACTTTGAATAATTTCAGGCATGCATTAGGCACCTGCAACTTTAGGAGTAGCAATCAGATTTCCTTACAAATATTTTCTTTGTACAGTATTATATATTCTTCTCATCACACAAGACTACTGGGGTTCAGGTGAATCATGGATTTGTAGTGTAATGGTGTGTTTTTTGTTTTTGTTTGTAAGAGCCTGTATTATATAATGTGAAAAGGTCTAACAGAATACAAATAATCTCAAAGAGCAACAAAAAATAAACATAAAGCAGGATGTCCCAGTTGAATAACTATAGGAAACACATGATCACTGGAACAAAGAAAATTAGATATAATGTACTGGACCATATCCCTTCTAGGCATGCCCCTATGACCCCCTAATATATTGCAGCCAATCTTTGGGGTCAATTAAGAAGAAAACTCTTTGCAGGTAGGAGCAGCTATGATTCTGATTGTCTTCTATATGTATATTTCTCAGCCTGCATCAGATTGGAAGTATCATATGGGAGAAAAAGGGAGCAGGAAGGAGACTGTACAAAATTCTTAGTACAGTGCATTGTCTTGTTTTGTCCTTTACTGTCACTTAGTGGTGGTGGTCAGAACTTACTTGCAGTGTGGCCAAAGAAATACTGTCTCTTTCTGTTAAAAAAAAAAGTAAAACAAGAATAGACAAGATCTCAAATTATACTGTGCATGTCAGGAACAATGGAATAGCTACCCAGACAGCAAGGATTCTTAATAAGGGAAGTAGTGTAGTCATTTCTGAGGGGCGTGGTGCCCCAATGATTGGGGGGGGGAGGGAAGTAGTGTAGTCACTTCAGAAAGATGATGACCTCCCGATAAAGCCATTAGCAAGTTTGTGGAGGAAATAGCTCTGAACCCTTGTCTCCTATGTGGAACCAGCATTCTTATCTACTGGATTACCCTGTCTATTTCAAAGTTGCCCCATCTCCAAATCTGGGTTGCCAATGTGTTTCAGTTTCATCCTTTTCATCTTTACTCATAACCACCTTCTTCTAGCTCCTAAAGGTTTTTCACATCCCTTCATGCATCTCTTCTTTTAGTCTGTCAAGAAGCAGCTACTTTGTGTGAACTTCTGAGTGCTAAACAGGATTCGCCCCTGGACATGGCACCTGAACTGGCACGTGCTGTTACTAATGTGGTGTGCACCCTCTGCTTTAACTCATCCTACAAGCGTGGAGACCCTGAGTTTGAGTCCATGCTCCAATATAGCCAAGGCATTGTGGATACTGTAGCCAAGGAGAGCATGTTGGATATCTTCCCATGGCTTCAGGTGAGAGCTGGTGGGAAGGGCTAGCAACTAACTAACACATATTCACCTGATTTGCCGCCATTTATTAAGAGAGGTTGAGGAGAGAGGGCTAGATAGTCTTTTAGGATAGAAGATATAGATAGATAGATAGATAGATAGATAGATAGATAGATAGAACAAGTTATTCAATGGGCAATAGCATATAGATCAGCTGACCTACAATTCTATGTGAGGGAGGGGTGAAATCACTTTGTGTTCATTGAACAGAATGTGTTCTTTGGCTGGGCAAAATCCATAGTTACTTGTTTCAATAGGATATATTTGATGCAGATATTCTGTACTTCCATGTGCATGCACATCATATCAATCTTTGCAATGGATAGAAAGTCAGAATAGAGACCCATAAGGTTTTACTGGAAGAGAAATCATACTAACTTATACAGGGATTTTGAGGCATGTGCAGGATGCCAGAAGCATCTAGTCAGATCACAGTCTACATTGCACGGAACAGATCTGTCTGCTTCATAAACCTTAGTGGCAGGGATTAACACAGGAGTTCTGGAGAGGGGATTATTTTCTGCAGACAGGAAAGGAATTGTCATTATGGTTGTTTCTTTCTCCAGTTCTTTCGCAATAAAGACTTGGTACTGCTGAGGAAGTGTGTGGAAGCAAGAGATCAGCTCCTACAGCAGAAGTTTGCAAAACATAAAGTAAGTAGAATACACTTAATATTATTGTTGTTATTAATTAATTAACTAACTAACTAACTAACTAACTAACTAACTGTCCTTCACCCTAAGGTCCCAGGGTGGGTTACAACAATTAAAACACAATATTAAAAACACTTAAAAATAACTTACACACACAGAAGTAAGGTGGGTCCTAAAAATATGCACCTCAAGTGTCAAAAGCCAGGGTAAAGAGATGCATAGCAAACCCAGAAAAAGAGAGAAAGTTGTTTCATGGAGATGGAAGGATCTGTGGATAAAAGCAATGAGCATCATAGCAAAGATGAAAATGGTACTCCAATATGAATCACAATTAGAACACAATTTTGGATGATGAGAGAAACGGGAAGGAGAGAAAGATGTGTGCATAAAGAAGGATCCTGCTTCAAGACTCTTAATTCTTACCTTCTCCCACCTTTTTAACATTAGGCACACAAGTGGGAAGAAGCCTCAGTTCTGGTGCTCTCAGTCACCAGATTTCCTAAACCAGGAAGATGGGATGTTGGCACAGTAAGAAATGCTAAAGTGGACAGAGCACATAGAACAGAAAGATCCTACATGCTTTGCTGTCATGTCCTCCGAAGCCCAGTCATTTAAGAAGAAATACAATATTTCATTTGTGAACCACAATCTTTCTCAGAATGGTTCACAACAATACCAATCAGATTCATGGGCAAACCATATTACCCTCACTATAACAGATCTGGAATATCAGGTGCTGTTAGTGGTATCAACAATGTAATTGTGTGGCCTGGCTCTGCTCCCCAAAAGATGGTGATGGCAAAGTAGAAATACTAGACAGCAGCTTCTTTTATTTAAAATATGTATATTCTGCCTTTCCTCATAAGAGTTCAAAGCATTACTGTGTCCCTCATGTCAAGACAGTGGTTATACTTTTGGGGTTAGCTGTGGAAAAGCCAGTTTCAAATACTTGCTCAGCTTTGATTAATGTTCAGGGTAGCCTAGGGCACTAATCTACCTCACAGGTTTATTCTTGTTGTGAAACTAAAAAATGCTACTCTGAGCTTCTCACCTCCATAAAAGCCAAAGTCACTTTTCATAGTGACTGAGATTCATTTATTCATTTTACTTACGGTCAGAAATCAGGGCTGGTCCAAGAAACTCCCAGGTATAAGGCAGTATATAAACAACAAGAACAACAAACAAGAAGAAGAAGAATGATCAGGCTGCAATGCTAGGCACATACCAGAGAGTAAGTGCTATTGAGCTCAGTGGGACATACTTCTCAATAGACATACGGAGTCTTGCAGTGTAAGGCTCAATTTACAATAAACAAATAAAACACTCTTCATGTTCCCTAAAATAATTGCTGGCTGCTGAACCATTACAGTGTTAATTACTTCCAAGCTAATAGGCTTTGCATGACAGGACTGCAGCCATTAGATATATAAAAAAAACCTAATGTATACTAACTTGCCCATTTCAAGATACTTTTGCCCGGGTTCCAAAATGTTATATGGATCTCAACAGAATTTATTTCAAGCTAGTGGGCATATAGTCACAGCTTCATGATTTTAAAACAATATTTGTATTTTATATTTTATTTCCCTCTTACGTGTTTTGGGGGAGGTCTGACAGTGGCAGTGGCTGGCAGCTGGCATTATTAACTGTTCTTAAAGACCACTGACAACAGTTGTTTTGGGGGTTGGGGGTAGGTAGATGATGGTGTAGACCTTAAATTGTCGCTCAATCTTAGCCCACAGTTGCTTTTATCTTCTACCCAGGAAATGTTCAGCAATGAGGATTCCGCCAATGATTTAATAGACGTACTCCTGAGAGCCAAACTCAACATGGAAAACAACAATAGTCATCTGTTGCCTGGGCAGGAGCTGACGGATGACCACCTGCTCATGACAGTGGCTGACATCTTTGGAGCTGGTGTGGAGACAACCACAACTGTGTTGAAGTGGATTGTACTCTATCTCCTGCACTACCCAGAGGTACAGCTGAATTCCTGGGGATTCTTGACAGTGTGTTATGTGAACAAGACAGAGAAGAGTAGCATAAAGTGCAATCCTATGCAGGTTCAAACCCCACGTTGATTCCTGCATTGCAGGGAGTTGGGCTAAATGACCCTCATGGTACCTTCCAACCCTACAATTCTATGAAACAGTCGATATCATCTAATGCAAACAAGTCAGGATGAATGCTCAATTAATAGGTCAGTTGGAAGTAGGGATGGGGGAGAATTTTGATGCAGTTCTCATTTAAAGGTGAACCTATCTAATTCACACTTTGAGAAACAGTATGTGAACCAAAAGAAAGCCATCCTTCAAAATTAACACTTTGCTGAATTATGCAATGCAGTTCTCCTGCCAAGTAATGGGTACCAAAAGTGCATATACTAGGATAAAGTATACATATAAATACATGTATTAATTAAAATAACACAGAAAAATTCATTATATTTGGGGGGAGGAATTGCTTTGCAAAAAATGTATATTTGGGCAAAATTGTATACAAAAATGTACACCTTGTGCGAAATTTGTGCTAAAATGCTGATGAATTTTCATGAGGACTTTAAAAAGAAATCACAAATGGATGTGGAACTGAATTTAAAATGAGAAACTGAGAGAAACTGAAATTGACAGATTTTCTCATTCCCATCTGGAAGTGACCTGTCTTCATGGGACTGCACCATTTTTAGAGGCATGGAGAGGGGGAATCACCCAATCCACATACTGACACACCACATACAGTAATTAAAAATGGCCCCTTTGTGGCAGCATATGTTCTAGCCAAACAAGCAATACCATAGCTTCCCGCACCCCTCTGTTAGCACACAAGGTCTTGGTAAATGGGAGGTGGAAAAGCTGTTATCCACTAGTGGTGTAGTTTCTCACACCTACTGCGTGAGCAAAGGAATTAATACAATAAGCCCTATTTCAAAAGTACTTGAAGAGGCAGTAGCTTTCTTTCCACTGTTGAGTCGCCCAACTGTAAGAAAAAGGGTGAGGCCGACAGTTAAAGAAATTAGGGGAAGAAGAGAGCTGAATTGCAGACTTCCTAAGCTCCTGCTCTCGTTGTCTGATTTGTCTAACTCTTCCACACTTCCCAGGTGCAGCAAAAGATCCAAGAGGAACTGGATCAGAAACTTGGCTTTAACAGATATCCTCAGCTTGATGACCGGCAGCACTTGCCTTATTTGGACGCTACCATTAGTGAAACTCTGCGCATCCGGCCTGTAGCTCCACTCCTTATCCCACATGAGGCACTGGAAGATACCAGGTAAAGTCCATTTCCAAAAGTGAGATCTGCTGCAAAGCTGAGGTGCGGAAGGAGACATAAGGGCATCAGTAAGAGGAAGCCACTGATGGGCTTTGTCTTTCTGCAGCATTGGGGAATACGACATTCCTAAGGGAGCTCACGTTGTGATTAACCTGTGGTCCATTCACCATGATGAGAAAGAGTGGGACAAGCCAGGGGAATTTAATCCAGGTGAGTATGCCACACTGCCTCCTGGCATGTGTGTGTGTGTGTGTGTGTGTGTGTGTGTGTGCTGCTTAAATTCCCTTTTTGTCTGGGCAAGGTGGATTTTCAACACACTTTTTCTATTCCTTTTCCAGCCCAGTAACTGAAACTGCCTTGGTCACATCTCTGGTGGGCTAGGGACAAAGGTGAAAACTGTTTCCTAGTTCTGCTGGATCTCTCAGCTGCCTTTGATATCATCAACCATGACATCCTTCTGGAGCTGGGGGCACTGTTATATAGTGGTTCCGCTCCTTCCTCCTGGGCCGTGTCCAGAAAGTGGTGTTGGGGGATGAGTGTTCAGAACTCTGGGCTCTCACTTGTGAAGTGCCTCAGGGCTCAATCCTCTCCCTCATGCTTTTTAACATCCACATGAAGCTGCTGAAGAGATCATCAAGGGGTTTGGGCTGGGTGTTCATCAGTATGTGGATGATACCCAGCTCTAGCTCTCTTTTAAATCAGAACCAGTGAAGGTGGTGAATGTCCTGTGTGAATGTCTGGCAGCTGGTGGATAGATGGCAGCTAACAGATTGAGGTTGAACCCTGACAAGACAGAACTACTGTTTTGGGGGGACAGGGGGCTGGTAGGTGTGGGGGACTCCCTGGTCCTGTGTTATAGAATTACTGTCCACAGGCACATTTGGGAAGGGTCTGTAGCAGATGTCAAGAGCCTTCGGCCCTCCAAATATTTGTTTATTTCAACACTTTGTATACTGCTTGATCACAGCAATACCTAAGCGGCATACCGGAGGACCATTATAATAAGACTAAAAATGAGTTAAAATAATAAAATAAGAATTCATTCAGAAAGCCTGCTGGAATAATTAAAAATGTCTTCAGTAAGTGTCCAAAGTGCAACAGGAAGACAGGAATTCCACAAAACAGGGCCCACAGTACTGAATGTACAAGCCATGCATCTGAGCCATGAGGAACCACTAAAAGTGACTCCTTAGTGCCTGAGCAGGGATATAAGGGATCAGGTACGAGGTATTCTGGACCTAACTTGTTAAGGGGATCATTAAAAAATACAAGAACCATGAACATGATCTGGTAGCATAGGAACTACAACTCCCATCAGCCTTAGCAAGCATGGCCAAGGACCAGGGATGATGGGAGTTATAACCCAGAAACATCTGGAGGGTCAAAGTTTCCCTTCATCTGGTCTATAGAGATATTCCAGCCAAGTTCATGTATGATATCAGTTTATGTTTTATTTATGTTTTCTGGGGTATGTTTATGTGTGTTCTTCCTCCCACACAGGACGTTTCCTGGATAAGGATGGGAAGAGAATCGCCTCTCCCTCACCCAGTTATCTTCCCTTTGGAGCTGGTATCCGGGTTTGTTTGGGAGAAGTCCTGGCCAAGATGGAGCTGTTCATCTTTATAGCTTGGACCTTGCAGAGATTCACACTCAGCGTCCCTCAAGGCCACACACTGCCTGAACCAGAGGGGAAATTTGGAGTTGTGCTTCAAGTACCAAAGTTCAAAGTGAAGGCCACACTGCGGGAAGCTTGGAAGGACAAAGTAAGAGATGAGTGACGTTATTTGGCTCTCAAACAGCCTCCCTAAATGGAAAGAGACCAAAAATTACTTCAGCTGGATCAGTAAAAGGTTTACTGGATAAATGTGTCAAGAAGGGGAAGTAAACTGCTTGGTAAAGGACACGAGCCACTATTCACATAGTAGAATATATTAGGCACATTGGACAAAGGCAGAAAGGACACCACAGTTCATAAGAAACTTTTTCTTGACATCGAAAGTTGCATCTTCTTCCATCTCTCCCTCAGACTCCAGTTGAATAACTGAGAATGCAGTGTTTTGCATGGCAGAGCAGTGACAACTCTGAAGTTTCTCTAAACAAAGAGGTCACCCCACTTGTCTCTCATTGCTGGACTCCTGTCATTAACCTATACAGTTAATTTTCTTTCAGTGATCTTAACCTGTGGAACACAGCTTACCCATTTAGATATGTACTTTGCCCCTTCTGTGTCCTCCCATTCTTTTTCTTTTTTCTTTGGTGCCGCCATTGACCTTAGCACAGGATCCTCAAATGCTTGTGCTGAAATATCTAGTCATGATTAGTTAGGAAATCAACAGACACCAGCCAAAGCACTAGCACAACAAATTAGGGAAAGCCCTGGTTCGAGAAGAGCATGCATAAAACCAGGACAGAGCACTGCAAAACCATTGTCATGGGTCTTATATAACTTAACTATAGAGGCAGATGGGAATACTGTGATGTCTCTGTTGCTTGCCAGTACCTATGGACATCAGCAAAAAATCCACAACCTTGAATGCAACCCATTTTATGTCCTGGTACTTTCTGTAGAGAGGGGAGAACATGAGCTGTCCAATGATGGGATTAAAATAGCTTTAGGAAGTGTGTTGGAAGAAAAGCAAAACTGGTTGGTTCTTATCTAGGGTGAGCGCAGGCAGAAACTGTGGATATAACATCAGATTATAAGGGGGTTACTTCAAGGAAGAAAATTAGCTCTCATTTAAAGCCAGGGTATAGTTAGGGAGGTCTAATCAGCTGGCTTTATAAAAGAATTGTATTTGCAGTGGGTGAGAAGAGCAACGGCCTCATACCTCAGCTGGAGTCTGTTCACAGCATGTATTTGTTCAAAACTGAGGCCTATGCAGTTCAGGAGAGTTAAGGAATCTGTGTCTTCCGGATGTTGATGGACTACAAGCCCTATCCCTAGTCATTGGCCATTCTGGGTGGGACTGATGGGAGTTGGAGTCTGGAAGGCCATGTTACCTATTATTGCAGTAAAAGCCTTCTGCTACAAGGATAGGGCTTCCTCAGATTTATATGGCTATTGACTTGTATTACTACAGAGAAGAAGCCAGAAACTAATTTCACCCACTTCCAAATCTGGTACAGCTTACTTCCACCCCACTATATCCTCCCTCTAGAAATGCCATTGAGTTTAGTTACTTACATCCTATTTCTCTCATATACGGCTTTTCTTCCACCCACATATTTTTGATTTTCCACCTGGTGTTATGCTCAATACAACTGCCAAAAGGGTTTTTTCTTTTCTTTTTCTTTTTCTAATTTGCTTTTCTGTTTTATCATATCATCAACGCATACTGTGTTACAGTCAGACACAGGACAATTGTAAAAAAGAAAAAAAAATTAACATATATATACAACACATATATATGAATAATAATGGTAACATACCTTCTTCCTTCAGTTTATTTGACTCTTATAAACCTTAGTTTTTACTCCCCTTCCACTTTTTCCTTGGTTTCCTAACTGCTATCTTTTCAACTGCTTTTTCTTACTCTACTAAGTTGTTTTCAGTACCTTATATTATCCCATGTTGTATTTTTATATTTTTCCAAATAATCTATATATAATGTCCAGTCTTCTTTTAAATTCTTATAATCTTTATTTCTTAATCTATTTGTCAGGCTGGCAAATTCTATATATTCTAATATTTCAAGGTGCCATTCTTCTCTTGATAGTACTGCATCTGTTCTCTACTTTTGTGCTATCAGATTTCGGCAGCTGTGGTCACATACATCCATAGAATAATCTGATTTTTTGGGGGGAGGGAGATTTCTGTTATTATTCCCAGAAGGAAAGCTTCTGGGTTTTTGCGATACGTTTTTAAAACATTTTCTTAAGTTTGTTGTACACCATCTCCCAGAATTCTTTTATTATTCTACAAAACCATCATGAATGGTAAAATGTATCAGCTGTTTCTTTGCACTTCCAACATAGGTCACTTTTTGATGTAGACATTTTGGCTAGTTTGCTTGCACCTGTGGGTAATTTTTAAGTAGTTCTTTTTTAATGCTTAACTAGCAGTGAATTTTAAGTTTGTTTTCCACAATTGTTCCCACAGGTTCAAATCAATATTATGACCCACATCTTGTGCCCATTGATCACAGATGATTTTACAAATTCTTCTTTCGTTTCCCAATCAAGTAATATCCTAAACATTTTAGATAAATTTTTAACTCTAAATCTTACTATTTCTTTTTCAAATTTTGATGGTTTTTCCGTGAATCCCAATTTCTTATATACCTTAAATTTTGAATTGATTTGGTGATAATTTAGCCAGTCCAACACGTACTCTTTAATCTCTTCATATATTTTTTCATTTTTGGTTCTCCTTCTGAGAAGTCTAGTAATTCATTATTGGTCCCCCAGTTGTTACTCATATTATTATTTTTTCCTTGTCTCAGCTTCTATTGGGAATAACCACTTTGGTGTTTCGTTTTCTATTTCCCCCCCCCCATACTCTAATTAAGTTTTTTCTAATAACATGAAGCTTTTACGTATTCCAGCTTTGCCGTACCAAATGCCAGCTGTATTTGACATCATGGCCCTCCAAGTCTAGCAACTGTGTAACGGTACTTTCTAGCAATACCCAGTCTTTAATCCAACACAGGCAGGCAGCTTCAAAATACAATTCTAAGTCAGGAGTGCAAAACCTCCTCTGTCTTTTATGTCGATAAGGATCTTATGTTTTATCCTAGCTTTCTTCTCCCTCCAGATAAACTTAGACAGATTTTTTCGCCAATTTTTCAGACATCGTATATTGTTAAGTATTGGGATCATATGGAATAGGAATAGCATTAGAATAAATTAGGGAAAATTACTGGCTGGAAAATAGAGAAAAAGCAAAGTACTTAGGAGTGTGGGTAAATAATGGGTAAATAATCATAACATCTATAAAGATAATTATTGAGGACTTGGATAGAAATTAAAAAAGACAAGATATATGGAACAAAATGCAATTATCATTACTGGGGAGAATCTCAGCAATAAAAATGAATATTTTCCCCAAAAATGCTAAAAGGGTTTTATTTTTATTACTTATTTTGGAATATATAAATCTGATTTGGGGACTGTTTATTCAGCCAAAGGTTAACAGGGTGTGAACCCCATTAAGGTTCTGATTAAACATGGTTAGTTTGCATACCATTTGCAGCAGGGTCTCTAAATTGAGGGGGGTGATAATGATTCAATAAATATGATTCAATAAAGTTGTCCTAGTTTTAGTAACACAAACCAATTTTGCTTTTTAAAAATGCTAAGCTTTCTTGCTAAAAGCAACAATCCTACACTCATTTACCTGGGAACAAACAAACTGGAAATTTCTTCCAATAGAATGGCAGTGTAACTTAGCTAATAAATGATTAAAATATACCAACTAGTGAATTAGGAAGCTGCAGCTACTTCAAAAGGGAATCTTTGCTATACTCCTATACTCAGATTGCTTGGAAGCAAAGATCACCATATTCAATGTGACGTACTTCATGTTGATGTTGTACAATTCTACAAAGTTATTGAAAAGGTTTCTAGAACTACAGTCACAATTGCTTTCTTGGTTGGTTGATTCCTCTATTAGTATATTTGCCACTAGACCTACAGATCCCTTTCTCCATATTCCTTGTATGCATGGATGAACTTGTGTGCCTATTTTACCATCATTGCTTCACATTTACCATGGTTTTATGATCTACATGTATTATGGATTAAAACATAATGAATTAAAACACAGCAATTGATGTCACATTTCACTGAAGTAGACAGCATGTACATTTGTCCTGGCCATAAAAGCCAAAGGTAAAAGGTGCAAGTGTGCAGAGAAGCTAGAGATTGTTTTATATTATTTGAACTCAAAAATAGCACCAATACGAGAAGTCACACTGAATAGGAACCATCCTACCATCTCTTCAGTCCCCAAAGGCCAGATGAAGGCTTTAACTGATGTCGAAAAGAAGTCAACTAGGAGAACAAATTTCTCTCTCATGGGCGGGAGTTCCAAAACTGATCAAATTTGGCTACACAGTGACATTACTGGAGGCAAACAAAACCCTCACACTGCCTTCAATGTGAAGGGGGAGGAGAGAAAGGAACACAACCCTTACCCAGTCAACTGGATCAACACTTCCTGTTTTGCCATCCTGGTTTAGTTACTATTAGCATTCCCCTCTGCCAGGCCAGCTACCCGGTATATGTGTATGCAGTTGCAGGACTAGTTGAAGCAGAATGTGCATGAAGACCCAAAACTGCATGCACACCCCACTGAAAGTAATACAGGGGAGGTGGACAATACCCACATTCAGATGAGCAAAGGTGTTCATCTTTCAACAGGAAGCACATTTAAACAGAATGAGCATCCATAGTCTACTGCAATTAGTCAACTTGGCTAGGGTGAATGAGCATCAGTCTGGCTGTTTCAGCAACTCTTCTGCATGTTAGCTACCTTGCTAACAGTTTGAATGTACTGGGGAGCTCGCTAGATGGCACCAGCTCACACATATTTACAACTGTTCCCAGTGATTATGATACAAGTCACTCAGCTGCAGTTGCAGTATTAAAAGATTCCAAAAACGAGAAATTCCAAAATACCGACGTATCACAAAATAATGTGCAAGCTTCTGAGTTCTTAAAAACTCTAAGTCAGGCTAGATGGTAAACAGCAGTGAGGAGAGGAAAAAGTAGCTTATGGGTGTTGCTGAAGATGTATTTTCTCTATCTGGTCCAAGTCTTAAAATAGCAAGGGGGAGGAGGTAGCAGACATTCAAATGGGGTTTTTTGGCCTGTTGTGCAGGTGTCAGTTTGCACCAAAGCCTGCTGGGAAACAGAAGGGTAATGATGGCAGAACCCTCATCTCTGAAAACACAGTAGGCAGTGACTAGCCCAAGGTCACCTAATGAGCTTCATGGTCGAGTGGGGATATGAACCGTGGTCTCTCAGTCTTAGTCCAACACTAACCCCTACACCATACTGGCTCCTTGTTTGGTGTAAAAGAGAAACAATAGATACTAGTCCTTACGTTAGAAAAGCTGGAACTTACTTGTAAAAGGCAGTAAGTCAATAGAATATAATTGTAGAATTGGAAGGGACCATGAGGATCATATAGACCAACCCCCTGCAATGCAGGAACCTTTTACCCAATGTGGGGCTCAAACCCATGACCCTGAGATTAAGAGTCTCATGTTTCACTGACTGAGCTATCCAGTCAATTTGATAGTGTCAATAATTCTAGGAAAACCAAAAGCTCCAATCCTAACTCTGTTTACCAGGAGGAAGTTCCATTATAGGATCAGGGTTGTGCTATAATTCAGCAGGATCTTTATTATCCTTTATCCTGAACCAGAACAGATCAGGGCTGCTTAGGAAACAAGGCTTGCCTTTGTTGAGGACAAAAAAAAGTTGTTCTGAGCTTATTTCAGTACCATCAGCCAGTTAAGATGATCTGCTACACAGCAACGGGAGGCTGAACTCTCACCCTTTTTTATATCCCCCTTTTTTCCTGCTAAAGATCAATAGCCTTTCAAAACATTCATTTGTAAGAATGCTGGCATTGTGTTACTTTTTAAAGCGAGCACTTCTATAATTATGAGATGGAAGCCATTATAGCTATCTAAGGCAGGATGAGAAACCTGTGAACCTCCAGGTGTTAATGGACTCCCCATCAAACCCAACCAGCTTGGCCAATGGTTATGGATGATAGGATCTGTAATCAAACAACATCTGGGGGGCCACATGTTTCCTATTTCAGGTCTAACATACTTATTTTAGAAGATCATCCCAGACTTGATGTGAAGGATAACTGAGCATATTCATTGTGTTCAAATAGCTTGGGCCATTACTAAAAAAAAAACTTTCTGGTTTCTAGTGTGAATTTATTTTTCTAACAACTAGTGTGTTATTCTTGACTAAAGACGCATTTTAATAATAAACTACCCTCTTCCTGGAAAGTATCTTCAACATAGCAAATCACAATTTCCCTTGAAATGCCTAAGCCAAGATGATAAGCTTCCTGCATTTTTAACACAACACTTTCTACTTCAACATTGTGCATTAATGGCTTGCTAGGTTTCTCCCACTAACAAAGTTCTTAAATTTCCAAATAGTATTTCCAGATACCTGGGGTTAAAAAAAAACCTCTTACCAAGCAAATACTTTAAATGTGTGATGTGGATGCAGCCTTGTAGTGCTATACAGAAGGAGTCCACCAGACTGAGGACCTGTTATGTGATGGCTAACTTCTCCTGGTTCAAATTGCTAGTCTCATGTCTATCAAAGTGCACCATGCATAAATAGCTCATGGTGGATTGACTTAAAAACAACAACCCCAAACTCTTAAATTTTTTTAAGTGTACATAGTAAGAAAAGTGGTTAAGCAAGAGAGAGAGCTTAAGAAAAGATCAACACAGTGAAATAAGGAGTAGAAAGAGAATAAATACTCTACATTGCCACAAGATGGAGATCATCCTCACACCTCTAGCTCTAAGCATTGGCTGTTGCAAAATAAAAATCAATCTCAAGCCATGCAATCTTTGTGAAGGACTGCAAGGAAGAGCTCAGAGTGCACCACAGTTAATACCTATTTGCCTTGGTAAGGTGTGAGATCTATTGATCAAGGGCTCCTAACAGCACAGTCCAGTGTATGAGGTTTTTGGGCCTACAAAGTTAAGAAAAGAAACCCACCATTCTGAAAAGGTGTCCTTATTAGTCTTTATACTTTTTTTCAGTGAGCAAGCTTTTAATGAGCACCAGTCATGAGTATCATGTCCAATAACAGTGGAAGTGGATGAGTGGGTGTCTTTTATGTAAGGAACAAAACTGCCATTGAGTTTTCCCAAACAGACTCATGCCACTCTCACCATTCTATAAAATCACCAAGGCACTCACACATACACCCACAGGGGCCTTCTTTGCTCCCCTTCTCCCACTGAAATTAGACTGGAAAGAAACATGTTGTTGTAGCAAAAATAAGGTTACACTTACACACACAGAGAGAGAGAGAGAGAATGTGTGTGTGTGTGTGTGACATAGACAGACACACAGAGAGATATGCACATGTTAATTATGCCAGTTTGCAAATGCCCTTACAGGCTCAAACAAACCAGATTTTGGCAAATTCTTTCACTCTTTCCCAGCCCGCTCTTCTCTTGATATAGTCACCAGTTTCTGACTAGGTATATAATGTTTTCAACATAAAGCAACATGGTCAGCGGCTCTTGCTGATCAAGCTAAGAGGAAAATGCTCAGTACCTCCAATATGATCTTCCAGATGGCCAAACTCAGTTTGCTTTCAAGCTTTTGTTTGTGTCAACAAAATGTCACCCACTGAAGCCTGCATCCTTTTGCTCGATCTAAATTCTGCCTTCTTCCTTCGCTATCCAGATAGACATGAAATAAAGTATCCTTCCAGATTTATTATCAAGACCTGGGATGCCACTTTGGCCTATGATTTAATGACCTTGGATTTCCCATTCGCTGGTAAACACTCCCTCTGAAATCACTTCTATCAGTATTTATATCCCCACCAGCTGCCTCACAGCTTAAATTCCCATATTTTAGCTTGAGGGCTCTGTCCCATAGCCCCAGCTTGCTGAAGCTCAGATTTAGCAGTCTGCAATAGGTGCAGGCACATATATAGATGTATAGATTAAAACTTCACCAGGGCACAATGGGAGAAACAAAACCGGATGATAGTATCAAGTCTCTCCGCTTTCCATACTAGGTTACAGAAGATTTTTTTTAAAAAAATTATTTGGCTAGGTGGAAAAGGTAGAATGCATTGCTTCAAAAATAATTATAACATGTAGTAACTGGATATAATAAAATAAGAGATTTATCATGATCAGGCAGCCCTGCAGTATCCTGGAACCACTTGGGAAAACCAGTAGTAGCAAGCTATTTGTTTGCAGGTCCATAGGTGCTAAAGTATTCTTATCCCTTGGAGAAAACGTCTTCTTACACTTTCCTTTGTCAATAATGCTTCATAGGATGGAGTGAAAGGGGATATGCCCTGCCTTTCTGCCATTGATTGTACTGCCACCTTGTATTTTCCTGTTGCCATTGTCAAGGCTTCACCCTAAGCAGATTATTATTATTTTATTATTTATTAAATTTGTATACTGCCCTTCATCTGAAGATCACAGGGCATTTTGCAACATAAAAACACAAAATGAGAACACAAAATACAAAAACAAAAAAATGAACCAATAATTTCCCTCCTACAAATATATTTAAAAGGCCGTAGAATGTTCAATCAGCCGAATGCCCAGTTATAGAGAAACATGTACACCTTGTGCAGAAATATATGCTGTACCATTTACACTGTCGCTGATGTCAAAAAAGGATTAAGCAATCCAGCTTTCTCTGTGTTATCGTGGGATGACACTTAGCAGGAAAAGTGGAAAATCCCTGAACACTCAAAGCAACCTGGAAAAAAAAATACTATTGCAGTATTTTAGCATATTGGAGCTCTTACAAAGGATATGGTGGGTATTATCCAATGTTGTGCTACTAAGAACTATTTTCAATATCAAAATACTTCCCCTCCCCACACACTTTCCAGGGAAGACTTTCTATATCAGTATATATTTAGAAATACTACAAAAGCATAGAAACCTGTCATCTCCACAGATCCTTCAAAATTCTATAGCCCAGTTTGAAAGTGGTCATTGCTATTGAGACAGGTGCAAAGATACACTGAACAGATGCTGGATAATCTTCCCTGGAAGGTCTCATCCTGAAATAATGAGCGATCACTTCTCTTTACAACAGGTGGTTCTGACAACATTAGCCAATGCCAACACATCCCTTCTGGGAATCTTTTCAAACTCCTGGTCTCCACAGCCACTTGCTGCATGGGGCAATGCAATTTGATTGTATGATCTTAATTGGCTTCTTGTCTTTTAAAGTGTCCTCTTATTGCTTATATTAAGAGACAGAGTTCGTTTACTCCCTTCATATGCTTTACCTTATGTCATACTCTCCAGTCTCCACATTTTGACATTGGTTGACTTTCACAGTCTCAATACCTTTCACTAGAACTACCGGTATGTTAATGCATTCCTTGTGCCTCATGCCAAAGGGTGAACAATTAAGACCAGAAATTTCCAGAAGTGGAGTTACTGATTCTTACTGCTAAGGGCTTTACAGACATCTTATTAAACACAATTCTTCATGACAGTATATAAGAGCAAAATGTCATGGACAGCCCTGGGGTTACTGTATTTAAAACCAACACCATTCCTTTTAGCACTCAGCTTCAGGGGGAGTGCCCTGAATATGTGCCAGAAGTGAGAATTCAATATCTGAAATGGTTTCCAGAAGCAGTTTCACATCTACAGAGGACCTGATAGGGAACGAGAAAGAGAAAATGTAGGCTGACTCTGAAACAGATGATAAACTCGCCACGACAGCCCAGAACCATAGCTAGGTGATAGCATTACAAGATTTGACGTATTTACATCACAAACAACTACTTAATATTTGTGGGAATGTGTGCTTCCCCCTCAGCAATAATTGAACTTGCTAACACTGAGAGAACCTACCCACGTCAATGAGCAATGTCTTTCAATTTCACTGGAATCCGTTTATTACTGTTCCTTCAGATGGGAATAAACGTCTCCCGTTGCTTCCCATGCTGAGTCCTTGTGTGCTTCTGGCTTCCGGGGTAATTATACCAAGTTACACAATAACCCTAGGAACATATGAAGCAATGGTAAGCAGGAGATCGTTACTTTCTTGCAGCAGACACAGAACAAAAGCAATAAACCATGGCGAATTAATACCAAAATAACTGTGGGCCCTCCAACCTGGGCATGTGGCCAGATGAACTGGGAAAGCATGCACCCTCAGAGCACAGCTGCTCTTCAATCACAAACAAATCCAGAAAGAAATACTCTCCGTCTCATATTCCAAATGTCTGAGAGTCTGGCTCTGAGGAAGCTGCTACAGCATACTTATACCTCTCTGAGTATGTGCAGAAAATACATATTCACAGAATCATACAACTGTAGAGTTGGAAGGGACCGGAGGATTATCTAATCCAACCCCTGTAATCTTGGATTTCTTAATTTCCTATGGATCTATAAAACTGTAGGTTGGCACAGATGTTAATTATTCCAAGTCAATATTGCCCCCTACAGAGGAACAACTTGCACATTTATATTGGGGAAACTTGTTTGCACAAATGCGTACAAGAAATCTGCACTAAAATACTGGTGAATTTTCATTGGGATTTTTTTTTTTTTAAATCACAAATTGCTGCAAAATGTAGAGAGCTGAATTTAAGATTGGAAAAAAGGAGAAACAGAGAGATCCTTCAATCCTAAATAAACAATCATAAGTTACTGAACACCACCTGCTGGGGAGCAACAATGGAAGAAGGCACTGGCATTAAAAGGCCAACTTGAGGGCTGCCTACAGCAGGGGTCGGCAACCTAAGTCCCATGGGTGTCGTTTAACCAGCCCACGAGCTGCCACCGAACTGAGCCACCCACTTGGCAAGTCCCCACATACTGTGCTAAACTGGCACAGCGCGGTGCTGGAAATTGCGTCTGCACTTGCGTAGATGCCGAAAATCGTGTCTGCGCAGACACAGATGCCAGAAATAGTGAGGGTGCGGGCTCACACGCACATGCGATCCGGCCCACAGAGGGATCTCCGCTGGAGTGAACTAGCCCAGGCGAGGTAAACCTTGCCAACCCCTGGAGAGGCACATGGCTGGCTGCTGGGGGGGGGGGGTTCTGCAGCCATGATCTGATTCAGGATTGCTTCCAAAATATCATTTGCTGGCCTAAATAAAGGTATTGTCTGACTTGCTCTCCGTAACGCATGCTACTACCAAAATGCTGATAAAATTATTGCCAAAATGCTCAGCATGTAGTTTGGCAATCAGCCAATATTCAGGCTTGTAAATCAAGAACTGATGTGTGCTGCATGTGGCTTTTATGCAATGGAAAAATAAGTCAGCTAATAATAAGACACAGGATCCCTACATTTCAAAACTTCTATGAGAAAGCTGGGATTTTACTGATATTTTTCTTCCTTTAACCATGATCGGAATATATCTTTAAACAGGCAAGTAGCATTTTCTAAAGGATCTGGGGAAGGAACTTTTGCACAGTGTCCTGTTGTCCCTTTTATCTTCTTCAGGAGCAGAAAGGATATAGGGGTATGCAACATTAGCTCCAATGATTGACGTACAGTATGACGTCTACAGCAACCTGGCAAAAATACAGGGAGAGTGGCTTGTTATCTGTTATCCTTGCTTGGTAAAATGAGAACTCAACTCTAAGCCCACCCCTGCGTCTCAGGGAACCTCAGCTAGATAACACAAACCCCGGTCTGGATTGGAACCTGGTCGTAGCTCTGACACATGGAAAAACACAGTAACTTGATGGAACTTTCTTTTTATTTCCACCATGTAATTTAAGTGCAGAAAGTCGGTTTCCTGGGCAAAGAATCTGGGCAGCAGTTTGATAGTGCAGGGTTTGAATACACAATGAAGAGAGTTTCAGGAAGTTTCATTTTTCTATTTTAACATGGAACTCTGACATTTCTCTGTTTGTGCCCCACTGAAAGCTTTGAGAACATATTGAATCTGCTTTGGAACACGTACTAGCTATATAAAATCTGAAACCATCCATGTGCTGCTGATGTAAGCATAAGGAAATGTATGGGGTTCCCAAGGTTTAAAGTCCATTGAGGAGTGTATTGACCCAGCAGCAAGGTAAGATTCTCAAAACCCCAACCACAATTTGCAAGTGCTCAAAGTTCCACCCAGCTCCTGTGTGAGCTTTGAAAACATCAAAAGCAACCCAAATATCAACTGAAGAACAGAATCAAATTAAAGCCTTATTGTCTCCACCTGGCATGCAGAATGGATTGCAGATATAGAGTGAGGTTTCCCCACATCTGAAAGTGAGCTTAATTCCATGTATTAGAAGTTGGTTTTGTGAGAGGGGCTGACTGTGACGATTTTAGTGGTTATTAGGCTTTGGTCTGCTGTAGGCTGTTGTCTGCAGTAAACATGCACAGTAATATAGTCACCTTTACCCTGAGCTGCTAGGATAGAATTCTGCTCAAACAATTAGCTCTTTTTATGTGTCTTTAGGTGAATTCTGAAGGCAGAGATGGCTCAGGACATTTGGGTAGCAGAAAATCTAAATGTGTGGTGTCATGGATAGCATGATCTGAACTTTACTTGGGTTCAGATCCCTCCTCAGTCATGAAGATCACTGGGTGACTTGGAGTCTTTACAGGATTGTTGCTGCCCTTCAAGCGTACCCTAATATCTTCTGCAGGGAGCACGTCACCTTGCCCTGGCAGGTCAGGGCTGGGGAACCTGTAGCCTTCCAGATGTTGTTGAACTCCAAGTCCCATCAGCTCTAACCAGAATGGCCAATGATCAAGGACGATGTGAGTTATAGCCCAGTAACATCTGAAGGGTCACAGGTTCCCTACCTGTGGTATAGGTGATATTGGAAGGAAGTCAGTGGAGAGGAGCAAGACTGCCTTCCTGTTTGCATTTTCACATGGAAATGTATACGCACCAACACCTCCCTTGTACACAGTGAAACATAGAGATGTGCTCTCACCAACCCCGTGTTAATCCGTATAATTCTGGACATGAGTTAAGTTCACTTTGAAGTGCAAAAAATAAAGCCCCAACCCTCTTCTTTCATCATGAGATATCTCAACTGCTCTGTCTTTCCCCAAACAAAATGAGACACAGTCCATGGATTATCAGAAAAAGGCATTGTATTTGGGCTTACATCGTATTTCAAACTGATTTTGGTTTCAAGCAATCAAATCTGAAAGTCTATTTTATGACATAAATGACCCAGACAACCGTAATTAAAGAAATGAGAAAACAAATCTCTATCACACCTAATATAGAAACCAAGGCTTGCACTCTTCCACAGGAATGCTCCAGGGAATGTTAGTTTCAGCTGCTTGAGTTTGTTTCTTTTCCTTCCCCCTTGGGGTTGTTACTAACAAAAGCTCCACTGTTTGTTTAAAGCAAAGCAACAGTCTTTTCTGTTTTGTTTTTGCAGTCTTACAGCAGCAAGTTTCATATCACCAGTAGGAAACACACATGCATGTACTGCAGTCAGACACACATACACACTCACAGACGTTATACAGTAGCCTGTTGCTGCTATCAAAAGAGAGAAACACAGACACTCCATCCGTTTAAGTGGTCACCATTAGGATCATGCTAAACTTGTGGACTAAAAAAAAAAGAGAGAAAGAAAGAGAAAAGAAAAAATACTGCACAGGTCTTCCACATTGAAGCTGCAAGTTATCTGTTTGCAGTGGATGGAGTTCTTGCCTCCATTTGTTCAACAAGCATCGCTGAAAACTGAAGGCACGCTGGCCAAAAAGACAGCCCTGTTGTGTGTGTTTTGTTTTGTTTGTTTTTTTCATTTTAACTAGCGTGCTGGCCTAAAGTTGTAAAGTCCCTGTTCTGTTGCATTGTAGTACACCAATTGAATTTAGAGACCACAGTACTGGAAAAAGGCAGGTCCTCTGCCAGGAGTCTCAACTCATATTCATCAACTGAAGGAATACATTTGCCTTTCTTTTTCCCCCAAATAAAAATAAATTTAAAGTCACCATCCATAACCCGCTTTTTGCATAAACTGCTATGTTTCAGGCTAGCAGTTTGTTTGTTTTCTGGAAGAAACTGGTCCTTTATAGTCACCAGCTTCAAGGGGGGGGGGGGAATTCCTACAGGTTGCTCTAACCAACAATGCACCAGAGAGTACAGCACTGTATCAATTCAGGGGTAAAAACCCAAAGCCCACCCACATCTCTCTGGGGATTCATTTTAACCCCTCAATGGCACTGACTAGGCAAACCGCCAGCGCCATCAAATGCCACTGGCTTCTGGGAAGACGCCTGGGAAAGGAGAGGGAGGGGGAAGAGATACATGAGCACCCCTTGTTCTCACAGGGTCAAGTTTAGTCTTTCTGATAATAAAATAAAGCAGGTATTGAAAACCTTTAAGAAAACAACCAACCAAGTAAACCGTCACCAAAATCAGCAATAGGAAATTTTTTCTCTCGTTCGTTATATGTATAAAAATGATCTCGCTCTTAATCCTAAGCCCTAACCGGATGGAGGCAATTAAAGGGGGGGAAGGCCCGGAAGCTTCTGCCCCTTCCTCCATACCTATTATTTAGGGGTTATTCCCAAAGTTACATCTGAAGAAAAAGCTGAACCAACTTGTTTTTGGCTGAAGTCATGTTTATCCTTTTGTAGAATAATATCCCTTCTCGCTTTGCTTATTTTAGCTGGGGGAGGTATTGGCAAGAGAGTTTGGCGAGTCCTGTTCGTTTATGGTGTTCAGGAGCACACAAACAGGCTGCCGGGGGAGGTGGTGGTGGCTGTGCTCTTGATGCTGCTCATCCGGGGCATTGAAAAGCCCTTCTTCCTCATCTCCATGGGGAGGGTGGCCACTGCAGCTATCGCAAAAGTCCATGGGCCCATCATCAATGAACCCATCCAACTCCTTGAGATCACCATCGTGGTGGCCCTGGTTGCAGATGCAGATTTCAATGCCCGAGTCACCGGTGAACCTTCGGTGTCTGCCCGGCGTCTTGTCTTTAGCATCGGAGAAGGCGTTGTTGTGGTCTAAGCTTTCTGAGTTGTAATCCTTAAGCAGTTCCTCCTTGCACTCTGACTCCTTGTCGGAACAGGGCGCGTGGTCGGCCGTCTCTTCCAACTCTGCCCCACTGCTGGAGTTCCTTCGCTCGCCACTTGTTGCTTTGGTGGTTGATCGCTCAGCTAGCGGGGTGGACGATTCGGGGTTCCCGGTGCTGGAGGAGGCAGTGCTGTCCGTGTTTCCATTATTGCTTCCTGCTCCTGACAGAGAGCCTGTCTGGGCTGGCTGTAGGTTTCTTGTATCTGGTGCTGCACTGCTGCCGCCAGGTGGAACGCATTGCTGATGTAAGGCACTATATGGTGGGGGAGGGGTCGGAGGTCGGTTCACCACTTCCTCATAGGGAGGTAGTAAATAATTTGGCAAAAATCCTAAATGGGGAGGCAGGGAGGACAAGTTAACCTCTAGATTACCTAAATAGTTCCAACTTTATAAATGTTGTCAGAAAGCACAATTGAAAGTAATTTAACAACACTTTGGAGTTAACTTCAACAAATTATATTAATAATAATAAAAATATTCTGTCCTGATTTGGCTAAGGAAGCAGTCGATTTTCCATATGTTACAGCTGAAAGAAACTAAGGCAAAGCAGTGTGTAGCATTCAGAGGGAACTATTAAAGTAAGGAATGTTACATCCCAGAGTCAACTGGGAGCTGATTTAAATTGTCTTCCCCCTGATTCTGTGCAAAAGGAGAGAGAGAGAGAGAGAGAGAGAGAGAGAGAGAGAGAGAGAGAGAGAGATGGTTCTCTCTCCTCTATGTAGCATTTTCTCAGGGGTCCTACTTCTCTTTTTCCATTGCCTTCTACTGGGTGGCTAATGTTTGTTTGTTTTAAAGTAATAAAGTATTAATTAAAATTGACATGGGCAAAATGAAGTAGCATCACCCATCATTACATTTATTCTTGACAAGAGACCTTGGGTGTGGTGCCCCTCTGCCACACTACCATATTAGCTATTCTGTGGTGCCTCTTTTTTAGAGACACTCATGTTGTGTCAGCTGCAGAGGAAAAGGTGTGGGAAGTTGTTGTTTTTTTAAAAAAACAATATCAGCCTTGTCACTGCTGCTGCCACTGCACAGATTAAAACATGAAGAAATCTGTCAATCCACTTCCTCCTTTTATGACAGCCTAACCAACCACTAGAGATGGAAAACAAGTCCAAGTAAAGCACTGCTCTACAATGTTCAGAGGGAAACGAATTCAAATCTCTCCCTCTCTCTCTCCGACCCAGAAATTTATCCACAAGATTTAGATTGTGCCCACACTAGTCACAGAGTTATCTGTGATTGTGTTTCAAGCTAGTGTAGCCAAGGTGACAAGGACCGTGTGATGTCTCCCAACATACTGCAGTATACTACATGGTCCTCTCCATCCACCAGCAGACTTCTCTGCACCCATCCCCACCATCTTTGCTGTGAATTTCTGTTGCGTCCACGACCCCCACCCAATATGCCAACATCTTGCTCTTTGCTCTTTGAAAGGCAGCTTGCTCCTTGCATGCAGTACATACGGAAATAAAATGGCAGGGTGGAGTAGTTATGAGCTTCACGATAGGCAATCAGGTTAATCTCATGCTGCCGTTGTTGTGCCTGAAGTCTGTGTTTGGCGCGCCGGTGATGGCAGACACAGCAGCAACTCAGTATGATGATGATCGTCCATACTAGCCAGAACCCTATGGAAAAACCAAGAGTAAAAAAGGCAGGGGGGAGAGAGAGAGAGAAGAGGAATTTTACTAAGAGTGTTTCTTCTTCAGGAGAAAGAGGTTTCAAAACTATGAAGGCATTGAGGTGGCCTTTTGAAACAAGTGTGCGCCTACTGCCAATCTTGGCACAGGTCACCGTAACAAGATATAAGAGGCACTTTTCAGAGACGTAGACTCAGAAGATCTCACCCTAATCTCCCACATATGCTTCAGAAGTAAGGAACCTCAGGTCCACAGGTCAAATGTGGCCCTTGGGACCCTTCATAGGCCACGTCCCTCACACCATCCCTGAGTGTTTTCGTGTCTTCTCTTTGAATTTTTAAAAAAACAGTTCTAGTTTAGAAAGGGGGGCATAAGAGGTTTATAAAGGGATACATGGTGTGGGGAAAGTGTGCAGGTAGATGTTTTTCTCCCTCTTGCATAACCCTAGAACTTGGGTCATCTAATAAAATTGACAGATTCAGAACACATGAATGGCAAACACTTCTTCACACAATGCATACTTAATTTACAGAACTCACTCCCAAGATACAGTGATGATCACTCTACTATGCAAGTAAAACAATGATAACATTAAAAGGCAACAAATAAATGTTAAAACTGTCAGTTTTGAGTGCAAAGCCAGAAATGTGTGAAATGGGAACAGCAGTTTGGTGCGAGAAAGCAGTGCTGAATCCCAACTACGGTTGCAAGTGCCATTTTATTTTGCCTTCGTCTCCCGCCCTGTTGCAGATCCCAGATTAGGAGCTGAACTACTCTGCTGCAGCTAAGAACATAAAAAAGGAAACCCATGGCACCTTACAAACCAATTCCCACACGTACAGTGCCCCAAACATGTTCCCCATGATGACTGCCATATTTTGAATAAGTCTGTGTCTGAGTAAATGTGCCCGATTTGCTTAATACTGTATATGTAGCAATTAACTGAATATCTTTAAGGTGATATAGGGACCTTTGCCTGTTAGATTGCTGTATAGTTCTACATTTGACTGCTCCTATGAACCAAAGCACTTGAACCCCAGCAGACACAAGGAGGTACCATTATGAGATCTGAGTCAGTCACTGCCAAACCACCTAAATACAGGTGTGAGTTCTGTGTTGTGCAGCTGCTTTGCACTGACAATTTGATAACCTAGAAGCTACCAGACTCTCAAAAGGAAAGCTGCAACTGCATGCTTAAGTAGACAGGTGAATCCCCATTTATGCAGGGGTTACGTTCTGCCCCCCTGCACGTAGGTGAAATGTGCACAAATGGGGAGCACACCGCTGCACCTCCAGGTCATGAGCAGACCTTCCCCAGAGACCAAAGACAATGTCCTCTTCGAGCTCTAGGGCGAATCTCCTTGCGAGCTGGATGCACAGTGGGGCTTTCTGGCTAACAGCTGATATGCAGCAGCAGCAGTAGCCACTTTCCCCCACATCAGCTGTTAGCTGAGTTGCCTCAGCAAAGCTCCGCTGCATCTCCAGCTGGTGAGAAGACCCTCCCCAGAGCCCGAAGAGGACATCCCCGCTGGGCTCCAGGGAGGGTCTCCTTGCAAGCTGGAGGCTTTTCAGGTCCCCACCACCACCTCTGGGTTTCCAGGGCTACACGTATGTGCGGTCACACGTGAATTGAACATGCGTAAATGAGGGGGTGCCTGTTTAGTTCTGATGAAGAACACCACCCCTGTTTTCTTACAGATTCTCAGGCTGGCATCTAATTTTGCAGGAAGAGTTGGGATATAGGGGTGGGAAGCATCATCAAATAC
Source organism: Lacerta agilis (assembly GCF_009819535.1). Taxonomy (NCBI): domain Eukaryota; kingdom Metazoa; phylum Chordata; class Lepidosauria; order Squamata; family Lacertidae; genus Lacerta; species Lacerta agilis. Next base: position 52,769,574 of record NC_046316.1, read on the forward strand.
AAGGGGGGGGGGAGAGTCAAGCTTTCAGTCATACTGAAAAAAATATGTGGGACTTTAATAATAAAAAGGTAAGAAGACCTTACATTCCTTTCTTAAATAAATTTTTATTGGGTTTTCACATTCAAACAACAAAAACAAACAAACAAACACACAAAATAAAACTGTGAATTTCAACACTAATATAGGTACATCTTATTCCCCTTTGCTCTGCTGAGCTATGACTTCCCTCCTTCCCAGCCACAGGCTTTCTTATTAAATCTCCTCTCACAATCTCTTCCAGAAGACCTTACATTCCTAATTAAAATGATTTTTTTTTTTTTGCCCCAAGGAAACATGTAAGGCATTATGCCATTTTATTAAAGTTCTACATGTTCTACAGGAGTGCCTGGCGTGCTCTGGTCCATGGGATCACGAAGAGTCAGACACGACTAAATGACTAAACAACAACAACAACATGTTTTTTCAGTACCAAAGGATTCGGTCTCACTCTCCTTTCATTTAGTTTACAGGACTACTTCAGATAGTACACAGCAACAAACACACATTTGCCACTGAGTATATACTCATCAGGGCACTGTGATGTAGCTGCTTTGTGTCTGCACCTGTATAATATATACAGTTGAAAATACATGTATCAGCATTTGTATATAACACATTTTACAGGTGCAGGAGCTGCTTTCATATCCCAGCTTTAGCCTGCCAAAAGTTACTGAATTTTTTTCAGGCTTATCAGAGTGTACAAGTCCATTAAAAAGAACCGCTTTATTTGTTTACTAGGATATTGTAACCAAGGTGTATTTCTGACCATGGTGGCATCTACACACATATTAAAAAACACTGTGAAAATGCTTTTTTTAAAAAAAGGTTTTGAAAAATACATTGAATTTGGCAAAGCTCACTGTCACCATATAGTGTCACATTTGTATATTGCACTTTACAACAAATCTAAAACATTTTATTTGCAGCTGTATAACCGAGTCCACAATCTAAGTCAGGCTTCTTCAAACTCGGCCCTCCAGATGTTTTGAGACTACAATTCCCATCATCCCTGACCACTGGTCCTGCTAGCTAGGGATCATAGGAGTTGTAGGCCAAAAACATCTGGAGGGCCGAGTTTGAGGAAGCCTGATTTAAGTGGATCAAGAAAGGGATACCATCAACCTATGCTCATTTGCAACTCATTTCTTTTTCCAACTTGGAGACTGAATAATTCAACATCCAGCTAAAACAAATGTTTTGTCAGCGGAAGCATTTCTGCTTGCCCAACAAAATGACCTTCCCTCTCCTCCCTGTGTGTTGTTATTGGGGGGGGGGGTTTCAGGGGAGATTGGGAAGCCCTACTGAGCTAGCAGGAGCCCTTCTGCTGGCTCCCACTAGCGGAACTACATTGTTGAACATGGCCCTGAACTCCTTGTTGGAAAATGTAACACATGAATACTACTTAATTTTAACATCTGCTTTGATAGCAAGATATAAAAAGTATTTAAAGGATGGCACAAATCTCAGAATAGTGGCTGCATGCTTGTCTCTCTAAGACCCCTGACCATTTCTTCCCATCTACTCCAACTGTTTTCTTCCCCCGTATATTGGAAGCATTCTCAGCTTTTACCAATGCAGGACTGAAATCTGTTTTAAAGGTCAGAAGCACCTTCCTTTGAAACAGGCTTTCTGAACCAATTGCCCTCCAGATGTTTTGGACTAACAATTTTCACTAGCTCCTGACAGTACAGCCATGGCAGCTGGGGGCAGGCGGATTGCAGTCCAAAAGACACCTGCTGGGTGGCTGACTTACAAAATGAATAGCCCTGCCCAGAGATGTAAAGTGTCCAAACATTTTGGAGGCATGAAAAGGAACCACCAATCTTCTAAACAAAATAATACAAAAAGCAAACATTTATGTTTATATTCTATGGAAACTAAAATATATCCAAGAGGTACTGTTGGGTATATCTATGAAACTTACACATGCTTTCGTTTTATTAGACTATTTAAAATATAACTGATTTTAGAGATAGCTCTGCAAGTTGCTGTACTTAAGATGCTATGTAGCAAAATACTATGCATATTTATTTGGATGTAAGTCTCACCGTGTTCAGTGGGACACAGTAATAATCCCATGTAAATGTGCACAGAATTGCAGCCAAAGTATATTTTCGTTGGGAAGAAAGTTCCTTTTCTTTGCTACAATGCTGATGGATTCCATTTTCAAGTTTTACTATACCAACTTATAAACAGCACCACGCAGAAACAAAATAAATATTTTTTATAAAAACATTCAGAAAATAAACATGCCTATATGTTGCAGTGAGGAGGAATTAAAGAACCTTTTAATGAGGGTGAAAGAGGAGAGCGCAAAATATGGTCTGAAGCTCAACATCAAAAAAACTAAGATCATGGCCACTGGTCCCATCACCTCTTGGCAAATAGAAGGGGAAGAAATGGAGGCAGTGAGAGATTTTACTTTCTTGGGCTCCATGATCACTGCAGATGGTGACAGCAGTCACGAAATTAGAAGATGCCTGCTTCTTGGGAGGAAGGCAATGACAAACCTAGACAGCATCTTAAAAAGCAGAGACATCACCTTGCCGACAAAGGCCCGTATAGTTAAAGCTATGGTTTTCCCAGTAGTAATGTATGGAAGTGAGAGCTGGACCATAAAGAAGACTGATGGCCGAAGAATTGATGCTTTTGAATTATGGTGCTGGAGAAGACTCTTGAGAGTCCCATGGACTGCAAAAAGATCAAACTTATCCATCCTTAAAGAAATCAGCCCTGAGTGCTCACTGGAAGGGCAGATCCTGAAGTTGAGGCTCCAGTACTTTGGCCACCTCATGAGAAGAGAAGAATCCCTGGAAAAGACCCTGATGTTGGGAAAGATGGAGGGCACAAGGAGAAGGGGACGACAGAGGATGAGATGGTTGGACAGTGTTCTCGAAGCGACTGGCATGAGTTTGGCCAAACTGCAGGAGGCAGTGGAGGATAGGGGTGCCTGGCGTGCTCTGGTCCATGGGGTCACGAAGAGTCGGACACGACTGAACAACAACAACATATGTTGCAGGATGGGAAACTTGCAAGATTCCAGATGTTGTTAGATTCCAATTTACATTAGCTCCAGCCAACACAGCCAGTGGAGAGGGATGATGGGAGTTGTAGTCCCACAATGTTTGAAGACTACATCCCTGCTATATTGGAACTGAGAAGCAATAACTTGCTACTCTCTCTTTTAAAAGACATATTGATGTTACACTTTAAAGTAGGTACCGTTTCACCTCATTCCAAGGGTCACAGTAACTGAAGATAGTCAAATTTACTCACCCTTAATTACAGAATGGCATTTTTTTTGGCGCGAAAACCTCCACGCTCCATTGCCGCTTCGCTAGACGAAAAATTCGCTCTACGAAGACACTCGTAGAACGAATTATTTTCGTCTAGCGGGGCACCACTGTAATTGTTTTATATCCTGGTCTACCCTACTAAATAAGATTATTGAAAAAATAGCATAACTCAAAGTTTATTTATCTAATCAGACATGCTTCATTAACTTGAGAAACTAATTGATCATTTGCACAAACTGAAACAAGCTTCTCAACTCTTTCCACATGTTGTATTGTTCCACCTTTGTGTGCATGCACTTTCAAACACTGGTTTCATTCACAATACAGAAGAGAGGAATCTGAGGCAATGTTGTAAAAAAGACTTTGCTAGTATTATGCAGGAAAAATTTGGAAACTCCCAGACCACAGTCCTACACTAAATACCTGAATGTTGTGTATTCTTTAACAATTGAATTTACTTTTATTAATTAACATACCACAATGCCAAATGGGCTTCTAAGTGCTGTACAATATATAAATACCAACATCATTAACATACATCGTCATTAAAGTGTGCAAAAACGTTTCCTAACAACACCCTAAGAACACTGCCATGCGATAATCACAGCTACCATGAATATTGTCCAGTCAGCAAGATTTCCTATTTGTTGAATTGCTAAATCTAGAAAAAAAAGTATCTCCAAGTTCCTGAGAATGGTTGGAAGCAGATATTGCACAGTGCTAACAGTAGGGTCTCTGGAGAATACAGCAGTCAGCTGGCAGTGAGGCAATGAGAAAATGCTTAGCTTATCAAGAGGGGGAAAGCTCAAGGACCTGTGTTGCCAAGAAACCTTGCAAATTGAAAAGCATCAAAACCACTGAAGACAATACACAACAAAGATAGCTGGACTACAACTTCTATCATCCATGCCCATCAATTTCCAATCTTAGGGTGTTTCCAAACAGTGGGATGCTGGGGTTTTTTTGGTAAATGTTCCCACCTGCTACCCACACGGAGGTTGTGCTAATCTCTGTACTGAAATCTGCTAGTTCAAACATCATAGACTCATAGAATTGTAGAGTTGGAAAGGATCCAAGAGGACCATCTAGTCCACCCTCCTGAAATGCAGGAATCTCAACTAGATAATCTAGCAGGGTTAGTGCCAGCAAGCCCAAATCAGCAAGAGTTGCACAAAACCCCTATACCAGTTGATAGCACTTTCTTTCACTACTTTGCTTTTCAATTCCATGTTAAGACAACAGTGCAAGGCACATAGATTTGGGGACGGACGGACGATGACGACTAGTGTTAAAGGCCGTCTGAACTTCTAGCAGAAACAGAAAGCTGCCATTGCTCTACAGTAGTCATCTCTGGACACAAAGTCGCATTAGGCCTTAGTAACACCATATAATTTTGTCCTGGAAGATACTAAAATGGTTTCCACTCTTTTGGACTGCAAGTACAAATAAAATGCTGCCTAGGGTTGGAGTTTACTTCCTTGGAAAACACAGAAAATATTGCCAGCTTTAGGAACCAATAAGCCAGGGCTATGTATCTGATTTCAACAAAACAACAACAGCCAAATTATGGAAAAATAATTCATCTGATATGCTTAGATAATAGAAATTTAGCATTTCTTTGTATTACATTTATTTTGTACAGCTTGCTCTGCTTCCAAGATGAAGGATTCCAGTGAGTTCAGAATTCATTAATTTTTTTAGAAAGGCTAAAAGGAGGGCAAGGTGGGAACATGGAGGGAGGCTGTGTGAGGAGGAGAGCAATGGAGCAGCAATTTGGAGGCAGGCAGGGGCTCAAGCCATGTCTCAAATCCCCACCTAGTTTTTGTGATTTCTCCCAATACTGTCAATGTGAATTTTTCAGCGTTTACTGTAATACAACACCTCTTTTCTTGAGGAGACCAGAGGAAGGTCTATGATGCTCAAAACTGCATGTGAACAGTCCTATAGGTCCTTGGGGATATAACAACCAGAAGGATATATTTCTGTTTCCCCAGTGGCAAGAATCCAAGCAAAGATCTCACAAAGGAAAGTGCCTTTTACTCTTGCAAAATGGGAAAACATGTTTTCCCCTTTAGCGCTCAAGAGCAGGAACAGAATAGTCTGCCCTAGAGTTCACAGTAAACTTGGGTGGATGCCACTGCTTTATTGGCAGGAAACCTCATTGCAGCTAAGCCAAAACATGTAGCAAATCATTTCTCCGCCTGCCTTAGAAGCATGCTAGGTGATGGCCTTGGCTTCAGGCTATCTGGCCCAAAAGAAGGTGAAATGGGACATTTTTGAGAATTAGTGTAGAGCAAGTGTGGGGCAGCTGCTAAGAGCCTGTGCTTGGAACTGAGCTGAGAAAGGTCCTGGTTCAAATCTCCCCTCAACCGCATGTTTAAGCTAAGCAACTGAGGTAGAAATGTATGCAGCTAATTATGGCCTTAGGGCATGGGTGGAAAACTGGATCTGACTGGTGGACTGGAGTATTATCTCCTTGACCCTTCACAGGCCAAGTTTGACAGGTGGGTGGAGTATGACACCTGTCAGTCACCAGAAATGACCACGACATCAGGTAGCTTCGTTGCTTACAAGGGTCTTGCAGAAGCCCCTTCTGAAGCACTATCTTAGGCTGCGCTTTGATAGCTCCACAGAAGCCCTTGACAATCAGCTGTCAGTTTTCAGAAGTCTCACGGGCCAAATGGGGGTGCCCAACAGGCCCAAGTACCCCACCCCTGCCTTATGCAAACCACTCACAGCCCACTTTAAAACATGGCGGAAATAATGCTGGCCTACATGCGGGTGGCGCTGTAGGTTAAACCACTGAGCCTAGGGCTTGCCGATCAGAAGGTTGGCGGTTTGAATCCCCGAGACGGGGTAAGGTCCCTTTGTTCGGTCCCTGCTCCTGCCAACCTAGCAGTTCGAAAGCACGTCAAAGTGCAAGTAGATAAATAGGTACAACTCTGGCGGTAAGGTAAACGGTGCCGGCTCCCTCAGCCAGTAAAGCAAGATGAGGCCGCAACCCCAGAGTCGTCCATGACTGCACCTAATGGTCAGGGGTCCCTTTACCTTTACCCCTTTACCATCAGGAGTCTTTTACTGGACACGCAAAAAAAGAAAAGAAAGAAAGATGGGGGGAAAGCATCAGCTGTGAGGATGATACAGTGAGGGGGGGAAGTATTTGATCCCCTGCTAAATTTGCCTGTTTGCCCTCTGACAAAGAAATGACCAGTCCATAATTGTAATGGTAGGTTTATTGTAGCTGTGAGAGACAGAATAACAACAGGAAAGACCCCAGAAACCCAGAAGACAAAAGTCAGAGATTGATGTAAATTATAATGCCTCAGACAGGGCACTGAAAATGGGTTGAGGATAGGTGTTCCAGCATGACAATGACCCAACAGGGGCGTCTTAGCCATAGAGGCTAGTGGCACGGGGAACCACAGTGCCACATTCTAGAGGGCGCCAGAGAAGAGGTCCGGGGGCCACGTCAGCGGCTCGGTAGGGGCAGCAGCCTGCCCGCCGCAAGGGAGAAGGCAGGAGGAGGCGATCGGCGGCAGCGAGCGTGGTGCGCAGCAATCAGCCCTCCCTTCCTCTGTCCATCCCTCTTTGGCTGCTGTGTGCGCCCCGCCCGGGAGGCAGGCACAATCCCTAGAGGCCGCCCCTCTCGGTGCTGCAATTAGTCGCAGGAGCACTTCTCTAGCCTGCCGCTGAGCAGGATTGGAGGGCGCAGGGTGGCCAGGAAGGAGCCTGAGGGGTCCCCCTGGAAGGGATCCATGCAGAAGGTGGGCGTGGGGGGCACTAGAGGGATCCCTGCACCACGGCACCAGACAGGCTTAAGACGGCCCTGCCCAAAACACACAGCCAGGGCAACAAAGGAGTGGCTCAAGAAGAAGCACATTAAGGTCCCGGAGTGGCATAGCCCATCTCCAGACCTTAATCCCATCGAAAATATGTGGAGGGAGCTGAAGGTTCAAGTAGCTACATATCAGCCTTGAAATCTTACTGACTTGGAGAGGATCTGCAAAGAGGAGTGGGACCAAATACCTGCTGAGATGTGTGCAAACATGGTGGCCACCTACAAGAAACATCTGACCTCTGTAATTGCCAACAAGGGTTTTGCCACCAAGTACCAAGTCATCTTTTGCAAAGGGATCAAATACTTATTTCACTTATTATAATGCACATCAATCTCTGACTTTTGTCTTCTGGGTTTCTGGGGTTTTTCCTGTTGTTATTCTGTCTCTCACAGCTACAATAAACCTACCATTACAATTATGGACTGGTGGTCATTTCTTCGTCAGAGGGCAAACGGGCAAATTTAGTAGGGAATCAAATACTTCCCCCCCCTCACTGTATGTGTCTGCCCCAGCCAGAATTCTGGATTTTCCTTGCTGATCTGGGCATACAGCCTTTTCCAAGAAAGCATAAAACCAAGAAATCTGGGCAGCCTATTTTGTGAAGCTAGAATGCAACCTTTAATCCCTGTGGACAGACTTATTACATAAATAAGCTGAATAAATATCAAGAGAACGTGTGAAGGTCAGAGTAAGAGAAAAATAAATTATAAAACAAAGAAACATTTAAGCTGGCTAGTTTCTTCTCTGGCTAGTTTCTCTTGGGACTTCCAAGCAAGGTTATAAAAAGTCCAAAAAACTACTGTACTGGCTTAAGTGAACTGGAAACTGCCTTCCCTTTCCCACTTACCTCCAAAAGGAGGAAGTAACCTGTAAGCAGGACAATAGAAGCACAGGTTTTTGTTTTCTTTTAGATAAATACACCCCAAAGCAGGCACAACCTTTTCTCCTCAAGTTAAATGCTCAACCTGCTTTAATATTAGGCAGGCTGCGTTTTCTGTTGTGTGTTCAGCACCACCTGAAGACCTTCCTTTTTCTACAAGCCTTTTAAAGGTGAGATTTTCCCCAGTCTACATCTGTATTGGAATTGTTTTTATGATGTTTTGTTGTTTTATCACTTGCCTTTGTGCTCCTTTGTGAGGAATGGCAGGAAGTAAATTAATAATCAATCAATCAATCAATCAATCAATCAATGACGGTTAGCATGGGGAAGCATTTCTGTGTATGAACACAGTGGAGAGGGGAATCAGTGGGGCAGATAGCCCAGTGACTTAGGAAGGATGCAGGGTCTAGGGCAAGAGTGGGCCAACTGCTCCTGGTTCTTTTCAAACTGATTAACATGCCCCAGATTTGACATAATGAATATTTCTACAGCAGATTATCACAAAAGGCAAAACAGCAGAGGGCAAAACAGAACCACCTTCCTACTTGGATGACTTTTCCTGCATGGTACTGAACAATATAGTTTTACCAGATGCGCATCTTTTCGTAACTGCTATAAATTAAGTTAGGAAGGGAAGTCACATGGAATTTCACTCAAACATGAACAAGGAATAGATTCCCCCGCACCCCAGTATTTTCCATTTCAGACTAAACTATTCAACAGCAGTATCAAATGGAAAACCTACGCCATGCCAAGACATCAAGTTCAGAAAAAGACACAAAACAAGAAAATCAGATACAAAGATTGGGCTGGAGCCAACTAATGAGCGCTGCTACTTAGTGGAAGCCAGTGCAAGCACAAGAGAGATTTTTGCCCACTGCCGCCCCCATGTGCCCTGCTCATAGAAAGAAAAGTGATGGTTTATTTTATTAATTTATCAATACAAAGGATTCAAGAGTTTAAGCAATAGATTTTGGCAACAAGATATTTCAATACCCGCTTCATCTTAAAACAAAATTGAACTTGGATCTAGCTAGCACCATCTAGCTTTAAACCCAATCCACCTGCTTGACATATCATGTATTTTACTCTTCCCTCCACCCCTTAACAAACACCACTGATTCGGTTTCCCATCAGCCTTGCTCTTCAAAAGAGGGAAACTTTGTTGGCTGTAACCACTCCCAACAGCTAAAACATGGGATCATGTTTCATGAAGCATGTCAGGTGAAGAGAGATTCTCTCTTTCAGCCCAATACTCCTTCCCACAAGTTAAAGTGGTAAATAAAGTTAAAATGAACAGCAAGACCTATGAAAAGGCAGGGAGGTTTCAGTGCTAGGGTACTGAGAATGGCAACAAGAACTGTTCACCTTCTAAAATCCACTTTGGTGCTTAATTCTGTGCTCAATGTGCTAAAACACTTTGCGTACATTTTCAGGAAGACAAAACACACTTCCTTTCAGCTGATTAAGCTGGATGCTTCCCCCAGCCTTTCCCAACCTGGTGCCCCCCCAAGCTTTGGATTACAACTCCCATCAGCCCCATTCAAAGGCAAACCCACATTGTAAATAATTTAAAACAGGGGTTCCCAAGGAATGAATGATGGAAGCTAAGTGTCATTCTTGCAGAACTGTAAATAGCTGGCACATGTCACATAGCTGGAAGGAGAGAATTCTTGCCATGGTCATCACCTGATTATCAAGCAGCAATGCTGGCTCAAGAAATATACCTAAACCATGAACCCCATCTGTTGGGGGAGCACAACTTCATCCAGAAAAGGTTGTACTTCTACTCCAGCTTGATAGGCCCACCAGCCATGAACATCTCTGACTTGAGCTTCATTTTACTGGCCCTCACCCACTATTGGCTCCAGACACCTGTTCAAGAACTTTGCTGCCTCACCCGAATCCAAGAAAAAAGTGGGCATCCTGATGACATCAACTAAACCTTGCACAACCTTTCCCAGTAATTTCATGCAGATATTAAATAACATGTGAGACAGAATAGAAACTTGAGGCACCAGACAGGATAATCCCCCTGGGGTGGGAAATCACACACCCCTAAACCTGACAGGTGGTGCAGAAAGGTACACTGGATGACTGGAGAATTAGCAAGGACACACACACACACTCCCCCTGTGCATCTCTAGGTCATGGCAAGGGCAGCCTGGCTGAAGTGTGTCAACATAATCATGTTCAGTTTCAGTCTGGGGAGGGACACCTATCACCCGCTCTTACACCTTGTCTCTGGATAAAGCCAAAAGTGGATGAAACTGAAATGCCCGTGACTCAGATTATGAAAAGAATTTCACTTCTGTTTATAAAAACAAGAAACTTACACCAGAGTTCATAATAGTAATTGCAGCACTGAGACTGTCCACAGCAGTGGCCTGTTTCACAGATGTAGCTTTGATTGTTGATTCCTATGCAGGGCTCTTTGTCCTAGAATGTAAGAGAGGAATAGGTTAGTGACACTGCATTTTAAAATGTGAAGAAGGCCCAAATACATTAAACTTGGACTAAGCCTCCAGTTGCTTGCAAGACATGCATGAGCCCAGGGCTTAAACAGCTGCTCAACGTCACAGATTGCCTGCAGCTGTTTAGGTATCTCTACTTTCCTGGATATCAGTCAGTTCCATGGTGCTCCCAAACCCTACCATCCATCATCAACCTTCCAGGCTAGGTTCCTACATGAAGAAGCAGCACACATGAGATGGTAGAATGGATTTTACCTCTTCAGTCTATGTGGGGGGGTTGGAGTTGGTTTCTGAACACCCCTCTGCATTAACCAACCCACCCCTAGCTCTTTAATTAGAAAGTTAGGACAGCATATAGAGAACGGGACTAGAACACTCTTCCCTGCTATGCTAGTTTTCTTCTGTCATGGGGTTTCTTAAGCTGCTATTTATATACAGTAGTGCCATCTATGCCAGATGGTGTTCAACTAGGGTTCTGCATTCTAAAAGGGGAGACACACAAGGGAAACAACAGGTGTAGAGGAGGCAGAGGTAAAGAGGGTGGGGATAATGTGTTACGGTTATTTCAGTTACATTAGGGTATGGGAACAATTAGAGGGAACATTAAAAATGGTATTCCCCTTTCTTCAATCTGAACTAGCACCATTCTGCTCTAAACTTCACAATCTTATTGCTACACATATAGATTAGTTCTCATTTCACCTTTCTCCAGGCTTGTCAGCTCCTACGTTGCTCTAAATAACTGCACCTATATTTTCCATACCTTGATAAATAGTTTCCCACTTGCAGTTTGCATAATGCAGGCATCTGTTCTGCACTTCAGTGCTGAACCTCATGCCTGGGCATCTATAGCTATAATTGTGATCCAAATTATCAGAATTTAGAAAATGATACTTAGGTCAGACAATGCAATCAAGCATTCAGATTTCCACCCCCCTGCAAATAGGAATATTTTACATTAAAATCATATAAGGTTTTCATTTTTAATGTAACAAAAAAAAATTTGGCTAGTGATTTGGTACATGAATTTATGCCTAATGATGAAGGGACCCATAGATATTTTCACTTTGGTATATTGAGGCATAAAATTTTATGACCCACTCATTGTAAACTGTTGTAAACGGGTGGTTTTTTCAGCTTCATGTATTGCACTTAAAGAATCAGAAAATAGAATAATTGAAGAGAGGGCAATCTGGGTTCAATTAGATCAAAATAACATTTACTACCATATAATCCTACTCTGAAGTAATTCTTGCCTAATTTGCAGAACTTTTAAAATAAAATAAACATTCCAACAAAATATCTTCCTGGAATACTCCTGCAGTCTAGGACAGAAGCCAAGTCAGTCATACTTTTTCATCATCACATACCGGTAATCCTCCCTGAAGGCCATCTCTGTGGACAGTTATGAGATGGAAAACAACTACCACCCAATGGCAATGACCCCTCTTGCCAGAGTGTAATGTAGGGCAGAGATATAATGGGTGTTTAAGCAATTTCTGGAGTCTTTGTTTTATGTCCTGGAAAAAAATGCACAGCTTAACCATTGCACTATGAAAAGCTATGCAAATCTAAGTTACAGTATAAATCATACAGCAAAACCAAGGTGATGTTAGAGTATTTTTATAGTAGGATCAATATGCATGAAGCTTTATGGTATAAGAGAAAAAGTGCAGTCGCACGATCAAGTTTGTAAAGATTCAGGCCTAGGAAGATCCCCCTGTCTTCCAGAAAGGCAATATATGTCTTCAATCATCAGGAACACATATCCAGCTTCCATCTGCCCTACCCAGCAGGGTAAGGGGTGATGGGATGTGTAGTCAAACAATGTCACAGATTCCCTGGCTTAAACGCACATACAATACAAGCAAGTGGCTGCAGAGCTGTGTCAGAGTGCACAGTGTCAAGAGTGCCCAACATGAAAGGCAAGCCAAGTTAGCTATAGTATAATCACCACTAAAGTGAGCTCTTAAAAATTTATTAGAAATCATCATCATCATCATCATTATTTTAGTATTTCCTCTGAAAGGTTTAAGCATACCCACCCCATTGTTATTTTGAAGTTCCCCCCTGAAAACCACCATCCTGGCTTTGGATCAAGTAAATAAAGCTACATGCTGTGTTATTCCTAAAGGAGACTCATTCTATTTATGGATCTAGACATGGGCATCAGCATTAACATTCCCACCAACACCCACTACCCCAGTTAGAGTTAGCACCCTCCCTCAAAAGCCAGACATCTGACTTCATTTTCAAAGTGCCCATAAAGTGCTAAGATAGTTTCTAAAAGAAGAAACATCTCCTGCATCCTTTCACAGCAGAAGGGGCACTCCTCTATTTCACCCACAACAGAGTTCAAAGAAATCATGTAGCCTTTAGCAGACGTTTAGCTAAGACTCCAGCTGAAATTAAGTATCAAGGCTGCCTGTGGTCCTTGAAATGCTATCTTCAGCTGCATTCCATTTTACTTTTAAAGATCCGAAAATTAAAAAGTTTTCCAGAACAATGAACAAAGTAGTCACATTCTGTACTGTCCAGACATCCCTTGGAACATCTACCAGGAGTGTATGATGAAGCACTTTCCAAAACTAGCCTGTGGAATAGGGAACTGGTCATGGGAGGATAAAGACCTAAGAGCCTTCAAAGAATGGCAATGTACTACAGCTTCCTTTAATTTCTAAAATGCAGCTCCCTCACACATACACACACACACACACACACAAAACAATTCATGCATGATGCAGGGGCAAGTACAATATGGAGCCACAGCCAGTTACAGCTTCCTGACAAGTGTGCCTGTACAATGAGTGCATTTGTTGTATTTGCATTTTACATTTGGACAGATGAATCAGAAGGCAGTGGGGAAGGAAGAACACAAGGCAGAGAAAACAAGGCGGGGGATGCTTCCCTTTTCCTCCCCATTCTTCAGGGTTTTCTTGTGTGTTTTTAAAAAAAGTTTTCCCTTTCCCATTGGTCATTGTTTACCTTACAGTGCTGCCTGAAAATGTCACTATTCGCCCAGGCTTGCAGAGAAGTGCTGATTTAATGTATGAAGTACAATATGATTTTCCTATCCTGCTGTTTTATTATATTGTTTAGTATATTTAGTGTACTGTTCTTAATTTTACTTGTTTAAATTATTTTAGTGCTTTTAATTTGGGCTTTTTGATTACCCAACCTTGAATCATCCATTGATGAAGGGTGGGATAGAAACTGAAATAATAAACAAACAAATGGAAAGGAAAATCAATATGCCAGCTCAAGGGCTAGTGTGCTTTTCCTGTTCTGGGGCCATGTCAGGTGAATGGGAAACCTTTGGATCCCAACAGATCAAAAGCCTACCCTGATCTTTATGACCAGAGTACTGATGTTGGAGGGAAAGATAGAAAGATTTATGTAGCTGCAACAAGAAGTCCTCTATGGCAGGCATAGGCAAACTCGGCCCTCCAGATGTTTTGGGACTACACTGGTCCTGTTAGCTAGGGATGATGGGAGTTGTAGTCCCAAAACATCTGGAGGGCCGAGTTTGCCTATGCCTGCTCTATGGGTAGACTTTCTGCTCCACTCACAAAGAGGGAGATCACAAAAATGTATGGCATTGGGACATTAAAACATCTTAGGTATATGCTCAGAAATGTACAACAATGACCTTGTCCATATATGCATGATTTTCTAGAAAATGGAACCTGTTCAGTTTCATTTCTTTGGGCTTTTTTGAACCAACTAAAAGTTAGTTTTACAGATCACATGTTATTTCAGGTCTACAGGAGAAAATTAAGGGTGTTAGATCTGAACAGCCCTCAACTGAACATTATGGTTTTATAACCTTCAATTAAGAAATTAAGATGCAGTTAGTGAATATAGCATATTCTCAAAACCTGCACATTTTTTTTTAAGATGTGGCAATTTGCATGCAAAATTAACAATGGCTTTAAAAGTATGGAGAAATGAATTAAAACTACACTTACGATGTACAGAAGAACTCGTATCTCTGTGTAGGCAGACCTGTGTCTGGAGTACTTCTATGCTATGATACTTCATAAAAAGCTGTTGAAAGATTACCTGATTCACAACAAAGCTGTAGACATGATGTGCAGCTGAGAAAATATCCCTTACAGCAGAAAGGTCTGAAGCTTAATCCACTTCAGACCACTTTGCAGAACTGGTAGAGCTTGAGCTGGTTTTTCATCTTCACAATGAGCCAGTGTGAAATAAACTTTAGTATAGTTAATATTTAACTAGAAGTATAAAGTTTCTCTTATTGCTTTAACGGTACCAAATCTTTCAGACATGCTTCAATACCAATCTAAATTAATAATAAATGTTTGATGCTATGCTACATCTTTCTCCGTAAGGGCCTCTTGTTTTTCATGGGGGCTTATGGCTATATTCAGCTACTGCTTAAACAGTACTATGTGGAAGAACACCTGACTGGACAAGCAACCCAAGCAGATGCTCGGGGAGGCAATATTTTTAGGGGGGCCAATGAAGCAGCACACAATCCAAAAGTGTTTATAGGATCTGTTACAGAAAATGCTGGGGCTCAGCTTTCAGGTTCCAGGCAGCAACAGAGTTGCGCTCCAGCAAGACTCTGCAAGGATCCTGGGTCTCGCTCCTTAGTCATGCAGTGCAACTTTATTGAGCAACAAAACAAGATAAAATAGACCTAAATGGATGACCACATGCAATTCTATCTACATTAGCATTGCCTTTATACGTATGCAACACAATAAAAGACCTAGAAACACAGGTCTCCCTCATGCATCACTCAATGCTACAGCAGAAGGTATTCTTGATTGCAAAATACAGAAGGCAAGGTATTATTGATCGCAAAATACAGAAAATTAGTCTCAAATATGTGGTCTGAGTCCCAGCCTCAGATGTATGCTTAGCTTACATGGTTTGAACAGAAGAGAGGGAGAAAGAAGAACAGGAAACAGACAATACTTCCTCCTTCCCTGAAGGTAAGGGGGCGTGACCTAGCTGTACTTTGTAAAATTACAGCTCTGTGCTCCCTAACCCCTTAATTTACTAACTAGTATAGAAATGCACTGTGAGCTTTGGTGGCAAAAACTCCCAGTGTCAACAAACCACAAGAACAGCATGAGAGGTGGCTGGAAAGAAAGGAGGAAAACCTGGAGTGCACTTTTCTGTTGAGGGAAGATATTATCTCCCTAGCTTACCCTTACATCTAAAGCAGAAAAAATGGACTTGCAACATGTTGTAGCGCATCCCAATTCCTGAACAGTCCTTCTGTTTAGGGCTCCAGCTAACGCAGAATAGGAACTGCTCAAAATAAGCTTCTTTTTAAAAAATCTCATGACACACAGCCCCTTTCCCCACTATACGGGCTTGAGCAGGCCCATTTCCTTTCTCCCCCAGTCCCCTATTCCCCGCTCCTTTGTCTCAACTGCTTTCAACTATAGGCCAAAATTGATAAATTCACAGTGTCTGCAAATCTTCTGGCTCCTCCCACAACCCTGAAAGCTATCTTTATAAACCAAGGTTAGTGAATCTGTGCCCCCCCCCCCGGATACTCTTGGACTCTTAACCCCTGTCAGCTCCACCCCACCCAGCATGGCCAACAGTCAGGGATCCAACAGTCCAACAGCATTGGAGGGCCACAGATTCCCCACCCCTGCTTTAAATGAATAGGCATGTGAATGTGTGGTGCCACTTTATTTCATATGCCAACAGTAGTGACTCTTCTACATGATTATTATCTCCTGACAGATCTCTATGGAAAGAGTTTATTACATATAGGTCATATTCATGGCCTTGACTTCTTTGTGCTCTGAGTCTTGACTGTGCTGAATCTCTTCTTTGTACTATGCACTGTTACAGTTCTCTCTCTCCCTCTCTCTCTTTAATTAAAGATTTTAATTTAGGGAAAAAATAGAGAACTACCACAGAAAGCACTGAGAAACCTAACTGCTTCAAAGTGCTTCCAAAACCCAGCGAGCCCAGGAACATCACTTACTTTCCACTAACCTTGCCCAGAGATAGACTCACCACTGCTATGTGACCAGTACATTTGTAGACCCTTGTCCAGAGACTGCAGAATATTCTACACATCCAAGTTAATTGATGTTCAATCCTGGTAAAGGTTTTTTTTGGGGGTGGGGGGTGGGGATGCTCAACTCCAACCTTCTTAGAAGATGGAACATAGGAAGCTGCCTATGCTATGTCAGACCATTGGTCCACCTAGCTCATTATTGTCTACACTCACTGGCAGCCATTTTCCAGGGTTGAAAATAGGGCTCTCTCCCAGCCCCACCTCTATATGCCGAGGATTGGACTGGGAACCTTCTACATGCAAACCACTTGCTCTACCATTGAGCTACAGCCCTTCTCAAGGATGAAGGCAAAGCATGAACACAGTTCCCCACTACCAGAAATTATGCAATCATGTTTCTTCCATTTGGAAAAATTGCAGGGGTCAGCAAATGCAGATTGCAATGGATGGGCCTCACCCTGGTAAAACTACCTTCACAACTGTGGTATATCACCTGAAAAGGACATGTTAAACAACGAAGCAGAACCAGAGTTCAAAATCAGCAGGGCACCAGGCACATTTTGCGCCTAAAGATTCTCCACTTGCGAGCACCTCTGGGTGACTTTTTTGCGCCTGGCTGACACTCAAGGATTACTGAAATGTACAGTGGTACCTCCGGTTATGAACTTAATTCGTTCCGGAAGTCCGTTCTTAACCTGAAACCGTTCTTAACCTGAGGCGCACTTTTGCTAATGGCGCCTCCCGCTGCCGTGGCGCCGGCGTGCAACTTCCGCTCACATCCTGGGGCAAAGTTCGCAACCAGGAGCACCTACTTCCGGGTTAGCAGAGCTTGTAACCCGAAGTGTTCGTAAGGAGGACGGTACGTAACACGAGGTTCCACTGTACGTGTTTTGAAGCCTCTTAAGTATATGTTAAGGAGTTTAACAATAAATAGTGTTTTGAAAATCGAAGTATGATACCAATATTTTTACTGTAAACACCAAATTAAACATGTATTAACAATTTCTGCTAAAAATGTGATGTTAACAATGTGTTACTTATGTGAATTGAGTATTAATTCATGCTTATCAAAATAATAAAGTGTTGCTGACCCCCTTTCCAGTGGTGACTAGACATTCTATTTTGGTGCCCACAACTCAGGTCCCAGAAGCCATTTGGCTCCTAGCTTTTTTATCCCAGTTTCAAACACTGATCAGAACACTTTCAATTGCAACTTTAAAAACAACTGCTTAATTGTCCAATACTGTAGTAACAAACTCAGGGGCCTAATTTGGATGACTGAGGCTTCATAAATCATCAGAGTTTAGCTCATCAATTTATATTTAACCAGAGTTCCCTAGATTTGGACATAATGGGCAAACAGATACTAAGATCTGAAGTGGTACACAAGTGAGGAAAGGGAGGGGCTAGGAAGAAATGCTCTGCACTGAGCATTGTCAATAAAAATACTGTTTGTTTGTTTGTTTGTTTGATATACTGCCCTTTATCCAAAGATCACAGGGCAGTTTACAATATAAAAACACATAAATACATAACGTAACAGACCAACAAACCATTTCACAGCAGGAGCACTTTAAAGCTAATGTTGATGGCCACACAGTATAGCCTGAATGCCATTACACTAAAGCTGCAAAAGCTACAACTTCAGCACTAACAAAACAAATTTAATGCATAACTGTACTTCTCAACATCTGCACTCCTCTTCCAGTTTAAAGAGAGATCACAGATTCCTGTGTATGAATGGGGACAGGTGTGTGACAATGGATTATGGCATCAAGGCATTCACCTTTTCAAAAAGATGTCTCAGATAGACCAGGAAGGGCAATTATCAGGTACTGTCAGGCATCTTGACATACAGACTGGTAAATATGCTGAACATGAACTCTTGGCATTATCTGATTTAAATGTACATCCATTTTTGTGACAAGTGTGTTGCATTTTTGTTGGGTGGCCTTTCTGTGATTGGGTGGTCGCTGTCCAAGCATTTAGTTTTTTTAACACGCTTCTGTTTGGGGTTCTTCTTCCACTTCTCGTTTTTAGAAGTGGGAACCTCTGTTTCAACAGACCAATAAAGATCAGGCTTACTAGCTGCTTTGCTTTTTCTATACCTGGTTGCAATCCTGATTCTTACCTCTGACCAACAAGAGGACCTTGCGAGGGATCGTGAGTCCCTTGAGCAAGGGGTGAACTTCCAAAAGTCTCCCCTGAGCTTTCTTATAACGACTGCAAACTTATTTTCTTCAATAATATTATTTTGTTTAGTTAAATTTCACAAGCATCTACTTGTTAGTGATTTTTAGACGATTTTGTCCAAGACAAGTATCAGGAAAGAAAAAAGTATAGCTGCTTTAAAGATAATAAGCAGCCTAAGGTGTATCTTGTGAACTATTTCTGGGCCAAGCTTTAGCTATTTGATCTAGTCATACTGAAATAAGGTCCTATTGTTTACAACTCTAAAATAGCTTCAGAAAAATTAGAAATCAGTTTATTTTCTAACATATGCACTAAACTGGCAGATATGTCGCTAACACAGCACAGGGAGCTTATTACATTTACATAGGAGTTTCCAAACAGCTCTATGCTATTAGTTCAAGTAGACAGCAAGGAATAAGGCAACTGCTTTTGCTGCTCAGACTGGCCCTGTGAACCACAGACAGGAGCAAACAGTAAGCAACTAAACAGCTAAGGACAGCTAAGGACAAAGAGGAAAATAAGTGAAACAAAGAAAAGGTAAGCAAACTGGTTTCAGAAACTGGATTGCCTCCTTTGAGGCTTCCCACATCAGTAAAGAAAGCTTTTGCAAAGCTAACATAACTGAAGCCCAGAAGGTACCCAAATTTCCTTTATGGAAATATACATGGATTTGAAAGATTTCTAAAGACACATAGCTATCTGTTGCTGACGTAATTCCAACAAGGTCAATTGGTTCAATTTCAACATTTCTTGGGAGGCTTAACATGCATACTTCCCAAACTGATGCCCTTAAATTGGCAGCCCACAACTTTCCTCTTCTCCAATAGAACTATAACCATATCCGAATCTTAAGCTTTACTTAGAACTTTACATATAACCTAAATTTATTCTGCCCGCTTCAAGTAAGCAGAGCAGTCAGTGGCAAAAGGTCATTGCGCCAGAGGTAGTTCTTGTCTCAATTCTTGAACAGCATTGTGTAAGCCCAAATAAAAAAGATTTGGTTTTAAAAAATAAACGAGGTAACTGCAAACAAAACAGCCGTTTTTCACTTTTTTGAGTGCTTTTTGGAAAGTAAAACTGACAACACTCACCATCAAAAAAAGAAAAGAAAAGAAAGAAAAAACTTTAATGTTCACATACCTGCAATACCTCCAAACTTCACTTGCTACACTTATTTGCCTAAGAACATAGGCTAGGTGATGTGTACAAGTAATCAGATGTTGTTCCTTGAACAAATGGCTCCTGGACTAAGATGATTCAAATTTGGTAGAAGCCGGCTGCTGCCCACCAGGGAGCAGCTGGGTGACTTGCTGCTTTTACTCATTCCAGGCTATGTATTTTGGTTAGTAGTAATAAAATTATGAGTACTTTAAAACTCCAGCACAAACACCACAAATTCAGAAACAGGTTTAAAAAGCATGTGCACTGTTAGCTCTGACAGTTTCTGATTAGAAGCTGTTGACTGTTTCTTGTTTACTCTAAACCAGAACTCAGCCAAAGCACAAACACGAAACACAAATCAGCTTTAAACCCCTAAAAGTCATTAAAACACACAAAAACCAAAAGTGAAAGCCATAAAATAGAGTTAAGGGGGGGACACGGACAAATTTTTTGCTTCAAATCATCATAATAAAGTTTCTTCGCTTTCTCTGCAGCATTATTCAGTGTTAAGTGAAATAGATTTGTTTTTCCCCCTAGCATAAACACAACAGAGGAAGACAAAAGATCACATTGGATTTTACTTGAGTGGCTCACTTCACAAGGCAAGCAGAGCTGATTTTCTTTCTTCTTTTTTAAGCCAACAAAATCTCACATTCTCCACCCTAGCTAGTAAAACAAACAAACAAACAAACAAACCAGAAACAAGTTACCTGCCGCAGGCCCAAAAGGAAAGGCATTCTGCATTCTCATAATCCACGCTAGGGGCTTAAACAAAGGAATTTCTAGAATCCCACAATAATAATTTCCTCATCTGTAATGGACAAGGCTGCATCCGCAATCCTGTTTAAACCAAGGCTTCCTTGGCTGGGAATGTTAAGTAAACAGGGTCCCAGGACATAGAATGCACTCACTCAGCCTCTCTCTCTCTCTCTCTCTCTCTCTCTCTCTCTCTCTCTTTCCCCTCCCTGTGACCAATCTCAAAAGCGGCAGAGCCTCCGTAGGCGTTTGCCAAGGGGGAAGTGACATCAGTAGCAGCACTGCAAGAGGGGGGGAAAGCTTCAGACAGCTGCTGATTAACAACTCAAAGAGGCCTACTGCATAGAAGAAAATGCACAGTAGTTAGCAAACAGAAAGCACTTACACCGGAAACCTGGTATTTACGGACTACTGTACTATGGTTGTTAAATGCTCTAAAAATATTATAAGATAAACTTTTAGTTATATTTAATCATATTAGAAAAGTATTAGTTGAACAAACAACAGGCCTTTCTTTCAAAATCATTCACTAAGTCCATGAAAGCTAATTGTTGTTGTTGTTGGCCTCTGTCTGTCTCGGAAGACAATGGAAGAGTGCACCTTCGGGGGTGAAGTCAAGCCCGTTGTGGCTGTAGAGACCGACAGGGGAGAGACATGTCTTGTTGCAGCTGGGCAACTAAAGGTGTCTAGTTGGGCTGATACAGGTGTGCTATGACGTTTCTTCTCTCTGCACTCCTCCCAGCAGTCATTCCTCCTCTGCTCACTGCTGTGGATACACCTGGGGGTCACACCTGCCTATTAGTGGTAAGTATTTAGGTGTTCATTTACAAATGTTCATCACATAAATTCAAGACCAAATTCAAGCCAAATTTTCACCCTCTTCCAGTCTGAATTAACTCTGGTTTTCTGGACAATTTGAGCAAAAGTGTCTTTAACCGTAGCTCCTGCACTGCACTGGCAAACTTCTTTGGAAACAGCAATTTTTATAGGCCATTTGAAATACAGTAGGGCATCCTGCCATTTTAAAGGGGAAAGTGTGTGTAAGTGTCTGTGTGTGTGTGTGTATTCATTCTTTGGTGATCACTCATAGCCAAGTAAGATTGTCTTAGTGTCCATAGGTGTTCTCATACACACACACACACACATATATTCACAGACACATATATAAATTGATGGTTAGGTTGGCTATTGCATTCAGGTTTAGCAAAATGCATCCCAGATGTATCTTCCATTTTAGAAACCTTCCATTTTAGAAACTGTCATTCATGTCCCAGTGACCTCAGTGTTCTGTGTGGGTCCAACTTTAATAGTTTGTCTGGAAATCAGCTGGTACAGAATGCCTCTATTTGTTTATGAGCTGTTGGGAACAGTTTTGAAACATCTGCATTGACTGCCAGTTTGTTTCCAAGCCTACTGCAAAGTGCTGGTTTTGACTTTCAAATCTCCACATTGCCCAAGCCTTGGCTATCTCGGGACACACATTCTCTCTCTCCAACAACAGGCACCTACACTGGATTCTCACATCTGCTGACCAGGCTCCACTCCATTTCATAGGCTGCTCCCTTGAAATGCTCATTCAATACAGTAATTAACTTGTGCCGCATTTGTGTATCTTCTCTTACTCTTTTTTGAAAGGTAATTTGGAATGTTCTAAATACCTTCCCCATACAAAGGAGAGGTAAAGGGAATCCCAATGTTGCTGTCCAGATGCATAAACAGATTGTTCAAAAGGAGATTCTACACCTAGGCCTTAGAGCTCTTCTCAGTTTTCATGCCAGTGATAGCTAGTTTCGCAAAAACTGTTTGTCTTCTTGCAATGGAGTACAGCAGTACAGCAAGTTCCAAAGTAATAGAGATGATATGAAAGAAAGTGATCTAAATTTAACTTTTGCTATACCTCTACTTTAAAAGTTCAGCGATCTTTTTTGTGCTTCTCTTAAATCAGCAGCTGTTCTCGCCTGTCACATGTCAGCCTAGAAGCCTCACCACTCCCCCATGTCAGGACACATTGCATACATATTTACCAGACTGGGAAGTTTCCCTTTCCTTCTTTCTTTCTTTCTTTTTTTCTTTCTTTCTGTTTGTCTATTGCAGATCTCTTTAAAAATCAATAGTTCAACTAAGTTGCAAAAAAAAAAGTTGCGTAAGAACTCCAAGAAGTTCATCTACCATAAAAAGGTGGTCTCCTGAAAGTTACTGGAAATTCAGTTACACAGCTTAGTCAATACTGAAAAGGGGAAGAAAACTTATTCCAAAGCACATCCTAGTGCTGATGTCTTAATGATGGTTTAAGGGCCACAGGCTCCCCCTTCTCTCACAAATCTCTTCCTCCACTCCGTGCCCCCCAATTTCTCACCCCTCCTCTCCATTCTTTTTATTTCTCTGCATCTTCCCCCCCCAAAAAAAACCCATTATCTCTATGCCTCCCTGCTGAGTACAGAGGCAACAGTAACAAAGCTTTCCTTCTTTTACCACTTCTCATATAAAGACATATGAAGGCAGAAAGGTATTTTTTACTGAGTAAAATCATTGCTCCATCTAGCTTAGTATGATCTGGGGTTCCCAACCTTTTTAGGCCTGCAGGCACATTTGGAAATCTTAGAAACTGTCATGGGCACCACAAATGCACCCATTTCACAGGAGAAACACAACGATGCTCAAAACCTGCATCAAAAGCAGAGGAAAGACCTACATACACCCCAAAACAAACTAAATACACAACCACAAAAAGGCAACACCCCCTTCCAATCAAACATCCCCTCAAAACCAACAACAACACTCTGAGAAACAACCTCAGCTAACTTTGTTTTAATTGGAAAGGGTAGGGAGTTTTGGCAGGTGCAAAGGAGGTGCATGAAAAGCTCAGGTATGGGGGAATCTAGCACTGACTGTAAACTTAAAACACATTTTGTTAAGTATTTCTGCATGAAGAAGACAAGAGGCAGAAGGCATAATGCTACATAACTGGACTGTCAGCAATAGATGTTTTGCTCAAAGTACTAGGACAAGACAAATATACAAAATGCCCAGTATATGCGTACCATCCCTGCCTTTTCTTGTTGGGCTACAGTCATGCTTTATGGTTAGCCATGGAATAGGCTACATTCCTTTATACTAGGAACTTGTGTGCAATTAATGGGCTCATTAGAATCCTAGCACAGAGCGAGAATGTGCACAGACAGATAACAGTGGGCGGCCAGGTAGACATGCTGCTGCTGAAAGCCACAAACTCACTCAACTCACATGATGATCACACACACCATTGTAGGCCATGTCTGGTCAGTAATGAGACAGAAACAGGGAAGCATAGCTTTAATAATTCCTAGCTCTTCCAAAATGGTTACTTGCCAATTGCAGCTCTAACTTCACTCATTGGCCAAAACCCTGTAAGGTGGCGACTACAAACCAGGTTTGCTCACTTCACAGAAACGGGGGTGGGGGGTGGGAGTTCACATTTTGGCTTATATAGTTTGATCTACAGCACGTAACAGCTTTTAAAGCTTTTTTTTTTAATGGCAGCTAAGAGTCTAGAACCCCTAACGGCTTTGCCCCCACCCAAAACACCACCCGACCCTTTCTACCCATCTGTCAGCAGCTCTGGGCCCAGTGGCACTTCACTGTTGCTTTGTGGTGCTAGTGGGGTTTTTTGTTGATTTTTCAAAGTGATCCTTTTTGAATTCCAATGAGAAACCCAGTTGCCTCAGCCTTATCTGTTCAGAGCCTTTCTAATGACACTCACAGCAACAACAAAAAAGGGGAGGAGGAACAGTTATTGCACAATAGGGCATGATTTTTATTCTCCCTTGCATCTTCACTATGAAAATTCCCATAGTGTTTGAAATGCACCCATGGTGAGGAAACGCAGGATCAGGACAATGTACGTAAGAGAGAACGAGATAAAGGCTGGAGCTTGCTTACAATAAAAAGCAAAGGTCAAAGTGAACACTGCCTGCTTGCCTTTGGGCAGAATACCACAAGCACATTTTCTCTCATTTCTCTCAGATCATATTCCCCCCCCTTTCCCCCCCTTCTTTTTCCTGTCTGAAGGAAAAGCGGGAAAAATGCTGAACATAGAAGAATGATGATCGGGGTGGTTGGAGCAAGGAAGCAAACACAAATATCATTTGCTGTGTTCCAAGTTGTATATTTCCATGCCCAGCCACTGTCACCTCTTTGCTGGCAGCTGTTTGTTCCTCCAATAAGCCGCTAGGGATCAGTGACAGGAGATTCACTGCTTGTTCCTCTGACTTGTTCTTGAAAGAGTAGATGCATAGCGGAATTGAGAACATAATGCTGGTAGGAGCACACACACAACCACTTCAAAATGAAGGTAGTTTTTAAAAACTTTAAGCATAATATGTTAGCATGCATGACCAGAAAGCACGAGACTTTTGTTTGTAACTTAGTGCTAGATCTGGGTTGGGTTGGGTGCAAGGGGGAAATTTAGGTTGATTAACTTTGCTGCAACCTGAGGGATGTTCTGATTGGAAGATTTTAAGGTGGAAATGCAAACCGGCACTACTGCAGGCTTACAGAAGGGTTAACAGAGGATTTGGGCTTCACTGCAGGGTTGTAGTAAACTGCTCTCTGCCAGTGCAGAGTTTAAAAAGGAAGAAAATACATGTTTTCACATGAAATAAGAACTGAATTACAAAGAACAGGAATTCCCATTACTACATTTTTTGGAAAGTGGGATGTGGGGCCTAGGACAGAAGTGCACAGGAAGGTGCTCTTCCCTCCCCAGGTTCCAATGAAAAACCACCCTCTTGTCACTATTAGAAAAAAAGCTGCCAAGATCAAGAGAAAATATAGAAACAGGATTTTTTTGTGTGAAAGAGAAATGAGTGGAACACACTTAAGCAAAAAATGTTTTACCGTTGTTTCAGAAAATGTTATGGTTCAAGTTCAGACAATCACTAGAAGAGAGTTTTGTAGCTTTGGGACAGCCACTGAACACAATTCCCTACATGTCACACAATTCCCTATATGCCATTGCTGCTTAAACTAGAAATGTCCCAGACAGGAAGGCACACACAGCAAGGAGGAAACATTATCTTCAAAGTACACAGGACCCAAGTCTTGAGATCAAAGCCAATAGGAACTGACCAAACCTTTCTGTAATGTTCTCTTATGATATACAAACCATTATAAAGTTGTCCCTATCTGCTTATTTAGTGGTCAACCAGCCTGTCAATGCTCTACCAGGTTCAAATTTACAAAAATAATTTGCCTAACTACAGGTAACTTACTAGATAGCTATTAAATCACTGAAGTTCCAAAGTCCCTCACCTGAACGGAGTGCAACATATTAGCCGTGAACAAAGACAATGTCCTGGGTATTCATATTCAGCTAATTACCGGTACATGTCCAAGATACATTGCAAAGATTTTGCAAGAGTGGTATCAGCAAGTGTATTCTTCAGCTGTGAGGAAATTTAAAAGTAGAAAGTCATGGATGGTTTCCAATATTTTGCATCTGAGAGTGTGAAGAAGTGATAGTCTGATATAGTCCAGACCACTTCTTTTTATCAGCCAGCTGTCCCAAGAGAGTACATGAACACCCTTTGATCCACTGCTGTGCAATCCTTAAGCTTTTAAATGTAAAATGCCCTTCTGAAGATCAGGGCCATGCATATATACAGGCAATCTTGCCTACTTTGGTTTTACAAATGCACGGCAAGAAGCCAACAGCTGCTTTCACCAGGAAAAACTCATTCATCCTCATATTAATAACTGTGTACATAGATAGCAAAACATATTTTAACAATTAAAACCACATTAACTAATATCTGTACACTTTAAACAATTTTACTTGCCATCTTTCACAGACATCATACTGCAACTATGAATCCAAACTAGCAAAAATGTCAAAGCTATCATTCATTCTTTCACTATTATTCCACTAATTCTCTTCCTCATAAACCTTAATTCTTAAGACACAAACATATCACATTTTCAACTTAGCAATTCGACATTTGCAGTACAAACTGGCATCTAGTATTTAAGCACCCCTCAGTTCTCCCCAGGGGTGCCAACTTGAATAAAATATTTGGGGGGGTTGGTAAACCCTGTCCTCCATAATTAATCACATGATGCAGTGCACACACTCTATTTGAATGGCAGTGCCCATCGACTTTGGGGGGGCCCAGCCCCCTCAAATATTATAGGAGGGGGCTGAAGCCCCCAAAGCCCCTAGGAGTTGGCTCCTATGGTTCTCCCCATCATTTCCTCTGTATTTATTTTATAAAAATGTTCATAAAATATACCACTATTCATTTTTTAAAAGGAGTGGTTTACAACAGTCATACATAAAACCATATAAAATTATAAAATCAGAGACCAAGTAATAATTATGGAAAGATGTATTCTTAATTTCCTGCATAAGCCAGATAGAATAGAAATGTTTTCAGCAAGTGTTTAAAGGTTGAAACAGAAGGTGCCTTCTGAATTTCTGCTGGCAGAGTATTTCGCAGGAATTCCATCGTAAACTCAATTATCCTAATATGGATCCTTATGTAAGTAAAATGGCACCACACCCACAAAAGAGAATCATTAGCATGCTCAAAGAAACACCAAGATTTTTCAGGAAGAGTTATATAAGCAAATATCCCAAGGTAGTGCACTTTCACATTGTGCACAAGCATTATAAGTGAACCCATCAGAAGGTTTTGTACCATGTAATGTAAGTGATGGAGGCTATATTTTGCATTCACCACAACCACATCCCAAAGCACAGCAACTTACCTACTTTTCTCCATAAGAATGAAAGGCATACATTCATTGCTCTAAGAGAAAGAAAAGAAGTACACCCAGACAACAACAATTGTCATAGTGGCTAAACTGGCTCTTTCTTCCCAACAACACCAGTCAATAAACACCAAGCTTGCTCCATTCTTCATAGCTCATCTCAAATTCCATTTCCTGTTCATGACTGACAGAACATTGGCAACTGACTTCTTTGAATATAGATTTCTGAAAGTATCTAATTGGTTAAAAGGTAAAGGTAAAGGACCCCTGACAGTTAAGTCCAGTCGTGAACAACTCTGGGGTTGCGGCGCTCATCTCGCTTTATAGGCCGAGGGAGCCGACGTTTGTCCGCAGACAGCTTCCGGGTCATGTGGCCAGCATGACTAAGCTGCTTCTGGCAAACCAGAGCAGCGCATGGGAACGCCGTTTACCTTCCCACTGGAGCGGTACCTATTTATTTACTTGCACTTTGACGTGCTTTCGAACTGCTACGTTGACAGGAGCTGGGACAGAGCAACAGGAGCTCACCCTGTCACAGGGATTCAAACTGCCAACCTTCCGATTGGCAAGCCCTATGCTCAGTGGTTTGGACCACAGCACCACCCGTGTCCTGTTATAGCATAAACTATAGTTAGATAGATAACTATAGATAACAATAGTTAGATAGCATAAACTACAGCAGTTCATCTTCATCACATTAATACCACATACAGTCACTACAAAGTTTAAGTATTTTTACTACCAGACAGGAAGAGGGAGTGAGAATAAGAAATCAAACATTATTCTTTACAAACAGGGAGATGCTTTGAGAACTACACGTCAATTTCACAGAAAGAAGTTGATCACATTCAGAAGCGTCCAGGTTCTTTTCAATGACCAAAAGAGCAGTAATATTTACACGACATACGTTCCACATCAATATGCAATATAACTCTCGAAGTGTTCTGACAAATCACAGCTGTGAACAACTCAGTTTTTGGTATCTAAGATTCAGCTAACAAGTAATACCTTCAAGAAGTGAAACCCAACCATGTGCATCTCATAGCTCAGCAGGATGGAAGTAAACATACTTGTTACCTGAAAATTTTAGATCCGCCCTTTCATTTCACAACATCAGATCTGCCAGGAAGGAGGAAGGACCAGGCAGACAGAGAACAGTCAGAATTTCCATGAGTGGGCAGATGTCATTTGATCCTCCCATATAAGAGAACTCCATGTCCATGTTTACAATTTCATTACAGATTCCCCGCATAACTAGCCAGGAGTAAGAAACATGGCCAGAAGTACCCTTTGCCACATTCTTCCGGTAAAGAATAGAAGCGGGTTCAGACTGCAACAGAGAGGCAAATATGATTCTATGGTTCTATATACCGTTATTTTTCCTTGTATAAGACTAGGTTTTTTCCCTTAAAAAATAATGTCAAAAATTAGGGGGTGTCTTATACATGGGGTCACCCCCCATTTTCTTAAATCTGAGTCCCCCAAAATATGGGGACTTATACATGGGAGCGTCTTATAGACAGAAAAATACGGGTACTTGGCAGATATAATTAAATCAGAGATCATTTGTTATAGGTATCCCAGGATGCTATTGAACAGCATAAAGATTAGATACTTCACAAGTGAGGGCATGTAGTGGAATAAGAGTAGGGATTGTTCGGCACTTTAATAATCACAGCAAGTACAAAGGACATGTCATTCCCAACTGTGAGCTGCAAGGATTTGCACTTGACTCCTTACTCAATCTGTTAATAAAAAGTTAAGCAACTTGCAACGCACATGCAGTTTGAATTTCCTTTACCTTAGGAAAAAGCATGGGGCTGCATGACATGCTCTCCTTGCTCTTTTCCTACCCTGCACAATGTAAATAGGAGAGGCCATCAAGGCATGCAGAGACGGTTATCTCTGCATGTGTTTTGCTGCCTTTCTTCCAAGCCTTTCTTTTTACTACTGTACCTTTAAGAATGCAGTGTCAGTTTCACCATGTCTTCTAATAACATCCTATTCATTTTGGTCACCCTTTTGGTAGCTGGTTATTAAAAATGAAAGGTTAAGGTAGTCAAACCAGCTTTGTATTAAGACACCACTGGAGAACCTGCAGCCCTCCAGGTGTTTTTGGACTACAACTTCTATCATCCCTGACCACTGGCCATGCTGGCTAGGGCAGATGGGAGTTGGCAGTCCAAGACCTGGAGAGCCATAGGTTTCCCAGTGCTGTTTTAGGAAGAAAACTTGTTCTTAATAGAAAGCAGCAAAATTAGGGTGCCATATTTCAAAAAGTGAAAATCCGGACAGAAAAGTTGTTGACACTGCTGACATGGGCTGCCATACACCTGAAATTTCCCATACATTTAGCTGTACTGCTTGCAGGTGCAGTATTCCAGATATGTCTGGAAAATTCGGGACATATGGCAACCCTAGTCAAAATGAACAGCAAATACTGTAGTCAAAATGCTTTCCCCCTTCCCCTGTCTCAACTTTTTTAGCTATAGCAATTTGTCCTGGGCCTTAAAAATGTCCAGAATGAAGATAAAAACAGCTTGATGAGGTTGTGTCAGTCCAACATAAATACAAATATAACACTATCAGTTTAAGTAAACTTGCTCTCATTCCATGGCCTAATTTAACCTGTTGGTTTAAAGTCTCTCTCTCTTTTATAATTGTAGAACCTGATGAGCTAAGAAATTTATTTTTCTGATGGGCCTTCAGGATCAAGTTACACATGAGCTGCTGTGAGGAAAAAGATTTTTCCACTCTTGATTTTATTACTACTTTATGCAAGACATACCACATGCTGTCCAATCCCTGACCATACAAATTGTAGATCTTAAAAGCACTGTGGGATGCTTATTTTTGTTTACAGTAGAGCACTGTGTCCCTGGGACCCTTCCAGACATGTAAAAGTTCTCTCTCTATAAAATCCAGCTTGCTACACTGAAGTATATGCAGCATATCTGCTAAGGGGTGTCTATCCCACAAAATCAATCTACTGTACCTTCAAATCTGTTTAAATTGCCATGTCTGCTAGTCAAAGAATCCTGAGAACTTTAGTTTTGTGAACAGGGCAGGAGTCTTTAGCAAAGAAATCCCGCACCTATTTTAAGTTTTACTGTTTCTCAGTCTAGAAGTACTCAGAAGCAAACTTTTCACAATTCAGTGTGCCTTCAAGTGACCTCTATTTCATCCAGATCAAGACTGTTTAAGCAAGGCAAAGTACAAGGCCAGTAGACCTGTACTCTGTACTTTGTACATCTGGGCCTTGCTTCAACCCACAGTTAAGCTCATGTCTTGGGGAAATC
This sequence comes from Lacerta agilis, assembly GCF_009819535.1. Lineage (NCBI taxonomy): Eukaryota > Metazoa > Chordata > Lepidosauria > Squamata > Lacertidae > Lacerta > Lacerta agilis. The sequence continues at coordinate 52,800,274 of NC_046316.1, forward strand.
AAACTGAAGCAGCTGTTGCAATATGAAAAACTGAAAAACACTCATTTATCTTGCATATTAGTAAAATGAAACAGAACAGATTTCTTAACACTAGAGCTTGAACAGCCTTATTCCAAGCCGAACTTCCCTCAGCCAGGTAGTCTAGAAAACTCTGTTTCTATAATTCATAAGGTTGTATGTACAGAATCTTGCAAATTACTTTGTTTTACATCCCACCCTTCAATATGTCCTCAAATTCTTTCCCACAGATCCCTGACCTTCTACAACATACCAACTTCCCTTCTACAATATACCAAATCCAAATCTTTCCCCTAATCCCAGACCAAATTGTAAATTCTGAACAAGTCCCAAATTGTACAAGCAGAATGAATAATCCAAATGAAGCAAGTCTGTCCAGAGTTTGAGACTGTGAGGCACAGAATGACAGAACTCCTGATCTCAGCAGCCCTACAGCAACAACAATCAGTAGTACTAGCATTTAATCTCAATCTGTAATCAAAGAGAACAAAGCACTGAGATACTATGGACTAAACATAAAAACACTTTAGTCACACTCCAGAACAGCAGAATATTAATAGACACCTGTAGTAGTAAACATTATGGATGATTTCAAAACCACTGTTCACATGAATCAAGTCTTTTGTAATGCTGCTATAAAATCATGAGAGATACCCCATTACACCAGAATGGGAGACTATATAAAAATGAATTTCCAATAAATATAATTCTGCAAATACATGTGGTGAAAGAGATACACAATGTGGTGATATCTATTACTCCAGGACCCATATACAGTACATTATGGGAACATTCTGCAATATAAGACACAGCAGCATGATTACCATCTCAGCATTCTTATTTTTTATGTCAGTTGATACTATACATCAGGGGTCCCCAAACTAAGGCCCGGGGGCCAGATGCGGCCCAATCGCCTTCTAAATCCGGTCCGCGGATGGTCCGGGAATCAGCATATTTTTACATGAGTAGAATGTGTCCTTTTATTTAAAATGCATCACTGGGTTATTTGTGTGGCCTGCCTGGTGTCTTGACATGAGTAGAATGTGTGCTTTTATTTAAAATGCATCTCTGGGTTATTTGTGGGGCCTGGGTGGTGTTTTTACATGAGTAGAATGTGTGCTTTTATTTAAAATACATCTCTGGGTTATTTGTGGGGCATAGGAATTCATTCATATTTTTTTTCCAAAATATAGTCCGGCCCCCCACACGGTCTGGGGGACAGTGGACCGGCCCCCTGCTGAAAAAGTTTGCTGACCCCTGCTAAACATGAACCATTGTCTGCAGCACATAAACCCATTTGAGCATCCAAGTTTGGTATTGGGTCGAACTGGTTTTGCAGGCTTTCACGGCACACCCTTGAAAAAGTTGAAAGTAGGTCCCAGAAGCATGACCAGCTGCAAGTGTCTTTATATTTGAGTGTGATTGTCACAGACATACACTGGAGAGTGCTCATGAGAAATAGCACGATCCAACTGCTAGAGCAGCTATGAAACTAATAAACACACACACACACACACACACACACACACACACAAAACAGACTTTCCTTAAATGACAGTAAATACACCTGCACTTATGCAGCTTTAAAAAAAATTAAAAGTGAAAAAATTCCTTTTGCATGAAGCTACTTGCAATACTATATGGATAATTTCAACACCACATTGATTTGTTTGGGAGTAACTAGTGACTAGAGGAAACTTTCTAAGAGGAAGCAAACAGGCCTTTCCCCATGCCTTCCTTATCTTCCCTTTTCTTCCATTAAACAACTTGTTCAGTTTTCAAGATACTAATGCTGGACTAGGATTAGTGCCACAATAGGAATAAAGATGGTGTGCCTAGAATCCACTCAAGCCTCTTTGGCACCAGGCAAAGACTTTTCTGTATCTTATATTTATTAAATTTATTTACCATCCTTCATCCGAAGATCTCAGGGCGGTTAACAAGATGAAAATACAATATAGAAAAACAAAATAAATAGTTATAACAGAAACAAAATAATAACCCCCTGATCCTACAACCACATTTAAAAGGCGCCTGCTGTGATGCTGTGTCTGGTTAATCTGCTGTTCTCATAGGATTTGCACTGAGAACAGCAACACTGAAGGGTAGGTTACAATGGTCCCTCCGGTTACCAACTTAATTCGTTCCAGAGGTCCGTTCTTAAGCCGAAACCGTTCTTAACATGAGGCGCGCTTTTGCTAATGGCATCTCCCGCCAGCGCGCAACTTCCGCTCGCATCCCGGGGCAAAGTTCACAACCAGGAGCATCTACTTCCGGGTTAGCGGAGCTCGTAACCCGAAGCGTTCGCAAGGGGTATGATACGTAACACGAGGTTCCACTGTATAATTTTCCTCAGTAAATGGCGGCTAGTCTCATTGCTTCTCAGAAAGCAACTTCCCCAACATCAGACAAAACTACTACATTCAGCATTCAGTTTGAGGTAAGAATGCCACCTGCCGGTTCCTGGTGCTTCAAGATTGACTTGTTTTGACCCTACTTTGGCTCACAAGATGAGGCATGATCAAAAGAACTGGAAACTATTGCTGCTAGTCAAAGGAAGGGAGGATTATCTTGGCTGGAATGCAGGCTTACATAAAAGTTAAAATGTTGAATTCTTAAGTTACTGATAACGACTTATCCGAAAACCGCATTAGTTATAGGTGAATTAACTCCAACACAAGATGTTTGGAGAAATCGGGTCCTCCATTAAAGAGGGCACATGCTGCGGTGCGATCTGGCCACCTGACCCAGTGTTGTGGGTGGGTAATCCTGGAACAGCCACAACCCCTGATAGGTGGGTCCCGCGATGTTTGGGCGCAATCTGATCAATGGGGTGCCTCAGAAAAAGAGCAACGCGGGATCTATATAACCCATGAGAGGCTTACGAGCTTCCTCTTTGGGGCTATTGCATCGGAAAACCCACACAACTCTCCCTATATTTAGGGCTTGCGCTTGACCTTGCTATGCTGTCGTGTGTCACCTGCTTTGGGGGCAGGGGCATGGTAGGAATTTTCCCCATTTGGCTGATTGGCTGGTGCCATTTGGGTTTCGCCTGCCACGTAGCAAATTGTCATAACTTGTAAGGTTGCGGATAGGCTCTGGTTCAGGTGATAGGCGTGGCACATGACGTGGCCACGCCTTTGCAATGAAGAGTATTCCGGTAAAGGAATCCAGGGACTCACTGGTTTGGCGAACCCCAAAAGGGGTTTGGCCCGTGCCCGAGTCCAGGGGACATCAGGGTGGCTGATTGGCGCTCCCTCCATCAGCTGTCCCTGGTGTTCATCCTTTGGCTGTCCTATGAATGTGGCTCTGGGACAGCGCTGCCTGCATGAGTGCAGGGAGCTAGTCAAACCAGAACCTATGCAACCACTCACTTGATTGTAATCAATAAAGTTGTGGCCTAAATTTCTGCCAAAAACCAAACCAAATATCTGACTCCTGTGTGAATCTATTTATGGGAAAGGTAAAAGGTCTAAACACGCAAAGATCAAGAGAAAGGGGAATACCCAATTAACACAAATGCTTTATTTTACGACCATGAGAAAAAAACATAAAGGCATTTAGTTTTTGCAAAATCATACTACAAGGAAACAGGTAAAGATGGACTGAGCCAAAATGTCATGGAATTACCACATACAGAACTCGTAATAAGTTTTGAAATTAGTGCCCCAGAGCTTTCATCAACCCTACATGCAAGAATGCAAAAGCAGACAGAAGAAGATGCTATAGTCACAAACTTAAACAAGCCTCTATGACGTAATTTGAAAGATTTTCAAGTATCTTACTTTGTCTTACTCACCATGAGACCTTACTATGCATTGAAGATGTTTGATGAGCTCTGCTCCTCCAGGCCAAATTGCTCTTAGAAAGCTGCAGAAAGGGGCCAAAGTTTCACATACATCTGGCACATCCACCAAGAGTTCATGGCAACTGCTGCTGGTCAGCACATGCACACTACAAGAAAGGTAGTTGCTACTAGGCTAAGGCTCAAGTTTCCATATTAGAACATCAGTTGTCCTCCCAAGCCATTCCTGAGGAAGTAGCACTCAGTCAGTACTATGAATTGCTGCCACACGGCAATCCAGTCTTATTGAGGTTATGGAAAGTTGTGTTTTACATGCTCCTCTTTTCTCCAAGAAACACATTAAAGAGCATATTTTCCTCCATCATCATATCCAGCATGGAACATAGTTTTGTGGTGTTACCCACTATAAAATCCCAATCTCCATGCATTCCTTTTCCCATTTACACTACCTATTACAATGTTTTTTGTCAATACTTAACCAACATATCCCAAACTTTTTTTCTGTTTACAAATTCATAATCAGATTAAAACACATAATTTCTTTATACCTCCTTAGAACTGTATGAAATCAGTAGTTTCCTCTGCATTGTTCTAATATCATCCATAGCTGAAGCATTCCTTCTGAATCCAGCTTACGCTACTCGCAACACTTATTTTTTGCCGTAAGGTAAAGGGACCCCTGACCATTAGGTCCAGTCGCAGACGACTCTGGGGTTGCAGTGCTCATCTTGATTTATTGGCCGAGGGAGCCGGCGTACAGCTTCCAGGTCATGTGGCGAGCATGACTAAGCCGCTTCTGGCGAAACAGAGCAGCGCACGGAAACGCTGTTTACCTTCCCACCAGAGTGGTACCTATTTATCTACTTGTACTTTGACGTGCTTTTGAACCGCTAGGTTGGCAGGAGCAGGGACCGAGCAACGGCAGCTCAGCCCGTCGCAGAGATTCAAACTGCCAACCTTTTGATCGGCAAGCCCTTGGCTCTGTGGTTTCACCCACAGCGCCACCCGCATCCCATTTATTGCCTTACTAAGGTCTTATTTATTGCAATACTAAGGTCATCTACTTAAACTGCACCGACCTCCATAAAAAAGGCACATGGAACAAAAGGCAAATAAATTTGAATCAAACCTAACACATGTTGCTCTTTGTGCTTGCAGATTTGCACTTCCAGATAATCTAAAGAGTCTGACGGCCATACATCTCCACATCAACTGCAGTTTCCATTACAATGGCAAAACCAAGTTCAGAAAGTATCAAAAGTTGAACTAGGGTAGATTCTGGCTCTTTAGAATGAATGTGAAGTAGTCTCTTTCAACAGTATATTCTATGAGGCTTGAAACCCTGCAGTTGACATGTTCAAGCACCATTTGAAAATTATATTTACCCAGGTTTTTAATCTGACATCTGTTTTACATTGAGGTACAGTGCACACACCACTTTTTAGTACTGTACAATGTAATGATTTTACAGTTATGTTTAATTTAGATGCTTGTTTTAATGATTTACTACATAAAGGCACCTTCTGCTCCAGATTGGAATAAGGGTTGGGTACAAAAACATCGAAATAATAATAACTATTATTATTACAAATGAAATTTCAGTTCCAGCATGTGAAATTTAGCTACATGCACAAACAAGAACAATCTCTATGCCTCCCTAGGGCCTTTGCTTCTCTGTCCACACCTTTTATTTATCTATCTAATAAAATTTATATACTGCTTAATTGTATATGAAACCTCCAAGCAATTTACAAAAAAATATAAAATATACATTTTGTTGTTTTTTGTTCTGTTTTATGGTATATTCATTTGTGTTTTTAACAGTGTTGTAAGTCAGTTAGAGACCTTTGGGTAACAAGTGACTAACATCTAAAAGAAAAAGAAAAATAATTTTTTATTATTATTAATAAAACTCAAAGTTCAGAGCAAGTTTAAAGAATTTGAAAATGAGTAAAATCGGCAGTTAAAATTATACATTAAAAGCTAAAATTACAGACTTAAATACAGGTTAACTTCACCTGTCTGGCTCGACTTCCCTAAACAGGAGAGTTTTTAGCACATGCTGAAAAGAATACAGTGAAGGTATGTGCCTAATGTCAATGGACAGGGAATTCCAGAGTGCAAGAGCTGCCACAGTAAAATATCAATTATTTACAGGTGTAGAACAAACATAATGTGGCACTTGCAAAAGTACAGGTTCCATGGATTGAAGTGGCTGAGTGGGTATATATGGTGTAAGGATATCCTTCAAGTAAACTGGCCTCAAGCTGTTAAAGTTTCCTACCAACAACACAGAACTCCTATGTTTCTCTCCCATCCATTCATCCTTCATCACATACCTCAATGGAAGCTCTATCTACCCCACCATATTCCTGCCTCTAGGAATATGTCCCTGCTTTGGCTCTCCGGCTTCCTACACCCTCCAACTATACTGACTTGAGCATCCTGTCTTTGTTCCCAAATTGTTAGCAACAGGACAGACCCCAGCATAAGTCCTGTGTGAATGTTTTTTAAGGCACTTCTCTCACAAAAGTTATAGTGTTTGGCAGTGGGCTGTCTCTCTTCCCCCTCAGCAGTAAACCTTTGCAAATGTTTTACGGCATCATAACAAACATCCAAGAGTGATTATTCAGGACAGGCAGTTTTCAGTCTGTTACCTAGAGTCTACTGTATGTATTTCATCCAAAAGACTCAAGGCTCTAAACATTCCCCTCTAACCTAAGTTCCAACAAACTAAAACAGCAATTCAAAACAAGAACCTACATGTTGGGAAGACTCTACAAATGTGATTGTTAGAATGTCAGCTTATGCAAAGGCCTGCATTACTTTTAATTTTTATACAGTATTTAGCGATTTTAGGTGCTTTGTAAATAATAAAACAACATGGCAGATGTCTGTGCTCAAGTACTGTAATGGCATGATGCGCAGCAAAGGTGTTAAGCTCCTAAAACAAAGAACCTCAAATATCTAACTGGTCAAGAATAACAACATGCAATCATCCTTCCTAGAAGCTGCCCTCCTCTCTGTATCCCTCATATAGCATCTAGGACAATCTCTCCAGGAATACCTTGTGACCCTTCATTGCTTCCAGAATATAGCAATATAACACACACACAAGAGTATATGAGATCCCAGTTCACTTCAGTCTAAGCATGTGGAAGAGAATGGAGAACAAGTGAAACTTCTGTTATGATTAAAATGGAAAACTTTACAATAAGGGGGCAGTTTTAACCCTGGAATACCCTCTCTCAATAAAATCCACCAAGCACCACTTCTTACTTTTAGGCATCTGTTCAAGACTTTCTTGTATCAACAGGTCTCTTCAGTTGATGGATTTTAAGAGATTGGCCCGTTCTTTACGACGTTTCTGTTTTTATATTTTCCATATCTTGACTGTGATTTAATATTAGTTGGACAATGCTTAGATGCTTTCTATAGGATTTTGTGGTTTATAAATATTTTTTATAAATAAACTTTATCTCCACTCAATTTTATCTAAGATCCTCTTCCTTGAGTCACTAGCAATGTGGTTCATCAGTCACCATTTGACCACTAATAGACAGTAATTAGGAATTGGGCAAGGATGCAAAGAAGAAATCAACTGCCATGGAAGGATCATTTGTTAGTGGGTGGCACCTACCTCTATTATTCATTCCATCCCAAATAATTTAGAGCAGATATGGGGGACCTTTGGCCCTCTTGATGTTGATGAACTACAACTCCCATCAGCCCCAGCAAGCAACGCCAGTCGCCAGGAGTGATGAAAGCTGTGATAGAATCAGAGTTGGAAGGGACCACAAGGGTCATCTAGTCCAACCACTGCAAAGCAGGAATCTTTTTGCCCAACATACGATCTTGAACCCACAACCCTGAGATTAAGAGTCTCATGCTCTATCAATCGAGCTATCCTCTGTGGTAGTTCAGCAACATCTGGTTGCCCAAATGTTTCTCACAGTTGCCTTAAAGATATATAATAGAATCATAGTTGTAGTATTGCAAGGGACCCCAGAGGTCATCTAGTCCAACTCCTGGCAATACATGACAGATGGCCATCCAGCCTCTGCTTAAAAGGAGGAAGGAGAGTCCACCACCTCTCGTGGGAATCTGTTCCACTGTCAAACAGCTCTTACTGCCAGAAATTTCTTCCTAATATTTAGTCGGAAACTCCTTTATTGTAAATTGAATCCACTGGTTTGAATACCACCCCCCCCCCCAGAGCAGAAGAAAACAAGCTTGCTTCATCTTCCATATGATATATTTGAAGATGGCTATCACATATCCTCTCAGCCTCCTTTTTACCAGGTTAAACATATCCAACTCCCTCAACCATTCCTAAGGCTTTGTTTCCAGACCCTTTATCGTCTTGGCTGCCCTCCTATGCACACATTGCAACTTGTCAATATCTTTCTTAAATTGTGGTGCCCAGAACTGGACACAGCACTTCAGGTGTGGTCTGACCAAGGCAGACTAGAGCGAGACTATTACTTCTCTTCATCAGGACATACATATATGCCTTCCACATACATTAGCAAAATCTGTAAGGTTTGTAATGCCCCAAAAGTTTATGGCATAAACTATTTGTTCACTGAAACTGAAAAGACAGAATGGTAAAAGCATGTTCAAGCAAATTTAAACCCAGTATGTTTATGCAAATACAGGAAGTCAGCACAAAAAGAAAACACATAAACTGTACAACATTCCCATATGGTTGATGGAATTAACAAAAGCAAATAAAGCTGAACAGGCCTTGCTCCTATGACTATCAATCCCCTTACCTCTTTGATATGGCAAAGATTACAATTCAGCTCCCCATAAGAGGTCCAGATACAAAATACAGTAAATGCCTCTTCCACAAACCACCTTCCTGTTTCAGTTTTTTGAACTTTCACTAATGATGCCAAGCATTCTCCTCCTTTTCCAAAAAAGTTCCACTCCTTCCCAGAGATATGTTTGCAAAAAAGACCACTCTGTGGTATATTCAAAACCAGTTTATTACATATGAAAACAAAAGATTACATATGAAAACAAAAAAAGGGCAAAAGAAACTACAGTACTTCAACAAGTAACATGCAAAAAAAAAAAATATCCTAAAGCAGGGGAACAACATAAACTGCATTTAGCAGAATATAGGAGAAACACTAAAACAATATTTGGGACAAATTACCCTTTGTGCGATAATCATTTTAGACCACGAGAGAGCACTCATTAAAAATTTGGACACTCATTATATAGCCTCTAATTCTGTGTCCTAGACTTTAAGTTTAGCGACCTTAAGGTCAGAGATAAAATGCCTAGGGAGAACACAATGTTCGACCACTAGTTTCTGTAGGTTTCCATTTACAAAGTTTGAGTTGCATCCATTCATTCTTCCGGGAAGAAACTACAGTATCCTGTTTGGCTTACATACTTGATACATCTGATGAAAACTCTTATCTATTGCTGTTTTAAAAGATGCCACTATATATTTGGCTACCACACATGTAAACAATTAACATTCTGGAATTAGGACTGCCTCACACATGACACTTTCCTTACTCAGGACCACTTTTCATGCCTTACTTTATACTCAACCACACAGAATACACACCACCTTAAGGACACCTGTCTATTACCTGCAGGTTAGCCCTTCAAAATTATCAGTAGGATCAGCTGATTAGCAACTGAGCCTTCCTTGCACCCTATAGCGGCAAGCAGTGCTATCTATGCCTGTACATCCTTCACAAGTGTGTGTGTGTGTGTGTGTGTGTGTGTGTTTTGTATATACAGGTATGTGAACCGAAGTGCAAAACACCACATAATATAAACAGCCCACAGAGTGCCAGAGTGTGAACCCTAGTTGCACTCGTACACTCAGGGAAGCAAATGTATGAAATCAGGAATGACAACTTAACATGCACATTTCGTTTTCCCCAGGAGAGGCTTAATGTGCCAGACATTTTCTACTGCGAGAAGCACGACATCCCAAAGATTACACCCTTTGCCACAACAAATGACCCCACCAGCCTTTCCCAACACGGATGCCCCTTCATCTCCCTCAAGCCCTCCGTTTTGCGCTCCCTTCGCCTCGCGGGCCTTTCTGAGCAGCTGACCCCCCGCACCTACCCTCAAGCCCTCCCCGCAAAACGCTCCCGCAGCGGAGGCAGAGGCCTCTCTGCTGCTCCTTCCGCAACCCCCCTTGGGCTTCCACGCCCTGCCCTTCACACGCCTCACCTCAGAGGCCCGAACCCCGGAGTCCTTCCTCCCCCCCCCCTTTGGCCCCTCCTCCCCACCCCTTCCTTCCTACCTGCGCGGGCTCCACGCTGGCCGGGAGCCCCTCGGGCAAGGCCTGGAAGAGGAGCAGAGCCATTGCACCGAGGAGCCTCCTCTCCATCCCCCCACCCCACCCCCCGCTCCCCAGCTCACTTCACCCGGCGACTGTGAAGTCTGACCCGTGAACTGGTGTACCCCGGGAGGCTTACCCCGCCCACGGCATGCTCCCCATTGGGCAGGAGGAGGGACTTCTTTTCTTTCATTGGGCGTCTCCGCTGCTCTTTAAAAGACCGCCTCAGAAGCAGAAGACATGAGGCGTAGGTTCCGCCCTCTTGGGCGTCGGCCAATGAAAGGAGCGGCGAGGCGGCCATGTTAAGTGTGGCGGAAACTGTTGGACAAAGCGAGAGAATCCGCCAACTATCAAAAACATTTAAAGGGGCAGCAGATTGAAAGCTCAGGAGGAGAGGAGCGTGCAGGGTCCTTTTGTGGGGTTCCGCCTTCCGCCACCGCGGCGGGATCTTTTGATAGGTCCAGGACCATCAGACATAATTAGCTTTATTAGTAAAGGATAGGCAAGATTAAAAAGGCAATTGCTCTAGACTAGAGTAAGATGGGAAAAGGGTAAAAGGCGGATCTAGACGGATCCTCATGAATTCATATGATTTTTTCATTCAAATGAAAAAAAAACACAATGATACTGTAGACCACATCTCAGTCTATATGTAGCATCAAAAAAATCATGCACCCACTGTTTTGTGGGGCCACAATGGTGCAAAAACTTGTTTAAAAAACACGGATCCTCATGGATCCTCATGATTTCTGCATTGGGACACCCCAAACTCACCGTCAAATCACATATCATGTCCAGGGGCACAGCCTGCACCACAAAAATCTGGGATCCATGGCTTCCTCGCGACAATATGGCGCAAAAACTTGGTTTTGAAGCACGGATCCTCACGGATCCGCACCCTTTTTGCATTGGGCCACCCCTAACTAACCGTCAAATCACACATAATGTCCAGGGGCACAGCCTGCACCACAAAAAACACGGGTCCACCGCTTCCTGGCGACACCACGGCCCAAAAACGGGGTTCTGAAGCACGGATCCTCACGGATCCGCACCCTTTTTGCACTGCGCCACATCAAACTCACCGGCAAATCACGCATCATAGCCAGGGGCACAGCTTGCACCACAAAAAACACGGATCCAACGCTTCCTGGCGACACCACGGCCCAAAAACGGGGTTCTGCACCACAAAAACATAGATCCGAGGCATGGATCCACATGAATTCATATGATTTTTATATTGAAACAAAATAAAACCACCATGATACTCTACACCAAATACTAATCTATAGGCAGGACCAAAAAAATCACGTTTCCACTATTCCGTGAGGCCGCAATGGCGCAAAAACATGGTTCTGAAGCGCGGATCCTCACGGATCCTCACCCTTTTTGCACTGGGCCACATCAAACTCAACGGCAAATGACACAACATAGCCAGGGGCACAGCCTGCACCACAAAAAACACGGATCCACCGCTTCCTGGCGACACCACGGCCCAAAAACGGGGTTCTGAAGCACGGATCCTCATGGATCCGCACCCTTTTTGCACTGCGCCACATCAAACTCACCGGCAAATCACACATCATAGCCAGGGGCACAGCTTGCACCACAAAAAACACGGATCCAACGCTTCCTGGCGACACCACGGCCCAAAAACGGGGTTCTGCACCACAAAAATATAGATCCGAGGCATGGATCCACAGGAATTCATATGATTTTTATATTGAAACAAAATAAAACCACCATGATACTCTACACCAAATACTAATCTATAGGCAGGACCAAAAAAATCACGTTTCCACTATTCCGTGAGGCTGCAATGGCGCAAAAACATGGTTCTGAAGTGCGGATCCTAACGAATCCGCACCCTTTTGCACTGCGCCACATCAAACTCACCGGCAAATCACACATCATAGCCAGAGGCACAGCCTGCACCACAAAAAACACGGGTCCACCGCTTCCTGGCGACACCACGGCCCAAAAACGGGGTTCTGAAGCGCGGATCCTCACGAATCCGCACCCCTTTTGCACTGCGCCACATCAAACTCACCGGCAAGTCACACAACATAGCCAGGGGCACAGCCTGCACCACAAACATCATGGATTCACCGCTTCCTGGCAACACTAGGGCCCAAAAACGTGGTTCTGAAGCACGGATCCTCATGGATCCGCACCCTTTTTGCACTGCGCCACATCAAACTCACCGGCAAATCACACATCATAGCCAGGGGCACAGCCTGCACCACAAACATCATGGATCCACCGCTTCCTGGCGACACCACGGCCCAAAAACGGGGTTCTGAAGCACGGATCCTCATGGATCCGCACCCTTTTTGCACTGCGCCACATCAAACTCAACGGCAAATGACACAACATAGCCAGGGGCACAGCCTGCACCACAAAAAACACGGATCCACCGCTTCCTGGCGACACCACGGCCCAAAAACGGGGTTCTGAAGCACGGATCCTCATGGATCCGCACCCTTTTTGCACTGCGCCACATCAAACTCACCGGCAAATCACACATCATAGCCAGGGGCACAGCTTGCACCACAAAAAACACGGATCCAACGCTTCCTGGCGACACCACGGCCCAAAAACGGGGTTCTGCACCACAAAAATATAGATCCGAGGCATGGATCCACATGAATTCATATGATTTTTATATTGAAACAAAATAAAACCACCATGATACTCTACACCAAATACTAATCTATAGGCAGGACCAAAAAAATCACGTTTCCACTATTCCGTGAGGCTGCAATGGCGCAAAAACATGGTTCTGAAGTGCGGATCCTCACGAATCCGCACCCTTTTGCACTGCGCCACATCAAACTCACCGGCAAATCACACATCATAGCCAGGGGCACAGCCTGCACCACAAAAAACACGGGTCCACCGCTTCCTGGCCGCACCACGGCCCAAAAACGGGGTTCTGAAGCGCGGATCCTCACGAATCCGCACCCTTTTGCACTGCGCCACATCAAACTCACCGGCAAATCACACATCAAAGCCAGGGGCACAGCCTGCACCACAAACATCATGGATTCACCGCTTCCTGGCAACACTAGGGCCCAAAAACGTGGTTCTGAAGCACGGATCCCCATGGATCCGCACCCTTTTTGCACTGCGCCACATCAAACTCACCGGCAAATCACACATCATAGCCAGGGGCACAGCCTGCACCACAAACATCATGGATCCACCGCTTCCTGGTGACACCATGGCCCAAAAACCGGGTTCTGAAGCGCGGGTCCTTATGGATCCGCACCCTTTTTGTATTGGGCCACCCCTAACTCATTGTCACATCACATATCATATCCAGGGGCACAGCCTGCACCACAGAAAACACGGATCCACAACATCCTGGCGACACCGTGGACCAAAAATGTTTTTTTCAAGCGCGAATCCTCATGGTTTTTGCATTCTGGGACCCCAGATTCACCCTTAATTCAAATATCTTGTACATAACCACAGATCTGACCACAAAAAGCATGGATCTACTGCTTCGTGGTCCTGGCCAGATGCTGCCCTGGATATAATGGCCAATATTTAGGTCTGTGTGCTGGGATGCAGGAAATGGAGTCGGCTGAATCTCAATCCATTAAAGATGGGGGTCCAATGGCTTGGCCGGAATGATTTTGGTTCGGTTTGCCAGCTCCCAGCTCTTGATGATGCACAATAGTCACCTGTACCCGCCATCAGGAGTCTGGGTGTGATCCTGGATGCTTTTGTCTCTATGGAGGCACTGGTCACAAATGTAGCCAAACTGGCATTTTAAAATCTTTACAGGTTAGGCAATTGGTACTGTACCTGTCTCTTTCCAACCTAGCCATGGTGGTCCATGAAGCAGTCACCTGCAGTCTAGACTACTTTAACTTGCTCTACACCTGAGCTGGGGTGGGCGGAGTATAAATGTGATAGATAGATAGATAGATAGATAGATAGATAGATAGATAGATAGATAGACAGATGATAGACAGACAGACAGATAGATAGATAGATACGCAGGGCTACTCTTGAGACTACTCTAGAAACTCCAAATGGTCTAAAATGCAGGTGCATGAGTTCTTACTCGGACTTTGTGGAGAGCCCACATTCAGTTGGTGGTTCATCAGCTGGATTGGCTCCAGGTGGAGTATCAAATCAGGTTCAAGGTTTTGGTGCTAACCTTTAAAGCCTAAACAGTCTGTCACCTTTCTTATCTGTGGGAATTATCTTCCAATACATCCCCCAAAGAGGGTGATGCTTATCTAACAGCAACCTACTGGTGGTCCCTGGCCCAAAACATATCCAGCTGTCCCAACCAGAGCCAGAGCCTTTTTGGTGGAACACTTTGTCTAATGAGACCAGGGCTCAGCGCAATGTATCTCAGTTATCTCACTCGCTGGGTCATCACCTTACAGTGGTGAGTGGGCTTGCACATTCCTATGGCCCTTGTGAGCGAAGCAGGGCCTCCCAAGGCGGTAAGGTCAAAGGGAAGGAGCTAGACAAAGAATGATCCAAGAAGTCCTCAACGGCAGAATAGGCGGGTGTAAACAAGCGGTATGTTACAATGGCTGTGAAGGCAGATGAAGGCTGCAGCAGATAAGATCTACCAGTTTGTCATGACTACTCATGCCATTGGAACAGAGCCCTACTGCAAAGACACTGCGTTGGTCATTGTGCACTGATCTACACACCTAAAACAAATTCACGCACAGGCATCTTCCAAAAACCCAACCCAAACCCCCAAAGTCCCATGGTGATTGGCAAATGGTAACGGGGGCAGGATCATGAAATCTGGAAGCCCCTAGTCATGAACTGGCACATGGGTGGTAGATACAGATTCAGTTGTTCTGACTCAAGGAACGAGGCAGTTGAGCAGCTCTGCAGCTGTATCCATGACTGAGCAGCCCTTTTAGGATCCACTCTGCTCACCCCGAAAAGGGGGAGGGGCTAGGAAAGGTGGCCTAAACATAGTCTGCTTCCCCTTTTCCCTGTCTGGATTACTGCACCCAGTGAGGTCACCACCCAGTGGTCGTAAAAGACAATCCAACTTTGGAACATGGAACATACGGACTTTGTCAGATAATACAAATAACGAGCGTCCTGAATACAGAACTGCCATCATTGCAAGAGAGCTGCAGCGTTTTAACATCAATATTGCAGCGCTTCAAGAGATTCGAAGAGCAGGCGAGAAACAGCTGAAGGAAGAAAAAGGAGGCTACACATTCTTCTGGAAAGGTCTATCTGAACAAAAACATTGAATACATGGGATAGGCTTCGCTATCAAAAACGACCTTGTGAAGCTCCTGTCAGAAGTCCCTACCGGTATTAATGAGCGACTCTCAACCCTTCAAATAAAGCTCACCAAAAACCAACAGGCTACTATTATAAGCGCTCATGCACCAACACTGGATGCTGATGAAGACATGAAATAAATTTTTTTACTCTCAGCTGGATACCATCCTATCAGAGACACCTAAGGAAGATAAAATTATCCTCCTGGGTGATTTTAATGCAAGAGTTGGGCGAGATTTCGATCTGTGGCCTGGGACTATTGGGAAAGAAGGAGTTGGCAACAGCAACCAGAACGGAATTTTACTTTTGATGATATGTGCAGCGCACAACCTTGTTATTACCAACACACTCTTTCGACAGAAAAATAAATTTAAAACTTCATGGAGGCATGAAAGTCTTCTTCACCGTCGCTATCGCCACTTGGTAGGCTTGATGTTGAGCTCTAACCAGTGTCCGGTCCAATTCAGAATGAGTTTTCTGCCACCGGCGCTCTAGCTGTCTCAGCGACCGTTTCCTCACCCTCAGCTCTGGAGAACACCATTGGGCTGTCTGGGCTCCATGCAATTGGAGAGGGCGCCTCAGAACCAGACAGCCCTGGTTAACTCCGCATTCCAGCGAGCCACCAGGAAATCAGATGAAAAGCCCTCAACATGGGATAAAGCATCCCCTACCACTCTCTGGAAACCATTTGGACCCATTAAGTGACAGGGGCGGACCATCCAAATCGGTCCCACCTCCCTGCAGAGGGGAAGGGTTGCGGAGAAGTCCAGTTGCACCAGGAAGTGATCCGACCATGGCACTTCTTTTGTTTTGCTTTTACTTAATGTCAGATCACCAGCATCCATAGAGGTGAGCACCAGATCTAAGGCATGTCCGTGACTATGAGTTGGGCCAAACTTATTCAGGGACAGCTCCATGGAGGCCATGCTTTCCACGAAGTCCCGAGCAGCCCCTTGTAAGGTCGTGTCGGCATGGATGTTAAAATCCCCTAGGACCACCAAACTAGGTGTCTCCAGGAGAACATCCGCCACGACCTGACCTGAAGCAGCTCGGGCAGGGAATCCTTGGTGCAGCGGGGAGGTCGGTACACCAAAAGGAATCCTGTACTGCCCCTATTGCCCAACTTCCAGAACATGCACTCAGAGAACTGGGTATTTCAGGTAGGACACCTGATGCAAGCTAGTGACTTCCTAAAAATCACTGCATACCCCCCCTCCCCACCCACATGACCTGGGTTGCTGTGCATAACAGAAACCTGGTGGACAACCAGATGCTAAGACAGGCCCATCTGCTTCATCCAACCAAATCTCTGTTACACATGCCAGGTGAAGTCCTCCATCCACAATCAAGTCAGGGATGGCAGTGGTCTTATGAATCATTGTCCTAGCATTGCACAGCAGCACCTTCAGGTCGTGTGGGTTTCCCTTGTTGAGCACAAATATAACATTGAATCACAATGGTACAAAAAGCAGAGGTTGGAAGCAGAGGCGTAGCATCCAGGGGCGGCATTGCCGTGGAGGCACCCCCTGGGGGCGGGACATCATGACGCCATGACGTCATGACATCATGATGCATGCGTCAGGACCCGCCGAGCGAACGCTGGCTCCTGGGGCTTCCCTGTCTATGCTGCTTTAAAAATCCGGGCATGCGCAGTCCATCTCAGCCGGCGCTGCTGCTCCAGGGGCAACCCGCTAAGCGAGTGCTGGCTCCTGGAGCTCCCCCGTCCGTGCTGTAGCAACACGGGTGGGGGAGCCCCACAAGCCGCCGATCTCGCAGGGCAGCCCCATAGCGGCAGTGACGGGTGGACCCCGGATGGGCCGCAGGGCAGAGTGGCTTCACTCTGCGGCTTTCTCTGGGCCACCGGCGGGGCGGGGCTGGCCCAAGTGTCACCCCTGCCCTCCCCTGGAATATGGGGCAGACCGCCCCCCGCCGCCCGTCTCTATGCCCCTGGTTGGAAGAGACGACAAGGGCCATCCAGTCCAACCCCCTGCCAAGCAGGATACACCATCAAAGCATTCCTGACAGATGGCTGTCAAGCCTCTGCTTAAAGACCTCCAAAGAAGGAGACTCCACCACACTCCTTGGCAGCGAATTCCACTGTCGAACAGCTCTTAATGTCAGGAAGTTATTCCTAATGTTTAGGTGGAATCTTCTTTCTTGCACTTTGAATCCATTGCCCCGTGTCCGCTTCTCTGGAGCAGCAGAAAACAGCCTTTCACCCTCCTCTATGTGACATCCTTTTATATATTTGAACATGGCTATCACATCACCCCTTAACCTTCTCTTCTCTAGGCCAGCTCCCTAAGCCGTTCCTCATAAGGCATCGTTTCCAAGCCTTTGACCATTTTGGTTGCCCTCATCTGAACACGTTCCAGCTTGTCAGTATCCTTCTTGAACTGTGGTGCCCAGAACTGGACACAGTACTCCAGGTGAGGTCTGACCAGAGCAGAATACAATGGTACTATTACTTCCCTCCCCTTCATGGATCACTGCCTTGTCGTGGTGAAGGGGCTTGAATTACTCAGGGAAGCTATGAGCTATGCCGTGCAGGGCCACCCAAGATGGACAGGTCATAGTGGAGAGTTTGGACCAAACGTGATCCACCTGGAGGAGGAACTGGCAACCCACTCCAGTATCCCTGCCAAGAAAACTCCATGGACAAAGACAACAGGCATATAAAAGATATGACGCTGGAAGATGAGCCCCTCAGGTCGGAAGGCGTCCAACATGCTACTGGGGAAGAGCGGAGGACAAGTACAAGTAGATCCAAAGCAGATGAAGCGGCTGGGCCAAAGCCGAAAGGACACTCAGTTGCGGATATGCCTGGAAGCGAAAGGAAAGTCCAATGCTGTAAAGAAAAGTATTGCATAGGAACCTGGAATGTAAGAACCATGAACCTTGGTAAGCTGGATGTGGTCAAAAATGAGATGGCAAGAATAAACATTGACATCCTAGGCATCAGTGAACTAAAATGGACGGGAATGGGCGAATTCAGTTCAGATGACTATCATATCTACTACTGCGGGCAGGAATCCCGTAAAAGAAATGGAGTGGCCCTCATAGTCAACAAAAGAGTGGCGAAAGCTGTACTGGGATGCAATTTCAAAAATGATAGATTGATCTCGATACGAATCCAAGGCAGTCCTTTTAACATCACAGTAATCCAAGTTTATGCACCAACTTCCAGTGCTGAAGAAACTGAAATTGACCAATTCTATGAAGACTTACAACACCTTATAGAAATGACACCAAAGAAGGATGTTCTTCTCATTATAGGGGATTGGAATGCTAAAGTAGGGAGTCAAGAGATAAAAGGAACAACTGGCAAGTTTGGCCTTGGAGTTCAAAATGAAGCAGGGCAAAGGCTAATAGAGTTCTGTCAGGAGAACAAGCTGGTCATCACAAACACTCTTTTCCAACAACACAAGAGACGACTCTACACATGGACTTCACCAGATGGGCGACATCGAAATCAGATTGATTATATTCTCTGCAGCCAAAGATGGAGAAGCTCTATACACTCAGCAAAAACAAGACCTGGAGCTGACTGTGGCTCTGATCATCAGCTTCTTATAGCAAAATTCCAGCTTAAACTGAAGAAAGTAGGAAAAACCACTGGGCCAGTAAGATACAATCTAAATCAAATTCCTTATGAATACACAGTTGAAGTGAAAAACAGGTTTAAGGACTTAGATTTGGTGGATAGAGTGCCTGAAGAACTGTGGATGGAGGCTCGTAACATTATACAGGAGGCAGCAACGAAAACCATCCCAATGAAAAAGAAATGCAAGAAAGCAAAGTGGCTGTCCAATGAGGCCTTAAAAATAGCGGGGGAGAGAAGGCAAGCAAAATGCGAGGGAGATAGTGAAAGATACAGGAAATTGAATGCAGATTTCCAAAGAATAGCAAGGAGAGACAAGAGGGCCTTTCTAAACGAACAATGCAAAGAAATAGAGGAAAATAACAGAATGGGAAAAACCAGAGATCTGTTCAAGAAAATTGGAGATATGAAAGGAACATTTCGTACAAAGATTACCACAATTAAGGACAAAAGTGGAAAGGACCTAACAGAAGCAGAAGACATCAAGAAGAGGTGGCAAGAATACACAGAGGAACTATACCAGAAAGATATAGAGGTCTCATACACCCCAGGTAGTGTGGTTGCTGACCTTGAGCCAGACATCCTGGAGAGTGAAGTCAAATGGGCCTTAGAAAGCCTTGCTAACAACAAGGCCAGTGGAAGTGATGATATTCCAGCTGAACTATTTAAAATCCTAAAAGATGATGCTGTTAAGGTGCTACACTCAATATGCCAACAAGTTTGGAAAACTCAGCAGTGGCCAGAGGATTGGAGAAGATCAGTTTACATCCCAATCCCAAAGAAGGGCAGTGCCAAAGAATGCTCTAACAACCGCACAATTGCACTCATTTCACACGCTAGCAAGGTTATGCTTAAAATTCTACAAGGCAGGCTTAAGCAGTACGTGGACCGAGAACTCCCAGAAGTGCAAGCTGGATTTCGAAGGGGCAGAGGAACCAGAGACCAAATTGCAAACATGCGCTGGATTATGGAGAAAGCTAGAGAGTTCCAGAAAAACATCTACTTCTGCTTCATTGACTACGCAAAAGCATTTGACTGTGTCGACCACAGCAAACTATGGAAAGTTCTTAAAGAAATGGGAGTGCCGGATCACCTCATCTGTCTCCTGAGAAATCTCTATTTGGGACAAGAAGCTACAGTTAGAACTGGATATGGAATAACTGATTGGTTCAAAATTGGGAAAGGAGTACGACAAGGCTGTATATTGTCTCCCTGCTTATTTAACTTATATGCAGATTTCATCATGCGAAAGGCTGGGCTGGATGAATCCCAAACCGGAATTAAGATTGCCGGAAAAAATATCAACAACCTCAGATATGCTGATGATACTACCTTGATGGCAGAAAGTGAGGAGGAATTAAAGAACCTTTTAATGAGGGTGAAAGAAGAGAGCGCAAAATATGGTCTGAAGCTCAACATCAAAAAAACTAAGATCATGGCCACTGGTCCCATCACCTCCTGGCAAATAGAAGGGGAAGAAATGGAGGCAGTGAGAGATTTCACTTTCTTGGGTTCCATGATCACTGCAGATGGTGACAGCAGTCACGAAATTAGAAGACGCCTGCTTCTTGGGAGAAAAGCAATGACAAACATAGACAGCATCTTAAAAAGCAGAGACATCACCTTGCCGACAAAGGTCCGTATAGTTAAAGCTATGGTTTTCCCAGTAGTAATGTACGGAAGTGAGAGCTGGACCATCAAGAAGGCTGATCGCCGAAGAATTGATGCTTTTGAATTATGGTGCTGGAGGAGACTCTTGAGAGTCCCATGGACTGCAAGAAGATAAAACCTATCCATTCTTAAAGAAATCAGCCCTGAGTGCTCACTAGAAGGACAGATCCTGAAGTTGAGGCTCCAGTACTTGGGCCACCTTATGAGAAGAGAAGACTCCCTAGAAAAGACCCTGATGTTGGGAAAGATGGAGGGCACAAGGAGAAGGGGACGGCAGAGGATGAGATGGTTGGACAGTGTTCTCAAAGCGACTGGCATGAGTTTGGCCAAACTGCGAGAGGCAGTGAAGGATAGGCGTGCGTGGCGTGGTCTGGTCCATGGGGTCACGAAGAGTCGGACACGACTGAACGACTGAACAACAACAACAACAACAACAACAAGCAGATTCATATTTCTCTTCTTCTTTAATACTTCAGCATGAATTTGATCTGTTCTTGAAGACGAACCATGTCTTGGTACAATATATAGTCGTACATTCTCCTCTTGGCTCTAATAAAAACGTTCCAGTGGTCACATTAACAGTGCAGGAGAGGGTATTTTTGTGATTAATGTGGTGCAACATGATTTTTGTGGTGCAGGTTGTGCCCCGGGCTATGATGTGTGATTTTCCGGTGACTTCTGGGTGGCCCAAAACAAAAAGGGTGAGGATCCATGAGGATCCGTGCTTCAGAACCAGGTTTTGGGGCCGTGGTATCACCACGAAGCGGTGGACCCGTGTTTTTTGTGGTGCAGGCTGTGCCCCTGGCTTTGATGTGTGATTTGCCGGTGAGTTTGATGTGGCGCAGTGCAAAAAGGGTGCAGATTCGTGAGGATCCGCGCTTCAGAACCCCGTTTTTGGGCCGTGGTGTCGCCAGGAAGCGGTGGACCCGTGTTTTTTGTGGTGCAGGCTGTGCCCCTGGCTATGATGTGTGACTTTCCGGTGAGTTTGATGTGGCGCAGTGCAAAAGGGTGCAGATTCGTGAGGATCCGCGCTTCAGAACCCCGTTTTTGGGCCGTGGTGTCGCCAGGAAGCGGTGGACCCGTGTTTTTTGTGGTGCAGGCTGTGCCCCTGGCTATGATGTGTGATTTGCCTGTGAGTTTGATGTGGCGCAGTGCAAAAGGGTGCGGATTCGTGAGGATCCGCGCTTCAGAACCCCGTTTTTGGGCCGTGGTGTCGCCAGGAAGCGGTGGACCCGTGTTTTTTGTGGTGCAGGCTGTGCCCCTGGCTATGATGTGTGACTTTCCGGTGAGTTTGATGTGGCGCAGTGCAAAAGGGTGCAGATTCGTGAGGATCCGCGCTTCAGAACCCCGTTTTTGGGCCGTGGTGTCGCCAGGAAGCGGTGGACCCGTGTTTTTTGTGGTGCAGGCTGTGCCCCTGGCTATGATGTGTGATTTGCCTGTGAGTTTGATGTGGCGCAGTGCCAAAAGGGTGCGGATTCGTGAGGATCCGCTCTTCAGAACCCCGTTTTTGGGCCGTGGTGCGGCCAGGAAGCGGTGGACCCGTGTTTTTTGTGGTGCAGGCTGTGCCCCTGGCTATGATGTGTGACTTGCCGTTGAGTTTGATGTGGCGCAGTGCAAAAGGGTGCGGATTCGTGAGGATCCGCGCTTCAGAACCCTGTTTTTGGGCCGTGGTGTCTCCAGGAAGCGGTGGACCCGTGTTTTTTGTGGTGCAGGCTGTGCCCCTGGCTATGATGTGTGACTTGACGGTGAGTTTGATGTGGCGCAGTGCAAAAAGGGTGAGGATCCGTGAGGATCCGCGCTTCAGAACCATGTTTTTGCGCCATTGCGGCCTCACGGAATAGTGGAAACGTGATTTTTTTGGTGCTGCCTATAGATTCATATTTGGTCTAGAGTATCATGGTGGTTTTGTTTTGTTTCAATATAAAAATCATATGAATTCATGTGGATCCATGCCTCGGATCTATGTTTTTTGTGGTGCAGAACCCTGTTTTTTGGCCGTGGTGTCGCCAGGAAGCGGTGGACCCGTGTTTTTTGTGGTGCAGGCTGTACCCCTTGCTATGATGTGTGATTTGCCGGTGAATTTGGTGTGGCCCAGTGCAAAAAGGGTGAGGATCCGTGAGGATCCACGCTTCAGAACCACGTTTTTGATCCACGGTGTTGCCAGGATGCTGTGGACCCGTGTTTTTGTGGTGCAGGCTGTGCCCCTGGACATTATGTGTGATTTGACGGTGAGTTAGGGGTGGCCCAATGCAAAAAGGGTGCGGATCCGTGAGGATCCATGCTTCAAAACCAAGTTTTTGCGCCCTATTGTCGCGAGGAAGCCATGGATCCCAGATTTTTGTGGTGGAGGCTGTGCCCCTGGACATGATATGTGATTTGACGGTGAGTTTGGGGTGTCCCAATGCAGAAATCATGAGGATCCATGAGGATCCGTGTTTTTTAAACAAGTTTTTGCACCATTGTGGCCCCACAAAACAGTGGATGCATGATTTTTTTGATGCTACATATAGACTGAGATGTGGTCTACAGTATCATGGTGGGTTTTTTTCATTTGAATGAAAAAATCATATGAATTCATGAGGATCCGTCTAGATCCGCCTTTTACCCTGGACCAGTAAGATGCTCATTCACACGCCGAACATGAATCCTTGTCCTGCTTCTCAGCATACGCTGCACAGATCCCACAGCCGACTGCATTCAATCGCTTCTCGGCCTTTTGGCTAAGATCAAGTGTTCAATTCACTTCCTGAATCTCCATGACCCAAACACTCACTCACCCAAGCATCTTCTGTTCCTTCCATTACCGGTGACAATCACAGCATTTCTTGGTTGGAGAGAATCTGCAGGCTGTCTTTATGCGCCCTGTGACTGAATACACCTGCCTCTGAAGCAACCTTGGTTTATGGCAAGAGAGGCATCCGCCTTGTGGCGGCTCCAGTGACTGAGGAGGTGCAGAAAGGAGAGGGAAAGCCGGGTCAGGCTGAGAGCACGAGCCATCCAGCTTATAATAGCGTTCCTTTCATGAAGACACGGGGCAACTGATCACCATGCCAGGAAGCTGAGGGACAGCTCTGCCAGTGGATCACCGTCCAAAATGTAGTGGTCATTCTGGATGGCTTGAAGGAAAGAAAACGTAACTTATTCAGCAGAAACTGGATCATCTGAATGCACAACCAGTTTCAAATAAGCTCAGAACTCTAGGAGGCACCAAAAGATAAGATCCAATTCATTCAACCACTTAAGTGGGCTGTTTCTTACATAATTACATCTACGTTAGCCTTCAATGCCATGCTGTACCATTCATATGCTCACAATACTTTTTTTTTTTTAGTATGGCAGTTCACTGTGGTGAAAATGCATTCTCTTGCTGTTTGTACTGAGACAAAGGTACAGTATGTATGAACTAGCTGTCCTAGAAATTCACAACAGATATAACCCTTCATTTCCCCCTCCAAACAGTGGTTCATTTAGGTAATTTTAGGCATTAGACAATGGTCTCACGTGAGGGGGGGCTCTTTAGATTTAATATGTATTACTGCACTTACTTCAAATGGTCTTGTGTCCTCCCCATTAAATGGTAACGTGCATTATGGAGCATCTCTTCCCATGCCATGTATATAACCCTCTCCCTCCTTCTTGTTGCTTTCAGTTATCCAAGACCTGTTTATTCTGGCAGTCTTTTTTTTAATGAAGATTTTTTTTATTGTTGTTAACCTTCAACCCCCATCTCATTTGTAACTGATTTGTACAACTTTTATGAAATTGGAAACTTCATATGCTAAGATCCACCTTGAATTGTGTATTCACATGCGGACATCATTAAGAAGAGCTCTGCTGTATGAGGCCAAAAGCCCATTTAGTCTACCATTTTGTTCTCCTTCAGGTAGCATTATTGACACTACGGTAGTAAATGTTATTAGATCAGGTTTTGCATTTTACAGTTACATAAAGTTCTACCAGCTGAGCTATCTGGAGCTATCCAATTCTGCCTCCCCTTTATCATGGCACTTATTATTTTATTTTGCAATTTCTTTATTCCTCACTCCCACCCAAATTAATATTTGGCAGCTTTGGTTACCCTTAACACTCCAGATATCATAAACTAAATATATCCATATGTATACTGTTGGGTTTCTTTCCCCCTCACCCACACACTCATCCCAACTGCAATGAAATGTAGTGAGTCAAAGATACAAATATGCACTTGCCAGCCAGGTTTTGTATGAAAACAAGAGACGTCATCTGCAGTAATACAGATCTTAACAAACTAACACTTCAAAGGATCTGGAAAGCTGTGTTTCTGGGAAGGGGAGAGGATGTAGGAGGAGGATTAAACACATATGTGGAAAACAAGAACATACCCTTGAAATATGTGAGAAATACAAGTTAAAAATGCCTTGTTTTTTGTTTTGTTGCTATGTAATTCACAAAGGTTGCGGTCCCAAATTCAGTTACATGCTCAAGCTCTTTTGAGCATGTAAATGAATAGCATTTAAGTGCACTTTACTTTGTGTAAGACTGACTGTAGACAAAGGAAACTCTTGTTGATTTCCATCTTTCAATGAAAGAGAAATCATTTGCTATCCCTGGATCTAAATAAAATTCTAAAATGTGCTGGGTCGGATTAAGAAGTTTTACAAAAACAAAACACCCCACACTTTAATGCAAAGAAAACACAAGTATACCAGAACTGAAATGAAACTAATACAGAATAAAATTCATCAGTGGAAGATGCCCCATTTTACAGTTTAGAAATATAAATGGGTTTATCCACAGTCCAATTCATAGGCAGTTAACACACGGAAATTGAGATAGGAACAGACTGTTGATGTTTATACAGTAGGTGGGCTGACGGCATATTCTATTGTTGTGGGACTGGGGGTCAAAAAGGAGAAGGAAACTAGTAGTTTTAGAAGACTTCTTTTTGGCATCCATCTGTCTTGGGAGACAATGGAGGAGTGCACCTTTGTGGATGTTGGAGAGTTACAGTGTCTGCTGTGGCTAGAGACCAATATGGAGAGACATGTTTTGTTGCAACTGAAGCAGATATGGCATCTGGTTGTGCTGCTGCAGATGCACTATGACATTTCTTCTCTTTGCGCTTCTTGCAGCTGTCATTCCTTCTCTGGTCACTGCTGCGGATACACAATCTGTGTCCAGGCACTGTGGTTGTCTACAAGGGATTCCCACATGACAGGGTTGTTTCTTTTCTTCTTTGGCTGGTGCGGTAGTTCACTCTGCTTGTTGAGTGATACTCTGAACTTCAAACACCCATTGAAGCAGGTGGACAGTGGCAGGTCAGCACTTTATTGACCTGGGGCTGCCCTGCTTAAGGCAGGCAGTAGCTGACCAGTGAGACACAGTGAACTTTCCCACTGATGAAGGCAACCTGTTGTGCTCATACCTTATAACTCATAACTGCTGCCTCACATGTTTTTACTGCATTTGTAGCACCAAAGTGACCTCTCCAGGGTGCAAGCCTGGGCAGTGTGCATGGAGGTTCTGGGCTGCCCAGATGACAAGATCACCTCCATCTCGGCCTCGCTGATATGATCCAATCACTGTCAGTTACCAAAGGCAAGCCTTTAAAGTGGCTAGGAAATACCTGAAATACCCAAACCTGAGTAGGGATAATGTGATCAAAGTATCCTGTGTGTGAAGAGAGACTGCCGTTTGAGGAAGACATACAGGCACAGAGGGCTGACATTTTGTGTTCCAGCTAACAGCATTTCAGGGTGCTGGCTGTCTCCCTGGTCACCTGATATGGGCACAGTGGACTTTGGCTCTCTGTTTGGAGTGTTTAAGCTGTGCCTCCACCTATGCTCGAATTATATATTTGTAAATAAGCACAATTACAGAACACCAGTAAACTTCTCGGTCCTTTTCCCAAATGAAACCAAAAGCACTGTGTTGCTGAACCTTCTCAGGTATGCTCAGTGCAGTGAGTGTAACTAACAATATAAAAATAGGCATGACTTGCTGGTGACACCGAGTTTTTAGAAAGCTAGTTACTCCTGAATTGAAGTGCTCAGCTTCTGTTATCCTTCTTGTTTGCTCCTGTATATAGTACAGTAAGCCTGCAACTTACACACATTTAACTTGTGCACATTCAGATTTACAAGCATGGCAAAAAATAATAATAGAAAGTTCAAAATTTTCCCAAGGTTCCAGGAAAATGATGTTGACAATCCCACCCACCATTTAAAGATCTTATTAATTGGTTTTCTGTGCTCCTTTTTATTCTGTTTTTATTGCACATCTCTAAGTCACTTTCAATACGATTTCAAATATAAAAAGTCAATAATATTTTAAATTTTTAAGTCCCTCCAATTCATAAGATTATGGACAGCCAGAGATGAGTGTGCTAGGCTTTACTCTGCATTTATGTTCTGGGATACAGCAACAGCTTAGCCCAAATAGATTTTGAGAATGAGAATGTGCTCATCTTGCAAGAATTCTGCAGCAGACTTGCAGGGATCCTACGATACAAATCAGTATAGAAATGATTTGAAATCAATTGTTCTACAGGAAATTTTAGAGCCAAGTTTAGTTTGCTCATTACCAACTAGGTAGGTAGTGACGACGCTATCAGTGTCTGAATTCTGCTGTTCAAACAAAGAGAGATGGGAAACAGAATGGAACTCTGTGTTCCTCCGCAAAAATTGGCACATGCTTCCAGATCACAGAGAGTCCATGTTACTTGTAATGCAACAAGTACTGGACATGGTTAAAACAACATGGCTTGTTCCTACGACAAATCTCAGAACTGAAGTTGATGGTTCAGTGTCGAAAGCGTTTCTCTCTGTGTGTCTAGGGCTAACAGGTGGGGCTGGGCAGGTAGTTTAGGTCAGATTCACAGCATACATTTAAAGCACATCTAACATATATATAAAGCACATGATTTATCCCAAAGAATCCTGGGAACTATAGCTTTCCCCTCACAGAACTATTCCCCAGCATTCTTAACTACAGTTCCCAAGATTCGTTGGGTAAATTCATGTGTTTTATATATACATGGTGCTGACCTAGACTGGGAAATTTATTGGAGGGGTGGGAAGAGTTAAATGCCTCACTACAAAGTTGCACGTTCTCTGACCAAATTGGTTGCTGTTGAAGTAACATGAAATAATAGCAACAGGCGCTTCAGATTTCTTTCAGTTAATCCCTAAAATGATACTGAAGTATATTCATGTTATTAAAGCACATTCATATTCATGTTAGTAACCACTGATTATTGCAGAGTGTTAACGTAACCTTTGAGATAGTTATTACTCTGGTATCTTGATTGCAGATGCGGGACACATTGATTTCAGTCAATTATCTGCTTTGCATGTGGTTTTACAATCACAGCTGTGCAGTGCCTGTAAAACAGGAGTAGGCAGCCAGGACACCAGGCGTGGAGATTGGAGAACCTTTTTCAGCCCGAGGGCCACATTCCCACATAGGCAACCTTCCAGGGCTTGCACTCCAATGGTGCTTGGGGCCAGAGACAAAAGCGGGTGGAGCAAAAGATGTGAGCCTCGCCTTTATATAATAGGCTTGCAATCCTGCCCCCCTTTCGTCTTCTTGTGTAATCTTCATTAAAGCTGGTATTGCGCCTTGGGATTTGGAACCATTAAAACAATATAATTAGTATTAAAAAAAAACATTCAAGTAAATCTGGTCAGCAACTTTAATACCCTTTAAAGATAGACAGGCACTTGCTAAAGGCTCCATCACTAGGGCAAATAATATTGGGGATAGGGGACACCTTTGTTTTGCACCCATTTATTGAAAACATTCCCAAATCCCAACTGTTGATTCTTAAGCAAGCCTTCCACTCTGTAAATAGGTTCATAAACAACTTTACAAGTTGGAAGCCCATTCTTATTGTTCTAAAAAACCCAAGTTTACAATATTCAGTGTACGAGGGTCGCTCGTATTTCCTGACCCACTTCCGGTTATCGTAGGAGGATGAAATTGCACGTGTATAATTATACATCTCTCCATAGGTAATGTGGTAATTTGTAGCTCTGAACATGATAGAGAATTGGCATCTTTCTCCTTTGATGTACAGATGAAGCTCGGATAAGCCTACCTGGTTGGGCACACACAGCGTTCTAATTTATCAGTTCAGGCCTCTATATGGTTTTCTATTTCATTCTTAGTATAAGAGTGATGTTCTTTTTTCAAATCATGCTTTTACAAGTTGCACTGTGTTTAAAATCACCAGGCTTTCAATAATGAGCATATGCAAGCTTATTCATCTGGGAAGGGAAATTTACCTCCAAAATTGTCTTAGACCATAATTCCCTGCTCCCGACAGATGAATTAGTTAATTTGACTGATCCTAGAATTTGACCCCCATTGCAGGGCTATTAGGTGAAGGCTTGTCTGAGCAGAATCAAGGTTTCTTTGGTATTTTCCAAAGAACTGGAATCATCCCGTTCACTCATTGTCTTCACTATTTGGTTTCAGGCCCAGAAACAGCATTAGTTTGTTTGCTTCTTTGTGAGTAGAGAGACTAGGTCATCAAAGCTGACTATAAGTTTAAAGGGGAATTTCCAGTGGTGTCCCAGTCCTGCTTTTCTCAGTTGCTCAATGTAGGGTTTAAAGCTTTTTCTGCATTGTAGCATGTTTTGACTCCAATCTTGATAAAGACTTGTGTGCCTCCCAGTGGTTCCAAGCTTCTGGCTGTTGTTTTATAAATACTTCTTTCTTCATCACATATTGTATAAAAACCAACTACAGAATCAGATTCCCCTGGCATATTTCCTCCTCTTAGCTTGGGGTTAAGTATTCTACAGACTTGCTCTATATCTTGCAGTAAGATGTAAATTAGGAAACAGTTCATTAAGCCGTGCTATTAAGCTTTTTATTGTCTCCACAGTAACCTTCTCCCCAGGACCCCATGTCACCCTAAGATTATTGTGGAGATTACTGCCCTCGAGGTCCACCAGTTTGCCACCTGACTTCTTGCTTCTCCTTTGACAGGGCCCAAATAACAGCTTTGTGCTTCAAGCATAGGGTCTTTACTTTGCAATCTTTTAATATGTCAGTTCCTTTAAGTTTGTTGCAGTTTTGATGCTTTTGACCAGTCTTCCACTATATCAGTCCTGAATTTAACCAGTTGTTGTTGTTCAGTCGTTCAGTCGTGTCCGACTCTTCGTGACCCCATAGACCAGAGCACGCCAGGCACGCCTATCCTTCACTGCCTCTCGCAGTTTGGCCAAACTCATGTTAGTAATTTAACCAGTATATAGCCATAAATCCACCATAAATGTTCCTTTTAATGCCATTGAAGAACCCACATTACCTCAAGGGCCTATTACTGAGGCAGCGCCCCATTCTTATGTGATCTGAAATCCTTGATGCATCTTAGGTCAGGCATGCCTGAAACTGAAGCAAATCAAATTCTAGGATCTGTCAAATTAACTGATTCATCTGTGGGGAGCAGGGAATTATGGTCTAAGCCACCATCTTGGTGGAATGATGTCACCATCCCCACTTGCTTTGATTTAAAACACATTTATAGGGATATACATCTATATAGCTATGCAAGAGTGCTGGAGGAGACTCTTGAGAGTCCCATGGACTGCAAAAAGGTCAAACCTATCCATTCTTAAGGAAATCAGCCCTGAGTGCTCACTGGAAGGACAGGTCCTGAAGCTGAGGCTCTGATACTTTGGCCACCTCATGAGAAGAGAAGACTCCCTGGAAAAGACCCTGTTGTTGGGAAAGATGGAAGGCACAAGGAGAAGAGGACGATAAGATGGTTGGACAGTGTTCTCGAAGCTACCAACATGAGTCTCACCAAACTGCGGGAGGTAGTGGAAGACAGGAGGGCCTGGCGTGCTTTGGTCCATAGGATCACGAAGAGTCGGGCATGACTAAACGACTAAACAACAACAACAACAACAACAGCTATGCAAGACTAGTAATCCCACTCCCTGATTCTTTAGTAGGGCATTGGGATTGAGAGGGTTGCAAAGGATAGAGACACCTCCTCAACATGACTCAGTAGTTACACATTTATTCCTGCAGTTGATGCATAATTGAATTTGTCCTGCTTTAGCTTCCAGTTC
Source organism: Lacerta agilis (assembly GCF_009819535.1). Lineage (NCBI taxonomy): Eukaryota > Metazoa > Chordata > Lepidosauria > Squamata > Lacertidae > Lacerta > Lacerta agilis. The sequence continues at coordinate 52,831,032 of NC_046316.1, forward strand.
TTGAGGAAACGTTCCTGTCATCTACAACTACCAACAATGAAACTAGTATTTGCCAAGTTTCTGTAAACAAGCTATCTGATCAACGTCATGTAGCCCAGAGATTGGCACATCAGCTTGAAATACAATTGGCACACACTGTGTATGTTTCAAGTACTATCTTGTTAATGATAGGCTGTGCAGCTCTTTTGGATACGAGTACAGATACGGCTTGTATGCACAATGCCAGACTTGGTTTGGTTTGGCCTGGGTGTTTTTCCTACGGGAATCAGCACTATTTAAGAAACAAAAAACCACTTGTGTTTGACTTGCAGGAAGCCAGAAAATAAAGGAAATGCTTTGTCTGTCAACTGATCTCCCTGCCCCCCCCCCAGTGAAATGGAACCTGCTTGGTTTGTAAATCTAAAATGTATTCCAGAAGCAAAACTAAGGCTACAATTCCTCACCTTGCCCTAGTCTAGTGAGTGGAAAGTCTGAATGAGACAAAGTAATAACTGTGGGTGTAAAACAACACGAGTCCCTTAGATTGGTGCTTTAAAAGGTACAGTGCACACATAAAAAGGTAAAGGTAAAGGGACCCCTGACCATTAGGTCCAGTCATGTCCGACTCTGGGGTTCCGGCGCTCATCTTGCTTTACTGGCCGAGGGAGCCGGCATGCAGCTTTTGGGTCATGTGGCCAGCATGACAAAGCCGCTTCTGGCGAATCAGAGCAGCGCACGGAAACGCCATTTACCTTCCCACCGGAGTGGTACCTACCGTATTTTCTGGCGTATAAGACGACTGGGCGTATAAGACGACCCCCAACGTTTCCAGTTAAAATATAGAGTTTGAGATATACTCGACGGCAGATTCTCCACCTGGCGTATAAGACGACCCCTGACTTTTGAGAAGATTTTCCTGGATTAAAAAGTAGTCTTATATGCCAGAATATACAGTATTTATCTACCTGCACTTTGACATGCTTTCGAACTGCTAGGTTGGCAGGAGCAGGGACCGAGCAACGGGAGCTCACCCCGTTGCAGGGATTCGAACTGCCGACCTTCTGATCAGCAAGCCCTAGGCTCTGTGGTTTAACCCACAGCGCCACCCGCATCCCACATACGGAACCTTAAAACAAAATGATCTGAAGCACTTTCCAGGAAGAGGGGACAATGAGGCTGCTTCCCATACCCAACTTTGTCTGCTCTGAAAATTCTGAGGCAAAAGAAGTCTAAATTACTTCCTTTAACATTCAATCAATGGGACTCTGCAACCTGCTTAGAAACCCCTTGCTTCATATATCCACCTGTGACGCTGCTCCTTCCCAGGTAACAAAGCTATGTGTTTTAGACCCTGCACCACGAGATCAAGCTGTACATGATGCTGATTGCATGTAAGCAACCAATATGCATTTCAAATATTATGAGATAGCCACAGTGAGGGACTCTGAGCAAGATCAAAGTCACAGTGTACATGGAGGAGCATTTGACTTCCTTCCTGCTACCATCTCATTGAAAAATCTTCTGTTTGCCCCAGGAGGGAAGTTTCCATTGGCTAATATTTGGGCTTTGCTTAGTACTGTATAGGGATGCGGGTGGCGCTGTGGTCTAAACCACTGAGCCTAGGGCTTGCCGATCAGAAGGTCGGCGGTTCAAATCCCCACGATGGGGTGAGCTCCCGTTGCTCGGTCCCTGCTCCTGCCCACCTAGCAGTTCGAAAGCGTGTCAAAGTGCAAGTAGATAAATAGGTACCGCTCTGGCGGGAAGGTAAATGGCATTTCCGTGCGCTGCTCTGGTTCGCCAGAAGCGGTTTAGTCATGCTGGCCACATGATCCGGAAGCTGTCTGCGGACAAACGCCAGCTCGGCCTATAGAGTGAGATGAGCATGCAACCCCAGAGTCATCCACGACTGGACCTAACGGTCAGGGGTACCTTTACCTTTAGTACTGTATAGATTTAGACTGATCTACTTCCACTTATTTGAAAAAGGATCAGGGGTTAGAATATGATGAGGGTATGAGTGGAACAGTAATGTAATATCAGTAGGGTTTCTGTGCAATACCATGTAGGCATGCAGTGGTACTTACTGTTGTAGGGAAAGTGGTTTGGGTTGTCTTTTTTATACCTGGCTCAAAAAATGTTTAAGGGAATACTGAAATAAAGGATAACCCATTTGCAAGATGGGCAGCAGGAGTAAACCTAACTCTTGAGCTACCGTACATTGCAAACTGAGGCCGTGAGGTCAGGTGGAATTTGAAACCTATCTAGGAAACCAGAGAGGGCAAACCAACTCATTACAAAAGGGGGGCAGGAAGAGAATTGAGAAGCAGATAAGCAGTTCAGCCATCAGGCCAGAGAGAGGTGGAGGTTGTTTACCAGAGTTAGGGAACATCAGCTCTTGCAACATTCAGCCAGAGTGGACCAACGGTCAAGCCAATGCAAGATAAATATTGAGACCTAAGGTACAGCTCTGTCTTCTGAAAATTGCTGATCTACAGCATATTTGGCAGGTAGAGCAGAAATACAAGCAGCTCCTCAGAAAACAATTGCAATGCTGCAAACGATGACCTCTGCTGTTAAGTGGTATACCATCTAGTACACTGCAGTGTTGCAGCCATATTGTTTGTCCTTTTCTGAGGTCTCCAGGCTGCAGATTGTAGACCCCCTTATAATTATCCTTTGATCCAACTGTATAGCTCAATGGAGGGTCAGATAGATGGGCAGTACTTTTGTATAAGTAAGGAAATCAGTTTGCACTTGGTCTGAGATCGGCTGACCTTGGAGTTTAGAACAGATGACAAACGGCTGAGGAAGTCACCAGTCTGTCATCCCAGGCCTCCCTCAAACAGCAACTGGGATCTTTAACAGTCATCTGCACAAAGCCTGAACAGCAGTGAGTCCATAAAGCACCTGGAAAATAAGGTTGCATGATGTGTAGCTGAAAATAAGGAAACTAAGGAAAATAAAAATAAAATAAGGTTGCGGGAGATGCAGCTGGGAAATGTTCTGGAGAAGAGGCAGAAACACTCATCACCTCACCATCCTTCTGGAAATGCCTGCCACAACCCACTCACCTGTTTTACAAAACCAGTTCAATCTATTTCATTTCAATATCACAAGCAGCCCAAGATAATGACTAATAATAGCCCTCGTTAAATCAATGGGGATTTCCATATTGTCACTCAGCAGATTTCACTACTTGGGAAAGTGGAAGATTTCTCATGCTTTACAGAAAGCCCCAGCTATGGATCTACACAGGGTTCCCCAACATTTTTAAAATCCCAATGCAGTAGAGTATTAAGCATGACTCAGAATATTGCATTGAAGATTCTGTGAATGTCACCAGTTCAAATCATGGAATGCCTGGGCTGTGTGTATCAAGGAAAGCAACAGCAATTTAAGAATATTTGTTCTTATCACCAATGCTTAGATCAGGTTTTTGCCAATCCTATGGAGGATGGGAATTGTAGTCCAAGACATCTGAGGGACTCAAAGTGCGCTTAATGGGTTTGTAGGGTCTATAGAAGCCTAAGCCACACAGCTGAATAAATACCACAAGCACTCATGGCTCCAAATGTTTAAAAGAGAAGAGCCAGGAACAGTTTCTAAGATTGCAGTGTGTTTTATTCTGTTGTCTTTCCCGTACATATAACAAAGCCTTTCCCTGGCAGGTTTAATGGCGTGAGCTTTTCTTGACCCAATAAGCAACACTGAATGTCAGTTCATCCTGAACAAACCCAAGAATGGTAAAAAGCAAAAAATCTTCCAATACTTTGCCATCCAATATGGCAGACTTTGGCTAGCACCAGCATAAACAAATATACATACACAATTGGGCAACATTTAACAAAAATAACAAAACACATATAAAAATCAGTAAGCTCCTGGATTCAAACAGTCATTTTCAATGCAAGGCAAATCAGATCCTTAAAATAAATTGCTGCTTAAAATATCTACCAACAAGGGACAGACTCTCATCATAATTTGGCACATGTACCTTAAATGAATACCTTGCATCAGAGTCCTCCCGCCCATCAAGCATTCTAATTTCTGCATGCAAGAACTTGATTTGCATAATGACAGTATCACTATTTAAAAAGAGCACATTTCAAGTGTTCAGAACACTTCACACACATTATCTCAATAATCATTACAACAGTTAACTTCAAGATTGGTTAGTATTATCACCTATGGGTTGCAGATGGGGTCTAAGGCTGAGATGCAGGACTAAGGCTCACCTAAAGCCACCTGATGAGTATGTGGCTGACAGAAGATTTCAGTAAAGGACCTGCTCAACTTACACCTGAGTGAGTGGGAGTATCAGATGTGTGTTGTCTCCAGAATAGTACAACACCCTGGTTTGGGAGAGGTAGAAAATATGCGCTATTTGCATCCTTAACCAGCTGCACTGACAGCATGTGTCTGCACGTAGGCCCCACAGCTGCTTTTCTGTTAACCCCGGGCGCTGCCAAAGAATCAGAATGGGAAATGTCAACTATTTAGAGTCAGTCTTAATACTAGCCTAAGCAAACTGGGTAATTTGCACTTCTCAATCAAGTGGCAAACCTGTGTTTGGAAATTACTTCAGAGTGCAGGTGGGGAAGACATACATAATGAATGTTCTTCTGGGGACCTTTCTAGCCTTACACTTCTCATGTTATTTTTCTGTGCCATATGTGTGTGTATTTGTGTTTTTTGTACAGAGAAGCATTCAATTATGTGAACACTCACCTATACTCTAAAGTAGTACAGGCCAGACAAAGGGATGGACAACATGAAGCCTAGGGGCCAAATGCAGCCCTCTGAATCTCTATCTGGTCCTTGAGAATCTTCCCAGGTCACACAACATCCCCTGCCCTGCTCCCCAAAATCCTTGAGTGTTTTTGTCTGTCTGGAATGTGATCTTGAACTCTTACAGTGCCTCTTGCATGCCTGGATGGAGGTTGGAGGGGGGGAGGTTTGTGTGTTTGTAGACCCTAGCCTACAGTGAAAAGGTGTGCTTTACATTTGTTGTTCTGCCCACTTTCGTCTCTGGCTGCATCCACCACTGGCCTGTGGGCCCCAGCAGGTTGACCAGAAGGGAATGTGGACAGCTCAGTTGGTTAGAGCTTGGTCCTGATAACACCAAGGTTGCAGGGTTAAATCCCCATATGGGACAGCTGCATATTGCGGCATTGCAGGGGGTTGGACAAGATGATCCTCAGGGTCCCTCTTCCAACTCTACAATTCTATGATTCTAAGTGCTTGGGCTGAAAATAATTCACCACCCCTAGTTTACTTTCTCAGGGAGAACTAGGTTGCCACTGCATGAGCTGGTGGAATATTATTTTTTTCTGGAAAGGAATACTGGGGAGGCAGAACATATAGGCTCATCTTTCCAAATGAAAAAAGAAAACAGATTTCACATTCACTTCTCTCCCCAGTAGGCTATCTGTGCATGCATAGAAAATATATGTCCCACTGTGGTTCTTGAAAAGCAGTGGTGGCAGAAGCATTATTCTAGTCCCATTCTATAGCCTTCCAGATGCTGGTGGACTATGACTCCCATCATCCCTGACAGCTAGTCATGCTGGCTACAGCTGATGGGAGTTGGAATCTAACAACTCATGGAGGTCACAAGTTGCCCACCTTTCGCAGGGTGTGCTTAAATGATAATTTCCTACACTGACCCCAAGTCAACTACCTTTACATGATTTATCTTAATGATTAAGCAGAGGAAATTGGTCCATCTGAAGGCACATGAGCAAATCAACACCATAGTGATACAGACCTATATTTTGATTTTGAGTCATCCAGTGTGAAGCCCGAGGTTTTGTACCCTTTAGGAACCAAGACAGATTTTGACAAAGATAAGCTTGGCAGAGATTGCCTTGGAAAGACAAAATGCAGCATTCAGTTGGAAATCCCAAAGTTGCATAGAACACAGATAACGTATAAGAACGGAGCAGGAACTATATGGCCGGGAAGGTGGAGGAAAAATCCATAGTGAGGTTACAACACCTATCCCTGTGAGGAGTGCTGTACAGCTAAGAGCTTAATAACAGCCAGACTGGATCAGGCCAAAGGTCCAACTACCCCAGCACCCCATTTCTCACAATGGCTAACAAGATGCTTCTCGGAAGCTCAAAGGCAGAGCGCAAGTACAGGTCCAGGCAGTTCCCGAGATAGAGGCTTCGTTCACAATCCCTTGTTAAAATAGACATAAGGCACATTGTCTCCATGTCTGGCCACAATCGATTGCCTGAGATCAGGCTCCAAATGTGAAAGGGCAATGGAGCTGGAAAGGAAAAGAAGAAAAGACTTGGTGCTCTATGTAGCTCAAGGCTGCCTAGCATAAAGTGACATGGGAATGGGAGCCAATTAGGTGAAAAAAAAAGTCAAGTAAGATTTTGTACCCTGCCATGCACTACTTTTCTATAATTCTGGGCTAGTCACTTAATCTTGCCAGGCCTCACTTCCTCCCCCAAAGAAATGAAGTGAGAACTGTAGTCTGGCAGGTGGGACAAGGACTGGCTACCATAGCTGTCAACCTTTCCCTTTTTTGTGGGAAATTCCCTTATTATAGCATTGGGAAACAGCAGGGAGGGTTGACAGCTATGTATATAGCAGTGGGGAACAGCAGGGAGGGTTGACAGCTATGCTGGCTACCCACCTGTTATGGGTAAAGAAACCATTCACAATCGGCTTTCCTAGTGCTAGCTGTAAATTTTAACTGAATACTGTGATGAAGCAGAGGCTTGCTTAGGAGAGCCAGTCTGCAGCTGCACTTGCTGCCAGGCTCTTTGCGTCACGTTTCTAGAGCATAGAGGAGAGTCTAGACAACATGGATTTCAAGCTGGCAGCAAAACTGCCTTTGCCTTTCTTCTCCCAAAGAGTGAGAACAGAAAAATGGAGGCAAGATATTGAAATCAGTATTAAGTGAATCACTTAATACGCTCTCTTGCAAACTCGGCCACATGGTAGATTCCATAATTATGTGTGTGCATCGCAAGGCTTGTCTGCAAAACCCATCCTGAGTGGAATTGCCACATAAGGGCAGATGAAGTTGATTGAGTATATGGAACTCGCAGAACTGACCGCGAAACTCCGAGACCAGAGGGAGGAGAAGGTGCAAGCAGACTGGAAGAAATTTAAAGAATATTTGAAAAGACGTGAAAAGCTAGATATTTGAAATTGAAACCAGCGGATATTATAGGCGATAGCATTAAAATGTTAGTTTAAAATAGAATATAAGAAGATAGAATTTTGATTTTTAAAAATTGTATTTTTATTAAGAGTAAAGTGATAGGTATCAGATGATAGATAATGATTAAGATTAATTGTAAAAGTAGAATTAAAGGGGTTACAAAGTTACTACAGTATATTTGAAATGAACGCAGAGGAGAGGACGTGAGGAAGTCCCCTAGTAAGATTTTAAATAAGATTAGAATAGTTAAATGAATGTTTGATTGTGTGGTGGTGTTTGTGTTTGTTTGTTTTAGTTAGGTTGTTGTTGATTATGTTTGTTTGTATTTTGTAATTTGTAGTATGTATTTTTATTTGTTAAAATTTCAATAAATTCTTATAAAAAAAGGAATTGACACATAAGTCCCAGTCAAAGACAAAATGTTGTGGGTGCGTTTCTTTAGAAAATGTCTGGGAACCAGCGCCACAGTAAATGGTTTCACCTAGTCCACAGTTTTGCTTGTGTATGGATGTGCAGAGGGACCAACCTGAATTAAAGAGCCACACACATAGTGCCCCCCCCACTCCAAGCTAAGAGGCCTGAGAACCTCTTTAGTTAGTCCAGAAATCCTTCTGCTGGCTTCTTTCTTAAGAAAATTCAGTGTCACCAATTAGGAAGCCAGTCCTATTGAACTTGTGGGATTTCATTTTAGAGAAAACATGGCACAGGAGTGAATTGCAATTTTGGCTACACACCAACATGAATCATTCCTGTGTGGGAAAGATGAGGTAATTATTAAATTATACTATGCCTGCTCACAAAATGATGAGCAAATATCAATCAGCTGAAGGCACATGTGGTTGAAGACATGTGGCGATGCTGCCCTCCCAAGCCAGGAAGATACCAGAATTGTATAGGGAAGTCAATAGAGAGAATGTAAGAAAAGAGAGAGGAGTAAGACTTGTACCTTCGTTGTGGGAAGAGTGCACAGGCAACTGGGACCATGAACACAAGGCTACAAGGCAAAGGCAGACTGTTAGAAATAAGGATCAATTTTTTTCTAGACGGCAAACCCAGCATTGCTATTCCACCTTCAAAACTGCTAAGACAGAGGCCATACACATGGAAGAATTTTCACACAGAAACACTAGTATTGCATTTTGGCTACTCCCCATTGCTTTTCCTCATCTGAAATCACCTGGTCACTCAACAGCTGTTGTGCTTCAGAAGTAACCTGTAAAGTCTCTTGTGGGTATCCAAAGAGCTGTTTTATACCATACCCATTACCCACCACATCTAGTTTTGCCGTCTGTGTCTTAGGTTAGCACTCATGAAGGCAATATGACACACATAATACTTACAACCCTCCAACAAGTATCGTTTGCAATGGAGCATGGAGAACCTGGATTTTCTGCCAAGAAAGCAACAGATAAGAAAGTAAGAAACCAAACTTTCATACCTTAGTACAACGGTGGGAACCCATGGCCTTCCAGCTGAAGTTGGGTGCCAACTCCCATCAGCCCTGGCAAGCATGGCCAACGGTCACAGATTATGGGAACAATAGTACAGCAAACAGCTAGAGGGCCACATGTTCCCCATCCATGCCCTCTTCTCTGTTGGGATCTGACAATGCTGAACACATACTATGCAAGTCAGAAAGTGGCTAGGTTTTGCTTCAGTGTTTTGGCGACCAGTCTGCCCTAGTGCTAAATTTACAGAGCTGTTCCAAGAGATAAAACCATGTAAAATTCAAACAGACAAGCTATAAGATAGAGGCTTGTGGGAAATCATACATTATTTAGGTTGAATGTGATAACCATAGACCCAATCTAGCATCCTGCACTGATTAAAGGTTCTCTAGCATCAATCAATCAATCTGACACAGGTTACCCCACTTCACTGTAAAAGTGGGATGGCAACTCCCCCCACATTACAGTGGAAACTTGTTCCATTGTCCGGTTGATCTCATGGTGAACAAGCTTTTTCTGCTATTCAACCTAATTCTGTGCTGCTACAACTAGATCCATTTCCTCTTGGCCCTTCTAAGACTTTCATTGCTAGCATATGCCACATCCAAGACAGGGTTTCACTAAAGAGTATACCCTGGTATCTAAATGAGCAAGTTTGTTCTACAGTTTGCTGATCTAAGCACCATTTATACCTACGACTGTTTGCCAAAAATCATAATCTTGGTCTTAGAGGAATTTATAGATAGGCTTTCCTGTTTATAGTATGTGCTGAACACCTCCAAGAGATTTTTGAGGCCCAATCGAGAAAGAGAGAGGAGCAGTAAATCATCTCCATACATCAATATTGAGAGCTTTCTATTTCTAATTACTGGAGAGAGGGAGTTTGCATTGGCTAAATATGGCAACAGATCATTACTATAAAAATTTAAAGGAGTGGAAGCCAGAATGCAACTTGCTTCACTACTCAAGACATTTTAAAAGCACCAGTCATTTAAACCATCTCTGATCCTCATTTCTGTATTGCTGTATAGTTCTTGGATCAATAGCAGAAGTCTGCAATCAGGGTTAGCAATCTGAAATTTCTTCCACAGTCTGTTTCAATTAATAGAGTTGAATGCAACAGAAAGATCAATAAAGGCAACATAAAGATTATTCTTAATGTTCTTAGTTTATTTCCTTACAATATGGTTCAGAGTAAAACATTCATCAATGGTGCTGTGTCTTCCTCTGAATCCTGCTTGATATTCATGAATAGTGTTATTTTGCAACCAGTCTGATAATTTTTGAAGGCGATACTGTGCATATACCTTTGAGATGGCCAGCAAGCTAATTAGCCAATAGTTTTGCAGATCCATCCTATCCCCCTTTTAAATTGGGAAAATGGTACTCATTTTCCATACAGAGGGCAGAAAATGGCATTAAGGTATACTTCTAGAGCTACTTACCTTCATGAAAGGGTATTTTTCTAGTCTCTCCATTATGATGGGCAACAAAACTGGAGAAAAAGATAGCATCAATTTATTCTAAGAAGAGACGTGGGATATTAAAGAGCCTTCCCTCCCCCCCCCCTTCTCCACCACTCCATGTATGCATGCTATGTAAACTTCAGCAGCAGAGCAGCCTGATTTTAAGAAGCCACACAGACACAAAATATCTCTCCCTAGATTCCACCCAGAAAGACTCTTCTTTCTTGATAATGCCCATGTATCCTGGCTCAAGGGAACTAATGGCATGCAAAATGCAAAAAAAACAAAAACAAACCAACAATGGGCAGACCATGCTTTGCAATAGAAGTGGGCAATAGCTTCTTCACTGAGCAGCTCTTCACCACATTTGCAGGTGCTCCTATTAACAGCACTTTAAATGGTTTATAATAAATACACATCCAAATGCTTATGGCACTGAAGATATTTCAAGCACACTGCAACAAACCTCTTCTGGTTTGAAGTGCTTTTACGTTGGGAGTCCAGAAGGACTTAGCCACATCAGAATGCCCAAACAGATAAAGATGGCAAGGTTCCTCCAGTGGCAACTTCTTAGCACACACCATCTATTGAAGTATGATGAATCAATTTCCATGTACAACTAGTTTTAAAATCTCTTCCTCAGCCTAGCCCTGCAGTGCAATAAGCAAGCAGCACACAGCCACATGCTCAGAAAGCATTCTCTTGCAGCTTTAAGCATGTAAGATACAGATAAGGGGCATGGGGGGGGAAGGGAATTACTCAGATTCCCCGAGGTAGAGACAGGCCTTACTATAGATACTTCATTGGGGGGGCATAATGAGTCTCTTCCGCCTTGGAGCAGTTTGCTTTGTGAACACCAATGCAAGAGGCAGATGAAATACAGTTTCAAAAGCCCACAATATTACTCACTAGAGCAGTGGTTCTCAATTTCGCCACTACCCACCCTCGAGGACCAATTGTGAATTGTGGCAGTTCACTTAAATACACCCTCCCCCCCCCAAAAAAAAATCATTATCAAAACAAGTACCATATTATGAAAATCATTGGCCCCTGAACTGGTAAAACTATAGGGGGAAATTAGTACACGACACCAATGCAGTGTTATGAAAATAAAACAAAACACAGTACAGGCGTGCCAGTCTGTTCAGTAAATATGGCCCTGATCAGCCGGATCAGAACAAATCAGCTGGGGCGGACAATGAGGGAAGTTGAGTATAGGGCCACAGTACAGGTATTCTCAAGTGTTCTACAATCTTCCTGAGTGGAGCTTGCAGACCATAGTTTGGTCTTCTTCGTAGGAGAGATCATCGACTGGAGGTAAAACTTCATGCCTATCCTCCTCCTCCTCAGCTGAAGCTACCTTATATTAATAACCCATGTGTCATCTTTGGTGCTCATCCCATAATCTACTTGCCAAGCTATAGTTCAAAGGCTTTGCCTTACTCATGCCAGGAGCAGCCATGGCGACACGGGAAACCACCACCTGAGTTATCCCCTTGATCGCAGCTCTCTGAAAGAAAGAGTCATGTTGTTCTTCAAATGATGACACACACATCAGGCTGGCATCAGGCATCAGGCAAAGAGGGGAACTGCCTGGGGTGGAGACTTCTTGGTTTAAGTCTGTCTCCAACACTCAGAAGGGCACTTTCATGGCTATTAAATTTTGAGAAAGAATAGATAAGGATGGGAAATGGAGGACTACAGAGAGAGCACAATCCTCTGAAAAATATTGGGAAACATTAAACATGGCTCCAACAGCAAGAGGATCAGCTACAAATGCTCCAGTGCACTTTGATGTTCCCATGGGACAGGAGTGTGGAACCTGTGGCCCTCCAGATGTTGTTGGACTGTAGCTCCTTTCTGCCCCAGCCAGCATGACCAATGGTCAGGGATGATGGAAGATGTAGGCCAGCAACATCCACAGGTTCCCTACTCCTGCTACAGTGGTGAGCCCATCTTCTGCTTTCCCTCTCTCTGCTGGTGCCCTACAGGACTCTGCTCTTGGCCCTCTGCTCTTCTTGACACACGGCCTTTGGGTGACCTCATCAAATCCCACACTGCTGCCCAAGTCACTTATGTTTCTTTAGGGATCCATCATTGTCATCTCAAGCTCAACATGTACAACACCAAACTTCTGAACTTTCATTCCAATCCGTTCTCTCTTTGGATCCACACAACAGCAGCGCTGTCTGTTCTGTTAAACTGGGAGATAACGATGGGCACTTCTCTCTCTTTTGTTCCTCATATTCAGTCTAGTGCTGAATTCTGATTCAGCTCATTTTATTGGTTTATATAGGGCTTTTTACCAGTATCTGTAATATGTGTCTTTTTGATGCAATGGCCTGTAGGCTATGCAAATAAAGTTTGTTGTTGTTGCATATTCAGTCTATAGCCAGCTCATGTCACTTCTCCCTTTTTTACAAGAGAGGTTGGGAAACTGCAGCCCTAGGTGGGAGAGAGAAGGAAGAAGCTCATATGGATGAAGCAATGGAAGCAAGTGATCTGACCCTGCTCCAGCAGCTTGCTGCACAAGGAGGAAGAAAAAAAGGGCTTGGCAGAAAGAGAGGGAAGGAAGGAGAGAAGGACTACATTTGCCCCCTAACTGCACGTGACATCCTCACCCCCACCCCCAATGATCTTCCCAGGGGAACATGGCCCTTGGCAAAGAAAATATGTTACCCACCCCTGATTTACAACACTGCAGAAACACAGCCCTTCCTCTCTGGCATCTCAGCAAAAACTGAACTATGCCCTGGTCATCTCTTGCCTGGGCTTACATTGTCTCACCAGAGTTCCAGCTGAAGAATGCTGTAACTAACTGAAATCACTGCACATCCTCCCCCTATTTACCCTTGTCTCCATTGTTTTCACTGTGCCAGATCTCAGACAGCAAGTAGGGGCCTGTTCTCTAAGGATGTTTCTTTTAGAAAGTATTATCTGAAGGTCAACAAGCTTCGTGTTTCGGCAGAGCAAGAGATACAAAAAAATGCCGCTTGGGCTTTATTTGTAGCAGAACTGGGAACAGCAAAGCGTTCAATGCTACCTACAAAGAATCTGTGTAGCATCTGCATTCTGGGTTCTTTCTTTAGACGTCTGTGTCATGAAGAATGCATGGTGTGTGCCAATGCAAGCTGAAACATATCTTGTTCCCTGCTAAAGCGATTTCTGAGTACTGCTCTAGCTCTCGGGGTCGGAAAGCAGATTTCAAAGCAAGAACCCTTAAAAACATAAGCAGGCAGTAGTGCGAGCCAGTGACCACACCAACTCCACAATATAGATAGGTTTGGTTCTCTTGGGATGCCAAAAGTCACTTATCTGAAGCAGCCATCACTTCCCCAAGAATATCACCTGATGAAAGGTTATTGCCTATGAAAGTTTATTGGATGTGTGCACAAATAAATCTTTAAGGCAAGGATGGAGAACCTGTAGCCCTCCAGATGTTGCTGGACTACAGTTCCCATTATACCTGATAAATAGCCATGCTGGTTGGAGCTGATGCAGGTTGGGAATTCAACAACATCCAGAGAGCTGCAGGTTCCCCCTGCCTACTCAAAGTCAGAGGTGGGGATCTGGATCCAGCTGGCAGGATCTGTTCTCTCTTCTACCTCTTGCTGGCCGTGATTGACAGGTAGGCAAAGCCCCTTGCAAAAGTGCTATCTTGTGCAGCACTTTGAAAGGAGCATGGCAAGACCCAGCCTGCAGCCAGGTCTTGCAGAGTGCTTTGCAGACACTAATAATTTTGGCTGAGTCAGGTCATTGGCTGCCCCACATCTGATGCCATATATGACAACAGGTGTAGAACAGGTAGGCATGGCTTGGGTACAGCGGCCTGAGAGGGAAAATGCAGAGGTCTGGCAGCCTAATTAGGCCTGGGGCCAGAGGTTCCAGAAGCCCTGCTTTAGGACATAACAGTAGCTTTCATCTTTTCACAACTCCCTGTTGCCCTTTTCTCTCTCTTCCCCCCCCCCCCAAATGCTGATATTGTGCCTGACTCCCAAATCCTCCCTAGGATGGGGAGAACCCAAGTACAGAAAACGGCCGCATCTTCTAAAAACCTGAAGTGCCTGCATATCCAGGTCTCTCAATTCCTTTGGCTGTCAGCCACACAGGCAAGACAAATTCCAAATGCTTTGTTCCTCCAAACACAGCAATGATGACGCTACATCTCCAAACTCCTGAGATGGTGGTACTTACCCTGGACTTGCCCAGAGGGTTGTCATTCTCATCAGTCACTGTGATCCCATTTATGAGTTCCCTAAATGCGAACACAAACACACCGTCTCAGACATTGTGACCAACCATGCTGAACTTTAGGACACCCACAACTTTTGAGACCACCACATTCAGCATCTGAAGCATGATTCTTCCTTCCCGCTGCACAACAAACACCCCTGCTTTGGTCAGGACATTCAGCCTTCAAGAGAGAGCCTTGAAGAGCTGCTCAAAGAGAACTCAGGAGATAGAAACAACTCCTATAGCAAGACTCTGTTACATGTGGATCCTCAGAACATCACATTTTGCTTTTTTATGTATGTGCAAACAATAGACACCGACTCTGTCAGACTCAGACACTGTCTGAGGCTCTCTGGTTATGTCATGAAATAACCAGAGAGGCACCAGGCAAAATCATTCCTCTTCTCCCAGGCCTTTGGCTAATTAAGCTAATTAATTTGGCTAATTTAAACATAGGGGGTATTATGTTGTCTGCCATTATTTTACATATTCTCCTTTTTTATATTGTAAACCAGCCTGTGATCCTAGGTTGAAGGGTGGTATACCAATTTAATAAATACATAAAATAAAGAAATGAAACATGAGAGGATGGCTAGAACAGCAAAAGGACCCAGATTCCCAATCCCAAGAAAACCCTAAGCCACCATCATCTTAATATGACATAAGGGCAGTGGCAGGGAAGAAGAAGAAGAGTTTGGATTTGATACCCCGCTTTATCACTACCCGAAGGAGTCTCAAAGCGGCTAACACTCTCCTTTCCCTTCCTCCCCCACAACAAACACTCTATGAGGTGAGTGGGGCTGAGAGACTTCAAAGAAGTGTGACTAGCCCAAGGTCACCCAGCAGCTGCATGTGGAGGAGCGGGGACGCGAACCCAGTTCCCCAGATTACAAATCTACTGCTCTTAACCTCTACACCACACTGGGGAGGCATTACAGTTGGTTATAGGACAGTCAGAATAGAATGGCACAGCTGTAGATCAGCAAGTGAGTCCCAGCTCCAAACAGTAAGAAACCCACTCACCCCTTCTAAATTAAGTTGCTGAAATAAACAAACCTTGAGGCAGAAAGCTGTAACGGGCGTGTTTGTGTGTGAAAGGAGTATGAGCTTAGCTCAGGTACCAAAAACAAATTCTTGAGCTGCACACGGACCCAGAGGCACTCTGGTTCATTAGTTCTAAGTGTACACACGTCCCCTAAGCCTCCACTTGTAGCTTGCTGAAGTTCATGGACCTTGGGGTTCTATATAGAAGGCAAGGTATGTCCTGCAACTTCCCTACCCCGCTGGGCAAAGAGAAGAGAAAAAAGGGTGAGAGAAAGAGAAAGTGAAAAGGGATAGAGGCCTACCCACATTTGACTCCCCCCCCCCACTCTCAGCATATTCCGCTCCCCAGAACTACTCCCAAACAACTGTGGCACTTAATGTGTGTTTGTATAGTTACTTGATCCTGCTGCAGGGCATGAACTGAACCCTCACTACAATCTTCCTCCCAATCACATGGCTTGTTTTGTGTTGATACGCTTTCTCGTTTTGCAAACCCAAGGCTCCGTTTTTCACCAATGAATTAGGAAAAAAAAATCTGCTCTCAGAACATCACAGGGTCTCATGGTAGTATACTCTAAAAACTCTCTTAAATCCCTTGCAGGCTACTGTGCTTCGTCAGTATGGGGAGCATCGTGCTGCTGAGATGGTGTATCTCACAAGACAACGAAGCATCTGAAACCAACTTGATGGTTTACTGCTGCCTCCTAGTGGCCCCCGTTAAGAAAAAAAAACCCTGCACACATATATCCAGAGTCATGGGATTTCCGTAATAAATCAATTCATTCCAAATATTCACCCGAATATTTATATAGAAGATGGAACACATCTGGAAAACTAAAGGAAGCATTTGTACTACTGCAACTAGCACCCCTGCCAACAAATTGAAAGCCTGGACAAAGTGCTTATCCACTATGTCTGTGTTTCGCAACCTTGGGTCTCCAGCTGCTTTTGGACCACAACTCCCATCTTCCCCAGCTGGCAAGACCAGTGGTCAGGGATGATGGGAATTGTAGTCTGAAACCAGCTGGAGACCAAAGGTTGGGAAACATTACACTATGTTCATAGTTCCTTTTTTAAAAAAGTTGCCTCCATTTGAATGAAGCCTATCACTGCAACATTTATTGGTTTAAGGGCAAAATCTATCAACAAAAGCCACAGAAAACATCTTGCAACTAGTTTCTGGCTCAAAAAGAAGGTGACATCTCAAGCATTACTGTGAGGCCATTTCATTTTTGCAGACAGAGGCAGAATGGAGCTGGGGTATCAGAGTATTCTGGTGACAGAGAGAGCCAAGAAGGAGCTCAGTGTTTGAAATGGATGGAAGGTGGTTGTGGCTGTGAGCAGGAATAGATTACCTCTCTTTGTAGCACACTACACAGCCATTAAAAACCCCACCACAACTGCGTAATCAGCAGTAAGTAGAGTAGAATTTAAACATATTTCTGTAATCTTAAGGTTTGACTTCTGTATGCATTCTACCTGGGGCCTACCACCTGTTTTCATGTCCATCATTGCATTTCTTTATTCTGGGCAGGTCGGTTCTGCATGCCCTGTGCTGTGTATTTCATGTGTCTAATTAAGTTACCGTTTTTGCCCATGTCACTAAGGGCGGGTGCTGAAATCTCATTCACATGGCAATTAAGTGCATTGCAAGCCAAGTTATTTCCCCTTAACCATCACTGGTTGTACATGAAAGTAAAAAGGCAATCATGGGGAAAATTTGATTTATATTTTGTGTAACCAGAGTATAATGATTTCCTCATCAAATCCAAAATAAAGAGCAATGAGAATTCAGCCTAGTAGAACTGATTTTTTCCATTTGTCTCTGAATCACTGATGCCTCAATTACCCTGCTGACTTAGTCCTTAGGCAATATATTAAAATTGTATCCGACTCTGGTTTGTGCTCTCATTTTAAAAGGTAAATAATATTAATTGATATTGTGTTTTAAACCATTCCAACTGTTTATTTTGTAAGTGAACAAAGAAAACAGTATTGTAGTATACAGGATTGTGGGCTGGGAAAATGTGAGCAGAGCAATCAGCTCCAGAGAAGTATACACTTTGGGAAGGAAATGGAGCTTCCTTTCTGGTTTGTTCACCCTGCTGCCTCTTCTGCTATCAGCAGTGACTTTGGAAAGCAGCTGTATGAGTGAGCAAGTGAGTTGTTATTATTAGGTACTGGAGGGGCGGGGAGAACTCAGGTGTCCTTATTCCCAGGCAAATGCCTTTACCGCTAGGTAAAGCAGAATTCTTCCTTTGAAGCAAAGGCCTGGACTGTGGATGGCAAGCAGAGCACAGCATCATTAAATTACAGCTCACCCCTTCACCCCTCCCGCCTTAAAAGGCCACTTCAGCTCTACCTAGAGACTTACTGCTGCCTCATCAAGGGGATGTTGACGCAGTTGGCAGCAGCTACCGCTGCAAAGGGGACCCAGCGTGCCACGAGGGATGGTGCTCTCTGCAGGGAGACAGGAGAGCAATTAGGAGGAGGACCAGATCTTCAGAACTCTATGTGTGTTTTCAGGAAGGACACAGTGCCTATGCGGTGGATACCATAGGCCCTGTATGCCTAATACCAAGAGTTATTCCACTGCCCCCAAATTCTTATAATGAATACACATCTGCATACAATAACACTGTGCAACAGTTGAAGCCAAGGAAGGAAAGAAGGAAGGAAGGAAGGAAGGAACACATCTCACAGCCAAAATAAGCTGCATCCAGGATGGTGTGCCTTCCTATTATCCCATTCTACAGTTCCCAAGGCTGATGCATAAGAAACAGACAATCACACTTCCACAGCTCTGAAGACACTGGAGGAAGATGCCAGATTGCCTCCCCGCCTGCAGTCTTGCTGCCCCTCTATGGTTAGAAGAACTAAGCATTTTCCTACAGTACCTTGGTGTAAAGGTTGAGTCCTACGGCAGTTGCCAAGGCAGTGCTGGTAGCAGTGAAATAAGCAACTCCAATTTGCCTGGAATCATCCAAAGGGTAAACACGTTAGGTCAACAGACAGTCCATCTCAGTTCATGAATTGTGCAACAGAGGGACTCCTTCACACCACCAGTGTGGTCTTACTGTGGCAGGCCTATTCACTACCTGCCACCCCTACACTGTGGCCCTCCAATAGACACAAAACATCAAGAATCTTTCCCACTCTAGCTCTGTGATCCAATGGGAGGGGAAACAAAACCACCATGAAGTCTATTGGTGTAGACAGAGCATCAAGTTGCCTAACAGCCTCTCCCCCACTTCAGCCTGGTAAAAATCTATCATCATACAGCCTGAAGTTAAGCCATCCGTGCAAATAAGCTATGAATATCACACATAGGGGCAATAAGAAAATGAGGTCTTTATCTATCTGGATTCTGCCACTCCAAAAGTACCACCATGCTCTGTTCACTGGAGCCTGTTTCAGAAGTGCCAAGTACCCCATCAACTTGATAGGGTTACTATGATAAATGGATGCATAGCAATTTGCTTGCATCGTCCGATTTCCCCAGAGGGTGCTTCCTGCCAATGTAGTCAAACTATTCAAGCTGATAGAGCAAATCCTAGCTTAAGCCAGACAACAAGCCTGACATGCTAAAAGACTGAGTGGAATTCAGTGTTGCTCACTTCCAGTTGTTCCACCTGCTCTCCAGATGGAATCATTCCCTTCCTCCCCTGCATGCTATTCTGGAGATTCTCCTGTCCACTTCCCAGAGCCGATTTCAGAGGTTGCACAGGGGAAGAGAGGGGGGGGGGGAAGCAAGTGGAAGGCCTTCTGTTGATGGGGTTGGTTAGGTGAATCCTGCCTCATGCCATCAGGTAACCCTAAACAGGTACTCACTTGAGGGAGATGGGGCTGGCAGCATTCCGGTTGGTGTAGTTCACAATGGCATTGAAAGACTGATTCACCCACTGCCAGAAAACTACAGCTGGAACAGTCCTGTAGGGAAGGGAGTGAGAGAAAAAAGATCCAGAAGCCAGAATAGGATTGTGCATACATTTAAATAACCAGAAGTGACACCACTGTTACCATTTTTCTGACCCAAGGTGTTCCAGACTTGGCCTTTAGTTGCATGCAACGCTAAGCCAAAGCAGGACTTACAGTGAACAAGCAAACGTGCAGGCTCCTGGTTGTTTGGCTGAGCTAAACCATGGTATGGGTTAGTGTTTTAAAAGCACTGGCTGCACACAGATGTGACTTTGTGAGCTTTGTGAGTCTGTCTGCTCAGCCCACGCATAGACCCTGCCTGTGTTCAAACCCCCTCGGAAGTCTCCTTTACAGTTTAATCCTACCCGTGTCTACTCAGAAGTAAATCCTATTTAATTCAATGGCTCTTGCTCACACCCAAGTGGGATTAGGATTGCAGCCTTAGTTACAATTAGTGTCAGCTACTAATTTCTGCAATAACATAGCAGGTGCACAGTGCTAAGGATTAATTGCCTGAAAAACATTTCACTGTTAATGTAGCACCTGACAGCAACTCTTGAAGACCGATCTAGAACAGGAATAAAAATGGGAGAAACCAGAAACACAGTAGCGCAGGCACGATAAGGAACAGATTTCAAAATTCAGTTGAGATCACCAGCGCTTGAAAGGAATAAACACCCAGTATTCCGTGTCTCACAAAAGCAACTTCCTGAAACAACATTCCTCCCTTCATACCTGTAAAACTGCAGCATGCAGCCTGTGATAGCCATTCCCCCAGGGACTTGAAATGACATCCTCCCTATCAAATTCATCTTCTCACCAGAGTCAGGGTGGAAAGCGGAGTCATAAAGCTTCTTGGCATAGAACAGCTGCTCTTGGTTGGTTCCTGGAGGCACAATGCCTGCCCTGCAGGCATGAGAAAGAAGTAACTGTTCCAGCACTATTTTTTTCTAATATTCAGCCTCCAAGCTGAATAGCAGCACCCTCCCTCTGCTACAAAGTTAAGCACTGGGAATCTGAGAGAAACTCTCTTACACAGCGCACACGCACACACACACAAGTAGTCTTAACAGTGTCTAAATCCCTACATGTCCTTTATGGTATTTTTTCAACACCAGGTCCAGGATAGAGAAATTCTGTTAAAGAGTGTTGCCCCTCTCATCAGATCAAGGTTTGAAAATGTATTCAGGTATCCACGTTTACTGTAATAGGCCCTGGAGTAACCAAGACACTGTGCCTTACGCACCAATTTTGTGAATAAACCTGAATACAATCTATGCTTGGATCATGCAAGAGTCCCAAATGCGTTTGTTTTTTGTTTTTTAAAAAAAACATGGTTAGTTGCCCAGTCTACCTGCAGCTCTCCACCAATGCCTTTGCTGAATCCAGTTCATGTTCTGACACCAGCAGCGTCCTGGGGTCCGTGATGTTGAAAAAGTGCTTCACACGCCCCGTAAAAGTGTTCTGGTCCCAGCGAGGGATGTCAATGTTAAATGTGGTGACACTGGCTGCCATTTTACTGCAGAGTAGAAAAGGAATCCACAGGTCAGTGCATGAGCTCCATGGTTTACCCAAATAAAACCAAGGATTATGGTTGGCACGTGTGTTAACCTGGAGACGGCGACTGCCCTTTTAAAAGCTACGAAGGTTTGAGAAAGGATGCATCTGTGTTAACTCTTGCCCTGATGGTCTCGCTATCCTGCCCATTCTCCTATGTGAAATAGAGGAAGCCCCGCCACCACTGCAAGACACTGGTAGGAAATGCAACTGCTGCATACTCTCTTTTTAAATAAACAGATGCTATTGCCATAGGAAGGGCAATAATGCATCCCATCAGCACAACCACTTGCACAAAAGAACTCTTCTGTGGGCTCCTCAAATCTGCTCCGGAGGACTGAGGGAACCCCTAGAACAGACTGAGGGGGCACAGTGCTTAAATGGTGCGTGTCAGGCAACCAGAGTTTATGGCTCTTTTGCTACAAACATGCAGAGGTCCAGGAAGGATAAAGATGTGCAGAATGAGTGGCACATGCCAGGCACATACGTGACGGTCATGATGGCAAGGTGGCATTGTGGTGACTGATATCAGTTTTTGGTGTAAAACTTGGTGGTCTCCACAAGTTTTACAAATTAGAAACCTATAAATTGGTGTGCTCTGTGTGTGTGTGTGTGTGTGTGTGTGTGTATTATACAGAGTATTCAAGGTGTGCCTGAAAAATGAAACTATTAGAGTCAAAGGAATGCAACTAAGAAAAGAGGCTGGGAAATTCTGTGAAAATCCCACTCTCCAAAGAACAAGTTATTTATTTGTTCATGCTATGAACTTTGGCACGAACTGGATCACACGGTGAATTTTCAGCCACAGAAATACACGGAGGGGAGGGAGAACTTTATTACCTTGTTGTTCACATATCATACACTCAGCACATATGGAATCTACAACACAATCTTTGCTAAGGTAATTGCTATACATTCCAAAGAAATTCTATGCATACTCTGTTAAAATATTAAGAAGCAGCCCTCCTTAGTACCAAGGAAAGGTTAGGACTAACCATAACCAAGAGAAATTTCTTATGCAAACAGCCCCTGGCCAGTGTCCTTACCAGGTATAAGGCATTACCAACTATCTGGAAGTCTTGGGAGCAATTACAGTTCCCATTTCAAATACTGTATTGTGTTCTGACTAAAGAAATCAGTGGGGTTGAAGCAGATCAAGAGGAGTTTAAAATCAACTTATGTGCCAGTTATAGCTCTATTTTTGTATATCCTTTGAATTCTTTTGGAAAGTTTTTGACTCTGGTTAAGGAATTCAGCAAAATCTGTATATATAATATCAAAATCAAAATGAATGGGATTTTAACACAGGGAAAGGTATGAAGAAAAATAATTAATACTAAACAACATTTAATTTCTTGAAGAATTCCCCAAGTTAATTATTTAGGGATCAGAGCCACAATATATGTATTGAAAAATTAAATGAACATAGTAAAAAAAGAATTACTGCAAGAAATGAATGGAGATTTAACAAGACAGGCAAGATTTAAAATATCTTGTACAGGAAAAATATCAACCTCTCTGAGAGGTCACATCTGACAATAGGGTGATAGGTAGTGTGGAGAAGAATAAAAGATATCCAAGATTTATAAAATTTCATTAACAGTCAAGATGTGTAGAATATTTTACTGGCAGTTTAAGTCAAGATACCTTGTTCAGCAAGAGTATAGCTTACCCTTGTGGCTACAGAATAATTAGATCTCCAAAGGCATGACTAAGACAAAACATAATTAAGTGTGTATAGGCACAAACTGCCCTTGACCTCTGGATAAATATTCAACTCTTTCTGTTAATGGGCAGCAGTCTCTGTCAAGTAGAGAATTGTCATCTAACTGGTGGCTGGAATAAACAGGAGGATATCGGTATAGTTAAATGGATTTATGCTGGGACTGTAAGTGGGAGAGCTGGGGGAAATGAGGCTAGACATCAAAAGGAAAAACACAAAAGTGCTGATTATCTTTTAGTTACCAGAAATTGAAAGAGACACACTATTAAGGGAGAGAAACCCTAGAAAAGTTAGAGAAGGCCTTCTACTGCAGGCAAAACTCCGGTTGTTTCAGATTCTGAACCTTAATTTTGTCTAAAGGAGAGGATTAGAAAATGATATTCCTGGATCATCAATTCCAGTATTTATCTGTGAGTACTACCTCAGCAAACTATAGCTTTCTCCAGGTGTCAGCTTCTCCCCACCTATAAGAAAGGGACAACTGCACACACCAGTCACATGCTAGATAGTCTCACACTTTGCAGAGAAATTATCAGTCTGGTTTTCCTCACTGGAAGGTTTTGCATCACCAACCTTTTAGAATTCTTTGAGGTAGTCAATGAAGATGTAAGCAAGGCTGAAATGGTAAGACAGTATATTCTTGGGCTGGACTTCTAGGAATACTTGGCAATCATGGGCAATCGTTTATAGAGCAGTAACTGGATTAAAACACACACAAGGAGAATAATAAACAGTTTTCACAGCTGAAGCAAATAAACCCTACTTTTCACTTAGCTCGTATTTCTCTCAACTTCATGTCTCCAACATGGTTTCCTCAGTCAGATTCCTGCTTTTCAGACACTGCTTACTTTGTCCCTGTTCCTTGAACCTCCTTAATAGGTGCCTCTGCTTCCCTTTGTAGCATACAGTCCCTGCCCAAATCTTAAGTCACGTTCAAAATAACCCCACTGGTTAAGCCCTTTCCAGTTCTGCCATTCCCCTTGACACATCATCTTCAGGTCCCTCTCTCCAAGTGTACTTTATAGGTAGGGCAGAGCTTTCCAAAGTTTTGATGTTGGTTTCACACTTTTTAGACATACATCATTTTGCGACACAGTAATTCAGTTTTACTAGCAAACTGGGGGTTAAACTAACCCCTTTCCAGCCCTAGAAGAAGTGTGGGGAGCATTCGCACGACATGCCTACTCACTGCAGCCAACACATTAACGTGTAGCGACACGCAGTTTGGAAAGCTCTGGGGTAGGGGGTTGTTTCCCTACATCACAAACATCTTGCCATTCTTTAGCCATCCCGTGTGGCATTAAAACCCAGTCAAAATGATAGCCTTCTGTTCCTTCATAGAAGTTGGACTGCAAACCATTTAGTTTCCTGAGCAGTTGAACACTTAATTGCCATTTGAATGAAGACAAAGTGAGAGATTGGGTTGAGTCCTGTAATTAGGGTGCCACCACTGAGAAGGTCCTGTTTTGTACAGCGATTTCCTGGACAATACTCATCAAGGGTACCATAAGCAGGGTCTCCCCTGCAGATCTCAAAACTCAGTTTGGCTGATACTATAGAAAGTGTTAATTCAAATACTTGGGTTCTAAACCATTCGGGGGTTTATACATGAGTACCAGCACTTTGAATTGGGCCCAGTAACTCACTGACAGCCAGTCCACTGTTTTCAGGATTGGTGCAATAGGATCCCAATTTGCTGCTCCAGGTAGTAAATTGCAGCCACATTCTGCACTAGCTCCTGGCTCTGGACTCTGCCCAAGGGCAACCCCTTGTAATGTACAGTTCAGTTAGGAGGTTAACAGAGCGTAGATTACTGAAGCAAGGTTACGCTGGTCCAAGAATGGCTGTAGCCAATGAACCAATCATAACTGAGAATACATACTCATTACTTCAGGTGCCATGTGAGCCTTGCTTGACATTCCCAAACACCAGCAGCTGGAAGGGTCAGCTATCATGATAGTCCAATACTGAAAGACTTGCGGGGAGGGGGGGAGCCTGAAGAATTGTACAGATACTAAATACTTTGTGTCCCCTGCTCCCTTGATAACCTCCACCTCTACCACAAACCCTGATAACAGTGGCATTCTAACTCCTCCTTATGCACACTACCCAGGCAATATCCCTCCAATCAACCAATCATTGCTCAACTACCACACACACAATCCTTTTGATATCAACTACCCTGATGATTGAAAGTGTGACAGGTAAAGGGCAGAGAAACTGACAAAGTACTATACAAAAAGTTGCTGTAAATACATAAGGTGCATGAAGAGGCAACCCAGTTGTTACACGATGCTAAATGCAACTGCTAAATTTCTACATAATCAACAGGGCCACAGATGGTTAAAATACAATTACAACAATCTCATCAGGAGCAGCCAACTGTTATTCACCACCTTAAAACATAACTTGGCAGTGACTTCTCACTACTACCCCTGCTCTGTGGAAATACTATGTATCAAGTGTAGAACAAGCCTATTAACTACAACTCTGTTTATCTCTAATTACCAGATGAGAGCACAAACAACAGGGGATACCTATTCCCATTATGCACCACTTGTGGATCACTGTTTGTACACACACCGTACACTGAGCAGCACACACGTCTTCTGGGAACTGCAGTTTGTGAAGGCTGCTGGGAACTGTAGTTCAGCCAGGGTGTGTGCGTCTGTTTTAACTATATGCTGAGTACGCGGCAGCCCCAAACGTCTCCATCCTGTCGAATCCGCTCTTCTCTCATGCCACTGAAGTTGGCACGCCATTGCCTAACTTCACTACTGAACTCTTCCACTTCACACCCCCAAAAATGAGCGACATTCTCACAGCTGCATATATATGCATATGCATACACACACATATATAACCAACAACAGGTTTTCCTTCTAACAATGCAGAAACCTTCAGTGTCACTAATACCCTAAGAGTGCAGCACCACACATGCCTCGCGTCTTGCCAAACTTCTTCCCTTCTGCTACATCATTATTAATTATTATTATTATTATTACTACATTATTACTCCTTCCCTCCCCGGCGTGTCCTGCATTCCGCGGGAAAGCAAGCCAGGCCGCCTCTATGGTTTTCTCTTACTCTTAACTCCTAACTCCTCGTGGCGCTTCCCGACTACCACTCACTCCTACCTGCAGCTCTCCAAGCACCAATCAGCAATGCCGCCGCCTTCCTTTCTCGTGCACGTGTGCACCGCTTTTAACCCCGCCCCGCCGAGGACGCGTGGCTCTCCTCAGCCAATGAAAGGCTGGTTTAGTCGCATGTATCTGACGAAGAAGGAGGCTGGGTTCTTTTGAGAATTAAGTGGGGGGGGGAGAGAGAATAGGGTAGTGGGCGGAGCTTGTGCGTCGAACTCGGGACGGACGTTCGACGTGGGAGGAACGCAGTGCGCGCGCGCGCATGACGCAGTTGCCCATGGTAACCGGGAGCCGCGTAGAGGATGGTGAGTGAGAGATTAGGAGGGGGAGAAGGCCGAGGGGGGCCCGGGAGGGCGCTGTGGGAAGCGGGAGCGCAGAACCGGCCCTCCGCCCTGTGCTGGGTAGGGGGCAGGATCCGTCCTGTGGCGGCGGAGCGCTCCGTGTTGAGGGAGGGCGATGCTGCTCTAAAGGGATGGATGAGGAGACGATGAATGGGCCTGGCTGAAGGGAGGGGCGGGAGTCGTGTACCTGGAGCTGAAGGAACCGCTCAGGTGACGATGGGGACGGAGAGGCTGAGGTCGCCAGATTTCTATTTCCAGTTTATTTTTATTAATTTATTTAAAATAAGAACTAAGGACCCCTTCATCTGTTTATTATTTCTCAGTGCTCTGGGAAGCGGTGAGAATAGCATGTAAAGAATTGCAACACGGTGTGTGTCCCCCACCCCCCATGCCATGAGATACAATCTTCTGCGAGACTGAAAGGTTGCTGTTCAAGGGGTGATATCTTAGTTGTTTTATAATGACACGTGGCAGCTGTAAGCAGGACAAGTTGAGATGGGATTTGCGGGATTCTCAGTGGGGGACCTTAAGGGGAAAAGAGAGTGGGGTGGGTTGTTGAAATAACTCCTTTTCAAAGTGGAATTGGGTCATGAGGAATCCTGGGGTTTTCCCCACAGATGGTCAAAGAAAGATGTGAAAAGTGAAATAGAAGTCAAATGCACCTTGTTACAGGGCTTTAAATATATGCAAGAACACATTGCAGTTTGTTTGTTTTTAATTCTAGCGTTACAGATCTTATGTGTTCCTCTCCTTACTAGCTTACTTGATTCTGTAGCAAGCTTTATCTGATAAGAAGAGTCAAACCGGATCAGAGCAAAAACTTTTCTAGTTCAGCATTCTGTTCCCACAATGGCCAACCAAATGCCCATGGGGAACATACAAGTGGAATATGAATGATAGAGCACTTTCCTATTATCTTTCCCCTACAGCTAGTATTTAGAAGCACCTTGCATCTGATTTTTCAGGTAGTAAATTGTCATTTTGAATAACAAGCATTGATAACTTTACTCACCATGAATTTGTATTCATTCATTTTTAAAGCCAACCAGCTTGGCAGCAAATTCCATAGTTTTAACTATGGTGTGAATAAGTACTGTACATCCTTTTGTCTTTCCTGAGTTTCCTACCACACATTTTCACTTGATGACCTTTGATTCTAGAATTATGAGGGAGTTCAGGAACCACTGCTTACCACCTTTTGCACAATCTATGCACAACCTTATAAACCTGTATCATATCCCCCTTACTCCCCTTTTTTTGTACAGTGGTACCTCAGGTTATGTACCATATTTTCCGGCATATAAGATGACTGGGCATATAAGACGACCCCCAACTTTTCCAGTTAATAGAGTTTGAGATATACTCGACCGCAGATTCTCCACCCGGCATATAAGACGACCCCCGACTTTTGAGAAGATTTTCCTGGATTAAAAAGTAGTCTTATACGCCAGAATATACAGTACTTAATTTGTTCTGGGGTGTCGTTCGTAACCCAAAAAGTACATGACTCAAACGGTGATATCGCACATGCACGAAAGCGCAATATCACACTTTGCACATGTGCAAACTGCACAAAATGCTTCTGAGCATGCGCGGACCCCATGCGCGACGAAAAACAGTTCCAGGTTAGTGGAGTTCGTAACATGAAAAAATGTAACCTGAAGCGGACGTAACCCGAGGTATGACTGTAAATGAAAAAAGTCCTAAACGTAAGGTGAAAGGGGTTTTGCTCCAGCCCCTTGATTTTTTTGGTTGTCTTTTTCTGAACCTTTTCCAGCGTTACAATAATCTTTTTGAGGTGACTCAGAGGTGTACAAAGTGTTCCAACACTGCCTCCTTCCCTATAATGTGTGGAAATATAGGCTGTTAGACCTTTAAAATAGCCCCCTCTAAGTGAGTTACAAAGTTTCCCACTTCCCCCAGCAAAGAAGAATACCACACACTTGGAAAATTAAAAATGGTTTATCTGCAAACTCTCCAAAGGTCAGATTCATGTGCATTCAGAAAAAGTTGCACAGGCAGTAAAATTTAGCTTAGTTGCAAAGTGATAAAAAGTGCCTAGAGATTGTATAGGAACTCAAGAGTGGCTGGTGAGAGCCATGCAATTTTGCTGGAGCAACCAACTCAAACCTCTTCACATGCTGAGCTTCTTGGGTTCACTAAGTGTGTGTGTGTGGGGGGGTTTACTTCTTTCCTCCCAAGGTGGGGGGAAATGACATAGCTAAGCCTGACAGGATACCTTACTCTATGGTATCAACTCCTTCATGCATTAATTAGACTTAAGCGTGTTGGTTATACAAGACTGATTTTCCCATACTCTTGGACTGTATATTTTTAGATTCCCCACTGGTTTTGTGATTAAAAAATTGTTGTTAAGAAATACAAACTATTTAAATTCTTGTAGCCCACCCTGGGACCTATGGGTGGAGGGGTTGGTAGTAATGATGATGATGATGATGATGATGATGATAACTTGAAGTTGTACCATAGATTTGCCTGAGGATGAATATTCAAAATCATTATTAATAATTTCTATAGTATTTTTCAGAAATATGGGGAAACCTCTGCACTTCATCAGTATTTTGAAAAATACTGTAGCTGTATGATAATTGTTAGCCCTCATAGCTTGTTCACATAAAGTTGTGCTACTAATGCAGCTAGTACTAATACTGTATGCAGCTCAGCCCTAAAATGCAGGAGTAAGATAATCAAATACATTTCATGGCATCAGCTAGTTTATTAGGTAAAAGGTAAAGGGATCCCTGACCATTAGGTCCAGTTGTGTCTGACTCTGGGGTTGTGGCGCTCATTTCGTGTTAGTGGCCGAGGGAGCCGGTGTGCAGCTTCCAGGTCATGTGGCCAGCATGACAAAGCCGCTTCTGGCGAACCAGAACAGCACACGGAAACACCGTTTACCTTCCTGCTGGAGCGGTACCTATTTATCTACTTGCACTTTGACGTGCTTTTGAACTGCTAGGTGGGCAGGAGCTGGGACCGAGTAACGGGAGCTCACCCCGTTGCGGGGATTTGAACCGCCGACCTTCTGATCAGCAAGCCCTAGGCTCTGTGGTTTAACCCACGGCGCCACCCGCATCCCATGACAAATTCACTCCACACACTCTTCCACCCAGAACTTTGTAACCTAATTATACAATGGACCATTAAATATTAATGACTATAGACCTATCTTCCATAAATTTGTCTTTTAAAGTCATCTAAGGATATAGTTCTATGGTTTCCAGGAGGACATACCAGGGAGCATAGGATTTTGAGGATCTCCTCTGCTGGCAGGAAGGGGTATTTTTCCCAAGAAGTCCCCTGCCAGCTGCCTTTTAAAGGGCCACACTGTTGCCCCTCTGCTGTTGGTGCAAATACAAATAGCACTTCAGGGTGGGGCAGACTGAATGGCTTGCACACATTACAGTTTAGCCTGAGCTGTGTTAGATTGATGTCATGTAGATTTCCTCCCATCCTAATCCCACATTCCAAGACAGGAGTCAGCCATATAGTTACTGTGCTACACACTTCTACCTTGCCTTACCACAGTGGCTGCTAAGGCTGATAGTTCTGGGAGAAAGAGAAGATAGAATGCCATGAAATCTGCTATTGGGGAAGCAAACTTAGTGATTATCTTACAGGACTGCTGTACTAGATCTTTAGAGAAATACCACATCAACACTAAGTAAACATTTGCTGGTTACCAAAGGCAGATTTCTTTGGACTTGCACTCTAAATTCATTATCAAAGCTTTATGGCTAATCCAGATAAACAGCAGGTATTTACTTCTCTCCTCTAATGGGATTCCGCTCTTTGTTCTTTAGTGATTGGCAAGCCTCCCTACTACTAGCCAATAGCATGTGTCGCAATTCTCTCTATGGTATTTCTTATATGGGTCACTTCGGTAGAAAATAACAGGCATTTTAAAAAGGTTTGTTTTTTTCCATGATGCTTTCCCCTATGTACATATTTGAAATCTTCTGCATTTGTCCTATAAATACATTCTTGATGTCAACAGTTATGTGACACTGATTACAACCAGAAAACATACAGTGTAGAGTTAAAAGAATAGCAAGTTTTAAAGAAGGAAAACTATAGTTATTTAATGATATGCTTTAACATTGTATTAGCACATGTCACTGTTCAAGTGAACCGACAATCTGGTACTCCCTCTTTATGTTTTATACAGTATTTTGATATGGAGAGTATTTTGTGGAGCTCAAGGGACAGAGTGCTCTAGTAGTGGATGGACTTGGCTCATGACATATTTAGATCATGACAACCTGAGTTCAAGGCCTTATTTAACTTGCTTGCTGATCTTGGGCAGCTTAATTGCTCCCCGCCCTAGTTCGTGTATTTGTCATAATAGGGTTGTTGTTTTGAAATAAATATTTACTATGAAGTATTTTGCAGCTTTACAAATGATACAGAAAGGGGACAAAACCGATCCCAAAATAAATATTTTAAAGTTCTACTGATTTCAACAGGATAACTACAGTAAATGCATGTTTATAAGTGCATGTCTTCAAAGTATTATTGTTGTTAAATAGGTTTATAGACTAATTTTCAAGCAATATGCCTACCAGAGTGATTTTCAACAATTACTGTAAAGCATTATGAACAAATTAAAATCATGCTGCACAATTAAAATAAAGAGCACATAGTACAAATAAAAATACAAATGCAGAGGAGGTGGGGGGGAAATCAACCAAAGTCCTGGGCAAAAAATATGAGTGCTTAACTGGTGGTAAAAACTCATAATGGTTGCTGCAAATATTATTTGGAGGGGAAGGGAATTCCATGTTTGGATGGCCTGTATAAATGCAACACCATCAAGAGTGTCTCTGCCAGATCTCAGTGTCTCCATATAAAAAATGTATGGCTGGATCATGTCCAAGATTAATAAGTATATGTTAGTGGTTCCCTTTATGGCCTTTGTGAAACAACTGTTGTTTATCAAGTGTGTGCTCAGAACAAAATAACTTGCACCAGTGGTGTGTTTTCAGCCTAAAAAATTCATTTTGCTTCAGCATAGTTTTTCCTGACAAAATGCCATTAAAGATGTTCAGTTATTGTATATTTGGAATGTAAGATATGTTTGGTTTTTGCCCACCCTCAAAATCTTTAATTATTTAAAATTAAAACCAACAATGACCCCATGGAACTTATTATTAACACATGCATCCTTGATAGAAAAGAACATATTTCCACAACTGATAAAATTAAAATAATTGAGTTGTTACCGTGTACCCTCACTTACACGTGTACTGTATACTGCTCTCCACCTAGACCAAAGGAACATACCGGTATGCTAGGGTTTTTAAATGAGTCATGGTGAGCCACAGAATAACTTTTACTAAATGCTATGAAGGGGATTAGCTCAAGTATTATTTATTAGAAAAATATACTATGTACCTAAAACAAAGAACAAAAACCAGAGTTTAGAGTTGATAGTTGGCTGTGATGTGACCAATAGCACTTATTATAATTTAGTAAGATATGCTGTTGGCTTTAAGAATATTGCAGTCAGTGATATGAAACTGGAGGAGAAACAAGCACAGGGAAAATACAAGCAATAACAGCAGATGTTACAGGTGACCTGTGACAGGTTGCTAGCAAAGTTAGAACTAGAAAACAGATCTTTTGGCTTCAATAATATTTTTGTCACCCAGTGGCCAATCTGGCTGATCTGCATCTTATATAGATGTAAGAAAGCAGCCCAGATACATTTATGTATCAGTGCCCAACATGCCCTTCCAGCTGACACTTCTTTTAAAGCCGTACAGGTGTTTGATTGCTGGCACCACCAATGCACACAATTATTTCTAGCATTTTTGCAATACAAATAAACTCACAGGGATCTTCTGTTCCCAAACACTGAAAGCTACTCTCAGCTCAAGGATCTATCACTTGAAATCTGCTGAACTTTCTTAGCTACACAATGCAGGCAATTGAGAGGTTTGCAATAGCTACATCCTGAAAACGCTGACATGTGAATGTATCATTTGCCTAGAATGGTTCAGAGAATAAATACAAGGGGCTGTGGATAATCAGAATCATTAGTAGGTAAGAATTCATGGCATGGCTAGTCAGAATGTAGAGGGAGGATTTGGATTATGGGATTTTGTATAAATGAGGATTGGCTGGTGGCAAAAGTAATAAAACTAATTCAGCAGCTTGACTGAAATTCTTCACTGCCCTAAATCTTGAAACCTAACACCCTGATATGAATGATTTAGTGCTGTGCTTTTTCAGATCTGCTGATACGATCTAATATTAATGGCAGTTCTTAACACTAGTGGGAGCTGCATGAGAGGGCAAAATGGCCTTCAAATAGGAAGAATGAGAAGGAGGTGATAAATCTTAGGACCCCCCCTCTGAAGAGGTGCTATCATTTGTTGCTATAGGTTCATGGACACACCAAAATAAGGGTTAGGTCCATGCATGGAAAATGAAGTTAAGAGCTTGGGCATTATTCTTTCTCAGCTTGTATTACTGTTCTAGTTAAAATTTCTTTCTGTATAATATATCTCTTAAAATCTACCCTGATTCTAGTAAAATCCTCATTTCAGACTCATTCTATCCTGCATGGGTTGTTGTCATATTTTGCTTGACAATCTCTTGTCTCTCAGTTTAAGCCTATTTTCTCTGTTCTCTTAATTTTTCTTCATTTGTGTTTTAATCATGTTACAGACATACTGTATATATTTCTATTTCCATTGTCTGTTATCCCGTGCAACATGATTTTAGGACTTGTTACTTTTTCCTTGTACAGCCCCCCACTTGGACATTTAATTCACTTATTTGGTTTGAATTGCCCTATTTATGCTCATAGCATTCACATTTATTTTTCTGCCTCAGTGCTATCTTTCGTTTTTAGGTACCTGATGGGAGGAACTCTGGTCTATGAGAGTTTATGCTATCACTAATTTGTTAGTCTTTAAGGTGTGCCACGTGATAGTTGTTGCAACAAACTAACACTGATACCCTTCTGGAAATATTTTCTACTTCTTACCGTACTTGTTACTACTCTCTAGCTGTAATCTCATTCTGGATTCTACAACATAATTTTATTGCGGTTTATTTAAAAAGATATATTTTGCTGCTTCTGCTTTTCATAGAGCTGGTGTGTTATCAGATTCTGACCTATCTTTTTATTTATACAGTTACAGGTGGGTAGCCGTGTTGGTCTGCCATAGTCGAAACAAAATAGAAAATTCTTTCCAGTAGCACCTTAGAGACCAACTGAGTTTGTTCTTGGTATGAGCTTTCGTGTGCATGCACACTTCTTCAGATACTGTGCATGCACACGAAAGCTGATACCAAGAACAAACTCAGTTGGTCTCTAAGGTGCTACTGGAAAGAATTTTCTATTTTGTTTTTATTTATATGTTACTTCTGTTGCAAAGTTATTGCACAGAACCACCCACTTTGATTATTTTTCTTTCTTATTTTTCAACATCTTTATCTTATTCTCCCTTCTGCTGCTTATATTCTTCTTTCATTGTTCTGATCATGCTATTGTCTCTTTATTTCCCTTTTCCCTTTCCTCTTTTTGTTTTATTTGCTACCTTTCAGTGCTAATAGCCACTTGTGGCCTTGCCACTTGTAATCTGCCTTTCTTGCTTTCTTCCTTTAGTCTCCTCTGCAGCCCCTTCATTCATAAAAAATATATATATTATTAAACTTCCATCTCCCTGTGCTCTTTCTTATTTTGATGTTTCCACTCTCCCAAATGTAAGGAACTCTTTTCCTTTATCAAGTCACTTGACCTCCTCATTATCCTAGTTTAGGAAATTATTAAAACTTCTATATTCTCTTTTGCATTTCTTTCTTGATGTTCTTTTTAAAAATAATTATTTTAGTGCTATGTTAATTACCACATAGTTCTGTGTTTACTCTCCTGCTTCCTTTTAATCTCACCCATTAAGTGGAAAATCCCCCTTTCAAATCCCCTTTCTTTTTTTCTCATGTATCACAGATCATCAACCTATAGGCAGCAACTTTTGTTCATGTGTTATAAGGCTATTCAGGATCTCCTTTCTTTCTGTTTCTCATTGATTTTTGGCAACGATGATAAAAATAACATCTAGAAAGTAACATCTCCTGCCCTTTCTCACTAACAGGGTTTGCTGTCAATTCTGCGCAAATTGAAGAGTGCACCAGACCAGGAGGTAAGAATCCTCCTCCTGGGATTGGATAATGCAGGCAAGACCACACTTTTGAAACAACTAGCATCTGAAGACATCACCCACATTACTCCCACACAGGTAAGGAAAGAAGCTTTTGGTGCTCTGCTAAATCTTGAAGTTTGGAGGGTGGAGAGGGAAGGGTGGCTACAAACAGAATCAGTCTTGCAACCAAAAGTAAAATATAATCTTTTTTTATAAAAATAAAAAATAAAGCTGCCACAGATGCCACAGCACCTATGTACTTTTTTTTTCATTTTCCTTGATTCCATTACAGTAGTAGTATACCCACACTTCTGGGATTCATATAGCTTTTACCTCATGCAGCCACTTCCTAAGACCATAGAAAGCTGCCTTATACTACTAATAATAATAATTTATTATTTTTACCCTGCCCATCTGGCTGGGTTTCCGCAGCCACTCTGGGCAGCTCCCAACAGAATATTATTATTAATAATAAAGCGGTAAAACATCAAACATTAAAAACTGCCCTAAACAGGGCTGCCTTCAGATGTCTTCTAAAAATCAAATAGTTTATTTCCTTGACATCTGATGGGAGGGCATTCCACAGGGCGGGTGCCACTACCAAGAAGGCCCTCTGCCTGGTTCCCTGTAACCTCACTTCTTGCAGGGTGGGAACTGCCAGGCCCTCGTTGGACCTCAGTGTCCCGGCTGAATGATAGGGGTGAAGACGCTCCTTCAGGTATACTGAGCCGAGGCCATTTAGGGCTTTAAAGGTCAGCACCAACACTTTGAATTGTGCTTGGAAACATACTGGGAGCCAATGTAGCTCTTTCAGGACCAGTGTTATATGGACTCAGTGGCTACCTCCAGTCACCAGCCTACCTGCTGCATTCTGGATTAGTTGTAGTTTCCGGGTCACCTTCAAAGGTAGCCCCACATATACAAAAGTTGGACCATTGCTCCATCTCACACATTGTAGTCCACACTTACTGGCAGCGGCTCTCTAGGGTTTCAGGCAGGACCCTTTCCCAGTCTTACCTAGAGATTGCAAGGATTCAACCTGGGACCTTTAGCATACAGAGCATGTGCTTTCCAAGTGAGCTATGACTCTTTCCTTCACATGTTAATATAGTGATGTGTAGATCAAAGGGGTGTGCATGTGCCCAAGAGAATGGTAACAGTTGTAGAGTACTGTATATGCATTTCTTGCTTTAAAACTTCTCTCAGGCTGAGAACACACACTAGAGAATCTGAAGATTAAACCAAGCTGCATGTTGTTACGACCTTCAGTGTTGTAGTTCAGCACATACACGGTGCAGATATTTCACATGTATACTTCAAAACTGCAACACACACAGTGTCCCTCTGTCCTCTCTACATGCACCAACTCTCCAGAGCTTTTTTAAGGGCTCAAGTATCTTTCATTAGTTGCTCAGCTGACACCATCCCAATGTTGGCCAGTGGATGGTGCTAGAGGTTGGATCTCCTTCGAGCACACTGCCTATGAGATGCTCCCACGCCTTAGAGAAAAAGCCCACCCTCAGATTCCAAGCTTAAAGCCAATCCCCTGTATTGTGTGGCAGCTCATTGCCAGCCTGCACCACATCCTGTTTTTCCGGTTGCACTACCCTTTCAGTTGGAGCTTTAATTGATGAAATGGGCCCTTCAAAAGTGCAGCTGTTGCTTCTAGTTTTCTCATATCAACTCACATACAGACTTCTGCTTCTCGTTAGCCTGCACATTGGCCTCAGCTTTCAGTAGCTGAGGCTTACTCCTTGCAAGGCTATGTGATTTCTTCTTATCTGCATTGTTCTCTCACCTCCCACTGCACCTTCCTTTCTCGTTATGAGCTGCAACATACATCTTTATAGCTTTGACAGAAACAGACCCTGATCCATGCAAGGCTGCTATAGCCTTCACCTTGCCCACAGCCAATCCATCTGAATAGCAGCACGGGGTTTATTTTGTTAGGGTTTCCAGAGTTGTGATATATAAACTGTGACTGATGTGTGCCTGTGAATCTGAAGCCAGGCATCACGTTAACACCAGTTATACTTTATCTCTGCTTGCCACAGGGTTTTAACATCAAAAGCGTGCAAGCACAAGGTTTCAAGCTGAATGTGTGGGACATTGGTGGACAGAGGAAGATCAGGCCATACTGGAGGAATTATTTTGAGAACACCGATATCCTGGTAAGTGTTGGCCACTGCTGAATGCTACATTAAATATCATAGTGACTTTAACAGCTAAGAAATACTGCAATCAAAGTCATTTGTTTTGCAGCAGTCAGTCAGTCTGAACATTCTTGCAGAGCCAGTGTGTGCACGTGAATTATGAAATCTGCAGAAACATTTATTTTTAACTGGTCTCTCAACAGTGTGCTATGTGACAGTTCCATTTGGTTTTGCCTTCCCTTTGAAGTAGCTTTGTGTTCCAGGCTGAAAAATATGAACCAAATTACTAGGTGCAATGCTCAAGTGCTTTTCTTCATCTTCAGTACTGTACAAAACACACAGTAAGGGTGCCACCAAAGTACAACCACATTGCACAATTAAAACAACTTTTTATGGAGCTCTTCCCTCCATGGCATCTTTTGAAGGACACTTATATGACTCCCAGATGCCATTTCCTTTTTGAATGTTCAAAAGTCTTCACATTCATTATCTTAGTAATATTTATGACAACAGTCATGTAAGATAAATCAGTATTATCTCCATGTTGCAAATGGTGAACTGATGCTAAGAGATTACTGCTGCCAAACTGGGCAATCCAACTATCCTGCTATGCCAGATCTGTCACCAATGTGACATAGCTGCAATGCTGCTCTCAGCAGCAGAGGCAATGCTATAACAGTAGGTGGAGAAACAAACAGCAGTACACCAACATGTACAGATAGCCAATAGTATCCCTGGAAATTCATTAATGACCCTAATGATAAAGTTGCTCACTGACATTTCCCCCACATAACTCATGGGTGGAATGCCCCAACTGACATGCAGTGATAGCCTTGAAGGCCATATTCAGGAGAAGAAAGGGCTAAAGAGTAAACCCTACACAAACACAGAGTGGAGTCCCTAAGGCAGATTGATGGCGCCTTGTACGCCTGCTTCCGGCAACTCTTGCAACCAAGCTGGTGTAAACGTATTGCTCTGCTTTCCTTTGGGCCACATCAGTGAAGCTGAGAGGGGGGTCATCTAGGCAGCCCAGGACCTCCATACATACTGCCCAGGTTTGCGCCCCAGGAAGGTTGCTTTGGTGTTGCTAACACAGCAAAAACAACACGGTTGGCCTTCACCCACAAAGGCACACTCCATTGTCTCTTGAGATAGACAGATGCCAACAAGATAGTCAAGCAACCTCATGATGTAATCATATCCAACACAGAGAAAGACACATTAGCACAGTGAAGTGGAGGGCAGCAACTGGAACCCATAGTCACAAACCCTAGGGCTTCCTGCAAACAGAGAGCCAAAGGTAGGCTTTCTACAAGCAAACAATTTTTTTCCAAGGGCCACACACAGAAAAAGGAGTGTCATAACACCATGCCAGCTCCATACCCCAGTGGAGAAGAGCCCATGCTCTCTCCATAATAGCTAAAACCTATTATGAGTACGTGGGATGTGGGTGGCGCTGTGGGTTAAACCACAGAGCCTAGGGCTTGCTGATCAGAAGGCAGTTCTAATCCCCGTGACGGGGTGAGCTCCTGTTTCTCGGTCCCAGCTCCTGCCCAACTAGCAGTTTGAAAGCATGTCAAAAAGTGCAAGTAGATAAATAGGTACCGCTCCGGCGGGAAGGTAAATGGCGTTTCCATGTGCTGCTCTGGTTTGCCAGAAGCGGCTTTGTCATACTGGCCACATGACCCGGAAGCTGTATGCCGACTCCCTTGGCCAGTAATGCGAGATGAGCACCGCAACCCCAGAGTCGGACATGACTGGACCTAATGGTCAGGGGTCCCTTTACCTTTATTATGAGTACAATGCTTCTGCACAGGAGCTCATCAAAACACTCCAGAGAATACAGTCATACCAGGGCCTATACGACGGGAACACGTTTTCATGAGAGTGGGTCCACATGCACAAGAAGAGCCACAAAAGAAACTCCTTGGTAGCTCAATGGAAAAGAATGCTATAATGGACCCAGAAGATGGATGGTTGAATTCTCCTTAGGAAGACTGTGAGGCAGAGTTTACCTTTTGATAATTTTGGCAGCAGCAGTGATTCAGGTGCAGAAAAGGGAGCAGAATAGTTCACTGTCTACACAGCCACAGAAGCAGACGAGTGGCATTGTGCTGCCCTGCCCCAGGTTTGTTTCACGTAGTAGCAGTGTTCTATCAACATTAAGGTTCTACTGGCAGTAATCCTGCTGACACTGGGGCTTATTGCTGGTATATCCCCCCTGCCCTATTGGAATTTGGGATAGTAGCAATCACAGCCTTTCTGTTGGGTGAAATTTGAACTGACAATACATAGCCCCTTCCCTGAGGTGTTACCCTATATACCAAGCTCAGTCAGTTGGCTTTCTGAAGCACAGTCGAAGAAGCATTTAGAAGGCCTGCTAAC
Source organism: Lacerta agilis (assembly GCF_009819535.1). Taxonomy (NCBI): domain Eukaryota; kingdom Metazoa; phylum Chordata; class Lepidosauria; order Squamata; family Lacertidae; genus Lacerta; species Lacerta agilis. The sequence goes on from NC_046316.1 coordinate 52,869,776, forward strand.
CAGAGGATCAAGGAAGACAAGTCCCTTGATGACATTTTGCTCTTTGGCAAGGTCTGCTTGGCCAACAGCTTGCCATATTACTATCAAGGCTTCATCAGTGAGGCAGTAGTGCAATGTTGGATGCAGAAAGGACTGGTGACGGACAAAAGTCAGAACTGCAAAGGGCAGGCTGAATACTTGGGTTTCTCCTGCAGACAGCCACGAACCAATATCTATGGGTTGTATCCAGACTTTGTGTAAGCCTAGCACCCCGTGGAAAGGCCTGTTGTATAGTATGCAGGGCGGCAGTAGTGGAGAGAGGTGAATCATCAAGAGTTGATCAGAGGCTGCCTACTTCAGTGGGGAGAAGGGGACAGAAGGCACTCTGTAGTGTGAGCAGCCTTTTACACATGCAGAGCCTGAAAAAATCCTATATATTGATTTATATATTTATTTTCCATATAACTATATCAAAAGCATATTGCAAAAACAGAATGTCCAGTTAAAACAATAAAAATGTACAGATAAAAAGCAGAAGGGCAGTTGAGACAGCAAAAATGGAATAAATCAAATAAAAGCAGGAAGTATACAGATTACTCAGTTAAAAGCCCTAGAGAAAATAAAAGACTTGGACACCTGAAGGACACCAGTGTTGGTGCCTCACAAACCTTCCTGGGGAAGGGGATTAACAGGCAGGGCACCAGAAACAAATGGTGGAGTGACATGGGTGGGGCACCATTGCTCTCTCGGCTTCCCAACACAGCAGGTCACTGGTACTTATTGAGAGGGAAGGGGCAAGCTGTGGGAAGCTTGCCCAGTGTAGGGTGTGGCAGTGGGAGCATTGGATTGGCTGCTCCTGCACGGCACCATCATTGAAAAGGTGCACTCTCTGGTTGGCACCTGTCTTAACATCTTCCAGCAAGGGAATCTTGAGAAGAACTTCCAAAGTAGATCTTAAAAACATACTCCAGTCTGGTAAAGAAGTGTATCACTGACATTACCGGGGAGGTTCTATGGAAGTTAAATGCAGGCTTCAGGACTCTGTACCTTTCTTTGATAGCAGCAATTAACTGAACATGTTCCCATTGCAGTACTGCAGGCACATCCATTCAAAAAGCAGAGCATATGTTATAGTGAGGATAAAGGATTGTGGGGTGGGGAACTTAGCTGCTAAGTGATTAAGATCATTTTTCCAGTCCCCCTGCCTCCTCTTTTACTGAGGGGAGGTAGCATATGCTACCGAATGTCTGTAAATCCTGTATCTTGGCAGGTTTAGCTAACTCAAGAAGATTTCAAACAGTTAATCAACTATTCAACTCATATATCTATGCAGTTCTTGTATAGAGACAAAGAAGGAAGGTGCTTTTTTAACTTCTTTATTTTTCAGTTTCTAAAAATACATATAACAATCCCCATAAAGCCCCACTGCCCAAGAAAGGAAGAAGTGGTGTATGTTTAAACTAAGACCAAATGAATAATTATGAACCCCCATCATCTCCATTCTAGGAATCTCAACAAGAAAACCTTCACTTTTGCAAACACAAGAGCAGGCAAATTAATGTAAAATAAATTTTATCACGTCAGTCCGTTTTATAATTTATGCCATCATTTGCCCAGATTTCCTTTATATCTGATTTACCTCTGGCATCTGATTGCCTATGGGCGTTCTTTCTTTTTTTTAAAAGCAAACCTAAATCCATGAGCAGGGGCATTCCCCCTTTCTGATCTATCATTTACAAAAATGTTTTGAAGGAAATGCTGGAACACAGAACCCAAACTAGCCCCGTGTGCCCCCGTGTGCCTTGAAGGGACTCTTGGAAACAAGACAACTTGCTAACTAAGATGCCTGTCTCTGCTCTAAACTGAAGAGTATTACACAAGTGAGAGGCCCCTCCAAGAATATTTTTAACACATGAAGTGATTGCACATTCATAAACATGCAGGTGTGCTTGAATGGGAGATACTCCAACTACCCACACCTGTGCTATTTGGAAGCTATGCACAGTCAAATAAAGGTGTGTATATTTGAATGATTGCATATTCAGACACACACCTGCAGCTATTTGGCATCGAGCCTTCTAGTTATGGGAAGTAGGCACTTGACGTGTATCTACCTTGGTTGGTGCAGTGCTGCTCACTGGCATTGCCATAAGGTCTGCAGTCTCGAGTTGTGAATGAGATGCTTTTCACAAGTTACGCTTAGATAAGAGGTCCTTGGGGAACAGCCAGATGCTACAGGGATCTGGTGGATGCTTCTGTAAGTGCAGCCTTCTTGTCTGAGGACTAAACCAGTGTTTCATCCTCACAACAAAAGTGCTCCATTACTATAAACATTGTCTTCTTTCGGGTGATATACCATTTTGCCCCATGGCTGGTTCCGTAACTACTAACTATCCTAAGAATCAAAGTTGTTGAGGCTGGTTGCCAGGCCATATGCCCAAGTATTACAGTGACCCAGTTTTGATGAACATATCTTGGCTGAGCCTTTGAGTGTGAGTGAGCCTTTTGCCTAAGGTCACATCCCCTTTCCTCCCTACCATTTTGACACAATTTTCCATAGTTTCCTGCTTTTCCCCCAAACCTGGAAATTATGGTTATTATCTTTGGAAAAACCCAGAATTCTAAATCAAATTCAATAGGTGGTCTACGTTCCTGGCTTGTTACAAAGATGGTAACCATAATTTCTCAGTCTGGACAAAATAAAAAGAGACAATTCGTTAGAAAAGGGGAGCCAACATGGTGTCTTCCAGATGTTGTTGGACTGCAGCTTCCATCATTCCTGACATTTAGCTGGCTGGGACAGATGGGAGTTGTAGCCCCACAATGTCTGGAAGGCATCACATTGCCTATCCTTGAATTAAAGATTCAGGTAGGTAGCCGTGTTGGTCTGACGCAGTCGAAATAAAAATAAAAAATTGTCCAATAGCACCTTATAGACCAACTAAGTTTGTTCTGATATAAGCTTTCATCTGAAGAAGTGTGCACGCACACGAAAGCTTACACCAGAAGAAACTTAGTTGGTCTATAAGGTGCTACTGGAATTTTTTTCCCAATTTGAATTAAAAACTTCACATTCTACTTTAATTGCAACTCACATGAAGGGAGAAGAGAAATGACAGCCTGTTTCAAAATGGCTTGTTCCTCTTTCAGCTTGTTAAGATATGATCACCCAAATGTGGCCACTGTCTATCTTATTTTCAGTTGGATAATATGAGCTAAAATTTGGGCTGAATGCATTGATTTTCTGGAATCTCTTCTTGCTGGCTGTAAGTTCTAAATGACTGACAATAGCCAGGGGTAAGAAAAATTTCCATTCAACCCACAAAAAGGAAGAAAACATTATGGGGAGTGAGAAGACACTGATGGGATATAAAGAGCTATGTGATGAACAATTTTTCAAGACCCCTTGCTTCCCCTTCTGCTGAGGTGTGGAAGTCCCCACCACCAACACACACACACTGATTATGTAATTATAGACACATCTTAGTAACTTATCAATTGGAAAATGGATGTTTGTATTCACACACGCCAAAATAAATATCTGTGCCAAATCTTGCCAAGCTACAACCATCCACTATCAGAAAAATAAATGAATTTTCAGATGTGATGTATAGGTGAATAAAGGTTTTCCTGACTGCAGGTTCCTTAAAAAGGAAGTAATAACAAGTCAATGTGATTGGAAATGGGCTTGTGTGAAGACTTGTTTTTTCACATTGATTATTTCTAGGCTAATGTTGCAACCTTAACTCTTTTGCCTTTTTTTAGATTTATGTCATTGATAGTGCAGATAGAAAGAGATTTGAAGAAACGGGTCAGGTAAGTAAGGCACAACTTCAGGAAATCGCTGTACGCCTTTTTCTATAATGTACAGTTTGCCATTTTAAAAGCAAGCTGAGGCTTGTTAAGTTTAAAGTATTGTTTTCTGCCAAATGAATTAATGAACATTTAGGCTACTCTTCTGAGTTTTTAAGCTCTTTTCTGTTTTCCTCAAGTAAAACCCAAAGAAACAGGATTGTTCTGCGGGGACAGTTAAGACTGGTACAGCTATATCCATTTCTAGCTATCTGGCCACCATAATTAAGACTACAGAGGTTTGTATAGCATACAGGGACATAGTGCTCAATTACAGAACACACAGCATGGATATGCTTCTATAATAATGTGCTAGTGGTGTTGGACTACAAAGTGCATCAGAAATAATCATGCATTGATAATCTTCAACATCATCTGTAAAGGACTTGCTAACCACCGATCTATGAATTCTGTGCTGCCTCTGCCAGTATTGTTCCTTCTGGTACCTTTCACCGCAAGTTTAGGACGGAAGGTGCTACATTCCCGGGCACCTGCCTATTAATTGTAGGCCTGTTTCCTTACAGTTCTAAGGCCATCTAACAACAAGTTTAGAATGAGATTTTGCAGGCTCCATTTCCCATTTTCTTTAACGATCTAATCCCTAACGCATTCATTGATATTATCAACAAATGATGTCTGTATGAGCACTTTGCATCCCTTTTAGTAGCCAGAACAGCTGCCTTTTATGAAGATGAGCTTGTTTCTGGGTAGAGATTTTATCAGTGCTGTCCCATGCATGAATTACAGTTGATTAAACTGGAACAAAGTTCAAAGCTTGCTGTTAACATTCCTGCAGAATTTGAAGCATATGTAGGATAAAACCACCTGTTTTCAAGGGCCGCTCCATTCTACTGGCAAGTCAAGTTATAACTGTGCCAGCATGTATTTTTGCTGTGTCATCAGTGCTGATCTCTAGAGGGTTGGGATTGACAGTGCCTTGAAAACAACTGGTAATATCGGACTGAGCTAAAACCTTCTCCGTTTCATAGACAGAGGGATTTGCTTTTAAATCTTTGTCTCAGTAATTGTATGTACCAGTTACTTGTTTTACTGTAACATCTGTGCTTCGCTGAAACATTAGCATTTATTATTTGTCCTATATGTTACTAAAACATGTACAACTACTTAGATACAACAGTCAGCCTCCCATTGCCAAAGGCTTTTTAAAAATACTGGCTGCATCTTTATGATTCTTACAGGAGCTAGCGGAACTCTTAGATGAAGAGAAGCTAAGTGGTGTTCCTGTGCTCATCTTTGCGAACAAACAAGATTTGCTGACGGCAGCCCCTGCTGCAGAGATTGTAGAGGGTCTGAACTTGCACACGATCCGTGACAGAGTCTGGCAGATTCAGTCTTGTTCGGCCCTCACAGGAGAGGGTGTGTCGGTGAGGACGCAATGTTTATTCTGGCAGAATAGCCTTTCCACTGGTCTGAATGAGAAATGCACCCCCCCCCCCAATTCTGGATCGTAACGTATGATGTATTTATTGCAAAACTGGAAACTCAACAAAACAAAGCAAAAAAATGTGTAGCTTGGTGTGTGGAGGGAGGTAAAGACTTCCAACACAGATTCATGAGATTCTCCCTCCTCCTTAAACTTAAATTTGCCATTACATAATTAGGGTCTCATGATGCTGTTTCAACATTGCTTGCCTGATCTATATACATATACTGTAGGGTGGTATTCAACTAAGTTTATTCAGAGTAAATCAAAATTAATAGTCTTAACTTGGCCATTTTCATTTACTTCAATGGGTCTTCTCTGAGTAAAACGTACGGTAGTTGCCTACCACCCATAGTCAGTAAATTTTCTATTTCCAGCGAGTACTTCCCACCAGGCAGCATTCTGTCTCTCATTCTCTCTCTCTCTCTCTCTCTCTCACACACACACACACACACACACACACTTTAAACTCTTCTATAAAAAAATATTGTTTGCCAAAATACCTTGCATTATATTAATGCAAATACCTTGCATTATATTAATATTAATAGTATCATGGAGCCAATGGAACATTCTTCCAGTTGAGGTTAGACAGGCCCCCTCACTGTGGAACTTCTGGCACCTACTGAAGACTCTTTTTTTGTTCCAACAGGCATTTTGATGGTAGTCTGATTTTAGAGTTTTAACTGACTTTTACCTTTCCTTTGCATTGTATTTCATCTACATCACTTGGAGACAATTGTAGCTAAGCAGTATATAAATTGATAAAATAGGAAAACTTGATAATAGTATTTAACTGCTGCCATCAGTGCAGTGTGCAAAGCCCTCAATGCAGTGTGTAAAGAAAATATCAAAACAAAAATAGTTGAGCATTAGCTGCTCAACATAAATTGCATACACACATGCACATACATCACTAGATACAGAATAAGAAAGTGGCCACTCTGATCTCAGATTAGTAAATTGGATTTTGCTAGCTTTGTGTATCTTGTGGTGGTAGCAATGGAGAGCAGTATCCTATAAGCTATTTTAATTGGTCTCTGTTTTTGAATGTGACAGCTTTTCATTTCTTTGAAAACTGGACACTGACAGTGAGCCAGTCATACAAACTGCCCGCAGATGGTAGAATGAAACATTGCCTATGCTGCAGATACTTAAACACTATGGCCCCCATCCAGGTTTGATTCATAGGCAATTAACTATAAACTCTGGTGGCTTAGTCAGGATGAGGATGCACAATTGCATACAGATCTATACACAGATCACGACAGATCATTGAGGCCTGGATGAGCACCACAGTGTGGATGGGGAGACCAGTGAGCATCTGTCATGCATTTGGAAGGTTATTTCTGCACATGAAATACCCCTTGCTGGATTGGTACACATCTGTCCACTCAGATATCTGGGGCCTCTCTTTGAGCTTTCATTGGTTTAGGAAACAGCTTATACAAATGAAGCTGAGTTACAACTGTTGGTTTGCATTCATCTGTCTAGGGAGACGATGGAAAAGTGCTCCTTCAGGGGTGAAGTCAAACCATTGCAGAGTTAAAGCGCCTGCTGTGGCTGTAGAGAATGATACGGGAGAGACGTGTTTTGTTGCAGTTGGGGCAGATGGAGGCATCTTGTTGTACTGATACAGGTGTACCATGGTGTTTCTTCTTTCTGTGCTCCTTCCAGTGGTCATTCCTCCTCTGTTCACTGCTGTGGATACATGACCTGATTGTCCACAGGCACAGCAATCACCTGCAAGGGATTCCCACACAGCATGGTTAATGTTTCCAGCGTAATGGATCCTGCCATCTTCCATTCTATGGACAGGACCAATCCAGTGTAGACATCACTGAGACAGCAATGCGAACACGTTGGGAATGAGGGCTTGGGAGAGCACAAGCTGTCCTGCCATGTAATGCCCAAAATCTTCCTGATGCGGTGCATGTAGAAGGCATTGAGACGTGGTTGCTCCTGGCAGTTGTAAGTTGCCCATGACTCGCTTCCATAAAGCAGTGTGGCTCAACACGCAAATCTGATAGACCTTCATCTTGGTACTGGCCATTAGCATCACATTCTCTCATACTCCTTTGGAGTGGTAAGCCATTGACATAGCTGCCTTGCCAATAAGCTTGACCACCTCACATCAGTGGAGAAGTAGCTTGTTATGGTGGACCCCCGGCAGACAAAATCATCTACCACCTCAAGCATGTGCTCACCAATGCTGGTGTATGGAGTGTTGGTGACGTCCTGACTCAGGATGTTGTTCTTTGTCAGGCTAACAATAAGACCGCACTCCATGCAAGCTTAGGCAAAACAGTTGATGAGACTCTGTAGGGCTTCCTCAGAGTCCTCTGTCAAGGCTGCATCATCTGCAAACAACATCTCTTGGATAAAGACCCACTGCACTTTTGTCTTGGCATGGAGATTTGCCAGGTTGAACAGACCCCCGTTGCTCCTTGAATGGATTACACACTGTCTTTAGTCAAGCTGAAGGCATATGAGAGCAACAGGGAGAAGAAGTTAGGGCAAGAACACAGCCCTGTTTCACACCATTCTTTATAGGGGAGATGTCTGAGGATGAGCCATCATACTGGACAGTGCTGCACATGTTCTTATGAAACAACATAATCATCTTGTGGAGCTTAGGTGGGTGTCCTGTCTTACTGAGCAGTGTAAAACACCATTTTTGGCTGATGTGGTCAAAGGCCTTTGACAGGTCTATGAAGGTGACACAAAAGAGACACCTCTGCTCTCAGCAGCTGATGCAATGAAAAAATCATGTTGAGTCTTGACCTCTGAGCTCTAAAGCTGCATTGCAACTTGGGATAGACCCTGTCAGTGAGTGACTTTAATCTGTTGAGAACTATATGGGCGAAGGCTTTCCTCCCAGTAATCAGCAGGAAGATTCCTCAGTAGTTGTTACAATCATGGCAGTCGCCTTTGTTCTTGTCGGGGGTCATAGTGCTGAAGCAGTGCATATCTTGTGGCGCAGATCCTGTTTCCCAGCACTGCAAGAGAAGGCCATGGAGGTGCATCATGAGGGAGGAGTTGAGGCTAGTGCTCAGCACTTCTGCTAGGATTCCGTCTTGTCCTGGGGCTTTACCACATGCCTGAGAGTTGATGGTGTTCTTCAGCTTGTCAAGGGAAGGAGGGACATCCAGTTCTTCCAAGACAGTCAGAGTCTGGATACTGTCAACTGCTGTGCTAGCAACCATGTTTTCTTGCCAGTACAGTTCTTGATAGTGCTCTGCCTATTGCTTCATCTGTTTGCCTGTTTTCCTGACTAATGGTCCAAAGGCTTTCTTGATGCCTTCATACATTTTTCAAGTATTGCCACTATTAGTAGTGAGTTGAATGTTCTGATACGGCTTTAGCTAGTAATCATTGGCACATCTTTGCCCAGTGGCCTGGCAATCGAGATTCCAGTGTGCCCTAAATGTGAAGTTTAAAGAATAGTTAATTCGTGCATTGAAGCTGAGGTAAATATAGAAGAATTGTTGCTTCAGCTCTTCAGGAAAAAGGAGATGTAGTGTTTCACTCCTAGTTCACAGCATTAAAGAACCACCCTAGAGGCTGGTGACAGAACATGGAAGCGTTATCAGATATTTATTTAGAAGGCTATAAAGAGAAAGTAAATATGCCAGCTGGGAGGAGGGAAGGTACCCAGGAGGCTGTTGCATGAATAACAAGAGTGCAAGTTGGCAACAGTGGATTTGAAAAGAAAATAGGACTTTCTGTGGAACAGAAACGTACAGAGAATGAGTTAATAGGGAATGGTTTGTGACAGCCCCAGGGCAGAGTATCAAAAAAAGAATAAATAATGACAGCAAATGAAGGAGAAATGGTTTGAAGGTCATTTTAATTAGTTTTGTAGATTAAGCTATAGTCTGCAGAACTCAGTAGTTAAGGCTGGGGATTTCAAGGTTAATGAGATTACATTATGGTTAATAAATTATATACATTTAGAGAATTTAACTATTATTTGAAATGGGTTTCTTTAAATAAAAATGTTAATTAAGAAAGAAATCCGCTGCGAGCTTGCCCTGTATCTATTTGATACCAGTGAAAGGTTCTGATCAAGAGGCTTTGAATGTAAAGAGTGCCCCCGGTTTATTTCCAAGAGCAGTAATGTAGAGCAGCCCCATTGTTTATAATTGACTCTCACTCTGCTTTAATGCACCAGTCAGGCTTCCTGCCATTGTTCAGAGAAGATAATTTTTTACCATACCCAGATTTGTACCAGGCCTTTTGTTCTTCTCATTTAACAAGCTAAAGAGAGACAGGAGCAGGCTGACTAGAAATATCCCTCATACTACAGAATAAGGGATCAGTCAGCTCAGCGCTTCTGTTTGCCAGTATTGTACACAACTCAGGTTTATAAGCTGACATGTGAATTGCCACAAAAGAGACTAGTGGCATTTATGCTTCTACACTCCCACATCCACATGTGCATTTAGCACGCAGACACCCACACACACCCCATGAGCACTTGTGAAAATACCAGACACCATTCTATAGAAATGTGTTTGCAGGCACATGATGTGAAAGCCCAGGACAGAAGCCAGTCTTCAGGGTGAAGCTACTGTAGTTTTCCTCTAAGCCAGGGGTGGCCAACTCCCAAGAGATCCACTCACAGAGTTAAAAACTGGCAGTGATCTACCCCCTTTTGGGGGGGTTCAGTTTAGGAAGGAGGAAGGCCCATTTTGGGGGGGTTCGGGTCAAAGTTGTTGAGTTTTTTCAGGGAGGAGGTAAAATGTTGAGCTTTTTTTAGGGGAGCCACAGTTGTTCAGCTTCTTTGGGGGGAGCCAATGATCTACCAGTGATCTACTGCAGACGTCCAGTGATCTACTGGTAGATCACGATCTACCTGTTGGACATGCCTGCTCTAAGCAATAAGGACCACAAGCAACTGGACCTGACAGTACTTAACTGAATAAATGCCAATATCTTTTAAATCTAAGTCCTTCATAATTGGGATAGAATTCGAAGTATATTTGGCTCTGGAGTTTTATTTAAACAGAAATAAGAGGGAAATAGAGTTGCTGTAAAAGACTGCCCTTTTTCTTTTTTTAGAAAAGGATGCCACAATATAGTTTGTTATTTATTAATTATACTACCAATGTGTTTTTATTTCAACATTCATTTCATTGTTTTCTTTCATGTACTAAATCAAACGAAATGGCAATGGGAGCAATTACTTCACCTTAATGTATAGGTTTATATTTTTGTATTATAATCTTACAAAAGTGGTAAAGCTTGAACGGCGTCAGGTCATTTTCTAAAAAGAAGTCTTCCACATCACCAACTGATTACTGGTGCAGATATCCTGGTTTGGAGGTTTTACTGTAAAAAAGAATATTCTGTGTTTCCTTTTTAGTACTATTCTTACTGCAGTGACCATTTATTACAGCCAATGATAGTTAGGGGAGGGAAATACTTTTTCACCTCTTTTTATCCCCTAGCCATTGTCCTTCCTTTTCCCACTACTTTGTGTGCACTATGTTGCAATTCACTCATCGTTGTTTTTAATAAGTTATTGGGAACTCTGTTCACTTGTCTTGACACATTTGCAAATATCGTATAAAGGCCTTGAAGAGTCTATGATCATGGGAGACTGCTTGATTGCTCGCGTCCAGGAGACAAAGGAATGTGCAAGCAGGTAAGGAATTAGTGGGGTTTTAGATATTAACAGAAGCAGAGAAAGGCCAGTCTCATAGCAGAGAGATGTCCATGCCATCAGGTGCCCAAGACAGGATTGTGATTGTACAAAGAGGCACAAAAGAAGATGACTGGATTTTCTAACTATTTTTAACTCATCTAGTCTAGTTGGTAATGGCAGATTCCAAGCATTGAGCAACATACACACTGACACCCGGAGTCATTTGATCTTTGTGCACTATCACTATTGGGAGACAACTGCCTCTTGCTATTTAAGTTAAATAAGGTTAATCAGATGATTGATATAGGGGCTGTACTTAAAACATTGCCAATCCTAATCCCTTACTTCTGGTTTCATATTTTCTGTCAGTTTGTAACTGCACTTGTGATGTTGTGTTTAGCCACATATAAAATACACTTATGCTGACATTGTGGTATATAGAGTATAGGCACAAAAATATAAATGCTATGGTATAAACATTATTTGAAATTATTTATATAGTTACAGTGGAGCAACACACACACACACACACACACACCCCAAGAGAGAGAGAGAGAGAACAAAAACAAGAACAAGAACAAGAAAACAAACACCCTAACCATACATATACTGGCTGTGACTATCCAGCATTATTCTTGGTATCTTTATGAATAGTTCTGTGAGAACTTCAACTAGGTGTACATCAGCAATGACAATCTCAAATTTCAGATTGATTTTTTAAAAAGAGAATAAAAATAAACTGCTGCCATAATAACTTTCTATTAAGTAGTGTGGTCACATTTTGTATACTGTATACAATTATAACAAAGTCATCTCAAAAAGAGTAAGGTAAAGAAGGAAAGGGTAGGAAAAAAGCAACCCAAAGGATCAAGCAGTGGGAGCACCTTCCCTGTTACGTGGGTAAAACAATTGGGGATTTTTAGTTTTTTAAATATAGTACCCCTGGAAAGACATAATACAGGTTCACAAAGTATGTATGTTGTAGAAAGTGTAGACACTCTGTCTCATAACACTACTACTTAGGGCTACCTAAATGACATAGATTGGCGGTAGATTGAGAAGAAACAAAAGGGGTGTTTGTGAGACTTCCGGGAGAAAAGATGGCTGACTAGTCGTCTACTGCCAACACGCCATCAACAGAGATAATTACATGGTGATTAGTGATAGCCAAGACGTAAATCTTGGTTATCACATTCTCTCTTTGAAAATAGGGGGATCAAAGGCATTAACCTCTAATGTTGTGAAGAAAGCTGCTCTTCCCTCCAGAGATCAGGAGATTTTCGGACGCGGTGAATAACTTGGAGTGAGGAACCGCCACCATGCCCAGACACCACATAGTAGCCCTGAAGGTTACCCCTCAGGGCATTAGGTCAATTAAACCTCCCTTCTTTTAATTACCTCTGAGACTATGATGAATTATGACTGAGGTGAACTATCTGCCAATTAAACTTTCACCTGGAATGTGAACTGACTGCTGGCATAAGAAGAAGCATTAATTAACAGGCTGAAAATAAAACAAAAAGCATATTTTAACTGTTTGCAACTAAGAAAGATTATAAACAGATAAGGGAGCTGTGGTTGTTAAAAATTTTCATTTATATTACCTTTAACTCTCTGTACCTTTTGTGGAGTGTTGGCTGCAAAAGTGAAACTTAATCCCTTAACCGTGGGAAAGGAATGTGCTTCTTTGGTAAAGAGACAGACACAAGTTTTCAAGGCAGAGACTAGGTAAAAATACTGTTAAACATGCCACTGACTTATAGTGTCATGAGTCAATTATTGGATGAGGAATTGAAAGAGCTCAGAGCTGAGATGCATAAAATGTTGAATGAAAATGGACCAGAGAAAGATCAGACAGAACCGGGGGGGGGGGATACTGCCCAGAACATGGGAGTGGGATGGTAAAGCTGGAGGCAGTAAATGATGAAATGGAGAGTACCACCACATAAGTGCCTGGAGGAGTAAAATGGACAAACGATGGAGGTGTGATGCTGGAGGAGTGGAATGAAACCATTGACCAAGAGGTTAAGAAACATTGAGATGGCAGAGATAGGGCTGACAGAGAAAGTATTCTGTGTACAATTTGGAGTGAATTTAAAGGAAAGCTCTACCAAACTTCTGGCGATGCACTTGGAAAAAGAATGGAAGAAATGGAAATAGAAGGAGCCCCCCCCCCTTTATTTTTCTTTTGTTAAATTAGGATGGAAAATCAGAGCCAACAGGAACCAAGATTGGAAGATATGGAAGTGGGTATGAATAAATGAATATACTACAAGTAAATAACTATGGATTATTATTCTAATAATGGGAGTTGGAATTTTATGGAGATAAAGTTGTCATACCAAACTGGAGAAAAACTATTCTTAACATTTAGTGATAGTAACAATTGGAGAACCCCTTTTTAGACTTGGTGTGCGGCTGAAGATTGGAAAAACATTGCCTAGCAGATCGAGGAACAGCTGGATATTTTCCTGGAATACAGCTGGATACCATCCTGGAGTGAACACTTTGGATATTTATTTGAATAATCTTTATAGATATAATTGACAGACGAAGAATCTGAAGTCGTTCTATTTCTATCCTCTCTTATCTCTTTTCTTTTTCTTATCTTTTTCTTCCTGTCTTTTTTCATTTTCTTCCTTCATCTACTTTGCTTTTGCTTATGTTTTATTTTGTTTGTCGATGTCCTCTACTCTGAGGATATGTACAGGAAGGTGATGGATGACTGGTGAAAGAACCTGTGTGAGAGGCAGGGAAGGGAAGAACTCCCAAGGTGGGAAGCTGGGAGAAGAAAGGGAAGCTTTCAGGGAGTGGTCCATCCTCTTCTGTGTGAGACAAGACTTAAGATCTTCCTTTGAGAGAGAGCCTCTTTTCTTTGTTTTCTTCTTTATTTTTACTTAGATTAGTTTTTTTTCATTATACTATATGGTGAAAAGTTGCAATTAAAAATTATGCAAAAAAGAAGAAACAAAAGGAAGTACTATTCCACATATGTTATTAACCTCTACAAGGGGTGGTGACAGCTATTGGTTTAGATGGCTTCAAAAGGGACCAGACAAATTCAGGGAGGATAGGGAGCTAAATGGAACCATCACATGCAGAGGCAGTATACTTGTGAATATCTGGTGCTGGGGACATAGAGCAAGAGAAGTGTAGTTGTCTTTCATGCCCTGTTTGTGGGCTTTCTGAATCCATCTGGTTCTCCATTGTTGGAAATAATATGTTGGTCTAGAAGAGTTTTAGTCTTATCTAGCTGAGCTCGTCTTACTGTTAAATAAAATAAAATAAAATTCTAAGGCAGATGTAACAACAGCCTTACTGATTTTATTTTCAAATTTCTGCTTCTCTAATTACTAGCTTCCTGTTTCTTTCCCTGCTGGCAAATAGCCACCAATTCTTTACCAGAATTTGATCCCATTAAGCTGATCTCTGCATTTTAGCTATCTGATGAGAACATTTATTTCCCATCATTGAACTTGATACTGACAATTATTTGTGTGGAGTATGGGAAACGGTTTACCTGCAGATTTAAAAAAAAGTGTGTGTTTTATCCTCTTTGATCCAGGGAAATTGATCCTTTTCCCCTTGTAGTCTCTGTGTTAATTTCACACACTCATTCCCCACAAACCAATTAGGGACAGTCAGAATTCTCTTTGAACCAGCTCTTGCTATGAAAGTGATTTTTGGATGAGTTCCTGCCTTCAAAGTAAAGTGACCCAGATATGAATTGAAAAGCCATTTGGAGTTCACCTTTCCTCCTGCATAGTGCCTTGTCATTCTTTTGCCCTTGTTATACAGTCAGGCTCACAGCCACAGTAAATCCCATCATAAACTCAGCTTTATGAGCCTCTGCTGTGCAGTGTTCAGGTAGCTGAGTTTCCCTTTGGCTGAGCTCCCTTGTGGCATCGGGCAGTGTTAGAGTCCCTCTGTATGGGTAGGTTCTGGTCTGCTTCTACCTGGGAGATGGGGTGCCTGGTGGTTGTTTTGCAGGGATGTATTGTTTATGGGATTGTTGTGCTGAATATCAAAGGAGCGTCAGCAGATATTTATGACTTTAAGCTCTCAGCTGTTCTGCTTCACCATATAAACCTACATTCAAAATGAATGAGGAGTGCTGCTTGCCTTGTATTCCATGATGTGTGCAAACACGATTACTGCTTTAGAGGCAACAGGAGCAGCAAAAACTGCTGCAGAAAGCTCCATTGTTGTTGTTTTTTAAACTGCTCTATATGCAACCAGATTTCTAAAAGGTGCAATAAAGGAAGTTGGCATGTATGTTTCCTAATTGCTGTAGAACTCCCTTAGTTTTACAAAACATTTACTTCCAGCATTTTGACTGATGTATATAAGGTCTTTCAGCATTTAGAATTTCTTCACAAGATCTTGGGTAGCAAGGGAGCATGTGTCCTTGGTGCTGTAAGGGCAAACAAGCAGCTGTAGGGAGGAGCAGGCAACTTGTTGAGTTCTGAAACATTCTACCATTACTTTTGGGAACCCCACCCAAACCTTTTTTCTGGAGTATTTTCTACAATGATCATGAGTCAACTGTACTGGAACTTGCTGTGCATGCATGTCCACTCGTGCTCCCCCCCCCCCTTTTTAAAGGAAGCTGAAATCTGCAGGCCTTCCAGTTATGTTGAAGACATTACAGTATACACAGCAACATGCTCAGCCCCGACTATTCATTCTTGCTGACACTAAACTGTGGGCTATTAAGATTAAATCAGAGAGGTCTGGGGACTTGGGTAAAGGTGCATGAAAACCAACATTCATTGTATGTCATTTCCTAGGCTTTCTCCTTTATTCAAAATCTTGTTTGTCATTGGAGAAATTTGTGATTGGACTAGACTGGCCAGTCTCCAAGCTCTCCAATGAAAAGGATGTCAGCAAGGCTAGAAGGACCTCAGCCTGAGACTTGGGAGGACCACGAAGGCAGCTTCATAGGCTCACATGGGCAGAGGCGCTATGCTCTTGGTAGTTCTACATCCCTGCCTCCTTCATTATTAGTGCATTTCTAAATGCAGTTTCTTTTGCTAATACTTTATACCTTTGCAGCTGTACATTTTGCCACCTACACTGCCTATTATTATTATTATTATTATTATTATTATTATTATTATTATTATTATTATTTTATTTATACCCTGCCCATCTGGCTGGGTTTCCCCAACCTTGTTAATTTCATCTATTAAAAATTATTTATTGCAAGCTATTTTGTGATCTCATCTTAGAGTATCTCTCTATCTTTTCTCCCTTTTTTGGCAACTGCAGAATATTTATCAGGATGTGTATGGATGCAGCTGAGCAAATTTAGCATTTCATAAGTGGGAGGAGACAATGAAAATCTCAAAGCTGCAGTCCCAGGACTAGGAAGCACAAATGTATAGTGCAACAGTTAAATTGAATGTGACAAGATTGTGTACTGCTGAGTTAGCAAAGGATCCTTGATAATCCTTCACATTTAGATTTACAGTCCATCCTCTTCAAAATAAATCAGGATAATAACAACCACACAGTTGTAAGTGGGTGGATCCATGTCACAATTAAAGCCAAAGACGGTCATGCTGACAGAAAAGCCTGATAAAAAGGCAGTGATTCCTAGTCCCATAACTTTACCAACAAGAAAAGGGATGTAAGATTAAGAAGGGGCCATTTGTAGATCAGGTTTCCTAACCATAGTTGCACTAACAAGACAGAGCATTTCACATACACTATTATATTGGATAGGGAAAAGCGAAACTTGAATGTGTCTTTGCAAAATGGGATAAGGGAGAACTTAATGTGAACTGGGCAAAAGTTGACCCTTTCCTCTCATCTAATGTTCCATTTCTTTGTTGTCTTGTTTTTGAAGGATGGCATGAACTGGGTCTGCAGAAATGTCATTGCAAAGAAGAAGTAAATGAACTGCGTTGCATGGAATTGGAGGGGCTGCAGGAGCCAAACACGCTAGCTGGCTGCTAGCATCTGACCAAATATTTTTCCATCTGTGTGCAGCTATAGCTGTTAGAAATGGGAACAGCAGCTAAGCCTACTGCCCAAATTGGAACTTTACCTTCTCTCTAGTATCATTTCCCTCCATATATGCATTTCTTCCCCCCACCCCTACCCCTTTTGGCATAAGTAGTATTGAGAGTCTCCACATTCATCTGACTAAAGAATAAAATCTGAAAACAGGAGCAGATTGAAGTCTGCCATAAAGACTTCCAGTGGGTTCCGCAGAGTGTAGGATGATCATAGCAATGTGTATGGGAGCCTGCTTCAGTTCTGAAGTCACTCAGGATGCTCACCTGGTGCCACTCAAAGCTTTTCTCATCGGCAAATGAGCTGATGTTTTATTAGCATCTGTGCTTCAGTTTTAAAACAATACATTACTTTGTAGAATGCTGGCAAGACACTCCTATGGCCTCATGAAGAGCCTTTATTATAGCGAGATACCCAGGTGTCTGCCCTTCCTTTTACAGAGACCTGCGTTGTAACTCAAGTTCTTAACAGTCTGAATGTTAGAAGCATCAGAGTGCTAGAGATGCTGTCATTTATCAAATAAAACAGTGTCAGACTGCAGTGCAGTGTTGCCTTTATGGTTGGTGTAAACAGACCAAGAGCTCTTTGACATTCAGTCTCGTTGCACTGTAAAAATCCCTCCATGAGGGTGGAGTTTAACAGCATATAGTGGTAGTCAATTTAGTGCTCTAAGTCTTAGCTGCAGGTTAATTTAGGGGGGCGTGTTTTGAGAAGAGCTTTTGGTAGGCTGCATCTGCCTCCTATAAGCCATGTAGCAAATGTGCTTCTCCCAAGTAGTCGAAACAGTAATAGACTGAGATTAACAGGTTCAATGTAGTGGCTCTATCCAAATGAGTTGTTGTGGGTGTATAGTCTGGGATCGCTTTTTTGTGAGTCTGCACTGCTTCCTGCACTGTTAGTTTAGAACTACATTTCAGAACTATCTGTGCAGGAAGTAACTGTCTGGATGTGTTCAAAAAGAGATGTCCCTCACTTCAGGAAATACCTGACCAATTTAAGTTGCAGTTTAGAGCGAAAGGTATAGATGAATCTCTGGCAAGAGAAGCATTCCTCTATCAGTCCTAAGAAGAAAAACCCAGAGTCTATAACTTCTTAAATCCAGAATATTCGTTAGGAAAATGCATGAAGGATGCACTCTCCCCTTTGAGGGAATAGTCATATAGTATGATTGCGAAATCTCAGCATATCGCTACAACACCAGGAAATGACATAGGAGGCTGCTTCTCGCCTCTGGGTCATCTGCTAGATTTGTCCAAGTTCAAAGTAATTTGGCGAGGGCAGTCTTGCATGCAATGAATTTAGCACGCAGCATGCAGATTATAACCAGAGTATAGGCCAGAAAATGCCATGGCAACTATAATGCCCTTTCTCATTCCTAGTGGGAGGGAGTAAACTTGCTTTGCTAAACCTTGGGAAATGTGTATACATTGTGGAGAGCCAGAGCACAATAGCTGCTTTCAGACATTTGTTGACCATATAATCCATTGTCACTATATTGTGTTTTTTTTGCTTATTCCTTATTAATCTAGACAAAGTAATGGCAATAATTTCTAGTCCACCTTGACTTGGATTCTGTCTTGCTATTAATTTGTGGTTTGCAACAGACATAAATTCTAGATTAGATAAATTAAGTCTATATCCCACCTACTTCAACCGATTTGTAAGGGAAATAAATCCATAAGCAAACATTACAACAGTGAGCAAGAATAAAATAAAGTACAGACAACAGTCCAAATCAATCCATTGAGAACCCCCAAGCGTGACAGCTAAAATACATATTTGCACAAACTGCTAAAATATCACTAAGAGCAGATACTTCCTATTGCTTGCTTTCTACAGGGAAGCTGGTGACATGTTGCAAATACTGATTTGCGTTTTAGAAAAGGCTTTCACTCTTTAGAGGTCCAGTGTGCAAAAGTGGCAGCAGGAACCTTTTTTTTTTCTTGCACTTGTAGCCCAATTTTGAAAGAAATGAAATATGTCTGCAACTATCCAGTCCAGATGTTATAGAGAGGCCTATCTCTGCTCATGCCATAATGTCTGGAAGCGTCTCCCCTAAAATTCAACAAACCTAAGTCAGCCTGTTCAGTTCAGGAAGAAGTACATTTCCTTCAGTGTGCAGCAAGCTAACGAAGCACCCCCAATACTTACTACCAGGTTGACAAACTCTGAAGCAAACTGACCATGCTGCCTTCTCTGCTTCTATCTTTGAGCACAAAATACAGCTCTCTATTATCTCAGACAGTGAATGCAGATTGCCCAGGGCTGTCCTGTTTCTGTTTCTTTCTCATCTCTTGCTAAGCATATTTTTTTTGTGGAAAATGGGATCTCATTGAGCCAAAAGGAACTACCATGGTTCATCGACTTCAACAAGCAGCTATCATACCTGCATCAAGTTTGAATCATTTTGACCTAACTAGATATTCTAAGAACTAGAAGACAGGGCTGACCCAATGACCCCAGAGGCCAATATCCTGGCTCTGAAAATGACCTATGCCACATGGATGCTTCACAAATAAGTTGCAAGACAGGACAGTTATGGAACAATCTCCCTCTTATTTCTAACAAATGGAAAAGACTGCCCTGAGCAGGCGAATTCGCAACTTCTAACTGTTTAGTTCACAGTTCTTAAACCAATCTTCATGGTTTTATCTAATCCTTTTTAAAAAATAATTTTATTCCAGCTCTGCTATTGGCTTTCACAATATCCCCAGTTCAGCTAGTTCTGCACTGAATGTAGTGTGTGAAAGGGTTTTTCTTTCATTTAAGTACAACAACAGCCACACTGACTCTTTGACAAGGTGTTTTGCTATATATATGGTACATGTTTCCTATCTGAATACTGTGCTACATTTACAGGTGAGCCAGAATGGATGAAGTATAGCCTTGAGAGACCGGAGTAGTATTGTTCATGTCACATACTAGAATGAAGAAGGCATGTTTCAGATGTGGTTTAATTACTTGTTTCTTTGATTAAACATAGCAGGATTTGCTCTCTTTCTTACATACCAGATGATGCTCAGTTGCTATAAAAAGCCATAGCTGCAAATGCTGTCCATTACACCTTTTCCGTTCTCTCAATAGGGTACATCAGATTTTTATTTTTTTTTAGTTCTTAGTTTTATTCTCTCTTTTTTGACATTCATGAAAAGGGTGTGTGTGATGATAAGTTGATGATGCTAAGCCTTGGTGTATATGTTTAGATGTTTGGCAAACTTGAATAAAATTTAGTAGAAATGGCGATGCCTTTACAATTTTGTTTTATTTCAGAATGAAGTTTTGATTTTCTTTTAAGGAACTCCATTTGAATAGTCTGTTTGAAACGGCTGTACATATAATTCCTCCAGGATGCTGTGATGTTCTGTCTCTATACAGTTCATTTGAACATTTAGCGCTGTTTGTTGTTTCTGTATGCTTATGATTTTATAACCTAATGGCTCTCCTATTGAATATATGTGATCTCTGGAAACTTGCTTCCCATAGATCGCTAGGTACTGAGAGTCACAAGATTATTACCTGTAGCAGGGATAGACAATGCAATGCCCTCTAGATTTTATTGTACTGTAACTCCCATGATCCCTAACCATTGGCCACGATAGCTGGGGCTGATGGGAGTTGTAGTCCAAGAACATATGGAGAGTACCAAATTGGTTTCTCCTGTTCTTCAGGTATCAGGTATCATATAATGCAAAGTAAGGTAAGAAGTAAATCCCGCTAAATCAAATATACTTGTTTTTCAGAATAAATGTTTAGTGTGTGCTACTGGGGGAGCGCGATCTCCAGGAGGCGAATGTGCCCCTCTTTCACTTGCTACTGTGTTGGTTTCTTAGAACCTCATCTTTTGACAATCTGATATAGCATTATACATGGGAGGCCAGGGAATACAGAAAGAGGCCTTATACTGAGGCAAGCCCAGCTCAGTGTTGTCTATGCTGGCTGGCAGCTGCTCTATGGTTTGAGGCAAGAAACATTCCCAGTTCTACCTGGTGATGCCAGGGATTGAATCTGGGACTTTATGCATACAAAGCCAGTGCTCTACCACTGAGCTATGGTTTGCTGTACAAAAACCACATGCAATAAGACATGAATTTTTAAAACCATGGCTGGGTTTCAGATTGGGCCACTGATGACATACCGGTATATGCTATCCTATTGTGTTATAGGAAATTTGTATCTCTTCTGTTATGATCCACCATTTAAAAATGGTGTTTTTTGAATGACTAGTTGTGCCACAATGTGGATAGTGATGCACATTTGAAGGTCTATACCCCTCCCCCCGAATTTATAATTATTATTTATTAAATTTATATACTGCTCTTCATCAGAAGGTGTCAGGGCAGTTCACAGAATAAAATACAAGATAAAATTGCAAGTAAATAATTGCAACAAAGCAATAACCCTCCCTTCCCACAGACACATTTTAAAAGGCTGTAGAATATTAATTGGTCAAAGGCCTGTTTGAAGAGGAATGTTTTTTCGCCTGGTGCCTAAAATTATATAATGAAGGCACCAAGCAAACCTCCCTAGGGAGAGCATTGCACAAATGGGGAGCCACTACAGAAAAGGCCTGTTCTCTTGTTGCCATGCTCCGGACCTCAAGTGGAGGAGGCATGTGAAGATGGGCCTCAGATGATGAACAGAGTCTGGGACAGTTACAGGTAGGTAGCCATGTTGGTCTGCTATAGTCAAAACAAAACGAAACAAAAATTCCTTCCAGTAGCACCTTGGAGACCAACTAAGTTTGTTCTTGGTGTGAGCTTTCATGTGCATGCACACTTCTTCAGATACACTGAAACAGAAGTCACTAGACCCTTATATATAGTGAGAGAGTGGGGAGGGGTATTACTCAGAAGGCAACCCCACATATGACATGTTGCACTGTCAACAGATGATCCTCATGCTTACATGCATATTTGGATGTGTGTTCAATGTACACATGTAGTGCTTTTTCCAGCATGTGATACACACGACAGCCTTCTTGTACATCCAGGCTCTCCCTGATTAGACTGGAGCACAGGTATGTCACAAGTTGCAGAGTTGGCAAACTGCAGCGAAGGATGTCTTCTTCAAATCTCACCTCAGCCATAAATGGCTTGGTTTCCACCAGGTGCTTCCCTGCTGCTTTCTCAGTGTGGGGGACAATAGTATTGACTGAGGTAAAGTATATGAAGCACTTCAAACACTTCAAAATGTAATATAAATGTTAACTATCACTAAGCTTTCCTCCTATTTTTCTCAGTTGTTTAAAATGTTGTTTTTTATTATAACCACTCAGGGAAAAACACACACAAGTTTCACAAATTCCCATAAACTCTGTTTAGCATGGGCTTTTATCAGGGAGATACAAGAATTTGCATTATTTTACAGGAAAACATGCAGGGCAAGAAGTGAAGAACAGTAAACTGAGCTATAAAAATATATCAGGACCATCTCCTTCACACACGCAACATCTGGCATGATGTCAAATCACTGGGGAAAATATTAGATGGCCCTACTTAATTTTTTGGTGGAGCAGGGTGGTATTTCTTCAATGTTTTTAAGTCAAACTAGCACATTCTTTCACTTCTAATTTTCCTAATGGATTGGATATGGAAAATGACCCTTTGGCAAACAAATGCCCTGGGAGTAGTTTAACTTGTCACGGTGTTATTTATTGTTTGCTTCCAGGTTTCTGCATTTTCTTTTCCTGTTGCTTTTTCCCGTAGAATGCTGTGTAATTTACGAGGGGTTTGCTGTGTGACCTTGTTTGTGTGTCAGGTAGGGAGAATTACACCCAGAAGCTTTTACATTTACATGATAAATTGGCTGCTCTTAAAATGACAAGGATTTGGTCTGGCCCTGTACTGTATTTTCAAACTTAGGATTGAGGAAGAACCGAAGGCATGTTTTATTGCTGTGGTTGCTGATGCATCTCTATTGTTTGGACTGAAAAATTCTTGTACCCTTGACTAAGCCCTTCAATACAACATAAGACTGCATTACTATCAGTTTCCATCCTTGCAAATCCACCCCCTAGCTGCTAGGTGGTCATTTCTGCAGTCTCATTTCCCACACAGCTGCTTACTGCAAGCTGCATAGCCAGGGACATTCTCTTGCAATGGCCAAGCCTCCTTGACGGCAAAGTTATTGAACCAACCAAGTGAATGCTGCTAATGATTCCTCCACCCTCTGCCTTCCAGAGTGGAAACAATCACATCTAAGACTTGATTTGGCTTGTAGTAAAATCACTCATTGACTGGACTTTGGGGGTGGGGGGAGTGAGAGAATATGAAGCTGTTAAGTGGTTTCCAGCACTATCAGGAAATCAAATTGCTGTAGATATACCATATATGCTACAGTTTAGTATAGGGTTCCCAAGGTGCAAACCAGAGAACACACAGATAATGTCTATGAAGCAACAGGAGAAAAAGCATCGCCCCCGCACACCGTATGCTGTTGGGTGCGCCACTGCCCTACCTGCTGCAATGATCTCCTAGGACTCCAGGTATGCTGTGTAGCAAACAGCTGGTGGTAATGGACAGTGGGACAGGGGTGTGTGTGCAAAGAAGCCACAGCTGCCGCTTCTCTTGTTCATTAAGGAATTTAAAGTTACATGTTCTCAAAGTTGCAAACTGGCATCCCTTTCAACCATGAGTGCTAGTGTACATGTTTGTAGTAGGTGGGGATTATCTCTCTGCAATTTTTTTTAATGCAACGTGCTTCTTAGTATTATTTTATCTTAGGCTTACAAAGTATAAAGGGTAACACACAATTTTGGCGTCTGACCCGTAAATGATGTACTCATGTTTTCTTTGTTTGTTATTAAATTTGTAAATTGCCCTTCATCCAAAGATCACAGGGTGGTTCACAACATAAAAACACAAAATGAAAACACTGAATACATAATAAAACAATAACAAACCAATAACTCCTTCCCACAAACACACTTAAGAGGCCATCGAATGTTAATAAGCCAAAGGCCACTTTACAGTTCTCGAACCTGCATACTTTCATCCTCTTCTCACTGCATTCCCTTCCCTTTTTTGCTGTTGAACAATGGGATGACCATGTTGCACAATAATGGCCAAGAGAAAGTATAGCTACACTCAGTCAACATGACCCAGAGCTTCATCACAGTATCACCTTAGCATCCATCCTTTCCAGCCCTGAGGTTGCCTAATGGACACATTGTCTAGTTCAAAATGCTCACTTTTTCCAAAGCCCAAATGGTTGCCATTTCCAATGATAAATAATAATAATAATAATAATAATAATAACACCCTGCCAAAGTTATTGTGCCAGTTTAATAGCTACATGACTCACAAACGTTTGCCAGCTGAACTCTTCTAGTAGATGCAGAGCTGGAGAAAGTTTTACCGATTGAATATTTTGTGTGTTGTGCACATGTTAAAAGACATGGCAGTTCAGGAACAGTTCTGGCAACCTTTATCTGTGGTGGCAAATGGCTTAGTTCTCATGGACAAAAAAAAAGCCATTGGGTTGCCATTGAGCAAAATCGACCATTGATTGGAGTCCAGTGAATGTTAGTGCCTTGGCAAGGATATGGCATGGTGTGCACCAGGGGTCAGCTACCTTTTTCAGCCATGGGCCGGACCACCGTCTCTCAGACCATGTGGTGGGCCAGACTATATTTGGGGGGGGGGATGAACAAATTCCTATGCCCCACAAATAACCCAGAGATGCATTTTAAATAAAAACACACATTCTACTCATGTAAAAACACACTGATTCCCAGACTGTCCACAGGCCGGAATGAGGTGATTGGGCCGCATCCGGCTCCCGGGCCTTAGGTTGCCTATCTCTGGTGTGCACTGATGTTGATTGGATCACCAGATGAGCATTATATGGGGAGACAATTGCACACTAGAACTGGACCAAACATCTGAACATGCTGGAAGATAGCTCAACAACAGTAGTGGTCAACAACTGCCATCTCTTCACAACTCCTTTCAAGATGCAGCAGGAGTGTTGAAGAACAAGGAAGCACTGAACGTGGGTATGTTTCTCCCTCCTCTTGCCCTCTGATATGGCTGCCTCCAAACAGGTGCAGGCTATGGAGAATTTAAGTTATGCCCAGCAGAGTGAGCATCTCCGCAGCTGGGCAAACAGGGCCAAAGCTGTCTAGCCCCACAGCAGCTGTTTTGTTTTATACTCCCAACTGTAAATTTCAAAAAGTCACACCCACCATCTGTGAAGCAGGAGACAGCTGAGTGATAACTTAAAGTGCTGCAAGATGGAGAGGGATTAGCCAGAAAGCGGTGAGGGGGAAATACTGGATACTTTTATAAGTGTGTGGGGGGGGAGCAGAAGGAAGGAAGGGCTGGTGTTCCTTTGATCTGTTTTGAAGCAAAAATTGCTACAGGCAGGATAATATTAGTTTAAATGCTTTTTAAGCAAAGCTATGGGACAGTACCAGCTTGAGCTGTCAGCTGTGCACCCCAGAAGCCATTCCTATCTTTTTTTTTAAAAAAATGAAAAGGTCTGGAAAGTAATGAGAAAGGATGCAGTGGCTCCTTCCCCACCTGCTCCAGTGGTCCCTTTGTTCATTCTCCTCTCCAGCTTGTTGTAGCAAGCAGCACTTTACTTTTGCAGCACAGTAACAGAGGCAAAGGGACAAGGGAGAGAACAGAGTTCGAATTAAAAGTTACAGGCATGAACTTCAGTTGACAGGCTGCAGGCCAAATACAAGCACTGGTTTCTTCTCCTCTCAGGATTTCAAATAGGTAATTAAGTGCTGGGGGTGCATCTTGATTTCTTCTTGCTTTGATGCGTTACTCAAATAAAGAAAATGGTGATGAAGACAGCAATTTCTAATTAGAAGGGTCATGAAGATATTCTAGCTGAGCCTCCTGCCACTGTAATTGGGGCCACTTCTGGATTGTCACTGATTTGTGTGTGCGATTCGATTGCATACTGGTAAATGCAGGTTGCTGCGCAATTAAAATGGGATTTGGTCTCTTGCGCAACAATCCCACCTTCAAAAATAAAATTGGCCTTTTGGCAGAAAGGAAAGTGATGGGAAGATGCACTGAAAAGTGTGAGGTAATTGCTTGATGTGATGTCATATAACCCCTCCCCAATCAAATCCGAATGATGCTTAATAAATGGTGTTCTATAATCTCCCTGCAAACCTTGTGCAAACGAAGTAGGGTGGATGCCAAATAATCTGAAAGAGGTTAGGATCCTCCACATGCAATATTTTCAATAAATTAGCCCACACAATACGAAGGCAGAGAGCAGGCCCCAGCTAGGTGCCGGAAATACTTGCAGGACAACTTTAATAAAATAAATCTAGATTCCTCAAGAAGGGAGCAGTCACAAATGCCATAGGAGGAGGAGAAGAAAAGAGGCCCCCACCAATCTGATCTGGGGGGAATATCTCTCCAATCCCAAATACAGTAATATGAACCTTTCCTTAGCATAAGAGCAAAACCTGTTGGCTGAGCCTCTGCCAACATTTTCTTAGCTGTTTAACATGTCTGCCCTACCCAATACCTCACCTCAAATTCCTGGCTTCAAGTGGTCATTACTTAGGCATCAGATTAAAACTCACCATGCATCTAGCTCACTTTAGAAACAACCCCCTCCCCTCAAAAAAATGTTTTTTCTACCACAGATTTGGGGAAGTATTTAAAAGGTTTGTTCCTGTTCTTCCTTTGTGGAGGATGGACTGTGTCTTCTCTCTTGGCATTAAATTACAGGCTGATTCACCAACCATTTTTGAGACCACAAAAGGCACACCTACGCCATACATTTAACACACATTTAAAGCATGTGACTTCCCCCCAAGAATCTTGGGAACTGTAGTCTACCCCTCACAGAGCTACAATTCCCAGCATCTTTAAACAACTACAGCTCATAGGATTCTTTCAAGGTACTTTGGGGGAGAAACAAAAGAGGATGCCTTCACCCCGGTGTGGCTCCCCTTTATTGCATACACAGCCTGACAAGACAACAGCATACCGTAACCCCCCTCCCAACAGCCTACGATTTGATATGGCTTATTTGACCCAACAACACACAGACCCTGTCATGTCACACACAAAAACAAAACTCACTGCAGTCAGGGCAATGCAACCAATCTCACCCTGGGCTCCCCAATCTCTCTCACTGCCAAATAAAACTAATAAACGAATAGATGAAGAACCTATCCACATGACACTAACATAACTATGCAGAAGAAGGAAAAATCATTAACCCCCCCCCTTTTCCCCACTTCTCTTTCCCCACATCTTTCACCCCTCCCCAACTTCACAATGCCTATGATAGCAATGTCTCACACCGAATGTAACTGACCTGTAGATAGGACTCTATGAACTGAAAACAGAGATGCTATAGGTACCTTTGTTATCCATGAAAATCTTTTAATAGAAACTTTTTAAAAAGTGTATGGTGCTTTAGATGTATGGTGTGGGTGTATCACAGTACAACAGCAGCTCTCTGGGATCAAAGGCACGAAAAAGCCTTTCCCATCACCTGCTGTTTGATACTTCACCCTGGAGACACCAGAGATCAAACCCGGAGCCCCCTCCTACGCACAAATAACATACCGGTACCCCTCCCTATGTAGTTTCCTCCTCCAATACTAAAATGATAGAATAGTTTTGGCAAAGCACATTCATGGTCAGATTACAAATCACCGCATCTCAGACAACGAACTAGTAACAGGACCCTGTAAGTTGCTCATTAGCATCTTCCTGGGACACGTTTCTCCACAGTCTTGATTGCAGGTGTTTTCTCTATAAGCTGAAAGCTCTACTCGGGACAGTTGCATGGTGAGATGTGAGGACCTTTAGAATCCCTGTTCTGAAACATATTGGGCACTTGAAAATGCAAAGAAAAACTCGCTCCTCATGCCAAAGACACACCAACCCTTATGCTAGAGAAATTCAGTGAGTTCAGTAGATGTACTCCTACAGCTGAAAAAGAAATGATAACCTGCTTATCATGTGCCTATGGAGCCTTAAAGTGCTTTGCAATCTCTCTCTCTCTCTCTCTCTTTCCAAATCCAACCAAATAACTTTCATTTAATACAATTTCTTAAAATCAGGTTTCCCGCTCCTGTTGCAAACATATGTCGACTGTTTCCTCCCGTTGCGGCATCATTTCTTATTTAGTGTCCAGTTGTCATCCGTCTGAAGTGCTTTGCAATCTCTTGTCTTACAAAGTCTTGTTGTCCTCACAACATTGTGGTGAAGTAGGACATTGTGATTAATGTTAAACAGATGAGAGCTGATTATTATTTATTATGTTATTATTATTTATTAAATTTGCATACCACTCTTCATCCAAAGATCACAGGGCAGTTCAGAACATAAAAATACAAAATGAGAACACAAAATACTTAATAAAACAAGAACGAAAACAAACCAATAACCCTGCTCCTACAAGCAAATAGAATGTTCAATCAGCCAAAGGCCAAGTAATAGAGAAGCATTTTTGTCTGGTGCCAAAAGATATGTAATGAAGGCACCAGATGGGCTTCACTGGGGACAGCATTCCACAAATGAGGAGTCACTGCAGAAAAGGCCCATTCTCATATTGCCACCCTGCTGGAATTTTGTGGAGGGGCACATGATTATTATTATTATTATTAATACCCCACCCTTCCCGGTTCAGAAACCCTGGCTGAGGGCGGCTAACAACAAATTTAAAACACTTAATTGTAATACAACAACATAAAAGCAGCATAAAATACAGTATAAAAGCATGAATAACAATAAAATTCAAAGTTCAAAAATCAATTGGGGAAATCCATCCAATAAACATTAGATAGTCACCAGGGCTAGCTGATGAAGGATGGTGTTTTCCCAAATGCACCAAACAGGTTTAGGCCTAAAGAAGGACTTGAACCATGCCCAGACAAGTGCCTCAGTCCATTGGAACACGATTCTCTCTAGTAACCAACAAAGGCGCACCCGCTCAGTGTTATTCTCACGTGAGGGCTTCCCCAAACAATTTTATCACATGGTGAGACGTAGATTGACTGAACAGAAGCCAGAAATTGCCCACGGCTACAGGGTCTCAGAAGGGAGGAGTAAAACTAGTCATCAGGAAAGAAACGCAAACTTGAATTCAAAGATGGATATGGAGCTGAAATAAATTATTTACAAATATCTGAAATCACTAATGTTTCCAATTTTGCCATACACATTTTTGAAGAAGAAATCTCAAAGCAAAATTCATATTCACATTTTTAACAAAAAATCTAATTCTTTAAACCAGGGGTCGCCAAACTTAACTGGCCTTGGGCCGGTTCCTCCAGCGCCAATCGCGTGGCGGGCCAGAAGGCAGGGGAGCACGCGCCCATATGCGCACGCACTCACTTTTCTGGCACAGCACCGAAAATAGCTTGTGCACGTGTGCACGGGCCTCCACAGACCCAGAAGTGCGCGGAAATGACGCTTGCGCATAAGCTATTTCTGGTGCCGCGGCGACCTGGAGTTGGGCAGCTGTGCTGGTAAGAGCAGGTGGCGGGGGTCGTCGGGGCCGGATAATTGGTTCGCGTGGGCCGTATCCGGCCCATGGGCCTTTTGTTTAGGGACCCTTGCTTTAGACTTGTAGGCATCTCCTTGATTATTTTGGTTTTGGCAGACTTAAACTAAGATGTGATAAGATGTTTAAAAAATTACTTTAGATTGTAAGTTGCGGATTCTTAAATACTATTTACAGAATATTCAACTCAAATTTTCAAGGAAGAATTTTTGAGGAGACTTTTTGGGAGAAAATTCATTTCTGCTAAATTTAGATGTCTTATGAGAGAGACAATAATCCTCTCATGACCAGTCCGGGTGCAGGAATGTAGTGGGAAGATCAGACTAGAATATCATAGAATTATAGAATTGCAGAGTTGGAAGGGTTCCCAGGCATCATCTAGTCCAGCTCCCTGAAATGCAGGAATCTCAGCTAAACATCCATGACAGATGGCCATCTATAGCCATCCAACCTCTGCTTAAAAACCTCCAGTGAATGAGAGTCCACCACCTTCCAAGAGAGCCTGTTCCACTGTCAAACAGCTCTTACTGTCAGAAAATTCTTCCTGATGTTTAGTCAGAATCTCCTATATTGCAAATTGAATCCAATGATTCAGGTCCTACCCTCCAGAGCAGGTGAAAACAAGCTTGTCCATCTTTCATGTGACAACCCTTCAGATAGTTGAAGATGGTTATCATATCTCCTCTCAATCTCCTCTTTTCATCATCACCACTAATTTCTGACATCTCCAGAGAAGCTATGCCCTTGTTTACATCCAACTCTTCTCACACATCACATCACATCACAGCCACCAGTGACACTGCAGAGTCTTTCTTCAAGGTCACCATGTTCAAGTTTTGTATGATAAGCTGCACAAACTAGTGCAGGCTTTGAAGGACACTGTAATGGCACCAGGCCATTTCCAAGGGTATGTCCATGAGTCTCTTGTCTCCACCACAAGCAGAACACAACTTTCCTGGCACAGCCAGCCAAGTGGCTCATTTCTGATGCTAATTGCCCTTGATGCCTGTGTGAAGGGGAATGGTGGGGGCTAACGGTTTTTTTATCATCCATTTTATTGGCGTCCGTTCCGAGTTGCAATTTCATTTGTTGGATAAGGCCTGGCATGATGCTCAGAACTCCCCGTTACGAAAGCAGCTAGGCTGTTGGGAACACAGGCACACAATGAAGGTCAAAGTCCCAGGTGTTCTCCCCAGCATGGATATGATTTTCAGGTGCTGATCAGTCAGCTCTGGTACCGCAAAGCACAAACTTGACTAACTATTTGCAGCTCAGATAGATTGCTACAGAAGTGGGCGAGCATGAGCACAAGAATCAGACCCTCATTCCTGCAACATTTGGTTGGAAAAAGCTGGGCTGCCCACAGATTAAATAATTATTTATCACTTTTCAACCAATTCATTAAACTTTAATCCTCTTGTACTACAAGTTCAATATAGCTATATTTTGCAGTACTGAATAAAATGTGAGATAACTCGCAAAACCAAAAGCCACTATTCTGTTAAAAGAAATATGTGTGTGCTTCATTGACACTTAGTCCAAACCATTAAAATTTGCCCTTACTTATGGCTGGTTTTGTTGATTAAGGCTGCAATCCTAATTGCTTGGAAATAAGCCCCATTAAATACAACATGACTTTCTAAATACATATTCTTAGGATTGCACTCTCATTTACCAAGTGAGTTTATACAGTTCCAGTTAATTTGCCAGTTTTGCCTTATTTAATGAGTAGGGGCCCAGGTCATTTTTGTCCACACCAGCATTAGCCATACACAGAGTATAAAATTAATGAAAATGCTTAACTTGGGTCAATCAATTTCCGTGGCTCTATTCTGAGTAGAACTTCATTGGATGGTTGCCCTATAGAAAATAGAACCAAGAAGAAGCCCAACATTATTTTATTGATCACAACCCCCCTTGATGAAAACACAGATTTAGGTATCCTTGTTCTCGAAATGTTGTGAACAACATACAAGTAAGGTGTATCAACTCAGATTAGCCTTAAAGAAATAGCTTGAGCTGCTCACAAGCTTCTGTGAAGACAGCCTTGATGACATCTCAACAAGGAAAGACAACACTAAAAGAAAGACCATCTTGCAGCAGAGGGCGGGTGGGTGGCAGTGACAAGGACAACGCCAAGGATGAGGTCGTCAGCTGGAATGACTTGGAGGCAGGCAGAAGCTGCTGAATCAAGAGCAATCAACAGCACCACAGCTGCTGCGGGTGGAAGGAGGGGAGGGGGGCTGCAGTTGCTGGTGGCACTTTTGTCTCTGAATATGCCAACAAACTCTCCTGTGTTCATATCTACCATTCCCTCTGGCTCCCAAACAGTTGGCCCTAATCAGCAGAAGGCCTGACAGCTGTAAACGGCTATACATATGCATGCATCTATATTATACCCACAAATATATATATATATATATATATAGAGAGAGAGAGAGAGAGAGAGAGAGAGAGAGAGAGAGAGAGAGAGAGAATGCAGCTGCTGCAATTCTTCCTCTACCAGCGTGGCTCAGGCATGTGCTCCCCTCTCTTTTTGGAGGGTTACTTGACCTAGTTTGGAGGAGCAAGTTGTTTGTGCAATGATGAGTTCACCCCGTTGGTGCTTTTGATTTAGGCTGAATCACCTTGATTGAGCAATGACAACTCCTTGAACTTGGTGGCTTTGCTGACAGGGCAGAAAATGGGCTGAGATGATGGAATGTGCATGAGTAGAGGAAGTGGTAAGTGAAGGTATATGGGGAGCTTTGCAAAGTAATGTCCTACCACTGGTTCACTGCTCTAAAGAGACACATGCTGACCCCGAAACCTTCTCCATAATCCTAGGTGTATGGGAGCTGACTATGGGTACTCTTTGGTGTACGCCCTATACTGAGTCAGCCAGACCATTGGTCCATCTTCATTATTTCCCAAACTTTGGGTCTCCATTTGTTTTTGGACTACAATTATCCATGACCACTGGTCTTGCTTGCTAGGGATGGTGGGAGTTGTAGTTTAAAAACAGCTGGAGACCCAAGTTTGGGAAACACTGATCTATCTCCATACTCTCTACACCAGTAGGAGTCGTCCTGGTACCATCCAGGTGCTCTGGGCTGCAACTCCGCTCATCCCTAGCCCTTGGTGGCTGAGCTTGATGGGAGTCCAGAACATCTGGAAGGACCAGGTTGACCATCCATCTTCTACAGTCACTGGCAGTGGCTCTCCAATATTTCAGACAGGGGTATTTCCTAGCCCTACCTGGAGATATCAGGGATTGAACCTGGGACTTTCTGAATGCAAAACAGGTGCTCTACCACTGAACACGGTTGAGGAATCTGTGGCCCTCCAGATGTTATTTGCCTCCAAGTCCCATCAGTCCCAGCCTGCACTGTGAATGGATAGGGATGCTGGAAGATGTCCAGCAACATCCGGAAGGTCATAGGTTTCCCATCCCAGCTAGAAGGACATTGTGCCCATCCTGTGTTTACTCTTGCTCCGTATGCTCCATGCCTGAGCCTTTAGGCTTAGCACTGTAAACACCTGAATGGCGAGACCCATGGAAAACACAGACTGCCTCTCCCAATGACTGTAACTTTTGCTTTCTTTTCCAAAGAGCAATCTTTGTAACTTTTTTTGTATTTTAAGTGAATGTCTGAAGGGACTGAGACATGACTAACAAGGATGGCGATTTCCTGAGCTCAACTCACATGACCTTCTGCGATTAAGCCCTAGTGGAAAGTAAGCCCGTCTACACCCTTGTTTTTAAAAGGTTGTCCCTTATATAAGCACCTTGTCTCCTGTTTAACAACATCACAGCGCTGCACCACATCCCTTCTCTCATGTCACCGAGAGCATCACTGCAATGTGAAGCAACCCATTAATTTTGAAACAAATCTGACATCTCTATGTGCAATCATATGGATCTTAATTATTACCAGGGAGATTGAGCAGGCAGCAATAGAGCTTAATGGGTGCTAAAGCTTGCTCAGCCCCAGCTCCAATTTTTAATGCCAGGGCTCAACCCAGGAATACATTAAGAAGAAAAAGATGAAAGGGAGACAAAGTAGGCGCAGAGTCCATTTCTTTCTAAGTAATAAGTGGTACCTAACAGAAGTCCCCACACACCAGGGATTGGGTCAAATAAATTTCAGATCAGACTGAGGTGTTTCCATATAGGTTTTTAATCTCTGCTATCTCTTTTCCTATAAATCTAAGACCTGGAGGTGTGTGTTTATAATCTTCCTTGATGGTAAATCTCAAAGACAAGTAGGTCTCCAAAGCTTCAACCTGGGTGCAGGGTGGTGGGGAACATCAGGCCCACCAGGTCATTTTGGTCAACTCAAACCCATTTGCACTACACTTGGGTCGAAGAAAGGAGATTGCAAGGCAATTTGAAGCCCTGACTTTCAGCTGATGGTCAGCACTTGAAGAGAAAGCCCTGTACTGTAGAGTCAAAGCCCCAACAATCAGCTTGGATTGTATATTTAGGATTTAGGGGGTGCAGGGTGGGGGAGAGAAGCAAGGCCACTCCATTGGCTCTGCTGGGAGACCAGCTCCTTTTGGATCCTCCTGTTTCCATGCCAGCTGGTTGTTCTTAAAACTTTAAGTACTGTAGTAGCATTAGTCCCCCCCCCTCTATCCCATTTTCCTTTTGTGCTGTGTTTCAGATTGTAACCCTGTGAGCAGCCACTACCTTGCTTTGTGGATCTTAGGGTAAGTTGCTCTAAGAGTCTTTTTGGCTGGAAAGCAGGCTTAAAAAGTGCTTTGAATGAATGAAAGAACAAATAAATGCGGTTTTCATAAGTTCTGTCCAACCAGAGCAGATTTTTTTCTTCTTCTACTTTGCATCAACTTTTCAAATGCTGAGCACAGATTGGAAGTATCTTGAAACCTGGCAGTGGTTAGAAATGCACTACAGTGTTCTAAACATTAGTAATACATCAGCTCAAATGGTGCGATTGGAGGATAAGCAATGCCACCGAAATGCAAACCCAGTCTGTGGCGTTAGCCAAGGGAGTTTGCAGGTACCAAAGTAACCACCAGAGGGCCCCCATCTGATACCATCAGTTCTACCGTGGGGGTGGAAGAAGGCTTGCATTCCTTTTAAAATGGAGCTCCAGTAAGCAGTCCAACCAATAAGCTCCATACATGCAAATGAGCTGTGAGATGAAGAAACCTTATTTATTGTGCAGCTGTCAGATATAATGTTTTTTAAAAAGTGTGAGGTGGGTACCCTTATTATGCATCCTCCCTGCTTTCAATGTATTATGGGGCATCCTTCCCAATTTGAGTTAGGGTGCACCAGTAAGCAGTCCCAGAACAAGTACCAGCAGTTTTTCAAGTGATGTAACAAAAAAGTTACTTGAAGTATGTGATGTGACAGACACCTTCAAATATCTAAAGGGCTGCCACATGGGAGCTTGTTTTCGGCTGCTCCAGAGGGAAGGCCCCAAACCAATGGAGTCAAATGACGAGAAGAAAGGAGATTCCGACAAAATATTAGGAAGAACTTTCTGAGGGTAAGAGCCATTCGACAGCGCAGAGGCGGATTTAGGGGAGAGCGACCGGTTCAGTCACGCTGGCCACAGAACCTCAGGAGACACCGCAACTATTATTTAGAATGGAGCGCCAGAGGTGGGGAACCACTTGCCTTCCAGATGTTGGTGGACCACAACTCCCATTGTCCCTGACCACTGGCCACACAGGCTGGGGCTGACGGGAGTTGGAGTCCTACAGGTTCCCTATCCCTGGACCAGGTGACATCAAAGGTCTCACCCAACTCTATGATTTTAGAACTGGCATGGGAACTTCTCCCATGGTCCACCACCTACATTCCAATGCGTGCAAAGCAAGAGGTAGTAGCCACATGGGAGGCGCTCCCCCTCACTTCTCTGGTAATGTAAGAATCAGCCCAGGATATTGTCAATTCCCAAAGGCTCACAATATACTGCAGGCATAAGCACAAGGTGCAAACAAACGAAGGAGGAGGAAACATTGGGGGGGGGGGAGAGTGACATCCATCTGCTTCCATTACCAGAGTTTTCAGTGGCAAGCAAACAGGCTCAAATCTTTTCTGCAGGGAGTCTCGTTCCCTACCAGCACCTTTAGGGCAGGGCACATGCCTGTATTTAGGTTCATGGAGAGCACGCATTTCCCATGAAATCCAAACAAATGTTTGAAAGCAGGGGGGAAACACAACCATGCCATTGTGAGTTTAACACAGAAACCTCAACATCAAAACATGCAGGCTGTGGATTTCTAGGGTTAAATCTTCTCTCCTGTCCTGGAAACAAGGGGGTCCCACCCAATCTGTCTACCTCGAGAGAGCATTGAAAACTCACTGAAGGGAATATTTGTTCAGGCAGACTACAGTCACCATCATGGAACTCAGGAATCAGGATGATTCCGAGGGGGACAAACACTGAGCTGGCTTCACAGATGCAACACAGGAACCCAAGTTGGAACCAAAAGACAAAGAAATGAATGTTCGGCACGCCCCTACATTTCACCCCACACAGACACGCAAAGCAAACCCCCCCCCCCATTTAAAAAATGGTACATTCACCATTAAGGTCTAAATTACACAGTTTGGAAGTGGAAGGGGGCAGCTGAAGATTAACCACATTCCAGGGGGGGTGGCCAGACCTCTCCCTTTCCACAATTAGTTGGAATCTCAGCTTTCATTTTTTAAAATGGGGGTAAACAATTTCCCCAGCTGTCAAACAAAAGCGAGAGGAAGGCCTTGCAGCAGCAAACGAGATGGAAAGATTCAGAGGCTCAAGGGGGTTTCAAGCTGCCTGTCAGCAGAGCGCTGCCCTTTAACAAATCTAGATCAAGAGGGAATCATGTGCTGGCTGGTGTCTCATCAGGCAAAACTCTGGTCTTTTATCTTTTCTGGACAGAAAGGCTCCAATATTGCCACATCGTCAGTATCTGCTGAACGAGTCATGCGGCATCCTCGGTATCTGTGTAACAAGTCCCTTTCCCTTGGGGAGCTGGAACAGGCCCCTCCTGTCATTTGCAGGGGCTACATTCCTAAATGAAGAGGCATCTGGGAAAGCTCAGCCCAGGCCTTGCATGTCCATACTGCACAAGGCTGCAAGGCAAGCAGCCTCTGCGTTTGGATGCATGTGGACTCGTGCACCGTTTATATAGCTGTGAGGACTGCTTCACACACAATGCTGCCTAAGCGCGCACACACACACACACACACACACACACAGAATCAACAAAGATTTGGGATGAGGTTATTAAAGCAAACAAAATACTGTAGTAGCAGGGATAAATGGAGACCTACTAGTCAGATTTCAGAGAAAGATTTCCAAAAAATAGCAAGGAGAGACAAGAAGGCCTTCTTAAATGAGCAATGCAAAGAAATAGAGGAAAACAACAGAATGGGGAAAACCAGAGATCCGTTCAAGAAAATTGGAGATATGAAAGGAACATTTCGTACAAAGATTACCACAATTAAGGACAAAAGTGGAAAGGACCTAACAGAAGCAGAAGACATCAAGAAAAGGTGGCAAGAATACAAAGAGGAATTATACCAGAAAGATATGGAGGTCTCGTACACCCTAGGTAGTGTGGTTGCTGACCTTGAGCCAGACATCCTGGAGAGTGAAGTCAAATGGGCCTTAGAAAGCACTGCTAATAACAAGTCCAGTAGAAGTGATGATATTCTAGCTGAACTATTTAAAATTTTAAAAGATGATGCTGTTAAGGTGCTACACTCAATATGCCAGCAAGTTTGGAAAACTCAGCAATGGCCAGAGGATTGCAGAAGATCAGTTTACATCCCAATCCCAAAGAAGGGCAGTGCCAAAGAATGCTCCAACTACTGCACAATTGCACTCATTTCACATGCTAGCAAGGTTATGCTTAAAATTCTACAAGGCAGGCTTAAGCACTATGTGGACCGAGAACTCCCAGAAGTGCAAGCTGGATTTCGAAGGGGCAGAGGAACCAGAGACCACATTGCGAACATACGCTGGATTATGGAGAAAGCTAGAGAGTTCCAGAAAAACATTTACTTCTGCTTCATTGACTACGCAAAAGCATTTGACTGTGTTGACCACAGCAAACTATGGCAAGTTCTTAAAGAAATGGGAGTGCCTGATCACCTCATTTGTCTCCCGAGAAATCTCTATGTGGGAAAAGAAGCTACAGTTAGAACTGGATATGGAACATCTGATTGGTTCAAAATTGGGAAAGGAGTACGACAAGGCTGTATATTGTCTCCCTGCTTATTTAACTTATATGCAAAATTCATCATGTGAAAGGCTGGACAGGATGAATCCCAAACCGGAATTAAGATTGCCGGAAGAAATATCAACAACCTCAGATATGCTGATGATACAACCTTGATGGCAGAAAGTGAGGAGGAATTAAAGAACCTTTTAATGAGGGTGAAAGAGGAGAGCGCAAAATATGGTCTGAAGCTCAACATCAAAAAAACTAAGATCATGGCCACTGGTCCCATCACCTCCTGGCAAACAGAAGGGGAAGAAATGGAGGCAGTGAGAGATTTCACTTTCTTGGGTTCCATGATCACTGCAGATGGTGACAGCAGTCACGAAATTAGAATACGCCTGCTTCTTGGGAGAAAAGCAATGACAAACCTAGACAGCATCTTAAAAAGCAGAGACACCAACTTGCCAACAAAGGTCTGTATAGTTAAAGCCATGGTTTTTCTAGTAGTAATGTACGGAAGCGAGAGCTGGACCATCAAGAAGGCTGATCGCCGAAGAATTGATGCTTTTGAATTATGGTGCTGGAGGAGACTCTTGAGAGTCCCATGGACTGCAAGAAGATCAAACCTATCCATTCTCAAAGAAATCAGCCCTGAGTGCTCACTAGAAGGACAGATCATGAGAAGAGAAGACTCCCTGGAAAAGACCCTGATGTTGGGAAAGATGGAGGGCACAAGGAGAAGGGGACGACAGAGGATGAGATGGTTGGACAGTGTTCTCGAAGCTACTAACATGAGTTTGGCCAAACTGCGAGAGGCAGTGAAGGATAGGTGTGCCTGGCGTGCTCTGGTCCATGGGGTCACGAAGAGTCGGACACGACTGAACGACTCAACAACAACAACAACATATTTCATATGCAAGCACCTGCTAGCATTATCCACAGGGGAGCAAAAAAGAGGCAGGTCATACTTTCAGAGGAGACAATTCTCCTCCAAGAGCTACAATTTCCAGAGTGGTTAGACAATCAGTCCCTTTTCATAGGAACTTTGGGAACTGTAGGTCTGTGGTGGGAACAGGGGACTCCTAACCACTCTCAGTACTCTTAACAAGCCACAGCTTTCATGATTCTTTGGGACAAGTCATGACTGTTTAAAGTGGTATCATAGTGATTTACCTGTATTGTGTGAATGTGGCCAGAATGGGAAGGGCTTCCTCTTTGTACCTTGGAGATGCTGTGTGCACACTTGTAGTCATTCACAGAGCTGGTCTTCTAGGCTACCCAGCAGATGCATCACATCTGGGCCCCTCACAGCACTTGATTCCCATTAGCTTAAGGACTGTCAGTTGCCATAACTTTAAACAAAATAATCTTGCTGCAGAAAACCCAGCCAAGAGGTACCTTTGATCTTCCAATAGAATTAGTTCAGGAGGCATGGACTTAATGGAGGCTCTTTAGCCCTGGGTGCCAGATGTTATCATAGTATGGATTTTGTCTGTAATTAAAATAACCGCGTTTCATTTAAAGTTAGCTTACTTGGTGTATGAGTGTATTAAAAAAAAAACAATAGCCCACTCTGTTTCTTTTTAATCATATTTATTTTATAATGGGTGGGTTCTGCATAGCTGGGGTTTTGATGTTACATAGCGGAAATATAATAATCATTATCACTTGGTATAGATCAGGCATAGGAAAACTCCAGCCCTCCAGATGTTTGGGACTACAATTCCCATCATCCCTAGCAAACAGGACCAGTAGTCAGGGATGATGGGAATTGTAGTCCCAAGCATCTGGAGGGCAGAGTTTGCTATGCCTGGACTATAGATCATATGCTAGTGGTACTCCAGTCACAGGCTCCATGTATCTGCTCCAGCCCTAACTGAACACATCTGCCTGCCCTGGCCTCAGGCTTCCTCTACCATCGCTATCTCAAAAAAACCCGCATTGCAAATAAATATAAAAGTAACAGTTAAACTGCTTCTCTGACTGAATCTAAACGGCACCATCAGGTTTTCAGCACATTCCCTCTCAAAGACATATTTAATATCTTAGTGTAATGTTATTGTACCATTCTACGATTCTATGAAATGGGGAGCTAAGACTGAGATCAAGTAACTTGGCCAAGGCCAAACAATTAGTCAATGGCAGAAAGGGGCACCATCCATACAAAATGGGTGGAAGGTTACAAAACCTTATATTTTATGGGCTACTAATAGGCATCGAATCCCCACGATGGGGTGAGCTCCCATTGCTCGGTCCCAGCTCCTGCCACCTAGCAGTTCGAAAGCACATCAAAGTGCAAGTAGATAAATACGTACTGCTCCGGCGGGAAGGTAAACGGTGTTTCCCTGCACTGCTCTGGTTCACCAGAAGCGGCTTAGTCGTGCTGGCCACATGACCTGGAAGCTGTACGCCGGCTCCCTCGGCCAGTAACGCAAGATGAGGGCCGCAACCCCAAAGTCGGACACGACTGGACCTAATGGTCAGGGGTCCCTTTACCTTTACCTAATAGGCACTGTGCTTGTGAACCACAATCTGGACAGTATGCATATTTGAAAGAAATAACTATCAAATCAGCTAACCCTCCCCTGGTTTACTTTAAAATATGTAAAACATTGTCAGTGAAATAGCACACATTCAACAGTTTGTATTTGAAACACATATAAGTACATGGCCATAGTTATCAATGTACTGGAAATATCTTGCTTAGGTTACCCTAATGTCATTATTAGAGCTGCCTTTGAAACCTGCTTGGAAATTTCAGATAACATAAAATCTAACAGTTAGATTACTGTCTGGGATTGGTCAAATCTTCCTAGTTCTGAAACAATTGCCCTGGTTGCAACTCCATTTCTGAGCACAGTTCAAAGTGCTGGCACTTACCTAAACAATTTAGGATCTGGGTCCACAAAGGACTACCTATTCCCCTGCCCAAGTATTAAGATATTATTTGCAGGCCTTTCTCCAAGTCCCCCACCCCTTCTGAAGTGAGGTGAGTGATTACCAAGTCAAACCTCTGGTTATCTCCTGCTTGGACTACTGCAATGTGCTCTACGTGGGGCTACCTTTGAAGGTGACCCGGAAACTACAACTAATCCAGCTAGACTGGTGACTGGAGCGGCCGCCGAGACCATATAACACCGGTCCTGAAAGACCTTCATTGACTCCCAGTACGTTTTCGAGCACAATTCAAAGTGTTGGTGCTGACCTTTAAAGCCCTAAACAGCCTCGGTCCAGTATACCTGAAGGAGCATCTCCATGCCCATTGTTCAGCCCGGACACTGAGATCCAGCTCTGAAGGCCTTCTGGAGGTTCCCTCACTGTGAGAAGTGAAGTTACAGGGAACCAAGCAGAGGGCCTTCTCGGTAGTGGCACCCGCCCTGTGGAATGCCCTTCCATCAGATGCCAAGGAAATAAACAACTACCTGACTTTTAGAAGACATCTGAAGGCAGCCCTGTTGAGGGAAGTTTTTAATGTTTGAGGTATTTATTGTGTTTTTAATATTCTATTGGGAGCCACCCAGAGTGGCTGGGGAAACCCAGCCAGATGGGTGTGGTATAAATATATTCTCCTTCTCCTTCTCCTTCTCCTTCTCCTTCTCCTTCTCCTTCTCCTTCTCCTTCTCCTTCTCCGTTGTGGCACCTCAGTTCTGCATTATTTGGGGAGGATTTATACTACCTTTCAGGGTCAAAGGCCCTCTCAAGGTGGTTCACAATTTAAAACATAAAACAGAAAGAACCAGAAGGGGAATCAAACATACATCCTGCAGGTAGGACTTCCAGAGGGAACCATGTCCTTTTGGCATCAGACATTTTAGATCTCCTGATTTTTAGACCTTGATTTCTCATTGTGTTTTATGCTGCTTTTGGTGCTGCTAGTGTTCAATCATTCTCTTTATTGTGTCTGGAGTGTTTTCAATATGCAAGCTGCTTTCAAGGTCTTTTAGACTAGCTCACCCAAATCTGGTACCTCTGGGTAGGGGAAAGGCTGTTATAGACTGTATGCAAAAAATATGTATGTAATAAATAAATAAATAAATAGACAGCTATCTCTTTAAAGACACATGGTTTCCCCACCCCCACCCCCACCCCTACACATACTTTCCACCTCCTACACATGCCCCAAAATTAGTGCTTCCCTTGAAATGCAAATAGCAGCTTCCAGAGGAGGTTTCTACTGGGATCTTGGCAGGGAGAAAAAGAGGGAGGGAGTTAAATATCTCCTCCCCACTTGCATGGCCCAGAAACTGCTTGGGTTCTTCTCTCCCCCACCCACTTTTACATTACAAAAAACAAGAGTGTTAATTTCCTATATAGAACTACATCTAGCTTCACCTTCCAGTGGCTTTTAGCTCTCCGATCTCTTCTGACATATCAACACAAAAGTATTTGAAGCCCTGTGGATGCAAAAGCTACTGAACAGAAAAATTGCTTTGTAGCAAATTGGACCATTGGTCAATCTAGCTCAACATTGTCTGCTTGTGGGATGCAAAACTCTAGTCAAGTACAGTACAATATTCCTACAGTGGACATGTTAGGGGATGTTTTGTACCACTCAGGAGAAGACTGCCTGTTTCTTCCTGAGCTGGGACAGACTTCCACTGCATGTGACTTGAAGAGGATGTGGTCTGTTGTACTAGCATGGGGGAGCACATGGCCTCTATATTCTGATCAGTGTGTGTTCTCTATTTTGTATGTTGCTGTGTCTTTGGAGAAGTGACTGCTCAGTCGCAGTCACTTGGGACTAGCTTCTTTATGGAATAGTTCTAGTTGTTATGAAACCTAAGCCTGCCTTCAGGGATATGTCTGTGAACCTGAATGAATCTATGAGTAAACTACTTTTATATTAACGTTAATAAGATTCTTGTGTTTATTCTTTTTAACAGGAATTAGAAGGGATTTTACCAGGAAGGAATCTTTAATAGTAAGACTCAGATGAGTCAGCAACAACCTGATCACTGCGTAATTTAAAAAGGGGAATGTTTGGAAATCTGCTAGAATATGGAACGTGCTAGCGCAAGTTAGGAAAGATATGATTAAATAATATATTCAGGGCCTGTGCGTCCATTTAGGCGGACTAGGTGGCTGCCTAGGGCGCCAAAATGGAGGGGGCGCTGCGCTGCGTCGCTGGCCCGCCTGCGCCCGCACCTCCCGCTGAAGCAGGCTTTGGCGGGGGGCGGGACGGGCGAGCAGCGGCTTCTCCACTACAGCAGAGAAACCACTGCTTGCCTCTCCACCCCCCCACCTCCCGCCAAAGCAGGCTTTGGCGGGGGGGCGCCAGAAGCCCTAGCACCGGTCCTGAATATATTCTCTCCTGCCTCCCTAATCACCCCCACACTACTGTGTTGTCTGGAAGGAGCCGGGGCTCTTTAGTTTCTGACGGCGGTGTTTATCTTCCCTACGTGCAGCTAGAATCATAGAATTGTAGGGTTGGAAGGGACCACAAGGGTCATCTAGTCCACCCCTGCAATGCAGGAATCTTTTACCCAACGTGGGCCTTGAACCCACAACCCTGAGATTAAGGAGTCTCATGCTCTACCAACTGAGCTATGCCAGAATTAGGTATACACAGGATGGAATACTGGGCATGGACTAGCACTATAAAACACTGGTAGCGTTGCCATTTTCATGTTGGCATATTAAGCTGAGCAACTGCACAACAAGAAGGTTGAGGAGACTGTAGAGCAAAACTAGGAGTGGATTTAATAAAAAGCAAAAATAACAGAAATTACATTAGCTAACAATACATTACAGAAACATGACCCATCCAGTGACCCACCACCCAGGGTACTGAGAGAGGTACGCAGACCTCCTTATATACCGTACCCGATTACTGACACGCCCCAAATCAAGACAAACTCAGCATCACCTGCTGCACTGTCCCACAGCTGGAAAACTAGGTCAATTAATCTCCTTCTTGCTTTAAAGAGATATTTCTGTGGAACAGTAATGAAACTTAAATTAACATTCAACATTTCATTCCCAACCTTCAAGTCTTTTGCCGATTTACTTAAGACTCTATAAATCCAGATGGCTCCAACTCATACGCAGCAAAATTAGATCTATTGGTATTGGCTTGGAATTATTGTATAATTCTAGTGAGCAATATATTTATCAGAATATCCAAAAGTTAGATTAGGGATATTGAAAAACAAAAACATTGAGTCAGCTGTAATTAATCTGCTCCCCCAAGTTCTATGGTTTTATACAACTGATAAACAGGATCACTTATATCTCAAGTTAATAATCCCAGCCCAACCCAGGGCATTTATATTAGCCGGACTGAATGTTTTCCCCTCAGCTTTTGTTAAGGGCAGATATTTAAAACATTCCTAGAATGATAGACATTGCGGACGTTATTTGAATGTTGTCCTGGACACTGTAGAACATATTCTTTTTACTGTCCAGCTGTACAACCAGCTACGTAAATGTGTGTATCCCCCATTTTGGGTAGTTAAACATCATGGCACAATGAAAATGTCAGATTCCACTGTCTGATATTACCCCAGAGCTAACTGTAAGGGTGGCTGAGATTCTGTCAATATATCTCTTGGAGTGGTGAATGGCATGGTTGCAGGAAGACATTCCTGTGAAAATTTCTGTTACTATATATCTTATATGGCTGCTTCTTTGTATATATTTTGATTTTTGTTGTATGGATGTTTTGATGGTCTGTAATGTCTAATAAAGGTTTGGAGACAGAAAGAAAAGAAAGAAAGCTATGCCAGAGATTAAAGCCAGGACCTTTCTGTATGCAAAGCAGATGCTCTGCCACTGAGCTACAGCTACCCCAGAGGTGAAGGACCCTGGATGGTTAAGTCCAGTCAAAGGCGACTATGAGGTGCAGCGCTAATCTCGCTTTTCAGGCCAGGGAGCCAGTGGTTTTGTCCACAGGCAGCTTTCTGGGTCTTCTGGCCAGCATGACTAAACTGCTTCTGGCAGAACAGGACACCGTGACAGATGCCAGAGTGCACAGAAACACTGTTTACCTCCCCGTCACAGTGGTACCCGTTTATCTACTTGCACTGGCATGCTTTCGAACCGCTAGGTTGGCAGGAGCTGGAACAGAGCAACGGGAGCTCACCCTGTTGCATGGATTTGAACCGTTGACCTTCTGATCGGCAAGCCCAAGAGCCTCAGTGGTTTAGACCACAGTGCCACCCGCGTCCCATCCCAGAGGTAAACAAAGACATTGTTAAATAAAGTTTGATTTATATGGGGGGGGGGAAATGCAAGCATTAAAAAAACAACCATTTAACTAATCAGCTTTGTTGTAGGCATCCATCTGTCTCCAAA
This sequence comes from Lacerta agilis, assembly GCF_009819535.1. Lineage (NCBI taxonomy): Eukaryota > Metazoa > Chordata > Lepidosauria > Squamata > Lacertidae > Lacerta > Lacerta agilis. The sequence goes on from NC_046316.1 coordinate 52,914,679, forward strand.
GGAGAACCAAAGTTGGACAAAATACCCCAGAAGGGAGCACAACACCAGAGTACTGCCCCTCTGCTAACACCCCTTACAACCCACTAGTCAACTACTTTTGGTTTATCGCTGCTGTAGGATACAGTCTAAGACATAAAAGTTACAAAAAACCCTTGCTTGGAGCATGTGTTTTGAATATCTCACTCTGCTTGGAGCATTTATTTTGAAGATCTCACTCAGGAACCTTGATCAGCTAAGACAGCAAAAAAACAACTCAGAGCTGTTAGAAAACCCTATTCCTTTCCTAGGAACAGAATTATTTGATTCAAAGTGATGTCACTTCTGCCCATATGGGGCATTATAAATCACAAGAACTAAGCACTATCCATAGGTCTATATGAGAGGAGCATCTCTACTAAAATCCTTTTCCCTCAGTAGATCACAAAGCTACCTCGGCATAGTGCGTTTTTGCTGGCATTGCAATACCGTTGTGTCACTGTTTCGTTACGCTGGCATATGCACTCTGCTGGCATCACACCACCAGTCAAACAGAAAAAAAGAATTGTGTTTGGGGCATGGCAGGGGAAGAACAGAGCTTAGTTGAAATCCTATGCTTGTTCAGAGGTTGGTTTGAAACCAAGTTCCAGAATAATGCCATGGCTGCCAAACAGGAGGTTAAATGAATTATGCCCATTGAAAACAATGCAGGGCTACAGACAGCTCCCCTGCTCTCTTGCCGTGGCCACTATGGAGTATAACAAACAATCCTACTGAATCGTCAACAAATCATAGGACACCCAGCTGCTAAGAGTTTCGATCCCTGGCCATGAACCTCTGGGCAAAAGAACTGAGAAGAAACCAATGCACACACAAAATTATTAGATTGCGCATAGGCATGTGCATTTGCATGCAATGCCAATACATACGGATAGGAGACAATAGCACACCACTGGCAAATACAGGCGCTGCTGATTTCTGCTGCCATTTTACCAGCACCAGGCAACACGCATGGGTGCATGCAGGAGCACATGTCACAGCAAAATAGAGACAAGGTGGTCAAAAGAAAGGGATGCAGAGAAACAGATCACAGCTGATGAAACGCTTGCATAAAAGTACCCTTCTCCTTGCCCACTTTCCCCTATGATTATGCCTTAACGATCCCAAAGATTGTGATTGAATCGGTGATCTCCTTTAAAAGAGAGGAAGAAAAAAAAGGGGGGGTGGGGAACGAAACATTAAAATGTGCATTTTAACTCTTTTAAAAGCAATGTATAGTGTGTTGTTACTTCTTCATAACCTACACAGCTAATAGCATGATTACCTAGCTAGCTACATTTCCCTGAGGCATCCCCTGCAACTGCTTGCTCCCAACTGTCAGCCTCTTTCATGAAGATTCCATCTGACTCCACACACACACACACACACACACACACACACCGCTAATCGGCCAAAAGGCGGGAGGGAATTACTTGGATGGCGGGGAGCTTGCTCAGCCACCAACAAAGAGGCACTTTTTGGTTGGCTTTGTCTGAATCTGGCCTTCATCTCTGTTTCTAGGGCAACCAGGAAGTTCACCTCCTGGCCCGGATGTAGCAAAGGATGCAGCCGGAGAGCTGGGGAGGGGGAATGGCAGAGAGAGAAACTGTTCAGCCAGCCTCCAGCTGAATAGTGTTGGGGGGGGAGCTGTGGGTTAAATTGTCATAAGAGGACTCCAATTGGTTTTAAGAAATCTCTCCTCACACTCAAAATCTCCCTCCCAACCTAGTTAAATTCCTTGAAGAATCTCAAACCAACTTCCTCCAGCTTGCCTTTGTATCACATTTGCACCCAAAATGGACTTATCCAAACTTGCCTTGTGGATATGTGTGTGGCATGCGTGCCTGACATGTAACAACGGGCCTTTGTTCTGCAGAGATCCACTGGCTTTGTCAGTTATCTCAAAAGGCGAGGCTGTCCCTTTAATAATCATCTCCACCCAGACCTTAGGAAGGAAGTTCCACACATGTTCATTGCAGAGAGCCAGCCAGTCACTGTGCCAAACTGGAGCCACATGCGCATCAGCGAGGGAAAGGAGGGCAGGATGCGATGTGAATGGGAACCAGAAAAAATCAGCCTCACTGGCTGAATGGTTAGTTACACAAGGCACTGGTACACTTTGTTTTTTCATCTGCTGAATTCTGAATAAATTACTGTGAAAATGTTTAGGCTGACAAGAGATCAAGAAAAGTAGGAGAGGCACAATGTTCTCAGTAGCTAAGAACAGATCCACATCTAAGAGTAGAGAGGAGGAGGAGGAGGAGCCATGGGGAGGAAGAACAAACTATCTGGATATGAACACCTTGACTCCACACACCCAGAATCTTTGAGCTGTGTTCCCTTTGGTTTCTCACTTTTGCCAAAACACTTCCAAAGTTTCTAACTGAATGATGAGTGTTAGGGACATTCTCTGCACCGTTGCTGCTGTTCAAATAAAGCCAGTGCTCTAGCACGCAGTAGATTTTGGATTCAGGTAGTCCAGCCTTTCTCAGGCATGCAAGACATAACACAGACCTGCCTGCAGCGCACACTGAAGGATTCTGGTCTCTGCACATGGTAAGCAGCAGCACATTACAGCCAAAGATGGTTTCTCTGGGCCTTGGCCATTCCAGTTCGTGTCATGATCTTACATGTGGTTTACAGATGTTAGATAGCATTGTTGTGGAGTATGGAACACTGTTAGAAACTGCTCTGGCTTGCTCCAGAGGCAGCCACATCAACACTTGCATAATCTCTGGGGACACTTTTTTCTTTTCTTTTTTGTTCTAAAGTCTAAGAGTTGGTGTAGCATACCAGAGCCAGTCAGTCTCTGGTTCAAATCTCACCAACACAATGAATTCAGCAGAGCATCCTACACTTGACTCGCACATTCTGGGCTGGGACAGGATCACAACTAAATCCAGTTGCTCTGGTAGAGCAAAATATTTTATAGTACTGCTACTTTTGTGCTGGTAGGAAACTGCCACTTGACAGGAGCAAAAAGGGATTGAGCTTGGGGGAGGACTTCAGGGGAGGAGCAGAGTGCCACTCCCTGCATAGAATGGGTGAATATTACTGGAATTATTCCATGACCTACGCTTAAAGCTGGATCTCTAATTGTACACATCAGGAGTGGCCCTTAAATGGCTCAGGAATGCAATACCTCAAGGACCACCTCTCCTCTGGACTCTGCATTCATCATCTGAGGCCCATCTTCAAGTGCCTCCTCCACACGACATCCAGAAGGTGTCAACATGAGAATGGGCCTTTTCTGCAGTGGCTCCTCACTTGTGAAATGCTCTCCCTAAGGAGGCCCGCCTGGCGCCTTCCTTATATGTATTTCAGGTGCCAGGCAAAAATGTCCCTTTTCAACCAGGCCTTGGGCTGATTAATATTCTATTACCTTTTAAATGTGTTTGTGGGAGGGGGTGGTTATTGTTTTGCTGTCTCTGTTTTAACTATTCATTTGTGCTTTTGTCTTGCATTTCTATCTTGCAAACTGCCCTGAGATCTTTTGATGAAGGGTGGTATAGAAATAAATAAATGTCAACCAATTGGGGGGGACCAGGAAGCTAGGCTGAGGGGTGCAGACTGAAAGAGCACTTGACACCCTCTCAAATGCTCACCAGCAAACTTGGAGTGAGCAGCACAGCAGCCACAGGAACCACCTGTTGTGGTGACTCATTAACACCCCAGCATTTCACATTGTCTTTCCACAGCCGTTCAGAATGTGCAGAGGTGGGTTATTCCCCATCACTAGTGCCATGTGAGGCCTAAAAGACCAGCAGCAAAGCAACTGCTCCTGTGTAGGATTGCCTCCTGCTTTCTTTTCTTTCTTTTTTTAACCCAGCCTCCTTTGTCCCTCCAACAGATGGCCATGTTAAGTAGTCCAGCAGGACCTCCAGGTCCTATGCGTGTAGTTCTTCCTCAAGCATAAGAGGGCAAGCACAAGGGCGGGGAACCTTTTGCTACCTTATACTGTGTCCATTGGTCCATCTAGCTCAGTCTTGTCCAGGATTGGCTGGTGCCCATTGGGGCTGATGGAATTGAAGGCAGGGAGGCCAACACTACGTGGAGGCAAAGCCAATGACCGATGGAATTCTACTTTCCCCCCCTCCTCCCCCTCCCCCCAGCTGATTCTACTAGTCCAACACTGAGACTAAGGAGAAGGAAGCAGACAACAAGGGCATCCTTTTGGACTCATTATAATTATGAAGGCTGGTAGGCTTGAAATAATCAAGGTGGTGAGGCAATGCCCCATTTGCCCCAGTAGATAAGTCTCCACTGGTCTTGTCTACACAGACTGGCAGCGATTCTCCAGGATTTCAGACCGGAGGATCTCCCAGACCTACTTAGGACTCAGATATACTGCTGCAAATATAATGTCTTAATTGTGCTTTATGTGGATTATACAAATATGACACTAGATGGCGCTGAAGAGGTAATGGCAAATTCCATATATATTTTACAACTTTTTAAAAAGCATTTTCACAGTGTTTTTTTTATATCTGTGTAGATTCAGCCCTAGAGGTGCTAGAGATTGAACCCCAAACCTTCTGCATACAAAGCAGATGCTTTACCACTGACCTACAGTCCTGCCTTTGGCTGGCTGGGCAGGGCCAGAAGCAAAAGTGCAGGGGTAAGAACTGTGACTCCTACCTTTGTGCTGTAGGCTACATTCCAGTCATGCACAAGTCAGAGGTTTCTACCAACACACACTTATCTCTTCATCCTCCACGCAAGCAAGAGGCATTATCACAGTTCAAAGGCAAATTCAGCTTGAACGGCTAAGGTGGATTTGGTATGAAACAGGCTTCCAAAAGCAATTGCTTGACCAAGTGTAATAGCATGGTGGGGCTGTACCACTCACCTGACCTCCTTCCGGCTGGGTTGCTATTGTATACTGGGATGGGGGAGGCAAGGGGTGGGTTAAAGTGGTGGTAAGATGCAAACATGCTTTCAGGAGCATCAAATTTGTTCCACCAGTGTGCTTGCACCATGCTGAGTTTGCCACAGCCTCGCCCCTCCCTGTGTCAGTATGTGCAGCGATTCAGCCAGAGGGAGGTCAGGTGAGTGGCACAGCCCCACCATGTTGTCTGATACTGCATATAACCTCACTGCAAACAAATCAAAACGGATGTTCTGTAAGCAGCTGATAGCCTATATAACCACCCCACAAACTTTATGGAAACAAATCAGGGTAAATACTCCTCTGGACTCCACTTCTGTATAGCTCAATCTGTAGAACATGAGTCTCTTAATCTCAGGGGTTGTGGGTTCAAGCCCTACACTGGGCGAAAAGATTCCTGCATTGCAAGAGGGTTGGATTAGATTACCCTTTTGGTGCCTTCCAACTCTACAATGCCATAATTCTATTATTCTGGCTGATTCTGTTTAATGTGTCTTTGTGCATTTAAGCAATAGGTGAGGCAAATTGGTGTGTTGAATTTACTATACTTTCTAAATTCCAGTTCAATGCCTGGAAGCCTGCTTAGACTAGATAATCTCCTAGTTTACAACAAGAAGAGTCAAACTAGCCATGATGTTAATTGCATGAATGTCATTAAGGTGCACTTTGATACACATAGCAGCTGCAGGGAGGCCTGGGAAGGCTCCAGACCCTGTGGGTGGGTGTAGAGGTGAAGCTTAACTCTTTCTCTGCCTGCCACAGTCCTTACAGGGAAAGGCCATAGCTCAGTGGAGACCATCTGCTTTGACGGCAGATGGTCTCTGGTTCAATTCCCAGTATCACTAGTTAAGGCTAGGAATGTTCCCTACCTGAAACCCTGCAGAACTGCACCCAGTCAGTGTAGACAATACATGGGCTAATGGGCCAACTCAGTATAAGGCAGTTTCCTATGACAAAATGACCCCTCCCAATTTGTGACTATTTCAAGGGATGCTCTCATTTGCAGCACTGGGACCGCCACTCCTGCAACAAAAGGCACAAAAAAATCCCATGTTAATTACTATATGTTCATGCATTTAATGTCAAGTCTTGTTTGACTCTGAGACTGTAATCATATGCACACTTACATTGGAAGCGTAATTAAACACAGTGAAACTTACATGCATAGGTTTGTGCTGTTCCATGCACACTTACCAGGGAGTAAGTCCGATCGAAATCAATAGGACATATTTCTGAGTTAACATGCATAAGAAAGCATGTTCAGTGTCATGAGTTTGTGCTGCCTTCCTAGTTTCCAACAGAGAAATAGAAGCCTTGCAGTGAATTGCAGACTCAGTCTAGCGTATCCTAGGATAACACCATCAGAAACTGTGTTCTAAGAAAAGCAAATGAAGCAAAGAACATTCATTGCCAGATAGGTGCTAATTAATATTCCTGCGTATTTTTTCCAAGAGCTGATGAGGTATCTTGAAAAGGTCCCTGAAACAGTGTTCCATATTTATAAGCTTGTAAGTATCTGAGTTGATGGCATCTAAATATACTTCTTGTAATTAAAGCTCTGTGCTTAATTTTCCAACAAACCATGAACATTTCCCTGTAATATATACATATCCTGAGAGCTTTAAGGAGAAATGAACTAATATAGCCTGCTGGAATCTGGGAACTTTTGTGGAACTCAACTCGTTTCACATTTTAAGAGGACAAGCATTGCCCAGGCTGCAGCTGTTGGGAAAGCATGATGTGTGCTTAGAATGAACAGAAGGAAGAAGACAGAGAAACGCTCTGATCCAGTGAAGGTAATGCAAATCCAGAAGGTGGCCAGTGGAAAAAGATGCACAGTTCCTAACACCGAATCTCAGCATACAGTAGTGGGAATGAACGATGAGAAGTTTCTGGCACTGGGTTGGGCACTGTACAGGCAGTGGCAAACATGTGGCTGGGGGCAGTATCTGCTTTGACTGCACCAAGTTCCTGTCTAGGGAGGAAAACTAAATCTGGGAACTGGGATCCATTCTTTATTCCCACCCTATTAAATGGGTGGGGAGAATTCAACCTTCTTTCACCTTCAGATCGCTGATCAGTTCCGTTACAGCAAACAATACATTTTGTTGTCTGAAATGAAGGACAAGATGGCACCCTGCCTTCTGCCATAACTGTCCCATGTATAGAACCTGAATGGACCGGCACTTGAATCTTACATTGACCCTGGCAACCAGATAGCCTCCTCTACCCTACACAATGGTGCCTGGTGCATGCTGGGATCAGTGAGGCAAAAAGCAAGAAGGCCAACAGTAGGTGTAGCCAGAACCAAGGACAGACAGATCCAAGTAATTCTAATTTTGTCCCCATCTTCCTCCCTAATACATGGGCAAAACTGGGACTAAGGAGGAGAAAGCAATCCACAAGGGCCACCCCTTTGGTTAAGGAGGCAGGAGGGCTTGGAGGAATGAAGATTGAGGTTGGTGCCACACTGCCCCATCTGCCCTATTGGACCAGCCTGCACTGACCACACCTGAGGCCAGCAGCCTGGCTTTAAGAGTGTAGGAAACACCACATGGCACAATGTGGCCATCAGTGTGCCACTGCCACACCTCACTCTCAGGAACGGGAGAGGTGGCTGCCTCATTCTGCCTACTGGTAGGGCCGGCCCTGGAACTGAACAATAGCATTCAAAGGCAGCCCATTTCTGCACATGTCTATTGCTGAATGGGGACAAAGGGATTAAGGAAAGAAACATGTGTAAGTATATGAGGTGTATGTATGAGGACTGAAAGGCAATTTACATGATTCAAAGAAAGGGCTTGGATCTGGGATAATAGCCTGATTATTATTATTATTATTATTAAACTTTTTATTATTTTAAACTGTTTTTGTTGTTGTTGTTAACAACTGTTCTTATACTTAGTGCCTCTAAGAATGATTACTACAGATGCCAAGCACAAATTACACTTTTAAGAAGTTCACAGAGGTGATTGCAGCAACCCTTAAGATTTATTTGTATTAAATTATTGTTATTATTTCATTGTTTTTGGTCATTTATTCATTGCTTTTTACAAAAGAGTCACAGTGTGACTTAAAAGCTTAAAATAAAAATACACACACACACCAATTAATCAGTTAAAATAATAAATGAACACAGAAAGTGTTCACCCATGGTAGCCAGTTGATAAGTGTTTTTTTCTTCCCCACCCAACCAGGGTGTGAAGCCAGGGAGCTGAACATCAATGCTTAATTATATTAGGATATCAGGATATTTTCCTGATAGCTGGGAAACTCACTCCTGCCATTGGTATGTAATACCCACCAGAATTTAGAAAGACGGCAACCCTCAGAGGTAAGAAGAACATTAGAGAAAGAGGCTGGATTACATTTTGCAGTTTTAATTTGTGAGAGGGTCAGAGACAAATAAAAATAAAGAAGGAACCAGTCTCTGAGCCCCTCACATCCCTCCTTCCACCTTATTCCCCCTTTCCAGTGCTACTCTCTGCCCAGACCCAGCTGTTCATTATCAGGCTTTCCCAAACAGTGTCACCAGCTTTGTGTATCTCTCTTCCACCAGGCCTGATGTCCTTCATCAGATGCTCATTTTTCTTCAGGCAGCTGTTCATTTTTCTTCTTGCATTCTGACACATTTTCAACCAGCTCCTAATCCATCTCCTGCCATTTACTTGAGCTGTATATTAATGCTTTCCTCCAAGCCTTCTCCTTCCCCCGGTCCCACCCCCAACCCCACTAGCCCTCACCCACCAGGAAAAAGTACAGTACTCCATCAATAAAACATGAAATGTCAGCCTTCCATCATACCCTCCAAGTCCTCCTTCCCCTCTGCCAACGTGTTGAGAAATCATTACACAGTAGTTGAGGAACACATGGGCAAAGGGCAATTGTGAATAACTGTGTTTCCAGGTCTGTTTGGTTTTAATAAGACCCTCACCACTGAAAAGGTGGAATTGGGTGCAGACCCAAGTGAGTGGGGAGGGGTACACTTTACTGAGATCAAGGGAAGACCATTAGGCCTACCATGAGGGGGGAAATTGTAGGTTATGGCAACTTATTTCTCTGCCAAGATCTTGTGAGATTTGCTGGAGGCATTCAGAAGCAGAATTAGCAGGACATTCTGAACAGTGAGTTGCTAGTCCAAGCCCTTCTCTAGAAGAGAGTGTGTGCTTGTGCTACTAGGATGTGTGGTTTGAGCAAGAGAGAGATTTCTGCTTCCGCATGGGACATGCTCTGTCAAGAACTAGCAGTCCCACAGATCTTTACACAAAGGCAAGTGGGATGGACAAAGGTCATAACAAACAGGGATATTAGGAACAGTAGGAGCCATTGCTTTGGGTAGGATTTATGTGATTAAATGTCTACTTCATACATAATTTTTCAATTAAGTGCAAATATGTTTACAGAATTTTTGCTCGTTCCATGTGAACTGTGGCAGAAGCCAAAAGAAGGTTCAGCAATCTAGCTGGCACTTGTCAAAAACTGCAGGAATTCTACTATGAGGCAAGAATGGTTAAGCCCAGTGCTATTTTTCTAGGGGGGAAAAGGTGCCAGAACTCACCATGAAGGCCTCCCATGTTCTCTTATACAGTAGTACCTCGGGTTAAGAACTTAATTCGTTCTGGAGGTCCATTTTTAACCTGAAACTGTTCTTAACCCAAAGCACCACTTCAGCTAATGGGACCTCCCGCTGCCGCTGCACCGCCAGAACACAATTTATGTTCTTATCCTGAAGCAAAGTTCTTAACCTAAAGCGTTATTTCTGGGTTAGAGGAGTATGTAACATGAAGCGTCTGTAACCTGAGGTACCGCTGTAATGGCACCCACCTGAGAGGCGCCGGAACTGAGTTCCAGTAAGTTCCAACTGAAAAAAAAGCCCTGGTTAAGCCACCTAACTATTTTGTGTATCCGTGAGGGTGAACTTGCAAGTAAAAATGACTTTTGGGGAGATCATGGTTTTGTTGTTTATTCTGTTATGATTAACACCAGTCTTGAATGGCTTTGAAAGAGGATTGGACAAATTCATGGATGATACAGCTATTACCAGCTACTAGCTATGATGTTTATGCTCTGCCTACACAGTTGGAGGCAGTTATGCTTCTGAATACCAGGTTCAGGAAGCCACAGAAGGGGAGAGGGCTCTTGGGCTCAGGGCCTGCTTGCCGGTTTCCCACGGGCATCTGGTTGGCCACTGTGAGAACAGGATGCTGGACTGAATGTGCTATTGGCCTGATCCAGCAGGCTCTTCTTATGTTATTAGGTTATATTCTTATGTTCTCATTCATTTTGTGCTATAATTATGTGTGCTGTTATAATTATAATAAATGATAATATAATAAATAATAATAATAAACAATAAAGTAAAAAATAAAAGTAAGTAAAGTAAAAAAGAATAGATTTCAAAGCATGGCAGGCAAGGGGTTTTTAAACAGGTGCTTAAATACAGCAGATTAAATAACTTGGCAGATATCAGGTGGTAAAACTTTCCCATCATTGGGAACAGTGAGAGGGAGGTGAAAATCGGAATACAGCCAGGATCCAGAAGATATAAATTCCACAAGAAAAATGATCAATTTGCTTGCGATCCGTAAATATCGTGTTAAATGAATGAACAGTTACGGCGGGATGTGAAACCTGTGGCCCTCCAGATGTTGTTGACATCATCAGCCACACTTCACATGTTGATTAATTTCAATGAATGCACTGGGGATTAGATAGTTAAAGAAAGTGAGAAATGGGGCCTGTTGAATCTCATTCTTAAATTCACTGCAAGATGACCTTCGAACTGGAAGGCAACATGCCTGCACTTAATGGGAACACAACATTCCCTTGTCCTAAATTTGCAGTAGTAAGTAGCACCAGAAGGAACAGTCTGAAGGAGACAAAGCACAGTACAAAATGGCAGTGAACAAGGCCTGCTCTGAGGATGTTGTAGAACTATCTCAGCACCATTATTCCTGAGACCTTTTGTAGTCTACATTCATGTGCCATGTTCTGCATTTACATGCTGTGTGATTCTAAACCACTCTCTTCTTCATGGTGACCAGATATTTGGAGGTAGATAAAGCTGTACCAGTGTTTCCATTCTCTACAGGAGGGTTGGGGTTTTTTCCAGCCTGAGGGCCACATTTCCTTCTGTGGAACCCTCTAGGGGCCACATTTGTACAGTAGGCTCATTTCAGCGCACCTAGGCACTCCTCTCTAACCTCTCCCCAGATAAACCAGAGTCATTATCTGAGTTCAAAGACATATTCCCACCAGCCAAAAACACTCAAGGAGCGTGGCCTGGTGAGAGTCTCAAGGGCCAAATAGAGATGGGATGATTCGGCCCAGGGGCCTGAGGTTTCCCACCCTTTCTCTTACATTGCAGTACTAATAGCACCACTGCTAGCTACATGAGAGATTGCTCAATTGTACATTTTCTTGTAGTGTTGACACTCAGGTCTTACCTGTCCTTGATGACAACTTTCTGTTGACTCGTGTGTGTGCATATGATATATGGAGTTTATGGGGTGTTAGGGGAGGGGTAGTACCTCTAATGGGAGACACATCGTGGTCTTTCTGGGGTAGTTTGTCCACCTTTGGTCCTCACCCTGCATTCAGCTACCATCTGTGACTCCTAGAAGCTGTCATCAAGTGACAGAGGCCACAACCCAGGGAACAGCTTCAACTGTCCAGCTAAACCAAGTGAGGGCAACTGATGGGTTTTTAACCTGCAGTGAGTTAAGGACTTCCCCTGCATGTTAGGACAGGCAACAGTGGATTGAGGAGACAAGATCAATCGTAGGTCCAGCGGTCAAGAAGGCAGTTTCTGCACATGCTGTAGAGGGAAGTGAGGGGCAGATGGGGCTTGTCAATCTGGGAAGTTAGTCCATCTAGGATTCTAGGAGAAGGAAAACTATAATCCTCAACCTCCACTGCCTTGTGGGACATCTTCAGGAAAGGAAAAAGCTAAAGAATAAACCCTACACCAATTGGGAGTGGAGTCCTTAAGAGGGCTAGATGGCGCTTTGTACACCTCCTTCCTGCAACACCTGCAGCCAAGCTAAAGCCAAACATATCACTCTGCATATTTTTGGACCACATCAGTGAGGCCGAGATGGGGGTCTTGTCATCTGGGCAGCCCAGAACCTCCATACTCACTGCCCAGGTTTGTGCCCCAGGGAGGTCACATCGGTGCTGCTAATACAGTCGTTTGTCTTCACCTCCACTGTCTCTCGAGATTGACCGACACCAACAATATGATATATGCATTATATACAGTGTACTATCTAGTAATGTAGTACAGTAAATGATCCACCCAGTGTACTAGCTTTCCCAGAGACCTGTTAGATTAAGCTGTACAGGGAAACTATATAGTGTGGAAAACTTGGGCTGCCATACACACGTATGAGGTGAAGTGACAAACTCTATCTGTGAAGGAGCCATTGCCAACCCATTGCTATAGGGGTACCTTTAATATTGCATCACACAGCACCTCAAGCAAAATGTTTTTCAGTGGTGCCACTTTATGCATTAAGCATTATGCATTAAGCAGCCAATCGTCAAGTGCAATCAAGTAGATAGAAATCAAGTTATCTGCTTATGAAGCAATCCTCAGGTATCATAAATCCAGTCCCTGTTAGACCCCCCTCCCTTAAACACAGATATACAAATTCAAGGGTGGGGCTGCTGAGCACATAGTTCCAGGTGATTAATCTCAGCAACAATCCCTCAGTGCTGCAAATGTACTTTAAACATTAAACATTAAAAAAAATGTTTAGGGGTACTCTCATTTTCCTATTCATATTGAAATAGTTCCCCTCAATGAAGCCAAACTTAGATTCACAAAATGTTTAGGTGTATGCGTACCCCCACGTGCCCCCAGAAAAAGCACGGCTTGTTACAATGGGGAAAGGGTGGAGATTGCAGGGAGAAAAGGAGGGCTGGATTTGAGCCACCTCTCCCTTCCAAACAGGTGAGCAGTGGTATGAAAGCAGGAACTGAGTGCAGGGGGAAACCAAATCACCTGCAATAGAAGCACTGCTTTGGAAAGAGGCATCTGAATACCACACCACAAATATAATAACTACATGTACTCCACAAAAGCAAATTGTGTGGAAAGGCAAATGACGCTGCCTTCGTTTTTCTCCTCATCCATCACAGTTCCTCTAGACCAGAGACTTGGCTCTTGTTTGTTTCTCTCTTTCCTGAAAATGAATCCTGCGCACCAGCCCAAATAAAATGATCTGCCTCCAGAAGCAGGGCTTGAACATGCAGGTCTTCTCTAGATCAGGAACCCAGATGGAGAGCAGAGGCACTTTCAAATTTCAGTTACAGTGAAAATGTTGCCCATACATTATGCATCTCCTTCAGCAGGATGCACACCAACATTCTGGCTCAGTTAGAGCTGAACTATATGTATGTACAGTGGTACCTCGGGTTAAGTACTTAATTCGTTCCGGAGGTCCATTCTTAATCTGAAGCATACTTAACCTGAAGCACCACTTTAGCTAATGGGACCTCCCGCTGCTGCTGCGCTGCCAGAGCACGATTTCTGTTCTTAAGCGGAGTTCTTAACCTGAAGCCTACTTAAACTGAAGCGTACTTAACCCGAGGTACCACTGTATGTTCATATCTATAAAAACTGTTAAAACAATTGCATATAATAAAATACAATTTTAAAAATACATATATAAAAGTCAATTTCAAATCCAAAACATACATCTCCACTTAAGAGGCTTATGGGAAGAAGAAAGTCTTTAATAGGAACAACAGAATAGAGACAGCACCTTTAAAAGATGGATAGGATAGAATAGAATAGAAAAGAATAGGAGACAGCACCTGTCTGTTATACCATGGCAAGCTGTTCCAAAAGGGTACATCTCACTAGCCTAAAAACCCAGTTCCGGCATTATGCCGAAGGACCTCCTGATAAGATGCTATCTGTAGGATGCCCTCTCTGGCAGAGTGCAGGAATTGGCTGGGTATGTATGAGAGAAGATGATACTTTAGGTTAAAACCCCACCCATTCTGTGCTACTGTGGTCCCCATGAAAATTGCTCCTGAGCAAGCTGCTCTTTGCAGTGAGAGAGAATCTTCTGTTAATGCCAATGCTAGCGGTGGGTATTTTTTATCCAGACCTGCTGCCTATGGTTCCAGTGCTGGTCAGGATTCCCAGGGCTGCTGTTTACATAATAGAAGACATTTACAATAATTGCTTTCATGTCCAGTTTCGAGTCACCTCCAGTTTGGCTAACTGCCCTTTTACATTTTGTTCATTAATCTCTTCTGCCTCTCAATACTGTACTTACACCCATCATTCCTTCCCATCAGCCTCATCAGCATTCTCATGTTAAACTTTCAGCTGCCTTTCATCACCCTTCCTGAAACTGCTGATTGTGAAAACTGAAATACTAATAAACAACCCACCATGACCCCCACCCACCCCAAATCCAGATGAAGCAGGATGTTTGTATGAATCTGCTCTGCTGCGGCTTGTGCTGGATGTGGGAAGTAGTTATGGAAACGGCTGTTTATGAGTTGGAGACATTCTTTCACTCTATAAATAGTTAACCAAACTTAAGACAGGCAAAAGAGATCAGAAACTGCCAAAGGGTCAAAATCCTTTCATTCACTTTGCTGATTATCAAGACTTCTTTTTCTAAAAAAAACCTTCTGCTGGTTTACATTACAGCTCCATTTTGGGATCTATGCAACAGCCTCTTCCACCCAGTCTCCTGCCTCTAGTGGTGGTCTGCATCAAGCGAAGCACCCCACGCCATGCTTTTGACTGGCAGGTGAGCCCAAGGCAAGACCACCCTGGCTAGGGGAAACACTTTTTGTGAGGCATGGTCTCTGCCTGATTAACCTGCTTTTATCATTTGTGACATGAGAAAGAAGATATCCCTTTTGTGGGCTTTCCAAGTGGCAATATTGCTGTCATAAAAATGCAGCCTCCTGGGGACAAATCTGTCTCTCTTGCAGTTTCTTTTAAAGATTTAGCTATAAAAGAGGCCCCAGAGGAAGAATCAGGAAACCAAAGGCGTTTGGTTTGGTGTCTGGTCTCATGCCAACTTTGAGGCATGAAAAACAGCTACAGATACCATAGAAGGAACTGTCTGGATGGGGAGTGGGGTAATATTCCATTAGAATTGTTGCTTGGGAAGACAAGACTATTTGGGCCACAACTAGACCTCACCAAGCAGAATGATGTAGGCACTAAGCTTATTCTATTTAAGTCATATTTTAGGGGGTACTGTTTTTTTAAAAAAATTAAGAGCTGAGTTTTCTTTTCTTTACCAGAACCTGTCCTTTGTGGAACACAAACAAAACAAGTCCCTTCCAGCTCTACAATTCTATGTTTCTAAGTGTTTTACAGACAAGTTTTCATACACACTTCCCCCAAGCTTCACATAGGATTATGGTCCCAGTTCTGGTAAAAGGGCACAGCTACTTCTCATGCCATTCCTAAGATACCATCCTATCCCTCACCTTACTAAGTATAGGATGCAATGCTTGTTTGGCTGTCATCGTATAAATATATTGAGTGATAGCCAACATCAATCACATTCTGAGTAAGCCCATTGAAATCAATTGACTTTTAAGTCCATCAATTTCAGTGGGTCTACTCTTTCGCTCTGTGTCTTTTCCTGTAGCTGACCTGGAGTTATAGAAACAGCCTCTTAAGTCTTCTCTGCCCCTTTCAGGTTTCAAAAATACATGGTTCTAAAACATGGGAGGAAAGGGTATAAGATTATTTAAAATAATCTAAAAAAGTAAAAGTGAGCTCAATGAAAAACAATAAATTTAACATACATCTGGGTATTTGGTAACTGCAACTAGCCAATCATATCCTTGCATTGTTAGCAGAGAATGATGTGCAATCTTTGTAAGACCACCACAGAGTAGCAGACAAAGATGACGGAATATGCTGAACTTGCAAAACTGACTGGCAGGGTCAGAAACCAGGATGATTCAAGATTCCAAAGAGATTGGAGTAAATTCGTGGAATACATTAGGTTGAATAGAGGAACTTTGAAAACACTAGCACGATTGGAATAAACCTAGGACATAGAACAATAGATTTAAATAAAAACTGTGCGATTAGATTGGACAAGAAAACCTGCTGACGAGAGGGAGGGAAGTCATAGCTCAGCAGAGCGAGGATATAAGTGTGTATGTTTATATATGTTTTGTTTGATGTAATTGATTTAATTGGAAATAAAAAAATTATATTTAAAAAAATAAACCACCACAGAGTGGGATAATGGTGCCGGGGTGGGGGGGTGGGATGTGGATAGCAATAGTGGTGCTTCTGGAGGGCAGACATACAGGAAAGGGCTGTAGCTTGGTGGCAGTGGCTCTCAAGATCAATCCTCAGCATATCTAGGTGGGACTGGGAAAGGGTTCCTGCCTGAATGTAACCTATTTACTTTGTCCCATGGAAACCCAATGGGAAGCATTTTAAAACTGAACCAGCTGCTATCTCAGCCCTCTCGCATGCATATTCCTGCCCTGGGTTCCATTTCATGGTGTGATGCTGGAATGTGATAAAAGCAATGATAATACATCTTGTTTGATGTGCAAAATTTTACCATAGGCGATCATCTATTTGTAGTAACTTGGATTTTTAAGCTCTGATCTTGAGTTAGTGATCTTTCCATTCTTGCCAAAAGTAAGTTTTGAGTAGCTCAACCCTTGCATGTTGTTGTTGTTGTTGTTGTTGTTGTTGTTGTTGTTGTTTGTGAGACATTGTTGTAATTTTGGTATCCTATGAATCCTTTCTAGCAATTTACAGATTATGCAACATGCTGCAGATCTTCTCTCTGGAAGTGCACTGACCAGGGTCTGTTTAAACAAACAATTAATTTACCCCCCAAGGTTGAACTGAGTTCTGCTAGCTAGCAACTGATGTCAACTGTGCATAGTTCTGATTGGCTGGTGACAGTAGCCCTGTTGAAGAATTCAAAGAATGTTTTGGGAATGAAGTGAGGAGGAGGCCCACTCCCAACTTCCAGGAACCCTGATTGCAAAGATTCTAAGCACTTTCACCCAAATGCACTAAGAACTCAGCTTCAGACTTTTAATGTCAACATGAGAAGGGGGAGGGGGTGAAGCTGGTCCAGATGCAGACACTGGGGGCCGGGGCCAGTGAACATGCTACCTCCTCTTTTTATACTCATGTGCATCCTTTTAACATCTGGCTATGGCTTCCGAATTGCAAATTCATGTCCCTCTCTGGAACAAGCTTTCAACTATGAACTTTAACTGTAAAGTGGCACTTTAGACAAACAGACAGACAGACAGACAAACAAAGAAACAAACAAAAACAGCAAAATGACAGTGTGCCTAAAAACAGCTGGGAAGAGGGCTGATGGCTAAATCAACATTACACCTATCTATTGCATTTTGAGGACAAAAAGTGGTGAGGTTCACTTATGGGGTTGGGGGGGGGAGCAGAACACATGATCAAGTCCAGGCAGAAATAGTGCAGCGTCTGGAGAGATTTGACTCCTTTTAAACTATGCTGTCCTATGTCATGGTTACATAGGAAGCCTATTTTGTGCTCAGCGTAATTCTTCCATCCGCCTGTGCCTCCAACATTTGCACTGGAGTTGGCAGAATGGCAGAAGGAGGTGTGGGGAAACTGTGGCCCTCTAGGGGTTGTTGAACTCCAACTCCTCTCAGCCCCAGAGCAGCATGACCAGCGGGGAGGGATGATGAGAGCTGTAATTGAACAGCATCTGAAGAGACACAAGTTATTCACCACTCAACTGGAGACGTATCGGTAATTATCCTTCTATATGGTCACCCCTTTTCTTTTTAAAATCATCCTTTAGAAGCCATGGAGTTATTTTAGCACAACAGCTCTTACCCCTCCTCTTTGAAAGGGGGCAACACCAACAAGTTTATCCTCAGCATCCTTTGTTAACATTCAGTTTTAACTAATTTGAAGCCATGCTCTTCTCCCACTGTGGGGCTGGAAGGCCCATGTAACCAGATTTTGTATTATTTTAAAAAGGTTCAAAGGGCAGCAATGCACTTATCCCATACCCCATTCCTTGCTAGTCTCTTCTCCCCTCAATTATGTGGGGGGTGGATCCTGCTGTTGAAAGGGGACTTGCAGGTGCAGTACACAAATGCTAGAATGCAGTTTGGGCCTACAAAATTACAGTGCAGAATGACCCTACCGATCCACAGGCCACTCAAAGTGTGCCAGAAACAATATGAATTAACACTTATCATCTGTGCAAGACCAGAGTCCAATATAAGGCAAGGCTGGGCTTGGAAGGATAATTAACTTCTTATGAAAAATGCACTTAGTAACAATGATTAACTATCATGTCAAAAGAATGACATCTTTTCAAAGCAAAGTACTGGTCACAGGTTGTGAAGCAAACAGTAAGATATGAGCGCCTTCCCACTATTTAATCTGTTATTCGCTATATGTAACCATGCAGATGGTGGTAGTAGTAGAAGTAGTAGTAGTAGTAGTAATCACAACAGCATAGCTTTATTTTTAGACAGGCTTCTATCCATTTCTGTTCCAGCCCTCCAGGCCCTATTTCAGAATTATGTATCAAAGCAGATTTCACTTTCTGGAAATGAAAACAAGTTAGGCATGAAGACCCACTGTTTTCAATAGGAACTAAGTGCAACCAATTTACTCTGGTTCCCACCTGTGTGGGAAATTCAGCATGCATCCATGCTAACAGATTTGCTTTGCTTCTCTCAGAGATAGAGGGATCTACATCACAAGCAGTAAATGCTCTGGTAATGCAACTGCAAGGCTTTTGCCCTGTTCTGTAGCTTGTTCCCATCTGGAGTAGGGCAATGTTAATCAGCATGCAATTTTGTGTATATTTTCTTATATATCAGAGCTTACTTGATTTACCAAAAACCAGAAGCTTTCCTCTGAGAAAATTACTGAGTTTTGCTTTGGGGTTTCAGTATACTCTGGCGTAAAACTAATATATATATATATATATATATATATATATATATATATATATATAGTCACTGGCTTGTGGTCCATAAATGGTAAGTGAATGAGGCTGGAAAGCTCCAATAGATCAAGCAAGGAATATTAACTGTATGCAAGATCTAAGTACTCCTCATTTGGCTTCTGCTATAGATAGGGACGCGGGTGGCGCTGTGGGTTAAACCACAGAGCCCAGGGCTTGCTGATCAGAAGGTCAACGGTTCGAATCCCCGCAACGGGGTGAGCTCCCGTTGCTCGGTCCCAGCTCCTGCCCACCTAGCAGTTCGAAAGCACGTCAAAAGTGCAAGTAGGTAAATAGGTACCGCTCCGGCGGGAAGGTAAATGGCATTTTCGTGCGCTGCTCTGGTTCACCAGAAGCGGCTTAGTCATGCTGGCCACATGACCTGGAATCTGTACGCCGGCTCCCTCGGCCAATAAAGCGAGATGAGCGCTGCCACTCCAGAGTCGTCCGTGACTGGACCTAATGGTCAGGGGTCCATTTACCTTTTATAGTTACTTAAAAAGGAAAACTTGAAAATTATGTGGTGTCAAAAAAGCACCATGTTTAGATGTCAGTGTTGAAATGTTGGAGAACCGATTCCTGTCTTGTGACCTAGGAGTATCACCTCAGGACTGGGCCTTAGTGAAGGAAACAAGCTGGCTTGACTAACCCGCCTCTCATCCTTGACTGGGCTGATGGTCCACTGCCTCCAGTGCTGCCACAGGACAGCTGCCTTTTCCTACTATGAAGCCGATTTTGTTCCCAGGGGAAAGTGTCACATCTGTTCATGTGATGTACTGAATTGTACAGTTCTGCCCGCTCACAATGAACCAGAAGGCAAATGAAAAGTTGTCAATGCCTTATTTTTAAATCTTGTGATTTTAAAGTCATCCACGAGCTTTTGGACAGCAATGTTTTAGTGCAAATGCAGTTCAAGTGCTTTGCAATTTGGCATGTTTGCTGCTAGATTTGGGGGGTGGGGCGGAGAGAAAGGGCCCATTAAAGATGCTGTGTGCAGTGCAGGGACTAAGAGTATGCCCTCTGAACCAGGACTGGCCTTTCAATTACCGGTATACACAATTCACTTAAAGGCACAGTGCCTTTGAATGTAATCACCTCATAAATTGGGAGTTTCCTGTATGTGGGAAGCCTTATGCAAATACAGAAGCAATAATGCTGATTCATATTACAAAGCCGTTGTAGAAGTTACAGTGGAATCTTGGTTTTCAAGCATCTCGGAAGCCGAATGATTCGGAACCCAAACGCCAAAAACCCGGAAGTGAATTCTCCCGTTTTTGAACGCACCTAGGAAGTCGAATGACTTCTGAGGCACATTTCTCCATTTTCTCCACTGAAATTGCCGCCTGCCCAATGTGCCTCGGTTGTTGAACTTTTCAGAAGTCAAACGGTCTTCCAGAATGGATTACGTTCGACAACCGAAGTTCCACTGTACTGAGAGATAAGTGCATTCAACATTTTGCTCAGTGAGTACTGTACAAATGTGGTGGAGGAGGAGGCGATTATGATGACAGTCAGGGTGGCTATCCCGAGAAGGGCCAGATCAGGGGTGTCATCTTGAATAAAATATTGGGGGGGGGGCAGGGAAGCACCACCCCACGTAATTGATCACAAGACACGGTGCAAGCACACCATTTGAATAGCAATGCCCATCAACTTTGCAGGTGGGGCAGCCCCCTTGAATATTTTATTGGGAGGGCCTAGGAATTGGAAGTGAGATGTATGGAAGTGAGAGCTGGACCATAAAGAAGGCTGATCACCAAAGAATTTATGCTTTTGAATTATGGTGCTGGAAGAGACTCTTGAGAGTCCCATGGACTGCAAGAAGACCAAACCTATCCATTCTTAAAGAAATCAGCCCTGAGTGCTCACTGGAAGGACAGATCCTGAAGCTGAGGCTCCAGTACTTTGACCACCTCATGAGAAGAGAAGACTCCCTAGAAAAGACCCTGATGTTGGGAAAGATGGAGGGCACAAGGAGAAGGGGACGACAGAGGACGAGATGGTTGGACAGTGTTCTCGAAGCTACTAACATGAGTTTGGCCAAACTGCGGGAGGCAGTGAAAGATAGGCATGCCTGGCGTGGTCTGGTCCATGGGATCACGAAGAGTCAGACACGACTGAACGACAACAACAAGGAGTTGGCTCCTTTGGGCCACATAAATCAAGTCAGGCTCTCTGCTGT
Source organism: Lacerta agilis (assembly GCF_009819535.1). Taxonomy (NCBI): domain Eukaryota; kingdom Metazoa; phylum Chordata; class Lepidosauria; order Squamata; family Lacertidae; genus Lacerta; species Lacerta agilis. The sequence continues at coordinate 52,935,746 of NC_046316.1, forward strand.
CTTTCTGCATTGGTTGCTAGACATGCCCCAGTTAGCTATTGTGGAACAAGGAGTGAAGTTGTCATATCAAAAGCGCCTCAAAGTGCTCAGCAGGCAAATAAAATTGCACAGATTCACTACCATAAATTCCAGTTGGAGTTTCATCTTAGCTCTGGTCAATTTAGGGTGGCCACTTTTGGACTGCCTAAAAAAATAATAAATGCCTCATTCAGGGGGGGGGGGAGACCAAAGAAGGCACAGATTTGCTTTACATTTGCACTTATCTGTGTTGGTGCAGATTTGGAAACGCTTGCTAGAATGTAACTAGAACTACAATCCATTGCATCATCATGAGGAAGACTGACCAGATAACCTGACCAGGTGCTAACTCTTGATGCGCAATTTCAAGGCTTCCCTTCTTTACCTTTCAACAGGATCTGCTCTATGTGGAACCCAGTTCAGCTACTGATTAATTGATTGTGTGGCTGCAGCAGATTGTTTATTGCTTTCATTTTATGGATCAATGGTCTTGTTAGATAGTAAAATTCATGTTAAATTGCTGTTTTAGGGGTTGTTTTTAAAAGTCTGGAACGGATTAATCCATTTTGCATTACTTTCTATGGGAAAGCACACCTTGGTTTTGGAACACTTTGATTTGGGAATGGACTTCCAGAACGGATTAAGTTTGAGAACCAAGTTACCACTGTACTCTTCTATGTTTAGGACACACTAATCAGCAGTGAAGGAAGAGCAAGAAAATGTTTAGCGAATATGAAATATATTCTTTCTTGCACATGGCAAGGACACAGTGAGGGAGAAGCAGAGTTGAACTTTGACTGAACAGGTGCACAAACCCATGGGGCCTGCCTAACACTGACTGCATACTGATGCAAAACCTGATTTTCCTATAGTCTGCTATGCCATGGGTTGATTATAGATTGGTTGCAAGTCAGCACACACCCAAGCTAAGGGATTTCATGGCATCCACTGTTGTGAACATGGTGCTGGCATCTGCGCTGAGCCCCAAGTGGCATTAGTACTGGACATCTAGCATTGCACTGTTCTGATTTTAGAGGCAAGAGCACCCCGAGTCTCTCTTTCTGTGTCAGTGTCAATGGAAAGTTCAGGCATGTCTTCAGTGTTCTCTGACTTATGCACCTCTTCTTTCAGATGCCAAACCTGAGAAACTGTAAGGAGCCTGATCCTTCCAAGGTGCTGGGAATATCACTTTCCTTAGCGGAGATGTTTCCGCAAGAGAAATGTCACCGCGACTTTTTCTGTTGTGAACCACCCTGGGGTCTTCAGATGAAGAGTGATATACAAATATTTAAAAAGAAAAAAAGAAGAAAGGAAAGAAACAATGACTTACTCAAAAGTCACCCTGGGGCACAGAGGGCCCAATATTATAGACAAAGTAATTGGGAAAGCTCTTGCGCAGTGCAGCTATCATTGGTACCTTTTTTAAGGCAGGAGTGCTGCCAAGTAATATATTGGGGGTTCCTTCCCACAGTCATTCCTAAACAAAACACTTGGAGGTGAGTCCCTTGAAGTGAGTCTGTGGGCTGTGACTTCTTCCCAATTTATATTTGTGTTTTACCCTCCCCAGACAGCATAGTCATGCTTAACACAGGCAAGTGCCTGTCCATCCACTCATAACTGCATGAGGCAACCATAAGAAAGCCCTGTAGGCCAGAGACTGTTCCCTACCCAACAGCATGGGAGGATGACAGATTATATTGTGTTGCCTAGTAATTAGAGCCCATAAGGTATTGCAATCTACTGTTCTTTGATGTTGTGTATATGAATATATGTTATATAAATGTATCAGATTTATAAGGGGGAGGAGACCAGAAATGGCACAAGAGCATGGGCACGACAAAGCCCACAATAAAGGAGTTTGCAAAAATGTTTCACCAAATCAACAAGCTCGGGAGCCATCATTGTATACTTAGTACCATTTTGAGATATGGATGTAATAGATTTGGAACAGAAGCACAGTGCTGCTTCAGGTAGGACAAGCTAGTAGTTGTGGGCTACACAAACATGTTCCTCACAATATACACTTGGTCCTGGACAAATCAGTCCTAAACTTGCTGGTTACTGTAGGTGAACCTTCGGCTTGCTAAAGAGGAAGGGCTATTCCTGCCCATGCTATTAAACACAGCTGCTATGTTTTGAGGGTCAACACTGGAGTGAAGCCTCTGTATCTGTATGGTGTTCGGATCAAGGCCAGCCTAGAAAACGCCAACTGTCTGGTGGAGCAACTGACCAAGCAAAGAGCAGCCCTCTCCTACCCAGCATACTTTATTCTTGTTTTCAGTGCTGTTATGTCACAAACTTTATTTAAAGGTATGGTATATTCTTGTTAAAAAGGAGAGGGAGGGAGGGAGAGAGAGAAAATATTCACCCTGTCACCTAGTAACTCTTTGTTCAGTCATGTATGTTCTAGCCTAATGCCTTTCCCAAGAATATTGTACAAACATTTCTTATTCCTTACAGAGTTCCAAATACATAAGCCTTCCCTAATCCTGACATAGTACGTCAATCGTTACGGCATATGTCAAAATCTTTGAGAGCTATCATCTAATGCAGAAGACATTAGGTCCCTGCTTTTGCCCACAAGGAATTCTTAAAGGGAGAGGCTTTGACATCCCAAGGCTTGGCCTAAACAAACTCCCTGGAGGAATGCACAAGGCTTCCCTGCCCCTTCCCTTAGTAACAGAGAGAAAGGAAAAGCTGGCAGAGAATCAGCATTTGTTCACAAGTAGATGTGCGTATGAGCAAGTTACGTAGATGATCTAATTGACATACTTTTCACCAAGGATTTCAAAAGGCAGGCAGGCAGGAGGATGGGAACAAAGGGGAGAAGGCCAGTGAGGAGATGATGACAGGAGAGAGGTTGGGGTTGGAATTAGCCATTCGTTCTCTTTTAGATGAGTGTTTCAGTGCAAGGGTGGGGAACCTGTGGCCTTCCAGACTTAGTTGAATTCCAATTCCCAGCAGCCTCTGCCAGCATGGCCAACAGACAGACCACACGTCCCCCCACCCTGTTCTTATGCCATCTCTGCTCACAGGCCCAATAATAAATCACAGTCCTATTCAGAGTGGACAAAGCCAAAGGAGGGGGCAGTTTGGGTCACATTTGGAGAGGTCAAAGAGATTCCACTAGTTTCACAGAATGATTTAAAACCTAATTTCACCTATATTGAGGTTTGAGTTGAAACAATAACAAAAACATTTTCAGAGCATTTGTTGTAGGCACTTATATAACTCATTATAGTCAGAAATGAAGGCGCTTATCTAGCTTAAAATACTGTGTGCAGATGTGGTTCCCATCACAACTACTACGACCAGTGTTCTTAACCAAAAATCCCCCTCTGGAAAAGTATCCTGGTATTTGCTCTCTCTCACAAATACCAAAGCCCTTTCACATGGTCCCTCCTGATGTTGTTGCTGCTGCTCCCAACCTGGTCACTTCATTTGCCTCTTAGCTCAGCCTGCTTTCCCTCCTGTTCATTGACAGTTCTTCTTTTTACGTTTCAAGGAATCAAATGAACATTGTGTGCCTCTCTTCTCTCCCAAACTGTTCTCTTTCAAAGTAGAGTCTTTTGCTTGCCATTGTCACCCGCTTTAACTGCAGTGACTGCACTGCCTCCCCAACACCAGTATTTCAGGATATATGCACACGAAAGCTCATACCAAGAACAAACTTAGCTGGTCTCTAAGGTGCTACTGGAAGGATTTTTTAAATTTTTTATTTATTTATTTTTATTTTGTTTAGGATATATTCAGTTTCTTTTTTAAAAAAATTAATATGGTGCCTTATTGAGCAAAGCTCTCCCAATATGGTTCCTTTGGAACACTTGGTTCTACATGCTGAGTAGCTATTGGTACTTAAAAGAGTTAAGTGGGCCTCAATGCTTGTTGAATGTGACTCACATCCTCAGTGAAATCTGAAATGGCCACTCTGTCTTTTATCATCCGCTTGGCACTTCAGGTTCCCCACACAAGCTGGCCTGTATCCATAGGCAGTCCTTTGCTGCTTGCATCCCACTCCTCAACACAACCAACCTGTTCTTGAATGCCATGGCATGCCCTTCTTCTTCCTTCTTTTTTGTCAGATATACCGGTAGGATCAGAACTAATTGGGGGATCCTTTCTCCTGCTCTGTTTCCTGGGTGGCAGTTATACTGCTAGAGTCAAGTAGGAGATGGCTGAAGTATATTGTCCCCTGAGGAACTAAGAGCTCCTGTTATAAGTACTTGTGTATATCTGAGCTAGGATCAGGCATGTTGGGAGGTGTTTTACGGGCACATTTTATGGGGCTGTTATGAGCCTTGCAGATGTTCGGCAGCTGTTACTGGGATGGGGCTTAATGTCTAGGTGGCTGGCAGACATGGAGCAAAATCAAAACCAGCCCTTCTGTCCTTTGATTAACATCTTCTGCAGCATCAGTTGAATATATATATATATATATATATATATATAGAGAGAGAGAGAGAGAGAGAGAGAGAGAGATAGATAGATAGAGAGAGAGAGAGAGAGAGAGAGAGAGAGAGAGAGAGGGAAATAGATATATATATAGATATTTCTGCACGTAGAAGCTCAAACACACTCCCCACCTTGGATGCGGGTGGCAATGTGGTCTAAACGACTGAGCCTCTTGGGCTTGCCGATCAGAAGGTTGGTGCTTCGAATCCGCACAACATGGTGAGTTCCTGTTGCTCTGTCCTACCTCCTGCCTAACTAGCAGTTCAAAAGCACACCAGTGCAAGTAGATAAATAGGTACCGCTGTGACGGGAAGGTAAACAGCGTTTCCGTGCTCTCTGGTTTTCGTCACGGTGCTCCGTTGTGTCAGAAGCGGTTTAGTCATGCTGGTCACATGACCCGGAAAGCTGTCTGTGGAGAAACGCTGGCTCCCTCGGCCTGAAAGCGAGATGAGTGCCGCAACCCCATAGTCACCTTTGACTGGACTTAACCATCCAGGGGTCCTTTACCTTTACCTTTACTCCCCACCTCTATGGCTGTTATAGGCTACTGTTGAGGTAAAAGGGTCATCAGCCAGATATGGGTAAGTGACAGAGAGCTTTCCTTTTCAAGTGGCAATAGTTCAGTCTTCACTAAGATGGCCTGGAGAATAGTATGGGAGCCTTTCTGATTATTAATGTAGGTGTGAACACATGGCTGGTGAAAAAGTGCACCTGATCATGATCCGAAGTATCTCGTAATTAAAGCCAACATCCAAGTGAACTGTAGGAGCAGTAGTGGGAGCTTTTGTACTGTTGTTTCTCCATTCAAAAGCTAATGCTATTCTAGGCTGCATCAACAGAAGTATAGCGTTCGGATCAAAGGAAGTAATAGTACCACTCTATTCTGCCTTGGTCAGATCACACCTGGAATATTGTGTCCAATTCTGGGCACCACAGTTGAAGAAGCATGTTGACAAGCTGGAACATATGTAGAGGAGGGTAACCAAGTTGATCAAAGGTTTGGAAACCAAGCCTTATGAGGAACAATTGAAGGAGCTGGGTATGCTTAGCTTGGAAAAGAGGAGACTGAGAGGAGATATGATAGCTGTCTTCAAATATATCAAGGGCTGTCTCATGGAAGAGGGAACAAGCCTGCTTTCTCCTGCTCTGGGGGATAGGAATTGAACCAGTGGCTTCAAGTTACAATAAAGAAGATTCCAACTAAACATCAGGAAGAACTTTCTGACAGTAAGAGCTGTTTGACATAGGAACCGTCTCCTTCAGGAGGTTGTGGACCCTCTTCCTTTGAGGTTTTTAAGCAGAGGTTGGATGGCCATCTGTCATGGATGCTTTAGTTTAGTTTCTTGCATTGCAGGGGGTTGGACTAGATGACCCTTTGGGTCCCTTCCAACTCTACAATTCTATGATTCCTTGGGTTCCTCTGGCAGAGGGTACTTTGCCTCCTGGCTTCACTTGCACACTCAAGCATCTGTAGTATGGAGGTGGCCTTGCCCTGTTGAGTTTAGTTCTTAGATAAATGTTAAGCCACTTGATTCACAGGATCTGCTTTAGCCCCCACCTGCCATCTTGGCTGAGCTGATCAAAGTCGGAAGAGAGTTGATGGGGACAGAGACAGATTAACATAAAAAACTGAGCCAAATTCTAAAAGATGAGCCTAAAGCAGTAAGGGACAGAGAAACACTATGGCAGTGGCCTGTGCTCTAGCTGTAATGGAGTTTGCAATCAGTTTATAACGCTACTGGCCATTTCCTAAGGACCCCCCGAGAATTTTCATTCTATGATAAAACAGGACCTTTATTTCACAAAATTCTCTTTGCCCTCCCTTTCATATTTATCTAAATTTCTAGTGTAACTGTGCCTTAGAAGGGTTATTTTATAAACAAAAGTTTACCTCACCAGAAAGTTGAAGGATTAATAAAACAATTTATTTTGCAAATTGCCACAGCACTATTTATCTGCTCAGTAACAAGTATTGCCTTATTGTTTCCACAATGGTAGGATAGTGTCTGAATGCAAAAATTTAAAAAGGTGTGTAGGTTTTGAAATGCAAATGAAGATTTAAAATCCAATTTTAGCACCCATGATTTTAAGCTAGTTTTTCTTTTTAAGGCAACTGTGTATCCATGCACAAACACACACACACACACACACACACTCTTAATTTTTCTGAAACAGCATGGACAACACATCAGTTTTGATTCTGCCCCTCCTGTGGCCCCCATTTCTAAAACAGCAGGAAATACTGCATGCTGCAGAGAGTCTTTGGCCGCTGATAGTGTGTTATTTTGGCTAGGACTGGTGCTGGGGGAGGAGAAGGAAGAAGCTGGAAGCATGCTGCCTCACAAAGACAGCAAGAAAATACTGATGAAACACAAAGCCTCTCATTCTCAGCTCTGCATTCTCAATGTGCACAGCTGTATGTTTTGGCACATCTGCACCTCCTGAGAAAAACAAGCAGCATCCCACGCACCCTTCTCTAGGGAGGCACACTCAGCTTCAAGCTACTTCGGGGCCTTAACTGTTTCTTGCATGGAGTCATTCTAGGGCGCTGCATTCCCTGGGCCGCTCATTACCTGGCCTGACATACTTAAAATGTTCCCACTGAGAACAGAGACTTTTCTCCCACACAATATTGCAATTTCCATCCTTTTTGTTACTCCAGGGGCATGTCAATTACAATACTGCTGAAACCAGGATCTGTTCCAGCAACCTCTTCCCATGGACACTCAACCCAAGGAAGGAACGGCCCTCTTTCCCCTTCACAACATGGCTGATACTCATGGACCTAGTGTTAGATCAGGGGAAACCAATTCCGGCTTGTTCTTCATATGAGGGAGGAGCTGCTTGCTTACAACAATAAAAACCATGTCCAATTCCCTACTCAAAAGGAAGAATTGATTGCTGGAGGGGGAAAAGAGAATCAATTTATCCAGCACAGTCTCTAGACCATCAACTGAAAACTAATATTTTAAGACAGACTAATAAAGGTGCTGTCAAACATCCCCCTGCAGTCCCCCCTTTTGTCATTTTACCTCCTCAACACAGGAATGTATGCTTGGAACTCTCACTTCATATTTGTTTTCCTCTCTGACCTCTGTGCTTGCTCCAGGTTTTCAGACGCCAATGGCCTTAAGGTCCAGCTCAGCCTTTGCTAATGACTTGAAGCACAATCCTCTTATGTTTGCTGGGAAGTTTGCCCCACTGTGTTCTATGGGTCTTACTCACAGCACAAGACAGTAGGCACAGGACTTCAGCATTAAAATATTAGCCATGTTCAGATAGTGTACATTAACCATGCACATACAATGTGCACATTTGTCTACAGTGTGGCTTTCTCCCAATTGAAGTGCAGAGTGTTTGAGGACTGGGACATTCGCAGGGAAACCAAAATGCTTGTTTACAAATCTATTGTACTACCAACCTTACTGTATGCTTGTGAAACATGGACCACTTATAAAGACCATCTCCAACTCCTCGAAAGGTTCTATCAACAGTGTCTCCGAAAATGTTTACACATCACTTGGGAAGACAGGCAAACGAATACCAGTGTACTGGAAGAAGCAAAGATCACCATTGTTGAAGCAATGATTCTTCGACATCAACTTTGTTGGACTGGTCATGTTGTGCGGATGCCTGATTATCGTCTTCCAAATCAACTATTCTATTCTGAACTTAAAAATGGAAAGCGTAATGCTGGTGGTCAAGAGGGGTTTAAAGACTGTCTCAAGGCAATTTTTTAAAAATGTAGCATAAACACCAACAATTGGGAATCATTTGCCTGCGAGCGCTCCAATTGGAGAACAGCCTTTACCAAAGGTGTGATGGGCTCTGAAGACACTCAAACTCAGGATGCAAGGGAAAAATGTGCTGAGAGGAAGGCACGCTTGGCAAATCCACACTGTGATCAACTCCCACCTGGAAACCAATGTCCCCACTGTGGAAGAACGTGTGGATCCAGAATTGGCCTCCATAGTCACTTACGGACTCATTGTTAAAACCGCGTTTATGGAAGACTATCTTACTCGGCTACGAGTGATTGCCAAAGAAGAAAGAAGACTACAAGCAAGATCCCAACAGTATCACTGTAGGGATGAGTTAAGAAATAGCCATGGAGGATATACTACAAAACACAAATTCAACAACATAAGGTAGTAGACAAATTGCACGATTCTACATTGCTAGCTCAGTAGGTTAGAGAACAATTGCATAGATGTATATGAAGTTGCCAAATCATTAAGAGTTTACATAACTGTACACATGCACAATGAGTTTGCAGTGCTTAGAAACAACAGAAAATTGGGCCTCTTTGGGATTGGTGCCTGGCTTATGGAATGCCTTCTCCTCCGGCGTATGCTTGGCACCTGCTGCCATTGCTTTTCAGTGCCAACTTAAAATGCACCTGTTTTCCCAGGCACTGATATGATATAAGTTTTAGCGGAACGATCTGCTTTGTATACAATGGAGTATGAATCTTATAATTGCTGTCTTCCCTGATATTCTTCTATGTTCCTGTTTCATTGCATTATGATCAGATTATCATGTTACGTTTTGTAACTCATCCTGGGATCAGCAACACTGAAAGGTAGGGCAGAATATTTTCAAACAAATAAAACAAAACAAATGCTCAGTCCTGCTCATTAATTTATTTAAATTCTTCCATACACGTGTGAGCATGTATGCACCAATTCTTTTGATTACTTGTACATGTGCACACATCGCATAAACAAATGGGTGTGTGTCATGTCAAACAGCCACATTTCTGCAAGACTGAGGGTGAATTGCTGTAGGCGGTACTGCAATTTTGACTTCCTAACTGTAAAATTAAATCAATAATCGAACCATAGAGTTGTCATGAGGGTGAATTAGGCAAAGATTGCAAGATGTCCTAAAGTCATTCAGAAGGCCTTATGAGGGAACTGTCCAAGTATGGTACCCTCTCAAAGCCCTTTAAAATAAATTGTAACACCCCTCCCCCTCAAGTCACATCCCCCCTGCCTCCCCATTATAGTCAGGAGAAAATAGGGCTCATAGACTCACAGAATCATAGAGTTGGAAAGAATCTTTTGCCCAAGGTGGACGTCAAACCCATGACCCTGAGATTAAGAATCTCATGTTTTACCAAATGAGCTATCCTAGCTGAAATGAAATGGGTTTCAAATTTTGCAGGCATTTTTATTCCCTAAGAATGCAATGTTGAGGGGAGAGTACACAGTGCAGCTGTGGGGGTCACGTGCCACCCCATCCCCCCATAAGGGCTCTCCTCATCTGTACTGTTGACATGCAGGCCAATGTACTCCACTGTGAGCTCTTCTGAGCCCTGTCAGCAGCTGCTTCAGCACCATGCTTCCCCCCCCCCCACCAATACATACACCCACACCCACATTTCCTACCTCATTTATTATTTAAATCACCAATTGGTATTTGATGCCAACAACTACCCAGTCAGATTTAGCTATTTATGACATTACTGAAAGCAAGCAAAGGTAACGCAGTGAGCCTGAAAGCACGCAGAACCAACTCATTCAGATTTGTTTCATATATTTATATGTTGCTTAATATCCAGCATTTCTAAGCAGTGAATTAAGGTTTGGTGGCACCATCTAAGTGATGACATCACTGTTCCATTCATTTAAAAAATGGGAGCAAGGAAACTGCCTATTAGGCCTGCTGTCAAACTGAAGACACACAAACAAGGTGAATGTGTGTGTGCGTGCGCGCTTGTGTGTAAAAAACATCCTCAACTCTTCTTTCCATGCCAAAAACACTTGCAAATTTTGACCACGGTTTTAATGCTCAATATTTCCATGGTTATCACATGGCTACTCTCCTCCCTCCATATACTTTCTGACAGTGATGAATAACACAGTGGAATCATGAGCCAGGGTTTTCCATTACTTTTTGAATATAGGGTTGCTTCTTTCTGTCAGGTGTACATGAGAGCTGTGTTCATCGCTTTTCATCAGATGTATACTGGCTTAAATAATGCAGATTCCATTCCCTGATCTGAAGCCATGAAACTAGTTAAAAGACAAGACTGTTCAACTGCCACTCCCCCCAAGTTCTCAACTTACATACCTTAATTTTATTTCTAGTTTATGTTGACTTTTTATGTCAGCATCACACAACCTCATTTCCTAATGTGGGTATGCAAGTTGCCATACCTTGGCCATTTCACTCACTGGGCGTCCTTTTCCCATTACTTGGCACCTTCTTCCGCCATCTTGCCTGAGCCTTGTTGGTCAAGCTAGGCACTACCAATATACAGTATTGCCAAAGTTAGTGCTTCTAAATCAGGCAGAGTAGGCCTCTCTCGATGGATCAATATCCCCAGGAGATTCCAGGTTCACCTCTTCCCCCAGCCAAAACAGGATGTTTTAAATTTGACATTGTTTCTTTAAGTTCACATGACGACAGAAAGAAAAGAATGATTCACATGTTGTACTCTTTAAAAAGGTAGACTCTAGCAAAGACAAAACTTACATCTCTTTCACCAAAGCTTTTGCTTCCATCTCTTTACCAGCTGAACCTGGTAAAGAAACTCATCTAGCCGGAAGTAAGAAATTGTTGCTGAAAGTTTGGGATATGGATTTCCTACTACTGGTCCAATTTCAAGCCCCTGGAATGTCATCTTTAAAATTATTAAGGCTGAATGAGAAGAGCTCCTATCAGTTACAAACACCATCAACTTTCCCATCAACAGGCCCTCTTTTCCATTTCAGTAGGGGCAAGAGATACCAGCTGCCTCTAAGGTTGTTCGTTTGTTTCTTGCCTGTGTGGGTGTTAAGCTTTGGGTCAATTACAACAAGGTACATAAAATTACAAACATGGCATGTTCACTGAAAAAAGACATTTGTTCAGCCAGGACCATATTTGGACACTCTACACAACTTCAATTCTTCAGACATATTTATGTGAGAAAGAAATCACTGGGTGCTCTAAACCACAAATCCAGGAAGAGCCAGTTGCTTGAGGCACAGTAGACAAATGCATTGCTAGTAGCTAAACCCCATCCTATTTCTTTAATCAGATAATCCTGTACTTTTCACCACTCCCCACACACTTCACATGCTTTACTTCAGATACAGAAGAAATGGATGAAGAGTCCTTACTCTTGGGGTGAGGGCCTGTATGGATGACCAATAGAAGAGCTTTCATTTTGTTCAGCTCGGACACTGAAGTCCAGTGCCGAGGGCCTTCTGGCGGTTCCCTCACTGCGAAAAGTGAGGTTACAGGGAACCAGGCAGAGGGCCTTCTCAGTGGCACCCGCCCTATGGAATGCCCTCTCATCAGATGTCAAGGAAATAAACTATCTGACTTTTTTTTAGAAGACATCTGAAGGCAGCCCTGTTTAGAGAAGTTTTTAATGTTTGAAGTTTTATTCTGTTTTTAATGTTCTGTTGAAAGCCGCCCAGAGTGGCTGGGGGAACCCAGCCAGATGAGCGGGGGAGAAATAATAAATTGTTGTTGTTGTTGTTATCATTATTCAATATTTCAGTACACAATTCTGTTGCTGTTTCTATATGAATTTCCTATTGATTGTTGCATTGGAGCAGGATATCCCAAACTTGGGTCTCAAGCTGTTCCCACCATCCCTGACCACTGGTCTTGCTAGCTAGGGATGATGAGAGTTTGTGGTCCAACAACAATTGGAGACCCATGTTTGGGAAACCCTGCATTAATATAGTATATTGTTTTTAATATGTTGGTTTTGTAATTGCTTACACCATTAGCAAAAGTAGCAAAAGAGCAGGAGAGAAAACTTTTAAATAAATAATCATGTCAGTAACACTTGCCCAGTACCTCTGCTGTGGATTTGGGAGAGAAGAGTATCAGCTTCGGTTGAGAACAACAACTCATGTATGAAAAGCTCTAGGTTCAGCTAGCTCAGCCTTTTTTGTCATGTACTGTACTGCTAAATTAGAGCTATAAGACCATTTGCACCCTGGTTTAGATGGTTGTAGCACTGCACTGCCTCTAAATCCAAAACAAGCTATCAAATTGCTTCTGAAAGTCAAACAGAGCAGAATACTTTAAAATGTCCAACACTTTACCCCTGCCCCCCACCCCCACCTCATTGCGTCATGTAGAAAACTATCAACTTAGAACCATGTTAGAAACTGAGATATGAAAGCTAGGAGCTAAATGCACCTTAAGCCGAGGTTATGGGTGCAACAATGGAGTGTCCAGGCGTGGTTTTTTAACAACAAGAATACAAAGCTGAAAATGAATGAACCGCAGTTAAAATATTATGTTCATTTTTCACACAGTCTAGTCCTTCCCCTGCCTAGCCCCCTAATACTCTTGATAGGGTCTCTTCTCCAGTCTTCAGAGTAGCTGGAAGTGGGGAGGCAGAAAGAGGTCCTCCTTTCCTTCCACTCTGCAGTTTTAATCTGAAATCTTAGGCGCACCCGGAGCTCAGAAAGTGCTCACACTAATGGAATTCCCTGTTGCAAAATGTGCCTACAACAATGGGAGTTTTGAACGCTGACTTAGAAATAAAACCATATCACTCACCAATCAGGAGCCTCAGGATCTTGCTGGAAAGTATCCTAGTTTTAGGGAGGTTATTAGCTACTGGCTGTAGAAAGGGCTTCCTACTTCCTCTCTCACACTCCCTTAACCCTTTAATGTTTCTGTTAAGATCATATTGACTTTCTCTCTTCTTGGCTACTTATTCCACCCCTAAAAAACAGACCCCTTTCAGCTGGGGTCTCCGTAAAGCCTCTCCTATTTGACATTCCAATCAATTGACAGATTCAGACACCCTTCCCAGTTCCAGCAATTGAAAAACTTCCTCAGAATTGTTTTTAACTTGAGTTTCTTGGTCTAGACCAGGCACCCCCAAACTCAGCCCTCCAGATGTTTTGGGACTACAATTTCCATCATCCCTGACCACTGGTCCTGTTAGCTAGGGATGATGGGAGTTGTAGTCCCAAAACATCTGGAGGGCTGAGTTTGGGGATGCCTGGTCTAGACCTTGAGAAGGTTCTTGTACCTTTAACAGGAGCATAGCAGGCTAAATTGCACCAGGTGCAGCTTCTTTCATATTTGCAGGTCTGGTTAAAAGAGCTGCACCTGGGAAAATTCTGTTTTCTGTGTTTATTTGTTTACAAATGTTTATAGCACTATCAGTGCACATGCTGCCTTACAAAAGCAGAGGTCCCTGCTCCAAGGAGCTTAATATCAATAGGGGAAGAAAATGCAACTGTTTTGAGTTACACGGGCTTAGGCTGTGTACACAAAATACATTTAAAGTGGATTTGGAGCACATTATTTCCCTAAAAGAATTCTGCACACTGTAGTTTGTGAAGGGTTTAAGGGAATGTAACACAGTGGCCAGAATTCTTTTTTGTGTATAAAGCCTTAGTTACGGGATGCATTACAAGCATGGAATGGGCACTAGAAAGTTGTGCAAAGGTGAATTGTGAATGAAGAAATGTGGCACCATACAGAATTATATACTTCTCAAAAGGTGCCAGAATGCTCTAGGTCTGCAGCTGGCAACCCTACCTGTTAACAACTGAAACTACACACTGAGACACACAGTCCTGTGGTTTGTCATGTCTAGCTTCTACGATAGCCACTCAAGAGTCTCTCACCTGCCTCAGTGAGAAGTCTCATTTTTCTCAAAGGGAGGTAGCGGTGAAGAGGAAAGGCAGCTGCTTTGGAATCTGTCACAACCTGGCAGTTGTCCAAGACAGAGGGGAGTTGGCAACACTACATGGGACCTATCATTTTGGAATCATACCAAGATCCATTCATTCCCTGATTTCTTGATCAGGGAAAGAGCCTGGAAAGTTCAGAGTACTGTTATGTGGTTTTCCAACCACTGCACCACAGCAGAGGCAGCAATAAAGCACATAATCTGGAAAGAGACTAGTGCTTGGGTCAGATTCAAACCAGCCCTTGGATTAATAGAGAGCTGGAGGTCGGGTGTTTTCCATTAAGTTTTGGAAAAGGGAGTAACTCCTGTTCCCTTTGAAATGGCATTACATGCTTAAATACATGCTTAAATACAGAATCCCCTGCATGACCCCTCACTTGTGACTCCCAGCAACTCGACTTCAGTGGCATATTGCCTCTGACAAGGGAAGTAGAATGTAGCCATCATGACTAAGCTGTTCCCTCTCTTCAGTGTTTAGAAGTGGCTTACGCTAATTTTCTTCCTAGAAATGTCAGTATTAAAAAACAAATGGCTGTTTTTATTGTTGTGCTTTGGACATATACATTGCCATTATTATACACAGTAATGTGCTCAAAGCAAAACCTTGTGTTCAATTTCTATGCTTGTGATGCACAAATCTGCTCCCAACTACCCCATTACAATACAGCAGCAGGATCTTATACACCTCTCTCGACTGCCCTCATCTTATGTGATGCAACATGTGAAGGCCCTGACATCATCGGCTCAGAAACAGAAGCAATCCTATACGCTTCCTTGGGAATAAGTTCCATTGAACTCCATGTGTACAACTGCACTTTGAAAGCAGGAGCTGCAAAAGCAGCAGACCTCCTTCTAAAATGGCAACCTTAAGACTCAAGTTACTGTGATGAGCTCTATGTGGGACTGCCCTTAAGGATGGTCCAGAAGCTGCAGCAAATTGGCATGGCTGGCAGTCAGCAGGCAACACTTTTGTTGACACACCTGCACAGGCTGGCAATATGCTACAAGGCCACATTTAGGATTTTGGTCCTAGCATTTCAAGTGATTAATAACTTGGGATTAGGATACTTGAGAGATTGCCTCATTCCCCATACCCTGGGTCAGTCACCACTGTCATCAGGATAGGTAGGCTCTTCTGATGGTGTCACACTTACTGAAAATGTTTTTATTTGGAGGTGTGGTGAACTTTCGGCCCTATAGATGTTGTAAGCAGGGATGATGGGTGAAGTTCAGCAACACCTGGAGGTGCAAAGGTTCACCACACCTGAGACAAGCTTTGCCTTCCCAGAGGGTGGATCCCAGCCATGCCTACTGCAATTTGAGAGAGAGAGGATGAATGTGTGTATTTCTTTTATGTGTTGATCTTGTAATACTTCTGCTGTACATGCATTTGAATAAAAAAAATGAAATAAATCTACACAAAAAATCCTTTTGCCTGCCAATTATTCCCAACAGTTCTCTCAGAGGCCTTTTCTCCAGCCAGGTCCAGCTGAGGGGAAAATTGTGTTGGAGGATGCGTATTTGGTGCAGACTTGCATTTGAAACAAGAGAGACAAGCCTGCTGTTTTATCTACTTTTGCCCCTCTGATTGTCACTTGTCCCATGTACCTTTAAATTTCCCAGTGGATCAGGAAATAAGGAAGGAGCATATCTTTCACAGGTTAACTATCTGGCCCTGTCACCCCCCCCCCTTCTCTCCCACATATGCCAAAGAAAGCAGGTCTCTAGCTGTGCCATTTGGGAGTAATCATGGCTGCCTTTTTTCCCTGCCAGATCAAGAAAGAGAGAAACCTGTGTAAGAAGCCACAGTCCAAACTCATTCCATATACCCGACTGGTCACATTCCTTATTCTGACTAATTGCACTGCATCAAGAGAAGGATGGAAGCTCTGTAACTGCAAGCAACTACTCAACACCATCACCACCCTAGCAATTTGGAAAGCCAAATTTGATCGAAGTTGACAAAAAGTAATGAATCAAATAGAACCACTTGTCTAGGACAGATCTTGAGATGGTTAGTCCAGCCATGTGCACATAAATGGCTGTGGAGAGGGGCAGAAGCGGGATATTCCCTTACTGATGGAAAAGCCACCATCCACAAGTCTCTTAAGATATTAATGGGATGAACTTTAGGGGATTAGGAATCATGACCAAAGAAAGCTAAACCACAGATTGCTGGAAATTGATAAGACTAATCATTGCCTCTTCAAACTTTTCCAGACATACCAGATGGATGAGAATATAGAAACAACTACAAATCCCTGCCTATTGACACCAGTCAGGCACCTTCACTGTGCTCTTTTCATCACCTGAATAGAATAATTTAGTTTAGGCATATCTAGCCATGTTTTAATATCTCTTACCGTAAATTTTAATTATCTTTAATTACCTTAAAAAAATTTGTTTAACTGTTTTTATTTATAGCCTTTTAAATATTTCTTGTAAACCGCTTAGATTTTAGTACATTCAAACAGCGTAAGTGTTGTAAAATAATAATAATAATAATAATAATAATAATAATAATAATAAATCACTGTATGATGAGGTAATTTGATTCTTAAGTGCCATCTTGAGGGCAAAAAACATAAACAAAAAATGATGCTGTAATTTGGCCCTGTTCTTTAGGGTGAATCAAACCAATAAAAGTCAATGTGCATGCACAAAACCTAAATAAAAAAAAGGATACTTGAAACTCAGTGCATAAAATTGGTTCACTCTCTTTGTCTATTTCTACAGACCATGAGTGCCACATGGTGCTTCCATTGTTGAGTCAGGCAGACAGGCTGTTTGATGCTGGCACTGGTGTGGCTGCAAATTCATTGGCTGCACATATTTTGAATTTTTATTGTCTTTATTTTTCTACTCTTTTATACTGCAGATGGAAGGAAGAAAACAGAGGCCCAGGCGTTAATGCATAGGATCTGGCTGCTGATGGGGAAAAGGACCTGCATGAGAGAGAAAAAACGGAGCTATACATTAAAAGGTAAAGGTAAAGGGACCCCTGACCATTAGGTCCAGTTGCGAACGACTCGGGTTGCGGCGCTCATCTCGCTCTATAGGCCGAGGGAGCCAGCATTTGTCTGCAGACAGCTTCCGGGTCATGTGGCCAGCATGACTAAGCAGCTTCTGGCAAACCAGAGCAGCGCACAGAAACACTCACTGCGTTTGATGACAGGGTACATTAGACTGTATTCTACATGTCATACAACTGAGCTATACATTAATGTTCATTAATGGTTTAAAAACTGCATCTCTAGTATAGCCAGGAACACTTGCAAACAATGCTACCAAATGAATTAGAAAATGGTGTTTTAAATGAAAGAAGAGATGTTTGGGAAGCCAAAGAGTGTGACATATTCTGCACTGCAACGCACTGGCCAAAATATCCTGTATGAAGAGCTACATCTTTCTTAATTTAATCGAGTCTCACATTTTTAACCAAGGCCTAGCAGGTGAGGAGTTTAAGAACCCATCTGTCACA
Organism: Lacerta agilis; assembly: GCF_009819535.1. NCBI lineage: Eukaryota > Metazoa > Chordata > Lepidosauria > Squamata > Lacertidae > Lacerta > Lacerta agilis. The sequence continues at coordinate 52,953,361 of NC_046316.1, forward strand.
TGCTGTGCGTCTTATTTCTAAATACCCGTAAGTTACATATACCTTTTATTCTGCAGCACTACACCAATTCATGTTCAATTCAATGATTATATCCAAACTATATTCCTGATTTACTCCAGAAGGTGCAGGGTACTGCACAGCATATTTGACTAGCCTTCTTCAACAGTTACCTGGTACTTGCATTTCTAATCAAGATTATTCCAAAGGGAGCACATAAACCAGACTGCGAACTATTTTTAAATGCTGTCAGTTTTCTGTTTGAGTAACGTTTTCCTGTTCCCAGGCAAGGCGTTGGTTGAAATAGTGCCCACGGAGGCAAAGCAGAACAAAGCATGTGCACTAAGTGATCACATTTATTTGAATATTTTTTGTGTGTGTTCTAAAATTGGTTACAGAATAAATACCTGCACCTTATAACAGGAAGTCCACTTTTTTTTAATACAAAGTGCTTGTTAGAGGAAGTTGCATCAACGAAACACAGGAAGGAATGTGTGCATCTTGACACACACTTCCCTCCTGGAAACTAAAACAGATTTTTTTTTATTTCTTTTTTTAAAAGTTTCTTTTCCCTTTTTTGTGCATTTCATTTCCTGCCATTGTGTATTTACAAATCTCTGAAAGAAGAAGGAAAAAAAATGCCAATATGCACGATACGTGGTCTTTTAACACAAAAAAATCAGCCTTTAAAAAAAAATCTACAAATGTCATTTCTTAATGAATCAATGATAGAAATTTTCTCCTCTTAAAAAAATGGGAGGCGAAAAAGAATTTTAAAAAGCAAAACCAAAAGAGCCCAGAGACTTTGAAATAGAAAAGGATCATCTGTCCCTTTAAAAGTTTTCCAAACCGGAAAGTAGCAATGTCACATGATCCAGAAATGGATGCTTGATTGATATCCTTGTTAATTTTTTTTCCACAGCTTCCCCCACCCTCCCGCCCATCCTGATACAAAGGAAGATTTAAAAAAAAATTAAATTAAAGACAGAGATGACAGCAATGCCCCTCTCAGATTCTGGCAAGTGGTAGGGAATAATGGAAATGGGTTTGATTTAAAAACAACAACAAAAGCTAGATTAAAAAAAAAAACTTTCAAAAATCAGTAAAGATTCTATCCAAACCAGATGGTTAACTGGTGACATAGTGTTTGGTGGAAGGCTGACCATAAACTCTATAGAAATCCTGGCGTCCGTGTTGCTGAGATGCATCAATCCATTCTCTCACTGCCAATCCCGGAAGCGACTGAGGTACGGAGGGAGCAGGTGGGAGGGGGTGGGAATATTCCTGCGACGACACTGTCCATGGAAAGTGGCCTGACCGTGGGTACGGTTGATGCCCGCTGTGATTGGATACTGAGGAACAGTAACAGTTGTCCACTGAGCAGACAAGGATTTTGCGCCCACCATACTGAGACAGCACAGACTGCTGAGATGATGTGCTGTTGGGGTAGTGAGAAGGGTTGAACATCGAGCCGGAGTGAACTGGTTGGGGGCCACTGGGAAGTCCTACTATGTGCTGGGTGGAGCTACAAGGCACCATGGGTTGTGCAGACTGGCCTTCACCAGCCGAAGCCCCCTGGCTCACATACTGGCTGGCCACGGGTCCCGAGGAGGGCTCCAAGAAGCTGGCTTCCGGGAAAGCTGTGGAGTGCTTGCGCTTCTCGGCTCCTGAGTTACTGACGCTGCAAGGGTACATAGGGATGCTCTGCAGGAACGGCACCGAGGTGCTGAAGGGACCTGAAGGAAACAGAGAAGACAAAGTGCTGTCAACCTTGAGCAAGAATGCAGCCCTCTTTTCCACGTTCAGTGAGCGAACTAGAAGCAACCCCCCCCCCCGGGCAGAGATCCAATCGCCCAGTTTTTCATGCAGCAATATAGGCCTCGGCAGAGAATGTCAAAGTAAGGTCTGACCTCAGAACCACATATTAAAAAGCACAAAAACACAAGCTGGGGGGAAAGAGTCTCCAATCATTTACAGATTTTCCTGGCATTTTGCTCACTGTTCTCTTAGTTCTTCCACTGTGTAAACAAACCCGACATGGAAGTAAGTTAAGGGGTTTTGTTTTAGGATAAACTCACCAAGTACTAAATGTAAGAGAATGATCCTGCGGAGGCATGTGGAACCAGCAAATCTGTGACCACATAATGTCCTCTATAATCTGGCAGAGAAGACCTGCATAGTGCCAAACACTACAGAAAAAGGCAACATCCTAGGCCCTTCCTGTTTTAGAACTCAGAACTGCCTGCCAGCCTTCAGTTCTTACACTAAACAAATGAACAGAAAATACAAGTTTCACAAAATGGCATATCCACTGTCTAGTGCCAAAAATCTGAAGATGGTGCTAATATGCATTGCTTCCTGTATTTGCATAATTGAGTTGGAGGTGTTTTTGATGCAGAACCTGGCTTTTGGGGACCTACAGGGGCTTTGGGGGGCTTTATAGCCACAACTCTTTAACCATTTCCTTAATTTCCCCACCCCCTGGCCTATTCCAGCCACAGGAGGTACAAGGTGAACGTCTGGTTGCATTAAGTGTCCTGTGCCAGCCAAGAATTACCTCACACCCTGCTTGCTAGGCAAGTCCAGACTTGGGGTGCTGTGTATTATTAGTGGAGTAATTTAGCAGAGTCCAGGGGCTAAGAAACCAAGGGATAATGGGGTGGAGAGAACTACAACACCTGGAGAAGACAGAAGCTGAGCTGGATTCTCACTGCAGTTTCTTTGGCAGGTGAAGCTTAATGTGCAATTCAATTTTTTCAAGTCCACATATGGCTGAAAATCCAAACCAGGATTTTAAGGTACTCTGGTGGTGATGTCAGGCAAGAAAACACCAAGATACCTCTAGAGCCAACTAGAGTTCTATGAGCTCTGCCATTTAATTTTCCCAATCTCATATTCATACCTTTCTGAGATGTTGCTTGCTCCCTCTGCCTGGAAGATCATTCCCTTTTTGACCCATCAAGCGATCTCTCCTCAACCTTGTGTCCTCAAGATATTTTTGATTACAGCTGCTGTGCTGTCTAAGGCTAATGGCACTGCACTCCCAAACATCTGGGGTGCTTTGGGTTGGGGAAAGCTTCATTAAACCATTGTAACTTCTTGTTCCACAATAGTCATTCTTTTCTCTCTCTCTTTGAACCTCCTGCAATAATTAGCAATCTTTCCACCCTGTTCTTGGTTGTTCTGCTATCCAGCCTTGTGCTTGCCCTGCACTTTTTCACCCTTTGGCAAAACAAGTTGCAAATCAATGCTCGTATTTAGTAGCTTCTCAAAGGTTTCTTGATCATCAACTTGGAATACAAGACATTTTCAGCATAGCCTATTCTCTTTGCAGACTCAGAGAATCAGGGAGCTGACTCCCAATTCTCTGGTATCCCTAGATTTAAACCACCTTAGACAGATTTCCATTCAGCTTATTCTTCAAAATTCCCAGGGAAGGAAGCTCTCTCTGCTGAAGGGAAATAGATTTACTGCCAAACTGCTTTTAGAATTCAGGAGGGTTCTTACCCTCTCCCCTTTTCAATATTTATCCTAGATTTGGAAGGCTGCAATTTGAAGCCCCTGCTTCTTATCCTAGCCTCACACTGCAATCCTATACATGCCTACTCAGAAGTAAGTCCCTTTGAACTCAGTGGGAATTACCTCCATGGAACTGTGTATAGCCAGAGGGCTGCTGCTGCATTCCTCCTTGGGCACTCTTTTAGTGGGGAGGGGCACGGCATGCCAGGGGTAGGCGGCACCAAAGGCAAAAGTGGGCAGAGCAATGGGTGTGACTGTCTACATTACAGTCGCACAAAAGCCAGAGCTTTCTCTACAAATAAAACACTTTATATGCCCAGCCACACCTCTCTCCCTCTGGGCCAGCAAGAGGCATTTTTGCACTTCAAGTATATACTCTACCTAAGCAGAAACACTAAAAGGAAATGTGGAGCCAGGGCAGTGAAGGCTATGGGTGGGGGGCAGAATCCCAAGTGCCATTAGAAAGGTCTGGAGGGCCACATCTAGCCCCCAGAGCCTGAGGTTCCCCACCTCTGAGCATTACGATCCTGGCATACAGCCCATTCACCTTCTTCTTCACAACAGCCACTATTTTGAGTGTCAAATCTAGTACCATATCCAAAGCCTTCTTTGTGTCAAGCTCAGCTGTGTTATCTTTTTTTTTTTTTGCATGCTTAACCCACGGTCAGTCACACACACACACACACACACACACACACAATCCCTTTCGAAAATGGAAAAGCACTCCAGCTGAAGCCAAACTACAGCCAACTTATAGAGCAATGTTTTCCCCTCCCATGTGTTGAGCCTGTGATGTTTTTGTTACTGCAACCCAAAAGTGAAAGTGTTTTTAAGAGGGGGTTGACAGGAGTACTATCTTTGCTGAGTCACGGTCACTCTGAAAACAGCATGTACATTTAAGGTTTCTTACAGAGAGTAATAAGAGCTTTCCTGACAGGCACTGGGATTGTATTTGGACACACAGAAAGAAATACAGAGACCAAAAGAGGAAGGCGATGGCTGAAAACTTATGCTGTGTTACGTACGAGTGAGCCCCTGAAATGGCGCAAGCAAATAAGCTTAAGAATCGGACTAAAAAGTTGCAGACCCTATACAATTTGTTAATTGGAAGTAAGTCCTTCCCAAAGATTTAGTGGACAGTACTTCCAAGTAGAGCGGGGCTGCAAGGGACAATGAGAAGTCAGAGGCAACACTGTCTATTGGGGCAGGAGGAAGAGAAGAAGGGGCGTCTAGCCTGAAATATCAGAGTTAAAGGTTGCAAACCTGGACATCATGATGAAAACACACCATCCAGGTATTTCCAAGTGTAACATTCAACTATTCCTGATTTGAAAGGCAGGTACCAAAAACAAGACAAAGATAAAGAAAAACCTTCCTTCCTATTCAGAGACCATAAATTGCCCCAAGATTACTCTGGGATCAACCGCACTGCAGGAATGAGAAGAACTACCCTTAACAAACTGCCCATACCTTTTTAGGATCACTCTCCCCTGCTTTGAAAGCCATGCGCCTAGAGGCTGGGGAGGCTCAAGACAGTCTGATTTATTCCAGCACTGCTACTTCCTACTTCACTTTTATATACAGAATATAGAAGTAATTACATGTGACTGCAGAATTTTCTGGGTTTTTAGAATTTGCCTTAATCTCAGGGTAGCTTGCTGGTGACAAGTAATAATCAAATCCAAGAGACTGATCTTAAACAATAACATACAGCAAAAATAAACTTGGCCCCTGAGAAAACCATTGCATGGAACATCCGCTCCCTACCTTTCCCACCCTCGCCCTTTCAATGATATTTGGATTTCTAGTTCAAAGCACCACTCTGACCAGCAACATCAAGGCTGTGTATCATAAACAAGGACGGATTAGAGCATTCCCTCCTGGGTTCAGGTGTGCCTAGGAGATGGAAGGGTCAAGAGAGGCATCACTCACCTTCCAGAAGCTTCCGCAACTGTTTTTCCTTCTTGGCAATCTCATTCAGGAAGAGCTTGGAATTGAGGTGGCCAATCTTGGGAGGGGGCAGGCTGCCTCCTGTGCAGTTCTGGGTCCTTTAAAAAAAAGGGGGGGCATAATACTACATTACAGACTGAAGTACTGTACTGACTTTCCTCCTTCTACCATATGCTGGAAAGCAGATTGTAATTCCCTTCTGAGTTGGGCCAACTGGTTCTTTCCTTGACTTTGTGTCGTGCCACATTACTCGCTTTGATTCCATTCACCACTACCATATTCTCTTTCAACATTTTCCTGTCATCAATACTGATCAAAATTACCTAGTTTCACTAACAGAGTTTTATTTTATTTTTATTTTGCATTGTGGGTGGAGCTACAGAGCAGAACCCAATGCTATTAGAGTCCCCCCCCCCCCTTACTGCAAGTATTTTCTCCCTGTGGAAGTGGCTAGGCATTCTAATCCATTTCTCTCTCAGCCTTCTTTCAGGAAAGCTGAACAGATCGTGCATCCTAATTCTTTCACAGTAAAAAAGGCTTCTTTTCTTCTTGTTTTCTCAGCACTGTGCTGAGCTCTGGCCAACATCCTCCTTAAGATATAAGCACTAGAAAATTCAGCAGCAGCACCTCATCCCCACTTCTAGCAAGACTGTAATGCCCCGATAAAGCAGCAGTTCCCAAACTCCTCCCCCACTTGATGAGTTTTCTGTCTGTTGCAGCAATTGTAAAGCTAGACGCTGTGTGATTTTTAATTGTTATTTTTAAGGTAAAAGGTAAAGGACAGTTAAGTCTAGTCAAAGGTGACTATGGGGTGTGGCACTCACTTCGCTTCAGGGCGAGGGAGCTGGCATTTGTCCACAGACCACCTGCGTACCACAACCTTTACCTGTTGTTTTTTTAGACATGCTGGGGACCACCTGAATGAAGTAGACCACAGTCTGATGGAACTCTATCGCAAGGTTTCCCAAATGCCGTGGGAGGAACAGTAGCTTAAGATGTCTACAAAACACTCCTTTTGATACCTATAGCTCTCCCTAAAGAAGATCCTATAGCTTAGCTGTATCATAGACGTGCACCCTCCTTCACCCAAACCCAGACTGCCAGGAAATTGATTTCTTACCTGTCCATCAAGATTTTCACCGACTTGGTATTCTAGGAGGCAATAGAGAAAATGGAATCAGAAGCTGTAAGTCATGCAGACCTCTTGTGGCACAGCAGCAGCACCTTTTCCCATTTCTGTAGATTTCTCTGTCGTCTCCCCTGCACCCTTACTGATTTCATATGAAGGAAGGACATTCCTTCCTCTTACCCACCCACCCAAACAAACAGCCACACACTGTACTTCCCAGATACAGCAGCGCTATCTGAGAGAGGCCACAGCTCAGAGCAAAGCACACAGGTAGAGATCCCAGATTCAGCCCCTGCATCTGCAGCAGAAGGATCTTGGGTAACAAGGCTAAGGCTGACAAAGCCAAGGCCCTGGAGTCCAATGCCGGCCAGGGCTGCAGTACTGAGCCATGTAGGTCACTAGCCTCGGAATTATGCAGCTCCTTATAATGAAATAACGGTAGATAAAGCTGAGCTGCTTTACAGGGCTGTTGTAAAAATGTTGTAATGATAATATATGTAATCCACTTTGAAGTACTACATAATGCTAAGCTGCTGTTACTATACCAAAAGTCTATTATTTGAGACTCAAACAACACCTTTGCATCCCTTTGTTGAATGGAAGCATCTGCCACCAGATTTCAAGCTCAGTCCTTAGCAGTGCACAACACCTTAACAAAAGCAAAATAAATGCTGCCACTTTGAGGAATTCTTCTGAGTAATTTATGGCTTGGCTCCAGTCCTCCAGGATAACAAAGGTGGAACTAGAAGGGCCGTTTTCATTAGTCTTGTGAGTATGCTTTCTAAAGCAACCAGGTGTGCCAGGCAGAAACTACATCATCATCATCATCATCATCATCATCATTGGAACTTCAGCTCTCCCCACCCCCCACAACATCGTTAAATCAGCATCTTGGTTCTAGACTTTAACTTGTCACTTTAGCTACAGTCCAAAACAAACCACTAACTCTGAAGCACAAGATTACAGAGGGTATTGCTTTCATTTTCCTCCACCACCCTAGCCTCATGTCATCTCCCTACTGTCAGAACAATGCCAACAAAAAACTCTGTCCTCCAGCCCAAAGGCCATTTTATATAGCTATATTGCACCCTGGCCAAAAAATAAAAATAAAAAATTCCATTTGCTACAGGCTACCACTCCAGGTTCTGGATATTTATTGAAGCACAATTAGGCCAACATTGGTGGATCAGCTCAGCTAAAGGGATATACTCCAGTAGGGTGTAAATACCCTGCCAATCAGCTGCTGAGATTTACTTGGAAAGCCTCTTTTTGACAGACAGTACTGTTCAAGGGGTCAAGGGCATATCGTCTTTCTAAAATGAGGAGTGGGCCATCTGGTCTATGTGATGGGGAGATTAACCCGAGAGGGGGTTGCTCAGCAATATCTTACACCAGAGCACAAGTTGAGATGCCCCTTGTATTCATTAGCCTGCTGCATGACATGACAAGATTCAGATTAGGAATCCAGAAAGGGAAACCTGTTGGGGACATGTTGGTGCCCCACCAGCTGCAAGGGAAATCTCTTAGTATGACATGTTATTCAAAGCAGCACCTAAAATTGCAAAATCCATCTTCCTGAACCTAAGAAACGTTTAGCTTTTCCCTGGTGGAACTTTACTCCAAAGTAGTAACTATACACACACACACACACACACACACACACACACACACACACAACCCCCTCCCTGAGCCTTCCTAGCACACCTTCCTAGTTTAATCCTTAACTTTGGGTTGCCAGATGCTCCTTATTCTAAATAACATTCCTGTGAGGTAGATTAGGCTTAGGGCTCCAGGCACTGCCTGGCCAGGCTGCCTTAGCATCAGCCTGAATGCTACATAATATGCATTCAGGGCTATGCCCTGAGATCTCCGCCAGCTCCACATTTCTGATAATGTGCTACTGGCCACCACTTCCTCCAAAGAGCTCAGGGTAGCCTACACTGAGTTTTCCTATCTTCTCTTCAGAACAACTCTGTGAAGTGGGCTTCAGACTCAGAGATGGTGAACGGCTCAAGGCCAGGGGGGGGGGGGATTTGAACTTGAGTCTCCCTGCTATACGTCCAACACCCTCTGCTCTCAGTAACACAGAAAGAAAGAAGTGCCCAATCCTTTTCCAATCAGTTCTTCCACAATTTACGTATGACAATTTAAAATGTCACAAGGCACACACATTTTGCATGTTCTTGAGTATCTACACACAAGTAGAAAACAAGAAGTAACCCTGACAAATAAGCATTACAGTGGTACCTCGTCGGGTGTCCGGGATCCGTTCCGGAGCCCCGGACACTCGACGAAAGAAGATGCTCGACAGAACATTGGTCTGCGCGTGGAGCGGTTTTGCGCATAGCGCGATTTAGCGCTTGCCATGGATGTCCGCCGAAATGGACGGTCGAGGGGCTGGACATTCGCACAGGTATGACTGTACTCCGCATCTCTGAGACCTTTTGGAAGATGAAACTACCCTGGTTTGAGCTCTTCCCTCTGAAGCTTGGGTCATCCTTACGGGCTCAATTTAGCCACACAAGAAACAACATTCATGATGCTCTTTAGGCAGGTTAAGTAGCCCAGTGTAGGGAATGAGTGGGACTCCCAAGTTGTGCCAAACAGTTAATTAATTCATGGAAGGTAGGAGGGAAAAGCAGAAGCTTCCATTTTTGTGGATGAAAGTGAAGCTGTGTCAAGTTGAGGCATATGGCAGCTTAAACCGGCCATTTTGGGGGTTGGGGTTGCCACATAAGCTCCAACTCCTTCCCTTATTCCTGCTGCCAAGTGCTCCACCAGACACTCCCCTTCCCCAAACAACCCCCACTTCACCTTCATGAAGTTGATGTCCTCGGTCTTGTCATACATGACCTGAACGGAGCTGAGCAGCTTCTTGGCCTCCTGCATCCGCTCGCTGAGGTGCAGCACCTGGGCAGCATTCTCGTTGCAGAATTTTGCCTGGGCCTTGTCTAGGATCTCCATCGTCTTGCGCAGATCCTCCTCAAGGATCTGGTGCATCTTCTCATACTGTAGGCGCACCTCGTCCTTCAGCTGGTTCACCTTCTCCTGGTGAAATAGAAGGGGGAAGAAAAATTCCTCTTGTTAACCTCTCTTCATACCTACTTGCTGTATCTTTTGTGACTGAGGCTGGGTGGGGAGGATGCACTCTGAAACTAAATTACTGGTGTTCCTTTATGCAGTAGCTATGCCTAGGGCACCTACCCAGGCTCTCAATTTTTTTTTTTTTTGAAGAACAAAAAAGCATAGGTTACTGACTTTGCTTTGATCAGACTAGGAGGGAGCCACAAGAATACAGAGTTGTTCAATAAAGGAACAGGATAGAGTGGCTATCCAGTTTCGAGGAAGCTAAACTAGTAGCCATTGCAGAGGGAATACCAGGCAACCAGGAAGAGAATGGGGTAGCCTATATAATAACTTGAAGGAGGCTGTGAGTGAGGACTCATGGTCTTTGTTCCTTATCACAGAAGAAGAAAGTGAGGTTAATAAGTAAGGCACCAGGAGGGATAGGATGATGGGAATCAAACCTCGAGAGGTCCGTCCCTGCTCGACAAAGCAAGGTTTTAAGATTTACAGCTGCATGGAGAGATGCTTGCAGAGTCGGCCATTTTTGCTCTCTCTACCAAAGACTTCACACCCTTGTGTCCTTTAAACTTTGGCTACCGGGTTTGCTTAGGACCTACAGCACGCGGGCCCTTTATATGGTCATTCTGGTGGAATAAGGTCTTATAACCTAGGATTCCATTACTGCTATGCTGGCTGAAACTTTCTCCCTTCCCAGTTCCTCTATCAAAGTATCTCCTTGGCTGGTGGGTAATTGCAGCCCAGCATCCTTCTTGCATCTAGCACCGGGGAGGGCAGGGAAGAAGAGAGAAACCCAAGTTACTTCAACCAGCCGCTTGTCAGACTCCAACTTGTAGAGCTGCTCCTCAATGTCTTGTTCGCGTTCCTCCAGGCGGTCCTGCTGCTTCACTAGCATCTTCTGCAAGAAAAGAAAGGGACAGAGGAAAGACAATCAAGAGTCAGAAAAAGTGTGTTCCAGAACTGGTTTACAAATTTCCTGGAAGCAGGATAATTTAAAAATGACTTACGCATTACCACGTTTGCTGTAAAGTATCAAATGGGAGTTTGCATCTCACACCTACAGTGAGAGCTGCAAGTCACAAATGTCTTCTAGAACTCTTAGCTCTCACTCTTCACAGAAACCCACTGACTATCACTACTGCTTTGTTCCTCTCCTTGCGCAAGTGGGAGCAACAAACAATGGTGCCCAGGTTTTACGTTAATGTCCGTGCCAGGAAACCCTCAGACAAACTATGAAAGGGGAGCCATCATGACTTGCTTGTAGCAAAATAAGCCACTTTGAACGGAGTGTGAAGTCTGGCTTTGTTGTTTGTTTCTCCTGAAACAGTGAAACAAGAGTCATTCACTATCATGGACTGGCTGGAGGCAGAGGAGTGGTGGGAGGCACCAGCTGGGAAACCCCCAAGGGAGCCCCCAGGGGAAGAAGGCTCAGAGCCAGAGGACTGGCGGTGGGATGACTATGAGTGGTCAAAGGGGAGAAAGAGAGCAGAAGGAAGGAAGGAGGCGTCTGAAGGCAACAGGGTTTAGTGAGCAGGAAGAGCCTGGGGCAGAGAGCAGTCCTGATTCAGAGGCTGGAGAGGAGGGGGGCCAGGAGACAGAGATGAGGCCGGCTGCTGAAGAATCTGGGGAGTCTCCCCTTCCTGCTGCAGCTAACCGCCACCCCCAGTCTCTCAGAACACACACAGAAATGAAAAGAGCAGAGGAGAGATTGTTACGTGCAGACACTGCCCCCGACTGCTTGGAAAAAACCTTTGAGAGGAGGTGACTTAGGCAGCTGCATGAAGGTGCAAAACATCAGTCCTTGCAACTGCCTCATTGGGTGTCAAGACCTACTGGGAAGAGTTGCTGGGATCACTAAGCCTGTGCTGTTTTGGTTTCTTCGCTAAGAGTTAACATCGCCAACATCGTGTTCTTTTATCACTGGCCTACATCTGACTCTGGCTCCTGACACCTGCATGTCCATGCTAAAGCATAAACTGTGGTGCATCGTGATGCCCACACACTGCCACTGTGACATTACAAGGACAAGGAAAGCAGTCTCCCTCCCCAAGCTCCAAGAAGAAGAAGGGGGAAAAAAGGAATAAAGTTTCTAGAGGACACACAAGCTGCCTTTTCAGGACCATCCTGTGTTATAAATATGCAGCGTCAATCGTTTTCTGGCTAGTTCCCTACATGAGCTTTCAAAAGCATACCCAGAGAGCTACAACGTCATGAGGAGAACTATGAGTCTTAAAAGCAACCCCTTCTTGATCCACAAGTCCCCTCAAGCCGTTGAAAACTTGTTTTCTTGTGAGCAACAATGTTCTTGTTAGCCACAAAAATAAACACAGGGAAAACAATAATGGCCAGTGGTGTAGTCAGTTTGGAGAGGATGGAGGGCCTGCACTCCTCACTTGGGAGATTTCCCGTTTGGTTTTTGATACTGTGCTGGATCAGACTGAAGGCATATTCTAACCATTAGCCTGTTCCCTTAAAAAAGCATCCCTGATCCATTGAAGCTAGGGTAACTGGCTCAATACCACAGGCAGAGAAACCCTTCTGGTGGCAGTTGTGGGAGATCAACAACAGAGGTACCCTCCATCTCCTAAGCCCTTGCTTCCGTCCCTTTTTTATTCCCTTCACCTGCCTCTTAAGCAAGAGAATTAACTAGGTATGTTCTCATGCCAGTGGTTTCTGGTTCTGTTCAGCAAACAGCAGCAAATTAGCAAAATAATGGGCCTTAATCAACTAAATAGTTGCAGTGGCAGAAGCCCTTACAAGAATTCCCACTAATCCAATGGGAAGTTCCTCCTTTCCTCTCACTGCATGTGCCCCCACAGTCCTCCGAGTCTGCTCTGGAAGGTTGGAAGAACCCTCAAAACAGATTGTGGAACGCATTGGTGGAGGAGATGAAAACAAATTATTGTGGTATAAGGAAAATCCTTTGCGCTGAGGAAACCATAATCTTAGCACTATGTTGAACAGAAGCCAATACACTTAAAAATAAAACAAACACATATCTAAAACATTTTTTTAAAAACCAGTCTCGTGCTCTCACAGCTAATTATTTCAAGGTTATTATTAACACAATGGGCAACACTGCAACATATACAAGAGTTCGGCTTTCATTAAATGACGACAATTTTGCTTGACTCAGTCCTGTTTGAGGCTTATGTAACTTTTATCCTCAGTTTTACTTCGTATTTAATTTTTGAGATTTTTTATTATTGTTGTAATTCTTATATCAATAAACCATAGTTGCCTGCCATTTTTATTAAAGTACTTTAAAAAAAAAATGTACTACTGACACACCTAAGAAGATAGTTACAGGTAGGTAGCCGTGTTGGTCTGCCATAGTCGAAACAAAATTAAAAAATTCCTTCCAGTAGCACCTTAGAGACCAACTAAGTTTGTTATTGGTATGAGCTTTCGTGTGCATGCATACTTCTTCAGATACATGCACACAAAAGCTCATACCAATAACAAACTTAGTTGGTCTCTAAGGTGCTACTGGAAGGATTTTTTTTTTTATTTTGTTTCACCTAAGAAGAAGATAGACATTGTAAATAACAGAAAAGTTTGACTCTGGTTATCAAAGTACGATTTAGGAAATGCCAAGAAAGTAACACATTTTAGATCGATCTGGCAAAAGGGAGGGAGGGAGGGAGGGAAGGAAGGAAGGAAGGAAGGAAGGAAGGAAGGAAGGAAGGAAGGAAGGAAGGAAGGAAGGAAGGAAGGAAGGAAGGACACTATGAAGCAACCTAAGTGGTGGAAGGAATATATACTACTGATAGTACAGCAACCAAAGAGACCAATAATATTGGAATGCTTATATCCCCCAGTGCAGGCCTCCACAACTTGTGACCCATTTAGCCTACCAGGTACTCAACATCTCTTCTACAGACACAAACATGACCTACATGCTTGGTAGGTCACAAGTTGTGCAAGCCTACTCTAGTGTAATATCAACTGAAGGTATCAACTTCCATATTGTGCCCAATTTTTAGTTAAGTGCATTCACCAGGTTGGCTTTTCCAGGTCCTCATCCAACCCCAGGTATCAGATCTGGAGAAATGACCGGGGCGGGAGGAATAAAACGGCACTTTTGACAATGGCACAATGAATGCACGGGGCAGAAATTAATCCAGACATTGCCATTTTCAGTACTTTCTTAAGAGTGAAGGACATTATTTATAATGGATCTTCACTGGTTTGGAAGACATAAGAGATATGAAAGGACTTTAGGCAAACACGTTTTCAGATGAGAAAGCTTCCTGGTTGACTTCATTCAGCAGGGGAAGTTGATCTCATTTCTGGCAAATGAGCTTTTTGTGATAATAAAAGATCCAGATAAACCAGTCTTGCAGAGTCTTTGCCTTCTGCATCAACAAATGTGTTTGGTGTATAATCTTAACAGTAAAATGCACACCTTTGTCCCAGATAACATTGTCCAGCTATGGTACAGATCAACAATTATTCCACATGATGATTAAGCTGTATCCAATTGCTGTGGCTATTGCTGATCAACTATCATGTGGATAATTGCAGTTTACATGTTTGTTAAATCTGCACCTGCCCTTCTTCCAAAAAGCCAAGGACATTTTATCCTTGCAACTGCCCTGTGGGGCAGGCCAGACTTAAAAGACAGCAATGTGCCCAAGGCCACTCAAGGAGATTCTTGTCAGAGCAGGGATCTGAATCTAGGTCTCCCTGGTTCTATCCATTACATCACAGCGGCTCTCATAATCATAGTATGATGACTCACTAGGTTAACTAGGCAACAATAAGATCAAGGCACATCACAGGTAATAAATAAGATTTGTGGCACAGATCCCAAGCGGCTTAAATAAGCAAGCCACGCCGTACAATTCAGCCTGCCTTGTGAAAAATCTCTTCCCAGTTCCAAAGAGAAAGCAGGGTCAAGATTAAAGAGATCTGACACTTTATCCTATGTGCCACATGGGCTATCATACAAGGAGATAACGTTGATTAACATGGCTGTATGGATCAGCTCCTATCCACTGATGAGAAAACAACCACACCTGACAGCTGTTCTACAGACAGCATGTACAGTAAAAGCAAGGCCAGATTTGTTCCATGTGCTGTGATCACTGAACACACAGAACTTGGAATCCTGAAAACATGTGGGCATTAGAATATATATAAGGCAGGTAGGAGGCTCTGTCTCCCATAAAACAGGGGGGAAAGGCAATCTATTTATTAAACTTGCAGCCCACTCCACCTCCACATAAGTCACAGCATCTTACACATAGGTACTTCCCAAGAGAGCTCGTATCCAGGCAGAACCAGGCCTTCCCCAAGCTTTCAGCGGTGGAGCTGCATCATGTGCCTTCAGGCGACTCTGAACCAATCAAGAATTTATTTTTTTCAAAATAAACATCTATATATTTTGTTTCCTTCCCTCCCCTTCTGTCCATCTACCCACCCTTTTAGCCATCACATTGTATCGGCCAAATTCAGAGTGTGAGCCTAAAGGCAGAGAGAATCATCTTCTTAACATTTTCATTGAACAGCACACAGAAGAATTTGGGGTGCTTTATAAAACATGGTGGTGGGTGATAAGATCTACTTGATTTCTTCAGGGCACAGGATTCTTATTTTATTTTTAATGGCCATCATCTGACTGAAGAAGATTAACTCCTTAACTGTAAGAGTTTTAAATCAATCCACTCTACATAAATTCCATAAGTGAAAACAACAACAGTTGCAAAAGAAGAACACAGTTTCTTGCTTTTTAAGCAACTCTTACTATGTGCACAGTGGAGGGAAGAAACATTCCCTCCACTGGGAGAAAGATGGGAAAATGCCTCTCCTAAGATGGCACCCACCACATATGACTTTTTGGGTACTAATCTTTAAATTAATTAGCTGTTGTTTTTTTTGTTTTTTTTAAATCTACCTGCCTAATCAGTTGGGGAAGCTCTTTTAAAAAGTTCATCTAATGGTTAATCTAATGATTAACCAACAGAGCACCTCCTATATCATAGGTTGCAGTTAGGACACTGCATAGTTTACTCTTTGTTGGAGAAGCACACCTTGCTGCTCCCCAATGGGAACAGGATTACTCCAATGTGCTGCTGCCCAATTTTCAATGTGCAGCTTAGATTATTTAGGGTAGGAATTTATTTTCATGCAGAACACATTTTCCCTAAATTTATTTTCATGCAGAACACATTTTTCTGCGAGATCTGATAAATATTTACTATAATTTTTAGGGTTGGGGAACGAATGACGGACGGACAGAAACACTGCCCACCCAAACTAGTTCAGAGGCCATAGCAGAGTATTTATACAGACCCGAGCATACATACACCTAGAGATACAGAAGAAGGCAAAGCATTTTAGAACCAACCCTCCAAAATGCTCACTCTCTCTTCTCTGTGGTAGCAAGTCTTACTCTATGCAAATGATAGTAGAACTGATGCTGATTTGTTGGCATGCAAAGATCTTTCTGCCCAGGCTTTTGAGGAAGGGCATTTGAATTTGTGTGTTGTTGTGTGTGCATTAAAAACCATTATAAGATGGGGAAAACATACTCTGCCCTCAAATACTGAGTTCCTGTAAAAGAGAGAAGAGCAGAAAGCTGGACCTAACTGACCACTCCCAAAATGGCTACTCGGTTTGATTCATCTGCTCAACAGCTTGGCTTGGAGAAGCTGGTCTCCTGCCAAGAGCTGCTAGTACAGGATCGGTACTGGGCACCTCCAGACGCTGCATCAAGGGCACACTGCCCACCACACAGAGAGAGAAAATCCACAGACGTTTGCCCTTAATTCTCTCTGTGCACCTAATCCCCCTCAGGGGGGAAAAAATCTGCCTAGTTTCAAACCTTTAATGAAAACAGGGGAAGGACAGAGAAGGAAATGTTCACTGGTTAGGAGCAGGCAAGAGAGTTTGTGGGAGGGGGGAAATGACAGCAAAGACCAATTTTGAGAGGATTATTATTAACTACCACTTGGGGTTTATAATCAAGTAATTAATTCTGGGTCTAGGCAGGGGGAGGGGGGAGGGGGATTAATTGCACTGCAGAGGAAGGCCACCATCTTCTCTTTAGGCAGTGAGAAAGAATTTGGTGTTTGCCCTCTGGTTTCCTTTGCTTTTACCTCAAGGTCTAGGGCACCTCAGGCCTCCTGGGAGCAGAAATGGCTGGGAGGTTGCAGCAAGCTATATGGGAGTTGGGTGGGCTTTTGATTGTTTCATTGCCCTACAATAGGCACACTCACAGGCTCTATTTCTTAAGCAAGGAAGAGATCTGCCTACTCCAGTGCTTTTTAGGTTGCTGCTTCCCCCACCCTATTTTCTTATGGAATGTTTTATCTAAAGTGCTGCTGCATTTGTGCACCGAGGGATTCTCAGGCAATATCATTGGCTAGTTAGAAATGAGAGATGCATTCTGCCTGAGCAAAGTTGCTCCGTGCAACCACAGCTGTTTTCAAGAGCTCAGCTACTCGGCTAGTTAATTAAGATAAGCTCTGCAAAAGCTGAGCTATGAATCAGTTAAGACTCGTAACCCCCCCCCCCACCAAACAGAGCAAAAATGTTACATAAATCAACAAACAAAGGGATTAGATGGACGCTGGCTATAAAATATGGTGGCAACTTGAAACAGGCGCATACCTTCATGTTTAACATTTTTGAGCACATTTGAATTTTTAACATCTTTCTGGAAATGTGAGCTGAGAAAGGCCAATGCTAAAAAAAAAAAAAAAAATCACTGGCCACGCTTCATTCGCTTCCCTGTCAAGCACAGGGTCGAGAGGTGATACTTTCGCATCCACCTCAACTGTTTCTCATTATGAGGGGCATCCCATTTTCAGCGAAGTCCATGGTTCTCTCTCAGTTTTAAGAGACTGATGCTTTGGGTAAGTACTCGCAGCATTTGTGACACTCAGGAGAGAAGAAGCTTTAAAATAGAAAACGAGAGAAGCTTTAAAATAGAAAAGGCAAATGTGAGAGGTACAAATCTGCAGCACTTGGGGAGTCTATTCCAGGCATCACTCTTCAGGCATCCCTGCCCCTAACGTTGGAGGTCACAGATAGAAGAGGGAGAATGTTTTGCAATGTAGTGTCTCATTTACCAGGGAACAAAAAGTCCCTCTGCATTTTAGAGGTCCCTTATTCCAGTGATAATATTGCATCCACATGTGATGCCAGGGGAGGAGGTTTTGCTGCAAGGACAATGGTTGTGCGACTGTTTTACCCAATCCCTTCCACAGTCTTCCTAGAAATGCACACTTGCATATGAGAAAAAAGCTGCAAGTGGTCTGAGACCCGATTTTCTTTTCATGAATGAAATGAAAGTTTGCCTTCTCTCTCCCCCCCCCCCCTTTCACTTCAGCCCCTTGTATATCCTGAAAATCTGCTTCTGGGGTGAGAGACCCTTTGGAATAGGATAGGGAACTGCAGATGAAGAGGAGGGGGGAGATGGAGAAATGACTCAGGATCCAAGCCAGGATCCAGCCTGTACCAAATACTTTAAATAATAAAAAGGCTCACCTAATACATGAGATGGGAAAGGGGAGAAAAGCCTTGCTGTGCTTTTCTATTTTAATCAGTATTACTAGAAAAGCATTGCAGAGGAGAAATTACACAGCCTGAAATCAGATAGCTTCCATTAAAGAAAATAATTAAACATGATAAAGAAGGAAGTTCACAGAATAGGGTAAGCAGGGCATGGGAAGGAGAAGCTGCATTGCTGATCACTAACATCACAAGAAACATTGCATTATCAATGACATCCCCACACATTCCCACATGGCAAGCATGACAACAAGGGAGGTGCTCTTTGAGGGGTGCATCACATTTACCTCAGGCACATTATTATGTGGTATTCAACTAAGCTTCACTTAGCGAGCACCCACTGAGATGAATGGACCCAACACATTAATTTCAATAGGTCTACTCTCAGTAAAACTTTATTGAATACCACCCAAAGTGTTTTGACATCTTGGGAAAATGCTGTTGTTGCAAATGAAGCACAACGTCCAAGGAAGATAAATGAACTGTGGGTGATAAAAATACACTTAGGCCACCCCTACACCATGCATTTAAATCACTATTTTAAGCCATGGCTTCTCATAAAGAATCCTGGGAACTCAAGTTTGTTAAGGGTGCTGTGAGTCATTATTCCCCTCACAGAGCTACAATTCCCACTTCCCTGTGAAGAGGGATTGATTGTGACAGGAATAGGGGGTCTCCGAACAAAACCCTTAACAAACTACAGTCGTACTTCTGGTTACAGATACTTCAGGTTACATACTCCGCTAACCCAGAAATAATGCTTCAGGTCAAGAACTTTGCTTCAGGATAAGAACAGAAATCGTACTCTGGTGGCGCAGCAGCAGCAGGAGGCCCCATTAGCTAAATTGGTGCTTCAGGTTAAGAACAGCTTCAGGTTAAGAACGGACCTCCAGAACGAATTAAGTTCTTAACCCGAGGTACCACTGTATAAAGTCATGACTGTTAAGGTAGTATAATAGTGCCTTAAATATATGGAGCAGATGTGGCTTCACTGTGCTGAAAGGCTTTGAGAGTACTTCTGCATGAGTGGTTTTTTAAAAAGATCTGTGAATGTGCATTTGAACATACAAATTATTATGGGGTGGAGGAACTACATGAACAGTGTTATGTCAGAAACTCCTCTCACACCTTCAAGTCCCTTTTTACTCTTTTACCTCAGGTAAAAATAGATCACGCTTCCACATAAAGGGTATAATGACATGAATAAGAGATGTTTCGTTTTCTCAGGACAGCTTCTACTCTCACAGTCTGTGTGTAATGAATAGTTTTAGCTGACTGTTCTCAACAGTCCAATCTTGGTATTTCTGGGCCAGTATTCCACTTCTATTTACTCAATTTAAAATACATATTTCTATCCCAAATATCCCCAGCTCAAGACATTAACACAAATACCTAACATCCAACAATCACATTAAAACAGAAAATTCATTTCAACAGATAACATAAATCAGAACTGGAAAAAATGTAATAGCAACAGCACAGCACAACTCAATAGACAAATGCTCTCTGGAATAAGAAAGTTTTGTGCTTGCTTTTATTATTATTCTGGAATGAAATGAGAGAAGCAGATACATACTTTCCATAGGAGGGTAATTCCAGGGCCTTGGGACAACTATGGTAATTGTCTTCTCCTTAATTGTCATTTAATTTATATAGCTTTATTCCAGCATCAAATCCTGTACAACTCCCTATCCCATTCATTCTGTTAAACCCTCTTGTGAGTGGGAACTTAAAAAAGTAGTGTTACCAAGAGGCAGATGGGAACCTAGCGGCCGGATTCACTTAAGGGGCCCCAGCCAGCAGAAGCCCTGTGCAAGAACTTCTGCTTGTGCAATGCGGCTTTCTATTTTCTTCCTTTTCCTTTTGCTTATTCCCACTCCCTCCTCACATGTCACTGGAAGAGTCAGGAGTTTGCTTAATTTTTGATGCACTGTTTTCATGTATCAATAGTCAAATGCTCATATTGACTGTGGCAGGAAGGTAAACGGCGTTTCCTTGTACTCTGGTTTCCATCATGGTGTTCCGTTGCACCAGAAGCAGTTTAGTCACGCTGACCACATGACCCGGAATCTGTCTGTGGACAAACACCAGCTCCCTCGGCCTGAAGTGAGATGAGTGCTGCACCCCGTAGTCACCTTTGACTGGACTTAACCATCCAGCGGTTCTTTACCTTTAACCCTTTGCTCATACACTGTATTGATTAATAATTTAAAAAGAAAACAATGGAGGTCTACATAACTGCCCCCCACATTTTGCAGTCCATCAGAATTGAATAATATACTGTGAACTGGCAATGCTGGCATCTAAGTTAACAAGGACAGAGAGAGACTAACATGTAGCACAAGGAAACGGCAACTTAGCAGGGAAAATCAATGCTCCGATTTAAAGGACACTTGCTCCTCGGTAGACACAGGGATCTTCCACATACTACCATTTATATAATTTAATATGCATTCCTACTTTTTGTTTCGTTGACATTTATTAGCATTCAAAAACTCAGAAGCAGACCACAGATTATTATTACACAATGGCAGGCACGTCCAACAGGTAGATCGTGGGGTGTTCCTGGTAGATCTCCGGTCTCTCAGGCATCTCTTCTTCCGCCAAATAAAAAGTAAAAAAATAAAAAAATAAAAAAGCTCAGCAACTACTGTTTCATAAAAAAGTTCAACCACTCTGGTTTCCTAAGAAAAGCTGTACAACTTTGCCTTTCCCAAAATAACCCCAGCAACTTTTGGTTCCTAGCCAAAAAGTTGGTCCACTATTTGACTGTGGATTCAGGACCCTAAACTGTGTTTTATATAATAGACTTTTGATTATGTTCTGTGTATATCACAATGCTCATTCAGTTTCATTCATTCATATATTCCATTTCCTTCATTCATTTCCTTCCTAAAAAAAACTGAACTTTGGCTTCCCAGAAAAAGCCCAACAACTTTGGTCCATCCAATGACAATGGGTAGATCACTGTCAGTTTTTTTACACTGTGAGTAGATCGCAGCCTCTTGGGAGTTGGACGTCCCTGCACAATGGTAATCAGCTATTACCACCGTGTGTGTGTGTGTGTGTGTGTGTGTGTGTTTGTGTTGTCTTTTTCCATCACAGAATTGTGGTAATTTCCCCTTTACTGCTATACCAGCCAATCAGCCTAGCACTGCCAACCCTATTGGAAAAATAAGCTAGAGGAGGGGCAGCTTGGGCAACCTGCACATCACCAAATGTAACTTAATTTGCATATAATTTAATTACAGCAAGCCACAGCTGGTGCATACATTGCCCACAGCCTTATTTTGGATCTGTGAGTCAGGTTAAGTCTGAAAATAATGGTAGTGAAACTTCTTTTTATTAGTCTATATGTTCCTTAGACAAACAGTAAGACTTTGGGGAAAGGTCTATGTAAGTGGAGTGCTTCAGAACAGGCTTAAGAAACGAGTGGGTTTGCCTAAGGCCCTAAGGCTTGGCTGAGATTTCTACCAGATACTCTTAATGTTACGTTACATCAGCTTTAGTCCTCTGAAATGTAGTATCTTCTAATTTATCTTGCCAAATTGAGAGCCAGATACTTACTTTAATGAAGGAAAAGCTGGAATTATCAGCAGTTAATAAGAGCCCTCTGGACTGTGCCAGCACAAAACTGTGGGGGTTTTGGGATGGGGTGCTCATGCAGTATATACACTATTGGTTGCCCGACCCCAGCCCTGCACAAAACAAGCTTCCTAAATGCAACGGAAGGATGACATTGTGCACCCATCAGCATCAGTCCCATTGCTGCACTGGGTGAAATCTCCCTTCTTAAGTTACCATAGCTGGTTCCCCTAGCAACCAATGATACAATAGTGAACAGGAAGAACGCAGACGCAATTCTAGTGTCTAAACACAATAGATTTCTGAATGAGGGGAAGTAGCATTCTACTTCCTCAGACAAGCTTTTGCTATTGGGAGATTCCAGTGCAAAACTGACATGGACTTTTGAAATGGTAGCCTTTCCGTACAAATTCTATCCCTTATAACATGACAATCTTGTCCACCAGAATAACCTGACTCCATCACTGCATGCATACATGTTGTATAAACTATTCAAGCTGGAACAGAATTAAATTTGTTCTAGCAAAGACACAAAGGGAAGTATAGCCCTAGCAGTGTAAGGAGTATATTAATTATTCACATCTGACTGAAGTCAACTCACGTTTTTGTGAAATTAACGATTGTTTCATACTTGCTTTACGAAAGTTAAACTCATGTTGCTAGTGTCTTAGTTATCACTTTTCTTTTGAGAGATGTGGAAATAGGATGATTCAGGCCTATGAGATTATTATATAAACCACATTTTATCCCGCCCTTCCAAAGAACTCATAGCACTAATGGTTACCCACCCCCCATCCTTTTATCCTCACAAAAGCCCTGTGAGGTAGGGTTGAGAGACCATGTGACTTGCACAATATCATCCTATAAGCTTCAAGGCTGAGTGGTGATTTGAACCCACATCCCCTTAAGTCATAGAGGCTTGCAGAAGATCAAAACGGAACTATCCTCGAGCTAGGAAGGGAAAATTCATCCTCACATACTAACACAAGGATTTACCTCAAGCTCAAGGTGGTAACACAGCTGTGCCTCACAAGTCCACAAGTGTTGTGAAATAAAAGTGTTGAAAGCCTCTCTCCTGCACTTAGACAAATCCTAAATCTGAAATCAATGGCACAGCATAATGGTTTCTGGAAAATGGGGCAGAACAGATCGTTTACTTGCTTTGTACAGGCTACTATTCATTTATTATGAATCAATACTGAATATTATCACTACCATAATACTTGTTTCGCTAAAACATATTCACAGGACTGCTTTAAAACTCCCAAAGTTTGCCTATCATTTCTGTATTAAATTTTGATATATGTAACAAATGACAAAAATAATGTAATTGCAATTACTCTGGCATTCATTCTCTCATATTATTTTGACTGTTTAGTTTAATTGTTGTAAGTTATATATTCATCCGCAAACCAACTCTGTAAGTCTATGCAGATGTATTTACACTTTTAAAAAATCAGAAACAAATAACAAAAACTTCCAAATATGCCTTGCTTTTTTAGAAAAAAAGAAAATAAATAATCATAAATTATTTTTCACAAGTTCATGATTGTTTTGGCAGTGGGTCATAGTTTTGAACACCACAGAGGCACTCATTCTGACACAACTATTCTTCATCAAGAACTCACTGGGTGCATAGAGCGTTCATCTTGGAGAAAACTGTTTGCTAACTGTGACACATAAAAAAGTGAAATGCCAAACAAAACCAGGCTCTGCTTATAAAAAGTATCACCAATGTAGAAATTAATCCTATTATTATTTTGCAGTTCAAGGCATTACTTTTAAAAGTTTCCTTTCAACAAATCTTGTTATTCGAAACTGTAGCACAAACCTACAGTCATGTTCTCATTATAACAAAACAAACAGAGCTCCACCTACTTTCAATAGGGATAGGCAGGGTGCTGTGTATTCCCAGAATCAGATGCCAATGGATCACAGAAGCATAAACCTTCCCCCTCCAAAACAAAGATAATCATCTGATATATTTGGCATAAGGGAAGCATTTTGTACTATTGCAGCTGCCAATCAGGTCACTTGCCCATTAATGAGCAGCACTTGAGACAAACAACCTTTGCAGCCACAAACCCTACAGCAGCATTTGCTGCAAAGAAAGCCAGACTGAATTATGTTTCTATAGGGAACTGCTTGCTGTCATAAACACACGCTGTGGTATAATAAGCAGATTTGGTTACCCAGAAGTTCAAAATGGCCAGACATTTCCTCCTCTCTGAAAAAGTAAAATTTTTGTCCTGCCTTTTCTCCAACGCGTTGGGAGTATGCTACCCCCCCTCTCTTTTATCCTTGCAACAACCTTGTGGTGTAAGTTAGGCAGCTGAGATAAGCAACCGGCCAAGATGACCCAGTGAGCTTTATGGGTCTTCCCAGTTGAACATGCTATAACCACCACACAATTGCTGTTGGCATCTGTCTCAGGAGACAATGGGAGAGTGCGCCTTTCAAGGTAAAGTCATACCATTGAAGAGTTACAGCACCTACTGTGGCTGTGGAGACCGATATGGGAGAAACATGTTTTATTGTAGGTGGGGCAAATGAAGGCGTCATACAGTGGAATAAATGCAACATGTACTATAACTATTGCTTGGCATCTGCCATGTTCAAAAACATGACACGCAAACTGCATTAATTACAAGTAACTAAGAATTGTTTGCTACCTTAAATACCTCAGATAGGATGCAATGTCAACAAAGATGCACACTCCTACAATGAATCACAGATTTCATTCATTTCTGCAAGAGGAGCTCATCTGTTGGAGCTCTCATGGAACAAGTGAGTCCCTACATCATATATGAAAAACAAGGACCAGGAGCTAGACCTGGCTAGAACAAGCCTAGGAACTTCCTTTCTCTTAGTCTCGTGGCACAAAGCCAACCCAAGTGAGATGACACCATGGAGATGTAATGGAGTCAAGTGTGCAGACGAGATAATTTTATGAGCCATAACTTTCAAGTCATGCATGGTAAGATCACAATAATTAAATTTCATGCTTCAAAAATCCAAGGTCAGGAAGGCTTTCCCAGATCCTTTCATTGTACATTGTGCCAACCAGTCAACTGCAGTCTCCTCCTCAAAAATCCTAGCCAGTTCCAGAAGAAAAAACCCAATAGTTGTGTCTGGACATCTCTCATTCCTATGGAAGAAGTCATGGTGGAGAAATAGTCATTGTATAAAGATCATTCATCTTTTCCTCTTGTTTTTCCAAACACTAATCCAAAGACTCCTGTTTTAGGTTCTTGAATGCTGCTGCTCATGGAGACTGCACACTGAAAAACATTCAAACTGCAGTAAAATTTGCAGAGTCTGCCATAGAAACTCTCCTGACACTCAAGATAGAAGGTTTAGACCCACTATTCTTCTCTCTTGTCCTGCAGCTGTATCTCCATTCAAACTGCCCCAAATTCTCAATGTCCAAAATAAAGTCAAAGAAATAAACCAGATTTTTTGGAGGGGAGAGAGAAAGTGTAAGAAAAAGTATGTATTTATGAAGTTAATAGAACAGGGGGTGTATGATAAAGCCTGTAACCTATCTATTCTATCTACCTTTCCTTTCCTGCAGCAGACTATAATGGTGAAGCAGAAATAAAAATAAACTTTGATAGGAAAACACATATGCAAGATTCCCAATGAATTCTTGAAGGTGGATCAAACTTTTCACAGGTTTTAACCACAGTTACAATCCTAATGAAAATCTGAGCCCTGCTCTGAGGGAGAAACACGTCTCATGTGATGAACCCTGTTACAAAGATAATGGAGTAATTCAACTGGGTCATATTATTAACCACCCAAATACTCATCACGGTATGTGGGTGTGGGTATTTGCAAGCATAGGCAAACTCAGCGCTCCAGATGTTTTGGGACTACAACTCCCATCACCCCTGACCACTGGTCCTGTTAGCTAGGGATGATGGGAGTTGTAGTCCCAAAACATCTGGAGGGCCAAGTTTGCCTATGCCTGGCATTTGTGTGCAGGGAGGGTCTTCTATTGCAAGGAGTTTTGCATGTTTTGTGGTTTCCAGGACAACTAATGCCAGGAGTAGTGGGTCAGGTTTTTCATCACATTGCTATAGCATCCCAAGGCAGAGCTTATTTTCATCGGGGCAATATATTGTTTGACTACAACTCCCATCATCCCTGATCATTGGCCATGCTGGCTTAGGCTTATGGGAACTAGAGTCAAACAACATCTGGAGAGCACCACATTGGTTATCTGTTTCATATGAATGGGGTAACAAGATTATTTGCTCTCTATCATATGAGGAGAATCTCACACTGATCAAGATTCAGGTGAGCTCTGGGCAGCCTTCAATCATCCAACCAATTATATGACCAGTAGGGTCCAACACAGGTTCTCAGAATATTTTAATCTCAGGATGAGGGCTTATAAATAGTACACAGTTGCTTGCACTAGGCTGAAGCATTGCAGATGCAAATCTACAGTACCAGACTAGATAACCTACACTACAATGTATGGTGGTAGTAGACAGAACAAGAGTGATAGTGGGTATCAAAAGGGTTCTGATACCTGGATGCCATTCCTCACCTCTGCTACTAACTTATTGAGTGACCTTACTCATTTCCCTTCTCAAAAGGCACAGGAAAGGAATTAGTGAATCTGCAGAGACTGCAGCCCAATTGTCTTCTTATCTCAGTTTGAAATAATGCAGAGGGAGGTGGTTTCAGCCCACTAAGACCTTGGAAGATTGGATATTTTTGTACGTTGCCATGGAAGAGATCTGCATTTCTTTTCCAGCAGGTTGGTTTTTCTATTTGTAATTGACACTTCTTCATTTTCTTTTTCTTTTGCACCAGCAGGATTATTTAAAAAGTAACACCTTGAATATTAATGGTGAGTGCTGCAGCAAGTGATGTGCTTCCTAATACAGACAAAAGATTTAGCAGGAACAGGTCAACATGTTTGAGTCTTCAGGAAGAAAAAACACTGGAGGGGCCCCCAATTCCTCCTCCTGGCTCCTTTTTCTCCCAGGTCTATTCTGGCGCATTGAGACATAACCAGTGTCCAGTTGTGGACAGGCAGGGAAATGTATACATCCAAGTCTCTCCTGGGTTTGGCTAATTACCTTGCCAGCGCACCCTATAGCCTTAGTACCTATGTCAGATTTATTAGCCAAACTGAGGGAACAATCTGCTGTGACTTAGTGCATTTGCTTGAGGCTCTGCCAAGGCTTGCTTTCTGCGTTTGGTATGTGGCCCTGATCACATTAGATGATTGCATGGGTGGGGCTCATGGA
The DNA here is from genome assembly GCF_009819535.1 of Lacerta agilis. NCBI lineage: Eukaryota > Metazoa > Chordata > Lepidosauria > Squamata > Lacertidae > Lacerta > Lacerta agilis. The sequence goes on from NC_046316.1 coordinate 52,980,412, forward strand.
GGACAGGAAGAGGTGGCAGGCAAGGTTCCTATGCAAACCTGTTATGGGAAAAGCATGAACTCAGGATTGACTAATTAAAAATCCCAAGAATGCACAGTCCATCCTTTGTTAGCAGAACCATCTGCAAGCAGTTCCTGGGTCCCCATCATTCTCACAATTTTGCTTAATAATCTAACAGACTACAATTCTTATGAGGAATCTAGAGTCATGCAATAAAATCACACATCACTTTAGTCGTTTTGGAATGTCCCCCGCACTCCCTGGGCACAGAAAACTAACATACAAGGGAGACAACCAGGCTGGACTCTCTTCCCCTCCATTATGTGCTAATGGATTTCTCTCTGATACATGTATACAGTATATTTGGCAAAATATGAGGGCCCATTTAAAAATGCACTCATCAAATCTGAAGTGGCACAGTCCTGGCTAATCACATTACTTTGCCGTACTTGGTAGGGCAGCCCTTATCCAATGAGGACAACTTTGAATGACAAACATTTCCTTGCCCATTTCAGCTCCTGTCCATGAGTGAAATTCGGCTTAGCATTAACTGCAGTTCTGCACAATAGCTATTGCTTCCTCCCCCACTTTGGGAGACAGGGCAGCACAGGAAAAAAATGATACTGACCACTGAGGACCTTGTCTCTAGGACTGTAATTAGATTACACTCCCTCACTCAGCAAAAGAGTGGAATGTTGCCAACCATAAAACCCCCTAATGCAAAGGCCTGCATCAAACTGCAACACATCTATCCTAAGGCTATGTGGGAACAGGACTTGCTCTGGCCCCAGTCACCATGGCAACAGGAGGGCGCCACCATGTGCATCGGCTCTACAGGGGAAGGGAGGGGAATGAGGTCAGCGGTATGGCCCCTTGTCAATCACAGCAACATTAGGCTGGTGGCCAAGTAAGCAGATAAGTGGCTAAAAGAGCACACATTACCCTCTGCTAAGTAAGGAATAGAATCTGCTCTGCAGAAAAGCAGCTCAGAGAGATCAGAGGAGGAAAACAAATCAAGCAGTCACTCCTTGCCCACTTGCTGGATCAGGAGCTGAGGTTACGATGTGGGCATGAAACGGTGCAAATATATCCCACTGGCAGGATGGCATGCACAGGCACGCCCTCTAACACTGGGGTGAAGGAATAAAATCTTTTCCTGCACTTGCTGTTCAAAGGTTTCCTTGCTGGCGCGTGTGAAAGCTGGAGGAGAGGGGGAGAGAGACACACATGTACACACAGGCAGAGAGAAGCAGGTTGGGGCCACTGAGAATGAGGGTAAACCATAGAGAACCAAATGTGGTGGTGGTGGTGGTGGTGGTGGTGGTGGTGGTGGTGGAGGAGGAGGAGGAAGGGAATCTAGAGAAACTTAGGCTGCAAGTCTATACAGACTCACCTAGAAGTAAGCCCCATTCAACTATTAGAGTAAACGGGACTATGTCGGAGCTGCAAGGATGAAATCCCAAGCACACTTACTTTGAAGAAAATCCAATTTGAATTAAGTAAATCTGCAGTGTGTGTGTGTGTGTGCAGACATGCACACAGTACATATAGACTTCAGCTAAACTCACAAATCCAGAACACTGGTGCAGACGAGAGAGATATAGGCAGGGGATAATTCATAAGAAACCAATAGGAAAGGAAGTGGTAACTGCACATAGAGGAAGACACACATAAGAATGCTCCCCTCCCCAAGGGCAGAACGCAATTAGATTCTCCTCTTAGGGTTACCATTATTACAACTGAACAATACAAAAGGCCCTTGCAAGAACAGTTAATCTACTTTCTTACTATTGAACTGGGCACTCTTATTCTCACTAATTAAGCCCTGCTAGTTTTAACCTGAACTTTTAAAGCTTTACTCCTAAACGTCCACCAGTTTGCACTTCAAAGCAAGCAGTCTACCATCTATAATTTATAGGCAGAAGCGGGTAAACACTCAGGGTCCAGGAAATAAAGGCCTGTGCAGAGGTTCAGTTATCTTAAAGAAACCCTGAAATGCAGAACTGGTGCCACACAACTAGAGAATCAAGAGCTAGTGTGTTTGTGACAATCTACATGTAGACTACATGCTATATGCTACGTGGCTTAGCCATGTAAAAGTTATGTTATCATATATAATGACAGCCTGTTTGTAAGTCTGCTTAACTTTCAGAAGTGAGCCAGATTCCTGGGGTGCAGATGCCACTGCAGTTCTATCAACATTTACAGAGCTACAGTTATTTAAACAGCTCAAAGATCTGGCCCAGATATTGCATATAAATGTGACATGCAGAAGAAGAAGTCTCCCTTTAACCTTCACTAACTGACCCACTGAAAGCCCCAGAATGCAAATATCTTCCTTGTCTCCTGAATGTGGGCAATCTAAGTGCACACCTTGTATCAATCAACACTGGTAGTGTTCGAACTTCTTTGTATTGTTTATGCTTACTCATATCAAAATGAAGTGCTGGTAATTTAGTGTGGTATTCTTCCTTGGATCACTGTATGGACACTTTCATTTCTTACAAGCTCTTCTTACTAGCAACTTGGGTGTTTTGTTTTGTTTTTCTGTCTTCCAGTGGAAGCTAAATTCACAGTTTAAAAAACTCCAAAATCATAAGCACAACAAATTATGTTCTACGGTTCCATAGAAACCAAGGGCATTTACAGGATTTAAAGAACCAATAGGTCACACTTTTCCAGATTATACCACTTTAGGATGCAAGTGGTGATTGCATGCCTGAATACTCCTCTGACAGCGACAGAAAACTCCCCGAACAAGAGAAGTAGAAGATAATAGAATTATCAGCATCCAGGCTCTATGAACACTTGGGCTTCAAAATGGCAGAATACTTCTGACACTGTGTTTGAGAGAATAACCTGTACACAAGAAGAGTCCTTCTGGATCAGGCCAATAGTCTATCTAGTCCAGCATCCTGTTCTCATAGTAGCTAACCAAATGCCTGTGGGAAGCTCAAGCAAGACGCAAACACAAGAGCACTCTCTCCTCCTGTGGTTTCCAGCAACTTGCCTTCTTCTTTGAAAAGAAAGTGATCAAGTCACAAGTGTTGGCATCATCTATAAAACAAGAACTACATACAATGAAAATAAATATTTAAAGCATTCAATACATGGTGTTGCATTAACCTAGAGGCTGGATGTGCAGTACTGCCAAGCTCAGGAAAGGAAAGTACGCATGCATGGAGGTTCAGCTTCCTGCCTCTTTTTTGTTCCTGCTCCTCAGATTCTCTTCTTGGAGCCCTCAGGGTCAGGGCAGCTGCAGTCAGAGGCCGTGTTGCTCCTGAGGCAGACCGGGTCCCCTATCAGACTTCCTGCATCTGTTGACCGGATGGGTACAACTCCTAGGTCTGCTCTGTGTCCCTTCCTCAGCAGCTGAGCTTCATATTTCCAGAGCACGTATACTTACAGAACCAGGAAAACCTCGTTGTAAATGTTTTTGGAAGGTTGTGGACTGAAACTCCAATTCTAAACCCCACTTAAATAAATGGCATTAATTTGCTAAGGATCAGACAGCAAGATCCCTCCTATATTTTTATTTTTTCCATGTTTCCAGAACCTGAAAGCTCCCTGCATCAACAGGTTGGCAAAGAAAAGCACTGGATCAGCTGATAAGGAGCATGGGTGAAGGGCATAGCAAATGTGCCAGCTAGAATGGCACAGGCTGGAATGAGCAGTCTCTGGTCTTGAGATCCTGTCACAATCTCACACAGAGAACGTTTGAGGAGCCACCTGCTAAGCAAAACATACAAGGGCTTCTGAATGGGCATATGCACATCACTTCCTTAGCATTGCTAAGAAACTAGGTCAAACTAGGGGCTTGATTATAGCTTTTAAACACACACACTTGTATCTTATCATAGCATGTTAGGTATCTCAGTAGTCCCCCACCCAAGGGACTGATCAGGTCCACACCTGCTTAGCTGCAGTCATGCTTTAGCATTAGATGTGGTGTTAGAAACTAGATATGCAAGCTAGGAGCTAAATGGCACCTTAAGCCGAGGTTATGGGCACAACAACAGAATGTCCAGGAACACTTTCTTTATAACAAGAATAAAAAGCTGAAAATGAATGAACTGCTGCTAAAATATTATGTTCATTTTTAACATGGTCTAGTCTAGTCCATCCCCTGCCCGCCCCCCTAATATTCTTAAGAGAGTCTCTTCTCCAGTCTTCAGAGAGTAGCTGGAAGTGGGGAAGCAGAAAGAGGTCCTCCTTTCCTTCCACTCTGCAGTTTTAATCTGAAATCTTAAGCAAAGTACTGCACCCAGAGCTCAGGAACTGCTTGCGCTGATGAAATTGCCGGTCACATAATGCACCTAGAACAATGGAAGTTTCGAACACTGATTAGATGTCACCCCAGCCCCACCAATTACCAGGCCTCACATTTCAGTCAAGTCAGAAGCTACATATCCAGAAAGAACTCAGCTGCGGATTTGTAGCCCTAAGCATCAATATGTCAATGCCCAGCCGGTCAACACTTTCTGTAACCAAAAGAGATTCCATTTGTTATGCCCAGAGTGGGGGAGGGTGGGGCTTTGTGGACTGAGTTTTAAATAGAAAAAAAACCTACAGGCTTGTACTACCTTTGAGGCACTTGCAACATGCATTTGATCTGTCATCTGACTTGAAAACTTATTTGGGAATTTGTGTTGAATATAGGCATGGCTGGAAAAATCCTAGGCACCTGACTACCTAGGCAGCTTCAAAATATGCAGTTAGTACAAAGGAATTTTAAACACTGCCTCTTAAAAACTTGAATGCTAGCTCCTTGGATGAATGCTTTTAAGAAATATTTTTCCACCTAGGGTGAAAAACTGGCATTAAACATAGGGACCTGTGTGCAGATATGGTGCTTGTGTCCACATCTTCAAGCTTCAAGCTATTCATTCTTTTTATTTAAAAAAAAACAAAACCCTGCTTTCTGCCCTGCATTTATAAAGCAATTGCTGCAAGAGAATCCAGATATCCAGGCATCTTTTCTCGAGTCTATGGGTTGGGCAAAGATCAAGCAAGATATACCAAAGCGATGTGGTTTTTGTTTTGTTTTGTTGGGAATGTCATGTTTCAATTAGCATGCATGATACTGCCACACAATGAGAGTGTTTGTGTGCCCCCCTCACATATAAAGGAAGCCCTCCTATATAATTTTATTAAAAGATTTGCTGCATGAAGTATGCATTAAAACTCCTCCATGAAGTAGCCTGGGAACCTTTGATCTTTGCCTCCCAATGCTATGTTAAAAGACATGCCTGCTCCCCTCCATAAATCAGAAACAAGAACACTTAATTTCTGGGGTAGGACCTCTGATAGAGCAGCCCACAGGCAGGGCCCACAGCAATTTTTAGAAGGGAGATTTCCACATCAGGACAGATTTTCCATTCAACCTCCCTGTAGCAGTGCTAATTACAAAGTTGCTGAAGCATCCTGACTATTTTGCTAACACACCCTCCAGCTGTCTCCTTTTTTAAAAAATGCAATAAAAAAATCAGCTTGGATTTTACTTTTTTGAGGGGGTGGTTGTTCAGAATTCTAAAGGCCTGAATTATAATCTTTTATGAATCCTATCGTTAGAACAGCCCAGGAACACCAGATGTTCCAGCAAAGCTGCCAACCAGCAGCTGGCTACAGCTTGCAGCACGGGTTTTTGTGCTGTTAATTTTAAAAAGCAAAATGATAGAGATCTATATATTTCTAAACAAGCACGCAACTAAGGTTTTATAGTACTGATCGGAGCAATGAGGAGCACTGCTCATCTACAGGGATTGGCAAGAACCCTGAGGAGGAGAGCACCTCTTGTTTCGCCAACTCTCTGTGCCCCTTCCTGAGGGCAGAGAACAGACAAAGTTTCTCCAGAGTGGGGAGAACTCCTTTCTAGGCCTGTCAGTACAAGCCAGGGGAAATGAAAAAGCAGCACAAAACAACATTGGGGCCTTCATACTGCCTGAGTAAAGTTAACTGGATAGACTAGAATCATCATGCTTAACATGTTTTCTAAGTCAAGTAAACAGATGGCATTTTCTTTTATTTCTTTAGAAGGCAGCATGTGAATTTTGGCAAACTGAGCAGATAAGACATTTGCACTCTGGTTCTGAATGGCTTCCAGATTTGTGGACAGGTTGGTGCACCCCCTCTCTGGATAATGACCCATAGGCAGGTTTTTGTTTTTCTGAGAGTGAGATAGCTTTACCCAATTATGTGGCTTGGCTTGTTTTAACCATCTGGCAATTTGCTCTGTAGACAACTCCTTGTGGCATGCATGCTTGCCCACCACAGCAGATTACGGCCTCACTGAGAAGAAGGCAGAGGTAGTCCTATCTACAGCAGGAGTTCTACAACACAAGCTTGGTCCATCTTCTGGCCCCATGACTCTGCACTCTCCAATAATGGACATGTAAAGTCTATTTTATCTGCATAGGCCAGTGCTGTCTACTCTGATTGGCAACAGCTCTCTCAGGCACTGACCCTTTCACATCACTTGCCAACATCTGATCCTTTAGTTAACTTTCCTCACCATTCATGCAAGTGTTGTGCATTCTCACAATACTTCACCCGTAAGCCAACACTTTGCATTCCTGCAAAAACATTCAACCTCTCTGCACGGCAGTTTTGTATCAAACCATATATCCTATCTCAAGACAGAATGCACACTTGCACTTGTGGCCCTTAGATGAAACAAGCAGCTGACAACATTGAAGGAACAGCAGAACTCCAGCACAACCCATCAAAATTCAAGAAGGCAAGTATATTTTCCATGGAAATCCATTGCTAAAGGCTAGGGGGTGGGGAAGAACCAAAATTGGAATTCCACCTGCAGGTTTTACTCTTCACTGAAATCATGCCAGATAAGCTACTTCAAATTGCACTACAATTTTCCAACACTAGCACTATCTAGTACAACCATTATATATTCTTTCTCCATATAGTAGCAGAAGAAGGGGAAATGCCTTGCTGCAGACTGGGAGAGTGGATGCAGGTAGAGTAGTAGAGGATGCTACTCACAGCATTTAAGAACACTAACACTCACTAAACTGCCAATTGTTTTTGAAAGCAGGAGATCTACCAAACGACAGAGCCAGGGTACAGCATTGCATTTGTTTGCCAAGTTAAAAGTCAATTTGCCAATTCATGACTATATGAGCAATTTGCACTCCCTCCAGCGTACAACATGGGAATCTCATAAGGCGATAAAAATTATTACATTTTAAGAAAGTAAGAGCGGTGCAACACTTAGTGCTGTCACAAGGACTGTCCAAATAACACTCATTATATTTGTGCACTACTTTCCACACAGCACAACTGCAGCAGGCTGAACATGCTAGTTGCAGAGGGTGTTTGCTCCACCATGCACACCTGCCCATCACGGCAGCAACTATATGGATCAGGCATAGGCAAACTCAGCCCTCCAGATGTTTTGGGACTACAACTCCCATCATTCTTAGCTAACAGGACCAGTGGTCAGGGATGGTGGGAATTGTAGTCTCAAAACATCTGGAGGGCCGAGTTTGCCTACACCTGATATGGATGCTTTAATTCAGGGAAACCACAATATAGGAATAGGACTTTCAACCATGATATGTTTAGTTTTTGTTTGTAAAATGGTTGCTTTTGCTTTAGAGGCTCTCCTGCATAGGAGGGTCAAAAATCCACAGGTTAAAAGTACAAAGGGAAGTTTTGCTAAGCATATTGTGCACAGGAGGGTCAAATGTTCAGCCTAGATACCTGCCAACTGAGGGAGAAAATAAACTTAATCAGGAGTCTGCTCTCCTTATTAAGAGTTTGGAAGGGGAAGTAATAAATAATAATAATAATAATAATAATAATAATAATAATTATTATTATTATTATTATTATTATTATTATTATTATTATTATTATTATTATTATTTTATTTATACACCACCCATCTGGCTGGGTTTTCCCAGCCCCTCTGGGCAGCTTACAGCATACATTAAAACATAAAGAACCATCAAACATTTAAAAACTCCCCAAACAGGGCTGCCTTCAGATGTCTTCCAATATTGTATACAAAGGCAGAAAGTAGGAAAGAAGCAAACTGGACTGCTAAGCATTAGAGGCGAGCTGTGCAGTATAGCCACAGCAGCACCACACCACTTTGGGGAGTGGGTTCTGGAAAAGTAGGTAACGCTTAAGATGCACCAAAGGACACAGTCCGCTTGCAGCAAATAACTATGCACATGTACCTATTTCTTTTTATAATCGCATATAGCACAAGAAGAGCAAGGCTATATACACCTCTAAGGGGTATAGTTAAGATAATTTACTCCTTGCTTGCTTGCTTGGTTGCTCACTCTTTTAAAAAGCGTACGGTAAAGCATGCCAATGAATTGGTGTAAAAAGGGCACAATCTAAATTGGAAATAAAATGCTTAGTTTTGTGTGATGAGCAGCACAAACCTCTACATGTTTACTCAGTTCCACTGTTTCAGTGGGACTTACTTTCTAATAAGTGTAATTAAGATTGCATCTGTGTGATAACAACAAAAAAAGAGGCTGCAAACTCGTACACACTGGGGCACAGTGAGACTTTGCTTCTGAGTAAACCTGTTTAAGATCAAGTTTGGAAATGAGTTTGCTATTCCTTTGCCTTATCACAAAGGTTACACCAATTCATTGGCATGCTTTACCTTACGCTTTTTAAAAGAGTGAGCGAGCAAGCAAGGAGTAAATTATCTTAACTATACCACAGATCCCTGTTTAGGGATTTTGTCTGCTGAAAATTTACAGCCCTCATGCCTCTCAGAGCAGCCACTGTTGCATGGTGCAAGAGAGACCATGTTAAAGGTAGTGGCCATATCAGAACCATCTGCAGCATGTAGAATTCTATAGTGATGATGATCTAGAAAACTTTATGAATTGTACAAACCTTGTGCAACTGTTGTGATGGGTTACGTGACATGAGAAACACAAAATATTAATTACACTATTTTCCTCCTTAACACTGAAAACCAATCACAGTCGAGAATGCAATCTACTTTGATTTATTACCAACTTTGACACCATTGATCTCAACACCCAGAAGCAATTTCCACCCAGTTTTTGATCTTTGTGGAGTCTAAGATCAGTTTCTCGAGTTCTAGTCTGCTGAGTCACTTCCCAACACTGCCTTTTGTTTTATTACACTTGTATCGTGCCTTGCCTTACAAAGAGTTCAGAGGAACATGCGTGGCATCCTTCTAAGGGCTCACATTAATCTGAATTCAGCTTTATTTCAGCAGCACAACTGCACTGAACCCAAAGAGTCATCTCAAGGTGCCTAACTGCACCTTTACCATACTCTGTTTGAAGTCTGTCTGCCTATGTGTGCACAAACACACACACACACACACAGAGAGAGAGAGAGAGAGAGAGAGAGAGAGAGAGAGAGAGAAATCCTGTGCCACGATGGCTAACTGCACCATACTTTTGCAGCTACAGAGGCTATTCCATTCAGCTGCAAAGTTTCCTCTGGAATTGGTTTATTCCCAGATTTCTTGAGTGCCACTGGTTTGCTTATGAGAAAACTGCTTCTTCTCTCTCCTCCACCCCACCCGGCACTCCTCCCCTTCTGTCACATGGCCCCCATGTCAGCCAGCCAGCTGCTGCTCCATGCTGGGCTATTTCTATGCCTCCAGTTTCTTGGCCTTTTAACTTCCTGCATTTCCCAGCACTTATAGCTGTAGGAAAGGGGTTTTTGGTTTCAACATAGGCTATTTCTTAACTACCACATACACGCATGCACACACAGACCTTCCTATCTTGGGAATGGCAAGGTCAGGTTGCTTCTAATTAGAGAATTAGGAAAGCTGCTGGCATTATTATACAGCAAGCACCCCAACAAGACAGCCCCCATTTTTGCTGGCTCCTATTATGACTATCAGCCCCTGTGATTGTGAAGCAATGGATAAAAAAAGTGCTACCTTGTGAGCTACTGCCATTGCCAACACACATGCAAACTCCCACCCCCAGGAATTTTTCTATGCCTAATACCTTCTCCATGAGGTTATAACTATTCCATATCAAACCAGGCAGGGAACTGAAGGTGGATGAGGGTGAAAGAGAACTGGACAGAGAAAGAACTATTGAGTTAATGCATAAAATAGGATATTAAGAAGGGAAACAGCCCGGAGGCAAGGCATTGGGAATTGTGGCTGTGGATATCTTGGAATGTACGAATATCTGTCTGTAAGGTCACCCCCACCTCACATGTGAAGTTCTTCAAATACAAAAGTCGTGCAATCTACTAACAATTATGTTGGCAGCCACAGTGTAAAGTTAGTGGTTCTACTAATTATTTCAAAATTTAATTTTAACATAAACTAGAGCTATTCAGTTGCAGCCTTATCTCCTTCATCCATCATGGACTCTATTTCCAATGAGAATCAGCACTGATTCTACAGACACAAAGGGAATGAAGATTGCCCACCTCACCCAAATGTCCCACCAACTCCTTTGGCACTAATACAAACCGTCTCCTATAACTGTTGCTGTGCAAGGCAACCAGACAGTACAGTATGCAACACATTTTCACACATGCATTACTCAAGAGATCATCCTATAGACATGTTACAAACTAAAGCAGGGGAAGCAAATTTCTACCACATAATTGGTGGTAGTTCAAATTCACTTGTGGCTCATATGTTAAAGAACTGACTCCCTAGCCACCAATTAACTGGTGAACTAACCAATTAGTTCAGCATTGGGCGATCCACATGAACCAAAGTTCAAGGGCAGACCTTTATCATTATTATTAGTTCTTTGATCATGTTAACAGAAACTCTTATCAGACACCATATCCATGAGCATATCTAGGCAAACACTTCTGTAAGGGTCTTCCAAGAATATGGGACAGACTGTCACCTAGTCAGGTTACCCCTTTGAGATTCCCCTGACAAAAGTAGATACACCAGATCTAACGAACTGCAAGCTTCCTTTTGTGAACTATTCACTGAAGTGAATTTAGTGAACTGAACTACTGTATTCACTTTTGTGAAGTAAACTATTAACTGCCTCGAGGTTCTCAGCACTCTTAGGATATAAAATATAGCCTCCTAAATTGTGCTGGTGGCAGTGTGGTATCAAAAAGGATTCGACAGACTGTACAAATAATTATTTATTTTTCATGTGGATCCTCTGCTACCACTTCTTGGGATTTATTTTAAGCACCTTTATGCTGCTTTTAAACGGCCAACCTCACAAAGCACTCTTTGGAGCAGAGTCTTGGGCAGCTTGACGTGGAAATGTTATTAAACTTATCTAACTGTGGCCAGAATCAAAAGAGCATAAAATTGATAGTGGCCTGCATTAAACATGCTTGAATAATGAAGATGATTAAGCTAACAAGCCTAGTAAGAATAAGGGACAGTTGCCAAACAGAATGAGCTCTAGATGAGTAAAGAGTATTCAAATTTGGAACATATTCTAAAGGCAAAATACATAAATATTTGATTTAACATGTAATAAAATCTACTAGCTCTGATTTCTCTGTTAAAATCAAATTTGGGTATAAGGCAGTGTTTCTCAAACTTGTGTCTCCAGCTGTTATTGGACTACAACTCTCATCATCCCTAGCTAGCAGGACCATGGCCAGGGATGATGGTAGTTGTAACCCAACAGCAGCTGAAGACCCAAGTTTGAGAAACACTGGTATAAGGTATGAATAAATGTGCTGTGCTATGGGAAAGAACACTGCCTCAAGCCCTGGAGAGCTGCTGCCAGACAGTCCTGGAGACAACACCGGGCTAGATGGATCAAAGGACTAACTCTGTATAATGCAGGTGCCATTGTAATCTAGGTCCAGCTTGGGAAGCAAGGCACAAATGCAAACTTGTGCACTTACCCACTAAGGAGTCTGAAGCTTCAAAGTAATTTCTTCTGGAAACATGGGAAATTCAGGGCGTCTTAAAAAAGTAGTAGTAAGACAGCAGGGGGCACAGAAGAAGCACCAGTCTGTCAATTAATATTTCCTTGCAAAAAAGCCAGCTACCATACAAGGCCATGTGGTAGCCGTCATATGGGCTGCTAGGATTGTTTGTTGGAGAACATGACCTTAAGGCTGGTAAACAACAACAAAAGCAGTCATCTAAATTTCCGGAGCTGGGTGATTATCAAATTAACACAACTAAGAAACTGGACAGTGTTTTTGTTTTGTTTTGTTTTTTTAAGGGGGGAACACAAGCCCAGTGATGATTTAGCTAACCAACACATGGCACTTCACATAGGCCTGCCTTTCCATGATAAAACCTTTCTTCCATGGGAGAATGCCGATTAACTACAGGTCCCTCAGATAGAGGGGAATTTCTTTTAAGCAATGTGAATTAATAAGCTGATTGGGAAGAGACAAGGAAGATTCAAAAGTATCCCTGCGGTTTTTCCACCACCACTGGGGTCACAATGGAGCCAGAGATCTTCTGGCTTTCATCTTATTTTGCTTGCAATCCAGACACCCTGCCCCGTCTCCTCCCCCTACCCCCAGCCCATAGGAAAGCAGCTTTCAGTGTCAGCGTATGGTACAAGAGAACAAAGGGACAGGCAGGCAGGCGCACACACACACTCACACACAGAGTCCCTTTGTCTGGGATAGGCCATCCTTGCCTGCTCCCAGTGAGCTTGGGTTGCTGTTTCTGCAGATTAGGGCCATCCCCTCTGAAGACCCAACTGAACATTCCCAGAACCTCCTTAATGCTGCTTCTCCTTCCTAGGCACAAAAGCAGTCCCTTCCCTTACAAAGGCACAAGAAACCCTCCCAACCTCCAGACAAAAAAGAAAAAAAGAAAAAGAAGGGGGGAAAGATCAATATTCGTTTGTGTGCGGTTCAGCATCTAACCTCATGCTTGTTTGCAGTGTCAGCAAAAAAGAAGAAGAAACCAGCAAGGGGGAGGGGAGAAAGACCTATCAGGAAGTAAGTAGGACAAGTGAAAAATGCATTCTGGAAAGAGGCAGACTTTTAAAGCCAGCTAATTAGAGGGAAGCTAAATAATACTGAACAGAGGCAGCGCTACCCAAGCAAATCTACAGCGCAGAGCTTCTTGCTCTGATTCACTCTACCAGCTCCTCCATGTACAGTAAGAAAAAGGTGTTCCAAAAATGTGCATTGCTAGAATTGGGAGGAGGAGGACTACAAACCACAAGGCTCCCCAAAAGGAGAATCTACAAGCAGGTTGGCTTGCCAACATTTACTCGTATTTCAGAGAGGGAGAGGGGAAGAGACAGTCATCCAGAACTTCCCTGTCTGCCAACTGTTTCATCTGGATCCATCTACAGCTGATGTATTTTCAGCTCAGCCTGGATGCATGTAAAAAAAACCACCGCCACCCTCCATTCTGCGGATGGGTGGGGCAGAGAGAGTCAGGCTGTAGAAGATTACACACAAAGTCAAAGCCAAGAACCAGATTACTTAAGCCTCCTGCTCTTTGGGAGGTGTTTGCAATGTGCACCGTGTTACACGCAAACTTAGCCAGGAACTCCAGTCCTTTTATTCAAGCAGCATACCACAATCTTCTTCAAACTGCAAGTTGGGTCTGCCTTTCAAACTAGCAATATTACCACTCTACAGACACCCCCTCAGACATCCTTACAAGTATCCTGCCCATATTGCAGACTGAGATCCATGCCAGCTCACCCAAAGCAGATCCCACCTTTGTCAATGTGCAAAGAGGAATATGAACCAGCAACAGCTCAGCCTCTCTGCCACTATGCCAGGTGGGCTTTGTGTGGTCACAAAAGAACTTAAGGTCTTCCACACACCCCTTGCAACTTGTTTATGTTTTACTAAGAGCGTCAGCCAAGCACCCCAACAATGTGTTGACAGTTTTAAGGCTCATGATGAAAACCTATGATCCACAGGGTTTCTTTTTTAAAAAAAAAGCAAATCTAGATTCACTGCCTTTTCTTTGACTTCACCTAAAACCTAAACTAAACTAAAAGGCTACCACCTATGAATGCTCTATGTTTATAATTTAATTCAACTGGAGTGATTCCTGCATCTTATGGTAAACACATCTAAAGAAAAAGGCACTGCAGGGTGATTTAAATAATTTATCCTTAGAGGGGCCTGTTCCTAAGAATTCTGCTGTAGGAACCATTTAAGAAGGTTCAGATAAAGAGAAATATTTCAGTGGAATGACAACCACCCTCAGGCAGGAGCCATTTGCAAAATGGTGGCAAGCAGGACGTCTCCTGGATCTTAGCATCTAATGACTTGCTAGCCCCTAAGTCCAAAAAGCCCATAATCACTGTATTTAAATGGTGGTTTGGCATTATGTGCCTGAAGCAGCTAATGTGTTCCTCCTACCATGATTTCAGGCAAACTAGCTTAGCATTTCACTGGAAGTGGCAAACTATAGTCTGTGCTTGCTCTGCAAATGAGACTCAAAATGAAGAGATGCTGGATCCTCTAGCTCTTCCCATGTGGAAAGGAGAAATGAATGCAGAGTATAAAGTCTGAATGGACTAGGCCAACTGTGGGGAATCTTTGGTTCTCCAGATGTTGCTGAACTACAGCTTCTGTCATTTCTGGCCACTGGCCATGCTTTCTGGGCCTGATGGGAGCTGGAGTTTACCAACATCTGAAAGGTCAAAGGTTCCCCATGTCTGGAGTAGGATATACTGGATTCATGTGACCACAGTGCACCACACACAGTTGTTTCCAGAAATAGATTAGAAAGAATGGGATTGGGTAGAATCAATGAGATACTATGGTGCTCAATTAAATGTTATGCACATTGTTCATACTGAGACAGGCCAAAGGACGTGCATAAGAACTCAATATTTTTACTAGAACAAGTTTGCTTCCTGGGAATTAACATGTGAATGGGAACTTTATGTGAAATAGGGGGTTGAGTGTGGCATAAAGCTAGATTGATGCGGAACTCAATCGAGTAGCCAGCTGTGGACTTCCCCCTTCACTGCTTCTCTTAGTTGCTACTCCACAAGATGAACAAGACTCCTCTAGGGCACCAGGGGTCAAACAAGTTAACTGTGTAAACAAGTTAACTGGAGACTGTCTGCACAAAAACCATACCACCTCCTGGAGCCACACAAACCAAGAATGCTGTGCTAGTCATTTGTTTCTGAATAAACTAGGTGAGGGGGTGTAGGAGTCCAGGTATTGTTTTGTTTTTGTTCCCGTTTTTATTGTATATTTGGGGGGGGGGGTTGCTGTGAACTGCCCCGAGCTCTACAGAGGATGAAAAATGGTATACAAATTTAATAAATAATAATTTTAATTCATTAATTTTAATAGGTCTACTCTGAATAAAACTTGGTTCAAAACCGCCCAGTGAAAAGTAGTCACTTGGGCTTGAAAGCTCAGCTATGACCTAAAAGAGCTGTTGCCAAAGTTTTGAGCACAAGGACCTCTTTTCAATCTCAAAAAAATTCACAGATCGCAACATATTAACTGTTGTAATTTTAGGCTCCATTGATTGGAAATACACATAATGACAATAAACTATTATGAACTCAATAATGCTTTTAAATGAGTTGCAGAAGTCAAAGAAGGTAGCAAAAATTCAATCATTTATTTCTCCAATGTACCTACCGTATCAATCAACAAACCAAACATTTCAAAAAGTTATTGAATATAAAATGTATTCATAAATATAAATTCATTTATTTATTTCTCCAGTATAGGCACTGACTGATGCAATTAATCAATTCAAAAAGACATGAAATATAACTGTATTTATAATTATAAAATCATTCATTTATATACCCAGTATACCCAATGACCAACAACCCAACTAATCCAATTGAACTAAATACAAATGTATTTATTTCCAAGGGAAGTCAACTGAAGTAATCCCCAAAATAATTAAAATGAAGACATTCGTTGTTATTAAAAAAATTATTCCTACACATAGAATAAGGACTATCAATTTTTTACTTCAATGAAATCCCTGTACATAATGCTATTTATATAGACAATTAATTTAATTCTATTTTATTTATATTTATTATCTGTATTTTTTTCCTTTTTTTCATAAGCCTGCATGCATGAGCAGCAAAAGTAACATGGAATGACAGACAGCTCCTAAAAATCTGCCCCCAAAATGACCTAAGCCAGAAAAGAGCCAGAAACACCCCCCTCAATAACCTGCATGCACAGTATTTATCCTAATAAATCAACAGAAATAATCTCCAATAATGCTAAAACTAAGGAACTCAAGCGCAAGAAGTAATTAGAAGGCCAGAAATTCCGCCAATGATCCACAGAGTTCCCTAAACTAAAATTAAGGGCCTTGGAGCTGTTGTGCCATGTATTCCACCTTCCACAATTAAGTCCTACATATAGTGCAATGTAAGAGACCAGAAAACCACAGGTGCATCACGCCTCTGCAGACAAAGAAGCAAAGCAGGGAAGGCAGGCTCTTCTAAGTACACCTCACACCACACCAGCAAAGGAAAACAAGGAAGGCACAGGCCAAAGCCTCTGACCTGCATTCCCGTTATTTCCAATGATCACAAGCTCCTCCATGTTAATGCAGCTCTCCTGGAGATGCCACTGTGAAAATGAAGAGTGTGGAGGAAGAAATCAAGCGCTGGTTGGAGGAACATTGCTTGTAGAGTCGACACTTTGAGAAAACGCCATGCTCGGCCTTCGCCAAGGGGTCCACATGCCACAGGCTCTGAACCGCAAGTCTAAAGGACATCTAAGCTTAACAAAGTATAATACACACACCAGACTGAAAAGCGCAAGCCCCAGAGCATACTCACCCAGCCATTATAAAGGCAATGAGAAAAGTTCGTGTTACTGGACGAAGAGGCAAGGAAAGGTAGCTTAGTTTAAAGCTGGTCCTTACATTCTGTTTCTAGAAGCAAATGAGCGGACCATAGGAGCATGAGAATAGTCCCTGCCTTGAAGCAGCACATAATATATGGCTTCATTCAATAGTCTGTATTCAATGGTATGACAAAACACTTGCCAGTACAGTCTCTGGTTTAGCGTTCACAGCGAACTTGTCAAGTAGCTGATTTTTTTACTTTAGGACATCATAATTCATTGTCTTTCCATCATTCTAGTGAAGTTCTTCATGTTGTATTAGGAGTCCTTAATTATTCTGATAGCTATGGTCTTCCAAATGCTATTGGACTTCAACTCCCATCATTCCTGAACATTGGCTATAGAGGATGAAGCTGATGGAAGCTAGGAGTGCAACCTGTAGAAGGCCCCCAGGTAGCCATCTCTGCTACAAATAGTATTGTTAGAGTAGTTAAACATGCATGTTGGATCAAGTCAGTCTGGATAGCTCAGTTGGTTAGTGTATGGTACTGGTTACACCAAGGTTACAGGTTCAATCTCCATATACACAGCTGCATATTCCTGCATTACAGATGACTGATCCTCAGGGTCCCTTCCGACTTTACAATTGTATGATTCTATGTGCAGACTACTCAAAACATGCAATCAACATTTGTTCGCCCACTAGATGAGAGAGTAACAAGGCAATGAGGTATCTTGACATGAGCACTTCTGCTACCATAAGAGCATCAAGATGGGTTGGGTTACAGTACAAATAAGTGAAACCAGAGATCTTGGACTGGTACATAGGAAGCTACTTATACCAAACTAAGTCAGACCATCTAGCTCAATATTGTCAACACTGACAGGCAGCAGCTCCCCAGTGTTTCAGTCAAGGAACATTCCCAACCCTACCTGGGCACACCAGCAATTGACCCCTGGAACCTCTACGCACAAAACACTGGGCTCTACCACTGAGCTACAGCTCTTCCCCAAAGCATCTTGAACCTCTTCTGCCCTTGAAGAGGAGTCAAGACATCAGTCTGGATTGCTCGTCTTGAGGCAGAGAAATATCTGGGAAAATCTGGACGTATGGCAACCCATGTCGGAAGTGTAGATTTTGGCAAATTCCATTTAAAATAGCTCAACAAAAATAATTGCTCAAAGTAGCACTCCAAGTAAATTCAATGCTCTACCAGCAGAGGTCTTGCCAAGCCATGGTAATTTGGACAGTACTATGCCACATTAATGGGATGCGGGTGGCGCTGTGGTCTAAACCACAGAGCCTAGGGCTTGCCGATCAGAAGGTCGGCGGTTCGAATCCCTGCGATGGGGTGACTTCTATTTCAGTGTATCTGAAGAAGTGTGCATGCACACAAAAGCTCATACCAAGAACAAACTTAGTTGGTCTCTCAGGTGCTACTGGAAGGAATTTTTTATTTTGTTTTGACTATGGCAGACCAACATGGCTACCTACCTGTAACTCACCTTTCTACAGTTACAGTAGAATACCACACATTTTTATAGTACGGTACTTTAAAGCGATAAAAGTACTTCTTATACCTTCTCAATAATATTCACAGCAACCCTGTTGAGTAGGTCACTACAATCATCCCCCTACTGCAGAAAAGGTAGCAGGCCAAGGCGGACGGTGGCTTGTTTAATGTCATCTACTGAGTTCATGGTGAGATTTGAATCTGATATTTCCTGGTTCACCGCTCAATCTCTTAGCCACTGCAGTAGCTCTGTGGAACCAATCTCTGAACCTTTTAACTCCTTGAGATAGATGTCTTTCCCTCTGGGTTACTGAAAAAAGCTCTCCTCCCCAAACAGCACAAACACTGCCACCATCTCACCATTTTGATTGCCATGGGAGCCTAGGAACCCCACACACTAACCAGTAGCCACTAGCATTCTGTCTACTGCTCAAGAGGAGTGTCTGATTCTTGCAAGCTTTGACAGGTTGCAGCATTCTTCTTAATGCCCCAGAGGTTGCTGGCTTATTTATTTTAGTTACATTCAAAAGAGAAAAGGGGGGAAAGGAAGGCTATGTTTCAGGAAATCATGGCAGAAGAGAAAAGGTTGCAGAGACTGGTCAGGCTAAATCCTAAATCTGGCAAGTCAATAAAGCCCTACTGGTTAATCAAATACTGGATTATACTAAAACCATTTCTGCAAGCATGAAGGGAAAGAGGAGCAGTGGGAATTATATAGGATTTCAGCTACTGAGAGCACATTATTTATGAGAAGGCATAGCTGTGCTTAGTGCTACCTTTCAGTCATTTGTCCTAGAAAAAAGCCAAACCGCCTTAGACCAAAAGCGTGTGGGAAGGATCTTCTCTGCCACTTAGAAAAGCCTCCACTACAAACGTCCAGCTGAACATTTTGGAACCCGTACAATAAAGAGAAGCAAAATTTACAGAAGAGGGCCTGTGTTCATAGCATACTTTCACTTAGCCAGCACTTTAGAATGAAATAAAAAAAACCCAGTGTTTAATGAAGAGCCTCACTATTTTACATTCGAGTACACAGGTGGCTTCTAAGGCCTAGAAAGCAGCTGTTTGACCTTCTTGAGATCAACAGGAAGCAAACTCCTGCTCATTTCTGGGCTGCGCGGGAAGGGGGGACGAGGACAACACACCACTTAATCTTTAACAGCAAACACACCACACTGGCATCATTTCCTGGGCCACGTGTCCCCCTAGGACTGCCCAGAGCCTTCTCTCCTTAAGCCTATAACTCAAGAAGAAGCACCAAGCTAGCACAGTCGCCAAAGAAACTAACTCTGCAGCTAAACCACCCTAGGCCCCATTCATCTCTGAGGCCACAGCATAAGCAGATGCCTGCCAAGCTGGATCCTCCTCCTCTCTCCTCCCTGCCCCCAAGTGCTGACTTTAAAAGCTGTTCATAAATACATGTTTTTAATCCAGACAGAGCTACAGATAGGCTTGTCATTCAGAGCATTCTTTCCCCACTCACAATGCCCACAGCAGGCTAAGCAGCACTGAAATTACTCAACAGACAGTGTCCAGACCAGCTCTTCTCATAGGCTGCTGAACCCTCAACGGCGTTCTCCCTTGCACGGTTTTTGGAAAGGACATTTCAAGGTTTTTCCTCCTTCCTACTTCTGTTTGTTTCCACTATGCAGAGAATTGCTATCGCCTTCAAATTATTAAAAAAAAAGGCTAGCAACATCCAAACACATCTTTCCACTAAGCAAAAACCAAACGTTCTGCAACGATGAGGACTAGAAGCGTTCCTTGAAAGAGACCCAAATCAAGATTGTTTTGTTTGGCAGCATCACCTTCACAACCCCCAAAATCTGATCTACACATTACAAAGAATGAAGTGACAGACTGGGGCAGAATTATAGACTGTACCATCTTAGATTGTAAACTAAGGGGGATGGCAAAAAAGGGAGAATTTTAGTACTCTGCACAGTAAAACAACAACAGCAACGCTGCACGTAGAACTCTAACGTATCAGAGAGATATGCTCGGGATAGTCTTCTTGACAGGCAAGTCGTGGCGAAAACTTGATGGAAGGGGAAGCACTCAAAAATATTCTCCCTACACCACACAATGGTACAGTCCAGAATATTGCAAAAAAAAAAGTGGCTCCGAATCTTGATGCTTTCCTGCATGGATGAAGTATGCTACAAACAGAGAATACATTGGGACACTGCAAATTAAAGAGAGACGATCAGCAAGTGAGTGACAAGTCAGTTCACAAGGGAAAACCCCTTGCTTCCCACCCACCCCCACCCCCCATAACATATGGGTCAACTGCCTACTTATACCAGACATCAAGCTATCAGGACACACAAGATGGGGGCAGGGGAGGATGAAAGAGCCAGGAGCAGCGAAGCTCTAGGGAAGCAACCACCTTTTCTTCTTGCTCACAGCCAATCACAACTGTGTTTGCTATCAGGCAGCCCCTCAACTCCCTCTATCTCGTTTCAATGCATGAAAAAGCAGTGTGCTGGTCTTTGCGAGGTTCAGATCAAGAGCAATTGCAGTGAAGGGGGAAAGCGCAGAAACACAAGCGGAGAGAAATCAGGAAAAATCATTTTTCCACATGGGGACTGTACACGAAAGCACAATTCGCAAGACGAGAGAAGGAATAAACAAGAATGAGCCTTCCAAACAATGCAGCCTATACTAAAAAGTGCGTCTTCTGTCCATTTAATTAGTGGGAGGTCAGCGAGAATGTCAAGCTTTGCCATCGAGTTCCTCTGTTCAGGAGCAGGAAATTAGACTTTTAAATTAAGGTGCTTTTGGCCTTTTCAATAGGATTCATACAGGGGAAAGAATGGTTCGCCATGCCTTTGCTCATCCAACGGTTGCACTAAATGGTACAGATCAACCCAGGGTCAAACCGACACAGCACCAAAATTTATCACTGCCAAAGGTATTTTCTATAGGCTTCCAGAGCTGTGCACAGATCTGTAGGTCTAGACAGCAAAAGGGAGCCAGTGTTATTCCAGGGGGAAGGCCAAATTGTCACCTTGTCAAATAGTGCCTAGCATATCTTTGAGCACTACGCAAATGTTAAGTGATGGCAGTGGACGACCACTCTCTGCTTTGCACTCCATTCAAGCATGGCTTGATGAGAATGGGCACACAAAGTGAAAGCCACAAGCTACTATCCCCATCCTCCCCATCTACCCACAAGGTCACTTGAGGGTGCTCACTTTTACTCCCATATGCTCTCCCTCTCCCACAGATGGTATAATGATGAAGGGATAAGTTTAAAAAAAAGAGTGCAGATAGATAGATAGATAGATAGATAGATAGATAGATAGACAGACAGACAGATAATAGATATGGACACACACACACCTCATAGGCCTAACTTACATGGATAAACAATCATCTATATTGCATAGCACTGCCAAATTCAGAAGCTGCCAACTCCTTGCAAACACCCTTCACCTGTGCACGCATCTTATTTGTTTCATGAAACTCCCTACATTTGATTCCATCCATAGTTACAAACCTTCCCTTCCTAGCATGCACTGAAGCCTGGCTATTTTGCTTAGTGACTCAATACAAAAAAACCGTGTGAGGGTGGGGTAAGCGAAGGCTAGTTATCTAAAATGAAACCATACAAAAAGGCCATGACAACTAAAAAGGCGAGAAGAAACAGTGCAACCCCGGGGAAATGCAAAATCTATTTTTAGCCGAGGTCAGAATTCCCAGGGCACTTACATCCTTATAGCATACTAAGACCCTGGTTGCAATGTCATCAGTATCTGCAATAGTTAAAAAGAGACCATAATCTCTCGGATTCCTATGAAGCAGTCCTTCCTGCTATCTCATAAATTTAATTTCCTGCCTCCCTAAATTTCCATGAAAACAAAAACCCAGCTTAAAGAATTTAGAAGCTGTCCAGACCAATCAGTCAGGGAGGGAGGGGGTGGAGAAGAGAGGAGGGTGGAGGAGGAGAGGGGCTTGGTGGTTGATGGCAGATTTGCAGAGATCACCCAAGGCCTAATAAGTCATTGCAATTTTTTTTAAGCATTTGGTCAGCATTCCCAGTAGAGAGAAATCTCAGAGTACAACAGCACTCCTTTGGCAAAGCAAGCAGGGAAACATCAAGGGTGCTGCAGGCCAAGGGACGTGAGAGCAGCAGCAGCAGGGCTGGGCCTCTCTCAGGGAGGGAGAGGCAGGACTGGAATAGCTTCTGCTGCTGCGTTGGGGAAGAGGGAAGAGAAAGCCTGCAGCTTAACATTTAAAGTGACAGGCATAGCAGCAAAGGGAGCTGGGAAAGCAGATGGCAGCACGTTTACAGGCCAGCCGGAGGAAACTTATGCTCCTACCGCCCATGCAAGATTATAATCATAAGTGCAAGTATGTTAACTCACAAAAAAAAGAAAAAGGAAAGAAAAAGACAGGGAAGGCTGGGGAAGAGGAAGATCACCCTGTTAGGATTATGCCTATGCAGAGAACATGACACCGCCATCTATGCTTTAAGGGGATTTTAAGTACCACCCTTCAAGTACAGTGGCTGGGCTTCAGGAGCCCCTTAGAGACAGTCTCTTGTTAAAGGACTCTGTTTTCTCTCTCGCTGCTTGGCTGCCCTATAGTTTGGGTGGAGCTGGACTAACTCTGCATTTTTAAAACACCAAAAGCGAAGAGGACTCCTTTTCAGCAAGATAATGCACTCCTGCCAGAACTCCTCAAGCACAAAAGACCACCTGAGTTATCCTGCCACCAGCAGTGGTGGCAGGGCTTGCAGTGGTCAGTTGCTCCAAGTGATATAGGCGAGAGAACAGGAAGTTTGCAGCAAATTAGCTAACTCCTGCTCTGCCCAGATAGGCAAAACTTGCTAGGCCTGCTCATGCTGAGGTTTCTGGCGGTCTCTCCCCCACCCCACCCCTTGCTACTCATTTGCAGCGCTGAAGTATTCAGTTCAAGATCTCTCCCCAAAGCTCACAAAAATGCATTTCTGTCTGGTAGACCCATTGCCCCCATCCCCATGTTAATTTCACATCCCTTTCATTCAATGTGCTTTGTCTCCTACAGAACAGATATATCAAGGTATATAGGGCATTTCAGAGTCAGAAGCGTCTTTGCTGCATGTTACCCACAGCAGGACTGATGCAGCAAGACAATTTCCCTTCTATGAGGTGAAAGCTTTCATAAAAGCTTTGGTGTACAAAATGCTTACACTGCCAGACACAAGTGATAAACCTGAGAGGGGGAGGGATTTCATGCACAGAATATTTTTTTTTCTTTTAAAAGACAACTTGCAAATATTATGGCTTTAGAGGCAGAGTAGGAAACCTTTGCCTCCCTTCCCTCCCTGGTGTTGCTGAACTTTCAACTCCCATCAGCCTCTGCAAGATTCACCAATTACCAGGGACGATGGGAGTTGTAGTTTAGCAATATCTGGGAGGGCCAAATGTTCCACATACCTGTTTTAAAGTTATGTATTTCCCTGAGACGCAGGGGTGAGGAACCATTTTCTAGCCAAAGACTGCATTCCCTTGTGGTGAAACTTTTGGGTGGGCTGCATGCAGGTGATAAGGAGAACCAGAGACAAGAGTGGGCAAAGAGCAGGGAACTCAACACACAACCCTGTGGTGAGCCGGTGTTAAGGGTAAGGGCTGTGGACATATATGACCCTCAGAGGGTTAGAGTAGGGTCATATATGTCCACAGCCCTTAGCCTTAACGCCGGCTCACCACAGGGTTGTGTGTTGAGTCCCCTGCTCTATACTCTCTATACGTATGACTGTACAGCCATCTATTCCAGCAACAAAATCATCAAGTTTGCTGATGACTCTACTGTGGTGGGGCTCATTTCAAGAGGGGATGAGTCTGCCTATCAGGACGAGGTGGAGCAGCTCTGTGTTTGGTGTGGAGAAAACAATCTGGCTCTTAATACTGCCAAGACCAAGGAACTGGTGGTGGATTACAGGGGGGGAAAGGCGGATATTCAGCCCCTGTATATCGGTGGGGAATGGGTGGAGAGGGTGGCTGTATTCAAGTTTTTGGGAGTGACTATCGATCAGGGTATGACTTGGAGCGCAAAATACTACTGCTCTGGTAAAGAAGGCCCAGCAGAGAATTTATTTCCTCAGACTTTTGAAGAACAACAATCTGAGAGAGAGACTGCTGGTGTCCTTCTACCGAGGGTCCATAGAGAGCATTCTTACATATTGTATTTGTGCTTGGTTTTCCAGCTGCACAGCCAAGGAGAGGAAGGTACTACAGAAGGTCATAACCACAGCCCGAAAGATTATTGGTCATCCTCTCCCATCTTTGGAAGAACTATACAGTTCCTATTGCCTTAAAAAAGTAAACAACATTTTACAGGATCCATTTCACCCAGGATATAGTCTTTTTGCACCACTGCTTCGGGCAAGAGATATAGAACAATCAAATCAAGAACAAATAGACTAAAAAATAGTTTCTACCCAAGAGCTATAACCATCTTAAATGCTGTAACTAGATAATATGACCTTGGAGAGTTGTGATGGGTGTGTATGTATGTACATGTGTGGCTGAAAATGTGTTTTTTTGTCTTTTATTTTTATGGGATGGCATTCAATTTCGTTGCTCTTGTACAACGTTGTACTTGTACTTGTACAATGACAATAAAGATATCTAGCTAGCTAGCTATCAAAGCAATGCGTGTGAGAGCAGACTACATTCCAGCCATGCAAAAGGCAGGAATACACATTATATATTTGTCTTCCACTATCAAAGACACATTCTGAGTAAGCATGGCAAAAGCACAGAGGGGGGCAATAAGTAGGGCTAGGAAGAGGTGTGGTCTAGAGAGTCCTTAAGGCAATATTCCGCCTCCCCTTGGGGCCTGAGGCTCCCTTCCCCTCTTTTAAAGGACCAAGTTTAAGAGGAACTACATGTGGCTAAAGAATGGCATTTTAAATGATGCCTATGCCATATCATTAAGTCTACTGCATTTGCTGTAAAAGTATAGGCACACATAAAGAGAACGGGGAATTTTTAAAGATGTGTTTATTTCATACTGTAGTCTTTCAGATCACTTTTAAAAGCATTGAGAAAGGTCTTTCTTTTTTCAAAAAAAAAACATGTCAATGGCTGCAAATTCGCAAAATGAAAACTAAACCAATTCAGTGCTGCAAATCATTGGAGGCAACTTCAAGGGTTGACTTTTAAAGAAACACATACCTTGAAGCACCTTGCTTCCGCTCCCCTAAAAAAAAGGAAGAATTCTGGAAATTGTAGTTTACCTATAACAGAGCTATGATTTTAAGCACCCTGAGCAAACTACACCTCCCATAATTCTTGGGGGCAGGGACTGTGCTTTAAATTCATGGTGTGCATGCAGCCTCGGCACAATTCTTCAGCAAGCAAATGCAGTAAAGATGTAGCTCCCCTTAACACTACGAATGCAAGGCATCAAGAAGGAAATGGCTAAAAGATGAAGAAATAAATTTTTGAAAGACAACAGAAGCCAAGCCACAAGCAAACTTGTGCAGACTTCAAAGTTGATCCTCCAAGCCAAGGCTCCTCCCACCCCTCATATGTGGGGTTTCATTACTTCCTGTTTTAACTGCAAACTGAAGCTTATTTTGTGTCCAAATTGGCAAACTATGGTTTGTGATTACAGTGGTACCTCGGGTTAAGAACTTAATTCATTCTGGAGGTCCGTTCTTAACCTGAAACTGTTCTTAACCTGAGGCACCACTTTAGCTAATGGGGCTTCCTGCTGCCGCCAAGCCACCAGAGCACGATTTCTGTTCTTATCCTGAAGCAAAGTTCCTAACCCAAGATACTATTTTTGGGTTAGCGGAGTCTGTAACCTGAGGTACCACTGCACTTCAAACCAGGAGCTTCCAAAGCAGGCAACTGCCCAAAAGCAGTCAGTATCTCTGATACAAAGGTTCCATGCTTAGCCCAAAAGGTATAAAGGACCCAGGACTAAAGGTCAGAAGCTGCTGCATTGGGCCTACAAGCTAATGGAAATGGCTGCAGACTTCCCACGTTGGCCCAATCCTACACCAGAAGTCAAGGTTGGATGTATTCCACAACCGTAAAGTTCCAGTGCTGCTGATGAAAACTTTTGATTCTGATGCCTTGGAATTTTAAATATTTTCCACAGCCCTGTTTAGGGCAGTTAGTAGCAAGAAACATTCGTTCTTAATAATTCTGACATGCTTGGGGGAGGTATTGTTCTAGCAAATTGGTTTCTTCATTAGTATCTCCTGAAGGGCCATATTCACAAATAAGATTTATTTGTTTTGCAATGAGGCAGACTACTGTACCTAGCCCTTACAAGAGTTCATCTCCTCTGCAAGTTGAGCTCTTAGTGGCAAAGAAGCTGAACTCTTGTGAGGTTTGGTTCAGCACAAAAATTATCTTAATTGTGAATCATGGCTGTTGATACACTGCTGAAGTTTTTTTTTGTTTTTGTTTTTTGTTTGCTAATGATGCACCTTAAGATGGTGCCTGCAACAAATGCAATTTAATTAACAGATTTATCCATGGTGAACTTAAAAGTCACAATAAGCAATCAGAGTCAAAAGCAACAGAAACTTGCAAAAATTTCCAGACTAACAGAAGTGTTAGTCTCCTGCAGCAAAAACAAAGACTAGCAAATGTATTATAGCATAAGCTTTCATGGACTGAAGCCCACTTCGTCAGTTGAAATCTTAGTTGGCAGGTTTATGAAGGAGAAAACTGAATGACAATGAGAAACAAAGTTATAGGCAATCTACAGTGGACGCTCAGGTTGCGAACGTGATCTGTGCGGGAGGCACGTTCGCAACCCGCAGCGCTGCGTCTGCGCATGTGCAGGTCGCAATTTGCCGCTTCTGCGCATGCGCAAAGCGCGATTTAGCACTTCTGCGCATGCGCGAGCACCGAAACCCGGAAGTAACCCGTTCCGGCACCTCTGGGTTCGGCCCGGTGCGCAACCCAAAAACGCACAACCCGAAGCGTCTGTAACCCGAGGTGTATGCTAAATAGGCACATCTTCTACAAAAGCAGATTGGTGACATTGTTGAGATGAATGTATTAGCACCTGCAGTGGGGTAGCAAACCATTCACAAGAAACAGTCACAGATAACGTGGATATCTTAGCATTAGTAAGCGAAATAACATTTTGTAGTTTGATAAAAATCCTTTGCCTCAATTTAACCCACCAATGATGACACTGAACATTCAAATTAGCAGTGAAATGGAGATCCCCTCTGCTTGTATTTTCAGCAACAGGCCAAAATAGGTTATAGGCCTTTTCTACAAGAGTTAACTCCCAGCAACCAGAAATAGTCCAGAAGTCTGATCTTTCCAGAATGCCTAAGAACAGAACTGGGCAGCAGTTGGATTCTTTTTTAGAGTCCTGTACCTCTGCTTAGAGTATTTCTACTCTCCAGGATAAACTAGAATTGTAGAAACTGAAAAGCAAAGACAACGTCCAAATTTATCTGATCACAACCTTTTTGAGAGGGTAAAAAGGGAGAGGAAGTTGCAATCCCACTACAATATCCACATTATAAGGTAAAGGGACCCCTGACCATCGTGTCCGACTCTGGGGTTGCGGTGCTCATCTCGCTTTACTGGCCAAGGGAGCAGGCGTACAGCTTCCGGGTCATGTGGCCAGCATGACTAAGCCGCTTCTGGCGAACCAGAGCAGCGCACGGAAACACCGTTTACCTTCCCGCCGGAGCAGTACCTATTTATCTACTTGCACTTTGATGTGCCTTCTAACTGCTAGGTGGGCAGGAGCTGGGACCGAGCAACGGAAGCTCACCTTGTCGTGGGGATTCGAACCACCGACCTTCTGATCAGCAAGCCCTAGGCTCTGTGATTTAACCCACAGCGCCCCCCACATTATAGGTGCAAGCTACTCCTGTGCATCATGCTCAATGTCAACAGTATGTAAAATTATTGCACAACTTTTTTTTTTTAAGGCTTCTGCTTGTTACAAGTTTCTATTGTGTCTTTTTGGGAAAATTGCCCATACCAGTCTGTATGTAAGAGGCCTTCCCCCAGGCAAAGACAACACAGTTTCTCATAAAGGACAGGCAGGAATTTGACGTGTTGAAATTAGACCTGTTTATCAAACAAACAAAACTCAGAGTTCTGTTTACGAGCAGACAGTGTGCAAGAGGGTGCATACTTAAAATATGCATGCTTGTTTTTCACCTTGTTTAGGGTTGACACAAGTACCACCTCCTGGCATTTCACTATCAGCTCGGCTACTTCCTAAGAGGACAACCCACTGCAGTTTTATCATGATTCTGGTGCTAAATAACTTTATAAAAAAATTATTCTGGTTGTCACCATTTCTCTTGATGCCCAGAAGCCACCAACAAAAAGGAAAATAACTGCAGGGAATTAGAAAAAAAACTGTTTCACATTGGGGATAGCTCCGTTGGCAGGGCATGAGACACTCAATCTCAGGAACGTGGGTTTGAGCCCCACATTGGGTAAAAGGATTCCTGCATTGCAGGGGGTTGGACAAGATGACCCTCGTGGTCCCTTCCAACTCTACAATTCTATGACAATCTTGTTTGTACCATCTACACACCACCGCTTGCTGTGGTAAAGTGTGAAAGGAAGGTGAAGGTTTCCAGACACATACGGACAGACACAGGAAATACCATATCCCAGTGTGCTTGGAGAACACATCTGCCCTGAGCACACCCAGGCCAAGCAACCTGTGACTTCTCCTGCAAGGATGTTGCCACTGTGGCAGCCTCTTCAAGCCCATCCTGCTCCTTGGATACAGCAAGGAAGGGGGTGTGGGGGCTATCCCTCTCAGGAACAGTCTCTTCCTATGCTTCTGATGTTCCCTGCACCTCTTCCCCCTGCTCGGACTCTTCCCCTTGCTCTAGCCCTGGCTCCTGCTTCACGGGGGGGGGGGGGCCACAAAACCCCATAAATCGCTGGCCCCTTCCCCTGGATGAGCCTCAGGAGGGAGCATCCCTATGTCTGAGACACAGCTTTGCCATTCCCTGACAGCATCTCACTGCAGCACTCACAAATGCTACACGAAGCAGCCCCTAATTGAAACACAATAAACATCCCTCGATTTTCTAGGAGCATTGGAAGCTGCATAATACACAGGCCTGCCTGGCTCAGCATCTTCTGCACCAGGGGGCAGGGCCAGAAGCCAAATGGGTGGAGCAACAGAGGCAGCTCATCTCTACAATACACAACATTCCAGGCGCACAAAAGTCAAAAAAGTTTCTATGTGCCCCTCTCTCCATCCAAGTAAGGCACATCACAAGAGTTCTAGGACACATTCCAGCAAGTACTTGAAGGGGGCACGGAGCAGGGCTGGTCAGGTGTAAAGCAACTAGAGAGGCGTGTGGAGGGTCACTTTCGATCCCTGGGGCTAAAGTTGCCACCCTGGTGTACCCTGACTGACTGGGAGCAGCTCTTCCAAGATTTCAAACAGGGGACATTCTCAACACTCCCCAGAGAGGTCAAGGATTGAAACTGGGACCATCTGCATGTCTGGTGGATGCTATGGCTCTTCCTAAATGTTTGGAACAGGGCAGTCCATATTTATTTTTTGCAGAACTGTAAAGTACTGCAAGCATCTTGACACAGCAACCCCCCCCCCCAATCTGGTTGGTCCCCATGAATACACACTGCTGGGCTAGCTTGCACCTCTGACCTGTTCCAGCAGGCTCTCCTTAGGCTCTCATTCATTTAAAAAAAGACTAACCTGCTCACAATGCTTGACCACAGGTCCCCAAACTAAGGCCCGGGGGCCGGATGCGGTCCAATCGCCTTCTCAATCCGGCCCGCGGACAATTCGGGCATCAGCGTGTTTTTACATGAGTAGAATGTGTCCTTTTATTTAAAATGCATCTCTGGGTTATTTGGGGAGCATAGGAATTCATTCATTTTTTTTTTCAAAATATAGTCCAGCCCCCCACAAGGTCTGAAGGACAGTGGACCGGCCCCCTGCTGAAAAAGTTTGCTGACCCCTGCACTTGACTAAAGGCTCAGTGGTGTATATAAGCCCTTTAACATACCTGGCAACAATCCAAGAGTTTGCATTTGATTTCTCCTCCCACCACCAGCTAAGTGTCTCCCATCTGCTGTTGTACCTGCCACTTCTTTACCCAAAATTAAGCCATTAAAATAGTCCTCCAGTATTGGAAGAAACACTCCAAGAAGATGCACCCTAAACTTTCACTTTTGAACGTTAGGTCCATGTGGGGAGCCCCTGAAGTGGAAAATGGCCTGGAAGGGAAAGCGGAAGGGGCAGAATAAAGTTTATACTAAAACTGGGTTATAATATAAATAAATAATATAATATTAATATAATATAATAATGCCTCCTTCTCATAGGACAGGATGCTTTTTTCTTTTTTTAAAAGCATGATAGAGATTGCTTAATATGCACAATGAAATCTGTGCAGCCTAAAATCACACGGATGTCCAAAAAGATAAAAGAGGTTTCCAGGGAAATTGCCACATAGGAGCATATGGGAACGGGATTTTTATTTTTCAAAAAGGAGGGCTGTGTGTGTTTGAGTGACACATACACACAGGGGGGGGAGAGGGAGGGAGAGAGCGAGCTTTTATGCAGAGCAGTAGAACAACAGTCAGGAGAAGGAACATCTCGGCATGCTAGTCAAAGGTGGCCATGAGAGACACAGTGGCAAGGCTGATGCTTCTTTAATGAAGTACTAACCTTCAAGCAAGGAAACTGGGAATGTAGCAGCACTCAAGACAGGAAGAGGCGCAGACTGCATCAGATACTGGCAGCCTAAGCAAGAGAGGCCAGTCCCTGCCCCCACTTCATTTACAGCTGAAATTTCAACAGTGGAGGAAAACAAAGGAAGGGCAGGGGGAAAGGGACACTCTTGAAAAGGAATGTGCAAGAGCAAGAGAGGCTACATATCCTTTGGCTCCATTCAGACGCATATTATGTGAAAAGACAACTGGGATGGGCATACCTCTAAGCTAGCAGTGCTCTTTCAGGGAGCAGCAGAGTGATGTAGCAGCTCAGCTCATTCAGAGCTTAAGCAAATATTCTATTCAGATATTATTGCATGGGAAGCCTCAACTTTAAAAACCTCATTACTTTCAGTGAGAAGTGGCAAACACAAGCTCAGGGGCGATTAAAAAGAGCTATAAGGAGACAAGTGAGCCTTCGTGCATTAAGTAGCTTACCACCCAAAAGGTGGTAGGTTTGGCAGAGCCAAGAGAAGCACACAAGCTACACTGTACCATAACTGTCAACTTTTCCCTTTTCTTGCGAGGAATCCCATTTGGAATAAGGGAATTTTCCTTTAAAAAGGGGGGGGGGAAAGTTGACAGCTATGCACTGTACAATGGGCAAGTTCTTTGCCAGCAGAAGAGAGAACAGAACCCAGATCTGCCCATCCCAGCAAAACAAGGACACAGAGTTCAGCCGCTGTAGCTGGTCCAGGCCGTCTCTGCTTATTCAGGCAAATCCCCAGTGGAGATTCTGGAAGGACTTTTGCGCAACCCGAGCAGAATGCAGCCCAACTACTAAAAACAGGGAGAGAATAAAAGGAGACTGGCCGTAGCTTCCACATTAAAAAGCCTGCAGCAAAAGAAAGAAACCCCAAACAGAAACTTCTAGCAGAAAGATGGGTGTGGACCCAGCTAAAAAATTCCTTAAAATTGACTCATTAAGAACAAGCTCTCTCTAAACTGAATTGCCACTGGGATTTGCCAGTCTCAATTCACCAGTCACGTCATCACCAGGCCTCTCCCAGATCTGGGGGGGAAAGGCATCTTTTCTGCTTAACCCAGCATTCCTCCCTCTTCTCCCTCATGGGTGCCTATTAATAGAAAGAAAGGAGGGGGAAGGGAGAAAACAACCCTTTGAGCTTCCTAGCAGCCTAGCTAGATCTTCCTTCTTCCTGTGTGGGCGTGGTGGAGCCGCTGGCACCTCCAAGGAGATCTTTTGGCTTCCCCCCCCCCAAAAAAGGGGGGAGAGAAAACAGCCTTCCTGTTCAAGCTCACAGGCTCCTCTTTCTGCCCCGAAAATCCCCACAAGGACCTGGCTGTCCAATTGGAAAATAATGAGATAGCAAATTTTATTTACAACTCCTCTCTCTCTTTCTTTCTTTCTTTCTCTCCCTCCCCTCCCCTCCGCTTTTTAATGGCTTAAATCGTGAGTCATTTTGGCACTGTTAGAATACACAGGAAGTTGTCCCTGTTTTACAGGCACCAATGTTCATTTGTTGTTAAATATTTATCCTACACAACCATGCCTGAAGAGAAGCTTAGAGCCTGTTTGCACCGCTTTGAGGTTTCAAGGCAACAGGAATCGGGTCAGAAAGAAGAGGCAGGGGCCTAAGCGGAGAGGAGCAAAGGGGGGGGGAGGCCTAGGCAGCCAAGCTTGGGAAAGAAGTTGCCTCACGGCACCTGCCTGCCTGTTTGACTTATGCCACATAGTCAGGCTCACATCCTTGAAGTAAATCAGAAGTAATCTGCCATAAAATCTCCCTCCCTACTTCCAAGGTCTCCTTCACCAATGCAGATTAGAACCATAAGCATGTGTAAATGGAAGTGGGGTCTGTGTGTGTGTGTTATGGTTGAAAATAATCTTTTAACAGTCTTCAGTCACCTTTTTCCACTATTGGCCAGGCCATGTTGCTGCAACTACATTAAATGACCCTGAGGATGCATCCCTCAGTCAACCTTCATGGATCCTTATGGAGGTATTCTGTCACAATCCCCCAATTTCTGCATGTGCAACACCAACCAATAATGCCATTATCTCAGGTTTCGACTTAATATCCAAAAGCCAGAGATATTTGAATTACAAATATCTCCTTTTCCATTCCTCACACACACACCCCACCCTGTTCCACTGATGGGACATAATGCTACCCTGAACCTGCTGGGCATTTAGGCAGTCATGCCAATGAAACTCCCTTTCTCCCGACCCTAAAGAATGGCTTGTCACTGGGATAAGCCTTCCCATCTGGATGGTTCAGAAAGGAGAAATGGCCTCCCACCTCTCCCCTCCAGAGCATGAAGCCAAGGCAATGATGAGAGAGGGACGGAGGTCATATGGAATTCCCCCCCCCCCCTTCTCAGCAGCTTGGCCCAGAAAGGACAGGGAAGGGAGGGAGGAAGATGGAGAGTTGACATTGACAAGCCTTACAATAGGAGAGCTGCATTGTAATCAAGGCCTGGCTCCCAACCCCTGGGAGAAAAAGCTGCCCGAAACCAGATTTCAGAGCACTCAGCCGCCCAGTCCATTGGATTTCCCCTCTGCTCCATTCTTGTGGGAGAGAAGCAGAGGGGTTGGGCCTGTCAAAAAGCTTCCCAAGGCAAGCCAGAGAGCAAAGGGAGGCTTATTTAATTAAAAACAAAACAAAACAAAACAACAATGTGGGGGCAGGAGTTGCCAAGCATCATTTGCAGCACTTGCTGACCACTGAGAAGAATTATCTACAGGGAGAACCCTTTTATACCTGCTAATAGGCCTGTGCTTATCTCTTAACTATATACAAATGACCTGCAGCTTTAGCAGATTTCCTCCTATTCTCCCAATTGTTTGCGGAGCAGTTAGAAGATTTGAAGGTCCTATTGTTTTCACAGGGTGACAAACAACCTCAGAGACCACCACCACACAACCCATCCCCCCACTATTGTTTGAATGGCCACATTCAAATTGAAAGCACTACACACACACACAGAGAGAGAGAGAGAGAGAGAGCTTTACCCGCTTCCCTTCCCCCATCACATCCTGTTCAGTGAGGGTCTATTTCCCTTGATGCATTTCTAATGAGGCCTGAAAAGATCATGTCAGCTTTTGTTTACTTCCTCGTTTTCAGCACATCTAAGATGTCAGCACAAGCACTGGTAAAGGTGGAGCAAGACTGCGCACAGCAACCCACAGAAAACCCTTATTGGCACTGATGGGAAAATATTTTCTCTAGGCCTTGCAAAAATAAATAAAAAATAAACAGAAATAGAAAGGTCACCTTTAGACAGAATGGCTCCTTATTGTAAAAGGCAACATTTGAGCAGAAGGGGCAGCCTTTCTCATTAAGGATAAAACCGTTCCTGGCAGAACTAGAGGTTAAAAAGAGCTGCTGGGCCAATATTGATCCAGTTGATGTGCAATCGAGAAAACTGGAGGGGAGGGGGATACACGGTTTCATTGCACCACCAGTTATTATTTACCTTGTCTCAGCAGTGCCTTCTTGGGCCTCTAATCAGGCCTGGCAGATCTAATGGGTTTGGGTCGGGGGGGGGGTGGACTTTTATAAACTGGATACCCTCTGGGGCAGAGAATTTACTTTTTGAGCTTCTCTTGCATGGCACCACACACTCTGCTAGTACCTTCCAGACCAAAACCAGCAACAACATTGAGGCAATTTTCCACACTTACCCTGATCTCATTGCGCCGGATCTCCACGTCACACACCGAATGCCCTTGGTGTGCCCCACTGTAGTAGCAACAAAACTGGCAGACCGCAACCTGCTCAGCCTCGCAGTGGTACAACCGGTAGGCATTGTGCTGGGGGCAACTCCAGGCCCTGACATCATCCGCCTCCACCAGGAGGTGCCCACGTGCTGTGGAGGGCTGCTGCAGGTGTGTCTGAACATGAGACTGGCAGCAGGGAGCTTCGCACCTCAGGCAGATCTTCTGGGCAGGCAAAGGTGGCCCACGACGGCAGAAGACACAGTGTAAGACGGAGGGAGTCTTTTCCAGGTTGAGAGAGTTGAACTTCTCCACAATGTTGGTCAGCTTTAAGTTCTTCTCGAGGTTGGGCTTCTGGTTGTAGGCCTGATTACATTCAGGACAACGCACAAGCCCTGTCTCTTTGGCCCATGCCTCTCCTATGCATCCTCTACAGAAGTTGTGCTTACAAGGAAGCTGGACAGGTTCCACAAAGACATGCAGGCAAATGGGGCATATAAGTTCTTCTTCAAAACAGTTCTTCCAGTTTTCAGCCATGTCTCACACCAACAGATTTTTATTTTCAGCAATCTCTCTTTAAAAAGTCAGTTTTTGGTCTACTAACGCAGATGGTGATGAGTTTCCACTTTTGCAACAGAAAGGCCACTAAGTTGCTAATGAACAAAAAAAAAATTAAAATTGAGAATTATCTCCTAAGATTCCAGGTAAAACAACACACACAGACACACCAGAAAACCCAGCAGCACAATCCAATAGGAACAATTAAGTTAACAATAAAAGCTTGCAATGTTTAAAATCAAACAATCTTTAACTCAAAGTTTCAACTTTTGATTCTAAAAAGCAAAAGCAAAAAACTTACCGAGAACTGAAAAAATTCCATACAAAATCCAGAATGGAGTCCAAATGCCATATAAACCTTCTAAGTTAAACACTGCCAAATTATTGTGACTTTCTGCCCAAGATTTGATATTTTAAAAGAACTTGTCTCTCTCCTGACTAAACTCAAAATAATTGCTTTTCAAATTATTTGTCCTCCCATCAAAGAGTCAAAATGCAAGTCTTTAATTAAACCACAAAAAAGTTGGGAGATACAATCCAAACGCAAGACGAGCTAACTTCTAATGCAGCTGAATGGTGCAATATATATATATATATTCTTCATTGGCTTTGGAACAGTGCAATCTCAGTAGGAAGACGGGTCAATCATTCGGATGAAATTCCAGCCCAGAGCCAAAGGGACCCTCCCATCCTTTGCTCCTTTCACAAATAGGAATGAAGAGAAGAGGGGGAGGACAACCCAGGAGGGTGGAAACCACTGAAGACAAATTCAACCCAGAGAATCAACCTGCTCACAATACCTCGTGGGATTTCTGCCTTCTTAAAATCTGCCTCGATTTTTATTTTAGCAAGACTGAAATGGAAACAATCCTCCCCCAATCCAAAAACCCTTGGTCTTTTGGAAAGTGATGGGTTGCTCTTGCTGGAAGGAAAACAAGTATGCCTTGATCAAACTGAATAGGAATTTCTCAACTGCTAATGAAGAGCCCAGCCCCCGCCTCTTCCCCTTTGCTTCTCTGTTTTCCTTCTGACATGAAAGCTATTTCTCCTTTTGGAACCAGCCTGCAAAAAAAAAAAAAAAAACCGGAGGGGGGAGGAGAGAGAGGAGAGGAGAGACAGCACCAGCTTAAAGGGAACTGCTGAAATGTACAATTCCAAGAGGACACAGTCAGTCCTCAGCCATTTTGAGCTGATTTTTTTTAATTGGTAGATTTTTAAAATTTATTTTAGAAAGTACAGTAGAAACAAATCTATTTTTTTTTTAAAAAAAACAAAACAGGAGGGGTAGAAGGGATCGATGGCACCACCCTGCAAAGTGTGCGCCTGGTGGGGGGGGGGGAGAAGCAGGGAAAGGGAGGGTTTTAAATTGAGTTTATACAGCCGCAGCTGCTGTTCCTTTTAGCTTTTATCATCAGATCAAAAAAAACCCCTACATACTC
Organism: Lacerta agilis; assembly: GCF_009819535.1. NCBI lineage: Eukaryota > Metazoa > Chordata > Lepidosauria > Squamata > Lacertidae > Lacerta > Lacerta agilis. The sequence continues at coordinate 53,017,019 of NC_046316.1, forward strand.
CTCACAACCACCTCCAGCCATCTTGGGTCTCCCCCCATCTTTTAAATAAAATTCTATTTTTAAAAAAACTGTGTGTGTGTGTGTGTGTGTGTTTTATAAATATATATATACTGTATATATCTATATATACGCACAAACACATACACACAGGCACGCACCTCTATCTTCCGCACCTCTTTCTAATGCTCCCTCAGTCACAAACAACAAGAATTAACTAATAGACCAATGGATCAGACGATCTTTCACCTTTGCCACATGCAAGAGAAACAAACAACATAGAATAGACCCACGATTTCAACCCGAGAGAAAAAGACACCACGAAAATTAAAGGGGGGGGGGTCGGATGCAGAGGAGAGGTATCTTATTGCCACGCTATCACGCAGAACGAAAGCAGGGAATAATATAGACGTTCCGGATCACGTAAACTGGGCGATAGGGGTGGAAAATAGGTTTATATGTCTGATTATTCAGATTCAATACATCCCCACCCGGGGGGAAAACAAAACCCTATATATAGATTTTATTTTTTAAAAAAACCTTTTCCTGATGCAAGGCGCAGGATGGAGGAGCTAAGCGAAGAGCTCTCTTTCCCCAGCATACATACAGCCTATTTTTAAAAAAACCTATTAGCCCCCCTCCCCTCAAGGTTTGCAAAATAATGCGAGAACGAGCCGGGGTGAGAGAGAGAGAGAGAGAGAGAGAAAGAGAGAGAGCGGATGGCACAATAAAAATTAATCGAGGTCTTTTGCGTAGATCGTCGGGGTGGCAATCAAGGTGAAGGGGGGTTGCCTATAGGAATAGGTAGCGATTCCGCCGCCGCCTCTTCCTCTCCTCTTCTTCTCCCAGGGGCGGTGAAAGCGCATTAGGGTCGGTGTGAAAGGGGGGAGAGGGTGGGGTGGGGGTGGGGGGTATGAAGGAACTCAAGGGCGGAAGGATGACTAAAGATCAAGGGCGCATCGCAGGATTTCCCCTTCTCCTTCTCCTCTCCCCCCGCCCTCCCCGGCTCGGCTTTAAAGGAACAGCGGCTCAACCCGATCCCGGCTTCGCGTCGCCCGAGCAGCAGGGCCCCTTTAACCGATCAATAAGCCAACCGATCGATCGATCAATCAATCAATCAATCGGCTCCGATAAATCACGAAACGTGAAGTCCTCCAGAGGAGCAAGGACAAAAAGGGGGGAGGGAGGAAAAAGAAGGAAGGAGGGAGAGAATCGGGAGTCCAATCCGGAGGGAGCCGCTGTCTCAGTCCCGGGCCTCGCCTCGCCTCGCCTCGCTCCCCTCCGCCGGGTCTGCGCCCAGCCCAGCCCTGCCTAGCCCCAGCCGCCGCAGCCACAGCCAGCCCCCTCGCTGCCCGGCTCACTCGACTCTCAGCGGCTACCGCCGCGGCGCTGCTCAACCCCTTCTCCGAGGCCTCACGTGACCCGCCACAATTTGATACATTAAACACAGCGCGTCCGGCCTCCCTTAAAGGGGCGACGGCGACGGAGGGGCCCCGAAGCAGGCCGCTCGCTCGGGGCCCGCGGTCGTACTTACTCGGGAGCCGGGAGCCACTAGGAGCGCCTCCGCCCTGCCGGAGGGGAGCCAGCCATTGCTGAGCTTCCCCGGCTCTGCTTGCCAGATGTCGGGGGTGTGAGTCACAGTGGGTCACACTACACACACGCCAGGAAGGGGGGGGGTAAGAAACGTGCCCAGGTGTACCTATCTAATAAGCACAAGACCTGCTTTCTCACAATGCGTACTGCATGCATATGTATACAACATATTACCGGCGGCATACCGCACTGGGTACACCTACCAGCTGCCTTGCCGAGGGCGACCGGGGCTCGGTAAAGTGAAGCGACAGACGTGAAAGATAAGAAGACCTTGTGCACCACGAGGGGAAGGGGAAGCTGGCTGCTGCCGAATCAGGTCCTTGGTCCATCCATTCCAGCATTTGCTCTGAGGAGGAGCACCTCCTCCAAGGTTTCAGGCAGCAGGGCCTTTCCTTGGCTTAGAGGGAGATGGCAGGGATCAAAGCAGGGGTTTCTGCGCGCAGAGCACGTGCGCTACCACTGAACTGCAACCCTTTCCCAATATCCCAAACGGGACTGCTGACAGGTGCAGCAAGATGGGAGCAGGATGTATCTAAGCATATTCATATTATTATTATTATTATTATTATTATTATTATTATTACTACTACTACTACTACTGTATGTCTATGCAAGAAAATCATCCTCTGCACGTAGCAATGAAAGTTGGAGGTCCCCTAAGTGCATCCATTGTTTATTAAATTCCGCAGACCTATCCTATCCCCTGCTTAATTTGGCCTGTAGAATATATCATCTTTTATGAGAGGCTCCTATTATTTAGTGTCAGCCTAGTGCCAGGTGCTGTACAGGTCTTAATTATGTGATCTCAGTGCCCAGATGATTTAAGCTGTCTGAGCTAAAGAATGCCTGACAGGAGCTGCAAAGAAGCTGGAGTAGCATGTAGTGCCAAGAGATTAATATATACAGATTTGGCGTAGATGGAGAATAGACTGTGGGTGTTTTCCAGGTGGGTAGGAAAGTAACATTTTGAAAAGAAACCTTCCCCAAAAAAATTCAATTAAGTATGCCAGTCCTCTTTGAAGCATGTTGTTTCTAGCCTGCTTCAGACTGGGAGCACTATTTAGAGAAGTTAAGTTGGGATGATGGTCACCCATACTGCGCACGCACACATCCCACTGTACTAAAGTCTCTAGTTAGAGGTTTTGTAGATATTTGTAAGTCTTCCAAAGCCTTTCTGAACAGATGTCACAATGCGGTACCAAAAAAAAATAGTATGTGCATCCTGGGAAACAATGTTTCTCACACCACTTTAAACTGCCTTCTCGACTTCAGTAAGAAATTACTTTATCATATAAGAGGGAACATATAGGACATATTTTATATCAGAAGGCATTCCTCCCCCCATATATTAATACATATATATTAATATACATTTAGAATTGTTAACTGCATAGTGTCAAGGGCAATATGAAACTAAACCAAGGAAGCAGTGGAGACAACAGAATAAATCTAATTGGGTCCGTTTAGACCAGACCTAATAATCCCTTGCTGCTCCTTCACTAACTAGTTAACTTCCATGCAGGTTGCATGCTGTGAGGTTCCCTGCTGGAGACTCCAGCTCTAGTTTGCAATGCTTTCAGCAGGTATTTAGAATGAGTTGGATAGGAACACTCTAGGATTAGGAGGAGCATTTACCCTTCTAGTTAAAGGACTGAAGCTCTGTAAGGATCACTTTGTCTATTACCCAGCAGTGGCAAACAACTAACACTCTCTCTCCACATTTCCAGTTCTCATGAGAAAAGGGAAGCATGCGTTTTCCTCTCAGCCAAATTCATGCACTCCCAGTGTGGACACAGCACATGCATTTGGCATGGAGATGCTCACACAAGTTTATTTGTGTGAGAGACTCGCAGTTCTGTCATCACTTCTAGGTAATATGCAAAAAGATCCTGATAATTTAATGCATTGGTAGCAGCTGCAGTCACATTAATTGCTGTTAATTAAGTACTCCAGTTTTCCATCAGTATCTATGTAAAGAAAATCTCATAGGTGTCCCCTACTCTTTTAATAAAGGGAGGATATGTTTTGTTTTGTTTTGTTTTGTTTTGTTTTTTAAGTAGCCTTTCCATTTACTTCTGCTTGGGAGAATAGTATTATAAATATCAAAACAGCCTGCACTGTCCTTTTAAGACATATTTTCCTGGAATACTTGGCACTGCTGCTAGATTGTCCAGATTTGAGGTAGATTCCAGTAACTTTCCTCCACTGCGTCCTGATTTTTGCAGTCATGATGCAATGGCTTCCTTGTGGGAAGGTAATACCTAGTAGATTCCAGTGCCACCATGGTTTTGACAAGCTTCAAATAACATAATAGATCATTGTTTTTAAGTCATACTCAAATGGACACTGTGAACCCTACCCTTACCATATATATATACACAACCCGCATTGATCCTGCAATCAGTTTATCTGAAATGTGGATGGATGGGGGCCCAAAACACGTCAAAATGGGATCTATGTGGGTATGACAACTAGACAACTTGATTATCTTAGCAGATTAAGAGCACTAAAAACAAACTCATAACCCACTTCCTTTAGGATTTGCAATTCCTATAAGGTCATTATAGATTATTTTTTTAAAAAAGAAAAAAGTAGGCAACAGATAAGGTTTTATAACAGAGTGGGGGAAATGCAGTTCTTGATGTTGCTGAACTACAGCTTCCATCATCTCAGTCCTTTGGTCATGCCAGTTGGGGTTAACGAAAGCTGGAGTCTAACAACATCTAGAAGGCCACAGGTTACCCTCCTTTGTTTTATGCAATTCCAATGCAACCCAAGGAACTTTAAGGCAGAAGAAAATGTGTCTACCAAAAGAAGCTCAGCAGCCTTATAAAAATACAATCTTCAAGTTCTTTAGGGAAGCCATTATAGCTAAAATGGTTTAAAACAGGTCTCAAAACAATTTATAGTTATAGTGTAGGGGGCACTCATGAGAGGGCCAGTCTTTCCCACCAACCATTCTAGCTAGGAAGCAGGTTCAATCAAATGAATTTTGAAATGCTTGGCTTTTAGGTCCTAAATCCAGCCCTCTTAAAACCAAAAGCCACATTTCCAACATACTACAGGTACGTCTTAAGGCTGTTTTAACATGCTTTTTCAAAAATGATCCAAAAGGGATTTTTTCTTAAAGAAACTATAAATGCCACCTATTGTTTTCTTCTGTTTTCTGAAGATTGAGCAATCCCCCTCTCCTTTGGAAGTGAACACAGTGGTATATCTGTTATCAGAACTTTCATGCCAATCTTCTTATCAGCAGCAACTTTTCCCACGACGTGGGGGAGAGGGTTATGAGACCAAATCCTGGAAAATATGCAGGGTGTAATATACTTTTCTAATGTGTTGGCCAGAAGAAAAATGCGCAAATGAGCAAAACTGCTGATTTTAATTGAGCAGAATTAATTAATACATAGTACCTAGAAGGAACAGGATACTCCAAGGTTACTGATCCTCCTCCTACTGATTGAGTTAAGAGAAGAATAGAGATTGAATGGCAGGTTACTTCCAGAAAGTAAGGCTCATGTAGGTACAGTTTGTATATTCAGTAAGCCAAGCCTCCTTCAGGATTTAAGAAGTGTGGGGAAGCTTTAGCCTTCCAGAATTGCTGAACTACAACACTCATCATCCCTGGGCATTGGCTATGCTTGCTGAGGCAGATAGGAGTTGTAGTTTGGCAACATCTGGAGGGCCAGAGGTTCCCCACACCTGGAACAGAGGGACCCTTTGAGTTACAGGTTTTATCTAAATTCTCACTGCTAATTCTGTCTGTTATATGAAACACTGATGCAGCTATATATTATGCAGCTATATATTGACTGAATTAAAAAGGTATGCCAAATAAAACCTGTGTTACCAGCCCATGACTGCCAACAGGTCTCAGTCCAGTGCTTTCCAGTCAGTGCTAAACCAACTGCTTAATTTAGTATAATACAAATGATATTGTCTAACATTCAGACCAAAGTATAAGAAATCTAACCTGTGAAATCCAGTTCCTGGAGATCAAATGTCATGAACGTAAGCGATTCTCATAGCAGATCTTGGACCAAGAGGAGGCAGGATCGACAACTTTCCCAAATACATGCTGCGCAAGACTTTATTTGGAAGTTCAACTTAGGTCAACAGCACTTCTGGTATAAGTGTGCATTGGATTTTAACTTTGTTATTTTATTATCCTTGTTTGCAGCTAAAGTAGCATTTGGTTATGATGTACTTAATGTAACTTCCACCTCCACTGTTGTTCTTCCTCAGCTAACCAACCCACCTTAAAAAACCAAAAACAAATAAATAATCCATTCTAAAGTTGGACTGTGTGATGACAACATTAGTTTAACCAATTGCCATTCCACTTGTCTTCATTAATTTTCATGTTTGAAACACATTTAGTGGGCTCAGTGAACGAGAGAGAATTTTAATCTGATGAGAAATCTGTTGGACCTTGATTTAAATCCCTGCCTAGTAAGAAACTTACTGAGTTAGCTTAGAGCAGAAGTGGGGAAACTTTGGCCCTTCAGATGTTGCTGGACTACAACTCCCATTGACCATGCTTGCTGGGGCTGATGGGAGTTGTAGTTCAGCAACATTTAGAGGGCCAAAGGTACCCCACACCTGACTTTAGATCAGTGATGTGGAACCCTCGGCACTCCAGGTGTTATTGGACTACATTCCTGCTATGAAGCACTCCTAAATACATCCAGTGTTTGTTATGATAGCCTGCATCTCAGAAGGAAGTTCTGATTTTGGCTTGGAGAGGCCTCAAGGGAAACTCCATTGCAGAAAGCCAAACTCACATGTTCCAAAAGCAGCTGATGAATTTGTTGTCACTGTAAATCTCTGCCATCCCTCCCTTCTCATTGGTCAATTTAAAAATAAGCAAGAGAGCATTAGGCTCACTCCTTCTAGAAGTATTCAACCAAGATATAGGCACCTACATGTCATTCCTTCCATCCCACTCACTGACAATTACTAACCAAGTAGTTTTCACCAGCCTAAGGCTCTTGCAAGAGCCCAAAAGATGTGTTAAGCCTTTTCCCCATCTCACTGGAACAGCAGAATAAGATACATTTCTAAAAGCCATTATGCAAAAAATTTAAACTCTTCCTGATTGGCACTCATTCACTGTCAGGAAGAGAGGATTTATGTCAAGTATGGGAAAGCTTTGGCCTCAACTCTCTGCACAGGAACTCCTCTGTGTGGACTCCTTCTCCTTTCTATATTACTTACTGGTGCTGAAGATGTTTTATTACCTCCACCACACCAAGTCCCAGTCTTGCAGAACAAGGAAAGGTATTAAATCTCCCCCCATCCCTCTGTCCCCAGTCAACCCATCAGTTGCGGAAGCCCTCCTTCCCCTCTCTGTTCAACTCCCATCAGGTCCCTCTTTCTGTGAGAGACCTGCTCTCTTTATTCCCCTTGCCATGCCCATGCTCCAAACCCAATTGCTTTCTTCTTATTCTTGCCCTAAAACCACCCCCAAAATCCCACAGAGTCACTACCCAATCTTCCCTGACAACCTCCCATTCACTCTCTACAAAACAAGCAGCAATACTCTCAACACCCATTTTCCCCTCCTAGCACCACTTTCAACCCTTTAGCCCAGGGGTCCCCAAACTAGGGCCCACAGGCCAGATACGGCCCATGTGAGCCAGTTATCCGGCCGCTCTTAGTGGCACGGTGCGGTACGGCTGCCCATCTCCAGGTCGGCGCGGTGCCGTAAATAGCGTGTGCACATGCGTACAGGCCTCTGCAAACCCGAAAATGCACTGGAAATGACACTTGCGCATGCGCAAAAGCTATTTCCGGTGCCGCGCCAACCCAGAAAGTGCGGCAGAAAAAGCAAGTGCACACGTGTATGGGCGCGCACTCCCCCGCCTTCCAGCCCGCCACACAATCTGCGCTGGAGGAACTGGCCCAAGGCTGGATAAGTTTGCCGACCCCTGCTTTAGCCAAATCTCTCCCCACCCCAACCTTGTCTGGGCTCATCCTATTTCCCTTTTCCCGTAGGAATGCTTCTAAAAATAACTCTTGCACTAGTTTTAACTCTCCTAAACGCAGACTAGCATTAGTGTGCTGTCTATTGATTTTGTTCTATATTTTTAGTAAATGTGCTAATTCCCTTTTCAGGCAATGAGCTAATTTGGACTTAATAAAATTTACTTTTGATTTATCTCTGTTGTCTGTGTTAACCATTGGGGTGCCAAATTTTGGAGTGTGTCCAGGTCTCAGCATCAAAAGATCCCTAGACTTGAGTGTTAGAATACATGTGATAATTTTGTCCCACACACACACAAAAAGGATCAGTCAGTAGAGTATGAGTCTTAATCTCAGGGTTGTGCGTTCTAGCCCCATATTGAGCACAGATTCCTGCACTGCCAGGGGTTGGACTAGATGACCCTCGTGGTCCCTTCTGACTCTACAATTCTATGATTCCAATTGCAGGCTTCCATGCAAACTGCAGACTTCCTAACAGTGCCCATCATCTCTGACCTTAGTTCATGTGGTTGGGGCTAATGGGAGTTGAAATCCAATAACATTTGTAGGGCCACAAGTCCCCTGCCTCTGACACATGTAGAGCTCTCATCCTGCATACTAAAGTATAGCTACTACTAACCATATTAAAAGTTGTTTTCCCCCCCGCAGATTATTTGTGAAAACCCTATCATGAACATTCTGCTGTATGTGATCCAAGAGAAATATATTAGGCTTCCCTCCACCTTGACTTATTTGATTTTTATATCAAAATATTTGAAATGCAGCAAATATGTTGGGTTCAACCTCCCAATTAAAAGTCAAACCCTTGCCCAAGGGGTTCACAATTCACATAGGCAGGATTGATCTGTAAATGGGCTAATTCCCTTTGATTTGTAATCATATGGTATTATATATTACCATAGCATCTTCCAGCTGAGGAGTTGAGTGCACTGTGTTGATGTCAGCAAATTAAGCCCTAGAATGCCCTGAAGGCAGGTAATCATCACTCCTGTTTTACAGGTGAGGAAACCAAGGCTGACATTTTCAGAAGCAGCTGCTGATCTCCAGCTCTTAGCAATGCATCCATTACTTTACTTCAAACTGGTACCTAGATCAGATGTTGTTGGACTCAACTCCCATCAGTCCCAGCCAATATAGCTAATAGTCAAGGATGATGTGATCCTGCAACATCTGGAGGTCCACAGGTTCCCACCTCAGATCTAGAGTTTATTGAAGAATCAAGCATAAGCCATATCCTTTTTGGTATCAATATATGGACCTCTTTAAAATCTTCCTGTACTCTGCTTAGCTAGGATCATAATGGCCATCAAGCGTAGGAAAACTTTCCAACCTTTCCATGCTCCCCCAAAGATCTCACAAGCTCCAAATGGTACAAAGTCTAGCCTTGATTCTATGCTGGGATGGGGATTATGTGGCCCTCCAGATGTTGTTTGACTACAACTCCCATCATGCCACACCATTGGCCATATGGCTGGGGCTGATGAGAGTTGGAGTTCAATAACATCAAGTTCCTAACTCTATCTTTATGGGTTAGGTCAGTTCTAAGTCTGGACATTGTGCTGCTGATCTACTCTTTGTCCCAGGATTGTTTGAACTGACAAATTCTGGCAACAGCCATACTAGGATCCATGGAAAAGGCATCCTCTGAATTGCGAGGCTCTATCCAAGATGGATCAGAAACAAGCAAAAAGAATCATGCCAGCGGCCATCTGTTTGCCAGACAGTGGCACAGGCAATTGAACCAATCACAGTGAAATTTCTAAGTTGAGAGGAAGTCAGGCTATATACTCACCTGCTAGCCAGAGAGATAGATGTTGTCATTCAGGTTCAGTGTGCCCATATGTTCTAGTTTGGGATCCAATAATGTATACCTGTACCTGCTTAGAGGCAGAGAATATAAGAACATTATTTGAAGGCCTCATTCTTCTGAAGCAGTTGTTGTAGTGGTCACTTCAACTACACTATTTGAGGTGCAGAAGGTTAGACTAAATTGTTGATGATGTTGAGTGTATCACATGGAGTAGGAAGAGTGAAGGTACATTATGCCAAAGGAGCACAAAGAATAGTTTGGATCTTAGAACAATCCAGCAACATGACCTTGAAGAGCTGGAACTTCCGAAGATACAATATATATTTTATAAATGGCAGTGGTGGGGAGATTAGTAATATTATTTCTTCAGTTGCAACCAAGTGAGTTAGCTTTCTTTTTACAGTGAAACAAGTTACTAATTCACAATTTCTTAACTAGGTCATGATCCCAGTTGGGGATTTCTTGAAAATATATCCCCTCTGTGTGTGGGTTTGTGCTTTTTCAAAAGCCTGCCTGCCTGCCTAAGAAGACTTGGTAAAACAAATAAATGCATGTAGGGACGTGTCTGTTAGCAATGCACAAACTGTGACATTATCCATTGAAGTTTGCTCTCTTGCTGATCAGGTGGTCTGCAGGTAACAATTCTGCTCTATTGCTACAGCCCACACCTGGCAGTTTTCCCCACCAGCACATTGTCACAAAGCACCCCAAGCAAGGCTGACATGATGGCACAACTTGACACACTGACAAGATATGCAGAGCTCTGGAAACAGAAATAATTTGTAGAGGAATGCAATCTATGTGTGTATATTACCATGGGAAAGTCCCAGTTATTTCAGAGACTACTCATCTGTTTTTCCTTATGGACACAATCACTTAAACAAGCGGGTCCTTTCACTGAAGCTCCTTTGTTCGAACCAGCCTGAAGTGGTGTGCATGAATCTCATGACTGCCTGCCTGCAATGAATCTACAAGTGACTCCCACTGGACAGGCAACAAGGGTGATGCAACTGTGGAACAGCCAGATTGACTTTCCTGATCTCACCCAGCCCAGCTACAGTATTTGATTCCTAATATGCAGCCCTAGCCAGTGTGAGTTAGTGATTAGAGCACCAGACTAGCACTGGAGAGACCCAGATTCAAATCTCCACTTTACAACTGAGCTCTCACTGGGTGACCTTTGGCCAGTCACACATTCTCTGACTAAACTTCCCAGGATGCAGGTGGTGTTGTGTTCTACACCACTGAGCCTCTTGGGCTAGCCGAATGGAAGGTGGGCAGTTTGAATCTCTGCAACAGGGTGAGCTTCCGTTGCTCTGTTCCAGCTTCTGCCAACCTAGCAGTTCGAAAGCATGCCAGTGCAAGTAGATAAATAGGTACCACTGTGGCAGGGAGGTAAAGAGCGTTTCTGTGCACTCTGGCTTCTGTCACGGTGTTCTGTTGTGCCAGAAGTGGTTTAGTCATGTTAGCCACATGACCCGGAAAGCTGTCTGTGGACAAATGCCAGCTCCCTCAGTCTGAAAAGCAAGATGCAAGCCACACACCGTAGCCCCCTTTGACTGGACTTAACCATCCAGAGGTCCTTTACCTTTAGAGGAATTCAATAAGGCTTTCCCCCCAGGAGTCAAAGATGGGGCGATGTGCTCCAGGTGTGAGCATCATGTGGATGCAAACTCATTATTGACCCCCCCTCCCTGCCCCATTATTCCATTTTACCTTCACAACACCTCTGTGGCAAAAGGTAAAGGGTTTTAATGTATGCCACCTTGAGCTCCTTGAAGGTTATATGGAATATGTAGTAAATATGGAGTATGCCATTAATGAATGTCTACTTGGAAGTCCCAGTACAAAGGGCTTATTACAAAGTACCGTAAGTAGACAGGATTGCAGCCTTAATGCAGGAGTTGAAAGGAGGCTAGCAGCACAATCCTACACATGCCTGTTCAAAAGTAAGCCCCTGTGAGTTCAGTGGGGCTTACTCCCGGGAAGCAGGAAATAAGATTGAGGCCTAAGAATGGCTCCTTCAATGTTAAGCCTCAGGAAAGTTTGCATTAATGTCACTCTGTTTCAAACTGGCCTCTAAGCAAAGAGATAATTTATTTCCAAACTAGGGACCGTTCAGCCACAGGATGGGCTTGAACAACTTCCAGCTTCCAGATATGTGGGCATATCTTCCTTTCCATCCCTATTCATGTCTCCATTTCCTTCTTACTGAGGAGAGAGAGTGTGTTAGAAAGGGGAAAGCTTAAAGGGATTTTTTAAAAAATGTATTTTGACTTTAAACAGATTTGCAATGAAGATATTTTGGTTAGCCATACAAATAAAGGCAGTGACAGGGTATAGTGGCCCAATGTGTGAAATAAAATAATATTTAAAATATTTTTATTTATATTTACACAAATGTAATGAGAGCAAATTGGTATGTGGGGGTTATTAACAATAACAATAACAATAATAAAGGGCTAGTGCAGCCTTAACTACATGTGCCCTCCACATGTTTTGGTCTACAAATGCCATCAACCTCAGCCAGCACAAGCTGGTGGGAGTTGAGATCCAAAACATCTGGAGAGCACTAGGTTGGTTAGGGCTGGGATAGTAGAAAACAGCAGAAAAGTAGACTAATGAAAAAGAAGTAGACGACAGGATGAAGGCATACATTAGCAAGGATGGTTCACTTGCAGCCCAGTCCTATACATACAGCTGCTGCCATAGCACAATAATATTGATCACTGCCCCATTAAATCCGGGATCCACTTCCTTTATCAAGCCTGTCAGATAGGAAGAACTAGAAGGGCCTGGTAGAAGCTCTTTGTTTCTAGCATGCAAGGGCAGGGACGTAGCAAGGGGGGCGTAGGGGGTGGACCGCCCCAGGTTCCATAATGGAGGGGGTGACAAATTATCAAAGAACAATTACTGCCCTACTAGGGCGGTTCATAAAAAAACTTTTTTTAAAAAAATGCCTGCTCCAAAGGTCTTATCTTACTATACTAGGAATTATATGGCTATATATGAAATTTCATGCATATCGGTTAATATCTTGACCCTCCTCCACCAAAATAGCTGTTTGCTTGGCTGTTTTCCTATGTCGTGAAGGCTGAAATTTCAGTTCAGTGGAGCACTTACTGTTCCCAACCCTAACCCTGTGAAAAGCCATCTAATTAGAATTTAATTTGATTTTGAGATGTTTTAGGAGGTAATTTTTGTTTGATTTTATACCAATGTTATGTATCTGATGTTAGCCACTTGTTATTATTCCTTTGTAAGAAAATATGAAATAACGTAAAACCATTTTTGCAGGGGGGTGGGGAATCAATGGGGCGGTGACAAGAAATTTTCCGCACCGGGTACCACCTGACCTTCCTACGCCTCTGTGCAAGGGACCATCACCACCATGTGTTTCCCCTGGATTCTTATACAAACACCAAGGTTTTACAGGAGGTTATGAAAAGGAGGAAGCATGGAAATAACCTAACAAAGCAATTGCATTTCCTAGAGTCTGTGCTCAAGTAGCTCTTCGACTTTAGCCCATAAAGACTGAGCTGTTTCCTGTCCCGGCTGGAAAGGAACAAATGAGCAAAGGCAGGCAAGTGGGTGTTTGTTGTACACATTTAAGTGCAATGGTTGCCTGTGTAGCTGACAAGAATTAAGTCATAATGTCAAGCGATAGCAGGGTGAGCATCCCAGCCAAGGTACTATCCAGAGGCACAGTCAATGGACATGCTGGGTTAGATCCTCGTGTATCAACATCCGAAAAGCTTGCAAGTAGCCAGGGTTGCCTGAGGTGTAGCAGCAAACAGTGCTCCCTTTTATGTCAATGTGCAAAGGCAGATCACCTGAGGCAGGTAAATCTCACATGCCCTGTTTCCCTGCACCCCAGTTCTTTCATCTAGAAGTGATGGACTGTCCTTTCTGCTAAACGTGAGCAAGGATTTGGTGTTGAGTGATGAAAGGCCAGAATATGATGCACACAGTGGTCAAGCGCATTGGGTTTCAGTGTAGAAAACTCTGATTCAACTGTGTGTTTTGCCATTATGGTCTCTCTGGACAAGCTACTGTCTCTCAACCTGAGATTACCTCAGTTGTTGGTGTGATGGCAACTGCTAGCTCATTTTAACAGCTAAAAACGCTATAGAAATTATTATTCAGAATAAGGAAGCCAAGGGAGAACCCCAAGCAAACAGATGCACATGCACACACAAAGCTTGGTTGGCTGCCTCTTAAGAGTGTTTGTGTGTCTGTGTGTAAAGTACCCAAGAATCTACAGGTATGCAGATACAAAGTTTCCACTGACCGGACAAAAGGGGTTTTTTGTTTTTGTTTTTTTGGACAAAAGGGTTTTTGAGTCCCGCCTGGACACTGCTGGTGATGGCTATGTCTGGGAAATTCCACACATAGGGCATGAAGGGGTAAAGTTATATCAGCCACATAGGGCTGACAACTGTGATGGGAATGTGCCCACACCTGCCCTAATCTACTGTCCTTGTGTACTGCCTTCCAGCCCAACATCCCTATTTGCATGTGTTACTGCAGAGGAGGGTGTTTTGGTATCCCCAGAAAGAAGCTTGGCAACTAGAACTGAAGTGCCAAGAGCAACACAGAAAAGTAGGTTCTTGGGACCCTCAGCCAGAGCCATTCATCTGGGATCCACAGCACCCAGTTATAATGGGATGGGGAAAGGCAGAGGCTCATGTGATAGGATGGAGAGGTATGGCAGGTTTAATGTGGACTGTGGGCCACCAATCCTAGACCCATTGTATGTGTGTAAGTGCATGGCATTCCTGTGGGGAAGATATTAACAGTCGGACTCATTTTGTGAACTGGACAAAGCAGAGCATAGAAATCTCTTCACATGGAAGAGTAAGCTTATGTTACTTACACTTAAGCAAGCACAAGGCCAGACCGGACAAGGAGCAGACTATTCCATTGAGTGCTGGGTCAACCAGTTCTTTAGCCATACCATTCAAGTGAGTCACCAGGTGGAACTAACATTTGGCATAGTACTTGAGCTGTGGTGAGTCAGTGCACACTGCAAAGAATCAGTCCCTCTAGTTCATAAGCCTGCATGCAAGTAGAAATCAGATGCCACACCAACCAGCAAAAGAACCCTGTGTGTTGTTGCCTGATTTGCTCCCCACCAAAAATCAATGTAGATTCTTAGGTTAGCATTTATAGCACCATAACTTTTAATGTGTGCACATGCATTCAAATTTATGGTGAGGAATACCATTCAAATTCTAACCATACCAAATGTATTCCTGAGTCTGTCTAGCCATGTGAATATTTTTTATTCATAAGAACTATACCTAGTTTAATAGCATAAATGCATTGTTTGGAGATTGCTGCCCAGCTTTGTTTTGCCAATGAGGACTTTTCAGTAAACATGCATAGGATTGCACTGTAAGAGACTCAATAGACAGTGAATGGTTCTATTGTTTCCATTGTGTCGTCATTGGGGAGATCTTGTATATTGTCTGGATTTCCAGCAAAAGAAAAGGGGAGGGGGGGTTTACAATCTGCGACTGCTTAAGAATTGCAGCCTTCCATCTCAGAGGTAGGTTGAAGACTGTTGTTCCTGTTTTAGGTAGCTTCTGTGTCAGATTATTGTCCTGTCCTGGAGGCATGCTGTTTGGTCTATTTGAAAACTCTTGGCTGGTACAGAATATGGTTACACTGAACCTGATCTCTAACGTCTGCACTGGCTTTCAGGTTGCTTTGCAGGTGCAATTCATTATTAAATAAAAGGCAGCCAACAATTGGTTGAAAAGCTGCACACAAAAGGAGGTAATAAATGAAAAGCGGTTGAGGCGGGTATTCAGTGGCATTCTGCTGAGTTCAATGCTGGGTCTGGCACTGTTCAATATTTTCATCAACGACTTGGATGAAAGGAAAGATGAGAAACCTATAAAATTCACAGGTGATCTAAAACTGGGGAAGATTGCAACACTAGAGAAAGGGCTAAAATGTTAAAGGGAACCCAGTAGATAGCAACAACATGAAAATCAACAGACAACTGTAAAATATGAACTAAGGAAAGGAGAAGCAAATATAAGATTTCGAAACAATTTGCTATGCAACACTATCTGAGAGAGGCTATAGTTCTGATGGAGAGAGGCAAGACTCGAGTTCCTCTTTGCCTTGCTTACCACCTGCAGCTACAGTAGCAACTGTTTTTTTCCAAATAAAATGATGACACTGTCTTGGTAGAAGGGGGGTGGGGAGTGAAGTGAAGGCTGAGCGTCAACAAAGAGACGCTATGACACAGGAGACTAGAAGCATTATTTCCAAGGCTCGGGGTGTGCAGCATCACTACCAAGTCTTTATTTGATGTACTGGTGTAGCTGTGGGCACCACAATGGGTGCTTTAGCTAGGATTCCTGCATTGCAAGGAGTTGGACCAGATGACCCTTGGGGTCCCTTCCAACTCTAAAGTTCTATGAATCTATAATGAAATAAGGTGATTGGCTCTAAGGCACAGGATACAGCAGCCTTGCTGAGGCTAAGCAGGTCTGGGCCTGGAAGGGAGGCCTTATGGGGACCTTCATGAATACCACCCTGAGTTCCATCATGGAGGAAAAGTGGAATATAAACGTTAAACAAACAAACAAACAAACAAACAAACAAACAAACAAACAAACAAATACATGTTGAAGTGTTGAAAGTGATTCAGAGAACTATGCAGACTGTATTTTGCCCAAATAAAAGGTGAGAGGTTGGAGACTGTGCTGACAATTTCAAAGAATGGGTCTTTTTTAATGATTAAAGGCAGGACAGGAATATGTGGGTTTAGATTAAATATCGGGGGGAGGACGTGTTTAATTATAAGGGCAGCTCAACAATTAAAGCTTTATTGGAGATTTTCAATAAGTTGGACAGAACTCTCAGTTGAAGATGCTTGGGTGTATGTTATTATATTACAGGACTCTGTTTACAAGTGTATGAGGAGGACAGTGAGCATTGCTGACCTAATAAATTACTTCTTGATTCTATTATGTTGATCCAGCTTCTGGCCAATCTGTCCTGCCCACCCCTCTTATCTTTTCTATGCTTCCTGTTCTCTGTTCTTGCAAAAGTGGTGGTAAATAGTTGCTGCCAGGATGCCGACATTCCAGCAATGGGTGGAGAACTTTTTCAGACTTCTGCTTTATTGTCACAGGACAGGCTACCCTTGCAGTCGGTCAATAATGAGTTTGCATCCACATGATGCTCACACTGACCATGGAGCAAGTTGCCCCATCTTTGACTCCTGGGAATAAAGCCTTCTTTAATTCCTCTAAAGCTTTCTGAATGATTTCATAGGATAAAGACAAGCTGCTGGAGGAGAAAGAAACAAAAGTTCACTTGAACAACAAAGAGGCACTCTTTCTGGGTCACAGAGAACCCCCCAGGCTCAGCCTCATCAGGATCTAAGCAGAGGGGAGGATACATCAGCCATACATATTTTCAGGAAAGGAAAATTCCTTTCCAAACATTTTATTTATTTAAAGCATTTTCACCCCACTTAGCCAAAAAGGTTCCTGGAGCGGCTTACTGTAATGAGACAATCTAGAAGACATGGCACAATCGGGGAAGTAGAGGGGAGAAAGCAAGCTTAGGCCAACAGTTCTTAGAATTACAAAGTCCATACAGTGATCAGCTGGGATGAAACAGTCCATTCCTTCCATTCCATCAGGCTGAAGGGCAGAGGGAGAGACGCAGGCCTATTCAATTACCGGTACCTGTGCTGCCTTTGGCCATCTAAGAGTAGCCATTCACCAGGCCCTCTGCTCTCCAGACTGATGAAACAGCTCGTGATTTTTGGTGTTGCTCTAAACATGTGAGAGGCAGCTGATTTGGCCCAGATCTCTAACCATTGCCTATCCACCCACCCTGCTTTAACGGCCCTGTTTTCTTAGCCTTTGAGAACCAGGGACAATTTAACAGAGCTGGCTGCTTTTTATTTTAGTCCTGTCAGCCAAGGCTGTTTATTGCAAGAGGAGGATTGTGACTATTTAGCATTGGTTCACCATCTGAACATTTGTACTTCTAGTTTCCCCATAAACCTCAAGAGTTTGTATCATTTCCATGTCTCACTCATTCTCAGAACAACTGTATGAGGTGGGTCACCAGCTGAAGAAATGAAACTTGGCAACAGTGCATTTCAACTAACTACCGGTATACTTTCTTTCTCATTCTCCCCCACGAATCTTGGGAATTTTGGTTCTTGGCATCAGAATCCTTGAAATGATAATACAAATACAATTCCTAGGTTTCTCTGGGAGCAGCCTTGATGGCCATTATGCTGTCTTAATTTCCGTCCGAAAGTACCGTAGTTTACACTTGTAGTGCAATATACCCCAAGCTGCCCAAAGTCATCCCAGTGAGTTTCTGGCTCAGGGAGGAGTTGCACCCACATTTCCCAGGGCCAAGGCTTTGTCTGCTGAACACCACTTAAGAGAAAATAAAATAAAAAATTCCTTCCAGTAGCACCTTAGGAGACCAACTACCGGTAAGTTGGTGCTACTGGAAGGAATTTTTTATTTTATTTTGTTTTGACTATGGCATACCAACACGGCTACTTACCTGTAACTGGAACCACTTAAGAGGGCAGCCTTAAGCAGATGACCTTGGTGAACTTCCTTCATGAGAGCCCCGCCAGAGCATCTAAATGCTGAGCAGCAAAAACACCCTGGCTATTCCCTCCCACATTGAGAGAGCAAGCTGCTTCTTGTTGGCTTGCAGAACCCTTTGGCTATTATTTCCCATCTTCACCCGCCTTCTCACACTTTTGCAAGTTCTTTGCAAATGTGACCTTGGAGCACTTCCTCTCAGTCTCACTCTTGGCCGCCCTTGCACCTTAGGTGCAATCTTTTATAATACAGTCACACTTTTGGTTTTGCAGCTTGAAGGTGCGTGGCAGTTGCTTTGCCCTCGCAAGGATTGCACTCCCCTTCAGCAGGCAGGTTAATGCATCACAAGGAGAAGCAGCAGCAATCACTGGGCCCAGAACCCGACAGTGTATTCTGATGACGTGACCCTGATCTGTGAAATCTAAAGAGTTAGAGGAATCTGCCTTGGACTAAGCCAGGCTGTTGGTCCATCTAGTCCAGACTACTGTACTACTTTACAGAGAACAGTCTGAAGGCCTCTCCAAGTCTGGTTTAAAGACAGAAAACAATAATAATAATAATAATAATAATAATAATAATAATAATAATAATAATAATAATTTATTTATACCCCGCCCATTTGGCCGGGTCTCCCCAGCCACTCTGGGTGGCCTCCAACAAATACCAAAATACAATACAAAGTCACAGTTTAAAAACTTCCCTAAACAGGGCTGCCTTTAGGTATTTTCTGAATGTCAGGTAGTTGTTTATTCCCTTGACTTCTGATGGGAGGGCGTTCCACAGGGCGGGCGCCACTACCGAGAAGGCCCTCTGCCTGGTTCCCTGTAGTTTTGCTTCTCGCAGTGAGGGAACCAACAGAAGGCCCTCGGCGCTGGATCTCAGCGTCCAGGCTGAATGATGGGGGTGGAGACGCTCCTTCAGGTATACAGGACCGAGGCCATTTAGGGCTTTAAAGGTCAACACCAACACTTTGAATTGTGCTCGGAAACGTACTGGGAGCCAATGCAGATCTCTCAGGACCGGTGTTATGTGGTCCCGGCGGCCACTCCCAGTCACCAGTCTAGCTGCTGCATTCTGGATTAATTGCAGTTTCTGGGTCACCTTCAAAGGTAGCCCCACATAGAGCGCATTGCAGTAGTCCAAGCGGGAGATAAGCAGAGCATGAACCACTCTGGCAAGACAGTCTGTGGGCAGGTAGGGTCTCAGCCTGCGTACCAGATGGAGCTGGTAGACAGCCGCCCTGGACACAGAATTAACCTGCGCTTCCATGGACAGCTGTGAGTCCAAAATGACTCCCAGGCTGCGCACCTGGTCCTTCAGGGGCACAGTTACCCCATTCAGGACCAGGGAGTCCCCCACACCAGCCCGCCTCCTGTCCCCCAAAAACAGTACTTCTGTCTTGTCAGGATTCAACCTCAATCTGTTAACCGCCATCCATCCTCCAACAGCCTCCAGGCACTCACACCGGACCTTCACCGCCTTCACTGGTTCTGATTTAAAAGAGAGGTAGAGCTGGGTATCATCTGCATATTGATGAACACCCAACCCAAACCCCCTGATGATCTCTCCCAGCGGCTTCATATAGATATTAAAAAGCATGGGGGAGAGGACAGAACCCTGAGGCACCCCACAAGTGAGAACCCAGGGGTCTGAACAGTCATTCCCCACCACCACTTTCTGAACACGGCCCAGGAGGAAAGAGCGGAACTACTGTATAACATAAGGAGGAAGAACAGGGGCCTTGAAGTTGCACCTGGACAGTAAACTGAGCAGGCACACCTGCTCACAGACTCTTTTCCCCTCCCCTCCCCCAATGAGCTGTCTTGTATTTCCAGGCTAATTACCGTATTTCCAGATTTGTATCTACACATTTAAATCAACATATGAAAATGTTATGAAATCATTATTATTATGAAGAAATTTATCTGTTGCACCACTCAGAAGTAAATCTCATTGAGTTCATTGGGGCTCTCTGCCTTTCAGTGTGCTTAGAATTGCAGGCTTAGGCTACCTGTGATCCAAACCACATTTACTTGGGAGTACGCTCCATTGAACGCAATGGGGATAATTTTGGGCAAACATGCAAATGTTGCTCAGTATGTAGTTGTCTCGGCAGTTCATGTGATTTCATTTTGGTTTGTCCTTCATTTTTCCCATACTATACATTTGCTATACTTAAGGGCATCCCATTCTTCTTAAATAAGGCAATGTATGTGCAATGCAGATGCATACTCTACCAAATATGCACTAGTTGTGATGCAGTGAGTAAATAAAAATCAAAGGACTTGTTTCTGTGCGTATGTGCCCTTGAGACTTTTCTGTGACATTATAAAGTAGCAGGGACTTTGCAAAGTCAGAAACAACGCTGCCTTCCCTTAGCAGATAATTAACAGAATAAATATGCATGGAGACTATGGTGATAAGGGATATGTGTCTAAAATGACCTTATACTTTTTAATGAAAAATGTCCTGATCATGAAGGGGAAATGGTGGGACAGTGAAAATGTCGGGGGAGACAGTGAGAAACTTATTCAGACATAAAGAAAGTGGAATGCTGGAAAATTACAATTGGTTAGTTACTAACTCAAAGGCAGACCACTAACTGGGGAAAGTTGTATGATGAAGTGTGTACAGTGGCACCTTGGTTTGCAACCATTTTGGATCACAACTGTATTGGATTACAATCAAGTGAAACCCGGAAGTCTGTGTCCCTTTTTTTGATTACAACCCATTTGGGGGGGGATTACAACCCATTTTGGGAGGGGAGGCCCCATTGGCGAAAACACGCCTTGGGTTACAACCTATTTTGGTTTATAACCGGACCTCCGGAACGGATTATGGTTGTAAAACAAGGTACCGCTGTACTTACTACACAATCCATTGGACACTTCCAGGTATGAATCAGCTAAACCAGCCAGCAGTCTGGACTTACCATTGGTCTGGCAAGAAAACCTATCAATATTTAGTGTCAAAATCAGAAACACATTGGACTTGGCTGAATCTGGAAAAAGCAGACAGCACTGCCTACAGGCAATGGCAATAATCAAGCACAAAATTAACATCCATAATTCAAGGGGTATAAGTGCATGGATCTTCCTTAGATTGTGGACAAAGCTCTTGCTCTGAGATAAAGAAAGACTTGTGGTGTTCTGTAGAAATGTGGATGCATTGTGGCATCCTTTCTGAAATACTTTTCGACATAGCTAACTCATCCCTCTTCCCCTTCTCATCTTGCATACACATGTGTCATCATTATCTTAATTCATGGGCTTTCTTCACTTTGCTTTTCTCTTTCTCCAGCATGTCTCTTTCTTCCTCCTTTTAATCAACCAAATTTTACCTGCACAACCCATATTTACATATTTACCTGGGAGTAAGGTCTATGGAACTTATTCCCAGGTACATATGCATAGAGTTACTGCCTTAATTTCCATCCAGCTTTTAGTAATGTCAGACATGACTCTGTGTATCCTGAGATAGCTCCAATTATGACATGCATATTTTCAAAAATTAAAGGCATTATCAATAATAATAATTTATATAGATTTTAAGCTAGTCCCCCCACCAACACAATGATTGTAGCCAAGCACTTGGCTGTGGCTAAGAATAGCTTTACGCATTTCTGATGGACAATGTTATAGATGCACCAATATAGATATAGTTCATTTTCTAGCAAAGTCAGTGAAAAAACTTCCATTTCTTTCATGTCTTAATTGAGCTGGGACTTTGTGATATATCTGCATGGGCTCTTATTTGTTCCAAGCACTTTCTTGTTGTGAAGCACAAGTACTTCAGAGTCCTCATGTACCAAAATAAAGTGGCAAGAATCCATTTTAGATCATAAATAGACCCATTATTGGAGTGGAGGTGGGATTATGGTAGCAAGTCACTGATCAACATGTGATCAACTGTGTATATTCACAGACTGTGGGCTCTATAGTAAACACAGAGTCAATACATGCATGGGAAGTCAGGAGTGAAGTCCGACATCTTACTCCTGATCTTCCCTCCACTTATTGAATCTACATTTTAAAAAGGCCTGGACAAGGACTGTGTTCTCTAAACTGAGCTACTTCTTGAAAAAGCAGGATATGAGCCGGTTTGGTGTAGTGGTTAGAGTGTTGGACTAAGGCCTGGGAGACTGGAGTTCTAGTTCCCACCCAGCCATGAAGCTCACTCCGTGTTCCTTGGCCAATCACTGTCTCCCACCCTAACCTACATCGCAGGGTTGTAGTGAAGATAGAACAGGGGAGAGGGAGAACTGTCTGCGCCACATTGAGCTCCATGGAATTAAAATGGGATATAAGGGCAAATAATAGGAACAAACAAATCAAAGACATTTTCACATAATTTGAACACTGGGTTATGCCTTTTGTCACTCATGACTGTGAGTCTTTGAAGGCGATACAAGGTTCTCTGTTTTTGTTGCAATACCTTGCAACAAAAAATAATCAAGATCAAAGATCCATCAAGCTAGTATCAGACTTCCCCCCCTTGCATCCTCCTCCATGCTGCTTTCAGCAGCAACATGACTCCATTCCTTTTTGGAAATTCCAAATTTCACAACCAAGGAACTAATCTTCTTTGGCCCGAGCTCTATAAATTATGCTGTTTGGCTCAGCATCCTATGATTGCATAACACAATCTGTTGCTTTTGAACTATCATCCACCCCTCCCCCAATGAATTATTATATCCAAGTCCTGCACAATATACACTGCTGCTTTTTTCTCCATGGGATACAGTTACTCTCAATTCCCCATCAGAACAGCTTTCTCCCTTCCCACTTTTCTCATGAAAACGGGTGCTCCTTGCCATGAAGAAGGGAGAGTATGACAGAGAGCAATGAGTAAGATCACTCCCGGGAGGCAATAGGCAATGCTTGTTCTGCTCAGTGCTTGGAATGCCTGCACGGGCTTTAATTATTATCGCAAATATAATACTGATTCATCACAGCCAAACCCTACAACAGGAAGGGCTCTGCCAAATAGGAATTAGGGCAAGACCAACAGTAAAGTGCTAATGCGAATGAACCACCATGTTGCACTGTTTGCAGTTCTGGGGTGCAGGATTCTTAAGTCCTTGAGTACAAGGCCTTTCCTGCAGTATATGATAGCTCTAGCTGCATTTATAAGTCAGAGTGTTCAAGCAGTGCTGCGACAGAGCCTTCCATACGTTTAACATCCAAATGCTTCACACCAACTGCACATGCTCAAGCCAGGTGAAGTAACAAGTGTCCAGCCATGCTTCAAACAGCTGCAACTGGGTCTGAGGATGGAAGCATGCAAGAGACAGGCAGAATAGCTTTTACAGGCTGCAGTTCAGTGTGTGTGTGTGTGTGTGTGTGTGTGTGTGTGAGAGAGAGAGAGAGAGAGAGAGAGAGAGAGAGAGAGAGAGAGAGAGAGAGAGAAAGAGAGAGAGAGAGAGAGAGCACTTCCAGGCTAGTCATACCAAGGACATCTGCCAATAAACATTAAATATATTGTCAGTTTGGCCCTCCACTCAGAGGCATGCAGATTTATAAGAACAAACCCAAATAAAAAGCAGTCTCTGATATACAAACGGGATCTAACAATTATCCAGATTAAATTAAGCCACTGCGGCCAATTAATTATTTCAGTGTTAAAAAAAGAAAGAAATCAAAGCCCAGAGCTGCTTACAGCACAATCTTGCATATGACTGGTTGATAGCAATTCTCATTGAGTTCCATGGGACTAACTCCCAGATGTGCAGTTAAATTGCAACCTTAATCTAGCATGGCTGCAGTCCTGTCCACTCTTACTTTGGATGTAGGGATGGAGGAGAAATTCAGTCCAGTTTGCAGGTTAATGCCAACCTACTTCCTCTTCCTGAAACAACATACAAATTGAAATATAAGTATACTTTGAAATTCACACTTCTTGGAATTTTCTGATATGGTTCTCTAACCAGATGTGTACAAACATGCATATATTAAGGGAAATGGTACATAAAATACGTAAGTGCAAATAGCATACAAAAATACATTACGTTAGGGGAAATCGCTCATCGAAATCTGTATATTACACAAATTGCGTACAAGAATATGTACAGTGCATTAGGAGAGATGTGCACTAAAACACCAATGACATTTGGTGAGGATATGTTTTTAAATAAAAAAAAAACCCTGTAAACTGATGCAGAAAATTTGAGCTAAATTTAAGATTGGAGAATGAGAAACAGAAATAAACCCTCACAGGTTCAACTATGAGGATTTAATCTGTTTGGTCTTCTTTTTATGGCCCAGAAGATTCCAAAGAGATCTGTCTCCCCACCCCCCTCAAACCTTGAATCCTCTTCTAATCACAACAGAAAACTCTCTCAATGACTTGTAACAAATTCTGCCAATACAACCCCTTTTCATCTTCTACATTGACAGGGTTGATCTCACCCATTTCCTTTCATTTAGGTTTGTGGTGCTGTTGGAAAGCCAACCAGCTGCAGTTTCTTCCAATCTTCTTCTAACCATGCATACCAACACCACAACATTTCCTGTGCAGTAGAAGTTGTGGAGCACATCAGTTTGGGAAATTTTGCTTCAGTACCAGAAGTTACTGTATCAAGAATAATTCCACGTTTTACAGAAAAACAGGGATAACAGAGCACTAAAAGAAATATTTTAAGGGCAGCAGCATAGATCTTTTGTCAGTTTTAAAAACGTTTCTAAAATGTTGAATAAAAACCAACATCACACCAAGAATGGTTTCATTCAGTTATGTGAACTTAGGGCTGACTATGGACATTTTGCTGCATAAGGCAAAGGACAAGATTAATGACCCCAACCCACTCCATGTAAAAGAAACCATCCATTAAAACAATGGAATCTTACTACAGTTTTGGCAGTGGGACAGCATACTCTCTTAGGTGGCTCAGGGCAGGTCACATGGCACATACCTCTCTGCCCTCAAAGATCTTCCCACCCACCATCGCCTGTTGCCTGAGGCAGCTGCTTCACTCTGCCTAATGGTAGGGCCAGCATAAACTGTGAAGCCATGAAACTTTTTCACCCCAGAGGTTGGAGGCGCTTCCACTGGACTTAGCTTAAACTTCTAGCTCCCTGCTTTTAAGCTGAATTGTTTTATCCTGCTTTTGGTTTTCTTACATTAATTTTAATAGTTTTTTCCAATGTGTTTTATTGCCATTTTTGGTAAATTGCTTTAGATTTATTTTACAAAGAAAGGCAAATAAGCAAACACATCCCTTCAACTCAAATGTGGTAAGTGAAGATAATGGAAAATGTTTTTCCAGACTCCCATAATGGTTTTCTGATTGTCTCATGATGGAATGATCAGCATGCTGCCTGAAGAGGCCAAGGCACTTCTGGCAGGGTAATTTGCCCCAAAGAACTGGGATGAGGGTGTTTAAACTTTCCCAGTATCCCTGCTTCTCCCCCACAACTTCCCTGCTCCAAACTGCTTTTCTCCTAATGCAATTATATACATGTTTACCTTGCATCTGGAACCCCCCATGGGGGTGGGGAGACAGCTCAGAGAGAAGAGTGGGGTGAGTTAAGCACCTCCTTGCTCATTTTTCTCTAGCACAGATTGCCTCTTCCAAAAGTCTCATAGCAATTGCTCCTGTAGATGATGGACCAAAAAGGTCAAAACAGCCTATGGGCAGAAAAGCTAGTGTTACAGACAGCTACTGTGTCCAATGTAGCTTACCCAGGTAAGTGTGTAGGACTACAGCCAAAGGCTGCTCCTACGTCATTACTGTGTTCAAGCTTTAGACATTACACTATTTATCCGTCTTTTCTTCAGTGTACTGAATACACAGCCACACCACCATCTACATACCTGCCATCCTGCCTAAGCTCACAGACACCTCTTATTATAAAAGGTTACGTTTCTCATACTGCATTACAGGTCTGTGGCACATAGTGGATATATCATATTTTTGCATCCTGCAGTGGGGGCTCCTAATCCTTCTGCAGAGGCCTCCAGCAAAACCAAAGAAAGAGCTCAGCTGCCATCGTCCATAAAATGTTGGTCCTCCCTGTCAGTGTAAAAAATTGATTCCTTACCCAAGGAAGCAGCCATTGGAGCCAGCAGCTTCCTTTTGCATGTAGTCACACAGGCCACTGGCCGGTAGCAGCTATCAACCACCAGGGCTGGACACAAACTGGCACTGTAGCTTCAAAAGGCCCCGTAGCCTCTTAGTCATCCCCGTGAGTCATTTCTGTCCCAGAAATGTGCCTTTATATGCTGCAAATGCCTGCATACCCTCTTGGGGGAAAAACTGTTTCATGTCCAGGGAAAATACTGTGAGGGCAGTCATGTCACTCAGTTTGCATCAAAAAAATACTGGCTCATGCTGCAGTGTTCATGAAGGAATCCATTAAACCATGTTCACAGACTCCTCTGAGTGGAGGAAGATGTTGTTTACAACATGGTTCATTAAAGCAACGGAGCTGCCTGTCAGCTGATCTTGACCTGTCTCCTCACCCCCTAAAATTCAGTCACTGACCAAAGACACTCCCCCCTTCCTTACAGTTGTTCTTCACTCGTCTAAAAACGTTCCTTTGGGAATAAAAAAGAAATGGGCACGTTTCAAAAACAAAGCGCTTTATAGCACCCAAGTTTGACTCTCACATTTTAACGCAGATTAAACTATTTTTTAAATATAAAAAGAGGTTAAAGGTTTTTTTTGGCCTGAGGGGAATGTTGGAGGGTAAACATCACTCCTCCCCCTCCCTTCCTCCCCAGGGTGGTGTGAGTTTAAACCAAAGCTTTACAAAAGACTTTAAAGATTTATAGATTGGGTTGTGGCTGGAGACGCCAGGGCTAGTTGCTGTCCAGATCCAAATAGCTGTGGTCAGGACTAATGCATATGCTGCATGACCAGGGCCAGCACAAGAAATTATGTTGTCTGAGGCAAAGGGCAAAATGGCATCCCACATACAGAAGCCAGCCAAACTGACAGTTGAAACTTACTTAAACGCTGGTGGCGGAAAATCACCTTCTACTGTACCCGAGAGCAGATGATTAACTTAGGGGGTGCAGGACAGACTGTGTGGCACTTACAGCTGTGTCCCCCAACACTTGGCTGCCATTTCTCTTCACATGCCTTGTATGAGGTGGCTGGCTGCTTCACTCTGCCTGATGGCATGGCTGGCTCTGCTCACAACAACGTCTTCTTTGAAATCTGCTCAATAAGAGGCAGTGTGGGAAAGCAGAAGTCGCAATAGAGCTACTCTATATCTTTGGTCATCTTTGGTTGCTCTGGAAGGTCAAGATCAGGTTGCTCTGTCACTTTAACAAACCACCCACTAAACCTGTATAAATAGCACCATCCTCCAATCAGATTAAAATGGAGTATGTGGGCCTAAAGATAAACTGCCAGCACACCAATTGATGTGGGTAAGCATAATCCACATTAGAAGAAGACGAAGCAGAGCAGCCATTGCTTCGTGAACAGTACAGGCCTATTCAAATGTTACTTACACAAAATACACAATTATTATACTTCTGCACCGGCAGTACACCGCAGCTGCCTGTAAGACTCGACATTGCTTTTATATATTGCTAAATGTGTGCCTTTTAAGCTGTAACCCTTGGCCACTTTTACCTGACAAGGGGATGCTATGGTAGGAAGGAGATATAAACAAGGGGAAAGCTACTCACTAACAGACACAACACACACACACACACACACACACACACATGAGAGAGAGAGAGAGAGCGCTTTTTGAGTCTCTGTCCAAATAGCTTCTTTTGTTGTTGTTTAGTCATTTAGTCGTGTCCAACTCATCGTGACCCCATAGCTCCTTTAGGTGTGTCCAATGGTTTGTGTGCTGGCAGTGTTCTGGACAAGCAAGTCAAAAGCTACTCTAGGCAGATGTAGTTCTCTGAATTCTGACCATTGCTCTGAAAACCCACTTTTAGGCAGATTGATGACGTGCTTCCAAGTCACCCACAAGGTCCTGGTATACTACGCTGGAACGACTTTTAAAATAAATAAATGAAAATGATAAAAAGCACATCAGAACACAAAAGAAGTCTAATATCCAACACCACAAGTTTGGGGCATCCGTTAATAAAATAATAGAATGCCAGGTCCAACTTTAATCCTGTGTGGCATACATACATACAACTATGCCCCTCAAACTGCTGGTGCCCGGTAAGAAACAAGAGGGTCCTAGATCCGAGACTGCAATACCCTATCCCCAGCGGTTTCCCCTTCAGCTTTCTCCTACCTGCAGCTGGGCCTGCTTGCGAATTTGCCCTTTTAAGAGCAAGCGTCACCACTGCAGAGGACAGGCTCCCATCCCTAATTATTAATAAAAGGGGACTTAGAGGCTGCCAAAACAATCCACTCTCTGTCAAAATCCCAACGCACAAAAGGGCCTCCCACCCAGCCTGCCCTGGACCCCACCGACCGACCTACTTGGGTTAGCTCAGTGCAGGAGGAAAATTAATCCCTTTGCAGGCAGGAATCGATTGAGACAATGGAAGCGATGCTAGAGCAGTTTATGTCTGTATCATCCCCCTTGCCAGAGCTTTGTCCTTGTGCAGCCAGCTTAGCAGGGCTCCTCCTGGGAAATAACCCAGGGCCCCCCAGTGGCCTTGCCCCGACCCATCCTAATGTACCAGGGAGGCTGGGTGGCTGAGCCATGCGTGTGTACTTTCTTTTAAACAGAGGTTTCATGTTGACTTTACAGGCAGCACTTTAAAAAGATCCAGACCCTGAATGTTTGGGGTTCTGCAGGGTGAGATATAGCAGAGAGATGTTTGAAGGACAGGGGTGGGGGCAGCGAGGGGGGAAGGAGGAGGAAAAAGAGGAGGAGGAGGAGGAGGAGGAGGAGGAGGACAACAACGTATGAAGACAGAAGCCTGCAAGCTAGTTGAATGCAGTGCAGATTTTATTCAGGACAGGCCGAGAGGCCTGGTGTCATTTCCCCCTCCTCTGCTGGTGCTTCTCTTTATGCAAATGGCTGAGAGCAGCTGCCCTACCAGGAGTGACTCATTTCCTGCTCTTGTGTCACATTCTGGTCAAGCCAGTTTGGCAAAGTCTTCTCTCCCCCTCCACTCCACTCCCCTTTGGGTGAGCTGGGATCTACATTCGTTCAGTCCCTGGCAGGACCAGGCAGGACTCAGGAAACTGCGTCAGAGCCACATACACATTCAAGGGGGAAGCGGGTGGGGGCGGGGAATCCCAACCTCAGACCCTAGAACAATTTATTATTAAATCATCTTTCCTCTCCAGGCAACCTCTCCATTTGGGGAGTGTCACAGCAGCCCAAAGCTGAGAGGCAAAGATGGGTGGATTTGCTTTGGAAGTACATTTCTAAGTCTAAAAATAAAGCAGCAAAGTAAAAGAGAAAAACAACTTGCTGTCTAAATTTAAACATTGAACTAATATTCACAGATCCTGCATGCTCAGCTATAGCAGTGCCTTTTCTGTTTGAAAATACAGTCTCAGAAGCAGGAGACCCATACTCAAAATTCCCAGATCTAAGGAATGTGGGAAAATTAACTAGGGCTATGTATAGACAGTAATATTTTCCCCTCCGCACACAGTTATTTGCTAGCAGTGTTGTATGCCACTGGCAATGGCATTTCTACATTTTGTGTTCTGCCATGGCATTTGCAAGTTTCTGTTAACAGGCTGTGTCTCTCTAAAACATGTGGTCAGCACTGTTAACAATAGGCGTGTGTTCATTTTGGTGTGACATTTGCAGGCGTCGAGTGGCTAATGTCCATTAGTAATACATCCCTCTGTCTCCCATTTCCAGATCACTTTTGGAATCATTTTACTTGATTTTATATTTTAAAAAAGTGTATGTAAAAAGGGTTGGAAGCCATCAACGTCCTTTATCATATCGTCCTTTAAAACAACAATAAGCAGCACTCTTAAGTGTAAAATTGACTAGTCAATATCATATTTCCTTTTCATATGCATGTCCAGTTATCAAGCTACTGCTCCAGAATCAGAACTAGCACCATAAATAGCAGTAAAGACATTCCTATTCCTTCATACAGGCTTAGACCAAATCCTGACAAAAATCAGTAAGCGTGTGACAGCAATATTTTCTCCATGTATTTTCTGCCCAAAAGATGTTTTCTGCCCAAAAGATATTGTCCAGATACACCTGGGTTTTACTTTGCCCTGGAAAAGGACTGAATATTATATAGCTGTACCTCGGAATGTATGCCAATCGATTGCACTGGGTGGTTCATGGTGTTTGGAAGCATATATTAGTGTCTGAACTCCAAACACAATCCCTGCCAACTCTAAAATATTATTTCCATAGAAAGACACACACACACACACACACACACACACACACACACACACCATAAAGTGTTATCCTTATGGCACAGAAGCAAAAGATTAACAGTGCCACTTTTCAGGAGGCTTTCAAGCAAACCACCATAATTCCTTCCCAAATACACAGCTTTATGTGACAAAGTAAACTCACCATATTTTTAATGAGTGAATTGGCTCTCAGTCTGAATGGCTGGTGTGGTACCTAGTATCTGCCCGGTTGAGTTGAAAAAAAGAAGAAATAGTATTCTTATCCTTGTCCTGCTTTGCTGCTTGCTCCAGTGGCAAGGTCCGTCCCTACAGGTGTGGTTATATTCCATCAGCGCCAACCAACATGGCAAATAGCCAGGGATTTATTTTATTTATGACTATTGCCTATATATTCCACCTTTCCTCTAGGTGATGTACCACCAGGTGCCTCCCTGCATTTGCCCACAGCGGTTCCTGGTAGCACTCATTATGTCACAAACAAACCATCCTCCAACTCAGATTAAAGGCATCTTTGCTTGGCTGCTTTCCCCATGTGGATCCAGTATGAGGAACAGAGAGATGCAGCATCAATAGGCAAAATCTATTATTGCATCATGAGACAGACATAATGGAAGGCATTGTACTTAATTTCATTTCCTTATGCCAGAAGAAAAGCCAGGCATTACCCTCCCAGTACTACAGCAGTATCACTGTGCCATGCATTTCACAGCCATTCACCACTGACTCCCCACTCCCATTTTCATTCATACACCCCATGCAGTGTAGGATCAGATTGTTAAAGCTGCAATCCTTACCTGGAACTGCAGCCATTTAACTACCTGTACTTCCTTTTGAAAAGGCATGCATAAGATTGTGTTGCGGACACATTAGGTGTTTAGCAGAATGCTCCAGACTAGTGACAGCAGTATGTACTCTCTCTCTCTCTCTCTCTCTCTCTCTCTGTGTGTGTGTGTGTGTGTAAGCAAAAGCCATCTCAACAGCTAATTACAGATATAATGAGGATGCCTCTCTGAGAAAGACAGTGCCTCTCATGCACAGATTGCAGGAATGTGTCCTGATCATGGGAGCATAGAGTTCTGTGGTGCACCACAGAACTGATAAAGCCAGATCTTAAATTGCCATGAATTCAATGGTACATGCAGCTAGGGGAAATCCTCTTCTCATTCTTTAGAGGCAGAGAAGTACCGTACATGCATGGTGTGGTCTGCCACATGTAACTCAGGCAGGGTGGTAAAGGTTTTTTGTGCATGGGTGGCACAATTGCTTCCTGTTCATTGCCAAACTCCCAGACACAACTGAGACAGGAAGTTGCAAGCTCTTGTGTTTACTTCTTGGTTCCCAATGAGCATAGTCTACTCTGCTGCCACAGATGCAGTGGTACTAATCAAGCCTGCATCTTAAAAGAATCCCCAGAGGGAAACAGCTTTCCAGTAAGCAATCCATGAGCACCGGGAAGAAGGGACTAGGGAAAGATGCATGTACAGACAGGCAACAGAAATTAGACCTTGGCTTCCCCAACACAGTGCCAGCTGGGACATTGCCTTTACTTCTTTCATCTCTCTGAAAAGTGCTTAACACGAGCATCCCCTGATGCAGTAGTTGTATAGGTACCTCCCACCTCCACACAACAAAGGCTGAGGGCCTTTCACCACTTACCATTTATAGTGGTATAGTTCCTGGGTTGTTGTTGTTTTCTTCTTAAAAATTGCATGCTGTCAGATGATATTGTCATAATTCAGGTAGTATTCAAGAATAATGTACACAAAAGCTGCTTTTTCTTGCCCTGCAAAACACCTGACTTTTGTGAAAGATCTGGAAGAGATCCTCAATATTTTCATTTGTGTGGCATGTGTACAAGCATTGTGGTGGGTGTGGCTTGGGAGGCATCTGTTCCGTGCCACTTCCCCCTGGCTGCTGTGAGCTGTCAGTTTGCAAACTCAGTCCAGAGGAGAGAGAGAACAGCAAGAGATGACAGCACTGAGCCAAAGTCCTGCCCGTGACAGCAATCATTAGCTGAAGGCAAAGTTTCATCACAATAACCAGGTTTGCTATAGTTCAGGCAGACTCATAGTTCCTCTCCTCATCTCTTCTACTTCCAAAAGATCAGAATTCTGGAATATTAGGTATTAAATAAATAAAACGCCATAAACGACTATCCCCATGCACATGCTCATAACTCTGACGTTCATTGGCTAGCCCAGGGTTTCCGAAACTTGGGTGTCCAGCTTTTTTTTGGACTACAACTCCCATCATCCCTAGCTAGCAGTGACCAGGGATGATGAGAGCTGTAGTCAAAAAACAGCTGGACACCCAAGTTTCGGAAACCCTGGGCTAGAGGAAGATGAGGGTACATAAGGGGACTGACTACAGCCACTGAATGTTTCTCAATTCTGCAGCAACCCACCATCAGTGTGGAAATTTGGCTACAAATTTGCTTTTAAAAAAGTTGGATCAAACAGTGGCTATAACATTTTAAATGGTAAGTTCACACTATATGAATAGGCTTTATGGCCAGTATCTGGGATGACTCGGATTGCAATTTTATACCTGCTCACATGGGGCTAAGCCCCATTAAACTCAATTGGGACTTATTTCTGAGAAGACATGTATAGGGCTGTGCGGTCAGTGAGTCCAGAAGCGTTCCTATATTACATATGTAGGCACCATCATGTTTAAGTAAGTGCGCTAATTACTCGCAGTCATGGAATATTGCTGAAATATCGCAGAATCAGCTTCATATAAATGGCATCATAAAGTTTATCCGGCATCCATTCCGATATACACATTCACACTTCACACACCCAATGCAAACCAGCATGTATTTGGTTCAAACCTTTCATCTGGGTGCACAGAGGCCCCACAGTATGTGTGGTCAGAGGTGCTGGAGGAATTACAGCCCTGAACTATGCAATTCAACTGGATCACTTCTGCTGTTCCTTGGGGTGGAGGTGTTAATTTAACTTTGATGTTGGCTGCTCAAGTGCCATTAGATCAAAGCATATTTGCTGGATGACAGCTTTGAAAGCGATTTGTGGGGGGAAACGCAACTGGTTCACAAGCATTCGTTAAAAAGATTAGAAGTTCAGAAAGGTGGCTATTATGTTTTGTGCTTGGGGAGAGGGGTAACCTGTGCCTCTCCAGGTATTGTTGGACTGCCAATCCCATCAGCCCCAGACAGCATGGCAATAGTTAGGGATTTAGATGTTGTTAGGGATCTAGATGCCAATAGTTAGGGCTATAGATGCCAAGTTCAAATAGGGGAGGTTGTAGGATGATACACTGATAGCCCAGGGGCACACAATGGCAATTAAAAGAAGCTAAAGCGCCATAAAGCAAAATGCCTTGTGCCAAAGACATTTGGATAGAGGCACCATGTGCAAGTGTTTAAATACTAATACCAGAAGCCCCCGAACCAAGATGGGTGAGGTGGAGTTTCAAATACTTTAAAATAAATTTTAAATAATTCTGTTCAAAACGATAGTAACAGAAGATCATCTGGAATGTTCATGGCAGCTCAGGAAAGGTACAACCGAGGCCAATAAAACGTTAGTGTGGTTAACAAGCCACATCAATAAAGCTGTTGGAGGCTGTGGAGAAATCATCTTTTAAAATTTGTTTACTGGGGCAGTGTTTCTTTTATATTCAACATATAAGAGTTCATTTGTGTATGTGAGGTTATGCGAAGGGTTAAGTATCCCTTGGTGGCTGTCAGTTGCTTAGTTTCATAAAACTGATCTTGGAAGGAAGAGCTGGGTTCTTTTTATGCCACGTTCAAGGATTCTACAATTTAACTTCTGATTCGCTTGCTGGGTATAAATTCTTGGTCACCCATATTTACTTATGAAGCGGGTCTGGCTGGTTTTGTACCATGTCTAAAATACCACAACTATGGATTAAGGCTTTGGTAAACCAGCAGAGCAGAGATACACAGTGGTGGCAGGTAGGAGCTTTTGAAATATGAGTACAATGGTGGGAGTGGGAACAAAATGGGAACCTCTCCACCCACCTGGTGGTAAATAGAAGCTGGTTCTCCACATATGAAGTGGGCTGGCTTTCCACAGAGGCAAGAAGACTTCCTTCAGAAAATGGAAGCCTTGTCCAAATGAGAACGGAAAGAAACACAAACTTGAGCAAAAGAATGCAAGTGGATAATGAAGCATACATATTTTAAAAAGTAGAAGAGCACGCTGCTAACAACAAAGACCGCCACCACAAATCTTTAGATACATGAGAACCTGGAGACCACCTAGGGAGGCATTTGGACATCTGGATAACAAGGGAGTAAAACGTTTGTGAGGGGACTCTTTTGCCTCTTTACCCGAGGACAAGAAAGTGGCCAATATAACACCAGTTTTTTGGGGGGGAGGGGATCCAGGAAATTATTGGCTGGTTACCTTAACATCTGTTCTGTGAAAACTGGTGGAAAGCATTATAAAAGATAAAAATGCCAGGCATATAGAATAATGAGTTTTGCTAAAGCGGAACCAGCATGACTTCTGCAAGGGTAAGTCCTCTTTCGCTAACCTTTTAGAGTTCTTTGAGCGACGTCAACAAGCATATAGGCAGAGGTGATCCAGTTGACACTGTGTACTTAGACTTTCACAAAGCTTTTGATATTGCCCTTCACCAAAGACACCTGAATAATCTTAGCAGTTGTGGCATAAGAGGAGAACTTCTCTTGTGGATCAGTATTGTCAGGATTTGGTCTAAACCTTCCTGAAGAAAAAGTGGAGGGATGTAGAGTGGAGTCCCCTAAGTATCAATATCGGAACCTGCACTTTTTAACTTGTCCATAAAAGTTCTAGAGTTAGGGGTTAACAGTGAGGCAGCAAAGTTTGCCCATAACACCAAATTGCTAGGATTAGACACATTAATGGATGCCAGGATGGAAATGTTTTACCGTGACTATCTGAGGTAGGCTGCCTCTGAACACCAGTTGTTGGAAATCGCAAGTTAGGAGAGTGCTCTTGCACTCATGCCCTGCTTGCTTGAAGTAGACATCTAGTTGGCCACTGTGAGAACAGGATGTTGGACTAGATAAGCCTTTGGCCTGATCCTTATGTAGGCCAGCAACATCTGGACGGTCATAGATTGCAATGGTAAAATATAAGAATTTAAAATAGAAACACCTATGGAACATTGCCAATAGGTCATTTTCAACTCAGTATTACTGTTCTCACATATTAACTGCAGCTCGGTAGGTCATTTGTTCAAAGCCACTTGCCAAGTTGCTGCAATGGAACAGAAAATTCCCTAAGTCAGGTGTGGGAGGCATTAAAAAGTGTTACCAGCAGTGAAGGGGGGGGGAAGCTGTAGTGACTATCTGTTGGGCGAGTGCAGTTTTGCAGCTTTAATTAAAGATCTACGTATTAACAAACGGCATGCTGGATCAGCCCTCAGAGCAGTGGAAACAGTACAGTGCATAGCTGTCAACCTTCCTTTTCTTTGCGGGAAATTCCCCTATCAGTACTATACTATAGACTATAGTACTGATAGGGGAATTTCCCGCAAAAAAGGGAAGGTTGACAGCTATGGTACAGTAGTACCTCAGGTTACGTACTTAATTGGTTCCGGGGTGCCATTCGTAACCCAAAAAGTACGTAACCTGAACGGCGATATCGCACTTTGTGCATGTGCAGACTGCTTCTGCGCATGTGTGGACTGCACGAGTGGCAAAAAACACTTCTGGGTTACCAGTAGACGTAACCCGAGGTGCGACTGTATTAGATCGCTTCTGCCACGTTTAGAATCGCACATCTGTCTTCTCTCTTCAAGGCCCCCAGTAAAATCATGTGGCCTCCCCATCCAGCAGGATTGTTCAGGATTGGGAATATTTTAAGGATAAATCAGTGCTGTAGAGGTTCAGCACACACCAAAGTCATCTCAGCACACAGATGCACGCTGTGATGTGGCATTGAGTGCAGTCACCCTGTTTGCTCGCCTCTAGCACCAGCCCTGGCATTGATCACTAAGCAAGCAGCCTGAAAACCTCCACTCTGACCTCAGCTTCTTTAATGTACTGGTTGGCATTCCTCCCCCCCCCCCCGACTATTTCCCCAAAGCCCTTGAGTTATTTTCCCACAGCCTGTGATTGTTGGAGACAGATTTGATGTTGGCTGGAACATATATTGAAAGTAAAGTGTCTCCATCCCTATGCATGTATACAAACTTCCTGCTAATTTTCATGGTAGTTGACTAAACGACTCCTCATTAAAAGACATTACAGAATGAAAAGAGGTGGAAGGGACCACAAATGTCACCCAATGGGTCTACTTCCTCTGGATGGTAACATCCCTGATAGGTGCTCACCCATCCAGTGCTTTAAAAACTTATAACGAACAAGAGAGTCTACCACCCAAGGCAGCCTGTTCCCCTACTGTTGGGAAGTTCTTCCTAATGTTTAATCAAAATTCCCCATCTTGTAATTTGAACCTGTTAGTTTGGGCCCTCCCCTCAGGAGCAGTGTAAAACAAATAATCTATGTCACAGCCCTTCAGATATTTGAAGATAGCTATGACATCACCTCTTACTAATCTCTTCTTCCGAATAGATATACCCAACTCCTGCTGCCTCTCCTCTTAGGACTCTTGTCTCCCATAGTTCTTTGCATACTATTGATTCCTTATGTTCATGTTATCAAAGCAAAAAAACATCACCTGGATATTGCCACCACCTGATTTGCTACCAAAAAGAATAAGAAAAGAGCATGCGTGTAAAGCTAAGAAGCTATCTATCCATACCTTTGTGTACTTCCAAACCCAGGGAGGGATGCATCAAAAAGGGCATACTTTAAATGGAGTTTATTATTGCCTCAAATGTACTTTTCAGCTTGTTGCAAACAAGCACCTTTTAGAATAACTGGTATGAAACATTCATTTGTTTAAATTTATATTAACTGTATATTCCCCCGCTGACAAACTAACCGACAGCAGTAAATGACAGCTTGTCTCTGAAGATGCTTCTTTCTGTAGGATAGTAACGTTGCATGCTACCCCAATCTCTGAGCAGTGTGAAATTCCAGAGGTTCCAGGCGCTTACCCAGGGTTTGTGTTTCCTTTAGAATGAGAGACAGCGGAGACTGTGGTGTCTTTATGATATGTGGTTTATTTACACATATATACAACCTGAGCCTATGATGAAGGGGTTCACAGCTTTAACACTCCAAGAAGAAGGTCTTGCTTCTCCCATAGCTTGGATTCAAGCAGAAATCAGGCATGGCTCTGACACCCTGGTTTCCCAGCCTAATTCTAGCTTCTAGCTTGCACACAACTAAACTCTCCACTCTGTTCTTTCTAACTACCAGGGAGTTGAGGAAGGGAGGCCCACCCATTTGCTGTCTGGCACAGAGCCACTTTCTTGGTTACCTCAATCTCCTTGGGCTGCTTCTCTGTTTAGAACAGGGATGAGGAACCAGTTTGCTCTCCAGATGTTGCTGGACTACAACTCCTATCACACTATCATTCTAGTGTGGGATTGATGAGAGCTTTAGCCAAACAACAACCAAAGGGCCACAGGTTTCCCCATCCTTGATTTGGAGGCACAGGTTTTTAAAAAAGTACACACTGCAGAACCCTCACTGATAAGAAGCAGAAAGGTGTCTTGGTTATTTAATCTCATCAATCACCATACTAGACCTTGGCAGATACATGACGAAAATGAACATTTTAGGAAACAAAGATTTCATCTCCTTCCCTTCTATACACAGCCTTGTGCTAAGCACCACAATGCAGCTCAAGCCCACAGGTCCTATCACTATATTATAGACAACAACAAAGACTCTTTTCATTTTATTCTTAATTTGTATACCACCTTTCTACATTGCTGAATACAAGGCAGTTTACAAGGCACAGAAACAACAAAATATACAACCAAGATCACACACCCTAAAACCATCCAAGGCAAATAAATCATAATGAAAAATGTGACAGGTCAATAAAAATAAGCAAGTCAATCAATTAAAGTAATATTCAATAATCCACTTGAAATCTATTACATGATAAAAGCAACTGATAAAATCAGCAAATAATTAAACACGAAATCACTCCCCACAACAATCTTCACACAAAATCACTATTAGACTATAACAAATAAAAACAGGAGCAAAGACACAATGCATAAAATATTGCAGACCATGTTTTAAAAAACAAATGAACTGAGCAACAAAGTTGCACAGCTTACAAAATTCCAAAATGTACAGAAATAATAATCGCCTGGTCCAGGTCCAACATCTAATCTACAAGTACTTGAAGAAGAAGAAGAAGAAGAAGAAGAAGAAGAAGAAGAAGAAGAAGAAGAAGAAGAAGAAGAAGAAGAAAGGTCAGTCTCAGTACTGATCTGGCAGTGCTGAAAACCTCAAAAGCAAAAGACGTTGCCAAAGGTGGACCAGGGTTCATGCATGTTGAAAAAGAATTGATGGGCATAAATTGGGGGTGGAACAACAGGAGTCCTGGGTCAGGTTTGATGAGCAACAGTAAAGTAAGGAAATGGAGATAGATCTAGATATAATAGGGTGATAAGCAAGACCCCATTAACTTTTTACCAAATGTTTTACTGTTTCCCAGATTGCAGTTGCCCCAAATCCAACCTTTTTTTCATGGCTGTTCACTACTATTCAAAGCCTCCTCTGCCCTTGCTGCTGCTTCAATGGTCATTCCTT
Organism: Lacerta agilis; assembly: GCF_009819535.1. Classification (NCBI taxonomy): domain Eukaryota; kingdom Metazoa; phylum Chordata; class Lepidosauria; order Squamata; family Lacertidae; genus Lacerta; species Lacerta agilis. The sequence goes on from NC_046316.1 coordinate 53,055,940, forward strand.
CCCCCACCACCAATTTCATTCCTCCTCAGGGATCCTCAGCCAATCAGGGGGTCACAAACTGTATGCGATCACAAAATTATGCGCATCTGAAGCAAATGAATCCTGTTTAGAGTGAGAATATGTGAAGGGACAATTCACATTTGCTGCATCTGAAAGACTAACAAATTTATTACGCCATAAGCTTTTGTAGAATAGAGCCCACTTTATTGATAAATGAAGCATAATCCTGGGTTGTGTGTGTATTACACACACATAGATAGGGTTTTTTTTTGGGGGGGAGGACACAACTGTGAACACTGCCTCCCCCCCAGACAGGCAACCATCCCAACCAACCTCACACACATTCTGCAACTCAGGACAACACTTTGCGCACCTGATAAAGTGGATTGTAGCCCACAAAAGCTTATTATGCTACAATAAGTCTGTTCGTCTAAGCCTTCAACTCTAAGGTGCTGCAAGACTTTATTGCTGCAAGAGACTAACTCTGCATATTATCCAAGAATCAGTCTAGCATGTAGCCAGACAGCTACTGAAAGTTCTCCATGGCTGCCTGCCCAAGGAAGGGCTTGAGTTAAGTGGTTGCAAAACATCATCTCCCTTCTTCTATCAAAACTCCTTTCCCATCCACAGTGTGTAGCAGCAGAAGGAAAACTAGATACAATCAGTAGCAGCAGCCAAATTGCACAAGGCGAAAGTGAATGCCCTTTTCTAGAACGGGAACTAACTCTTACATTATACAAGTCCAAAAATGCAAGCACTTATCCCAGTACTAAAGAGCGAATTTCCCTTGAGTAAAAACAACTGCACACCTTGGAGGACCAGCAGCCCCAGCATGACTGCTGGGCATTAGATGGAGAAAAGAGTCCTAGCAACATTGTTGGGACAGTGTAATTCACTCAGGTTCAATGTGGCCCTTCAGATGTTGTTGGACTACAACTCCCATCAGCCCCAGTCTACATAGCCAATGATTAAGGATGATAGGTGTAGGTCATCAACACCTGGAGAGCAACAGGTTTCCCACCCTTGATCTATACACACTTCCTCTCTCTCTTTCTCCACATCTGCCAGTGCTGTTTTAAATACACTTTACCCTGCAGCACTCTCAAGAATTCAAAAGAGCCTCATAAACCAAATAGATGTGGTGGAACATTCACCTCCAAGGCTGTATGATTTTGCAAACAGTATACTTCTAAAGTATGAAAGATCAGGGATGATTGGAATGGTGGGCCTGGGCTCTCAAAGGCAATGATCCCCAAGGCACTGTTTTCGTGTTCTGCCATCACTTTCATTGCAGTCTGCTCCCCTGTCCTATCTCCTCTTTAGCAAGGGTAGCCAAATATGGTGCCCTCCAGAGGTTGATGAGCTACAACTCCTGTCATTCCTGGCTATGGAATCCAACAACATCTGGCGGATATTTCATTGGCTACCTCCCCCCCCCCCCGTGCTGTTTAGGAAGTTTATTCACAAAGCCTTGAGGAGCCAAACTGGAAGAGGCCTGTCTGACCTTCGTATTGAAAGGTAATCACCCAGGCCCCATAGAAAGCTCCTGTGTCAACAGTCAAAATTCCTCTTTGCTGGGTGAGGGGTAGCTGGGAACCACAAGCGGAGAGGGTGCTGTTGTACTTGGGACCTGCTTTTCGTCCTCTCATGTGCATCTGGTTGGCCAATGTAAGAAGAGAATGATGGATTAGATGGGCCATGGGCCTGATCCAGCAAGCTCTTCTCTAGTGCTGTCCTGGCCCAAAGGTAAGAGTGCATGTCCATTATTAACATATTTGGAGGAGTCCACTGCACAAGACTGAAGCTCCTTGCTCCATCGCAGTAGATTACATAAAGGGATCTAGCCTTCTTCAGTAAACCAGCACCTTGTAGTTCAGGTGGGACTAACAATTGGGCTGCACCTGCTGCTTCTGCTACTACTCTATAAGGCAGGCATGGCCAAACTTAGCCCTCCAGATGTTTTGGGACTACAATTCCCATCACCCCTGACCACTGGTCCTGTTAGCTAGGGATCATGGGAGTTGTAGTCCCAAAACATCTGGAGGGCCAAGTTTGGCCATGCCTGCTAGAAGGGCTCAATTCAGTTTTTTATCCGCAGAAGCTCTGTCTCAAGTCCTTAACCTTGCCTTGTCTTACACCCAGGTTGGGCTTTGCCTCACCACAGGACAGCCTGTTCTTTTAAGAGTTGCATATAAAAAGGTGGAGGAGAAATTCTATGATGTGCAACTTCCCCCATCACTGCAACCTAGTGACAGGGGAAGTTTCACTAGGTATAGATTTCCTTTTTATGTAGCTCTTAAAAGATAAATGTCCATTCAAAATCTGACACTGGCACCCCTATCTATCTTAGGTGCCCTGGTGAATTTCGCATTCTCTGAGTGTTTGCATCAAGCCGTTCTTGATAAGGGTCAGGTGACGTTCCTGGCTGCTGGGTTCTTAGACTCTGCATTGGAAGCGGGGAAGAGTTATGAGGTGTGGGCGAGACTTCTCCTGCAATACAAAAAAGCTGGACACCCAACAATTGCTATGAAAGACGTTCAGAGAATCTGAAACAGCAACATAGCTTTTGGGCTGATCCGTCTTGACAAAATGTTAGACAGCCTCAGAAGCAGCAGAGCAAAGAGGAAGAGAAAGAGATTGTGCATTTCATATGCAAAACTGATGCTTTCCAAGCAGCTCCAGCTGTGTTCCAGGTCACCCTAGCATTGCTTGCAATTTAAATGTTCAAAGCAAACAGTGAGGTACTAAAAACGTAAGAGGAGGAGGGGAAACCAGGCCAAAAGGTATTAAAATGAATAAAATCCTCAGTCGTAGATCAATATACCGGTACTTACTGCGGGCATAGGAATATGGGTTATTAGCTTTCCTTTATATAGAATTAGCCTCTAGCTGCTGCTGGTTCCAGGCACTGGAAGAAGGGCATTTCAAAGAGGAGAAGGCAGAATTCTCAGCAAGTTTCAAAGGCCTACTCTTGGATGTTTAACTGCAAGGAAAACAAAACAGTTTGCTTGAAGAGTGTTGAATATGAAGGAAGCTTTTGGACCAACAGTCAGGAAAACTGCACCGCTGAAAACCTCGTCTGAAAAGATCATTGCAGACCATAGCAAGCAGATGAAATGATGGGTAGAGCATTATTAAGAAATGTACTCGTGGGAAAACATGGTCTCTGACACAGCAACTGGCAGCATCCAGACTCTGCCTATCTTGAAAGAGCTGAATATCCCTCTGTCCCTTCCCTTGATAAACTGAAGGACACCATCAACTCCTAAGCAGGTGGTAAAGCACCAGGATAAGACGGAAACCCAACAGAAGTGCTGAAAGCTGACCTCAGTTCCTCCCTCATAATGCACCTCCAGAGTCTTCCCTTCCAGATTTGGGGGGAAAGGATCCATGCCACAATACATGGGCAACCCTAGCATTGTGACCCTCTGTAAGAACAAAAGTGTTTGCCATGATTGTAATAACTACTGTGGGATCTCAAAACAAGGGATAGTGGGATGGAAAACCTCAGACTTCATGGTAACCTAGGCTGGTTCTAGAAAGGTCCAGTAATATTAATAGATTCTCTGGAGGAACTTGCTCAGACCTGGGTAAAAATCTGTCCCTTGTCTATGTGCTGAGCCACAGAGTGATATATGCTGAGTACTGAATTGTAAACATTTTGATGTACTAACTCTGAAAGGACAAAAATATATCCTGCAGTGCCACAGGATAGTAAATTACTCCTGGCCACTGGTGTTTAAATCCCTTGCAAGTGAACAGTTAACAGTAAACAAAGATTCAACAGACACACAGATGAGCACCTGCTCTGAACAATTCCATTATTAATGAGAAACTGGTTAGCCAGAAGGTGCTTCTAATGAAATTCAGATGGGAGGGGGACCACAGGAGCTGCCATCTACTGCTTTCCCACAGATCTTAGGTATCTCTCTCTCTCTCCCCCTACAGTGGAGAATACTTGTCAGTGGGGTGCAGCAGGGTAAGATGTTGGAGAGACAAGTGCTAAGAATCCAATAGCCACAGGAAGCAGCTACTGGTCTGAAACTAATTTAAACAGAGGAGGGATGGGAAATGGCAATTCGCTGACCTCCCTCCTGAAGGTTTCCGATTAATATCTCTATATCTAAGCTGAGGTGCTGAATATGAAGGAAGGGAACTCCTCGTCTACAAAGCAGCCCCATTTTAATCAAACCCCTGCTTTTTCAACAGAGTTGTGCAACATACGTCACAAGCAGAGAATTGGTACAGTAAGCCTGCAACTTACACACATTCAGCTTTACGCACTTGGAAATATATATATTGTGTGGAATCCAGGAAAAGGGACTTCGACAATTCTATCCACCATTGGACCCAATGTGCTCTGCTTATACGCAATCTTGGCTTGAGGGTGCGATCCCTGGAAGGTAACCCTTGCATAAGTTGCAGGTTTAGCCCCATGTTTCCACAGGGCATTTTTTCCATCACTGAGCTTTCCATTAAAGGTAGTTTTAAACTCTCATAGTGACTCTTTTAAAGGAACATGACCAGAATCTGCTTGAAGAGAAAACAGAATTGGTTTGGTCTTAGACAACCTGGATCCGAGGATGTTCATACCATATTAGACCTGTTGAATTATAGATGATGGAAGAGCAGAAGAGATGGCTCCAGAGGGTCACACAAATATCAAATGATAGTTCCCCAACACTAGAAATCCCATGACATATCTGGTATTGAGGACCTTGCAAATGGCAGCCCATAAGAAGATCCTGTCCAGTAAAATGCAAAAATAAGGAAGTTTTCATGTGATTTGGAATGGATTCCTAGAACTCTTTGCTGAATAAGAAGTAGAGCCTATGGTACTGGAAAATGCATCACATAGAGTTCAACCTTTTCCGTATTCTATCATAATATTAACAGCAAAACCTAATAGGCAGCCGCGTTGGCTCTTCTTATAGAAGCCCCACAAGACTTGTTCTTCTATATGCTTGGGAATTCTGTTCTTTAATAATATGTTAAGCCTACCCATCAGTGAGCTTCAAGGCTGGGCAAGAATTGAACTTTGGATTCTCCAGTGCTAGCCATATACTCTTAACCATGGCATGACTTGCAGACTCATAGGCACCTAGTTGGCCAATGCTGGATGAGATGCTAGATAAGGTGGGGCTTTTGGTAGGTTGCAGCAGATGAGGAATCCCAATTTGGAGTGGTTGGAAATCTGAAGGAACGCCTCTTCCCACATACTCTTCCCTGCGCCATGAGGCTGGTTGGGAAGGCCCTTCTGGTGGGGTCCTCCTCAGCTGAGATCAGGAGATCTACAACTCACCAAAGGGCCTTCTTGGCAAGAGCACTCCTGTTGTGGAGCACTCTCCCATCCCAGACTCATTTGGTTCCTACTTGGTCTATCTTCCAGCGCCAGCTGAAGACATTCCTCTACTGCCAGTACTTTTGACTTGGGCACATTGAAATGTATTTTTACTTTTATTAGTTTCTGAATTTGAAAACTGTTGAGACTTGTCCCATTATCGCTAGTGATGAGGGGCAGGACATACTTTTTATATATCTATAAAAAGAAAATTAGCAATAATGCAATCACCCAATTAAAAATGCATTGCACCTCCTTATAACTGAACAATAGCAGTCAAAGGAAAGCAGTGACCATGTTCAATCTGCCTGTATGGTAAAGTTTGAAAGCCTGGAGTCCCTTGCACTGCCTGTCCTTTGCCCAAGGGAAGATATCTGATTTGGGGCACCTTACTGAGCATCAGGTAGTAGAACAAGAAACATTTGTCATAGCAAAGATTGGCAGGAAAGGGCTTCAGAGTCTCATGCAGCACCCCAACGTGACCATAAGGCCCTGCCATTCACTCTGTGTCACAATTAATGAAAAACAATTAGACACTGTCAACCAGGGCTAAATCTTTCAGACACATAGCCGACCTCTGCCTGGGGTCACATCCAGTATTTCTTCCCCCCAAAAGATCCTCCATTCCCAATCACCACAGAGCTTTCCCAGTGGTTGGAGAATGACGTTGAGTCATATATTCCCTTCTGCTCAATGGATCTTAGACAATGGCTCAGTCCTTGCTTTGACTAAAGGGCTCAGAGCTTGGGCTGCAGAACTGTATGTCCCTGATGAGAAGGTATTTCTTCTTGAGGGCTCTTACAAAACTAAGGCCCTTTCGGGTGCCCAGAATTTTAGTCAATCAAAGCAGACTAATTAAGATGGGAAAGAATAAAATCTCCTCTCCTCCCTGCCAACATCCGGAGTGTTCGTTCCTTTGGCCAACACATTTATTCCGAGGGTCGTGACCTTTGGGGGGAGATCACAAATGGGCATTGGGAGGTTGTGACCCTTTCTAAGCAGAGAGGGAAGGAGTGAGCAGCTATCCCCATCTATTTCCTTTGGTGGTATGGGGTCGCCGTCTGGGAAGGGTCAAGCACTGTAGGATTAGTTCTTTCATCTAGGCCACCCATTAAAAATCCCAGATCATTAGCAACACATTAATGCTGTCTCAGGAAAAAAAGGGTTGATCCCCTATTTCCCAATACTGCCTCTCAGCAGAGCAATGAAGCCAGTTGCTTCACAAATTCCCCGAGGACACTGGGATGGCTGCAAGAAGCTCTAGAATTGATCCTCCATTCTTCCTAAACCAAGCTGCACCCAATTTTTCCTGGAACTCAGAAAGTTGATTCATAGTAAGATGCCTTATAGCAAGTTAGATTTTTCTCCATCTAGCTCAGCATTGTTTGCACATAGAGTAGTTCTCCAGGCTTTCAGGCGGGAGTCTCTCCCAGTCGTATCTGGAGATATAAATTCAATCAACAACAACTACAACACTGCTAGGGATTGAATTTGAGACCTGCTGCATGCATGACAGGTGCTCTACCACTGAGATACGGCCTTCCTCCATTCAACTAATTGAAACATTTCAACTCATACCCAACCCTACAGATCATTTCCACCCATTGATTGTTAGAGCCCATAATGGGTGGGTGGGTGAGTATGTCAGTTAGTGTGCTATAGCTACTATGACACACTGATGGCTACACAGAAGAAAATGCACAGCTTGCAGAATGACCTTTTGTTGTTTCCCCATTATGTTAGGGGAAAGGCATTAAAGTGGGCATGGCTATAGGCAGGGGCTGGGCAGAAGGTAGATCAGGGTCTACTGGTAACTCTCCATGTGATCTGCAGTAGATCAACAAGAATTCTGACTCCCAATTGTTTGGTAATGACAACAACTAAATGGCTCCTTCTTTCAAATCAAATTAAGAACACTTGGGTTAACCAGGAATGGATTTTGCTGCAGGAGGACTGTGAGTTCAGCTAGTACTAAAAAAAAAAAAAAACTCCTGTGCTCAGCAGCTACTTCAAAGTGTCCTATTCTTTCATCTTAAATGTATGTCTTTTACACCTGGCCCCAGGTAGCAGATCTTGAGGTTCAAGTCAAACACAAAATAGGTACTACAAGTCTGAAGTCTGGCCTCCTCTGCTAAAGGCTTTTAAGTCCTTTCCAGCTCCACTATCCAATACCTTTTTAAAAAGCAGAGGGGGACCCAAGGACATACAGCATGCAAAGTATTGCCATGTTCAACCTTCAAACCCAGAAGGAAATTCAACTAATGCGACTTAGTTCTCTAGCACTTTTCAAAGTGTGCAATGTTCTGCAGCTCTTGCCTCATTTATCCTCCCAGCAAGCCTGAAAGGTAGGTTAGGCTGAGAGTACACACACCTTGCTCAAGGCCACCCACTGAGCTTCAAAGCCTAGAATAGCTTTGCTTGAACCACATGCTCTTTCCATGGCAGAATGCAAGTTGATGAGCTGATCTGAGGCTTTGTAGTTCATTCATCGATATTAACTTGTCCTAATGGAAGGCCACAAAGAACCTCCCTGGTTTTAAGGGAGCTGTTTCCCCACAGACTTACTGTATTTTCCTGTGTATTAGATGAGGTTTTTTGACTAAAAAATTGTGTAAAAAAAACTGGGGTCGTCCAATACACGGGTAGTGGCATGGGGGGGTGGAAACGTGCAGGAAACGATCTAGGGAGTGTTTCCTGCCCACAGCTGCCTGGAGGGAGAAGCTCAACAGCTTTGGGCCATCTCCCCTCATCTTCTTAAAACTTGAGTCCCCCAAAATAGGGGGGGTCTTATACATGGGGGCATCTTATAGACGGAAAAGTACAGTACTCACCCATCTTATGGGTCGTGGTTATGCAATACTACAGCCATAGAGCTCACACAACATTCCACCAAACCATTTCTTGCTGTTCGCCTCATCATTACTGTGCGTATAAAAAGTGTCCAGGGGTTGTCACAGGGCTTGAATTGAATACAAAGCCATGTGGATACATTGCCTATGCAAACCGTTGATTTATTTTTCAAGTAAGTGGTATATAAATCTTGCTAAATACAATAGTATAAACCAGGAGCACACCAACACCACACACCAACAAGCCTTCTAGTTGGGGGAAGGCAGAATTCTATAGCCGTTCCTTAAGAAGCCTGTGATCCTCTTGACATAGAAAGCCAGGTGCTTGTGGAGACCTGATCAGGTGCTATAAAGGCCCACAGACCTCCTGTCTTCCATCAGTCTGGGCACTGCATAATGGGGGCAGAGGGAGGGGCTTGAGTGAGGTGGCCAAGGGCCATCGCTAAGTGACAAAGAATCTGGTTTAAATGCAAAAGGTTCCAGGTTCCACCCCCAGCATCTCTAGGTAGGGCTGGGAGAGACCAGTGCCGGAAATCCTGGAGGCTGCTGCCAGTCCGTGTAGGCCAGAGGTCAGCAAACTTACCGTGCCTCGGGCCGGTGTCTCCAGTGCCGATCACACGGCGGGCCGGAGGGTGGGGGAGCACATGCCCATATGCATGTGCACACACTATTTCCGGCGCACTGCAGGGTCAGATGTGCATTGGAAATGAAGCTTGCGCATGTGTACAAGCTATTTCCGGTGCTCCTCCGACCTGGAAGTGGGCAGCCACGCAGCGCAGGTAAGAACGGGCAGCGAGCGTCGCTGCGGGCCGGATAAACAAGTCCCTTGGGCCTTATCTGGCCTGCAGGCCTTAGTTTGGGGAACCCTGGTGTAGGCAATACAGAGCTAGACAGGTCTGACTCAGTGCAAGGCAGCTCATGTTCCATACCTCCAGGTTTCTGGCTTATGGTCAACCTGCTCACAGCCTGTCTGCTACTGACCTGCCAGCCTGTCTCATCCCCCACCTGCCTTTATGATTTCTCGCCTGACATCTGACAGGCACCCTGCAGGGAGTTGTCTGCAGTGCAAACGGCTGCAGGTGATACTGCAGGGGAAGGCCCAGGTTTCTTACCCATCTTTCTCCCTTCTTTTTCACACGCCTGCACCTTGAAAATTCCAAGCTGCTTTTCAATAACCCAAATTAACTCGAGTTTAGGTTTAACCTCTATGTTAATTAGGGAATGCTTGCTAAGCTCATTGAAGATAAAAAGGGGCTAAGAAAAATTCTCAGTATAAAATCCAAGGGAAAGCAAAACGAGGGAGGGAGGAAAGAAGGCTAAGTTAGGAGAAAAAGTAGCAATGAAGTCAGCTTCGTGATCAGAGAAAGACTGGAGAGGAACCATAGATCAGTGAGTAGAGAGCAGGCGTTTGGCCTGAAGAAGGGAAAAGGTTCAGTCCAGGGCATCTCCAGTTATAAGAATCAGGTAACAAGTGCCCAAGACCCTGGAAAGCAATCTTAGGTTTGCCTAGATCAGGCATCCCCAACCTGCGGCCCTGCAGATGTTTTGGTGTACAACTCCCATGATCCCTAGCTAACAGGACTAGTAGTCAGGGATGATGGGAATTGTAGTCCAAAACATCTGGAGGGCCGAAGGTTGGGGATGGACAAATAGCCTGGCCTGTTATTCATTAGTTTCTTATCTACCTATGTACACTATGTCTCCTCCTCTCATAGATGTGGGTGGCTCTGCCCATCTCAAAGAGCTAGAACAGTGTTTTTCAACCACTGTTCCGTGGCACACTAGTGTGCCGCGAGATGTTGCCTGGTGTGTCGTGGGAAAAAATTGTTTATTTGATTCCTATTCAAGAGAATTACTTTATATATAGTCAATATAGGCACAGAGTTAAATTTTTTAACATTTTCTAATGGTGGTGTGCCTCATGATTTTTTTCATGAAACAAGTGTGCCTTTGCCCAAAAAAGGTTGAAAAACACTGAGCTAGAAGATATTCTGGGCCTCTTCACTAAGGTCAGATCCGCATCATTCTTTCAGAGCACATGGCTTCTCCCAAAGAATCCCAGGAACAGTAGTTTCCCCCTTATGAGCACCCTCAACAAACTACAGTTCCCAAAGTCCTTTGGGAGCAGCCATGTGCCTTGACTGTATGGTGTAGATGAGCTCATGGTAGTTGTAGGAAGGAGGTGTATTCCCTGACACAGAACCAAGGACACTCAGTTGTGTCTAGGTAGCAAGGCTAACCCACCCATGAGACAAGGTAGGGAATTGCATCGGGTTTCAGGATCCACAAGAGCAGCAGATTCCAATGTAAATCTTTACCCCCCCCCTTACTGATATAGATCTTCACTCACCCGTTCTTCCCTGGCATTTTGTGGTTTGCTTCAGGTGCCAAAATGTATTGGGCTGACACTGCTAGGCTGCCATGCACTTTTATCAAGTTACAGCACATGCACTTTTTCTGAGAGTCACTGAATACTGCATTCAACAGTGATGCAGCAAATAGCCTGCAAAATGACATGTGCGGGCTTTCAGGGTGTTTCTTGTGGCTACCATTACATATACATATTCATCATATACATATACATCTCACCTTTCATCCAAGGAACCCAAGGTCATGCAATGAACTTTCTGGACGAGTCAGGATTTGAACCCTGGTGTGCCAGGTCCTAGTCCCAACACGCTAACCAAAGAGGCCCCAATGATCCTAACATGTTTTCAGCCAGCCTGGGGCTGTGAAAATGACTTACCTGTGCATGGGAGTACCCCTAGAAGCAAAAAAAAAATAAAAAAAATTAAATGGTTATCGGCAGCCTAAAAGGAAAAAAAAAGCTCTCCTTCTGAAAAAAAGCTCAACAACTGGTCTTTCTCCCCCTCCCAAAATCTCAATAACAATTGAGCTCTTGCCAGGCACAGTTGGCCACTCTCTCTCTGTGTGTGTGTGTGTGTGTGTGTGTGTGTGTGTTGCACCAGCTGTTTCCCCCTCCCTCATGCCGACAAAGAGCTGACGCGCCTATCAGAGACCGGATCCTAGCCTGCACCCTGCTTGGTCAAATGGGGACGCAGGCTGAGACTTGGGCAGTGTCAGGGGACGAATCCGAGGGCTGACCATGGTCTTAGCCTGGGTTCTCATCCTTCCTCGTCTGCCTGCTTTTTGTATCCACGTTACATCATGCTGGCAAGAGAGGAACACTTTCTGAATTTGCCGGGATTCATCGTTGCAAGGGAGCTTGGGAAACTGAGTTCCCTTGCATCAGATCCTTTGCGAGGACTGAGGATCCTGGGAAACTGAGTTTTTCAGCCATTTGGGGCTTTTTGTTTTGGGGGGGGGAGTTTTTCTGTTTTTTGAAGCTGTTTTTGTTTTTGAACCTGAACGACCATGGCTTGCCCCCCTTCCCTAGTTTTGATCCTGGGTACGCCCCTGTACCTATGGATAATTATTTCCCCCACAGCCAGTCTGTTTATTCAACCTTTATAAGTCAAAAGAAAGATCTTTAATCTCTCTTTCTTTCTTAAGCAGGACTGTGACACTGACCTGGAGAGGGTGGGTGGGAGGTGAGAAAGAGAGAAACTGCTGTGTTTTTATTTAAACAGAAGAATCTACACGTTAAAGCTCCTAATAGGTTTCAGACTAGCCAAAGCAGGAAACCAAAGACTGTGGAGGGGCCAAGTGAATGCTTATAGCAAGTTCCAGGAAGTGTTACTTAGTAATCTGGCTAAGCCCTCACAAACACAACTTGTGTAGGCAGAGTTGAGAAAACAGCCACGCGGCACAGGCAGTCTGGATAGGGAGAGCAGGGAACCAAAGGAATGAGAATCCAGCAAATGCAGATGAACAGCTGATGATCCTGTGTCCCAAGACACCAGTAGGGAAGGCTCCTCCCAGTAAAATGGTGTTGCCTGAGCTCCTGCACTAATGCCTGCCCTTTAAAAGCTGCATGCAGCACCTTTATCAGGCATGGCTTGTTGCACATAGCCAAACACAGCAGTAAACACGAAGGCTAGAAATACACTTTAAAAAACTATTTTAAAAACAGAATCTCGGGGATTAGCTTGCAAGGCACCAGAAAACTAGGGTCCATTCACAGGTAGTTACCATAATCAGAGCACAACGAGATTTCTGTTTGCCAAAATATGCAAAAAACAAAAGGAAACTCTGCAATGCAGCATTTATTTTGCAGAGCATGTTTCCTTCCAAAATCTAGATTTCAAATACCTTTTGAGTTTGTTTTTTTTAAAACACAAATGAGAATAAGGAACACTAGCATAGCTAGGGGGTGGGACTCACACTGGGTGGCCACTTACTGTGGGGGGTGGCACTTACTGCAATGCCTGCAGCTCGCCTGAGCCACACATCTCTCCTGGGAGTGATGCGGTCACTTGGGCACCTGCAGGCACCATGTTGCCCCAAAAGGCAGTGTGAGGCTTGTGTCCGTTTGCTGCCTCCCCCTCAGCCACCCTGCAGTGCCCCATGCCCAGGATCGCCCTCCCCCAAGCCCTGATAAGGAAGAAGAACAGGATATGAAGACTGGGGACAGGCCATTGGAGCAGATAGTAAGGCATGTAGGCAGTTCAGGAGCTGTACCCAGTATCCTCCAGGCTGTGACTGACAGAACATTACAGTGGTACCTCAGGTTAAGAATTTAATTCGTTCTGGAGGTCCGTTCTTAACCTGAGGTACCACTTCAGCTATTGGGGCCTCCCACTGCCGCCATGCCACCGCCGCACGATTTCTGTTCTCACTCTGAAGCAAAGTTCTTAACCTGAGGTACTATTTCTGGGTTAGCGGAGTCTGTAACCTGAAGCGTCTGTAACCTGAGGTACCACTGTAGTCTGGTCTTGCCTTTTCACTGCACAAGGAGAGGTGTCTGGCTCAATTAACCGGGTTCAGTTTCCTCCATTTGCAAGATACAGAACAAGGCAGAGGGAAAAGGGAGGAAAACAGTCTTTTACTTTTTAGTTGGAAAATCTCCACCTCTACAAGAAAGTTTGGCTCTTAAGGAGGCATACCTTTTTTTTGTATCTTTGTTGGATGCCGCCCATAGTGGCTGGGGCAACCCAGTCCAGTTAGATGAGCAAGGTATAAAAAATAAATTTGTTGTTGTTGTTCAGTCGTTCGACCCCATGGACCAGAGCATGCCAGGCACCCCTATCCTCCACTGCCTCCCGCAGTTTGGCCAAACTCATGCCAGTCGCTTCGAGAACACTGTCCAACCATCTCATCCTCTGTCGCCCCCTTCTCCTTGTGCCCTCCATCTTTCCCAACATCAGGGTCTTTTCCAGGGAGTCTTCTCTTCTCATGAGGTGGCCAAAGTACTGGAGCCTCAACTTCAGGATCTGGCCTTCCAGTAGAATACTATTATTATAAAGTGGTTTGATCTATAAAGCCTTAAACGGTTCAAGGCCGCAATACCTCAAGGACCACCTCTCTCCATATGATCACAGGACTGGACCCTTTGACCATTATCTGAGGCCCTTTTTTTGTGTCCCCTCCACAAGAGGTCTGGAGGTTGGCAACACGAGAACTGGCCTTTTCTGCTGTGGCTCCCTGCTTGTGGAATGCTCTGCCCAGGGAGCTCACCTGGTGCCTTCATTACACATCTTTAGGTACTAGGCAAAAGCATTCCTCTTCAAGCAGGCCTTTGACTGATTAAACAATCTATGGCCTTTAAAACTGTGTGTGTGTAGGGGGTATTATGTTACACATTTTTGTGTTTTTATACTGTAAACCGCCCTGTGATCCTCTGATGGATGGTATATACATTTAATAAATAATAACTACTGGTTACACATATTTCTGGGCAACTTAATCTGCAGCACAAGCCCCTTCCTGCTTTTTCCTTAGCTCATGCAGACACTAATGCCAACCAAGTTGGGAGATCAGTTATTTAAATTTTAGCATTCACTCTCCGCACAACATCCTTGATGCATCTTCGATGTTCAAAAACCAAGCTGTTTCATTTTGCCCAATGTTAAGGCTGACTGGATGCCTAAGGGCACATCCAGATGCATGTTTTGCAGAAGACTGCAACAGCCTGCCACTATTGGACCAGATGGACTAGTAGGATCACACAGCTACTATACTAGTAGCAGTTCCTTGCGCTCCCCCCCTTTAGATCCTTTGTAGTTTGCTTCTCTCATTGCTGCTAGGATCAATGCCTGGGAGTGCATTACCTTATTTTTTTCCTTGTTTCAGTTGCTTCAGAGCAAAAAAAAAAAAAATTCAGACTGAGCAGCTCAGCTCTTGCAAAGCATGTCTGAACTTTACGATGGTAAGGAAATCAGTGGCAATAAAAAACATTCTGCAGCCCTTTAGGAGAAACAATCAAAAACTAGAATTCACTCTGGGATAGTAGAAAAGATTTGGAAGTGGTAGGGAAACGGTGTCAGCCCCATTATTAGTTGACTGCTGCCTAAAGAGGTAAATGTTGGCTGGTCTGCAAGAGCAAGCCCATAGCTGCCTGTATGCTGCAGGCGTATGCCTCCTCCTGCCTCAGTGGATATTTAGCATTCAGCCCAACCTCAAAGCAGTTGAAATATTAACTTTGTGCCATAGGCCAGATGCGCATTGCCTGAGGGTGGTGAGCACAGAACTCTTTCTAAATGGCTGACTAAATCAATGCCCCATTCTTGCTGGTATTCTGTACCTCCCACATCCGTGTAGATCAGGGGTCAGCAAACTTTTTCAGCCATGGGCCGGTCCACTGTCCCTCAGACCTTGTGGGGGGCCGGACTATATTTTGGGAAAAAATGAACGAATTCCTATGCCCCACAAATAACCCAGAGATGCATTTTAAATAAAAGGACACATTCTACTCATGTAAAAACACACAGATTCCCAGACCGTCTACGGACCGCATTTAGAAGGTGATTGGGCCGCATCCGGCCCCCGGGGCTTAGTTTGGGGACCCCTAGTGTAGATATACTCTTAATCTGTATGCACCTACTATCTTGTGGGTCGGCAAGGCCTAACTTTTCCTATCATGAGAATGCCCTATGTGCATTCAACACAAAAAGAAATTCCAAATTCTGCGCTGAAATAAATCCCAGAATATGAGTGAAGCGTGAACCAACTCTGCAGGTATCTTGTGTGTTATGCACCACTTTCCTGTTTCATACAATGGAAACATTTGTCATTTTTAGTAAGGAACTGGGCATTGAATGGCGTGAAGGAGACAGGAGTGGGCTGTAAGGGTCCAGTAACAAGCCTGAATCAGGGCTTTGCCTAAAGCATGGGTGAGGAACTGGTGACCCTCCAGATGTTAAAGCATAAATCTGTAATGTATGCTTTAATTGAGATTCCTGCTTTGCAAGGGGTTGGACCAGATGACCCTCAGGGTCCCTTCCAACTCTACAGTTTTATAAATCTATGGCTACCAACTTCCATCAGCTCCATCAATGCTCAGGGATGATGGTGTCTGTAGTCCAGCATCAATCATTTGGAAGCCCTAGGTTACCCCCCTTTGGCCTA
Organism: Lacerta agilis; assembly: GCF_009819535.1. Taxonomy (NCBI): domain Eukaryota; kingdom Metazoa; phylum Chordata; class Lepidosauria; order Squamata; family Lacertidae; genus Lacerta; species Lacerta agilis. The sequence goes on from NC_046316.1 coordinate 53,071,597, forward strand.
TGGGTACCCACAGAGTTCCTGACTGAGATGAGATTTGAACTGTTGGTCTTCCAATAAAGTTCATGCACACATACACACCCCACCTTTGATTAAGAACACTAATATTTTTCCCAGGGAATATCAAATGGTAACAAAATCCATATAAACATGGGGAGTAAGTCCAACAGAGGAATCGAAACTGCTTCTCTGTCAAATAAACATCAATGTCCAATTATCAGGTGGTTCTCAGATCACCTATCTGTATAATTTATATATGCAATATATTCATACCTTACGGTAGTTCATAAAATATTCCTTGTCTTAATTCCCTTCTGAAACCTTTAGACTTTTGCATTTGTTCTTATAGTAATACAATATCCTACATCCTCAACTGTTTTTCATGTCCAGGTTATAAATGGCCTAGCAATCTTCAAGAAGAAAATTGTTAGCTCCTTATCTGTGACTTCTGCCAAATCATTTTGAAAGACTGCTAATATAAATGCAGAACTCACCTAAAAACATTTGACCAGAATGATTGTAGCCTTGCACACTACCACCACATGTGGAAAGATGTGACTCTCTCTGCGACTCCGAGCTGAGATGATTACATATCCTACTGAGAGTGAAATACCACCTCAGTGAAACTTTAAATGTGTTCTCCCTGATTCTTGATGACACAGACTAAAATGGCTCCCCCCCCCCAAAAAAATGTTCATGCTTTTAACCTACACTCTACACTCTCCCAAGGCTGTAGAGCAGCTGTAGAGGATGAACAAGTAGCTGTACAGGCCTCTTCCCTCACCTTTCATTTGCTGAATACTGCAAGTCCTTGTCCAGTCTTCACTAAAGCTCTCCTCCACATCCAACACTAGATTTTTTTTTTTAAAAATTACAATATGAGAAATTAGGATGCTGATCCCACACCAGATACTATAGCGATGCAAAATACAAAAACAAGACACCCCCTCACAGCCCTATCTATGTGGAATTGATTCCATGTCCTCCTTTGACCCAAACCCACAGGCAATGCTAGGCTGCTAAGGATCTTTGATTAAAATTGTGGATTTACCACTCGTTGACTTTGGGAGTCTCCAATTCAATTTCAAGCACGAATGAAGCACAGAGGAGCTCCATCTTGTCAATTTCCTTTAGCTTATTATAACACATAAGCACCATTTTTGTGTGGTTTCTAATGTGGCTGTAAAAACACAGAGAAACCCATCAGGGCTGAGATTCACTGAATCCGAATTCAGAAAGGTACTGTAGCTAGAAATTTGGATGACAGAAAGGTTTTATTTACAATTTTTGGGGAAAACACGTGAATTTAGCGACACTGAAATACAGTCAGAATATGCATCTATTGGTCCTCAAAGTGACCATTGGGTACATGAGACACAATCTTCCCTAGCAGCAATAACTTCCAATGCCTCTGCCATTCAAGAGCAATGATGCACTAAAGTGAGAAACAAGATCCAGTGAGGAGCCACAGTATTTCTATGCAGGCAAAGTACAACAGACTGGGGGATTCGTGCAGGTTGGCCATGGATGTGTCTGGTGTGCCACAGCATGCTTCACATACCTTCCCAATTGACTGTGGGAGTGTGTTACATCCTCCTGCATGCTAGGTGGGGCAACAAATGTAATTTTTTACCTTTGTACACTGGTAGGCTAGTTTTTACACTCACACAGCCCCCCCCCCCCCAAATCCAGAAAAGCAAGAGGCACAATCAGTGTTCAAAACACATTTCAGCCAAGCAAAAACATTCGGGTGCAAAGCAATGTCAGTGAGGAGTGTAGCCTGGAGACAGAGAGGTCTGAAAGGCCCTGTTTGGCTCTTGAGCTTGAGGTCCCGTACCCCTGATCTAGTCTGATGGAGCTAACCATCCCCAACATAGGCTGAAGAAAGCAAGCCTCTCTGTAGGAGTCAGGTCCTCTACAGAACAGGGTGTTATGGTGGGACCAAGCCTCAGTATTTCTAACCTCTGAGGAAGGTGTCTTCATTTAAACTGCAATGTTTGATGAACAAGATGTTTCTGTATACAAGTAAGCGTCATTGTGTGTGAAGGCCAAGACTTGCCTGTTATTACTTTAATAAAGCCCAGGTGTTTTTCACAAATACATTGCAAGGAAGCTTGGAACTATAAATGATATATTAATCACCTTCATTCTCTTTGTCCTTTCTTGCAGAGGCAAAAACCCCAACAGCCCTATTATAGACATTAAAACTTCGAACATCTGTCTGCAAGCCATTATTTTAGGATCCAATTTAATGCACAAATGATTTCCGTTAAGACTAGTCACTATCATGCTCCATCTGCAATTCAGTGACAGTGTGATAACAGTACAAGTGGCCCCTACTACGCATGGGAATGTGATTTGTGGGAGTGTGACTTGAACCCTGGAGTCGTTGATCAGAGTACAAAACTCTATCCATTCTCGACCACAGCGGTTATGGTATATCCACCCTATCCAAATATAGTACACACAAAAACGTTAATCACAGCAACTTATTGTGCAACTGTGGTTGTGAGGGTAAAACTGATAAAAAATTGTAAAAAGCACCTACCACTTCAAAGTAAGTGCCATGGAAATTATTAATACAAGCCTTCTCCTGAGGCAGATCATATTGTGCAAAGGGAAACAGACCACATCAGAGGACTGTTGATAAGCAAATGCTGGGGCCCAGGCTCTTACGTTTGTGTGCAGACAAAGGGCCCCCTAACCTGGCTGAAGCTTGTAAAGCACTGGAATGAGAAAGTTAAACAAGAGTTAGAGTATAAAGTCTCATTTATCAGTTCTGCAATCACTCAATAAATGCACACAAGACACAACTATGCAAACAAGTTTAATGCACTTTGAATACACAGGAGGGAAACAAAGTTTTGTGATCACAAAAATATTACAAAAAGTAGTTTTGTGCAGGTGAACACACACCGGCACTGTGATAATGTAAGAATATACATTAGAAACTAATATAAAATATTTTTAAAACCTCTGCTAGTTCAGGTTCCCATTGTTTTTTTGGTAGAAAAAAAGGCATACTACAAAGTACTGAGAATTTCACTGCAGGAATGGCAAGCCATTTTCAGACAGCTTCTGCAATGTCCTTAAGATTTTTGTTGAGAGAAACACACACACACACGTGCCACATAGATGAACTACAAAAAGGTTCATCTCAGCTGAAGCTGGTAAAAGTAGCCTCAGCAGTCAGAATTAAAAGTTGAGCAGGTCTAAGGATTAGGTCCTCCTAAAGCAAAACCACTCATTTTGTTTTCTAGCACTACAGCCATCCAAATTATAAAACTACAGTAACAACAAGAGCACTATCATGTAAAAGAAAAATCCACCCTGCTTTAACAGTGAACTCTGGTTCCTACCGATATAAAACAGTCTCAAGAAAGGAAGGCAAACCTGGAGAGTAACATTACCTTAATTTATTCCTTTAAGTCTCATTTAGCAGTGACAATCTGATCTGCTAAAACCGAACACCAATGCTATGCTCCTGAGCCCTCCCAACCAGGATCCAGCACACAGAATGGCTCTAAGAATGGGGGCTGGGCCACAAAGCCCGTGGCTTTTAGGAGCTTTCTTCCACAATGGCAGTTTGATCCTGCTAAACTGTGAACTGCAGCTCCAGAAAAGCCAGGCCCCAGACTCTGTAATTCATCAGCAATCAGAGCACAGAATCTTTTGAATTAACTCACTGGTTTTATCACTTTAATAGGTTTCGCTTTCCCTAAGGTAGGTGATGTCTTTATACAGAATTGAGATTCTGTTCAGTGTTGAAAAGGAAACTAGCGAAAGGGATACTCGGCTTAAACCTGAGCCAACAGAGCCTTTGAAGACAATTGCACACTCCTGTGTTTCCCCAGAATATTAACCAGGGCTGGCAGTGGCTATCCTCTCTTATTGAAGGGCCTACATTAACATGCACTATTGTCAACAAGGCTCAAACCATTCTCCCCCTCTTTTTCCATTATGTAGAGGAGCAGTGATGAATGCAGACCTTTGCCATCAGGGCCCAGGAAAGAAAACAGCAGCCATGTTGATTTCAACCCAAACTACGGTAGGAAACAAGCAAAGGGAAACGTGTGCAGAAGGCCGAGGAGAGTAGTAAGAGAAGTGTTTGCAAAACCAGAACCATCAGCTGGTAAGCAGATTCCGGTCTGAGCTTTTAAACAAATGTTTTCGGAAATTAAAGTGTATTTGATTGAGCCTTTTAAACATTTACTTCACACGTGGGCATTCATTACGTTATTCTGGTATCAGGCTTCCACATTTCAACAGTGAATCATAAAAGTAGGTAGATGGAAAGGGTTTTTCAGAATACTTCTCCAACCTCCTTATTAGCTGGTTGGCAGAAAATAGAAAAGGCATACCTTTATGACAGCCTTGGAATGATACTGTAAAGCTAATGTACCACTTATTACGACTTTATGGTCTGTAAGCAATCTGAGGGAAAAATAATTGTGTATGAAATGAAGAAGCTGAAAAGTGCATAATGCCCATGGGTTAATTGCGTGAGAGGCAGGTCAGCCTAGGGATCCTTTTGAAACCCTCATCAGCTACAGGCTCATTTTCTGTCTGACATTTTGGATGCTCAGCAAAGGAGGATTCAAAAGAGACAGAACAACTAGGAAAAGCTACGGTAACATAGGGCTGCCAGAATATGAAGGTATTCTTTCTGTTCCTATAAATTACAATGATGGTAGTGGTGGAAAGAAACATTAAACATTAACACATTTTTGCCCCAAGCCATTAAAAACACTTCTGCAAATACATTTGCTTTCTGACCCTTACTTCCCTTGCTTTTATGTGTAAAGGGCTTTTCTTTAAAACAGTTCATGATTTTCTCCCTGCTGCTAGAAAAACACAAGTGTGATGAGATGGAGCAATCCCTACAGCAGCAATGAACTCCACCAGCATGCATGCAGATGTGAAACCCATGCTTTCATCTGCCATAGAAGTGCCTGACACTTCCTGATCTGCAAAGCTAAGTGGATGATCATGGTGCAGTGCAAAACATACTGAAGAAGCTTGCAGTATGCATGTAGAGCATCTCTGTCCAACCAACAATCTTGCTTAGTGGCAAAGTTCAGATTTACACACCAGAAAAACAAAATCCTGAGCTATTGTGTCTAATGGTGCATACAAATGTACAGGAGCAAGCTTCTTTTGTCCCTATGGGGTAAGCTCAGTAACCCTCATTTTTTAGAATCTCTCTCACACACTCTCTCTTTGCAGTGAGCACTGGTTTCTAGGCCACCCTCACCCTTCTCTGCTGAGCTGCCTGTCTTTCTTGTTATCTTTAAAGTGCTGCTGGTAGGACCTTGCATTTAAACAATCATACAGGGCCTGACTTATTGATGATTAAAGAGCCATCATTTATTCTGAAGCTGAAAATTATTACAGGCAGAGGTTGTTTCATGGTGTCACAAATGTCCAGCCAGTTAGCACTCTGAGCAGCCCCTTCAGCTTCAAATTGACATGTGTAATATGGTTTAATGCAAATGAGAAGTGTGCCAGAATGAGCTGGGAGCAACAATCCACAGGTGGTGTGTCATCTAAACTTAAACGCATGGCTTGGTTCCCCCAAACAAACCAGGAGCATGGGTTTGGACAACATGACAAGTCAGGTCTTGTAGTTTGTTGCTCCCAGTATGATGCAGCCAGGAGCGAGGGAGGAGCAAAGCAAGGACTTTTGAGCAGTGTGCACCAGCATGCTGCTCATTCACATTAAACCACAGTTAAATATTAACTATGGTTTAACCTTATATGCAAACACAGCCGATGAATGTGCTTTGAAGAGGGGAGAGGATTCTGTTTTTATAACTTCCCTTGCTACCAATGTCAGTGCCATGGGGGAGCATAAACCCACAGAAGTGGGGATGGAATTTTTTTGTTTTGCTAAAACTATATTCTTATAGCTTGCAGTGTTCTCATGTGAAATTCTACAGCCCATCTATATTTTGCTCACTTACTTACTGACTGCTTCATATTTAGACAGTAAACCCTCTGGAATGGCTCTTTTGTTGCCATTTGGTCTGATGGCTAGGTTAGCACTGTCCTGGCACATGGCTGGTGCAACAGCTGCACTGAAAGTTAATAATTGTCGCAGCAACCGAGGAATGGTGTTTACAGCTCCAGGTGCTGAAGGGATTAAGCAGCAGGTGCAAACCAACTGAAGAACAGCCAAAGCTCCAGTTTCCTGTTAGCCACTTTAGTAACTAGCAAGGGAAGAACAAGAGTGGAAAGTAAACTCTTCCTGCCTTGTCTCAGGGTGGGAGGAATGGTCAGCATAAGTGACCACAGTGAAAAGTTAGCAATACACAGTAAACGGAGAGACCAAGCTCCATTCCATTAACTCCTCTGGGAAGCCAACAATAATAGTTTCTAACAGTTACCTCCATAAACTGTTACTGATTAAACACCAAGCCACTTTACCTTTGATTTGCCAAGGTAGTAATTTGTGGGTACTTTCAGGCAGATATGAAATCTGAATACTCTGCAAACCCTACGAGACAGTAATTTTAAATACACTTTGGACCAGTTCTTTCTCTCCAAAGGAATGCTCATGCAGAACAAAACGTTTAAAAGGTTATGGAAAAATGTAACATCAGTGTGGACTTTGCAGCAAACTATCAAAAGCCACAGAAGACTGTAGTCTAGTCTCCAGCTCACAGATTCTTCATGAAAAACCCACAAGGTTTTTTCCCCCCACTTCCAGATTCACATTTCATAGGATTTCTGGCTTTCCCTCCATGGATTCTTTCATTCCTCATATAGGAAACTCCTCAGCTCTTTACCGCATCCATAGAGGGTAAACTATAGAGAGTAACAAATGAGACAGTATAGCTGTGTAAAGCCTCACTACATTAATTAAACTATGGCACACAAGGCTTCCAAGATAAACTGTAGAAAAGCCAGACAGTTTAGACTCTAGAAATGACTTCTAAAGCCCCACATAACTGATTTCATCTTCATCCAATAACATTTCTATGTACATAGGAAATTAACGTCAGGCAGAAGGTTTCTACTCTCCTCCCTGACATGCCAGTTTTCTATGTGCAAGGATTTTTTCTCTTGCACAGAGGAGCATAAGAGACTCAATTGCAGTCCTAAGCACAGCAGTCAAGAAACAGCTTTATCATCCCAGCTGCTGTTTGTGAAAGCTAGGCCTAATAAGGATGGCTTTTGTGGGGAAAATATGCTAGGTATCTGACAGTAACATTTGAGTGATAGCACACCATTTGAATGCCAAAAGATTTTCCTCATAAGCAGGGACCCCTTACAAGATTTCACTACAACCTTCTATGGCTTGGCCTGTTTTAACCTTGCAGTGTTTTCTGCTTAGTCAATTTGGCAATAGCGGTTAGTCAATTTTGCTTACATTAGCACATGTTTGAATTGTGCTCACGACAGCACAACAGCTTCCAAAATACTACAAATTAAGTGACTCCCAAAGCGTTTTTGCCTTGTAGTCCCTAAACATCAGACCACACTTGTGTACCATGCTATCCTAAGTCCTTTACTTAATGTGAAAGGTGAGGCTTATAGGATTATGACAGGGAGCCTGTGGGCAATAGTAAATAGTTTACTGTGAGCTACTTTATGTCACCAGCACATATCTATCTAAACTTGTTCGAGGTCCAGTTCCCTAGCCATCAGCCCATGGGTGTAAATGGGTGTACACCAATTCTGGTATACATCAGTATACATCAATTCTTAGCAATTTTTGAAGATCACTTATGCCTGTGACAAAATTTCTGAAGAACATAAGTTTACACAACAAGAGAACATAGTATTTTGAACAGCTGCCTAGTTGAAGTGGACTTTCATTCTCTTGGGAAGGGAAGGGAAGAGAACCAACATATTTCCTTCTACAAACTTTGTAACAGAAACTTTCAGAAAATAGTTTCAGGTTGTAGATTTCTGCTTTAGCAGTGCCAGATTTCATTTTCGGTGGTGAGCTATGGAGCTACTACCACTTTCCTCTGCTAGGAAGTTAGTCCAACTGCCTATAAACACAAAGTCAAAGTCTGCACAAAATGGTGTTAGAAATACAGTGTAGCTGTCTCAAAATCAGACCATAACTCTGAAAATTAATGCCTGTGTATGCAGCAGTACATCAAACTGAATTTTCAAAACATTCTGAAATGGCCTGACTCAATATGCATTAAAATTAACAGATATGCCTTCCCAAAATATGGGAATGGGAAGTGAAAACATGATTTCAGCAGAAATAAAAGTTCTTTGGAAAACTTTGTTTTTAAAGCCAATGTAGAGACAAGACAATAGGTTTTCAGGCATCTCTTTAACTCATGTACCCTTTTCTATTTCTCTGGAAAATTTGGTACAAAGCTACAGGAAACTTCAGGAGGGATACAGTAGCAGAATTGTTAACCCAGAAGATCTGGCTGTACCAAGTTAGAAAATCAACACCTAAAGCCCTCTGCTCATTGTACAGCCCAATGAGAAATACCTATGAAACCCAATTCTCTATGTACTTGTCCCTTTTACAGGTGACCATGAATCAATTTTGGCCTATTACCCTAGGACACACTAAGATAGGTGTTTAATCCTACAATGAAGTAAATACTTACCTGGTAGGAAGCCCCACAGAACATCACAGAACTTTTTTAAGCAACCTTTTCCTAAATATAACCCAAGCTGTATCTCTTCCCTAGGGCAAACTCCTGACTTAAATAGGATGTTTATAGGTCTCAGAATTCAGAATCTAAAATGACAGCTTAAGTACAGCCCCCTCTGTAACATCATGGCAGTTTAGCCAGTGGGACCATGTTTCCCCTGCCAAATCAGTCCCTAGTGTGGCATCAAAACTGATCAGTGTTTCCTCAGTTTGATTTTGTGTACATAAAGTATATAAAAAAATGGCCTTTCTGGAGCAATAAAAAAAAATCACACTGAAGGAATAATTCTGGCCATGAGAAGCCTGACTAATTAAAGAATTTGAGAGTTAAAAAAAATACTTCTAATGTGTGTTTACGCCTGAAAATTGTGTGATTAAGCCAAGGCAGATGAGGCACATAAACCCTGAGCCGGGGGTTGCAGGGACTTCTGGAGCCAGTTAAAGTTGGGAAAGGAATTCTTACGACTACTATTAATAGTTAAATACTTCTCTCTCCATGTCTCACTCTCGCACTCATTCATATGCAGGTTATTCAGAGTTCTTCCATGACAGAAGAGAAAGCCAGGTACTGGAAGAATTGAGTTCTGGCTGGACTGCTGTTGAGTAACTCCTCCGTTGTTTGCAGTGGATATGCAGCAGCATCTCTTATTTGCAGGAAGAGCTTTTACTGCACTAAATTATCCCATGAGTCACTGGGCAGCATACAGCAACTTGTTGCTTGTGGGTGGCAGCTGGCTTTAATGCAGTGGGTTGTCAAATACAGCATCAGGCAAGATGGAGACTTTCAGTTTCTTTTCAGGCCAACTATACTCCTTTGGAAGTTTGAACTAAAAAAGCAAAGAAGTTATTAGTTAATATAACTTACTATGATGTATGATACACAAAGCAAACAAAACAATACCATTAGACCCAAGAGAAGCAAAAGTTTCCAGCTATCAGGTAAATAAGGAAATATTTTCCAAAGTGGTCATTTGGGACAGAATACTGTTATTTTATCATTATTTATTAAAAACGTATAGCACCCTTCATCCAAAGATCACAGTTCAGTTTACATAGATTACATATCCAAGTATTTCCCCCCCCCCTATTTCTACCACTCACTTGTGCATCACTGTCTTACTTTGCTTTCTTTTAACTCACCAGGGCCTTTTTTTGGCACCTGCTTAGTAAGGACTGAGTCAGTGAATTCAGAGGTTTTCTAGCCCAGTGTATCATGCATATAAGACTTCAGGGTACAGCAACACACACAGAGTTCAAGACAAAATCGAAAATTCTTTCTAGTAGCACCTTAGAGACCAACTGAGTTTGTTCCTGGTATGAGCTTTCGTGTGCATGCACACTTCTTTCAAGACATTGAAAATACAGTGAATAGGTTTTAAAATAGGTTTGATATACAGCAAACACAAGTGAACCCCCACAATAAGGTAGTTGAGGAAGAAGCTGGTGAGACTGGCAAATAAAGTATTCATGCAAGGGTCGTGGGGAAGTGAAGTCCCAATAAGCCTCTCAAGGTTAACATCCATAACACATGAACATAACAAAAACAGCAAAACTAGCAGAAATATGAGCTTCTGGTTATTTGGGAACAAATTCATTTCCCTGAGGCTGACTCTGAAAAACAGAGGGGCAGAATTCAGGGACATGTACAGGAGCCTTACTCCATGCCAACAGCAGCAGGTAGGTACCCATAGGATACCTATCTGAAGAAGTGTGCATGCACACGAAAGCTCATACCAAGGACAAACTCAGTTGGTCTCTAAGGTGCTACGGGAAGGAATTTTTTTATTTTTTATTTTGTTTTGTCCATGCCAACAGTTCATTTGCTATTATGGAGAATGAGGGTCTTAGCTGAGGAATTGGGGGGGGATTTCATAGAACTGTCCTATTTCTTGGGTGCTTAATAACTTACAGGTATGGATTGGAGAAGGGGCTAGTAAAAGGCAGTCACAAAGTTGGGGGTGGCATCTGCCTGATGGGAAGACTGTAGAATCACTTGCTGGATAGATTGTTAGATGGAGGAGTCAATGACCATTGTGCACATTGGCTGAGGAGTGGTTAAGTTGCATGGGCTTTTTTTCTGCCAGAACTTAGTTCCAGCAGCTCTCAGGTGGGCACCATTGCCATTCTAAGAGAACGAGAGAGGTATTCATGCTGAGTTCTGGCACCTCTTTTTCTAGAAAAATAGCACTGAGTAGAACATTGAGTCAAAGCCCTCCAAGGTACAGGAGTACCTCTAGTTACAGACTCCGCTAACCCAGAAATAGTACCTTGGGTTAAGAACTTTGCTTCAGGATGAAAACAGAAATTGTGCAGCGGTGGCGTGGCAGCAGTGGGAGGCCCCATTAGCTAAAGTGGTGCTTCAGGTTAAGAACAGTTTCTGGTTAAGAACGGACCTCCAGAACGAATTAAGTTCTTAACCTAACCCAAGGTACCACTGTAGTCTTTTCAGAAATGCTCTCTCTCTTCCACATACAGGACCAGCTAGACTGGTGGAACTGCAGGGCCCTAGTTCTTGGATGTGATAGTGGTATGAGGAGGAAGAGTATAGATTAAGGAAATTTCTATCACACTATTAAGCAAAGCGTTTTAGAGCAGCCATTTGCTAGACATTAGGGTCTCTTCTGGGACAAGCTGAGCCTGTACAAAAGAGGCACCCTCCACTTCAACTGCAGTGTAACTGCTGGTTCTGAACATGAAAGAAGTCACAGAGCAGCTTGTAGAATTAACTTCTCAGGGTAAGCAAACAGGAGTTGAGGATCATCAAGTTCGGGATGATTTAACACTTAAGGATGATGATGTAAATGTTTTTCAGGTAAAGTGGAGGACAGAGTACAACTCTAAAATGAGTGTACAGAGAAAAATGGTAGCTAGCAAAAACCCAAAGAGTGACTGAAGAAATTGAACTAGAAAATGTCATTTGAAGAGAGATATAATGTATAGGTGTTTATATGTTAACATTAAAGAAATCTCTTAACCATGATGGGAGAGCTTAAGAGCTTGGCAGCTAAACAAAACAGGTATCCTGGGCATATCAGAAACCTATTGTCAACAGAGAGAACCAGTAGATCATGCTTACAGAAAATCAAGAGAAAGCTCACATTAGAGCTCTGGTTCTCTGAGGGAAGATCATTCAGTGGTAAACTTATTTTAAAACTCCTCCAATAATTTCTTCACATGAAAAAATGGTTAAAAAGTAATTTAGAATTATCATTTATTCACTAAAAACTTGGATTATCTTGAGATAAATAAAAATTAGGGAGGCAGTAAACTTGGTGTAATAATGAAATACAACTTCATTCACATTTACTGGGTTAAGTATTAGATGCAAGATGAAACAGTATTTTAACTTCATTCTAGTTTGTGTTGCTGTAAACACACACACCCACCCAAATTTGATGTTGATTTTTCCTCAAAATGTCTCTCAAATCCATTGTAATCCATGTAAGAAGTGTGCAAAGCCTTCCTGCATGGCTTTAAGAGTCTAGGGAACTATGCAGTTCCTGAGCCAGCTGTCTTTCTGGCCCTGACCAAGAGGCAGTCACCAACTCCTCATATGATGAACCAAACTTCTCATCGACCTAAGACTTTGGGGAATGGAGAGAGTTCCCCATTGCCAACCCTGAAGACTGTTATGAAGCACCCCTAAAAATAAATATGAAGCATGCCTAAAAATAACTTTTCTATAGTAGCCTGCACCTTAAAAGGAAGTTTCAGTTTTGGCCAGGAGAGGCCCCAAGACAGACTCCATTGCAGAAAACCAGGTGTGCATGCTCCAAGTTGGTTGTGTTATCTCCTTTGACTATAAATTTCTGCCACCCTCCCCTTATCCTTTGTCAATTTAAAAATAAACTACTACTTTAACTTTAATTACAACACAGCGTTCTAATTCTGAGACTACAAAACTTCAGCACTAAGAATTAAACAACAGGGCTGTTTTGGCAGTAGAAGTAGGAAAGGCTGTTCTACAAGCAGATAAACCTTACTGGAGTCAACAGGAACTGTGAGAATTAGGATTATTTGCTTTTCACGGCAATGAATGAATGTTAGGGAGGATTACCTTACGATATGCACATGAAAAACCATTAGCAGTCCCACAGAGGAGTACTATAAATGCTCTTACCACAATGCATGGCTGTCAAGTAAGCAGTAAAAAACTATTGAAGGTGTCATTACAGACAGTCAAAGTCTATGTCTACATTCAGTAGACTATAAGGGATAGGAACTCCGTCGGAATTTTGCCAAGACATCAACAACTGCCAGGGGAGTGGCTAGCATAGATGTCCTAAAATAGAACATTCAATCTTTACCATCCCCAGTGCTCCGACCACATAATCTTGGGGTGGCCACATGAAGGACTTTCAAGGACTGGGTGATAACAGCAAAGAAAACATGAGCCCTGGATTTATAGCCAAGAAACCAGGCCATCAAACCATCAACCAAGCAAATCAAACCCCTGAATACAGAGAGAGTCCCTTTGGATATTAAGAGTTTAATAAACTTACTTCCTCTGAAGAATTCAGATCTTCTAGGTCTTCCAGCATTCTTTCCACAAACTCTTCAGTCAGCAGGATCTGCAAAAGGGAGAGACAGTAGTTTTATTCTTTTACGCTCCAAGCTTCACCTAATTGCCAAGCAACAGACTCTTTCTTAGTGCACAGAGAAGAAACTGTACTGTTGTTCATACAGAAATTCACAAAGCCCTTGGAGGTCGGTTTGTTTCCTCCCCTAGTACCTAGAAAATGCTGCAATTATTAGGGAATCTGGTTGTATCATCAATTATCTCCCTGTGTCAAAAACTGAAAGCTTTGATTCAGAGAAGAAGAAAAGCTAAGAATTGTGAAGAGAGATCACATTATCTGAAAAGACAGGCAATAGGAGAAAGGAGGTGCTTTTTGTCTGAAACACCATAAGCTAGCCTTAGGCTTCAATGAACTGATAGGAGGAAGAGGAGCAAGCTACTATTAGCCTGCAAACAGATTTCCTACCAAATGGGTCAAATAATCTAACCTTCAAAGAACTTCTTTGTTAAACCATGCCTGAATTACCAAGACATAATCCAGTGCTAATAGACAAAAGTTATACCTGCCCTAGCTCAAATCATGTTTCTCCTGCAAGGATCAGATAAACCAGATACACAAGGGCATTTAGGCACAGCAGCAAAAACCCTAATCTCCTACCCATGTCTTCACCTTCAAGAGTTCCTACTGCATGGCTTTTAAGGTGACTGTATCGTTGGCTATTATCAACAATATCTTTTTCACAGCATTCCTTAAATTCAGCACTGTTCCTGCAGTGGCGGCACCACATTACACTAGAAATCACATGCATTTGATGTGCATGATATTAAAGGTGACATCTGCAGCAAATCAACATCACAGGCTGTCATAGCTCTAGGCACCTCATTTAATTTCTTCTGGGATTTAGAAGCTTAGAAGTTGAAATTGAACAAATAGGCCCTGTTCTTTGAAAAATGTTCAACTTGAACTGAGCACCACCCTTTGAGAATATTTAAGAGCTCCTTTCAACAGGACACTATGAAGAGACTGGTAGCAGACAGTAGCCATTTATTCCCCTATGGGGGGATTCCCTGTAAGTAAATGATAGGAAAATCTGAGATAAGTATCTCTGTTGTTCTGCACTCATTCAAAACTCTCATCCAAGAGGATCTTTTCCTCCCAGGGAAACTTTCAGCTACAACTAACATGGTAAACAGCCCCTAGAGCAGCAAACAGTCCCTAGGCTATCAGATGGTACTCACTATGGGGCTTTTGAAATGCCACAACACTTCAATAGACCTGGTGGCATTGTGCAAACAGTTCCTGCCTCACTAGCCTGCTGTAACTGGTTTCTCAAGCTAGGACATGGTTCTGCCTTTGTATGGAGACTGTTTGTAAAACATACAACACCCCCCTCTACCTTACAAGTGTGCTCCGCCTTTAGCAACTGATGCTAGGTTTTCTAGGCTCGGGCAAACAGTGGACATATCTGGACAGCAATAACTAGAAATATGCTTCAGGAAAGACCACAGCAGGGGATGAAAATAGCCCTCCTCTGCTGTTTGCACCTCAGCTATGGATGTTTAGAGATAGACAATCTCTGAGATTGGGAGGCTCTGTTTAGACATCATATTATGCAGTGATAACACCCATCCTCTATAAGTGTGCCACTCGCATTTTAAAGTCATCTAAGCCTGTGGCCCTCACTACATCTTGCAGCACTGAATTACACTAGGCAAGATGGAACAATGAGAATACTGTGCAAACACAGAGATGATACTTTACGTTTATGGAGAAGACATGTTTGTATTTTGAGGCTATTTCCCCCATCATGCAGGATCAGCAGTTAGGAATTTGAATCTCTTTCATTGACCAAGAGCACTTAAAAAGACCAACTGAACTCACATTTCTTGTTTACAATGAAGGCTTGGCATACTATACAATGACAAAATAGGAAAGCTGATACATTTTCTATAAATGTGAAGAAGAAGAAGAAGAAGAAGAAGAAGAAGAAGAAGAAGAAGAAGAAGAAGAAGAAGGAATAGCATGCCCAGCAAAACCTCTCTCTCATCCGTTGGAGGGAGTCTCTACAGCAAGGCTAAAGGAAACTGGAGGTTTTGAGGAAGCAAAAGTAACTCTGTAGGTCTGCTTGTTAATGCTAAGAAACAATAACAAATTCCTTAAAATTACATTTTACGAACTAATGTTAACAGGAAAAACTTGGCTGCCCAACAATAGATGTTCTCTGTAAAAAGGATTTGTCTGCACCAGTTGTTACCCAACCCCAGATGTATCCTGGAAACATTCTCATTCTAATAGTCAATCTCATAGAGCAGGGGTGGGGAACCAATGTGGCCCATGAGGCCATTTCTCCCAAACCACGCCTACCTGCCGATGTCAGTGGTGATGTCAGCAGATCAATGGGAGGATGGGGCTTAATTCTGGCTTGGCTGTGTATCCTATTCCCAGCAGGATGTAATCTCTGCTCAATTGCCCATGGGTGGGAATTATATCTTGCTCAGAAGTGCTGTTTAAGGCAGCTCATGTTCTTCTCCTACAAGTACGCAGGCAGCAGCAACAGCGGTGTGAGGAAGAAAGGTCTCTCACACTCCCCCCCCCCGCCACTACCACCTGCTCACAAGAGAAGTGTGCAAGTGGCTTCAAACAGTGCTTTTGAGAAGCACTTTAAGAGAGCCCCATGCTCCTGGTTCAGCAAAGGGTTGCATAAAAGCATTGTTTAAAGGAGAATGGGGATGGATATTTCAAATAGCGCTTTTGGAACTCAGTACCTAGCAGCTGGCATGAAGGAAGAACGATCCTCCTAAGCACTGGGCTTTCGGTGCATGTGAGAGCACTTTGCTAAGCCCTGCACTAAGCAGGATCCCCACCACCATTGGCTGATGCAAGGGCAAGTGAACCTGTTTGGTCCAGGAGTGCAAGAGTGCACCCTGCAGGGAGCTCTCTCACATGCCTGAAATTAGCATTAAAATAATCCCCCTCCCTAAGCACTGGCTAATGTGAAGGGTGAGCAATCCTGCTTGCTATTCAAGAGACAGCAGCAAGTGAGGCTTCTCTCCTTTTGCTTGCAAAATATAGCTTTATTTCTCCCACCCCAAGTCAAGAGAAGGGGAGAGGAGAAACAAAGCTAGGTTTTGCCATCCTTCTCCCTTGATCCAGGTACCCCAAAGGCTATATTTTTCAACACACATTGTCTAACTTCTTAAACTATGCTGGAATCCACCAACCTGTCCCTCTGTACACGACTCCCTTGGCCTACAATGATGACATGATGACCATGGACATGACAGAAATGTGGTAGGTGGCTGAAGTGCCACAGCAAAACAGCATTTTTGGGGGTAGGGAGTATAGCTGTCAACCCTCCCTGCTGTTTCCCAATGCTATAATAAGGGAATTTCCCACAAAAAAGGGAAAGGTTGACAGCTATGGCAGGGAGAGACAATGCTGCTGCAGCTTCTATGAAGGAAAAGCTTTTTGTGGGAACAAGCAGTTTGTTGTTTGAATCCTGCTAATTATTTCACTTATAAAAGTTGCCACCTTAGACCATTCTTGCTGTGACATATTCACACCATCTAAAACCTGAGGAAGTATTTTTTGTCCTTCAGAACGATTGTTTAAGCCACCAAATGGAATCACACAAATGAAGGTTTATTAAATTAGGTTGATGGCCTGAACATGGACCTGGACCTGGACCAGTTCAAGCAGCCAGTTCACTTTCTGGACACCAGTGTGCATCTATCCAATGAAAATACAAGCACCACCTTATACCAGAAACCCACTGCACATTTGTATTCTTTCATCCCAAAGACACCACAAGATCCAAAGAACTGCATCTGTTCCAACTTGTTGGACAAGGACTCATACCTTTAGGATTTACATCAGGTATTTCTTAAACTATTAACACCCACCCAATGAAGTGAAAAAGCAGGATCATCAAGGTTATACTTGTATCCAGAAATAATCTACTACAGGAGAGTCCCATAAGGGGAAAAAATTGACAGAACACCACCTGTCATATACAGCTCACAAGTAAACCATGTCTGCATAATGTCAAGGATCTACAGGCCATCCTGAACAATGATACTGTTTTCTCACAGGCCTTGAGTTGACTTATCCTTGCTTAAAGATAGCTGCTCTCAAGATCAAGGTTCTGGTTGACACATAAAGCCCTGAATGGTTGAGGCTCTGACTACCAGAAGGAGTGCCTCTCCTGCCCAGGGTCTGATATTTCCTGAGGAG
Source organism: Lacerta agilis (assembly GCF_009819535.1). NCBI lineage: Eukaryota > Metazoa > Chordata > Lepidosauria > Squamata > Lacertidae > Lacerta > Lacerta agilis. Next base: position 53,088,979 of record NC_046316.1, read on the forward strand.
ATCTTTTTAAGTACAGTGAGGGGGGGGGGAAGTATTTGATCCCCTGCTAAATTTGCCCTCTGATGAAGAAATGACCAGTCCATAATTCTAATGGCAGGTTTATTGTAGCTGTGAGAGTCAGAATAATAACAGAGAAACCCAGAAGACAAAAGTCAGAGATTGATGTGCATGATAATGAGTGAAATAAGTATCTGATCCCCTATCAACCAGCCAGATGTCAGGCTACCTGGTATCTTCACTGTATGTAACAAGCTGAGATTAGAAGCACCTGCTGTAAGGTGCTTCTAATTTTACCTGTAATCCCAGCTTGTTACAGTACCTGTACAAAAGACACCTGTTGACAGAAGCAATCAATCCAGCAGATTGCAAAGTAGCCACCATGACCAAGACCAAAAAGCTGTCCAAGGATGTCAGGGATAAGATTGTAGACCTGCACAAGGCTGGACTGGGCTACAAGACTATTGCCAAGCAGCTTGGTGAGAAGGTGACAACAGTTGGTGCAATAATTCACAAATGGAAGAAACACAAAATAACTGTCAACCTCCCTCGGTCTGGGGCTCCATGCAAGATCTCATCTTGTGGAGTTGCAATGATCATGAGAACGGTGATGAAGCAGCCCAGAACTACACGGGGGGAACTTGTCAATGATCTCAGGACAGCTGGGACCATAGTCACCATGAAAACAGTTGGTAACACACTACACCGTGAAGGACTGAGATCTTGCAGAGCCCGCAAGGTCCCTTGCTCAAGACAGCACATGTACAGGCTCATCTGCAGTTTGCCAATGCACATCTGAAGGACCCAGAGGAGAAGTGGGTGAAAGTGTTGTGGTCAGATGAGACCAAAATCGAGCTCTATGGCATCAATGCAACTTGCCATGTTTGGAGGAGGAGGAATGCTGCCTACGACCCCAAGAACACCATCCCTGCTGTCAAATATAGAGGGGGACATATTATGCTTTGGGAGTGTTTTTCTGCTAAGGGGAAAGGACACCTTCACCGCATCAAAGGGATGATGGACGGGATCATGTATTGTCAAATCATGGGTGAGCACCTCCTTCCCTCAGATAGGGCATTGAAAATGAGTCGAGGATAGGTATTCCAGCATGACAACGACCCTAAACACACGGCCAAGGCAACAAAGGAGTGGCTCAAGAAGAAGCACATTAAGGTCCTGGAGAAGCTTAGCCAGTCTCCAAACCTTAATCCCATCAAAAATCTGTGGAGGGAGCTGAAGGTTTGAGTAGTTACATATCAGCCTCAAAATCTTACTGACTTGGAGAGGATCTGCAAAGAGGAGTGGGACAAAATACCTCCTGAGATGTGTGCAAACCTGGTGGCCACCTACAAGAAACGTCTGACCTCTGTAATTGCCAACAAGGGTTTTGCTACCAAGTACTAAGTCATCTTTTGCAAATGTATCAAATACTTATTTCACACATTATAATGCACATCAATCTCTTGACTTTTGTCTTCTGGGTTTTTTCCTGTTGTTGTTGTTCTTCTGCCTCTCACAGCTACAATAAACTTACCATTAAAATTATGAACTGGTCATTTGCTCGTCAGAGGGCAAACAGGCAAATTTAGAAGGGGATCAAATACTGGTACTTTCCCCCCTCACTGTAGCTGTACATGGACACAGACCCTACTGCAACTCACATGCCTGAGTGTTTATTAGGACAAAGTTGATGCACTATTGTAAGACCTAACGTTAAGGACTCGTGCACCTGCTCATATTCCTTTGTAAGATATTGTCACCTGCCAGCAATGTCCTTCTACATAAAGGCCAGTCTCTATGCAAAAGACAAAATGTTCGCAAATCAGACACTAGAAATGGCAGCATTCAGAAACCAGTAAGAGTACATTTCAACATCCAGAGCACTGTTGCTAACCTGAAAAATTGCATTCTCTGAAATTTTTTTACAGGAGACTCCAGCGTGAAATTGTTGAATTAGAACCAAGAAGTCTAATTCTGTTCAGGTTTGAACACAGACAATAGTTTCCTGTACAGTACAAATGTTAACTAACAATTGCAAAACTTAGGATAATTATATTATCACCAATTGCTGCTTTTGTGAATGTTTTCCCCCTCCTCTTCAGGTTTATAGTTGTGACAATTTTATGTACTTGTTGCTGTTCACGGCCATTTGGCCCCATTTTTTCTCCCTTTTCTATACCCATACTGCCAACTGTGTATAATACTACATGTATCTGACGAAGTGGACTTCAGCCCATGAAAACTTATGCTAATATAAACACTGATGCCATGGGACCCTTTGTTTTCAATTCTCTGCAATGTACCTACCCAATTCTGGACAGACATTGCCAAGAACAGTGCCTCCTTCCCTCCAACAGTGGAAGGGAGAGAGGGAGGCCTGCATCTTTCTACTTCATACTGCTAATGGACCTTCTTATATGAACAGCAGCCAGGAATTTAATGGGGCAAGAGCTGGCAAACTTGAGAGCTGGCTGTTTCTTCTCTTGCTAAAAATGGGATGGTGCGGCAGTCATTCAAGATCAGACTGTAGAATCAACCCTATGCTGGTCCCTAGAGAGGCTAAACATGGCTTAATAGTGCCTCTCAACACCTACCAGAGGGTAAGGCACTATTGCCTTGTTTTGCTTCAACAAGCCTATGGGATGATTTGCACAGAGCTATGTATGTACACAAATCTTGAGAAAGTGATAAACTGCTAAATGCTCGCCTCTGGATAGCCTTACTAGAACAGAGCAATTGTACAATATATTAAGTCCGCTCTCTAAGTAAAGCAGTTTGTGGTGGGTGTTGGTAATAGTGTTGGAATGTGCTTGTCACACTCATCACACTTCCCCTGTAAAGGGAGACCTTGAGGAAATGACACAAAGACTCAACCTATATTGCTCCACAAACCTTTAGCATATATTGGAATTCCCAACATGCCACTGAGACTTGGGGAACTTTAAAGAAAAAAACTGTCATTGTTTTATTGAAACAAGAAATTACTCTTCAGAAGTAATCTCAAAAACTGCATGTCAGAGACCCTTATTTTCTTATGAAATGCTTGGAGAAGGATTTTTATGAAGAGAAATCCTTTATCAACGTAACAGAATTTTTTGGGCATGAAACCTAAGAGTGATTCAATGCACATCAAAGACATGGACCTTTCAAAAAGGTACATCAAGCTCCCTGCTCTAAAAATAAGAACCCAAGTCAAGGCCTGTTAGGGATTAGCCTTCTGTTAAATATTAAAGAAAAGTAGCTATCAGGAGGAAAAAATGGCTGAATATTAGGACATTCCAAGGACTGGTTTTGAGTCTGGCTGGTTAAGTACAGTTTCAACTTATGTTTGCTTTTTTCACCTGATGCTATGGTTTTCACCTGTTTTGCCACATTTGTGACTTGTTTCCCTATGCTGTTACATACCACCTTGGGGCCCTACATGACAAAGGTTAAATAAATAAAATACATGTTACAGCTGTTGCTATTATTACTGTTGTATAGCCAAAGCTTGAGAAGAACTTGATAGCAAGGGTGATCAACAGAATGGCAGACTGAAGCCTTAATAGTGACTTAAATGTGCACAGTGGAGCTTCTCACTTCCCATGCCGGGCCTGGTTCAAGTGCTGCCCTGCATACTTGCTTGACAAGCCAAACTCCAGGCACTTTTGAAAGCAAATTTTGAATGTGGTATGAGCAGTGGCTGCTGCAATTTCTTGTGTATTTCTTCCCATTGTTCACATATGCAGCTACACTTAGACAACACCAAGCACAGAATTAGTTACCACTACCTAAAAGGCAGTACCAATTTCTCACCGTGGCCAGCTCCTGGGAAGATGGCAAACACAACATAAATGCAAGAGCCCTCCAACACTGTTGCTCCCAAGCATATTGTTGTATTCACTGGCATACTGCCTCTTAACATGGCTCATGGGCATAGCTGGGAGGGGGCAGCTGCCCCCCATTAAGTAAATAAATAAAAAATACTTAACTAAAAGTAGAAACTGTAGAAAGATTTTTGACAGGTTTTTCTGAGCAAAAGAAAGTAATTTAAAACAGTTGTTGAGACATTTCATTCCAAATCTGCCAGACAGAGGATGATGACAGGTGGGTGTCCTGCTCCCCCCCCCCCCCCAAATCCTGCCTATGCCTATGGCATGGCTGTTTCATACACCCATTATGGCTTACATCTGTTGACATGCCTATGCTCCGCAACAAATAGGAAGTTAAATTTTATTTGGAAACAGATAACACACAGCAACAACAAGAGACATTTTTTTTACACTGCTCATACCTGTAGGCACAATCAGGCATGGCTGCAGCCTTCTTTGGTTATTAGATTTGTATCATTGTCTAAATTGTACGAAGTGACTGTATCAAGGAGGGGAACTTTTGTATTTGCGGGGGCTCCCTATAGGGAAAAGTATGGTTCCAAAATGTGCTGGAAGCTTGCACATATATTAAAGGCTTCCCCACTAGACACAGTCACCTTTTACAAAGTGGAACACGACAAAAACTGATGATGGCCAAAGCTAGAATAATCATCCCTAACAGCCCCTGTTTCCTTACCCACATTTCTTACATCTGAAGGCAGATAGTGTTGCTATTTTTAATACTTTAATAATAGCTGGGAGGGGGTGGCAGGGGAGATCCAACCAGAATCACAGAACTGGAGTATTTTTTAACCACTCTCTCCACACCATTCTCTCTGTGGGTCAAAACATGCAGATATTATAAAGGTATGAATTTCTGCCCAAGACAAATGACAGCCCCAGGGAGAAGCATTATCCCTTTCCTCTTACACTGTAGTTTCAATGGGGGGAGGCATGGCTGTGACTATTAAAATACTGTTTAAAAAATCAGCTGCCTACTGTTGTATATAGTTTGGCCCTGAGCTGTAGAACTTTTGTCACCAGCAGCATAGTAACATCCAACAGCAAAATCATGTTACAAAAAATGGCTAAACATGTTAAAGAGACTGTAAATTACAGGACTGTTTTTTCAAACAAGCTTTCGCCTAGATGAAGCTGAGGTCAGGCTCAGCACACCAGTTTCTCCAACCTGTGTATTTACAGCAAAATGAACATTTTTGCCAGTTTCAAAATAATGATGTTAGCCATTTTTCTTACCTTTCACATTATATTGTTAGATGTAAACATACAAATTCAGAGTGGGCAAGCAACAACTATGCATTTGCAAATGCCTGTTAAGCAGATAAAGACACAATGGAGCCAAGAGAGGGGTGGCCCTTTAATAAAGCAAATGCACTGGCAAATGCATGTGTGCGGCTACATAAAGCATGTATTATTTCAGAAAAAGGAATGTCTTAATGCAAGTTCTCTCTTAGCTTTTTAATGCTTTGACTATTCCTAACACAATGGAGTGACAGATGCTGGAAGAAAACAGGAAGAAATGGAAAATGCTGTTTTAATAGCTCCAATGCTATTAAAAATTTTGTATGTGGTTTCTATGACAGAAACCCCATTACACAACACTGGATAGGCTATTTGTTTGACCCAGCATGGCTGTTTTAATGCTCACCTGAAGCATTCACTCTGCCCCCAGGAAGAGGTTTGCCTTAGCAATATCTTCAGAAAGAGGTGCTGATGCTTTTGGCAGCCATTATTCCAGAGGAGGTGAAACCGTTGCTGGAAGCCTTTGATCATGTACAGCATTAGTATGAGCGTTACACATCAGAGACACTGCCACAGTAACTAACATACAAACAGAAGCTTAGTACTAACAAATGAGACTTCTTGCTTGCTTAGCATCTTTGTGGCTCAAAGTGATTTTCTCATTGAACAATACCGGAGACAGTGGAAGGTGTTAGGGAATTAAGCTAGGCTGACACAAGGAATCCTGAAGTTTCAGCTTTGTGTAACTGATTAGCAGGTATAAAAACTTGTAGAAAAGTTTTCTTCATGGACTTTAATATGTAATGCTAAAAAAATCTCAAATTTTGTAGCCAGAAAACCTTAATTTGCTATGAGATTATTATAAAATCTAAATAATAATAAGTTGCACTCCCCCCCAAACACTATTTGGGGGAGCATATAGATTCCTAAACAATCCGGAATTGTGTGTTCCAAGTTGGTGTTAGGGAGCTCAGCAAGTTCTGAGCTTAAAAAAGGTATGCAACTGCAAGAGAGTATTAAAAAAGACTATGAGCTGCACTGAGGGCAGAAGGCTCACTTTGTGACTAATGGATGCTCTCTGTAGGAAAGATGGATAGTATCTGCATCAAGTACTAGCAATAGTAGCTTTTGGGGACTCCAAACTTTTGGTGTGGAAGCTAAACCCAAACATGACAGAAGCCTTATTTTGGTGTTCAATCACCTCACATGTAAGCAAAGTGGGGCCAACAGTTGAACTCAAACCATGAAGTCAAACAAAATGGGGTCTGAAGTCACTGCAAGTCAGCTCATCAGTGGCAGCTGCAAGCCCCAACTTCCAGCAGGAACTGGCTGCACTCATGAGATCCTGTGTAGAACCAATCCCAGAAGCAGATTTGACACTCATTTTAAAAGGCACCAAATAAAAGCCCTCTCCCAATGCAGCTGTGTCTTTTTACCTGCCTCACACCTGACATGTGACATCAAGTGTGGGGTAAGTGGACATGGATTGGGGGAAATTGCCTCCAGAGGTATCTCACCACTGCTGTAATCCACTGGACGTGTGACTGTCTTTCAACAATGTTCACTGAGGCAGAATGTGTGCCTGTTAACAGATACTGACTGCCAGGGATTTTATTATTTCAGAGTTAAAACATCTAGACTGGATTTCAGTTTGCTTCCAAGGTTTTGTTTGTTTGTTTTTACCAGAGAAGTGAGTAGTTTGCTTCCAAGTTAAATGCAAAATACTGGGTTATGCTTTGTTTTCCTTTTAAAGCCTTAAACAGGCTAATGTCAGGGTATCTAAGAGCAGCCCAGCTGAATCAGACAAGGGGATGAGCTGATTTTTCTTGCTCCATTTAATTCACCTTCACCTTGGCAAAATTAGTACTTAAAGTGGAGCTAATCAATTCTTTGTAAACACACCTTGTTCCTGTAGAAGTATGGCCTTAGGGTTTTTGGCAGCTGATTTGCTGTAAGGTAGTAGTAATAGAAGGAAAAGGTGCTTTGGAAACATGAGTGCCATATTTCCAAAGAAGGCATACAAAGCACTGGTTGACCTCTGTGTCAAGATTCAGAGAGCACAGCTGGATTGCTGACTGCTAAAAGGTTTAAAGATCTTTCTATAAGGATGCACATTGTATTTAATTTATAGCTGAACATTTACATTTCATCATGTTCAGAATCAAGAAAAGTCCAACCTGGATCTTCCTTAGTTCAGTCACATGCTCACCTTTATATAAATCCTTGCTATCACGATTTCCTGGTGGTTTTTACATTAGGAAAAATAATATAATCCTCTACATGTCTACTCAGGAGTAAATCCCATTATGTTCAGTGTAGCTTATTCCCAAGTAAATGGGCAAAGGCTTATAGTCTGAATCTTACTACATTCTCTTTTGTTATTGTTATCCAAAACATGCTTTCCATTTAGAGCCAAATACCTTTATGCTTCTTATGAGGAGTCAAAGCACTCATTTAGAGGTCACATTTTTTACATTTTCACAAATCTCCCACTTCCTTGCTAGACAAAAATGAAACACAGTAAAAGGGCTGGGTATCGAACAGGGAGTAAATGTGGTTGGGTGTCCAGAGCACGCCCAGCCCCAACGAGGATAAGCAATTGGTAGTTTAGTTCTTTGTTGGCAAAGCACTCAACTACATCAGCTCCTAAGGTGCAAGGGATATACACAGCACTCCTACTAATTAGCTAGCAAGGCACCTACTTTTTCAGACTTGTACTCTGGCTCAGTCAGTTGGAGCAACCATGCCACTTCCAACTCACTTAAGCCCCCTCACACAAGCAACTGGCAACTTCACCTGCACAGCAGCTCCAGCTGCTCCTGTTGCTTTAAGCCCCTCCTTGTCCTTGGGAGACAGCGGGATAGGGACAGAGGAGCCCCCCACCCGCCCGGACTCTTCCTCTTCCTCTTCCTCCAACCCCAGCTCCTGCCTCATGGGTGGCACAGAACCCCATAAATCTCACGGGTGGCACAGAACCTCACAAATCACTGGCTTCTTTCCCTGCCCCATCCTCCTACACCCGTTCCTTCTCTGCCCACCCCTCAGGACTCCTGCTTGTCCCTGCCATTGGGGCATTCTTTATCTGATTATACAAAACCTCTGCTGAGGACAAATGTGCTCTTCCATTCCCCCCAAACATGGGTTGTGCCAAGCTGCTATTTCATTTCGAAAACTAAGAATATTCTACAACTACAGGTTCACCTACTAACCTGCCTGCTCTAGGCACTAACTACTTATTCTAGCTTTCCTATATCTGTCAGTTATGTCTAATTATAGGGCAGGTAGCAGCAAGAAGGATGGCCAGAGGTGCATGAAACTGGGTAAGGTTATTTCCAAAAATGCCACACCCACAACCAGCAAATGTAGATCATTCTTTGTTCTGAAAAGGGTCTGTGCTTTCTTAACAGCCGGAGCACTAACTGAGAAGCTATACAGGGCTCTTCAATACATTCTTACATGGGCAAATCCTAAAAAGCCATTATCTGGAGCAAATATTCAGAGGTCACAGGCAATAGTACAAGAACTAGAACAATGGACTAGATCCTTTGAGTGTCTATCCTAAATCATTAGTGTGCTGGGAAAGCGAATCCATTTCTCAGAAAACAAGCTGACAGGGACTTCCTACAGCTCTTCAACATGTTCTAAAAGCGTATCAGGTTCATATGCCTTAAGAATTTTTTTTTTAAGTTCATACCCAGTCCAATTGTGACACCTACAGGAGCAAAGAACTTAAGGGTTCTTAGGAAAGAAATGCATCTTGAAAAATGTGAGGGGGCAGAAATGGCCACACATCTAAACTTCCTGTCCTTTTCTGAACTAGTTGTAGATTATATACACAAAGCTACAGCCTTTGAAAGTATTTCAAGACGAGAAAGAGTCCTAACCTAACTGTATCTTGTGAGATACAGAAGCCATGCAGAGTCCCATCCTTCATAGGCATAGATTTCACTCAGTTGTTTCAAATAGTTCCTCTATTTCCTGCCCCCACTAGCTCATCCTAGAGGATGTATGCAGTTATGATGGCAGGATTTTAGGAAGGGTGAAACATACCCAATGTACAAAGGGGCTGGGAGGAGTGCTGTCATTTCTAGGAATTCATATTGTGGATACCTTAAGAAAAAAACGAATTCTGTGGCTCTCTCCTCAAAAACCAGGCCTCTTCACAACAGTACCCTAGGCGAAAATCATTTTGCAAGGTTCCCATTTCTGCAGTTTTGATTTTCCTTTTGAGTTTTTCATGGGTTCAAGTATTGTAACCTTGTCTTCTAGGCTGCATTGTGCTGTTCAAAAACAGTAACTACAAAAGGTAGCTGCATTGCAGTGGTAAGAGAGGGAATTAGAGGATACAGGGTTTGTAAAATGTTCTGGGATTCTGGGAGAGAAAATTGCTGTTTACACAGAAGAGAGTATTAGAGACTGCCATTACATTTTGGCTTTAAATTCTCTTTCCTAAACACTTCAAAAGAAACTGCAGCAGAATGCAAAGGCTTCCTTGGCCTAAAAATAATCTAGCAAAATGGGAAGGAGGGAGTGACTGCAGCAAGATGGAAAGAGGATGAGAGGGCTCTTACTTGTAACCAAGGCCCATGTGCTGCATATGGATGCTCCTCTGTAGCAAAGGCCCCTTCAACTCCTGTTGACACAAAAGTGATTGCTGTATCTCCCGTAATACTTTTGTATGTAAAGTGCCGTCCATGTAATAGTCTGCCCCTGGAAGAGTAAATATAAACACTCATAAATGTGATTTCTAAATCCACAGTATCTTCTCCATGTGGCACACTGCTATGTCATAAGCACTAAACTACTCAAGTCTCACAGCATCTAAGCACATTACTCTAAATTCACAGATAATAAAAAGTAAGGCATAAGTGGGCAAACTTAACATGACCACAGTAACATATGATTAAGGCCCTTGCTGACTATTTTGGCCCTGGGTAAAAAAAAGAAAAGAAGGTGACTTAGATTTGACCTGTGTTTCAGTTTCAATACTGATGAGCACAGTGTAGCCTCATGGGTTCACACCACAGGGAATTAGGTCCTACGCTACTGAGTGTGTTGTAAGGGAGCTCAAGTGAAAGCAATTCCATACCTAAACTCCACTTTCAATAACCACACTCAATCGTACACTTCCTCACTAACTGCAATACACAATCTTTCATAAATCATACAAATCAGCTGACAATTACTTAGGATTATATCGATCAATATACAGGGCTGTATATTGGACTAAATTATGATAAAAGCAGTGCCTTGCGTACCAGTGCATTATTATTAGCATGTACATTCACAAGTGAATGTCACATGGACAAAATGCCTTGTTAAATGGTGACAGTGGGCTTGAAGTGACAGCAGCAAGAGGGTGGTAGTTCACAGAATTATAGAAACGTAGAGCTGGAATCAACACCAAGGATCATCTCGTCCAACGCCCTGCAATGCAAGAATATGCAGCCGTCCCATACGGGTTTTAACCTGCAACCTTGGCATTATCAGCACCACGCTCTAACCAACTGAGCAAACCAGGCTGACTACTCACCTTAAACAAAGTGGAATCAATGCTCCTGATTCCTGGTTGAATTTCAGGTGCACACTCTCAAGCTGTCTTGTGCGAATCAACTCATGAGGAATAATTGTTGCTGAGCTTTCACTTTCTAGGCTGTCCTTCCGACTCCTAAGAGGAAAAAAAAAACATAGGTGTGCATTTAGAGCCCAAGACCAATACCCTGCTTTACATCACTTTGTAAAGAAGATTTTTATTGATGGCAAAAGCAGACAGCTGTGCCCTGGAAAATGGACAACACACTTTTCCAACAGAGAAGAGCATGGCTGTATGCAACCATCCTCAGCAAAACTTCAACTTAATAATAATACCCTCCAACTTAATATTCCGGCATATCACACGCCATTTTGATCCAGTAGTTCTGGCTCACAGGCAGCTTATTCACCAGCTCTCTTCATGTGCTGTAAGTGTTTACAATAAGCATGGGGGGGCAGTAGGGTAAAATGTGCTAGGTCCACCACTATTGCCTTCAAACCTATGAAAGCATTCCAATACACACAGGAAGCCACTACAGATACAAAAGCCCTCCCACTGCAGACAGACATTCTCCTTTCCCAAGGCAGAAGGCAAAAAATAGAGGGTGAGGGATGAAACAAACATACAGTGGTACCCCTGGTTACATACCTGATCCATTCCGGGGTGCCGTTCACACCCCAAAAAGTACACAACCAGAGCGGTGATACCGCACATGCACGCAAGTGCATCAATATTTTTTTTAAGGTGTCACTCCTACTTTCTAGTAGTATCCAGGCCACACTTAGGTCTTATGATTCTTTCAACTGGATTTGTGCCTCACTGGGGAAACTGGCCAGAAGTGTCGAGGAAGGCTTGACAAAATTTTCCAAATCCAAGCTATTGCAAAGATTCATGAAGACGTTTGGCAGGATTGTATAACCTGAAGGTAGTAGCTATGGATTGGGAATATAGAATCATAGAATTGTAGAGTTGGAAGGGACCCTGAGGATCATCTAGTCCAACATCCTGCAATGCAGGAATATGCAGCTGTCCCTTACGCGGACTGAACCTGCAACCTTGGGGTTATAAGCACCACTGAGCTATATGCATTGCATGTGAAAAACCAGCTGAGAAGTGACGTGATGTCATTTCCCTGCTGGAGGAATCCTATTTGAGACATCACTTAAGAGATGGTAGCATACCGTGAAAATATTGGGAACCTGCTAGAGCCAAGCTCCTGCAGTATCCATATTAGTATTTGTATGCCTACATAAATTTGTTAAGTCATCCAACCTCTCACATAGCCGAGATGTATGTAGCAAGCATGTCCCGCTGAGTAAAATAGGATGATCCACAAGTAAATATTCATAATATTGCCTTCTCACAGCTAAAGACCCACAGGCATATTTTCCAGAGGATTTTTCACTGCACAGCCTAGCCAGGTCCTATCATGGATGGCCTATTTTTACAGGCATCTTATAAGGCACTGTGAATATCCTCTTCAATGTAGAAACAACCTTACTGCCGATTTTATTATCATAGTGAGCTGGAATCAGTGTGAGAAGTTACTGATGCCTCTAGACATCATCTGTGATGATGGAGTCGCTAAAGGAAGAATAACCATGTCTGTTAACACTTAGTATTGATTCAAATATACATTCACACATAACGGTACCTGAAGACGTGAAACGTCTTCCTAAGTGGTGCTCGACAAGTCTGGTTGCCTTAGAAGCAAAGTTTCAAACACTGTTATATGGAATTTTTAAGAGATCAGGTCAGTTCTTACAGTACTGCTTGATTTACATATGGAAATTAACAAAGGTGTGTATCAGGAGCACAGTCTAAAGGCAGTCTGACGCCCAAACACAAGGTCAGAATGAGAAGCAAGATCTGAAGGCAGTCTCAAGTCCAAACGTCAGGGGGGGGGGTGAGCAGAGGCGTAGGAAGGTCAGTGCGGAAAATTTCTTGTCACCCCCCATTGATTTTATTTTTTTTGCCTGCAAAAATTGTTTTACGTTATTTCATATTTTCTTACAAAGGAATGTATATTCTAGGCTTCTGATAACAAGTAGACGACTATGGATAGATACTTAAATCTACAGGATGGATTGTGCTTTGGCTTGTGTTATTTTATTTATATTTATTATTTATTTAATAAAATTTATTTTTTAAAACCTGCAAAGTGGTTTACAAAAAACAAAAAAACACAGCAGTAAAATCAAGAAAAATTAACAATCCTACTTTAAAACATACAAAAGCTCAAATATTAAGATTAAAATCACTTCAACTTCCTAAGCATCTAGGTATGCTTGCCTAAAGAAGAATGCTTTTAGCAGGTGCTCAAAAAGAGTCTAGCAAAGGCACGTGCTTTGTTGCAATAGGTGGGGAGTTCCAAAGTGCAGGTGCTGTCACAGTAAACAGTACAGATATTATGTGGAACCTGTAGTAGTGCTTGAAACTACTGAAGGGAAGGTTTTATTTATTGTGATGTCACCATGCTCTGTATTATCTGAAAAGGAAGACATTTATTTAAAAAACAGGACTGCAAAGCAGCAATCTAGTCTCATCATGATCAGTGGGACTTACTTCCAAGCCAACAATGCATAAGATGGGCTGCAATCCTATGCACCCTTTGCATCCAACTTGTACCTAAAACTCTACACAAGCCTTCATCAGAGAATTGTAGAGTTGGAAGGGACCCCTGAGGGTCATCTAGCCAAACCCCTGGTGCAATGCAGGAATCTCAACTAGACCATCCCTGACCGATGGCCATCCGTCTTCTGTTTTGCCCCTCAGCCAGGACACACAACAACAGAGACTGGAGGTGGGGGGAAAGATAAATTTTGACAATGGGGCAGATTTGTCAGGTGCGCACAGGAACAGCTTGAAGACTTTACACAGAGGAACCCCACATAGGTTTCCCCGCACGTAACATAACAGGCAGGGAGCCAGCTCAGATAGAGAGAAAGACATTGGGGAAGGACAGGACAAAAGAGTACCAAAGTCCGCCCATTTTATCCTCTTTGGGATGGTGGCGCTAGGGCTCTGGGACCACCCTCCCCAAAATATTTACTTGTCTTCAATGTATTGTTACCACTGTTATTCTATAGTACAGATCCTTTTTAAATTAAACACTTTCTCTAAAATTAAAACGGCAGAAGTAATCAGTAGCATAGATATCAAAGGAAAAAACGAGAGAATAGTCCCTAATAGATGCAAGGGAGACACAGATACACAAGCACACAGAAGTAAATAATCCAGCCTTGGGGAGAGGGGTGGGAATGTACAGTTTGATGTACTTAGCCTCGAGACGGGAGACTGAAAGGGATAAAAAATTAAAGTCTTGTGTCTAGGAATATTTTTCTGCAAAAGCATCAGACTGGTTGTCAAAAGTGTGAACTTCATTAATAGACCCTATTTAAGCTTTTCTCTTCCGCTCTTGCTGACAGCAAGGTGCCATGCCGGCTAAAGGACCCCTCCAGAGCGTGCAGGTCTTCGGCAGGTAGAAAACTGCTCACTGCAAAAGAGGAAATGGCCTCATTAAGGTGAATGGAAGGCCTCTGGAAATGATAAAGCCCAGAACTCTGCAGTACAAACTGCTTGAACCAGTTCTCCTTTTGGGCAAGGAGTGCTTTGCAGGAGTCGACATCAGAGTCCATGTGAAGGGTGGAGGACACGTAGCACAAATTCGTAGTACACAATTTGGCAGTGTATTTCCAAAGTGCTGGTGGCTTATTACCAGCAATATGTTGATGAAGCTTCCAAGAAGGAGATAAAGGATATCCTTATTCAGTATGATAGGACCCTTTTGGTTGCTGATCCTTGTCGTTGTGAATCTAAGAAGTTTGGTGGACCTGGTGCTCGTGCACGTTACCAGAAGTCTTACCGTTAAAAGAAAACTATGCATTTGTTCAATCTTTTAAATAAAGATGGAGAAAACTGGAAAAAAATTTAGACCCTATTTAAAGGAATTGGTCAATTAGCCACAGAATTGCTTTGCTGATTTTTCTCATCTTCTTTTAATTACACAACTGCTTTTTTTGGGGGGGGGGGTCCTAGCTTCATGCAGGGGAGACTGGGGGCAAAGGGGAGGCCGGCATGCCCAGGGCAGCACTGAGCTGCTCCTCCCAGCACCATGTGCGAGCAAAATGGGGTGGCAGCCAATCAGCTGCGGGCAGGGGGCGGGGCAAAGGCAAGGCAAAATCTACTCAGCCTAGTCTCATTTTCTTCACATAGGCCTACTTTCCAGGACCCGGGAAACCCAGTGGAGGGTAAGGCAGTAGGGCAGTTCATAAAAAACTTGACCCTGCTCCACTGAATTGAAATTTCAGCTTTCATGACATAGGAAAACAGCCAAGTAAACAGCTATTTTTGTGGAGGAGGGTCAAGATATTAACTGATATGCATGAAATTTCATATATAGCTATATAATCCCTAGTGTAGTAAGATAAGACCGTTGGAGCAGGCATTTAAAAAAGTTTTTTATGAACCACCCTAGTAGGGCAGGAAATGTTCCTTGATAATTTGTCACCCCCCTCCATGGTGGCACCGAGGGCGCACTGCCCCCGCCCTTCTTCCTACGCCCCTGGTGGTGAGAGGTCCTAGTTTGGTAATCAGGGGATATTGAAGACTAGGAGCTGGTGCACACATTGTTCCAGGACTCTGTCTAGAACTGAAGGCTTTTAAGCTTCAAGCCTTCAGAGCCCCTACTTGTGAAGAGTGGCTTATTCTCAAATATCTCTTTGCTCAAGTGGATACTTTATACCTCAGGCAAGTACCTGCAGCTGGAGATTGACCAATTCTGCCCCATTAGGTACCTGCACTCCTGAGGACTAGGTGGCCACTTGGCATCTGCCGACAAGACATGACATTGGATCACTTCTCAGTTAGCCGGTTGTTCACATGCAATAATTATCTATAGCTACTGCCTTCAGGTTATACAACCCTGACAAACTTGGTGATGATTCTTTGCAAAAGTTTGGATTTGGAAAACTTTGTCAACCGTTCCTCAACACTTCCTGCCAGTTTCCCCAGTGAGGCACAAATCCAGTTGAAAGTATCACACCTAAGCCAGTAAAAGTTTTATTAATGCCAACCTCTCTATAAGATACTAGCCATTCTTTAATAGACGGAAGGCATAAAGAAAGGATGGGGAAGCTATGGTTCTCTGGATATTGCTGGACTCTACCTCCTGGTTGGGGCTGATAGAAGAGCCCAACAACATCTGAAGGGCCACTGGTTCCCCACCCTGACTTGGATGACTATGATCTAAGGGTGAAAAAAGGGAATAAATCTCTCCATGCAAATAGTGAAGAAAGATGTGAACAAAACCCTTTGTGATTTCATCTAAGGCAAGCATGGGGAATACTTTTCAACCAAGGGCCACAGACTCCTGTGGGCAACCTTCCAGGGTGTTCATGCCAGTCATGCATACAGCCAGATCCAAAAGCAAGTAGAACAATGGGTGTGACTCTTACCTTTCTATAACAGGCTATATCCCAACTATGTACAACTCAGAGATTTCTACACATCTCCACTCTGGCAAGCAATAGAAATGGCAAGGACACATTCCTCTGAGGCAAAAGCACTTGATCAGGGTACAGAGCAGGGCTAGTGAGAAATATGGATGGGGAGAGAGGCCTACAGGGCTGCATTCAACTTGCAGGCCAGACATTCCCCACCCAATTTAATGAACCCTGGCAAGAAGTGCAGAGGAGGATGTCTTCCATGACTCACTGATTTATTCCAGCCCACCATTTCAGAACTGTTGCCATGTGGGTCATAGAACATTCAGGTTGATACAGCTGGAACCTCTGGAGAAAATATATTTCACTCCCCGCCAAATGCTTTCAGACTAGATAGGATACAGAACTACACTGATGTGTCGGTGGGGCCTTTGTTTTTTTTTTTAAAAAACCCAACCATTGCTTGGAGCAGACTCTTGAATAATGAGTTTGGCAGTTTATCATTTTCTCCTAAAATAACTGAACAGCCAATTGACACTTAAGTTAAGCTTTCTTGATCTCCAATGTACATTTAGCAAAATTATCCTGCTACCAACACATTCTTTTTATCTGACACTAACTACTAAAAGCAGCATATAGTCACCAGAAGAATTTCAAATTTTGGCTGTGAGTCGTGGAAGACTTGCTCCCTGCCTTACTAGCCTGCTCCATCTGGCTTGGGAGGGCAGAGCCCTGACTGACCCCAGCTACAAAAGCTGAGGCTGCTGAATAGACTCTTGGGTTGGGGTATTGTTTAGGAGAGATTGTTTGGGGTGGGGTGGGGTTGGTGCTGTTATATTATTTTTTGTATGTTTATGTTTACATCTTATTTATTTACATCTTATTTATGCAGAAATTGTTCAATAATGGTTGTGTACTTTTGATATGCTTTATTCATTGTTTTTGACTACTTTTGATATGTTTGTAATTATGTAATTTTTTTCATGTGTAAGAAGTCTTGAACATGGTTTTAACTATGGAAAGACGGCATACAAATTAAATGGTGGTGGTAACAGGTAGGTAGCCATGTTGGTCTGCCATAGTCAAAGCAAAATAAAATAAAAAATTCCTTCCAGTAGCACCTTAGAGACCAACTAAGTTTGTTCTTGGTATGAGCTTTCGTGTGCATGCACACTTCTTCAGATAGAAATTTTTCAACCCTAAGTTGCAAGCTAAGGAAACAGTTGCAAACCTTATGGACACCGAAACCAAACTGTGTTTACTCTGTAGCTATAATAAAAAATGAGATTAAGTACCGTATATACTCGAGTATAAGTCGACCCAAATATAAGCCGAGGCACCTAATTTCCCTACAAAAATGTGGGAAAGCTTATTGACTCAAGTATAAGCCGGTTCACCTTTGCCACTGTGGTAGAAGAGGAACGAGCAGCCCTTTGGGCTGCTCCTTCCTCTTCCTCCTTTGCTGCTGTGGAGCTCACCCCATCGCAGGGTTTCGAACCGCCATTCTTCTGATCAGCAAGCCCTAGGGCTCTGTGGTTTAACCCACAGCGCAATGTTCCCTTGTGTTATATAGAGAAGGCTGGGATCCTGTCCTGTTTAAGCAGGAGCCATGGAAAGTGAGCACCTGTGGCGTTTTAATACTTCCTTAACTGATAGGCTTTCTGCCTTCTGGGGTCTAAAGTTTGCATTTATGTGAGCAGTTCAGGAATGGAACAAGCTGCCTGGGGAGAGTAAAGAACCACCGTTCTTGTACACTTCTTAAGGAATGGTTGACTTGAGTATAAGCCGAGGGCAGCTTTTAAAGCACAAAAAGTGTGCTGAAAAACTAGGCTTATACTCAAGTATATACGGTATTCATTGTAATGCTAAATAAGGGGGAAGAATTCATGCTTATACTCTGATGCTCCAACTGTGACAATATATTTGGCTCTAGTGTTAAAGCAGTAATAATGGCAGCTGTGTGTTTCTCCAGACAGCAATTTACAAGTAAATTTACAAGTTTTAGGGATTAGGCTCACATTATGTTTTTGTATGAGGTCCACTGCTGAGAGAACCCCAAACCATAGGAGTTCTAGGGCATAGTGGAAATAACTGTAGCCACTTAGATTTACTTAGCTGTGCTTCTGTTTACAAAAACCCCAGATAGAACTGTTCTTACTGTAGATTGTGCTCTAGTGTTAACTTGCCCACATAAATTGTGCTTCAGTGCCAACTTCTCCATTGCCAAGCCCTAATCACAAGATCAGGTTCATTCATCTTACTGAGAAGGGGGTTGCTACTGACCAGAGCACCAAACTACACATAAAACAACAGTGACCAGAATGCAAATGCCATGTTGTCCAAATGCAGTGTTATGCATCCCAAACTGCTGTAGCTGGGTCCACAGAACATCATAAATCAATAGAATATTCTGTACTATTGTATTAAGGTGTCTTCTGCAGCTTGAGAAGCCCGTATCTGTTTCTGGCAAGAGTGTAGCTGCACCACTATCAACAGCATATGTTGTGTATCTGATCACAGGTTATATTATAGTTACGTATCCCAGCGTTCATTCTGGACTGTTACAGAATAGGCTGTTAGCATAACAAGGGATATTTATGTATTTTTCTTTCTCAGAAAAACGAACAGAACTGATTTTAAAGTCCATGAACACTCCACGTGCCTTTTGCTGCTGCAATTTCCTCCTTAAAGCTCTGCCTGCTCCAGTATTCCAGGAGTTTGTTCCCCTAACCTGAACCGTGCCTCATTTCCTGACTTGACCACATCCTGATGAGCTTCTTCTCAAAACAAGACAATATATTAAGTCCCTGGAATAAGCTTCCCGTAACCCATATGTGATTCAGATTTGCTGTTCTAACTCTTGAACCAAGAGGTTTTCTTTACAGAGTGACTCCAGAAGCGTAGAATTTCCCATATACTGTAATTTGTCTCCTAAGTGAAGGCCCTTCTCTTTGCCTTGCCAGCCTTTGAATGGGAGGGTAGTGGAAGGGCCACCCACACATTAGATGTTCAATAACCTACACACTAAGCTGAAAACCAAGTATGCAGGAGATTTTCACATTCTTCAAGCATGAATTAAAATCCATGCCTGGCCTTTGGAAAAGAAGGCAACCTAGATAGGGAGTGGGAAGGGGGGAATCAGTGTGTGAGGGGAAGAACCCAATAATTCATTACTGCACTTTCTTTTATCTAAAAAATATAGCTTTAAAAATGACAGTTCAGCAAGCCTTTTGTTTCAATTACTTGCATTTTTGTGACCATTCATCTTGGCCTCTCCCTGCTCCTTCCCAAGAGTGTTAGTAAAAGGTGCCACAAGTTTTCTTTTTTGCAGTAACTAGCACATAAAAATATTGTAAACATCTCCACCAGGCTGAATGCTTCACCCAACCAACACAAATAATTCATGATCCCCATTTTGCATCCAGAAAGAAATGAAACAAAAAACTGACAAAAGCCAAGGCTGCTGTGTTAGGAGAGGGAGAGCATTTGAATGAGAGCAGTGTGCCGGAAATGCCCCAGTTTGAAGACTGCATATCTAGCATTTTATGGAACTGGAGGGGAATCTGAGATTAAAGCTCATTCCCTAGTGACTGAAGGATTGTGGGAGGTGTAAGTGTGGGCAGTTGTCAGATTAATTCTTTAGATGATTAAATTCTTTTTGTTTCTTTAAAGCTGTTTGTAGTCATGTTTGAAGTCTCTTCATTCTGAGCGAGTGTAATGCAGCAGTTACCAAGGTGACTTTTGCTGACTTTCAACTATTTCTTCCCCCATCTTCTGTCCTTACCAACAGCCTGAATTGGTTTTTAAATCATGTGAACTGAGATGAACAACAGTGCTGTTAGCCGCAGTGCTGTTAGCTGCAGCCACATTAGACTTTGGCACTGGGCTTGTGCAGCAGTTGGCCAAACTGGTAACTTGCATCAAAACCACATACAGTCATAACTCATGTTGCATACGCGCCGTGTTGTGTACATTCGGGATACACACTCCCGCACCCCGGAAGTGTTTTTCGGAGCACGTGCGACTGCTGGATGCGCAGAACGCTTCTGTGCACTTCGTGCATGCACAGAAGCGCTCAAATAGCGCTACTTCTGGTTTTTCGGGTTTTTTAAAACGTGCGTTCGAGTTATGCACGCCCGCGTTATGCACAGTGACCCGGAACAGATCACGTGCGTAACCCAGGGTTCCACTGTACTGCAGCATCTCCTTATCTTTTTACTATATGCAAAATGACTGAAGAAACAACCTGGTTAAAACACGCCATGACCACATGCACAAACCTGCAACCACCTTTGGTCCTCTTGCCACATTAGAAATAGATGGCTGAAATCAGCATCCCTTGATGCCAATTAGTAAAAATCCTTAGGCCCCTGGAGATATTCCAACACTTACTTGCTACACAAAGTTTAACCATTCCAGTCACATGCACAAAAGTACCACAGACACAGAACTCCTTGCAAAATCTTACTTTGCAGCAAACTATATTTTGCAATTTTATCCAAACCAGGCAAATTCTGGTTTGCAAAAGCCAGAGATTGCAAGCAAAGCAGAGTTCACAGGTAGCTGAAGGAATCTAACCACGCAAATTCAAGTCTCAATAATTTAATGCCAAACCACAGTTTGATGCTACATTTGAACTGACACTATGTCCATTTTATATGCTAGGATAGTACAATTCAGCAAACAGGAAAATGATAATTGGATGTTAGTAGAGTTTAACTTGCATGTAGTGCAACAACCTTGGCACTGTGAAAGTCAGTCTCCTCCGCTTCACAACTGAACTGGAAAAAAGACAGCATTTGAGCACTATTAAGCTGAGTAAGACGTTTATACTTCAATTTTGCCATATTCATAGTTGAGAAAGCCTTACTGCCTAGAATATTGCTTTGGTTAACCCATTATTTAAATTGCTTTTAGATTCTCATACCACACAACTTCCCTGTGTTTCACCTGAACAAATGGTGCACTCACACTAATTCCATGTAGTATCACAGACTACAAATGGTCTTTAGAACATTCTCACTGAGAAAAGGTGTTTAACAGATACATGATAAATAATTTGAGTTGCATTCAACTAAGTCCTACTCAGGAGTAGAACTGGCACCCACCCTTTTATTTCTAATCCCATTTTGAGGTATTGAGACCATGGGTTTGATCTGCATCTCCTAGATTTCTTGTGGGATGCAGCAGCAGCTTTAAATATGTTAAGGTTTCTGATGCAGGATTTATTGTACTGAAAACTATTAAGAAGTCTGGCTGATCTTTGCTACTCTGAGCCAGGGCATTTCATACCAGCCCATTATGCTGAAAGCTTAAGGCTGTTGCCAGTTCTGACAGTTGTGTACCCGTGCTAGCCTTTCTTCTGACATCCATCACAAAGTATACATCAGAAAGAATAAAATACATCTTCAGCATACACAACCATTCTCATACTCCAATTTTACTACATATATCAGTTCTCTCATATCCATTATTTTGGGCATTTTATTTGGCCAAGAGGCGGACAACTAACCTTTTCCATGATGGTGTATATTATGATAACTGGAAGTAAGAGAGCTTTTCATTTTTCACATCCTGACTGTCTGAGGTGCTCCCACAGTTCCCCTCATCTTCCTTAGAAGCTACGCATCTTAACTCTCCATCTTACTCATTGATCTGCCTTGCCCTTGCTCCAACACAATATGCAATGCATGACTACCTAAACTGTGTTCTGGCTGCATCTGGGTGGGCTTAAACAATCCAAACCACCACCCTTAACAAGACCCTAATCCTAAAGATTTGTTCTGGTTCTGAGACTTTGAAAAAAGTCACCATGTCTGTGATGGTACACTGCCATGTTTGAATTTGCTCTATTTGCAGGTGAAAAATGCTTGGGATCAAGCTATTTGAAAGGCTTAGCATAACATAGTTTAAGAACACCTTTCCTAACATGAGAGCAAGAGTACTGGGTAACCAATATGAATACTTTTTGCAGGTTTGCTAGTCATACCTTTCAGCATATACACTGAGTCAATAAGTGCTATGAACAAAAACATAATTTTGATAATTTTGTCTATAAGCCTCCACTTACTAGGCTAATGAGAAAATAACCTACATCACAGGCAGCAATAACCTTCTTTAGTATGCTCTGAAGAGTTTAAGACCACACACAATGCAAGATGTATTGCTCTGGTGGGCAGCTTGTCCTCAGCTTAAAGTTTGTAGACCTAATACCATGTACCACTATCCTTGGCCAAACCAAGGTCCAATCTGAAGGTAAATTCTGTGGCCAGTGCCAGGTGCTTCTGATCAAGTGCATGGAAAGCTGCAGAAAAAAAGTCTTCTTTAAACAAACAAAACAACCTGAGGATACTAGAGGCCTGTTTAGGAGTTGCTGCAAGTAATTTAGGCTGCCACTATAACCTCACTAACCTGGAAGTGAACCCCATCAAATTCAACAGAACTGAGTAAACATGGTTAGAATTGCTCTGTTAGACAAATTACTTCCTTTCAATAACTTTCCTTTGAGAGAAACTGAAACCGTAGTTAGAAAGAACACTCATAACTAGCGTTCATGTTAATCCACATACCATGTTTTCCCCAAAATAAGACACTGTCTTATATTTATTTTTCCTCAAGAAGACACACTATGGCTTATTTTCAGGGGATGTCTTATTTTTATCACTTCATCGAGGAGACTTTTACTTTCACTTTCTACCGGTCACCTCCGAGCCTCCTTACCACTGGAGGAGCTGCCCTCCAGCTGCTGCCCGTCTTCTTAACCACTCTGCATCGGTACGCGGCATAGCCACACCTATCCAGGGCCGTCTTAAGGGCACTGCCGGCGGGGCTGGAGCTGTTGCTGGGAGGCGCCGCATCCAGCCTCACCTCTTCCTTGGCGCCCTCCAGAACTGCGCCTATCACTATGGCTTATTTTCAGGTTATGGCTTATATTGCGCAAATGCTTAGAAATCCTGCTACGGCTTATTTTATGGGTATGTCTTATTTTCGGGAAAACACGATACTACCTGCTTTATCAATAGTAACTGGTTCTTCATATAGCTGAGAGAACATATCCAAAAGCATTTACAAAACTGAAAGTCTTTGGGGACATGGGAAGAAGAAGAGAAGCAACTTGTGTTTCTGTTCAGCTATCCACCAAACTGAGCACACATACACCCCACCAGTCCCTCCAGAACACTGGGAAGTAGCTGCATTTGATTCATGCAGAATACAGGAGAATATTTTTCATCACTGTGTGCCATAGGATCAAGGAAAATGGCAAAGGATATTGATTCCTGTGCTTGTTTGCTCCCAGCAGTTGCTGGAAGCCAGGCATGTGAACGGATTCTCTGTCACACCCTTTGGATGTAAGGCAACTGGGAATATGGCAATGATCACCATGCCATCACTTCCTTACTTCCACTAGGTTAAAAGGCCAATAGCTCAGTTCAGAGGTAGGTCTCCTTAAATATCTGAAGCTCAAAGAAGCAACATTCATGCAGACATGCAATCCCATCTCCAGCCCAGTCCAGCATAGACTGTATTG
Source organism: Lacerta agilis (assembly GCF_009819535.1). Taxonomy (NCBI): domain Eukaryota; kingdom Metazoa; phylum Chordata; class Lepidosauria; order Squamata; family Lacertidae; genus Lacerta; species Lacerta agilis. Next base: position 53,112,595 of record NC_046316.1, read on the forward strand.
CAATTTATTGATTATGCAACAGAGGGCGATCTAAGGCTACTTCATGGAAGAAAAAAAAAACAAATATTCCCTGTTAACTGTTATTCTTGGATTCTTCTGTTCTGTTACACACATGGGACTGAATCTGCACAGTTCCCCCTTCCTCTATAACCATCTGGAAGCAAATAGTAGGGCACAGTAGCTTCTCATTTAGTTATTTCACACCACCGAAAAGCTGCAATTCAAATAATGTCAGTTATATTCCTCTAGAGGAGGAGAGGAGTACAATGCAATTCCAACATAAAAGGTAAAGAACTTCATTTTCTTCATGACTTATGCGATCCTACATACAGGAGATTAGCAAACTGGCTTACATGGAAAAATCTGTCAATTACACAACTGAAGAACTGCCTGTTCTGCTGCTGCAGCCTCTCTTGGTTGGAGGACCCTAGTGTAGGCTAGATGATCTTTAAGAAGATTAAGAAAGACAATGTTGCCCTCCTGAAATGTCTGTTAGGTATTAGCCTTACCAGAAAGCAACAGAGGATAACCAAGACAATCAGCCAGACTACTGTACATGCAAAGTCTACATCTTTGAGAAAGACTGGCAAGATACCAGCAGACCTTTTTGCTATTGGCAAAACCTGTGGAACAGCTGGGGATTTTGATAGTTCCTGGTTCTGATTAAACGAGAAAGTAAGGGCTTGACAAAACACAGTGTGGAGAGAGAGTATGGAATACAAAGCAAGTAATGAAGGCTTCTTAGGCTGCACCAAACCTATTCTACAACAACCTCTCATGTTCCTTTGCTTGTTCATAATCTTATTCTTTGCTAACAGTACACACTACCTCTGTGGAGTTTATTCCAACACCCTCAAGACTCATGTCACTGCTCCTCATTCCAGTGAACTGACTTGTGACTTGGGTTCTGAGATCACAAACAACCTCCCTTTCAATGAATATACCAACCTGTCACAAGTATTTAGAGCACTCTGGAACAGCATCTTTGACAAGAGTATGAACCACATGTTGTCTGAGAGCAATATTCAACCACCATTTTGGGGTGGCTCTAAAATATACATTTTTGGTGGGGGGGGGATGAAAGTAAGCTATTGAAATTCTAACAAACTATGACAAAAGGCACTTGGTGGTAGTAGTAGTAGTAGCAGCAGCAGCAGCAGCAGCAATTATTATTTAATTAAATTTATACTCTACTACTAAACTCAACTCTCTTTTCTTGTGACAGGCAAGAACAAACTTCCTTTTGTGTACCTGGAAATTATCATTTTGGGACCACCCTACTTTTTTGTGAGTCTTTGTACATCAGAGGCCAGACTTCCCCAACCTGGTGCCTTCCAAATGTTTTAAACTACAACTGCCACCAACTAGCACAACCAATAGTCATGGAGTGGTGAAAGTGGTATCAAAAACATCTGGAGGGCACCAGGCTGCTGAAGCCTATCAGAGATTATAACTACCTGGACTCAGTGCATCTCAAGGAAACCATGAAATCTGTGTTTCTCATTCGTTTTGCTGGCACCCCCACTGTCTCAGGGATAGCTTTTATTGTTAATTATTAAATTGCCATTTTGTTACATACACCCTCTCAATAAAACTCCATTTGTGTTCTTCTCTCTGTTGTTCCCTGCATGCCTTACACAAGGGCACTAGACTAAAACAAGGCAAAGCTACTCATGCTACACTCCTGCATATTTCAATAAGTGAGCTAGTTTCTGAGTCAGCTCTACCAGATGGACAGCAGCTTATCCTCTGGCACAACAGGCAGGGATGCAGTGGGTAAGTGTCTCCTTAGCACACATAAAGCCTCAGTCATTTGTGTTCAGGAATATTTTATTCCCTGAATGGAGAAGCCATCTGCAGACATATTTAGGGATGTGTGGTTAGAGTAAGCTGGGGCAGGCAAGTAGAGACAAGCTATATATACTTCTGATATTCCTTTGAAGGGACAAAGCCTTACAATAAAGGAAATGTACCGCTAAATCAGGAATCAAGTAGCAAATTGGCAATGGATTCTTTTCACTGGTTTCAGATGGGTTTTCTGGCAAGACTCAAGCTTGTGTATCTCAAGTTCAGCACATGAAAGTCCACAAGTTATTCCTGCAAGGAATACCACACTTAGTGTAGCCAACTAAATTTTACTCAGAGTAGGGCAATTAAATTAATGGATCGAAGTTAGCCATGCTCATTATTTTCAACGGGTTTACAGTGGGGAAGACTATAATTTGCTACAACCCAAGGATAGCAGAATTGTTGATGTTGGTGCTGCCTCAAACAGGGCACTATTCATGCACCTTTAAAAAAATCATCAATGCCATGCATAAGATGAAATATGAAGATATGTGTCTTTCAGGCCCAAGGGCACAAAGTGCACAGTGGAGCAGGATTTCTAGCAAACAAGGCATATAGAATTCTATGTGGCCAAACATGTTCAGCAACAAAAGATCTAATACTGGAGGGCAACCACCTGCCTATCTTGGGAACTGCAAATTAGTAAGAACAATCCCTTGCTCTCCTCCCAAAGGGGAACAGTTCTCTCACTCTTGAACAGAAGTGTTTCCGACTCCTGCAGAAGGAAGAGATTCTGACGATTCTTGCAATGTCCTGGTCTCTGTCAAGATGATTAAGAAGGCTCTGTTAGAACTCTATAAAGAGTAACTGGTTCTGAACTGGATGGACACAATGTTCCAAGCAATGGATTCCCACACTAGAAGGATGTGATTAAGCTGATACCCATACGAATGGCTGGCCAGGATGCAGTGCTTACAGATATAGTTACTAAGGCTCTGTCTCTCATGGGAAGTCATGGGAGTTGGCTACGCTTTTTCACAGACTTTTAACAAGATTCAACAATGTAATCCTCTCCAAGGTATACTGGATAGCAAATGTAGAAGATGAGATCTTGTCCTCAGAAAAGACAGTGTTTTTTAAAAATAATTCACCCCCTTGAGCCATCTACAGATAGCAGACAATGATAGTGCACAGCAGATGCTAAGAATCACCTTTGAGAACAAATTCTGCTACTCGTTACTACCACAAAAGAGAGTACAAAGGAAAAATATCAAAAAAAACCAGCAACGTATACTAGTTATACAAACAAATTTCAGAGAACAATGCTCTTCTTTATCACTACTAATGCACTGGTCATAAGGGGCCTCCCTACAATCTCATGTGTGAAGTGCAAAAGGCCTTCAAATGAAGGGAGGGATGAACATATGCTTCTGAGAAGGCTCTACTATTAACTGGATGGCAAGCAGGACAAATATAAAATACCCCAAGTATCAGTGACAGGCCTCCACATTCATTCACTCACTCGCTTGCAGTCCATAAGTAGTCATGCTTATGTTCTTTTTTGCAATTAAGTTTATTAGTTTATCAATATTCCCCCAATAATAGCCAAATTATAGCAATATCAATTAATTTCATAACAATATCAATTAATTGCCAAGCTTATGTTCTGCCCACCCACTGATAAGATCACTTAGGCCTGTTTTGCAGAGCCCCGTTTATTTAACCCATTAGTATCTATGTTCCTATCTGGCCATCATCCACTTTGCTTATATCATCTACTTTGTCAGTCCCATAACACCATGGATGACTTAACTATCAAGAGGTACACACTGTGTAATTCTTGGTCAGCAGTCTATAAATTCTGAACCTGCTCTAAAACACAAGCCTACCTTTATGTTGCATTCTCCCTTTTCAATTTGTCTTTTAGATTGTGAGCCATCTAGAAGTATTGCATAAATAGCTATCACCAGGTTAGAAACATTAAGCCAGACTTTCCTTCCATTATTTCCCCAAGGCTAAGCAAAATTAGACACATCTTCCACCACCACCGGACCCAAATACAAGACTGAACTTACGGAGCTCTGTCATTATTCAGTCCATTCTGTCTCTGATGGTTAATTGGGGGCAGAACAGGCTTGCTGTTAATCTCAAGTCCCCTTCGCAGAGTCTCCCGGATTTGCTCTGTATCTGAAATGATAGTTTGAAAACTGAGTCAGGTTCAGTTCAGATGATCCTGCAGAGCATGGACTGGAAGATTAGAAACAAACTTCACACACTTCCCCACTCATATGGCTTCCTTCCTTTCCTGCACTAAGGCAAACTATTCTTGGCTGAATTGGGAGCCGCAGAGATGGGTGTGTGTGTGTGTTTGTGCAAATTTACTGTTGTTGTTGTTGTTGTTGTTGTTGTTGTTGTTGTTGTTGTTGTTGTTGTTGTTCATGGTGCTTACCCTCCAAACCACAATCAGAAGCTATAGAAGTGGAAATTAAATGTAATGTTTTGTTTGTTTGTTTTAAAAGAAAGTGGTTGGGGGGGTGGGGGGAGATGAAACACCACAGAACCGACTCTAACTGCCGAGCAGCACACAGAGTACGAAGTGATTCAGGTTTGCTATAAATAAATTAACAAAAATTGAGAGGGTTGGGAGGGCTAAACTTTGAATTTAACTTGATATAACAAAAAATTCAAGTTCCGTACGAAGCAACTTTGCTCATCAAATAATCATATTAAATTTAATGAAGACCTCATAAAGCACACCTTGATGCAATACAGCTCCCAATTTCATACTTTTAGCCATGCCTTCTACCACTTTAAAAAATACCTGTGATTATCAAGTATGTGACTTGTAAAAATAATTTTAAAAAATAGGGAACTATCTTCTTATAATAGTCCAAAAACATTTAAAAATTTTGTATGCTGACATGGGATGAAAACAAAATATCAAGGTTGTAATGGAGGAATGCTGCAAGTATTTAAAGTTGTAAACAAATTGTACCTATTTAGAAACACAACAGTATGAGAACTCCATCCAACTTAGCTGTGATGCTGAGAAAACAACCTTCCGAGTGGCTTTCCAGGTTCCCTCTTACCTTTCCCAGACAATCGTCGGGGATGTGTGCCAATGCAGATACTTCTACTGTCTTCGTCATCCTCTGGCGGCCGGCTAAGATCATCCCAGGCACATTTAGCACTGACACCACTCAGGTTCGAACCGTCTGTCTCAATCCCTTTATCAACTCTGTCCTGCTTAAAAAAGATACAAAACATCCAAGTCTTTTGAAGCCAAAATCCCACCTGTGCCACTACAGGAACTACAACCTCATGGAGTATATTTTCCTAGATTGTGAATCACCAACACAGAGCCTGTGGATGCCCACAAGTCTTCAAACGCCTGCCTTGTCATCCATCGGGTCTCCCCACCCCCCACCCTGGCTCCTTGAAATTAGTCTTCAAAGCAGCCTTCCAGTGAAAACAAAGGAAAAAAGATTCCACTACCCTTGACAAAAATGCAACTTAACAGTGTTAAGAGGAAAACATTCAATTCTAAACTGTATAAAAATAGATTTTTAATATTCCATAAGATAAAATGAAAAGTATAAATGAATATAAATATAAGCACTTTTTTTTCACTTACAAGCCACTGCCAATTAAAAATAAGGGCTTCTAAAAACAAAACAGCCAGACACATTTCAACACAGTCTTTTTCTGTGGTTCAGTCATTATTATCTAAGACAAAAGTAAGTAGAAATCGTTATAGTCAAAATCCTAGAAAGGCAAAACATTATTTCAGAAACAAAAATATAGTTCAATTATTCACCCTTATGCCTCCTTAAAAAAAACTTTTTAAACTGGAATGATAACGTAAGTGTCCATACATGTGTACAAATCAATGAATTCCATTGAAGACATATAAACACATTTCAAATATCAGTGCAAAGCCATTCTGGAATATTAAAATATGGAATATTAACACTCTATATTTATACAACTTATAATGGAAAGCCTTCTAGTGTGGCCATTAGAAGACTTTCCAAGGCTACAAGCAAGCTGGGGAGGAAAGGGTTAATCCTCTCCTTTGGAGTGAACCTCACCCTGAAACCTCCCCCCTCACCACAATTAAGATTCAAGGAAACCTTCTATTGGCTACAATAGGCTTCTTTGAAGTCTAATTCCAAAGGAGGGGCAAAGTCTGAAGTTGTCACTGCTGGAGAAAGGAAGGATTACTCTTTCCTTCCCAGCCCCCATCCAAGCAGCTGTGACCTCCCCACCAAAAAATCCACATGGTCCCCACTGTAATTAGGCTTTAAAGTAGCTTTCTAACATAACATGTCCCTCCATCCCCCAATGTAATTTATAGGGTGGAGAAAACTCTGTGTGTGACCTCCTAGCTGAGGAGCCACAGTTAACTCTTACCTCCCCAGCTGAACTCTCCAGGAATATCACAGACTGAAACACCGTTCCCCCCCCCCAAAAAAAAACTAATTGCAGGGGGGAGATGGGATTGTGTATGCCTCTGTATGGTTGCCATGTGAGCACTTGGTGGTGTGTGTTTGGAACCCAAGGTAGAGTCTTCAGTTTGCAAATGGAAAATTGGAGATCCCTATTCTATGTTTCATTGGCAGTCAGCACTTGAGAAATGAAGGGCTTTTATACTGTCCCACATTGCTCTAAAGGAAAGGAAATGTCAGCCACAGTTTTTAATTCATCAAAACAAAATTTTGCAAAAAGTTGTTACATCAAAAATAGGCTTCAGTGAATCCTCAATACATCCTACCGACATGTGTCACTTGTGATTATCAAATTTCCCCCTTTGAACAGTGCCTGACTGTAGAAGAATCAACGTCATAGTGATTCTACAAACTTAAATCAGAATGAAAAGCTCTGAACATAGTATTCCTGCATTACATGCAAACCAGAAATTCAAAATGTAGACAGAGCAACTTAGGAAAATTATTTGTTTCAGCTTCTAACATTCACCACCAGGTGATGCTGTTAAGCTAAATATCGCGGTGAGGGGGGCCTTACAAGGAGAAGCAACTGCAGCAGATTAATGTAAAAACCAAGGAGAAAATATTTATTCAAATTTTCTTTTCACATGCAAACATATATACTCAACTCTACATGGAACTACATTTAAGAAACTTATTTCTCTGCTTCACTAATCAAATATGCTTAGCTCTTTGGCATGGTGAAAGAAAATTTCACTCTGAGCTACCAGATTCACACATACAGTGTTTCGCCATTTTTAATGCCAAATTTGGAAAGGTAAGCTTCTCCTACCACAGCAACAAAATTCTGTATTAAATGTATTTATGAACAGTTTGACATTGTAGCTTTATTAAGAGCTGTACAGAGGTAATTGCTTTTCAGCTTTTTGTATTGTATGGTTCCTGTGTTGTTCAATATGATCTGAAGAGAACCAGAGTGTACTGTGTTGGTTATTATGTCCTTCTGGTGAAGGTTAGTATATAAAATTCTTCATAATTACATGTGCTAAATTTCTGTACAGCTTACTGTTAAAGGCACAGGAACCCTACTCTGTCATTGCCGTACCTTGTAAACATGCAGAGAAAATTGCATGTAGTAAGTGACTTCCCCATTCATTCCCACCCTCTCCAAAGCATACATGCACTAGAAAACAGACAAGGCAGGGAAAATAAAGGTTTATTAGGGTAGGAGACTGAGCTGCTTGTGGCCCAGTTGCCCAATATTAAGCTGCTCAAATGTGTTCAGGGACACTCAATGAAGCCAATCACACTTTGATCAGGCAATCAGTGATCTACAACCATTGCCTCTAATCAACAAGTCTACCCTGAGCATATTCCGTTACCAGAAGGCAGCTGTTCCTCATGACAAAGAAAGCAATGCCCTGCTGTCATCAAGGACCAGATTGAGTAGTTACATACTTGCAGGTGTGGATCTATTTCAAATATGGTCTCTCCACGTCGCATGTCTGTTATCAACCATGGGCCTCCTGCTCTATAAACAAAATCAAAAAAAGAAAAATAAGTGAGTGTACTACCATTGCCCCAATGCTTCTAGGTCTCCAATGATTTTAGTGCAAATGCAATAAGGGACAGAAAGGAGGGATGGATTTGGGGTTGTGGATGAATAATTAGCACTTCTACCTGTCCATTTTAGATGTTGGATTATTGTTAAGCCTCTAATTCAACTACAGAAAATGGACAATTTAACTGCAGGATGGTAATCTGTACTGTTTTCCCATTTATCATGAAGAAAACAGACCCATTTTTTTTTGTATGACTGCAATATCTCACAGCAAGAGGGTAAAAATGGTTGTAACATCGAAGAGAGACAGGGATCTTCATGGACTGGACTTACCCTTCCTGCATATAAATGGCCCCTCAATTTGAAAGCAGAGAACAATTAGCAAAAAGATTATTCATGTCCAAAGATAAAAGTACAGAATTGGAAAGAACCTCAAAAGTCATGTAATCCTTGTACCGTCAGCATTCTCTAGAATTAAGCTGTACAAGACAGATGACAAACCAGTTTTCTTCAGATAATACTCATATTGAGCTTCTTTGTTCTACAACTTTCGTTCCTAGAAGTGAAAATTCTGTAGTACATGTTTAAGGGTGGAGGGCTTGTATTAAATAAGCGCCTGAGCACTAAATACTTTTCTAGGGCAAAAGGTTAAAAATTGCTAATGGAATTTTAAATACAGAAAAAGCAAATTGTCAAATATGCATTTCTAGATTAATTTAATTTCTAAATTAAAAGATATTCAAACATTCCCAAGCATAGGTGGAGAACCTCATATGTGGGGCCCAAATGCAGATCTTCGGGTTTCTGCATCTGGCCCTCAGGAGCTCCCAATTAGGTCATGTGTCTCTCAAGGTCATAACCCCACCAGTTCTGCTCCACACAAACCTTAAGGGCTTTTGCCTGGATGTAAAGTATCCTTAAACTGTGTTAATGCTTCTTACTTGGCCTGGATGGAAGTGGGTGAGTGGGTGAGTGAAGAAACCTCTTAACTTTGATGTGGATGGAAAGAGGTATTCTCTGCCCACCCATGCCTCTTACCATGCCCACTTTTGCCTCCAGCACGCACCCCCACACCCAAAGTTTTCTATGAGGTGGTGTAGCCACTGGTCTGAAAAAGGTTCCACAAACTTTGAGCAAAAAGACCGAAAAATTCAAATTGAGCTTTGACATCAGAATAAACCATGTCAATGTATATGCAGATATCCCAAACTACATAATTTATTCCAGCTGTAGAACTGATAACCTTTTATGACTGCATTCATCTTTATCAGGCAATATTTCTTTAAAGAATATTTACAATATTGTTTTTAGTCAGCTGGCAATGCCGTACTTACACAGGAACAGTCCGAAGCAGTTCCAATATACCCTGTCCATTCCACTGCTGTGCTGCATGAAGCTCCTCTGTACAGACGCCAACAATCTGGAAAAGGGGTTAAAAGGGGTGGGGTACACACTTGTAACATATATTAGGATCAGGTTCTACATTGGTGTACCATCTCCAAGGCTTGAAACTCTGGCTATACACTCTTTTTTGAGAAATCCCTCCTCCATCACGTTTCATCTAGATTTCATTTAGCATGAACTAGATTTACTATGAAGGATATCACAGTTGGTAGAGCATGAGACTCTTAATCTCAGAATCATGGATTGCAGCTGCATGTTGGACGAAAGATTCCTGCACTGCAGGGGGTTGGACTAAGTGATCTTCATGTTCCCTTCCAACTCTACAATTCTGTGATTCTGTGATCCCTGATTGGGCATCTTATGATGAGTGCTAATTCCATAATATGGATTTGTACCTGGGGAGGTTAGATTAGTATTGACCATAGCTTTCCTGATTCAAATATTATGTCAAGCTATAGTCAAAGGAAACCCAGAAATGAAAAAGGGAAAGGAAATATATCAGCCCATGGCACACCCTCAGTCTTCCTGTCAGAACTTAGCAAGATGACTAATAATAATAACAAATAATAAATTTTTTATTTATACCCCGCCCTTCCCTGCCAAACCGGGCTCAGGGCAGCTAACACTAATAAATTCACAACAAAAACATAAAACAATTCATTAAAATACAGCTTAAGATACAATTTAAAATTTAATCTAGACTGCAGCCTCATTTTTAAGTAGCCCACCAACCACACCAAAAGAATGATAATAAAGACAAGGACATGGCTACACAAATCCTTCACATTTGTTTTCACATGTTGAGCTCCTCAACAGAACCATAGAGATGAAGCAACAGCCTTGCATCTGCAAAGCCTAGATCTTGTTTGGAATAATACACACAGCCAACTGTATATGGAATGATCTGTTCATTGGCACAGTGGAAGCCAATACATCATTCTGAGGTTAAACAAGTTTGCTACCATTGCAACATACCAAACTATGCCAGATCAGTAAATATCACCAGCTGCCTCGGAAATCAAGACAAAAACAACAACACTTTAAACACACAATAATTGCTAAGTTAACTACAATACTTCAATACCAGTTGGAATATACTTTGTTTTGTATGTAAAAAATAGATATTGCGGACTGTATCATGGTAGTGTTTCCCTGCTGCCCCGTTAAAGCCTATGAATAAGCAACTGTATTAGTAATATTTTGCAAAAAGTCAGGGTTATCGATTCTCCCAGCTTTACTCTGTTTAAACCCAGATTTATGTATTTGCAGTCCTTCACTTTTCTGCTGCTATTAATACTCTCAGAATACTGACAAAACCTCCTAGTAACTGGTATATTAGGCTTAGGTATAAGATGGACACCAACACTAAAGCAGGAAAGTATTTCAACTAAGACTGTTGGTTTATTAAAAAAAGTCACTATGGTACATAAGGAATACTTCAATTTACACTGGGGTCCTAAGCTGTCTGGTGACAGTTTCTGTTCCTGACACTAGCCTTTAAGCGGCTTTTACCTCAGGCCAAATTCTCTGAACCTCCACCCCAGTCAATTACTCCCACAACCCAGTCCAGTTACTGGGGACAACCAGCCTCTGTACCCCAAAGCTCTTCCTGCTGTACTTCTGGATGCCTGAACAGTTTAACCAACTTTAAAAAACCAGGTGTGTGACCTTCCTCTGGTAAGACCTTACATAGGACAGCCTCTCAGACCAACTCAGCCACCGGCTCCCTACTCCTGATCTTCACCAAACAAGTGTTATTATCACAGTGGGAATTAATATTCAGGCCTCAACTTTTCCCTCAGCTTATATTGCAGGTTTCCTGAACAATAGCACATCACCTGAACCATTTCTCCATGCTTCTTAAGGCAAGGGCTAGCACACCATAAAAAAGCCCTTGGAAATCAGAATCCAAGAATATGTATTCCATGAATGAAAGCACTCCATGCAAAACGTTGACAAGAACATGAAAATATGCAGAATTTACTCAGGGCTCTGGAAAGCTTTTCACAGCTGAAAAGGCTCAGTATCATATTAGATAAACATTTGTTGTTGTTCAGTCGTTCAGTTGTGTCCGACTCTTCGTGACCCCATGGACCAGAGCACGCCAGGCACCCCTATCCTCCACTGCCTCCTGCAGTTTGGCCAATCTCATGCCAATCGCTTTGAGAACACTGTCCAACCATCTCATCCTCTGTCGTCCCCTTCTCCTTGTGCCCTCCATCTTTCCCAACATCAGGGTCTTTTCCAGGGAGTCTTCTCTTCTCATGAGGTGGCCAAAGTACTGGAGCCTCAACTTCAGGATCTGCCCTTCCAGTGAGCACTCAGGGCTGATTTCTTTAAGGATGGATAAGTTTGATCTTTTTGCAGTCCATGGGACTCTCAAGAGTCTCCTCCAGCACCATAATTCAAAAGCATCAATTCTTCGGCGATCAGTCTTCTTTATGGTCCAGCTCTCACTTCCATACATTACTACTGGGAAAACCATAGCTTTAACTATACGGACCTTTGTTGGCAAGGTGATGTCTCTGTTTTTTAAGATGCTGTCTAGGTTTGTCATTGCTTTCCTCCCAAGAAGCAGGCGTCTTTTAATTTCGTGACTGCTGTCACCATCTGCAGTGATCATGGAGCCCAAGAAAGTAAAATCTCTCACTGCCTCCATTTCTTCCCCTTCTATTTGCCAGGAGGTGATGGGACCAGTGGCCATGCTCTTAGTTTTTTTGATGTTGAGCTTCAGACCATATTTTGCACTCTCCTCTTTCACACTCATTAAAAGGTTCTTTAATTCATCCTAATTATTATTAATAGATAAACATATTAATAATAATAATAAACCTGACATTTGAAAAATATTATTAAAGTGACATGAAATATTACCATAATGGATGATGGAAAAGATCTAGTTTTGCCTTCACCCATGCCAAACCTGCACCTGCTTTTAAGTACTGGTACCCCATAGTTACCACAATCTCATTTCAAAGAAAACTCCATTGTTCATTTTGGTTATTAGCTCCTTAAATGAATACCCAGAATACTGATTCTGTTACCATACCTGAAGAAAAGTCACCACCCCAAATGGTGTCTGAACTGGCTGCATTTGTGGATCTTCAGTCAGCAGCATATGTTGGATCCTTGACTCACTGTTGTCCAACGGACTATGCCATGATACATGATCACCACTACAAAATGTATTTTCTGGTGGGGAAAGAGAAATATGAGCAATTAATACATATTTCTAACTGCGTAAAAAAAGACACCTGCACAAAAACCTTAACAACACTGAGGAAACATCCTCACAAACAAGATATATAATTTTTCCTATTACTGTTACCCATCTTCAGTGGTGATATAGTACAAAAAACAAAAAAGGAGAGACTGCTTGATAAAGCTATGCTGATATTTGGTACATCAACTTGTTAATACCAACATTATAGAAAGGCGAGTAGCTCTTTCCTATGTACAGGGAATCTGTATGTAAGATGAGTTGTTAATGTACATAACAACCTACCATTGTGCACATGCACCAAACCAGACCCCACTGCCATCACATGGTTGCATTAGACCTGATTCTGGCTCCAGACTGTCATGGAGATTTGCCTCCCATATCTCATCTAATGACCCTGCTCACATGAGCAGCAGGGACTGACTGTGGCCCCAGTTCTATATTAAGCCGTATGTACTATATTCTTCTAATTTAACATGCAAATTGCAACTCCACTCAACCAGCTGAATTATGCATTTTATTTATTTCAAGTCAACTGTAGTCTGGACTACCTATGGATAATGTACACTGGCCTCACAAACATAATGTATTGCTTGGTAACAGGCAGTTTAAAAGCATGGAGAAGAACAGCAAACTATAACACAGCTTTTTTGATGGCTCTGTCTTCTAGATGCAAGGGCTCCTGGAATTTGGTTGGAGAATGGGGTGCCAGGTGAACCACAGCTCTTGAAATGCAGGTTTAACACACATTTCATAAATGATCAGCTTCCCCACTCAATTCGATTTATGTATTTAAACTGCTCAACATTAGCTGTGAAGTGGAAAAAGAGATTAGAATCTACTTTCTCAGGAACAAATCTTTAAAACCAGCTGCAGCAAATCCACTGAAATGCAATCATGAAAACCAGCCTTATAGCCTGTTTGATGTTACTTTCCCATTTGGGCAATAGAAGAGGTGACAAGTACATGATCTGCACTATTTTCCTCCTGCTATGGAGAGATACCATATGATAATGAAGTCTGAAAGATTACCGGTAAGTAAGGAACGGATCATCTTCTTTCTTCTTGCCAGATCATAAATGGTCACAGTGAGAGTCAGGATAGCAGATAGAGCTTTCTAAATCAGACAACACTTCAGGAATGAAGGTAAGGTGGAGCTCATCCCATTAACACATTACAGTATAGCTTGCTTGGTTCAGACATCTGGTATTCCTAATCTTATACTCCTCATACACACAAAATGTGCATGGTGCATTTCAGTTGCTCCCACTCAGTGGCATGCTGTAATATGCATCAAGACTAGCATTCCTCTATTATCATATAAACTGATCTGTGGGGAGTGTTTGTTTATGGATGATCCTTCTTCTCAACAGGCCTAAAATTGTAACATTCACACCTTGAATTAACAGTCATTCACTTCTGCAATGATACTAATCTTCCTTTCTTTCTAGCACCTTTTATCAGTAGATTAAAAGGACACCACTATACCAAGATGCTCTTTAGAAAATTCTGATGATCCTGACAAAATGAATGAGCTTTGAATAGAAACTTTCCCAGTCTTGAATGCCTACATATATTTCATGGAGAGCTCCCTTGACGTGAAATTCTTCATCTTGCTTGAAATGTAAACCAAGATTATTTCAAGTTTATATATTGACTATGAACCTGTGACATCTAGATTCATCATACTAACTAGGCTCTAGGCTCACATAGTCTATGAGATATCAGTTGGCCAGGAAAACTCATTAGCTCACCAACCTTCCCTGCACTGCAAATTCCCAAGGCAGTGCAAGAATGCACATAAATCCCAGAAAGGAGGTTTACAAATGCAAAATAAGACAACAAGAACTCTTTTAAAAAGCAGAGGGTTTTAAAAAAAATGTGTTCTGCAACTAGATTTCCCAGATAGTGAACTGTATGGATTGGGTCCCCTGCATCCTGCCCCCACCCACACATGACTATATGCTACTGATCTTGTTCAGAACAAATGAACACATCTTGGATGGATCTATCATTTCAGCAAGGTGACCAGAAAGGTTTCAGACAAATTCTGTTCAGTTGACAGGTTGCAAGACTGAATCTACTTAGCCTCTTGTGGTAACTCTGATCATCCACCAGATGTCCTCACTGTTAATTTAGGCATAAATGTAGTTCTACCATTTTTTTTAAAGCTGAATTTGACTTTTTACTTTAAAAAAAAAATCAAGCTACCCAGGATTCCCAACCTTGACCATAGAAGTCTGAATTGAGGTTTAAAATTTATTCAAAATTTAAGAAACCTTAAACCAAAATTGTGGCAGTTTGCTCAATATCAACATTATCCTGATGCTGGAAATACAACTGTAGAGTATGGGAAGTACCGAGATTCTGAACACAGAGAAGATTTTATAACATTACAGCTTAGATAAACAAAAGAGCCACATAAGCAGAAAGTAACGCCACACTAAAACCCACAAAGGCAAGGACATTCATTTCTATTGAACTGTAGCCCATAAGAGTAGGGAGAAAATAATGAGCAAAATATTTAAGTAGATTTTCAAGTCTACTTAAAGTTACAGGTAGGTAGCCGTGTTGGTCTGCCATAGTCGAAACAACAACAACAACAACAAAATCCTTCCAGTAGCACCTTAGAGACCAACTAAACCCTTTGAAAACCCTTTGCAGTTTCCCAGAACAGCCTCATTGTATCATCACCAAGCTACAACAATTTGGCCAAAGGGTTGGGTGTGGGGAACATAAGTGCTGACATGAGTATAAAGGAAATGCCTCTCCATTAACTGGCAGATAAGGAAAATACAAGTATCAGATAAGAACTGCTTAATACTCAATATGATAAACTGTTCAGTTACACCAGTTGCATAGTGTGAAAAAATGAACTTACTGGTTGTTTAAAAGCCAGTGTAAAACGGACTCCATATGCATTTAAAGACTTTGGTAGAAGAAGAACTAAAAGTGGTTGTTCTACAGCATTAAATAAACTTAACAGTCCAACTTACATTTCAATCCCTAATACTGCCCAGTTCAGATGGATCATCCAAGATTCTGCTGATTAACTAAATGTTTTAATGATGAAGGCCCCACAGTCACAGTTCTCCAAAATGAACAAAGCTACAAAGGCCCTCATTCTTGAAGCCTGTCTTTCTGTCACAATATTCTGCATGTCAAATGCTCACTCAATTCTATGCTGATCGATCCCTGCATTTTTTTGCTGCCCAGACTCCTTTTCCTGGGAAATCCTAGCCATTTGGAGCTGGTTTTCAAATGCTAATGTCTCTGCTGGAGACCCACCTGTTTGTGTCTATTCGGGTGTAGACTACTTTAAAAATGTCTCTCTTCCCCACACAAACCACAAAATTCACAGTGACTGCTCAATTAAACTACAGAAAACCACCCATGTGCAAAATGATATGAAGGCCAATTCAAATCCCCTAGAGCCAGTAAACCCAACATTAAAGCTTGAAAGCCAGGACTTAACTCACCATACAGTGTCATGCAAGATCAGTCTTTCTATGGCAGTCCCAACAATACTAAAATGAAGTTACAATCTAGAGGACTCTTATTATGCAACTTGAGTTTAGTGACAAAACACAAGTTCTAAGGCAAGATTTTAATCAAATAGCAGTTTGATAATTTGTCTTCTCTTCTGTGAATTCAACAGTTCTAACTAAAGGGTCTTGCGACCCTAAAACTCAAGACAACAAAATTCTTGACACAGGAACAATGATGTGGAAAGAGTAGCACAAACAAGGGTGTAGGACACAACAGGGCTTCTGTCTGTACTGTGCTTACCAGATTCTGCTTCAGCCAATTAACATTTTGTTGGGAAACAGAGGCGGGGCAGGAGGAGCAGCCTACTTAGCTGTCAGAGAGAGTTTCTGTGTTATATACCAGGTTTAATCATTCACGCCTGCCAACTTTTGAAGATGTAAAAGGAAGATTTAGCTCTTTCCTGGTCCACAGCTGCTGCTGTCCTCATCACAGCAACTACTAATACTAAGAGAAAATGTCCAAGGTAAAGCCTCCAATTATTGCAGCGACACGTCAACCACACATAACATTGCTAGATATGATAGAAGCAAAAAGTATGTCAAACTGAGACTGGGGAAACCCAAGTACAAATCTCCATTCAACCATGAAGCTCCCTCCCTGGGTGACCTGGATAACAATCTCTCAGCCTAACCTAGCATACAAATCAGAGATTGGCCAGCTGTTAACCACAAGGGTTGGGTTGCATGTTAACAGCAAGACAACCTCTGGTTTGTTTCCTGCCCACTGAGCTTGAGAATAGTCTTTTATGCAGCTTTCCCTAGCACACTGCTCATTCATAAACTATGGTTTCAACATATCATGTGAATCATGACACTGACTGGCACCATGTTACAATCATTTTGGTTCCAGGTTAAAAGTTAATTGTTTTTGCAGGCATTTTTAAATTTTAGAATTGGTTTTATAGTATGCTTGGCTTGTTTTTAGTTTCCTCCATGTCAATGATGCTTTGAATTATAACTTTACTGTTTTCAGTGTATTTTATTTTTATGTTCTGTTTTGTAAGGCCTTTGTATACTGCCCTTGTATCTTTATAGATGGACAGTTTAAAATATTTTTTAGTAAACAAGTAAACAAATTTTCATTACCTACAACATAAAGGAGAAGGGCAAAAGTCTGGTGTTCACACTTGCTCATTCTCAAACTCCAAGCCATTTGGTTATTGCACTTCAACTTGACATTATTTTTTGAAAGAGTGTCAAATCCTGCCAACAGATGGTATCAAACAAAAAACATATTCTAGAATTAACAGAAGCATGAAACTGTTTTAGTGGAAAGTGTGAATTTCAACACTTAAAGTAGTTAAGCAATGAGGGTAAGTATAGTTTTGAAAAGCTTATGGACATGCTTTTTGCCTGTGGCTATCCATGTTTTGGACTTCTTTCACTCAAAGCTTTATATTATCACCCATTGACTAAAATGGGGAGCATCTTCCATGCACATACAATAATCCTGACAAGCAAAGCTTTACAGAGTAGAAGTCCCCTATCTAACACAATACCTACACTTTGTAAATCTGAAAGCAGACACATTTCTGCATGGGGAAAAGGCAGTATTTTATAAATACTGCCTTAAAAAGTGCCAGCTATGATTGGGTTCTTTCCCACACATTTAATTCCTACCCAATATATCTTTCTGATGGTTACAGCCTTATATTTTGCCTTAGTAATGAATAAATAAGTAGCTCCCTAAAACTTGAGAAATTTCCAAAATCAGCACAAGACCTTTTTATTTAGATGGTATGAGCTGCCAAGGTTTTTATTTTTATTTTAAAGAAATAAATACATAGAAACTTGCACAGTTGTTTTTCACTAAGTATACATAGACATAATTATAATAAATTCAAATGAATATTTTAAAATATTAATAGCACAAATTATATTATTCATAAAAAGAGCAAGCAACTGAAGAAATACTAATGTTTTGTACTTTCTTTCTCTGCTTTTCTTAGAGGAAGCTGGGGGTAGCCTAGAGTTATTATTTGCAATCCATGCATCTTTGAAGAAATTACTGTAAATATAATTAGATGTTCCAAACACTGGGATATTGTGGCAGGGTCCTGTGAAGGTGATGTATACACTTCTGTGTTTAGAGTTTGAATGTGAAGTAAGTTTTGCAAAATCTCGAAGAAACTGTCTTTATTTTGTCTTTGTTGAATGACTGGAAAGTGGAACAGCTGTAATACAGCTGACCCTCTTATTTGTCTAGGCATAGCCTACTATTACAATGATCTTGGCTCAAATCCATCTGAATTGGGGTGCAAAACGAACATACTGTATAAATTTGTTTAATAAATAATTAAATGGGAAATCCCCACACTCAATGACTTGCAAGCAAACTGGCTATATTTTTTAAAATGTTTAGAAACTAAAAATAAACATTTTTTCCACAAAGCAAGCCAAATCTAAAACAGCCTTTGATGCTAACTTCCCCTGCTTCAGTCAGATGCTCAGCATACACACACCATTGCCACACTGCAATGTTCTGTCACAGAGCCCCACATAGTGATTTTAGTTCTCCAAGGGTCATTCTTTATGTAACTAAAACAGTATCCATGCACCAGCATGCCTGTGAGAAATGACACATTTACAGAAGTGCAGTTTTGTTTTTTGTTGTTGTTTTTCCTGGTGAAGGAAATCTCCCCATTTCCCCACTCTTAATGGTGCAATGAGGATTGGGCATGCTTGTAAACTGAAGGGATAAAAATTGTGATTTTTTTTTTAAATGGATAAATACAAATTATCAGTAGTGGCTTTGTACTTTGCATTCTTGAAATAAAAAGAGGAGACAGCAATTTTTCAATCTGCTGGCAGAACTTTAAAAGATGCTTAAGCTTTGTAGTTTCATGAAGTCCAGGCCTTCTATAATCCTTTTAAATATAGTCCTGATAATTCACTTAAAAATAATAATTGGCCACTCAAGCCCAACATTCTGGGGAAGCAGGAGAGAGAGGAGAGTAACAGTGAAGTATTCATGGCTAGATGTTGCCAACATTCTAACAGCAATCAACAGCAGGGGCTCAGCAGGGGCTCTATCATCTTACTTTCTCCAAAACAGCTTTCTCCCTTGATCATTAAAATTAGTAAGTACAATACTTTAAAGATTTTTGGCTATCATTAAAAAATAGCAGTGTGAAATATAGGTTCAGTATAAGCAATTTTTTAAAAGACAAAGAGAGACACAGGCAGAATAAAAAGGCTGGAATGGATCTGTAGCTTTTGTTTGCGTTCCTTCCTGGAAGCAATGTTGGGATGATTGGCTCCAGCAGGAGTAGTATGGGAAGAGGAGGGTGTGACAAGACACCCTTCACTTAAGCTCAGTAATGTGAGCACTACTGTAGGTGTGTTTTAGAGAAATCTCTGCCTGTATTTGCTCAGCAGAGTTTTTCAATTAACTGTTCATGATAGCAGTGGCATAGCAAGGGAGGGGTGATGGGGCGGGGCGCCCTGGGTTCCAGAGGAGGGGGGGTGATACTCAGTGGTCCCTCCCGCCACTCTCCAAGCCGAGCCCCACCGCCCGGCACCCCGTCCGTGCTGCTCCATGGAGGGCCAAGGCAGCCCCACAAGCCGCCGCTTACCCGGCGCTCTCCCGCTCGCCTCGGGAGCAGCAGCGCTGGGCCAGATGCACTGCGCATGCCCGGAAATTCCGGGCATGCACAGTGCATCCGAGTCGGCACAATTGCTCCCGCGGCGACCAAGCGAGCCGCTGAGCGAGCGGCAGCCCATGGGGCTGCCCCGTCTGTAAAGCAGCACAGAGGGGCAGCCCCACGCATCATGGCGCCCCGCCCCAGGGGGGTGCCTCCACGCACCACCCCGGGCCGCCAAGAGGCTTCCTATGCCCCTGCATGATAGTGTTTATCTTTACCAACAGCAATATATTATAATTAGGTGAAGGGGAACCCGCGAACACTTAACCCTCATTCAGAACATCTAATTAAGGATAAGGCACTTTTAGGACAAAACCTGAACTTTGTTTACACTCAAAGATGTTATAGATTAATGGTTACTTTTGACAGGTACAAAACTGTTTCAAACAGAGCTTTTAATTTTTAAAAAAATAAATAAAATAATGATTTAAACCTGTCACTAGACATAAATTCTTTCTAGGATGACTATTGCCTTACACTACCCATACAACACTTCCAGCCCTTCTAGAGTCTTGACCTTCCCCCCAGGCAGATAGAACCTTGTCTGTCCCCATACAATCTCTATCTCTAACTGAAAGTCAATTCATTATTTGTCCTTACTGACATCAACCCTTTCTAATTCCACTCAGATAGTCAGAGACCCCTTCCGCCCACCTAGACAGAAAGTCCCTATCTCTAATCCCAGGTCCCTATGAAACCTACAGACAATCTCTGTCTGCATTCTCTCAGACTGTCCCTATCTGGATCTTAAATTCCACTCTCCCTCTCCCCCGATTGGCTGGTTGACTTGCCAGCTCCCTCTGGTTGCCCTCAGCTAGATCTGCCCTGCCTCTGGTCAGCTCAACATGGGTCTTTTTCTCTGCATGAAAAATGTCGTGTTTTGGCTTCTTGGCCATTCTTTCATGGTTGCTTTGTTAGCTTTCTGCCTTTTATCTTTTCTTTGCTATTTTCTTTTACCTATTATTCCATTTCTTCCTTTGTTGAAATAAACAGAGAAAAATTCCTGACTACCCACCCAAAAGAAATGTGCTGCACACGCCTATTCATATAATATGAGTAGGTCTAATGAGTAGGCCCTTTTGGAAATGTGTTAAAATAAATAACAAGCATACTAAGTTATGATCTCCTAAGAGATGCTGAGATAATGATATCTGCATACCTTAAGGCCTGAGAAATGACAGTTCATTTATGGACGGCAGCAAAAATGATTTGCCCAAAATGGATAAGCTCTACAGACACTGTGATATTATCTGGGATATGGCATATATGGTGAAATTAAACAACTTCATGAGACAGATAGACTTATTAACTTATTATTTCAACAAAAGAAAAGCTCATTTGTTTTAACAAAGCACAAGATCAAATTAACCCACAGTTTTTACTCTAGTAATTTTAGGTATAGCAAAAATACATTTCATATTTGCACCATATTTGCTTGTAATTTTTAGCATTTTTAACCAGCTTGTAATAATATTCCTTTTATGACTTATCTGTATATATTAAAACAACCTCAGTTATTTAAAAGATTTAAGCTGATCTGTATATTTATATCTGATATTTTAAAGTTCTCTATGGACCAATCCATATACAAAGGATGAAATGAAGAGAGATCAAAGCCAAGATTATGAAGGTAATTGGACATAGACTACTGAAGTCTGCATCAAAGGAATTAAGAATAATCATACTTGGATGCCACATTTGTTATCCACAAATCATGAAACAGTCTCAAAAGGCTCAAATATATAAATGGCAGCATCTCACTCTATTCATTTAATTCCAGTAAAAGAAAATTTGAATTCGTTTGATCAGTCATGCAAAAATTCACAACCACAAGTTGTAAATAAACGGAATAAAAGCTCAGTGCCTCATAAAAGGCATACTACAAAAACAAAAGAACAAACTCAAATATCACCAACCATTTGACATAAAACAAGCCACATAAATAGTACCTGATTGGAAGACGTATCTGGCTAAGCCTTGCATCAACTCTGCAGGCCATGTCGGTGGTGCAGATTCCCCGGTTTCACGCTTAAGTCGAAATGTCAGTTCAAATCCAAAACCACTTGGTCCGTCTGATCCAGTAAACCTGGATGAAGTTAATGACGAAAGGTTTCACAACAATAAAGCATCATAAGCAGATGAGATTATAATGCCACTATGTCATTCATTCCTTGTGCAAGGGAAAACATTAGAAAGAAGAACCCCCAAATATGTCTCAGAAAATGACGTCAAAATCTGTTCAGGACCAAGAGTTAATTATCTCAGATCCTACCAAGATCTAAGAGCTATAATGCCTTCCCCAACTTTAGCATCTTATTTATTTTTTAAAAATATTATCATGAAAATCAAGTCAAGGAATGGAATTGTATGGATGGATCATTGACGTTTCTCTCACACACATTTGTATTTCTTATTCTGTTTATATTTACCAAACATGTTTGCTCTGCATTCCAGGCTTTGCCAACTACCATGATGCAGAAAATATACTGGGACACTCTACAAGTACTGCATACATCTATTATTATTTCTAGTAATTAACCTATACAAAAGATACAATTAAAAGGGAGCATTTAGAGCTGGCTGGTTATATAGCATAAGCTGATCAAATGTTATATATACACAAAGCATTGGAAACAACTGGGAATACCAGTGAATGAACGGTATTAATAAAATGTGGAAGGATGCTGTAATGACTACAGAAGTACATCCGATTTACAGATGACTCCCCACCTATGCGGGGGTTACGTTCCAGGCCTACGTGTGCACAAGTGAAATTGCATAAAGTGAGGAGCACCCTCTAAAAACCTTTTAAACATCCTCTCTGCTGCTCTCTCTCCAATATGAACCAAAAATACTGTATGCAAAAATATGCACAACTAGAATTGAAGCTATGGGACCAGCAGGAGGCTGTGGGACCGACACATCAGCTGTTAGGTGGGGAGGCTGAGCAACATAAACAAAGCCCCGCTGCACCTCCAATCTCTTCATGGTTTCCTTTGCCCTCACTGATGTCCACTTAGGGCTGGGGGGTGGGGGGTGGGCGGGTCTCCTCACAAGCCATGAGCACTCTCCAGCTCTCTCCTGCCATTTCCGGGTATGAATTGAATTACTTGATGATTTCCCGGCACCATGCATATATATATGCAGTTGCATGTACCGGTAAGTGGGGGGACACCTGTCTTTATAATTAGGTGGAAGCCATACAACTTTATACCCAGAATGATCGCCCTGACTGCAATACTGTTTCAATTAAATATGAGGAAACAAAATAGCAATTAACTACAATCTTTGAAAATTAAGATATCTGATTATTCAGTGTCCTATGACACCTGTATTTCAGAACATAGCCTTCTATTTTGTATTTGTGAATTGTTATCCGAATTTTTTTTGTAAGAATGTCAGATGGTTTTAGAAGTAATATATATGATTACAGTATATGCAGCTAACTATGGAAGGCAATCAGCAAAGATATGTATGGGTGGAATAAGCTTAAGTTCTTCATTATAGTTATACTCACTACTGCTAAAATGATAGCACTTTCATGTCTTATGCTTTTATTTCAAACTTGGCCAGTAGAAATCACATCAGCACATCTGAGTCTTTGGCAGAAAGGTGAATGCATTCCTATTTCAATCTAAACATCCACATATTTTAAATGCCTTACTATATACACCCCCACATTCTAGCATCTAGGGGGTTCACAACTTCTCCTTGTATTATAAAACACATGATACTAGTTCACTGTAACTAGACATAAATAGATAACGAAACTAAAAGTGGGTGAGTATGGAGACATTCCTCTAAGTGTCTATCTGTTTTTAAAACACAAATTTTAATTTGATCTCTACAAATTTTATGTCTCTCTCTTTGCATCAACAGCTCTCCCCCCCCCCCCAAGATTCAGGCTTTCTAATTCAAAGTTAAAGCTTTTTGCCAAAATGTATACATTCTCACTTTAGTAGGTAATTTTCCCCACATTCCAGTGTAAAAGAACTACATTATTGTTCTCACTGGACAGGGAGAAAAGTATATCACATATTTACTTTAAAGCAAGGATTACTTGCATGTAAACATATTTATGAAGATGACCACTGAGGCAGCAGGCAGGGGGATGGAACTGTTTATGTGTAACTATGCCACCATTCCAATGAGCAAAGTACAAGCAGCACTTCAGGCTAATTTTCAGTGTAATTTGAACTTTGTTTTCAGAAGCTAACACAGTGCCAACATATACACCACTGAAGACTTTAAAACAGGCCAGGAGCCTTTTCAATTAGCCAATCCCAATTCAGCTAGTAACGTCTGAAGTACTTTGCATGCTAGTGTGTCCCAATACCACAATATGCTGCTAGAACATGAAAACTGAAAATTAAGCTAGACTTGTCACACTGCCAAATTACATGAAACCAATAATTTTAGACATTTACTTTGCACTATTTTTGCTCTCTTGGACTCAAACAACGTATTACATGAGATTTTTCTCTCGACACTGTTTATTTTAACCTAAAACAGCATGCCCCATGCTGCCCAAAGGGGGGTGGGGAGGGAAAGCCAGGGAAGAAGAGGAGAGATTGCTCAACTCTTTCTTCACTGGTCCTTTTCTAGTTTCATGACCACCCCTCCTATCAAGCTGTTTTTTCATTTATGGGGGAGAAATGCAGATAACTACTTAGGTGAAAGAGAAACTTGGGAAGAATGATTTTGAACTGGTTATGGTAACAGAGGAAAGAGCCTTAACTGTTCAGTTGGCCAGGTTTTAACTGAGTTTGAACTATATCACCTGGTGTCCACTTCAACCATGTTAGATGGCCTGGATTCCTACCTTTGGTTTTTATTTCATTTTTTTAAAGAGCAAGTCCCTAACCAGAAATATAATGCAAAAGAGCCAGGGACAACTCTGTTCATCATTCTGAAAGAAGCATGTTCCCTGCTTACTTTCATTGTGCTTAGTCAATGAGGGAAGCAGTGCCAGACATGTAGGCACAGGACACATTTGCATGTACCATGCAGAAGCCAACAGTGCTTCTTCGTTCACCCCTGCTCAAAATGGGGAGAAACAAACCATGATACCTGGCTTAGTGTGATGTGCAAAATAGATAGCATGGTTATTTAACTCAAACAAATCACAATTGGTAAGCCAACACTGGTTTGTGTATGCTGATCCCTTGTTCTGAAACAATGCTAAGCCAGGAGGTCACTGTTTGTTTCTCCCAAGCAGAAGTGGAGACGAGTGAAGTGACCAAGATCAGCTCATGCAAAATTTGCCATCTGCAGCTTTCATGACATGCAAATGCAGTCACTGGTGCCAATGCGAAACTTATTCCAAACACAACTAGCATGTTTGGAGATAAAAATTCCTAAGGAAGAGGAGGAAAGAGTTAAACCCCCCACTCCATTCCTGTGGCAACCCAAATGTAGCCTAAGTTGCAAAGTTGGAAGGAACCCTGAGGGTCATCTAGTCCATATTGTTAGCAACTCCTCAGAAAGGCGTAACGGATCAGGACTCTGAAGACAGCATGTGTAATTGTTGTAGGATTAAGTTTGCTTTTCAATTTATAATAAGCAAGAATAATTTTCCTTGCAAAACTCTGGTGCAATATCACATTTACTACAATTCTTGGGGGACAATGTTCAAGATCAGACAGTATTCAACTTTTCAGTATCCAAACCAGGCATCCCCAAACTGTGGCCCTCCAGATGTTTTTTTCCTACAACTCCCATGATCCCTAGCTAACAGGACCAGTGGTCAGGAATGATGGGAACTGTAGTCCAAAACATCTGGAGGGCCGAAGTTTGCAGATGCCTGATCCAAACTAATAAGTATTTCTAATATTTTTTTCCAATTAGTCTTACTTTACACAATATACAAACCACACTGGAATTGTTTTTATGGAATGTATGTAACTCACAAATATAAAAACAATTAATTCCATTTAGTTCATCCGGATGATGTCTGTTCTTTGGCAAAGGAGACAGAGAGAGATCTGGTAATGTTGCCTTCCTAGGCCTCACATAGAATGCTATAATTAGTCAGTTCAGTGACCTGTTGCAAGATGGAACAGGATTTTCCCCATTCCTACAGAGCCCATGAACAGACACAAATTAATCAGTTAGAAAACAGGTAATTAGCAGTTTAGAAAACTGATTAGCAGTTTGGGAGGCTCGGAATATTGAACAATGTAGAAAACAAGCATGATCCAGCTTGGGTTCAGCTAATGCAGGGTAGAAATAGGAGGACTGATGCAATGGGGACTAGCATGTGAGAGCACAAGTCACACACAGCAGCCCAGTCTCTCAAATACCCTGAAGAACTCAGTGAAAGGGGAACTGGGATTCTCAGTTCTAACCTAAAATGCGTAAGTCAGGAGTTAACAAAAGTGCCAACATGCTAATGTCTTAAAAGAAAAGAAAATGCACTTGGACATTTGTTAGCTTTACTCTTCTTCAACAGCCAGCCCTCCCTGCCCCCCATACCACAACTACTATCAATGTGCACTGGGAAACTATTTTACACTAGAAAGGAAAGAGGGTTATTCTCCAAGGAAGAACATGCAAGATATGCTGCAGACCGGCTTTGCCTCGAGCCAAACTTGGTTACATTCCTTTTATTAAAAGCAGCCTTCCTTGTAAGTTCAACTACTGTGCTGTAAACATAAAACAAGTCTCCCTCCACACTTTAAAAAAAAAAAACTTGAACTCTAAAATATTTAACAATAAGGATGTGTTTTAGTTCCAGGGATTGTGTGTGAGTTTAAGCAGTGCAAGGCAGCCTCTCTGTAGGTGGCCCGTCTTTTACATTAACTACCTTAAACAAATGACATTTTAAAGCCAAACACACACAAGAAAATAAATTCCACAAGGTGGCCATGGCTTCAAGGGAGGTCTACCACCAACAGAGAACAGGAAGCATGAAAAAGTGCCTTGATGCTGTGAATGAGGGAGGCAGGATACTATTTGAGGTGTGTGGCTGAATGTTTCAAGATTTATAAAAATTGCCCTAAGCAAATGTGCATGAAATGGGGACATTCATTTTCTTCCTTTTTGAAGAAAAGTAAATTGCTATGGGTAAAATAGTTTAGATAACAAGTAGAGTTGTAATATTTTCTTGATTTTCTTGTTTTATCTTTTTGTAAACCACAAGGGGTGGGTCTTTTTTTGGACAATCAAGCAACGTATAAAATTTATGAAATAACAGAATAAAATACGATAAAGGGGTATTCCAGATATCCTACACCAAAAAGGGCAAGTTAGTTGTCCTTATTCCTAAACTGAATCAGAACTAAAGATATTGTCTCTTCCTGATATACTTAAGAATCCAATTTCAACAGTATTAATTCCACAGCTACAAACTCCATCCTGACAAACGTACTGACTGAATATGTTGACGTTTAAAGCTAGTGTCATGTTTGCCATTACAACATAAATTTCTTTTTCCTAGTATTTTTGAATGAAAAGGACATCTAAAATCAGGAATAATTAATGTCACTACAGTGCTTTTAAATAAATTTATTTAGATTTAAACAACCAGTATTCAAGCAGAATATGAAAACCACACCCTTCTAACTAGAAATAAGTCTGCCAACAAGGAGGCATGGGTGGGCTACATTTCAGCCTTTGCAGGTTCATTAAAATATAAAATTGCAGTTAACATTCACACCTCACTTGCTACATCTGTTTGCAATTCCATTATTAATACAGTGGCCTCAATTCAAGCTAGACATTCTTATTTCAAAATACAGTACTGTGAGCCTGTGTTGCCCTGATTAGTGGGCATGGTCCTTTCCTTTCCACAGAAACTGGGCACCAAGGAGCTGATTCTAATGGCATTCTGCTGCTAGCAACAGGGTAACAGATTAAATTAGAGTTGATTAACTTAAAATATTACCAACCCAAACCAGTGGCTTCAAGTTACAAAAAAGGAGATTCAGACTAAACATCAGGAAGAACTTTCTAATGGTAAGAGCTATTCAACAGTGGAACAGACTCCCTTGCAAAGCGATGGACTCTCCTTCATTAGAGGTTTTTAAGCAGAGGTTGGATGGCCCTCTGTCATAGGTGCTTTAGTTGAATTTCTGCATTGCAGGGGGTTGGACTAGATGACCTTCAGGTTAACCTTTCATCTCTATGATTCTGTGACTACCTCGAAGCCTAGTTAGTGCCATATGGGAAGAGGCACTACCTCAGAGTCTGCTGGATCAGGCCAATGGTCTATAGAGTCCAGCATCCTGTTCTCACAACAGCCAACCAGATGCCTGTGGGACTGTGTCCTAGAGTCTTGCAGGATGCTGGATGGGCTAAAATGCAGTTTACTCCAGATCAAATAACTTGTTGCACCACTGCACTAATTGCTATAACCAGGCCTCTCTGTGACTAGCTATCTGACACTTTTTCTGTCAGTGTGCAATCTGTCAATGTGACATAAGGTTAGCCCAGCACCCATTCATCTGAATCCCCTATTGTCACAGGGCCAAAATGAAACATAGTACAGTGGTACCTCTGGTTGCTAATGAGATCCGTTCCGGAGCCCCGTTCGCAACATGAGCAACACGTAACATGAAGCGCGGAATTGCGGCGTGCAATTCGGTCTTCTACGCATGCGCAAAGCGTGATTCAGCGCATATGCACATGCGCGAACCGCCGAACCCGGAAGTAACCCGTTCCAGTACTTCTGGGTTCAGCGCGTTCGTATCCCATGACACACGCAACCTGCAGCGATCATATCTAGAGGTATGACTGTACACTATATCCTAACCAACTATATATTTAAATAAAATGTTAACAGATATGAAGCTACAGTTTAAAAGGTTTTTGTAACCAACCCATATTCAGTGCAGACCAATTTAAGTTGTATTCAAAACAGACCCACTGAAATCAATGTACTTATGTCATGTTAGGTTCACACTTCTTAAAGTAGTATACAGTCCATGAGCACCACAGGCATGCTGAGTCGACTGATTTTAATGGGTCTACTCAGAGTATGACCAATAACATTGTCCTGACAGTCTATGCAACAGAAAATAGAGGAAGTCTTCAGGACTGGGTCTCACTAGCAACACAGGGGACAGGGTCAGGGCAGCTAGTTGTTAATGTTACTGTGTGTACACTTTAGAAATGTTGTCCTTAAATGGACTTCCGGTTGGACGCCATAGCAATCAGTCGGGGGAATTTCGCTCCGAGATTCCCCGACGCAGCAAGGGGGTGGGGACCTCTGAAGAACCCCAGGAAGAGCGTCCCAGGGGCATGGTGACCCGGTGGGTACTCGTTACTTCTCCCCTGCTCCCCGGTAAGCTCTAATAAGAGCTGCTGAGAGCGAGAGAGGTAGGAGACGGAGCACTGTGGATCCAGAGGCTACCCTTGCTGTGTGAAGCTGCGACTGCTGATTGCCAGGAGCGCTCAATTTCTCCGTTAAATTTGGACTGGAACCATTCAAACTGTGAGTAAAAAAAGCAATTGAGACTAATTTGGAAGATGTAAGATTTAAAATTACGGAGGTCAGTCCCTTATGGTTGAAACAGAAGGAACAGTGTAACCAAGTGTGCTGGCCCCAGGGGTTTGTCCGTGAAGCGAAGTCCAAGTCCAGTCCTGGGTCTAGGGGTCCAAAGGAGGTCAGTCCGGCGGGGAGCGAGGCAGGGAGCAGGTCAAGGTCCAAGGCAGGTGCAGGCACAAGGTTACAGGTCAACATACGTTTGCAGCTAAGATGCTAACGCAACTTGGGCTGGGGCTGGCTGGCTTTTATCTGGCCCTATGCTTAGGGCAGCCCCGATCCTCTGGAGACTCGCCTCTCCTCCGGGCCTGGAGGCGAGCACTCCTCCTGTAAGCACTTAGCTCCCTTCGCCTCTCTGTCCTGAGCCTCTGCAGCTCAGGAGAGGCTGGTGGGTTACTGGACCCAGGGGCCGCCTCAGCTTCCTCTGATGAGGCTGGGAGTGGAGCACCTGCAGGCAATGGGTCCTCCCTCCCATCAGGAGCCAGAGCAGACGCCGCTGATGCCTGCACCTGGGGATCCAGCACAGGTGGGGATCCTTCAGACTCAAGCCCTAGCCCTGGCTCAGCTGGTTCTGGAGGTGGGGGATCCTGTGCAGGCTGGGATCCCTCAGGTTCAGCATCTGAGTCTGACTCCCAGGCCATCACACCAAGGCTGTTGCCAAAAATTGTGGAAAAGAAGAAAAACTTCTGTGACTGTTTCCCCAAAGAGGGGGGAAGAGAGTTAAGATTTAATTGTTTCAAATTTGGATTTGGAAAAGAGTTACCCTTTTTTCCCGAGGTCTTGAAAGATTTAGCAAGAAATCTGGACAAGTTGGTGTTACAGTGTAACGGATTGTTTTGACTACAAAGTTGTTTTTTGACCTTGCAAATGACAAAGGAAAGATGGTCTGATGCTTTTTAAAAAAAAGACTTTGGAATTGCTACAAGAGATGGAACAGACTATGAGAGCCTCAAATCAGACTTTGGAGATGGCAGTGCCAGCCCCAGAGGAACCTAAGGAATCGGAGGGAGAAGTGAAAGAAATAAAACCAGCCAAAAACGTTTTGTTAAGCGGAGTACAACAAATAACAGGAAGGAGTGGTGTGGCATCTAACCCAGAAGGACTGTTTTGCAAAGACAAAGACACAGAGGAAGGAATCTGTAAAGATGAGGATGTAAAGAACAGCATATTGCAAAAGAGGAGAAGAGAATTGCAAACAGTTTGGATTGTATCAAGTAAAGATGATCTGAGAAACAGCATACTGCAAAAGAAGAGAAGAAAACGGCAAGCAGCATTGACTGATTATCGGGTTTGGGAACTTGTGAGGGTTGGATTGGGATAAAAAGCATAAACTTTGATTGTTTTTCCCTCTATATGTGGTTAATACGGTTGGATCTGGATTTTGGCGTTAATGAAGTGTGTTAAAAATTAGGAGGATAGAGGTGAGAAGAATAGCTAAAAAATTTGAGACCGGAGGAAGGGAAGGGTGTAAAAAGAAGAAATTTAGGAGTATAAAATTAGGTTGGAGTAAGGGAAATTGATAAGGATTTAGGGGGAAGGATGAAAATTTAACGATATTGTAAAGTGCTTAAAACTGTAAAATCAATAAAAAGCATTTTGAAAGAAAAGTTGTACTTAAATGGCTGTAGCTGCTGTTTTAAAAGTATTAAATAGGGAAAACACATGTTTACATTTAAAATACAAGTCACAGAATACTTTTATACAAACATAATTCACCCTGCAATAGCACAGGATCAAATTATGCTCATTCTATAAATGGGGGGAAAGCAAGGACAGACAGGTATGGACAATTTCTCAGTAAAAACTAACGTACACCTTCACCCAGAAACTATCTGCATGTTGTTCTGCCATGTTTTAACAATTACGGTACATATGGAATGAACTTGAGAAGGGCAGCTCTGATAGTGTGTTGCAATGCAAAAAACAAAAGTGTGCCTTTGGTGCTCATGGACTGTATACCACTTTAATGACATGTGAACCTAACATGATAGAGGTATAAATGGCAGAGACTTGTAAACAGCAATGGCAAAGGCCATAAAGTGTTACACGAACTTTAAGTGACATTTCCATGGAAAAGTAAACAAAGTGACTATTCACAATAGCAGTAATTGGCAATAATATAATCCTTCCTATGCTAAATTAACACCTACAGTGGGAGATTTTTCCTTAAAACCTGAACAAATATAATAAAATTTGCTGATAAATTTTTAATTTAGCAATTTCATATTGAATTCCAGTAGCTATTTTTTTAAACTTTTGTTGAAATCTGGTACTTGCAGGCCAGCAACAATGCCCTGGGAAAAGACAGACCCATTTTATCTTTGTCACATAAACCTACTTTTTGAATGTGTGCATGCATGCTGCTGCTATCACATTTCTGTCTACTACAGAAAGCCACAATCCACAGTAAATGGGAATTATTAAAAACTTACTCATGTACTCTGTTATCACCATACAAGTCACTCAATCCAAAGCTTACATAGTGCCAGTGCTCAGGAACATTCTGGGATGGACTCCCCAAATTCCTGTACATACTGACGTAGTCCAGAGGATCAGGTCCACCTAACCTATTTGAAAAAAAGGACAAGAGTAAGCTGCAGGTCAGTATTGGAGGTGGGGGTGGTTTTCAGCAAATGCATTTTTCAACACTCAATATCATTAAACCCACTTCCTTCTGAAAAAACTCATGGCAGACAGGCAAGAACTTTGCCCTGTTATTGTTGTCCTAGATCTATGTTGTTGCCATATGAAGCTTCAAAGCATGTCATATTTTGTTTTATTACCAAATTACATTTTTAGTATTTTTGTTTACTAAATTAAAGGCAAGTCTGAAAATATACTGCATGTCTCAAGACAAAATGCTTCTTTTTCAAAAGGAGCAATAAGAATGAAAATTCGTATACAAGAGCCAGTCCCTTCCAATACTAGGTAGAAAGGTCAGAAAGTTTTAATAAACATTTACTATATATTTAAAGTGTTTCTCCAAAGTAAGTCATCTGTCTCAAACACCCAAAAAAGAAAAAGAAACGTCATAATGCAAGCCCTAATTAACTTCAGAAATACTGTAAATAACATAATTTCCCACCTAAGCTTTCTGCTCTGGAGGAAATAATGTGGAATATTCAGCTCTACAAAATGCTATTAGGACCATCTTCTGATTACATACATTTACATATAGGTAAAACCAAGTTATAAAGCAAGAGGCATTGCTACATTGTTTCTAAGAAGATGCAGAAATGGCAATTAAAAATAAAGCTGCCTAATTGAGGACATCTTACAACAATTAATTAAAAAATATTCAATTAAAAATAATCTGAAGAAGTGTGCATGCACAGGAAAGCTTATACCAAGAACAAACTTAGTTGGTCTCTAAGGTGCTACTGGAAGGAATTTTTTTATTTTTTATTTTGTGTTGACTATGGCAGACCAACACGGCTACCTACCTGTAACTAATAATCAATTAAGTTGTTTTAAATCAAACAATTAAATATTGAAGCCCTACTATTCATACTCATGAAAGCAGTTAGAATCAGTAGTGTTGCCAGGCATACCACCTTCTTAAAATCTGCAAGAAAATGTGTGTTAGACTATTGGTGCATCTACTGCAAGGGGGTGACGGCAGGATGCAGGGGACCCAATTTACACAGTTCACTATCTGGGAAATCTAGTTGGCATCCCTGTCTGCATTCACCATTCCTCATCTAGCTAGGGCAGAAGCTGGGTGGTATAGTTACGTAGCCCTCCCCACCCAGGCCCATGCAAAGGTGGGGGGCAGCAGGGTACCCTTGCCCCAGGCCTCAGAGGACTATGTTGGTTGCCCCCACCACCACCACCACTAGAGACTAGCTTCTTTTTTGAGTTTATAACTTTATTCTAACAAGACTCCCACCCAAGGCCTCAGACAAGCTCTGCACAGGTCTGCTGCCCCCACCCACTTCTGAATAACATCTTTCTTGATGAAAAGGAGTTCTGGAGAACTAGAAGGCTTGCTACCATTATGTGAGATTTTGGTTGGTTGTAATAAAGGTATTGCCCAACTGTGGATTTTGGAGAATATTTCTGATGCACAAACACACCTACCGTATATACCCGAATATAAGCCGACCCGAATATAAACCGAGGCACCTAATTTTCCCACAAAAACCTGGGAAAGCTTATTGACTTGAGTATAAGCCGGTTCACCTTTGCCGCTGTGGAGGAGGAGGAGGAACGAGCATGCCGAAAGCAGCCCTTTGGGCTGCTCCTTCCTCTTCCTCCTTTGGCAAGTTTGCATTTATGCGAGCAGTTCAGGAATGGAACAAGCTGCCTGGGGAGAGTAAAGAACCGCTGTTCTTGTATGCTTCTTAAGGAATGGTTGACTGGGGAGAGCGGGTGGCAGCACAAGCGGAGAGAAAGGGCTTCTTTCTCGTCGCCCCCACCGCCCGCCTCACTCAAGTATAAGCCGAGGGCAGCTTTTTCAGCACAAAAAATGAGCTGAAAAACTAGGCTTATACTCAAGTATATATGGTACTTTTGTTTTTTATGTACTGTAAACAATTATTTTCAGGTACATAACAAAGAATGCTGTGTCTAACCACTATGTTTTTACTCATGAATCCCAATTATAAGCAAGATAACTGTTCAGAATTCTCTTTGGAACAGTCACAAAGGTTAACACAGGATGTGAGCCTTCTAAACACCCTCTACCAAAGGATTCATTTGGAAGAAAGAACATTAGCCTCAGGGACAAAGGCCATATTTGCAAGCAGCACAATGTAGCTACAATGCTTTAAACATTGGGAAAGTGCTTAATCAGCACTGTTTTTGAGCGCTTGAAACTAGAGTATGCTGATCAGACCATTCTCACTAATGAAAAATAACCCTTGCACACACTTTAGGAGAAGCATTAAATAAATAAAAACACTGAAGTTTAAGGCATGAATTGTTGTGTTCCACTTTGAGAAACAAAAAGCTGAGAAGAGAGCCCTTTAAAAAAGAAAACCTGTCCTGTTTGTTCAATCAACCCAAAACCTGAGTGCAATCTCCTTAGTGCTTAAGTATTAAATTACATCCTATAAAATTTTCAGATGGCATCTCCATTTGAAAGGGAGCATCTATTACTGGTAATAGATTGAAGTAATGTTAATCTGTTTTAGTATTTTAATTCTTGTATGTTTTTCAGTATGGTTGTACATTTTTCTTGATTATATTGTTTTATCTTTTTGTAAACCACTGTGAGGCTTTTTACAATCAAGTGGTATATAAATGTTATGAATTAAATAAATAATAAAACTATGCTTGATTCCACTGGTAACAGCAAAAAGTGGTAGGAACATATAATTTTTTGGATAATTCTACTCTACTGTCTAAAGTAATGGGAATGTTATTTGAGAATTCACCAGCCACTGTTCCTGAAAATATTTTTTTTTAATTTTGCTTTTGCCTAGAGCTTTCTAATAAAAAGGCAATAATACAATGTTTAGTATACTCTCTATACTTTGGCCACCTCATGAGAAGATAAGACTCCCTAGAAAAGACCCTGATGTTGGGAAAGATGGAGGGCACAAGGAGGTGACGAAGGAGGATGAGATGGTTGGACAGTGTTCTCAAAGCAACTAGCATGAGTTTGGCCAAACTGCGGGAGGCAGTGAAAGATAGGCGTGCCTGGCGTGCTCTGGTCCATGGGGTCATGAAGAATCGGACACGACTGAACGACTGAACAACAACAACATACTCTCTATACAGTCTTCTCCAGCTTCTGCTGGTTCACTAGCTCAGACTAGACCCCTCCTCCTTCACAAAGGCCATTAGAACAGACTGCCTGGCATGCAGAAGAAGGGGCAGCATGCGAGGCAGACTGTCCTCACCACCATCTCTACCAGCAAGGGCTGCAGGTGCCCAATATCACAGCATGCTATGTTTTGTAACAACATCTACCGTATCTATACATACATATTATATCCCACCCTACCTCCCCAAAGAACCCAGAGGTACTTAAACTAGAAATATGGGAAGTGCTACACATGGATCAGGTAAGACTTGCAAGTTTGGCTGGAAGGAACTGAGATCGGTAACTGTTGCCAGACGGATCAGCCAGAAAAGGGGGGGGGGAAGCATTAGAGGCAGCAGTTACCTTGCTTGGCTTATCATTTAGCTGCTTCAATTGTCAGAGGAAGGAGAAATAGGCAAACTATAGTCCACGAAAACTGGTGCCATAATAAAATGTGTTAGGCTGCAATCCTAACCCCACTTACCTGTGATAAGTCCCTCTGAATACAACAGGACTTACTTCTGAGTAAGTATTGTCAGGATTGAAATCTTAGCTTTTAAGGTGCCACATATTATTTTAGTTCTTTCTCCCTTTAAGTAACTGATAACCTTAGGAGTCCACAGGCAGCATTTTTATGGTATGTGTGAATGGACATAGATGCATGGTTCTTCATGGCCACCAACTGAGTGATTCAAATTTCTTCTCCAGTTCTTTTTTAAAAGGTTTCCCAATATTTGACAAATTCAGTCATGGACTATGGCTCAAATGATGACTTGTCTCCAGTGGCGTAGCAAGCCTCTGCGCTGCTGGGGGCGGCGGCGGCGCAGAGGCACCCCCCCGGGGGAGGGGCACAACGCGTGCATCGTGACGTCATCGTGAAGTCACGATGCACGATGCGCCTGCTCTGCTTCCTTCCCCCCCCCTCCCAGCGGGTTTTTTCGGTGGGGGTGGGCCAGCGAGAAGGGGGTGTCATGCCAGTGACAAGCGTGACACCCCCCCTCGCTGGCTCACCCCCCGCCGAAAAATAGCCGCTGGAAGGGGGGAAAGGCGACACGCCCCCGTTTGGGGCTCGCCCGGCGGGGCGGGGTAAGAATGGGCTAGCCAAAGTGTCACCCCCCCTCCCCTGGAACTAGGGGCGCCCCGACCCCCGACCCCCCTTACTACACCCCTGCTTGTCTCATGAACTTCTTTGTAAAAGATTAATGTGCCTAACACAGAGATCACCTAAACATTGTCCCTGTATTCTGGGAGTTAGCATCCCATCTGAACATCATA
Organism: Lacerta agilis; assembly: GCF_009819535.1. Taxonomy (NCBI): domain Eukaryota; kingdom Metazoa; phylum Chordata; class Lepidosauria; order Squamata; family Lacertidae; genus Lacerta; species Lacerta agilis. Next base: position 53,148,716 of record NC_046316.1, read on the forward strand.
GAATTGTAAAGTTGGAAGGGACCATGAGCGTCATCAACCCCAACCACTGCAATGCAGGAGTATTTCACCCAATATGGGGCTCAAACCCACAACCCTGAGATTAAAAGTCTCCTGCTATACTGACAGAACTATAAGGATGCTTCATATGCAACCTTCATCTAGAGCAAGGTGGTCCAATCTGTGGCCTGAGGGCTGTATGCATTTCACACACACACCTTGTGCTGCCTTCCCAAAGCCAGGTAAGTGAGGCACTGTGCTTTGGGAAGGAGGTATGAGGGCTCTAGGACCCTACCAGAGCCTCATGCCTCCTCCTCAACTTAGCCTTTGGGAAAGCAGCATGAGAGCTTGGTGCAGGTGTCCCCTCAAATTTTGGCCTCATTCCCCCTCCCCCCACCAGTGCATGACAAAGCAGTGTGCAGCCTGCGGCCTCTGTGTCAAAGTACTCTTGTCGCCCACTTGGCATGAAAAGTTGGGCCACCCTGATCTAGATAGTTACAGTTAATGGCTGGCATACAGAGTTCCCCCATCCATCCATTTAGTTGAGATTCCTGCAATGAAGGGGGTTGAACTAGGTTACCCTTGGAGTCCCTTCTAATCCTATACAATTCTATGATCTGTTCCCACCCTCTGTAGACATGATTGGGAGCAGCAAGCAAATTATGGCTTCTCAGCAGACATACATCAATTGAAAGTGCTTTCTGCATAGGAATTTTCCAACAAGTGAAGTGACACAAGAAAATACATACAACCTGTAGGCTTCATTCCTTTTTAAAACTTATTTCTTTAAAGATGCACATAGAGAAAGAACAGCCAAGGCAACTTCAATGCAGGTACTTGCAGTGTGACAAACCTACAACTCCCACCCCAAACCAAAGCTTAAGCTAATTTCCAAGTGAAAGATAGGGGCAGAGGGCATACAGCATGCCCATAACATCAGCTGTTTCAGCATTTTCAATTTCTATATAGGCAAAGAAAGCGGTTGTTATGAAGAGGGGAGACAACTTTACAGAAGAGCTTCTCAGACGCACAAAATAACAAATTAGGTCTGTGCAAGCATCCAAAGAGATGTGACATTGGGAGGCTAAAGAAGTTGAGCATTCCAAATAAGTTTTGAACAGCATTGTCTGGGCCAGATGCTTGTCTTACAACTATTCTTTGGCAAACAGACATTTCAGACTACCTAGTGCTTGCTATTTCTCACTGAGGAAGAGCAGCTCTGAGCTATGTAGGGTTACTGGAGGAGATAAAAACACCACTCCAAATCAAAGTAGCTAAGGCAACACTACTTGAAATAGGAGTTTGCTTTTTAATCTACATACCTGTATGGCTCTGCTACAAGCAGAATTATCCTGACTCTCACCAACATAAGGTTATTGCAGTCCCTAGTCTGCATTTTATGGAAACACAGTGAAATCCTATATATGCCTATGCAGAAATTTTTTCTTTAGCTTATTGCAAATTCCAACAGATTTGTCACACCCAATCTGTGGAACTCATTGCCACATCAGATGCCAACAGCCTGCAGTAAAACTGCATTCAGTAATAATTAGCCAGATTCATAGAAAATAGTTAAAGACAGCACAAAATATTCTGGTGTCACTAAACATAAATAGCCAGAAAATTTTATTGGAAAAGGTAATGCACACGTTACTACATTAAACCAGTTTAAGCTAACTACTGTCTAACTAGGTTTCCTGTTCTGAATATGGGTATGATGGGTATCACTTATATTTGGAAATAGGTCCTCCCATTATAAAAAGGTATAGCTGCATAATGTTCTCCCAATAGCATGTTTTTGACTCAACAAAGCCTAGAATCGCAATACCGAAGGCTATAGCAAGCTCAAAACGGAGTAGAACAGACAGTTCCAGCTGGGACATTCAAACTACAACCAATAATCCCAGCAACCCTTAACTACTGTGCCCAGAATTCCATGAGAGAAATGTGCCTGGTATGTGCTTTAAAGGCATAACATGTACACAACTAAAGTGTATAAGAGATGTGCTAAGACACAGGAGGTTAAACTTGGAGATGGACATGCAGCATTGGGCCACTTTAACAAATTAACATGTACACATTAAGTATCAGCACAGGTGAAGCAATTCCTGTAAATTGTACAGAGTCCTTGTGTAAACTGTTGCATGCAATCATTCAGGGCACGCACACTTTGCCTGTCTTAAGATCACATAGAGCAAATGCATATATTTAACTATAGAGGCACACAAAATTAGAGAGAAGGAAATATGAAGGTAGAGAGAAAAAAGAAACAGAGCGGGAAAGGAACACACTTCTGCAGAAAGTATTGCACAAGAATGTCACAAAGCAATTTTAATAACAAGTGCAATATAGAGAGGCTTCCTTAAGTCTATGCACCCACTTTTGCAAAACTTGCAAGCAGCAAGTGGAACACCGCTCAGTACTTTATTTTACTTCAATAAAAGGAAAGTATCTTCAGCTAAGTCCTCTAGCTAGTGTGTTACTCATGGTGGAGAGTATTTCACCATCCTTGATAAGGGAACTACTTATAGCAAAGTTTAAGAATGGCTGCTCTCTCAACCCACCACACACACACACACACACGTGTCAAGGTTTCACCGTGGCTATGGGTTCCCACGCAGCTCGGCCTGCTCCCTAGCAAAACCCACCTCTCATATCAAGGCTGCCTCAACGCTCACCTCTTTACAACACTGTGCCCATATCAATGAACGAAGCTCTGCAAAGATCACCGCCCCTCTTAAAACTCCTTATTCCAACTGAGGCCTAAATCTGCACATCCTGTGAGGGTTGAAGACTCTGACCAAGAGGCTGACCCCCACCTCCTCGCTCAGAGAGATGCCGCCCTCCCTCCACCTCCGAGCTGCTGCTCACCTACCTACCTCCTCCTGCCTCAGCCCCTCACCTACCAACTCCCCGAAACTAAAACCAGGCACCCCCGAGGCGAAAAGGCCCAGGGCACCCGGGAAACCCCAAACTCTCCCACCACAAAGCCCCTCCGGGCTTTCCCAGGGACCCTCCCCCCAAACCCACTCGACCTCCGTCGCCAAGTCCTGCCTCAGATACCGCCCCCCCCACCCCACCCGCCGCCCTTTCAGGGAGCCTAGATACCGCCCGGGGCTTCTTCGCCCACCCGCTGTGCCTCATCCCCACGGCCAATGCCGACCCTACAGCATACACACAGCAGCCCTTCCCGCAGAAGCTGCCCCGGGCCCTGGACCTCCTTCAGGGACCCCCAAGGCCTCCCTCCCTGGGAACCCCTCTCCCCCCGCAGCGGAGCGCCGAGCGGCTCTTTCCTTCCCCTCCACTCACCAGTACTTGATGATGGCGGTGACCTGCAGCGGGTTGGGCTGCTCCGGGTACAGGCGCCGGCACTCGCCATAGATGCCGTGCAGCCCCGGGGGGAAGAGCGGGGGGAAGGGGGCCGCCGCCGCCGCCGCCGCGGGGCCGGGGGGAGCGGGGGCGGCGGTCTCCATGGAGAAGTCTGCAAAGCGGGGGAGAGGAAGAAAGGGCGCGCGGGAGCTGCGCACCCCGCGGGGCACCGGAAGGGCCGAGCGAAGGACGGCAGCCCTGCCCCGCATGCACAGCCCAAATGGTCGCTCCCAACTCACTTCGCGACCCCGGCCCCGAGCTGCGGCGTCCCGCCTCCTCCCGCCTTGACAGGCAGGCGACTTCGCCAATCCCCCGCGCCGTGAAGCCTAAGGGCCGACGCCGCGTTAACCCCTTCCTGAGGCGCAACCCTGACACCTAGCGACGCCCACCTGCCATTGCAAGACGCCTTTCTGCCCGGAGGAAGAGGGAGGGCTGAGGGGGCGGGGAGGAAGAGGCGCCCGAGCTTCAAATCTCAGCCAGGTTTTGTGGCAAAAAATGGGAGAAGGGTGTTGCGGTGTAGGCTCCTCTTGGTCTGAGGCCCCTTTGCCATCTGCTCGCTCTCTGCTATGGGGGTTGGTAGTTGTTCCCTTGCTATATGGGGAGTCCGCGCGACCCCAAAGTACAGTAGAGGCGACATGAGGTCATTTCAGGATAACAAGCATCAATGATCATGTTTTTCTTATTATTATCCCATCCTTCCTCCTTCATTACAGGATCAGAAAAACCTTGTGAGGTTGGTTAAGGCTGAAAGAGTGACAAGTCCAAAGCCATCCCCACGTATCATCCAGAATGAGTGGGGATTTGAACCCAGGTTTTTTAAAATCATTCTAGTATGACACAGTAACTTCTGCATCAAGCCAGCTGTCTCTTAAAAATGATTTAAATTAATTGATCCTACAAATACATGCTTATCTATTTTATTTATTTCACGTGTTTGCATACTGCTTCATTGTCAGAATTTGTAAGCAGTGTACATAAAATTATGATGAATAAGAACAATTAAAATTCATCATAGAAACAAAAACCAAAAAAACAACAACAACCAGGTTTGGGACCACAACACTCAATGAAACAGTACTTATGAGCTATGCTCTGTGATTGGGCTGGGATATAAGGGATCTGGTGGTCTTTAAGATATCCTGGAACAAAGTTGCTAAGGGACTTGTAAATGCTACAACCTTGAACCTGACCCAGTAATACATGAGCTGCCAGTGCAAGCTTTTAAGCACCAGTATTATGTGCTGAAGTTAGTCTGTCTGTCCCCATCAAGAGGCTAGCCACAGAATTTTGTAACAGCTGGAGCTTTTGGACCAGGCACAAGGATAATCCCACATGCAGTGTATTCCAGTAATCAAGTCCTGAGTTACCAATTGCTGCAGTTATGCTATCCCTTACCAAGAATGGCTGTAGCTGACACAAAGATGGATCCAGGAGCAATCCACAAAACCTTTTCTTTCTGCAACACAACAACTCAACCCAGAAAAGGCAAGTGTCTCTGTCTTTCCAAAGTTGAAGCTCAGTTTATTAGTCTTCATCCATTCCACAACTTCATCCAGGCAACTGTTCTGGACTGTATTCAGCCTCTCCCAACTCAGATGTCAGAGAGAAATAGAACAGTCATGTATTATCAAACTTTTTGTGACCCACTTCTCCAAAACTTCAACCAGCATCTATATAATTCTCTGTAAACTCTAGTCACATTATACATATTTGATTCTACTCCTGCAAAAGACAGTGTAAATTAGGCCCCAGTGCTTCCAGATTGCAAGCTTTTAGTGTTAATTGGTAGATTCTCTTAGTATGTGAGCTGCAAATGAGATTGCAAATGATTTTCTGTATTTTGTCGAGAATAGCAATTTCTAAACGTATATTTTGTGTTATGTTTCAGCCACACTGAGAGGCATAGTACTGTATAGCCATATTGGTAGAAGAGTAACAAGGTACCTAAGCATGGCATTTTAGGCTCAATTTTTAAAATATGCAACCAAATGCTTTAAAAAAAATTTCATTGCATGAATTTGTTTTACAAATTAGAAAAAAAGGTGAAAAAGTATTTTGGTGTGCATGTAACAGCAGATTTTTACAAACCCACATTGCTAAAATTGCACTAACGGGAAATGCATGCCAAAGTGAAGAGGTATGGTGGTAGATCTCAGTCGCCTGAAATATCATTGTAATGTCTCTTTTGAAAAGGAAAAGGATAACACTAAGGCAGAGGTGAGGAACTTCACATCTGGGGGCCAATTATGCTCCTTCAGGCTTCTCTGTCAGACCCTTAGAACTCTCCTCTGGCAACATCCTCTCCCCGGGCCACACCCCTCACAGGCTCTGTTTTGCACTGTGTTTTTGCCCAGCTGGAATGTGTTTTGAACATTGATGATGCTTCTTGCCAGCCCACTATACAAAGGTAACATTTGCATTTGTTGCCCCACCCACCCACTTTTGCTTCTGGCCCTGCCCCACACTGGCATGTAACCACTCCTCCCGAGGGAATGTGGTGCTTGACTGAAAAAGTTTCTCCAATGTGTCCATTAAAAAGTTCCTTAACGAAGAGCGGCAACTGATTTGGAAGCACCCCCAATCCTGTGCATGTTTGCTCTGAATAAAGTCCTATGGAGACCAATGGGATTTACTTCCCTTTAACTGTGCACCTCATGAGAAGAGAAGACTCCCTAGAAAAGACCCTGATGTTGGGAAAGATGGAGGGCACAAGGAGAAGGGGACGACAGAGGATGAGGTGGTTGGACAGTGTTCTCGAAGCGACTAGCATGAGTTTGGCCCAACTGCGGGAGGCAGTGAAAGATAGGCGTGCCTGGCGTGCTCTGGTCCATGGGGTCACGAAGAGTCGGACATGACTGAACAACTGAACAACAACAACTGTGCATAGCATTGCAGCATGAAAGCTCAATACAATGTGTGTCTAGTGATAAGTCAGTTCAAAAGCGCTTATTCCTAGTGCTTATTGCACAGCTCTTGCAGTGCAATTCTATGCATGTCTACTCACAAGTAAATTCAACTGAGTACAATAGGGATTTTTTTTAAAAAACAAACAAACATGTTTTACCCTGCTCTTCAGCCAAACAAGGCTCCCAGGGCAACATTGAGCAATAAAAAATAAGACAATCCCCACCCTCAGGCTTACAATCTAAAAGAAGTCACAGCACAAAAATGAAAGAGATTGGCAGGGAAGAGAAAAAAGGCAACTCAATTACAAACTTTTCATGCGCTCTTGTTGACAGGGAGCAGGGGAAGCAAATCTCTAGAATTGGTCTTTCTTTAGCTGATAGATGAGGTATTACTCCCTGGAAGGTATGCATAGCATTATAGTCTAAGTGTGCATAGGATTATAGCCTTAGTTACTGGGTTTCTGATCATTGTTTCCACCCCCCAAGGCAATGTACACATCACCTTTCAAGCATGCAAGCAAACCCTTAGCAAATAAATAGCAGGGCAGTTAGAAATCAGTACCGTATATTTATACCTCTCAAATAGACACCAGCACTGCCCCTGTCTTTTTGGTAACACACCTAGGTTATGACACGTGCATCCATAAGAGTGGTTTTGCTCTCATTTCTTGCACGAAATGCAGTGATGAACCTCCTGGGATCAGTGACCTCCTGGGATATTTCCTGTAGTGTCCTGCATGTTTCTGTTTTGTTGTCTCCCACTCCCTGCACCCTACTGTTCAGTATCTGTGGTAGGGGGCAGATAAACCTGGCATGTTTAAAGCACACTAAGGACTATGTAGCTTAGCCTCACCACAGCCACATATTAGAAAACTATGGGAAGGAGCCCTACATGTGTTGAGAGGTCCTCCACATAAGGGGATAGCCTAATTGGCTAGATCATAGTCACACTACTTTCATACCATGCATGTATTTAACACGAGAGGGTTGGTGTGAACCTTTCTTATATAAGGTCAGTAGACAAGATTGGATGGAGTTCAATGACATCAGTATGCTGATAACCAGCTATTATCCTTTTTCTCTGAATCAGATTCTGCGGTCTCAGTAATTACACAGTGCAGCTGCAGTTGAGGACTGAAAACAAGCAAACTAATTCAAGATGTATCCATCCAAAGACATAATGATGAACATAGGAGAGGGGAGCAATTGGGTTCCCATCACAATCAATGGAGTTCAGCCCTTCCCACCTTCCATCGCCTATAGATGATGGTTTTATGACCTATGCTGGATAGAATTTCCATAATGGGGGGCGGGGCGGGGGCAGCGCAATTTTATCAAGCAGTTGCCCTGAAGTGCTTCTGGATCTATAGCTGTGCTGCAGGAACAGAAGAGAAGCAAAATCACTTGTTCCCAGAAACAAAATATTAGTCTGGAGTGCTTGGAAAGTGCAGCATTCCCACAACAGAAGTGCAATCTAGAGCAGTGGTTCCCAATTAGCTAATAACTGAGGACCCCCTATTTTTCAGAAGCCATGCCACAGACCCATTAGTTTTGTAAATTTTGATAACTCTATGGTAGTTACCTCTGCAAAACATTTTTTTAAAACAAAATGTGGGGTAGTCCCTAATAAGCAAAGGAATTTAGGTATACTAAAAAAAATAAACAGACCATACAATTTTTGATATGACTATGCAAAAATGACAAAAAAAATAGTTGAGGGTGAGGCAAGGGATGGAGCCATGGACCCCCTGGGTGCATTCCGTGGACCCCTAATTGGGAACCACTGACCTAGGGGAAAGGCACTAATATCTCAGCCAGCAAATGAGTAACAGCCATGCAATTGTAAAACATTGCTTGGAGAGGTCCCCACCATACCAATGCTGTATAGCATTTATGGAACCATCTCTGTTTCTCAGCAGCAGCCTTACAGCCCCAGAGTAGGGACAATGTGAGTCCTGAAGGATGACGAGCAAATTTCTAGCATTCATTGTTCCAATGTGGAGGAATGTGAATGAGCTCCTCACCTTTCAGGAGAAACCATCAGATAATCTATCTTTCTTCCCCAATCTAGTTCCCTCCAGAAATTTGGAATACAATTACCACCATCCCTAACCATGTTCCAAGCTGGTTGGGGGTTGGGGGGTGATGGGAGCTGTAATCCACAACATATGGAGGGCAGCAGGTTGGGGAAGGCTACTATAGTTTCAGTAGGATGAGTGGCTGCTTTGCCAGGGCTAATGAAGTTGTAAGTACTGGTAAGTCACCAGCCAACTCACAATGAGAGCTGAATGATCCCATGATGTCACTATCCATTTTCTCCAAATACAACACCAAGCCAGCAGCTGAAAAAGGCCACGGTGCCTTCCTTTGCAAAAGCTTCCATGGCTGGAGGTTTGATTGGAGAAGGCAATAGGCTTCCCATGAGAATGGCTTTACTCCTGTTGTAGGGATAATAGCTCATAAAACTGCACATTACTTGTTTATATTATTGGCTTCCTGAGGGAAATCAGCATTTTGCTGGGGATAGGGATGAAGGTGATCACATGCACAAATAAGAACAATTAATTTAACAGCAGGCAGGCAGCACAGCAGGAAATGGCAAGACAATTGGACACACAAGACAGTGGTTCAAGTCCCACCCTGGGTAATTGTGTGTGTGTGAAAGAGAGAGGGGGGAGAGAGAGGGGGGCACCTGCAGGAGCACAGGATTATTTTACTGAGTCCAATATGTTTTGAATATAAATCCTTCTTCAGGGGTACTATACAATACACAGAATACAAAACTATACTGTATCATAATCTAGGTTTGATCTTTGCCTATGATCTGACAGGAAAAAAGACTGGGAAAAGGACAAAAGCGCACATTTGGTATTTTCTTAGGCTAAAGTCCTAAGGACACTTACCCCTAGAACTTGAACACAAAGGGACTTACATAAACATACAAAGGAAGGTAATGTAAGAGCTGGAAGACCTGGACTGAAATGTGTGTATACTGTATGTGATTTTTGTTGATCTTGTGATGTGCAGAGCCAGGAAGAAGGGCAGCCCCCTTGGGGGGACAGGACACCAGAGCGCTACTAAGCTTTTTTACTGTGCTGTACTGTGTTCAGTGCAATTTAATCCCAAGAGAGTGTACATATAAACCTTCAACCTTAAAAATGTTAATTTGATATCTTCAAAATACATATTCATAAATCACACTAGTTGGAATGCATATTTGGAGTGTTTTAATTTCAGTGTACACCAATCATTATGGCTATTGGTCTGTTAACAAATGTTTTGTGACATTAATTTGAACAGAAATTCATATAAATTGGAAAGTCTATGGAATCATTGATAGTCAATGTAAGCTGGCAATTTTCCAAGAGGATTACATGAATCCAATATGTCTGGTATAGCCAGAGAATACTTTTCTTGGTTGCGATACTATCCCCCCCCCCCCACCAACAGTTTGAATCCAGTATTCCAAATTGCTGATTCTTCCTGAATGCTTTCCCCTCTATTAACTTAAAGTCACATGTTTCTAATGGTTTTTATTATTTTCCTCAAATCACCCAGCTTCTCACATTTTGTAGAGAAGCAGATGGTCTCAAAACTGATATTCCCCCACTCCCCCAACAGAAAAGTATTGCCATATATATGAGCTTTAGTGGGAGAATCCATTATACCCCTTCCCAAATTGGAGCGGGGTGGGGTGATTGTGGGGGGGGGGGGAGACCACAAGGTTGCTTTGGGAGGGCAGGATGTTCAAACCGTCGAAATTGTCATAATAGAATTTTATTGTTCAAAATGTTACAGACCTAGAATTTGAGATTATGAAAAATATCTTTGACAGTGTGTTCAGGAAGGTGAGAGATAGGCTAGAAATTAAACATATTCAAGACTAGAAATTGTCACAGTCCAAGTTTATAAATGTCAGCCAAGCAATTCAGAATAAAGGAGCACAGCAACGATCTGTGCATTGGGTGGATTGCACAAAGAACTCATGCTGTAAGGCTCTCACACAATGGAACTACAGTTCCCACAATCCACCGCGAAGAAAAGCCTTCCGGCCCAGTGCAAGTACACTTTCGGAAAAGTAACAGAAACATCACATTAGGGATATAAAATGATTAACAGACGGATCCCTTCAACTTCCGGGTTCGAATCACGCTTTTTTAAATGATGAAAACTAAGATTTTACTTTGTGACTAGTGGATAATATCCTTCCCCCTTCCCCCCGCCAAACGTAGCAGCAGAGTTATTGTACGTAACTCAGGCTACCTCCAATTTGGGATAACAATACTGGGTGTAACATGAAAGGGGATGATATGCTATCTTGCAATATTCTGAATTCGCAGTAGACAGACAGACATATAATACAACTCTTCCTTTAGTTTCCCGAGATAGACGGGTGACCAACCAACCTAACGGGGCTATAAAGAATTATCCGCTGTAGCCAGACTCTAACCTGCAGTGGACAGAAGAAGAAGAAGAAAAGTTTGGATTTGATATCCCGCTTTTCACTACCCGAAGGAGTCTCAAAGCGGCTAACATTCTCCTTTCCCTTCCTCCCCCACAACAAACACTCAGTGAGGTGAGTGGGGCTGAGAGACTTCAGAGAAGTGTGACTAGCCCAAGGTCACCTAGCAGCTGCATGTGGATAAGCAGAGACGTGAACCCAGTTCACCAGATTACGAGTCTACTGCTCTTAACCGACTACACCACACTGGATCTTCATTGCACGGATGTTGAAAGCCAAGCTCTCCTATCTGCACCTCTGCAGTATATGTAATGCACTACATTTTCATTGGAATTTGAATCGGCAGGACTACCTTTTTAACAAGGTAGAAAAATATTTTAATGCTCAACTTTTCTTTTTTTTAAAGGATGAACTCCTCCCTTGACTGCTCTGTTCTGTTTGGGAATGGACGCACTAATGCACAATTGCGTAGCTACCTTGAAGCTTTGACTTCTCACTTCCGCCTCAAGGCCATGTACTGTATTTGATTTCTTATCGGAAACACGAAACGGCACGTTTGAGCAACGCGATGGTCCCGTCTACTCTTTATATCTCTCACTGAAACCCCGGACGAGCCAACTGGAGGAGGGCTTTCATTTCCCTCGCCAAGAAACTCGGTTTCCCAGCATGCTTCGCTTCGCGTCCCGAGCATGCGCTTTGCCGCCTGCGCTGTCGCTTGCTTTGGCATTGACTGAGGCGGCGGCGGAGGCGGCGGCGCGCGGGCGCTCGCCATGGAGTCCTACGATGTGATCGCGAACCAGCCGGTGGTGATTGATAACGTGAGTCCGGCCCTGATTGGGCCCCTCCATTCTGTGGCCCCCTGAGGAGGTGGGGGCGGGGAAGTTCTGTCGCGATCCCTGCGGGCTGCCGTGGCCTTTGGCTCCCCCTGGAAGCCGTTCGGCGCCTCCTCCTCTTCCCAGGAGGCTCCCCCTTCCTTTTTTCATCCGGTCCTTCGTGCACCATCACCTGCTTCCCAAAGCTGGTCCTTCTTGTCTCCCTTTCGATGACCCAGCCCGGGTTCCCATTGGCTGCTTCCTTTGCCAGTCAGTCGCTGGGCGGTGCATTGCGAAGAACAACAGAGCCTTAATTAAGGGGCAGTTCACGCCCTTTGGGCTTCTTCGTCCTTTGATTGGCTCATTATGTTGCTACTCGCTTGGATTTAGCCACTCAGCCTTCAGGACCCCAGCTTGTCCCGCCTTTTTGAAGTTCATTGGCTATTATTGGAGATTAGACTGTGCTAGTTGGTCTTCTTGACCCTTAAATTTCTCCTGGTTTGTTATGATTAGTTAGTGGTGGAGAAATGAGTATGTGGTCTGGTGATGTTCTTAAGAGTGTAACCTCCTGTGATGCCTCGGTTGTGTGTCCTGCTTTCCCAGCAGGCATTTCTGCAGGTGGAAACCAGTGTTAGATGCTGCCTCTAGTTCCGACATGATGTGTTTTCTATTAAGAACAGTGCTTCCCAGAATGCCTTGAAAAAACACCGGTTACACCTTCTACACCTTTCTCATGGGCCTTTATTCAGACAATAACTCTAAAGGTCTGGCAGGGGTGATAAAACAGGCTGACTCCTCAGCAACTTTGAGGGTTGTTGTTTTTTACTATCAAGTGTGTAAATTTTATGAAATAAATAACAATAAACTACTAAAATGAGTAATATTCCCTTTTAGCCTCTTGTATTCTCCTTAATCACACTGCCTCTGCTGACCTTTACGCTTCTCATTTAGAAGCATGAGCTTGTATCACCCACACCCACACCCAGAGAGGCTTCAGTGCTTTTTCTTCATTCCATTTGGCCTTGGGTTTTTCTGCACTTTCATTGCCTGCTTGCTAGTTTGAGGGCTTAATCTGCCAATTTAAATATGTATATTAAGCTTCCTCTGAAATCTCTGGGAAATGCAATCTTTTCATACTAATGTTCTGCATTAATGGATTTTGTAGAAGTGCGTTCTAAGTAGCTTGTTAAAACTGATTATTCCTCTCCTGTATCCAGTGTCTCCTAAATATTTAAATAGGTAATAGATGAGGGCATCATCAGAAGGCACATGACACAGCAACCTTGCTGAAGCTAAGCATGTGTAGTCTTAGTCAGTGCCTGGATGGAGATTTTTGGGGTACTTTACACATACCACCTCAGGGGCAGAGAGTGTGATATAATAAATAAAAAATCATTTGACTTGTAAGCTTAGTATTTTCCCCAGATTCCCCCCCCCCAAAAAAAAAATACCACACCACCACCATGCCGAGGAATCTCTGAAGGATACTGTGCTGCTAATGCTATTGAGGGACAGAAGAACAATAACTTAAAACTGTTCAGAAATCAGGAAATTTAATCTATGGAAAGTTTAGGGATGGAAGAGGATTTTTGTTCACTCCACCAAAACCTTCCCACCCATTTGATGGATCATGATCATAACATAGACATGTGGATTAGTTTGCAAGGATAATTTACTCCAAATTAACTTAAAAACAACAACAATAGGATAGTCCAAGGGCTTCTCTGGCTCTTTTCTTTTTTAACCATTGGAGCAAGTAGAAATGGTTTTTTAAAAGTAAATAAGCAAGGGATGCCTTCAGACTATCTTGTAACTGCCCCATTATTTATTTTTAAATTGAAAGGTGTGCTGATTTATTTAGGATTTTGCCTAAAAAATTGAATGGATCTATGACAGAACGGACGTAATGGTCTACTTGCATGCAAGAAACATGAACTGAATTAAGACCGTTCTGTACATTTCCATCTGAAGTGAGGAATGTCTGGTATTCCCACCTTTCCTGGACTCCAATTCCCATCAGTCCCAGTCAGCATATCCAGTGGTTAGGGAGGATGGGAGTTGTAATTGGACAACATCTGGAGAGCCACTGGTTCTGCATCTCTGATCTACGTTTTCTGAAGTGCTTTGCATGCTGTTTTTCCAAGGGGCTTGCAAAAGCAGGTGGGTCCCAGATACGTGCAATGACTCTGTATTCTGTTAAGTTACTAGGACATATGATCTTTGGCTTCAGTGTCTAAGTCATACATCTGGTTTTATCCGCTGCGTTATGTCTGTTTCTTGAATGCACTCTGCAACTTGACTGGACTGGATGAGAAGAGTGGAAATAGGATTTGCTCCCTCTGGTGGTCACTTACGACATGGACATTCCAAACACATGGAATTTCTGGGGTGTTTTACCATTGTTTGCACGGATTGGGATGGTTACAGATAAATCACTTGAGCTATATTTAGGCTGATGCACTGTTTAGTTTATTTTTACCAGAAATATTACAGGAACTGAAGCACCTTACAATAATGGTCTGTTTTTCTATAATTGTCGTCATCAATTCTTTTCTGCTCCACAGGGCTCTGGCATGATTAAAGCTGGCTTTGCAGGTGATCAGATACCCAAGTACTGCTTTCCAAACTAGTAAGTAGCTTGGTGCACAGTTCTGGATTATATTATTGAGGCTCCATGAATTCCATATCAAGTGCAGTGCCTGTTGTGGAGAAGAGTAGGTCTTGGGTTCTACGCTGGCTCTGGGACTTGAAACCACAAGCTTCTCAGATCTGCCCTGACTGGCCTAATACAGGGGTGTGGTGAAGCAGAATTCCTTAATACTAAGGGCTTTGAGATTCTCTGTAATAGCTGCTTGTGAGTTTTGTATCCTTGGATATTCTTTTCAACTACAATCCAACCCTAAGTCCTCAACTCATTACTATATAATTTCTGTACTGAGATTTGCATAGGACACATCGCCCAAGGCTGTTCAAGTACTACTTCTTCATCATCAGTGGTTCTAGGATGGTCTCTCAGCAGTAAACTGAGGAATAAATTGTACTATTCAGTCTATTCCTTGTGTTGTGAGATTATTTTTTCCACTATGTCTTACAGCGTTGGCAGACCAAAGCATGTTCGGGTTATGGCTGGAGCTTTGGAAGGTGACATTTTCATTGGACCAAAAGCAGAGGTAAGGCAGCTGTATTGTGCTCCTCTGTCCTTGAGTAAGGCACCTGAAAGGGAAAACCTGTCCCCTCTCTTTAGTTCAAGCCTTTGCCTTGCCATCACTTGCCAGTCATATGGTTCTTCTGATAACAAGTTCAGGATTGGGACATCTTGCCCAGAATACCAGGTCACATTAGAAATATCTTGGAGTCTGAAGGCCTTTAGGATATCTGAATGCCTTGTTTATGCATAACAGAGCTTGCATAACATGTGCACATGTTAAGCAATAGGGCACCTCTGATGTGTATCGTGCATCATTTCTGTTGCCAGTAGAATTTACAATTCAGGCCCAGTAGCTGCTGTGGACTGGGGAGCCTGTGGCCCTCTGGATGTTGTTTGACTACAACTCCAGCCATCCCAGACCATTGCTTATGCTGGCTGGGGCTGATGGGAAATGGAGTCCAATAACATCTAGAGGGCCTCAGCTCTCTGAATTCTGGGTAGGGTTTGGGAAATGGTTGTTAAGTCAGTCCAGATAACAGTTTGTGTTAAGATTAATCACTGAATATCTCTGCTTGCCAAAGTCCAGACCTGATCAAATCAGTGAAAAGTGAATGCGCTAATGGAGAAGAGCTGATTTCAGGACAAAGTTCCTGATCAGTCTAACATGTGCTCTGTCACCATCTGACTCTTCCACGGTCCCTGATTTTGAACCGTGAACATTCAGAATGAAGGAAGGACAATGGCTACAGTAGCCATCTTCATATTTGTCTCCTTGTTTCTAAACAGAATATTCTCATTAACATTGTTTCCATACTGTCAATAATATATTCCATATTCATTATTATTATTATTATTATTATTATTATTATTATTATTATTATTATTAAAATGATGCTGTTCAGTGCGGTTCCTGGAAAGTAGCTCCATTAAGAAATGAGCTAGAAAGTCTCCGTGATGGACACAGCGGGTGATTTATCTGGCCTTCCCTATGATTGACTAAGTGCCTTGTTTTGTTTTTTGCTTTTGTTGACCAGGAGCACAGAGGCCTTCTTTCCATCCGCTACCCTATGGAGCACGGCATAGTGAAGGACTGGAATGACATGGAACGCATTTGGCAATACGTGTACTCAAAAGACCAGCTCCAGACCTTCTCTGAAGAGGTGAGCTACCTCTATATCCACAAGCCCCAAATGGCCAAAGAGAGCCTCCCATATCTGGTTTGGTAGAAGTGCTTTGCACCCTTACTGCTTTCTGTACTTGCATTTTCCATTCTTTATCATCTATCCACATAATAACTATCTTGCATACAACTCCCTGTACTCACTAACTCTAGTGTGTGTGTGTGTGTGTGTGTGTGTGTGTATTGGGGGTGTCAAGTTTACAGGGTTTTAAGATATGTTTGATGTAATGTGATTTCACTGAATTCTTAAAAATACCTTTGTAAGCCACCCAAAGGAGTTGGATGAATGGGTAGTAAGTAACCACAGAAAAGAACTAAACAAAATAAGGCAAAGTTCACTGAATCAAAACTTAATGAAGAAGAGCATTTGCCTGGCCATTTGCTTCAACTCGGGTTGTTTTTCCTAGTGCCCACTCTGCATTTCAAACGTTTTTGCTTGACTGTTAGTCCCCTTTCAAACGAAGCACTCTGGAGCATGTTACAGGGGGTGGGCAAACACCTCTCGAATGGCAACTTCTTCAAGATCATTGTGAACCTGGCTAAATTTCACTTCTTTCAACCTATTGCAACGGGTGACAAATTCTTCCACTGCCGTATAAACTCCTGGGATTGCCTCTTCATTGCTTTGGGAGACCTGGAAACATCCATATGATCACTGGCGGAGCCCTACCCAGCCAAATCTTTTGTGTCTCCCAGCATCCCGTACTCCTGACGGAGGCTCCCCTGAACCCACGCAAGAACCGTGAAAGAGCAGCTGAAGTTTTCTTTGAAACCTTTAATGTGCCAGCCCTCTTCATCTCCATGCAAGCTGTGCTTAGCCTGTAAGTACTTTCCTCCCATCTCTTTTGCTTTCTTGGAACTCTTTTTCATGGAAGAGGGGGCTATTAATGGCTACTAGCCAGGATGGCTATTCTCCACCTCTTTGGTCCATGCTCTGTTCCCTGGTTTCCCACAGGAATCTGGCTGGCCACTGCGATTATAGGATGTTGGGTGGGTCATTGGCCTGATCCAGCAGGCTATTCTTACGCTCTTTGGAGAGAGAATTTTTTCCCCCAATGCAAAATAAGGGTTTGCATTGGGTCTGTTTTCCCTTAAGAAAGCGGACTGGCCGGGGTGACTAGCTTGTGTAATTTTGTGCATTTTTACTCAGCAGTGGGCCACATTGTGTTCATAAGGGCTTACTCTCAGCTAAGTGTGCACAGGATTGCATCCTGGATCTTGTCAAAGATTACGTCTTGACTAAATGAATGCTCAGGTGTCTATTTGTGTTAGAATTCATCACCATTGTTTGTAGAGTTCTTTCCAGTTATTTCTGTGTCAATTCTAGTTTTGTTCTCCAGCCTATCACTTTTTCAGAGCATAGCTGTGTAGTACAAACTTTCTCCCTTTGTTGTCTAAGCCAATGAAGTATCACCGTCAGTATGTTTTTGTTTTTAAAGATAGCTCCTTAGTTCTAGAGAAGTCAGAAATAAATTAAGTTGTCCTGGAGTAAGGATTACCTTAGGAAATGGTGCTGGGGAGCCCCATTAGTTAATGTTGACTTCTGCAAATGCTGTTTTGTGTGTGTGTGTTCTGAAACATATTTCCTTTCTGCAGTTATGCGACAGGGCGAACTACGGGAGTGGTGTTGGACTCTGGGGATGGGGTCACCCACGCGGTTCCTATTTACGAAGGCTTTGCCATGCCCCATTCCATTATGCGGATTGACATAGCCGGCCGTGATGTCTCTCGTTTCCTTCGTCTTTATCTCCGGAAGGAAGGCTACGACTTCCACACGTCATCTGAATTTGAAATCGTCAAAACCATCAAAGAGGTGCCTGGGTACCCTTAGTCTTCTGCGGGAACTGAGCGCTGTAGAATGGGATGGGGTGCCGCACCTGGTGTATCTCACCATATCCGGCAGGGTCTGTGTCGAGATTTCAGGAAGGCTTGGGAAGAGAGGGCTGCTGCAGCTGCAGCAGATGCCTCCTGAAGCTGAACTTTGAGCTCCAGTGCAGAACTGCATTTCCCCTGCTCTTCAATGGCACCTTCCCTTAGCACTAGGTCCATCTCTCAGGCAGATAGTGAAGACCAATCTGTGTTCAGAAAAATCACATGATACATCCCTTCAGGGGCTATCTCTCTTCAGAACGTAGGTGTGAGATAACAAGTCTAAACGCTCCTTCATGCCAGAAACTTTCTACAAACTAGCACATCCAAAAAATTTAACATAATCCTTCTTGCTAGCTTTTGATGGTCAGAGAAGTCTTTTCAAAACCTACAAAAAGGGGAAGCTTTCAAACATGATTTCTCCCCACCACCACTTTCCGAAGTGGTAGAGTTTTAGGAAGACTTCCAAACATCCCCGTGCGTTGACACATATACATAGTGCAAGCCCTTTCATAGTAGATGTCATTGAGAACAGTGTGTCCTATGCTTGGCATGTTTTGGGAGACCTCTGGTTAGCAATCTCATGTATAGAGTGCTATTGTGTCTGGGCCAAGAGTAATGTGAGTATTCTCACCAGTGTTTGTGTTGAGTGTGTCTTTTAAAAGAATGTGCTTGACTGACCACCACTCTCTGCTTGTCTTTCTTCCACAGCGGGCCTGTTACCTGTCAATAAACCCGCAGAAGGATGAGACATTAGAAACTGAGAAAGCTCAGTACTACCTTCCAGATGGAAGCACCATTGAGGTTTGTGCAGAGGCAGCCCTGCTGGAAGTCAGATGTTCAATAAGCCTGTTATTATTCTACAGATCAACAGACTAGTTAGGAATTGTGGCTGTTGTCTGCCTTTAGGCCTGTGGTGTTCAATATAGGAAGTCTTCCTGCAAAAATTTCTAGAGGAAGAAAAAGCTCCAGCCCAAGTGTTTCAAGTTGTATAATTGGACCCTGAGGCAGAGTATAACAGCACATCCCTCCCTACCCAGCAGTTTTCTTGCCTTTGGTGGCTTTGTTCCTCCTTATTTGCTGTGTGAGCGGACACTGGTGAGGCTTAATGAATCCCCCTGGCTAATTGCGGGGAAGTTCCTTTTGTGGCGCAGTGGCTCAGTGCATCTGACTGTTAAGCAGAAGGTTGGTGGTTTGAGCCTACCCAGGGACAGCTGTGGGTGGGCAGGATTCCTGCATTGCAGGGGTTTGGACCAGATGACCTTCAAAGTCCCTTCCAGCTCTATGATTCTTTGAGTCTATGATTGTTAACATGGAGTGCAGGTGTGGTCTATTCTAAAACTCAACAAAGGTGTCTATAGTCTGTTAAGTTCCCTTCTTGTTGATTTCCTAGGCATCATATCTGAAAGAATCTACTTTGCTAGCTGGGTCACTGTTGTTTTTGATTAAACTTGGAAAAAAAGCTTGTTTCTTAACTTGATGGAATCTAATATGACAATGTTTGAGACTTGGCTTTGATAAAACAGACTCTTCCTCCAATATATTTGTTTTTTAAAGTTGATAGACCAGCCCTGCAAACAAGCTACTAGTCAGTAACAATTTTTTACTAGCTCACTTCCCTATAAATACGTATGTTAGTAATTGGTGGTGCCATCTCGATAGGAATGTTTTCTTCCCTGGGAGAGCTTTCTTGAGTTTGTCTGCTCAAAAAAGGCTGAGGTATATGACCTTTGGCTCTGAGCTTCTACATGTATATCACTTCAGGCAGATGGCCTTCTCAGTAGTGGCGCCTGCCTATCTGACTTTTAGAAGACATCTGAAGGCAGCCCTGTTTCAGGAAGTTTTTAATGTTTAATGTTTTATTGCATTATTATTATTCCTCACTATCAGCACATAAAGACTGCTTATATAGGAACAAGAAGGCCCACTCTCTCTTTCGTGCTGTTTGCAGATTGGCCCCGCCCGATTCCGAGCCCCTGAGTTGTTGTTCCGGCCAGATCTGATTGGGGAGGAGTGCGAGGGGCTGCACGAAGTCCTGGTTTTTGCCATTCAGAAGTCTGATATGGACTTGAGGCGGACACTCTTCTCCAACATTGTTCTCTCTGGAGGCTCAACACTCTTCAAAGGTTCTTTCTGTTGGTTCTTTGCCTTTGCGGACATTCTCGGCTTAACTTCTGAGCTTAACTTGAGACTCCTTTCTATCCCTTCTTCCTTGAAGCTAGCAAGGTTTACATTAGCTTCCCAGGAGTGAGGATTGGCAGAAGGAACTCCTTATGGTTCCTTTCCCTGGGGAAAGGAGAGTTCCAGAAAGATGCTGGTTTCAACCCCGTTGGAGGAGAAGGGGCTTTATATGCAGGCTGGATATCTGAGGGAATAGTGTCAATGGCTTCTCCTCGTGTCTTCTATATAATACCAAAGGGACATCATTATTCTGCCCTGCTTCTATGGCTTGTTTCCTTCCCTTGCATCATTTACCTGAGATTTGTGGATTGACAACACCTTGCCATATAGTAAGCAGTCCCCCACTTTCTGGTTCTCTTTCCAGATCAGTGTTTCTGTAGACCTGGAAGCCTGAAGTATGCCCCAACCTGTTAAATATTTTCTTTAGTGCGGAGTATGGGAAAGAGATGGAGCACAACACCATCCATAGTGGAGGCTGCAGGCTCCTTGTCATTACCAACTGGGTGGGAGGCAGGGAATGAAGCGAAAAGAGGGAGAGATTCCTCCACCACTATCAAGTCCCTAAATCAAGCACTTTGGGGGTGCAGGGCCTCCATTGATTGGGGGGAAAGAAGCCAGAATCTTAATCAGCTGCCTTGAAACTGAAGTTGACTTTTGTCTTTGGTTCAGGTTTTGGTGATAGGCTTCTGAGTGAAGTGAAGAAACTGGCCCCCAAGGATGTCAAAATCAGGGTAGGTAGAGTTTTCTCTAGGCTTTGCCTCTCTGAGGGTAACCCATGGTATTCTCAGCAGAACAGTCCCTGTGGAAGATGGGATTTGATCATCTTCTCTGTATAGTGGGTGCATTAGCTTGCTCAGTGTGAGCAGTTCCTCTGGTAATGACCATCTGCAGGGTCCTTTCCGCACAGCCCGTTTGCAGTAATGTGCACAGTGGTATGGAGACAACATTGGAATCACTGCTCTGTGCTTTTAACTCAAAGATACCCAGACGCTTCCAAAATCACTCATTCCAGAGGTTTTGCTGTCCGTTGCAACAAAACTGGCCGAGTCGCGTGATACCTGAAAGACGACCAGCATATTTATTGCAGCAAGGTTTTGGGAGCCCAAGTCCATTTTGACATATGCCAAATATCATGCCTTCCTCTGTGGCTTCTGCGGTCGAAATGCAACCCAGAAAGGCTGCCGAGAGGCTCTCTACCCTAGACAGCAGACCAGTTGGATGGAGCATAGCTGGGACTGATGGGAAGTGATGGCAATAATATGCTAGGGAAGACCTTTGTGAGCTTAGATTGTGGAGAATACTGGCTCCATCTAAATCCACCTTTCTTTTATTTCTCAGATATCTGCTCCTCAAGAGAGATTATATTCCACATGGATTGGGTATGTACAGCATCACTCCACTTGCTGCACTGTGGAAGCTCTCACTAAGTCAGGTGGAGGAAGAAGTGACTTGCAGCCAGTGCAAAGGGAGAATCTGGCCTGTAGTCGTATCCAGTGTAGTGTGGATGATTACATTTTTATTATTGAATGTCTTACCCACCCTTCACCATAAGGTCCCAGGGTGGGTTACCATAATAGAAAGAGACAAAATTAAAACCAGTCAAAAGTAATTTCCATTAGCTACAGCTAATTACTATAATTGTAGAGTGATGTGGTGGCTGCTTTGGAGGAGGGCGAAACTGCACCACAACTTCTAGCAGGGATGGGGCAGATAAAGCATTCTTTATCGTGTCTACCTTTGGGGAATCATTTCCCGCTTCTTTGTCTTTTGATGAACTTTTCTTCCGTAACAAGATTTTGGGGCATGTAGTGGGGTGGCGAGTTGATTCGCCCAGAGCCCAGGAATCCATGGTGGCCTCAAGAACTGAATGCCACCTGAAATGACCCCTGCACGTGCACATGATATGAAAATATGTAGGAGGGCCACCTCTTCTGGCATTAACGTTGAGAAACCGCAAAAAACAGAAACAAAAAAACAACCCGTCAGTTCTCTGGAAAAGTTTTAATACTAGTAACTGTAGGAGAAAGGGGAAATAGCCACATGGCCAGCCGAGGCCTAGCTGACTTCCTTGTCTTCCCCACAGAGGCTCCATCTTGGCTTCACTGGACACATTTAAGAAAATGTGGGTTTCGAAGAAAGAATATGAGGAAGATAGTTCCCGGGCAATCCATCGAAAAACCTTCTAGCCTGGTAGCATTCTGGGGTCTCCTTGGAGCGTCGTTCCTGTTCTCGGCTCGCTTTCCTGAGTCAGTGTCTGAGGAGCTCCCCGCTGGTGTGTATGTGTATGGGTAGATGAGTGCCAGCATGCCCTGGACTTTCCCTAGGGGAGGGAAGGCTGGGGTTTTGGCTTGACTTTTGATTGGTTTTGCAGGTGGCAAGTGAGAAATTGGAATGAACCTGTGGGCAAGCTCTGTTCCTTTTTCAGCTGGCCCATAGACTTTTGTTTTGGGGGTGGGGAGGGGAGTACATTTGTGTCACAGAAGATGGCAAGTATGGCTGTGGAACTGAGCAACTTAGCAGGATGAAAATGAGAGTGCGGCAAAGCAGCCAGTGCATAGGGCTCCCAATGACTGGTGGAAGAACATGGGCCACGTTGAAGGTCCATCATGGAACTCTGAGCACAGCAACTGACTACGATCCAGTTCCTCTCAGTTGCTCAGCAGTGGTTTTTTTAGATGGCCAATTCATCGCCTCCCCCCTGTACTTTTAGAATTCTCCTGCACACAAAAGATAAGCACATTCCAAGCTGTTACAAACCCATTTACGGCTGTGTGTGTGTGTGTGTGTGTGTGTGTGTGTGAGAGAGAGAGAGAGAGAGAGAGAGAGAGAGAGAGAGAGAGAGAGAATCTGTAGTATGGTGTGTGAGAATCTGGACCACAACAGGATGGTTGGAGCAGTTAATTTTAGGAACTAGTTTGTAATGCATGGTGTAGAACAGAAACACCCTTCCCTTTTTATTCTAGACAGTCCTTGCATTGGCATCTGGAGATGAGACAGTCGTCTGTCATGCAGCCAAGTGCCCAGGGCCACTCTGCAATGTGGCCTCATTCTCTTTTCCTTCTGCCAAGCCCCTCCCCTGCCTCATGTGTGTTCTCACGGTTTACAGTGTTCATTCTTTCCGAAAGGCCGAGGCTTTATGCCCACGTCACAGTCCCCGCACAAAGGGGCTATTCAGCCACGCTTGCTGGGAAGCCCCGTAATTGCTCTTCGAATTTATTTATTGAAAGCTTTTGGTGGTAACTGATCTACTAACTGGGCCCAAAGTTAGTTTCCCCCATTTTTATCTGTCCTGCTATCTACTACACGTCCTGTTTTAACATGTGCACCGGCACTGGGAATACCATACTTGCTTAGTAGTGTTGGGTCAGTCCTGCAACTATCCCCACTCCTTAGAGTACCCTGTTAATTTTGGAGTGGCTGTTTCCATGAATGCACCGCAGGATGAAACAACAAACTCTGTTAAAACACTAGGAGTTGAGTAAGGCCTCCAGAGGGAGGCTGTCATCCCAGAGTTAATTGTTAAGTCCTTTGACTGCTTCGGTACTGCTACAGAAATGGAATGGAAAAATAATCTTGCTTTGAATCATTTTTTTAATTCTTTTTTTAAATATACACATTTGGTGCTTCTTATTGTAAAGGGTTATTTTTGTTGTTGTTTTAATGCTGCTGCTGAAAACCAAATATTTTACATTCTTGGCCAATTAAGTGTTAGAAGATGAGACAGCAGGAAACAAGCATTTTGTCTCTCTGTGGGCAACTGTTGGAAGAGAAATCTCAATAGGAAGCGAGAGTGCAGGGACTCAAGAAATCCAAGGTGGAGGCAAAGTATTGTCCTGTTTGTTACCACTGATTGATTTTGAATGTGGACCCCTTGTGCTTTGGCTGCAAACTTCAATTTTGCCCTTCAACTCATCAGCTTTCTCAGAAAATATCATGAGGATTAGAATAGGCCATTTAGTTTGTTAAGAGCAGCCTGAGACCCTTCAGTGCTCAAAGCTGCAGTTGTTGTCTGGCCTCAGGGATGGGGACACCTCATAACCTCTCCTACACAATAGATAGGTGTTAAAATACAGTGAAAATTTTGTGTAATATGCAACACACACACCAGTGTTAAGAAAACTTGCAAATAAAAATGTGAGGTGATAACTGTGACAGTATAAGCTTTCCTTGTCCTTCAGTCCCTTCCTAATTGTAAAAGCAGGTGTGCCCTTAGGAAGAGTAGCTGCATTGGAAGTTTTAGGCTTCTCTATTAGAATAACAGGCTTACACTTGGAAAGAAAGTAAATGTATATCTGAGCTAAGCAAGAATTGATCCACAACCATCTTTCCTCCATTCTTTCCAGGACACCCCTTTTTTTTTGCACCAGTGCTTTCCCTGGGAAAACGTGCTCTTTAGCAACCTGAGTTAACGTTTGCGCCGATTGAGCACTAAAGAGCAGGTTTCTGCAGGAAAAGCTACAGGGCGTTAACCCAAACAGTCAGACACAGAGCTTTTTAAGTGCAGGCCTGTGCCTGGAAAGAGTAGGGCAAAAGGCAAGTGTGGATAATCCCCAAGAGAAGTTGTAGCTGGTGTTTCAAAGACAGACATATGCTACTTAAGGGCATTTCCCCTCCTGCACCTGCAAAGAGGATGTGCTTGGGCAGAGCAGTGCCATTGGTGGGTCCGGATTAGGATCTCAGCAGTATTCCCTTCTCTTTAGTTCCAAGTAACATGGCCCATAGGTGATGTATCATGAAGCGTCCCCAAGCAGGAGTGGGCAAGACTGCCCAGGCAGCAAATGCTGGGGCAATGTAGACATTTTTGCAGCGTGTGAGGACACAGCCACTGAAAGGTAGCACAGAGCCATATTACAATGAATGATCTACTATAGGTTTTATCATTTCAGGTGTCCCTCTTAAGACACATGCAGGTCTAGGAGACCCCTCTCTCCCCTGCTTCTTAAGGCCAGGGCTGGGCACCTGTGGCCTTCTAGATGTTGCTGACACTCCATCAGGCCAGCATGGCCAAGGATTAAGGATAACGAGAGTTGTCCAGTAACATCTGGAGGGCCAAAGGTTCTCCTTCCCTGCTTCAGACAGTAACAGTTGTATTAATACATCTTCGCTGAACCAAGCCCTGAAGGTTTTTCAATTGGAGTAAAATGACAGTTCTCCTAGAATGAGCCTAGCAGCTCATGGTTTTGAATGGAGTCCAGAGCTTGTTTTAATAAGCTACACCCAGATGTAAAGGTTTGTTGCATCCCTGAGTGAGGCCTTGAAACTGGTCTTCTCTGGCAGTTCCTATTCAACTTAACTGCTTGGGTTTTCAGCCTGGTTTCAAACAAACATGCTTTTGCTATCGGGGAGATGAAGCTTGAGCAGCAAGTAGATCTGAATATGATTGCTAACAGATTCCTTGCTTTGGCTCATGCTCACTTGGCGGCAGCTGCATAAAGCTTGTTGGGGTGTTTTGACCAACAGAGTGAGGTGGTCTTAGTGGTGATTTCAGTGGAACAGATACCAAAGGGGTCGTCCTGACTATTAGCTTCTCCACTGGCAAGGTGTACATCCATCAGGGTAGCCCAAGATGTTTATGGGAGGGTCTACACAACTTATGATCTTCTGCCATAGGTAAAAGAGAATGGCCCATATTTCTTGCCTTATACTAGAAGAATGTCATTGTGTTTGACCTGCCTGATGTCTAAAAGACCTGCATACCCAATGCAGGCTCTTCTATAAAGGCCTTGATTCTCTCACAGTTTCCACCAAGAGTAGAGCTTTTACCACCCCACCCCCCAGTAACTGTTTGAAAACATGTTTTGTTTGTGTTAATGAAATGTCTAATTTCAAATATAGGGGAATAGTCATTAACAATGACAGCCAGTGCATGTCAGCTTCTACTGGTAGATGTGACAGAGCAACTCCTAGGTTAGTGTAATAGTCCGTTTCAGGCAATACATAGGGGAAGAGAGAGAATCCTAGAACTGTAGAGTTGGAAGGAACCCTGTGGGGGTCATCTAGCCCCCTGCTCTCTGGTCCTTTGTGTTTTTTCCTTGTTTTTCCGCATCAGTTATCCGAAGCAGCAATGTTACACAATGAACAAACTGGCAGGTGCTTTCTACAAACTAGCATTGGTTCTATCAGGCTGACACTGTACTTTGCACAGGTGTGTGAACCACTGCTGGGTGCCGCCTAATGTACTTAAATAAAATTGCTAATATACAATGTGTAGTCTGTTTAATGGGGCCGTAAAAGATCTGGAATGTGAGCAAGTGCCATTCTCATTACAGCTATGACAGCTTACTCAAGATCAAGGTCATGAAGATGCTCCTTATGATAGGTGCCAACATTTAGCTTACCTATTTGTTCAGAACAGACGTTCCCTAATTCTTTAGCTAATTACTTCTCCTTTATACTAGAACATTTATTTATGGGCTTAATATAGAATAAATTCGTAGTAGAGCTCCAGGACTCGAAACAGCAGTTTGGCTTAGAGTTCAAACAGCAAATGCAAGGAATAAGCCAATAAGTTTTCCTCTTGCAATTCTCCATTCTAGCATGGATTTTGTACTTGTGCAGAGAACAGACCTGCCTGTAACATCCCATCTTCTCTGCACACTTGGTCACCATCTGCCTGGGATGGAGAATCTTTTTTCAGCTCAAAAGTTGTATTGGGTCAGGTTTCAAGAGGCCACATGCCAGACCAATTGATGTGATTCTCTTTTGTATAGCAAGGTGCACTCCAGCCATGAAAATGGCTCTGCAACCAATGACTCATTCTTGGAGGTGGGATAGAAACACAATAAATAAAAAGCAGATGCTTGCAGGAACAAAGACGCTCGACAAGCTGGTAAGGACATCCTACAAGCTGTGCTCAGTGTTATAATTGAAGGCATGAGAATTTCTGGCTTAGCAAAGGGATAAAAATCTTATCACACCAGCTCTTCAAAAGAGCCCTCCATCTTGATTACCATGTACATTTCCAAAACACCACCCTACAAAAATAGCTTTAAAAAGAAAGACATTTTAATGAAATAAGTTTTGACACACTTGGCTTGTTAAATTAGAAGAATAAATTACAATGTAGCCATCGAGTGATACAAAAGTGATACTGTAAACATTTTCTCATCATCATTGCTCTCACAAATTGAGAGGGGAAATGGCAATTACAGTGGCTGGCTGGGCTACCGCCTGTAGAAGCTTGAGAACACTTCCCCACCTGCTTCGGCACACAAAGAGAAGGATGTAACTTGGTCCCAAGGAGATCTGGATTCTTCCGTTTTCTACAACGGTGGCCAAAAGGGTCTCAAACCAAGAGCAGAGGGATATTCCAGTGAAGGCAGCTGTTGAACATGGGGGCGACAGGCCTCTAACCCTGATTCACACAGCCAGCTGCCTTCCTCCTTCACTGCTTGATGATGGCAGGATGTGATTCTCAATCCCTCAGAGACCCAAAAATATTCCGCTCCGGAGTAGCTTCAGGGAAGCCTGGCATTCCCCTAGCTTCTCTCAGAGTTGAGTCATCAGAAAAAAAGGAGTTGTGGAAAGAGCAGAACAGTCCTGAGGAAATTCTGCTTGCCCTTCCTAGGTTGCGGAGGCAGTATGAGGAGTGAGGTACTTGCTACCTCTGGGAGCCTGAGGGAATAACTCAGGAAGTCTCTCCTCCCTCTCTTGGCCGTAATCTACAGTCTACTAAAAAAAATTGTCATTAGGTGACGGGCCACTTCCTGTGACTGATATTCTGCAGCCAAGCTTGTTTTTGCAACTGTCAACTCTCCTCCAAGGCAGGGCATTTCTTCAGAAAAGGCATCACCCCCCCCCCCAGCAGCCATGTGCATAGTACCACTCTCCAAGGTCTTGTCCACTTAAGCCAATCCTGTAGGGACTAGCGTGGGTCCAAACTGCTTTAATCATGAGGAGGAAAGGAAGGACAACGACTAGTACTTCAAGTATAAGCCCCAAAGGCGGCATCATCAAGTTGCCCTTGGAGATTCCTGTGCTGGTAAGTATAATAGCTACAATCTTAAAAAATATCTGGTCCCACAGAAAAACCAGGATGAGTGTCTCCTGAAAAGGAGGCTGGTCTTCCATCCTAGTGAAGAGATGGGGAAATTGTGCCACCCCCAAGATGATGGTTGACCACAGCTCCCATCATCCCTGACCATGGGCCATGCTGACCAGGGTTGACATGACTTGGAGAAATTTTAGAAATTCATTTTAAAACAGCTTGGAACAGCTTCATCCAAGGTTAAGGCTGTTGTGACGTCAAAACTTGGCCAGGTATACCTCCAAGCTTCTGGTGACACAGCTCTGCATCCACCTCACAGACCCCCCCACCCCCACTTTCAGCACAAATCCTGACATGGCTGCCATAGTGTAAGAACTGGGCGCATTTGTTCTCGTGAAAAGGGTAAATTTCGAGAAGAGTGCTGATTCCCCACAGAGTGAGCATGTACTGTAAGTGGAGTACCCGGATGTCTTCTGGAAGGAATCAAGTCACATTTTGAAGAGATTCTGGCTTTCACAGTTAAACCATTTTGAAGAGATTCTGGCTTTCACAGTTAAACCTGATAGGATGGGTGCAGGGAGCGAGGTATGCCAAACAATCCAATCCAATGCAGAGGGGAAGGATGAAAATATCAACCCTACTTCCTAGCACCCAAATCAGCTAAGGCTCTGTGTATGCAGTTCCCACGAAGTTAGGATGCAAGTACCAGGATACTACTACTTAATACTCAATGTTTCCCCATCAACTTGTTATTAATATACAGCATCTTTACCTGACTACTTATCTTCCCTGTGACTTCCTCTGGAATGAATAAAAAATAAACATGATCAGCAAGTCACTATTCAGATTTTTTTTTAAGGCAAGGTGATGACTTTCTGGACCAACTTTGGCTGAAGATAGCAGATGCAAGCTTTTAACACTCTCGTGCCCTCTTCAAGGTGGATCCTACACAGTCCTGCCTTGTGGGGGGGGGGACTCCAGCAGGTATATTGTTTATTCAATTTCCAAACTGCTCTCTATCAGTTAAGATCCCAGGGCAGTTTGGAACATTCTGTATACATGGGACAACAAAAGAAAAACATTAGAACCAAACCATTAGTAACTAGTAACCAAACCGTATCAATACTGCTTGTGACCTTCATCAATTACAGTTGGCCTTACTGAATCAATTTCCCTCAAAATTTTGGGTAAGAAGGTGCATTTTTAAGTGACGCTGAAAACCAGGTAACGGCACCGCCAACTCAAAAGCTTCCACTCACCAACTTTAACCACGAAGAGTATCAGCTGCCCTTTTTCTTCTACCCACGCCTTGTTGAGTTGATTCTGCAGAAGTCCATAACGATCAGTGACATTTTCTGCTGATCCACGGGAAAATTAAATGGTCTTGATTTCTTGGGACTGACTTTCCGTGAAAGTCTGACGCTGAGCTTTCACTCTCTGGAGGCGCCTCCCATGCAGGCTGAATTGTGACCAGCTGAGGAGCTGCAGCAATGCACATGTGATGGGGACAAAAACAAGGAGGTAGAAGCAGCCCTGGCGCAGCGTCGGTTCCCAGGCTGTGTTGGAAGCCAACTTGGGCTGGGCACTCACTATATTGCTCAGGGCATCCCGCTGGAAAATGTCATAACCTGGAACATAAATTGCTGAGTAAGCTGAAAGTGGACTTGTTGACATTATGAGTGTTGAGGGCGTCCAGTATTGATCTAGCTATTGATCTTGCAAAGCAGACACTGTGATTTCTACTTGAAACCTCTTCCTCATTTCTTCCCTCTATTACGCTAGCCGCAAATCCGGGCGTCTCTTTTCCATTCACTGGAAGCGGCAATCTTTGTGAACTTTCCTTGTTAAAGGGAGAAGGCAGCACCTTTTCCCAAGAATGATGTTTTCTTGGCTGCTTAGGAGAAAGAATTTGCTTGGAGGGAGGGCTCCAAACTTGAAACATGAAGTGGAAATCCCCTCCCCTCCCACCACACCATCCTTTCCCTTGAAATTGTAGTCAAAGGCACCTAGAAAAGGTTCAGAAAAGGGCAGCCAACCATCAGGGGAATGGGGCAACTCCCCTATGAGGAAAAGTTGCAATGTTTGTGGCTTTTTAATTAAGAGAAAAGGGAGTAAGAGGGGACATGGGAGAGATGCCTGCTGAGTCGGTAGAGCATGAGACTCTTAATCTGAGGGTCATGGTTCGAGCTCCACGTTGGACAAATGATTGCCCATTGCAGGGTTGGACTAGATGACTTTTGTGGTCCCTTCCAACTCTACAATTCTATGACAAGGATGCATGGTGTGGAGAAAGTGGACACAGAAAGGTTTTTCTTCCACATGTTACTTGAACTCAGGACCATCCAATGGAGCTAAATATTGGAAGATTCAAGACAGACAAGGAAATACCTCTTCCCAGTCAAAATGTGGAATTTGCTCCCACAGAAGACAATGGTGGCCATCAACTTGTATGGCCTTAAAAGAGAACGAGACCAAGAGCTACTAGCCATGATGGTTATGTCCGACTCTGTGTGCCAGTTGCTGGGAATCACAAGCGGGAAGAGTGCTGTTGTGCTCGGGTCCTGCTTGCAGGCTTCCCATGGGCATTTGGCTAGCCACAGAGAGAGCAGAAAGCTGGACCAGATGGGCCTTTGGCTCTTTTGATGGACTGAGGAACTAGGTTTTGTGCACAACTAAGCACCCTAGCCTGCAGCCTCAAGCAGCAAGCTCACTAGGCGCTCCCCTAGAGACAGAGAAAATACTGAACATCCCACTGTGGAGAGACAGTCTTCCTTAATGGTATGTTCATGTTCCAGTGTGTCCTGAGTAGGGACACATGTCAGGATGGGGTACAGATTGTACAAGCTACATCCAAGAAATATCCTGCGGGGGTGGGGAGTCCCAAACGAATATCCTTGCCTATATTATTAACAACTAGTGGGTATTATGCCCGTTAAATTAACGGGCGCTAGGACACCGCGTCACGCTCAGCTGCACGATCTCGAGCCGCGGGCGGGGCTGCGAGAAGCGAGCGGCGCTGTTGCTGGGGAGGGGGAGGCGACGTCGACGCTCTCAGCCCGGTCTCTTCCACGCGCGCGCCCAGCCTCGCAGACACGCCCCCTCGCTCTCGTCCCCGCCCCTTCCCGCTCTCACGTCTGGGCATTCCCTGGCTGGCTTGCCGCCTCCTCGCTTACTGACAGCCAGCCTGCCCCACCCTTCCTTCCCACCTTCTCCTCGTGCCGACCTTTCCCGAAGTGTCTCTGCATTCCAAGTCCCAACGGCTGTCCGTGGGGCACATGCGCAGTAGCGCAATCCCACAGGGACTGGACACAGAGACACTTGCACTTTATTAGTGTAGATTATCGTTCACTCTGAGGTCAGAGAAACCATCAATTGTTGTCATCTCAATTCCCATTCCACTGCTCAGCCATGTGCCCAGCCCATCACCTACCTGTGTAAGCACACAGGAGCCAGGTGCCAATCAAGGGGGCAAAGGTCTGGCCTGGTTTGGTTACCAAGGCAACCATGCCAAACAAGAGGGCCGAGGCAGCCTGCTGCCTTCGATTCAGCACCAAGTCTTCATCTACCAGGTCGGTGACCACCAAGTTCAGCAGCTTGCAGGTCCCTTCCGTGAACACGCGGTTGCTGGGGAGAAGAGAAGAACAGGAAGGTTAACAGCAGACACAGGCACTGTGGAGCCTGAAGGGGTTGCAGATAAACAAAACATATACAGAAGAACCAGTAAAACTTACTATTTACATACTTGGGGGTACAACCTATGAGGAGGTAGTAGAAAACAAATGGAAAAAGGTCCTGCCTTGGATCACATGGGTTTTCACCACAAGCAACCCTTAGCTAGATTAGCATATTTTTTAAAAGTACGTTCCCCAAATTCATGAAAGCTGGATTTTTATTTAAAAACCAACAAACATTGAGTTTTTCAGGATCTTAAGTTCCCGTGTGCCCATGCATATAACTAACACCTCACCCCGCTAAGAATTCACAGTTCAGCAGTAGCAGCGAATGTGATACCCAAACCCCAGGTGTTGATGGGCTATATTTTTTAAAAAATCTTTTTTTAGATTGTTTCATAGTAGAAAGCTATCAAGGCGGAGTACAGAACACACAAAACCATGTTCCAAAAACAATTCTCACCAACCCTGACCATTGGGCCTTTATGGTTGGGTCTGATGGGAGATATGGACCAAGAACATCTGGAGGGTATTGGCTACTCTGGGTCTAGAGTCTAGCTTTGGCTCTATGACTCATAATACATGCTTAATCAACTACCCTAATGCCATGGCCTATTGTTCACACCCAGGCCAGTTCCCCAGGGCCTTAGCAGGAGAGTGGGGTACCTGGCTATGAAGAAGCAGAGCAGGTAGATCCAATCTGGTCCAGCAAGGAGCATAATCACACCAAGCAAGAGCTTCAGGAAGAAGAGTCCTCGCACCACTGCATATACCCCCCACCTCTGGCAGAGAGACAGGAAGTAGAGGTTGTTGAGATGAGGAGCTACGTAGGAAACTCCTAAGGAGAAAAAACCAAATGGGTTCAAAGAGAGCAAGCATTCAGCTATGGCTCTTTATTGTCATAAGGAACAAATGAGGTATCAAGTGATGCAACCAGCAATAAACAAACTTGCATTCTGTTGGAAACAATAAAATTACATTTGAGACCATCTGTCAAGCCCAGCCTTCAAAAACCTTGTGCCCTCATTCTTTGGACTGCAACTCCCGGCTTCAGTTCAAAACATCTGGAGAGTACCAGGTTAGCCAAGGCTGATCTAGTCTCACACAAGGAGTAAAATAGTCCTGGTTAGCATTGCCTAAGATTTCACTCTAACCAACACACTAGAGGCAGATCCAGCAACAAGTTTTCATCCTTCTTTCACAGCAGCTGCATTTATCTGAATTTGGATAACTCTTCTCCATCCAAATCCCCATCAGTTTGTAGGCAGATCTCTCTAGTCATTTCCTAGAAATTAAGCCTCCACCCCTCCTACTCCCAACCTTGGACTCACCAAGCAGAAATGATCCCATGGAGAGTGAGATACGATCAGACAGCAGGTGCTCCAGGAAGAGGGGAAAGAAGTTGCTGTTAAAGTGGCAGTGAAAAACCTGCAAAAGAGACATTTGTGAGACCTCTAAAAATGGCAATTAGAACAGTAAATAATGTATCAAACCATAAAACAGGAATCTTCATTCCAACTACACACAAACATGCCATGTGGGGAGGTCAACGGAGGTGTTATGCCAAGACGCTCAGAGTGCACGACAATCTCTAGGAGGAGCACAGGAAGACAATAACTATCACACAGGGAGGTCGGGGTGGGGGAGGGATGGGAATGCTCTCTCGTGGGCTCTGCTTTGACATCACTCTCTCTCAAAATTACCCTGAAAGGCTGTGCGCCAATCATTTAAGGTGCAGAAGACGCTGATTTCCCCTCATCCCATCCCATTTGTGCCACACCATAGGATGGCTGTATCTATATCAACATTTGCCTGGAGGCAAGAGGAAGGCTGTGGGAGAGGAAAGGATTTTCCTGAGAAGTCAGATTCTTATTACAGACATGCAGCATGCAAGCCCTTCTTTGAGCCTGTGCAGGAAATCAAAGGCTATTTTGATAAAGCTTCATGTCCTGTGCATCAACTGCAGACTAACCAGTGAAATTCATTCTACAAAAATCCAGATCGGGGTTACATCCTAATCCACACCTTGCCAAATATTTATCGGCTACAATGGGCAGGAGGTTGGCCTCAGAAGCAAGAAAGACTTATTCTGTCATGTGGGAGGCCACCTGGACTCTGATAGGTGGGCCCATGCTACACCTACCTGGATCAGGTTCATAGAGACAAACCAGAGAAAGTTCCGGTGTCGGGAGAGCTGCTTGAGGTACTCAGCCAGAGTGATTCTCTTCTCTTGTCGCACAGATGGATGGTCAATATACAGTCTGGAGGAACAAATGGACACATTTCAGTCAGTATCATGTGATGGATAAGGTGCCAGTTTCAAATTTGTATTCAGTCACAGACTCCACCTGGTTCAGCATGTCCCTTTTGCAGTCTTACAGAGGTTTTGAAAAGATAATACAGGATAGTCCCAAGGCAGTCACAAATGAGCTCCTTGAAATGGCAGAATGCAAATGACTCAATATGTTATTGCGAAGCCAACTTAGATTCTGTAACAATAAGAACCATCACACTGTGTTCTTAATGTTCTTACCAGAGAAGTCTGCCTTTGTCTTTTTCATAGAATGTTTTGAACTAGTTTACAAAATCAAAAGGCAATAAAAAATACAATTTATGCTTGATTAAAAATTGACTAGGATAAAACTACTAGGGGTTAACTAGTGTCACTGAATTAACTCCAGCACAGAAGACCAGAACCATATTTTTTTACAGAGAAACATTTGGAAAATCATTTCGACAGGCTGTTCAATACAGCATTTGGCCCCCGTTTTTGGCTACCAGCATTGGACATTCAATGGTGAGATCTATACACACTGTGGATACTAAGGCAGTATCTTCTTTCATCCTTCTGCATCTCAGAATACTGAAGCTAACACTTTCATAGAAAGGGAGGCAGAGCAAGGGCAAAGATTGGCACTCAGCTATCACTAAATATATTTAATCATATGAGGTACTGTAGACCACCTGGGCCTTAGCATCTATTGAATTATATGCAGCACTTTTTTTCCTTGAAAAATGTTTAGGGGTACTCTCATTTTGACTCAAGAAAATCACCATTTTATAGTTCAAATCAGGAAAAATAAATACAATAAATGGACAAAAGTACAAAGATTCACCAAATGTTTAGGGGTATGCGTACCCCTGTATATCCCCAGAAAAAAGCACTGATTATATGCATTGTTTATCCTGCCTTTCTAAAAGCAAAATCACTTTGCAAAATACACACAGAGGGAAAGAGACTTTAAAAGCACAATTTTTAAAAAGACAACAAGACCACGGCTAGTACTAAGTAGGCCTTGATAGAGGAAAGGAACAAGAAGCAAGGTCTCTCCAGAAGACAGGCCTACTGTGCACCCACTTGCCAGCCCAACCCTACTGCTTATGCCAGCTAGTCACATCCAGAGAGTCAAATTTAAAATCCCATTAGCCCAGGTACTGAAGCCATGGTCACATGTAGGTAGTTAATTCACTGTGTAAAAGCTTTCTATCACACTAGGAAGGCATGGCCCGGAAGGAACCATGCCCGGAAGGAACCATGGATCAAGAAGCCCAAATGCATGCTTGGTTTTTAAACAAAACTGCACACATATTACTTACAAATCGCTCTCCCTAAACTTGGGAACGTTTGTGCCTGCTGTTTCAAAGGACAGTCATCAGACCTCCACGCTAACCTTGCAGTGTGTTGACCATGTGTCCGCTGTTGGCCTACAAGCGATACACCATGCTCATTGGACAGCATATTTAAAAGGAGAATGGTTATGCAACCCGGCGCCACTCACTCTTTCAAAGCTGCGTTTTCATCCCACTTCACGTGTCCCTCAGTCTGAAACCTCTGCCTCAGGAGCCATGTGGCCAGGGTAAAACCAACTGCTGAGCCGAAAGCCAGCACCACGCAAAATATCCGGAAGGAGAAGAAGTCCTCCTTGTTCCACACAGCATAGGACATGAAGACAGAGAGAGAGCCAATGGCACTGAAGAGTGACGAGTAGAAATTGAGGCCGGTCCTGTCCTTTGCGGACACAGCGAGGTCAGCGAGCAAAGCGTTCTGGTTGAGGTCCACCATGGTGAGGAAGCTGTCGTACAGGCAGAGGCAGATGAGGAACTGCAGGCCTGGGTTGGCCCAGGCAATCCAGAAAGCCAGGAATGACATAGCAAAGAGGGGGCCATTGCGGCTCAGGGCCTTGAGTCTCTTCAAAACTACTTCCGGAGTGGAAATCGCCACTCCAGACCTACAAGAGAAGAAACACATTGCCCATGAAAATTGGATGGGCCTCTTCCCACAACTATAAAATTACATAGTGGTTTTCCTCTTCAATCTTTTGTGTTATTCGTCCACCTCGCCTTTCTGCTACCCTCTTTCATCACTGTTTAGCACTCTGCTTCCTGCTTTGTTTCGACTGCCTAAAGGTTTGTACCCCATTAAACCAGTGTGTGTGTGTGTGTGTGTGTGTGTACTTTTCTCAAAACCATTCTAGCAGGACAATTTGCTTTGTCACTCTGGACACTGGTCCACCTTGCCACCATTGTCACCACACATGTATATATATATATCACAAACTCATTCTTCAAGTGTGGACCTTCCACCCACAGGAACGAGGCATCAGCAGGCTTGGAAGAATGCAAAGTTTTGCAAAAGTGGAAAAAAACAAAACTTAAGGGGATGAGGACACAAAACAGCTCAAGAAGGACTAAGCATGCTCAGGGGCAGTATACTGTCTGACTGCTGTAGAAAACCAAAAAATGGGAGAGGAGGGGAGAGAAACGGCAGTTCCTTAAAAAGAGCATGACTGGCTGGAAGTTTAGACTTCACTGCAGTGTACTGTTGTAGGTCCCACTTTTGTTGTTTATAAATGCTCACACTGTGCCATTGTGCACACAGGAAACGGCCTTAAACTGACTCATACCACTGGTCTACCCAACTCAGTGTTGTCTGCTGCACTGACTGGCAGGGGCTCTCCAGGGTTTCTGACCAGGGTCTCTCCCAGTTCTTCCTAGAGATGCCAGGGATTGAACATGGAACCTTCTGAATGCTAGCCCTTCCTCAAAGAAGCTAAACCCAGATAATTCACCATCACAGTGTGCAAATTCATCATTCAGGGAAATAAAGACAAGTATCCATCACTTCCAAGAAGATGAAGTGCATATGTAGAGGATATAACTCATTATTGGTACCAGACAAGGAAGGAGTGGGGACGAGATGAAAGGCAACCGGACTGCTAGTCAAAACGAGGCCCACATGTACAACTGAATGGGTTAAAAGTCGTGAGAGTTGCCTCCAGAGAAATATGCTTGTTAAAAGAAACTAATCATTTAAACATGTTCTTTCAGTGGTCTCCTTGACCCTTCATAGCAATTCAGCACTCTTTAATATTCAATGCAGGACATAAATAAATCTCTGCTTACTGTTGCGTGCTAAGGAAAGCCCGATCACTCAGCCAGCCAAAGAGAGGATCATTGAGGCTGTTCCAAATCAGAAACACAGTCTGGAGGAAAAGCAGAGAATACCCAGTGAGACAGCCTGTGGTTAAAACCACTTCAACATCCAATCCTCCTGCTGCAGACATAATTATTATTTTAGTAGTTAACAATGTCTGGCTTAAAGACTTATGCAAGCAGTAACGGAAGTGGTCACCGATACGCAACAGCTTTTCTATGCCAGTGCTCTCCAGATCAAATACTGCCCTTGTGAATGGTCACTTTGTTGATTTTAAGTTTGATGTAGAATTGCCACCACACACCGTACTTTTTGCACTTCGTTGCCATTTAATATTGCTATTTACCACTGTTTCAGATAGAGCCAACTGCCAACTGAGGATGAACAGTTTAGGAACCTTATTCACAAGAGCTGTGCCATAAAATATACACTATTAGCCTTTAAAATGCCACAAGCCTCTTTGTTGTTTCAGAACCCAGTTATCTGGCTCTGACAAAGCAGGGAGGAAATGTAAGTTGTTAAAAAGTTCAAAACTCACCTCTCCAATCCAGAAGGAGAGTTTATCAATCTTATATACAGAAACAAAGGTGTCCACATAGTAGAGGAGGAAGACGTTGTGCAAAATGGAAATGAAGAGGGACAGAGACCCGTAGACCACCGCAACAGGCAGGTTGAAGAGGCAAGCCAACAGCCTGAAACCCATGGTGGCTCACTCAGAGTCCTTGGGCTGCCCACATCACCTCCAGTTCCAGTAGGGTCTCTCCCTCCAGCACCTATTAGTTCCCGGATGGAGCCGAACCATCATTACCCCTGTCAGGGAGACAAAAAAAATTATGCAGTTCAGTTTCTTGGATTCAGTGCATTTCCTCTCCCTGACCCACCTACCATCACCAAAAGAACCAGGTCCAATTAGCTTGGAGCAAATAAATAAATAAATAAATAAATAAATAAATAAATAAATAATCCAGCTGCAGGTAGTTGTTGCTCTCTGGTTCAAAATGAGATTTCTAATAGGATTTAAAGGCTAAGGCTTAGATTCAGTGCATTTCCTCTCCCTGACCCACCTACCATCACCAAAAGAACCAGGTCCAATTAGCTTGGAGCAAATAAATAAATAAATAAATAAATAAATAAATAATCCAGCTGCAGGTAGTTGTTGCTCTCTGGTTCAAAATGAGATTTCTAATAGGATTTAAAGGCTAAGGCTGTCTTACAGTAGCAAAGAAGGTTTGCTAAGCCAGGGCATCAGATGGCTGCAGCCTTCAGAGCCGAGGGAGACAGAGGAGGGCCTACTGTGCTTTTATATGCTGGCTATAATGCTCTTCATTGTCTGCTTGAGACCCAATTAGCTTGAATCCATAGCTTCAGGTGAGAGTGTAGAGGTGAGGAATAGCTAGCAGACCTACATGGAGACACCAGCTGCAGAAAACGGAGCTGTCTCCTAGTTTCCATGAATGGCTCAAAAACAAGGCCATCGCCAATGCCAAAAGTAGCCCTTCAGGGGCCTACATTTACAGCTTTGGTGGGCAGAAGACAGTCTCACCTGTGTGCCTTCCATTATAGTAGAGTTAAAAACAGTTGTTGTGTGTCAAAGGTAATGGGAGGAGGAGAGCAAAAGGCAGGGAACAAATCTAAGGGATGAAGTGAGCAATATCCAACGATAATCATACTGAGAGTAAATTCAATGAAATCAATTTACTTAGGTCCATTATTTCAGTAGGCCTACTCTGATTAACAATGAGCTTTTAATTTGGGTCCATCTCACTCTGTGTTTTGCTTCCAATACAGTAGTACCTACCCAAATGCCTTTCAAATATTATGAGCAAGGCATGATGGCAACAGTGACCCTTTGCCGTTCCTTCCTCTACACCTGAACACTGTAGTTACATTTAGCCATCCTATCTAACAGCTGCTGAATGACTTGCTCAAAAGTAACATATCTATAGCATGCATATTCCTATAAACCAGCCCCATCATTACTGTGTTTTCTGTTGTAATCCCACATTTTAAAGCCACAATGTTTGAGCTGCTAAGTCATTTAGTGCATCCAGTGGATTGCACCTGAATCAACAGCTCTCACAGCCCATTTGTTCTCAGAGCACAACTGGTTTCATCTGCCCAGCTGGGGGCTACCCCACCTGTTCCGTTTGAGGATAGCCACTGATCCATCATGTTTAATTGAAGCATGTGTGGGCTCCTGTAGCCCAGTCCCAAAACACAGTGGGAGAGTAAAACCACACCATTATTTGAAACTGATCATAATACATAATTCAAGGAAGCTGAAGTTTGAAAGACTCAGGATAAATGGAAGTACTTCTTCGCAGTGCACATAATTAAACTTAAGAAATTTTCTGCCACAAGATGTAAAAAAAGATAAAACAAATTCATGGAGAATAAGGCTATCAATGGCTACTATCCCATGATGGCTGTACAGTCGTACCTTGGAAGTCAAATGGAATTCGTTCCAGAAGTCTGTTCGACTTCCAAAACATTCGGAAACCAAAGCACAACTTCTGATTGGCTGCAGGAAGCTCCTGCCACCAATCAGAAGCCACATCGGACGTTCAGCTTCCAAAAAAGTTCAAAAACCGGAACACTAACTTCCGGGTTTCGATTGTTTGGGAGCCAAAACGTACGGGTAACAAGGCGTTCGACAACCAAGGTACGAATGTATATTATTTCCTGTATTGGCTGCGATGCACCTCTGAATACCAGTTCTTCGGAATCACAAGTGTGGAGAGTGTTGCACAAGCATCTGCCCGTCTATGTAATAACAGGAAGGGAATGGGGAAGAGGAGCAATCCATGCGCAGCTTATTGAATTGCAAGGCGACAATGTGTACAGGCCTATCTTGCCCTGGACACTGTTTTAACTTGCCCCAGATGAGTGGTTATTGTCAAGTCCTCTTTCAGCAGCACATCACTACCTAAAATGAATTAAAAATAAATAATTGCACTACAATACCTTGCAGAGATGACACAAGCAGGGATGAACTCTTGCAGCAGTGGCACATTGGTTCAGTCACTGCCTTAACTTGAAGGCATTAGTAGGTAACATCACTAAAAATGAAACACATACATCCTTGCACTGAGTGGCACGTTGGGTATTCAGAAGTGGGCTCAGTTAATCTTAGAAACATTTGCACAGATTTATTTTTTAGCAATGTGGCTTGAACAAGATGATTAAAATTAGTTCAAAAGTGTTAAATTCAGAGTTAGGGCCCAATACATTATTAATGTAAAATAAAGGAGATAAGTATCATGATCTTTTTCTAGAGCTAGTTAGCCTGAAAATGAAACTAGGAGGTTTCACTTCTTTTTCAGCTACATCAGCTGACGTGTTTTAGCAACATGCAACCACTTCCTCATACAAGAAAGTAGAGTCATAGCTTTGACTAATATTGTAGGCAGCCCTTTCTGTCTATGCACCCATTAGTCAAAATGCTGCCGAGACGTTACTGAGAATCAAACTATGCTTCCCCACATCTAAAACGGCAGATGCTTAGCAGCTTGAGCTAGAAAACTAAACTATGCTCCCAGAGATTTATGGACCTTGTGCTCTTACAAAACACAGGAGAAAGCACATAACACAGTTTGAACACTTAATAATCAAGCCTCTGCTGGAAACTGAATGGGGTGGAAAGCATTTCCAAGCACAGATCAGACTGAGTACCTAAGTTTTAGTGATTGTTGATTTTTCTCATTGTCTGTTGTAGACTGTTTTAAGTTCCTTGGGGGCAGGGAAATGTCTATTTTTACATTTGAGTTTGGCCAAACTGCAGGAGGCAGTGAAGGATAGGCGTGCCTGGTGTGCTCTGGTCCATGGGGTCACGAAGAGTCGGACACGACTGAACGACTGAACAACAACAAAGGCACCATGAGCAATGATGGCACCGTATCAATCAAAATACCTTGGCTATATTCTCATCCAGGGTCCCTATATTGTGTCTAGTTGGGAGGGGGTGGGCTGTAAAATACATAAAGTAATAGTAAAACGACCGACCCACAAAAGATTCAGTTGCATTTGCAAGAAATTTTAGACTGAGGCAGAAAATAGCCGGAAAAGTTAACATGGGTTTTCGCCACAATGCCTCTTTCAACATGCTGGAAATCACACCTCGAGTTGCCAGGTGAGAAGAGCTTTTTGGGGGAAAGGTTTTGCCCAAGTCGTTAAATGCAACCAAGCCCCAGCCCCTCTGCCACATCCAGGAGCATAAAGTGGGGGGACGGGGACGGGACGAGATATCTACACACACCTCTTACGACACCTTACAAGCGTACTGCTAAATAAGCTTTTCGTGGGCTTTGTAAGTCCACTTCCAGCTTTCATCTGGGTTACAAACGGGGAGTGGGAAAGGCATGATTCAACCGAAAGGCAGCTGGGCAAGAGGCCAGGGAGGGGAGCGCACGCGTACCTCGCAGGGTCCGTGCAGAAACTCCTGTAAGCGCATAAGATCCTGGCCAACTCATCACCTACCTAACTAACCGCCCACCGGGAGGTAAATCGTTCTTGCGCGTCAACCCAAACGTAGCTCTATGGACCAGGCAATTAAGGCAGAATGAATGGGGAGACACCATTCTGCAATCGGGCAGGGGGGGGAGAGAGGGGGGAGAATCGTGACAAAGCTCTTTAGTAGGCAGATCACTACAAACAAGAAAATAATCGAGAGCCCACCTTCTTCTACCCTCCGACTGTACCTGTACCTTCGGCCCAGATTCGCCCTCTTCCTTATCAAACTTGCGCAGTCGTACTTCATTTCCCACTAACCCGCCCTCTTTTACACGGCGTCAAGCGA
Organism: Lacerta agilis; assembly: GCF_009819535.1. Lineage (NCBI taxonomy): Eukaryota > Metazoa > Chordata > Lepidosauria > Squamata > Lacertidae > Lacerta > Lacerta agilis. The sequence goes on from NC_046316.1 coordinate 53,190,527, forward strand.
CTCCTGCGCGGCGGCCATTTTTGACACTGAAGGAATCCTGCTTTGAACGCCATCTTTGATGCGGGCACGACGGGCAACGGCCGTTCAGCCAGGGGGCAATCGCGGGGAGGTGGTGTTTTTCCCCTCCAGTGGGCGGGGAGAGAGAGGCTCCTGATTCTGCGAAGAGTGGCTCCTACATTTGGCTCCAAGTCCTGAGATTTATATTCTCCCCCAGTTTAAAAAAAATAAATCTTAAAACCCATTTTTAAATTAAAACCCATTTATTTCCTTTTTTTAAAGTTTACATTTTGTTATTTAGTTTACAGTCTCATCGAAATAGTTCTTCAAAACAATAGATCTTACCAACTTTTTAAGGTGAGGGCATTATTACATTTTAAAAAATATAAATATACCCCTATTTATTTAATTATAGGCTTTAATGCAGCAAAAGGTATTTCTATGTAGTAAAGCAAGTGCATACTATGATTTGACAAAATATGTTACTTTTCTCCAGTCTATAGTGATTTGTCTCCAAAAAGACTCTGAAAATGTACTGGGGGAGAAATCTCCATTTAAAACATTTTCAAAACTTATAAAATCACAATAAATTCAACCAACTCCAACTATATATTATTACCAACATTGATGTTTTCAATGGCATTTGGACTGCTCTTTCTGTTTTTGAGCCTCCTGGCGCCTCCTGATTTGATTTATTCATTCTGGCTGCTGTGATGTTTATTATGATTATGTTTTATTGTAGCTAGCTGTTAACTGTCTTGAAACACTGTAAAAAGGTAGGATACAAATCTATAAATAAAACATTCAAGTTAAATTGCCTTAATGAGCTTGTCGAATGCTGCCTGTAATATTTTTCACAAATAATGTGTGTTATCGAGGCAGAATTCAGAATATTAATCTTGAACCACATGAGGATATGTGGAATTAAATGTTATTTAAGGTTGAAAATCTAACTCCACTTACCTGGGAGTAAGTTCCATTGAATTCAGTAGGACTTACTGTAATTCTGAATAGACATGATTAGAGTGCACTGTAAACTAGTGTGACAGTGTGCCTCCAAACCAAAATAATCTGGAAAATATGGGAGACAATGCTAAAGGAAATAACAGTGGTCAAAAAATCGTTTGGTATGTTTATTTGGTCTTCCTGAGAACTCAGAATCATGTATGAGTCAGAGGATGGTGGTTATTCACAGTTCTATTAATATTATTTTATTTTGTCTCCCCTATTGTTACTAATAAATGACTCACATATTCCACTTGCCCAGGGAATACAGCTATTTGTTTAGAAGTAAGGACGAAGGCAGAGCTGTTTAGTTGTTGTTGTTGTTCAGTCGTTCAGTCGTGTCCGACTCTTCGTGACCCCATGGACCAGAGTACGCCAGGCACGCCTATCCTTCACTGCCTCTCGCAGTTTGGCCAAACTCATGTTAGTAGCTTCAAGAACACTGTCCAACCATCTCATCCTCTGTCGTCCCCTTCTCCTTGTGCCCTCCATCTTTCCCAACATCAGGGTCTTTTCTAGGGATTCTTCTCTTCTCATGAGGTGGCCAAAGTACTGGAGCCTCAACTTCAGGATCTGTCCTTCTAGTGAGTACTCAGGGCTGATTTCTTTGAGAATGGATAGGTTTGATCTTCTTGCAGTCCACGGGACTCTCAAGAGTCTCCTCCAGCACCATAATTCAAAAGCATCAATTCTACAGCGATCAGCCTTCTTTATGGTCCAGCTCTCACTTCCATACATTACTACTGGGAAAACCATAGCTTTAACTATACGGACCTTTGTCGGCAAGGTGATGTCTTTGCTTTTTAAGATGCTGTCTAGGTTTGTCATTGCTTTTCTTCCAAGAAGCAGGCGTCTTCTGATTTCGTGACTGCTGTCACCATCTGCAGTGATCATGGAACCCAAGAAAGTGAAATCTCTCACTGCCTCCATTTCTTCCCCTTCTATTTGCCAGGAGGTGATGCTGTTTAGTAGCTATCAGTATATCTGAAATAGCACACACACAGTGGAGTAACAGAGGGTCTAATAACTCTGCCAGAGTCTTCACCAACCTCATGCATATGGCTTAACAAATGCTTCTGTACCCTTTCAATGTAAGGGTCTATCAGGCTCCTAATGTCAGCCTAATTTATGGACAGTCCTGGTGGAATAGACCAAGAGCCCCTCTAGCCCAGCATCCTGTCTTCACAGTGACCAACCAGATGCCTATGGGGCACCCTGCCTATGGAGATCAGACAGGCTCCTTTACTGTGCTCCTTTCAGCAGCTGCTAAAAACATTTTCATTTAGACAAGCCTGCCAATATATTTAGAGTGCTGGTATGTTTTTAGTTTATTGCTTGTTTCAATTTGTTGAAAGTTTTACTTGTTTTTACCAAGAAGTATATTGTTTTATTCTTTTTGTAAACCACTTTGAGGTTTTTTTTACAATCAAGCAGTACATCCGTTTTATGAAACAAATAAAACAAAAATAAATCCATAAGCAAGATGTGGGTGCTACATCACTCTCCCTACTTGTGATTTCCAAGCAAATGGTATTCAGAGATACATTGCCTCCAATACTACAGGTACTATACAGCCATCATGGTTTGCAGCCTTATCTTCCATCGACTTGGGTCTAAACTCCTCTTGTAATCATCCAAGCTGGTGGCCATTACTACATCTTGTGATGGCAAATTCCATTGTTTAACTATGTGTTGGATTAAATATTTTATTTTGTATATAGTGCAATTCTAACTACGTCTACTCAGAAGTACGCTTCATTGGATGGCGTGGAGTTCTAGTGTTGTGAGAGAGGCCTAGTCACTTTCTTCAACCATACATAATTTTGCACAAATGTTTCCCTTTACCTTTCTCCTAATCCCAAAAGGCCCAAATGTTGTAACTTCTCCTCATAGGGAAGTTGCTAAAGCTTCTTGATAATTTTGCCAGCCCTTTTCTGAATATTTTCCAGCTCTACAATAACTTTTTTGAGGTGCACCAATTAGAAATGTACACAGTATTCCAAGTACATTCACATAATAGATTTATGTAAATAGCATTATGATACTGGCAGTTTGGTTTTCAATCTCTTTCTTAATTCTCCCTAACATGGTGTTCACCATTTTCATAGCTGCCATACTCTGGGTCACATTTTTATCAAGCTATGCACTTCACCCCCAAAGTCACTTTCCTGGTCACTCACTGCCAGTTCAGGCCTAATCTGTTTGTGTAAAATTAGGTGGTGCTTCTTTTTTTTTTTTTTACCCCATTGTGCATACCGGTAACTTTTCACTTGCTTACACTGGATTGCATTTGCCTTCTTAATGTCCATTCACCATTATTTTGGTATTTTGGAGTGTCATACAATCCTTTGTTTTTACCACCATGAACAATTCGGATTCATTTGCAAACTTGGCCACCTGATTGCTCCGCATCATTTATGAACAAGTTTACAAACATAGGTCCCAATACCAGACCATAAGGAATTCCCACTTTTTACACCTCCCTTTATTATAAGAACTGCCCATTTATTCCTACTCTTTGCTTCTGGCTTTTTAGCCAGTTGTAAAGCTATAAGCGGACTTACCCTCATCCCTTGAAAGTCTACTTGCATGATAATATGCTTGTTGATAATCTTCCCCCACCTGGAATGGGCATTTCTGAAAATATTAGTAATTTTAGTCACTGTGTCATTCACCTGCTTACCTGTGAGTAAGTTCCACTGAATTCAGTAGCACATACAGGTACTTCTGAGTAGGCATAGATAATTGGAATGAAATAAAGAGTGTCACGTGATCAGTGAAACATTTTACTGTTTACACCAGGTATCACAATCCTGAAAAAAGTTACATTTTTGGCATTTGTTTTTCTTTGCAGGATTACTGCAGACTATGTGCAATCTTCCTTTGCAAGAAAGGAGTATTATTTATTTTTATCCATGTGATTGCTGCAGGTTTGAGCCACACTGCAAAGTCTAACAAATAATATTGAAGGATAATAAGAAACCTGCCATTAAAAGGTTGCATTGATCAGGTAATAGACACAGGCTAATGAAATAACACCTTTTTCGGGAGCTTCATCTATATTGTTCATATGTTAATTGGTTCCTTCTTTGCATAATAACTGTAGACAGCTAAATTACCTCAGCTGCTTAATGTGGCTGATAAAAGTAGCTAATGGCAGCTACTTAGCTACTTAATAGTAACAAGAGGACCTAGGCGATTACACTTACTAAGCTGTTCAGTTACAATGTTATAGCAAAAGGTGTGTGTACTTGTTACTATTAGGTGGAAGAATAGCATTGGGATTCAGTAGATGCTGGTTAATTGAAAATCTAGTGGAAATTCTCATTAAGTAGTATTTTAGTAAATCTGAAAATAGTAGTTTTAGGTATTATTAATGTTAATACAAAGCTCTCTGATTTACTTTGGTCTTACAATTATACAAGGTAAGTCTCAATTATTATTTCATGACTACAGATATTAAAACATTATAATTTTCTTATGGCTCCCTATTGAGTACATTGTTGAGCTGAACTTTGCAGCTAGGACTACCCAGTTCACAGCAGTATAGTTAAGAAGAGCCTTTTTAGGAAAAAATAACTTTCTTAGTCTTTTTCTAGGAGGAATTGTTATGTCTCTCTTTTAACAATTATGATCTACCCACATATTCAGAGGCAGATCCTCCTGACATGTATATGTGGTAATGGAGAAAACTTCACCTGCTGGATTGCTGCTTGTCATATAGCTGCTAAAGGCAGCTAGAAAAAAGGTAGCAACAATAAGGTGAACCAGTAGTATTTTCTGGACTGTAATGGATAAAAGAATAAACTTGTGTTGATTTTGTTTCAAACTATGATGTCTAGAGGCAAAGGGGTGGGGGAGATTGGTTGAGGAAGGGCCAGGGCCATGTGACTCATTAGGGTTAGTGGCGCCCTGCGCCACGGCACCCACCCATTAGGGGCACCCAGCAGCGGGAGTCTGGGACCGACCGGGAACAGCTGCGAGGGCAGCGGCAGCGGCAGCGGCTCTTCCTCTTCTCTCACCTCCTGCCTGGGAGAGGAGGCAGCTGCGGCAGCGCACAAAGCTACGCAGCGCCCTTCTCCCTCCTGCCCACCCCGCGGCAATAGTGGGACTGCTGAGGAAGCCCACACGGCAAGTGGGCCTCGAGCTGCCCTGTGCAGGGGGCAGGGAGGGGGAGGGGAGCCAATAACGTCCCCACCCCACCCCTTCCCCCGAAGAAAAAGGTGGAGGAGGGATTCATTCAGATTTGGGACGATGGAAGGGGTAAGCTGAGGGGGGGTCGCACTACCATTAGGACTCAGTTCGGAGGTAAGGATGGACTCGAGAGCATGCTCTCCATGCAGTTAGTGGTTAAAAACAAACAAACACCAACAAAAAGTCTTTTAAAGATGGAGGCGGGTTTTAAGGTCCTATTAGATTCAGCAGGGCTTACGCTCAGGTAAGTGCAGTTAGGGATGCAGCCTTTGTGGCCCAAGTTTTGTGTCCTTTTTAGGTTCAGGATGTCACTGGTTTACACCCCCCCCCACAATATTTGAAAATGTCAGCTTTGTACTTAAACACAAATTGGCCAGGAACTTCATTCTCTCTGTCTTTATCAATTTATTTAAAGAACAGCAAACTGGTGATTGCTTTAACTTTTTGATATGTGGTGATTTGAATCATGAGGATGAATTAGAAGAACTGCTGAGTCTTGAATGAGTCTTGCTTTGGAATTGAGGACTTCATTAGATTTTCTTTTGCCTTTTCATTTTATTTTGTTCTAAGGGCTTGTTAGAGATAATGTGCCAGCTCCTTAAAAAAAAAGTCTACAACTCTGGGGAACCTTTCCTAGAAAAGGTCAACAACTTTGGGGTCCCCCCCCAAAAAAGGTTGACAACTCTGAGAAACCGGGGGGGGGGAGAGGGATCTTTGCACCATGGCGCCGGATATGCTTAAGACAGCCCTGGGAAGGGCTATAGCTCATTGGTAGAGCATTTGTCTCGGGTTCAGTGCTGTGCATCTCCAGGTAGGCTTGGAAGAGACTCCTTCTGAAATCCTGGAGAGCTGCTTGAGTCAGTAGACAAAATTGAGCTAGCTGGATCTGTGCTTTTTTACTTGGTATAATGCAGCTTCCTGTATTGCTCAAAACCTAAGAGTTGTGTAGAACAGGGGTCAGCAAACTTTTTCAGCAGGGGGCTGGTCCACTGTCCCTCAGACCTTGTGGGGGACCAAACTATATTTTTTGGGGGGGGATGATGCAAGAGCACCATGAGCCCCGGTGGCTGCTTACCTGTGTCTTGCGCTGGCAGCGGCGGGACGATGAGTGGCATGCAAAAGGGCTCAGGAGAGGGGCTGCTTAAAATGGTGGCCGCTCAAGCACTGCTGGCATCAACAAAGCCCAGCCGCCTTCCTCCTCTAGGCAGGGTGGGGAGAAGACAGGAGGAGGGAGGGAGGGAGGGGGAAAGAACGTGTGTGTGCTGGTGATCCACACTGCGATTCCCAGACTGTCCGCAGGCCAGATCCAGAAGGCAATTGGGCCTGATCCAGCCCACGGGCCTTAGCTTGCCAACCCATGGTGTAGAAGATGGCACTTTGACAGGTGTACTTTATCATATAGGAATGAATCACACACCCCATTTTTCTCCTAAAGATGGAGAAACCATGTTCTCCATAGCCACTGATCCTGTTTCCTGGATAGATCTTAGCAAGTGACATTAGCATATATCAGAAACATTATAAATTGGCATTTTATTGGTCAGTCAGCTGTGTTTCATCTCCCACTATTATGTGCAAGAAGTCTTAAAACTTTCTCTTTCAGCTTTTCAGTTTAGAAAATACTTTGACTCCAGAGTCAATGGCAAGATACACTACAATCCATACCGCCCACTTGAGTAGTCCCACAGATTTAAATTGCATTTATGTAGTATAAATAGCTTGCTGTTTAAAATATCAGCAGTCATGATGGCATGTATAATCTGAGCTTCCTGCATCAACATAAACTATCTGATGCACTTCAGAGTAAGCAAATGTTAAAACACCATCTCTTTTCTCTGCCTTCAACCCCCCCACTTCTAGAGTTAGGCAAGTATCCAAGCATCTGTATAATCTATGTGGTTTGGTGGAGATAAAAAAATGAGAACAAATTCAACCCCCAACCCAAATATACTAGAATCATTGTTCACACAATACATTATCTAATTTGAGTGCTGTGTTGTGTTGTGTTGCACCTGTGGCTGGGAAGCCTTGCTATCAACAGCATGCAGGAGGGAGAGGAGGAGACATATATGAGGAAGTTGGCAGGAGTGGTGGGGAGAGGAGAGACAAGGGAAGAGTACTGTTGGTGGTTAGGATCTTTGAGGAAGGCAATAGGATTATGAGGATAAGGCAAAACAGTGGTGCTAAAGGTTAAGATCTTAAGGGACAAAAAGATGAGTGAACCCAGGCAATAGGGGAAAGAAGATGTTTTCTTCTTCTCTCCACCCACCCCCAGTGGGTAGGGGATGTTATGTACATACATATCAACCAAAACCTTGGCTGCAGGCCTCTGGTCTCTGTTTATGTTGGGTTGTATTTATTTTCTTTGGCCTGGTAGATGAGGCTTCTTGCATGATGCTAATGCTGTGACATGTTTGTTCATTCTTCTGACAAACTGCAGTTTGTAAGCTTGTTTCTGGAAACCATTCAGCTGTGTAACTGCATCCTTGACTCCTCTAGGTACCAAATGGTGCCATGTTTTTCTTTCTATACTATCAGGTTTGGGGGATATGTGTGTGACGCCAACTCCCACAAATTTAAGAATTGCCCCAACTTTTTTTTTTTAAACCTGTTAAAAAAAAGTCCACCACTGATAACTGCAAAGAAAAATGAAGACTGCCCTTCAGTTGATAGTAAGTTCTGTCTCCACCTTTTTAATTCTCCAAAACTGCTACATATGAGACACTGGCAACAGAAGGTTTGGAGGGGGGAATGGGGGGGGGTGAGAACTACCAGGGGGAGTCTTGGTCAATCAAGAAAGTTGGTTAAATCTGCTCAGACTTAATGATGAACATACAGTCATGCAAGCGGGGGGGGGGGGGGGGGAACGACGACTTTTTAAAAATGGTGGTGTGCGAGTTGTGCATCAAGCCCAGACACAGAAAAGTGAAGCAGCAGTGTGCGGCCATCTGTGTAATGAGATGCCTATTTCTGGGGATCTAATCAAGAGGCAAAAAGCAGAGTTGAGAAGCTTCTGCCCTCTCCTCTTTGGGGAGGTCCAGCTTGTGCTCCAGCTGTGGCAGTGCTAAAAGTATGGGAGAACACAACTCTCCTTGGCTTCGGCCAATCCCTTGCTGAATGATGAGGTAGTAGACTGCAGGCAGGGGAATCATCTTTTTAAAATATACTTCTCAACATTTTTTAAAATAAAAAGCACACCTTACTGCATGTAGAAAATACTGTAGAAGAGAACCAGGGGTATCCTCAGACCTTCAGGAAGCACAGACACTGGTTTATTGTTAACAGCATACATTGATTAGGATAACCAGGCACTGACCAGAGCCACCTCTGTCTCTGGTGCATTGCTGTTTGAAGCTGTGTGTATATGCCAGGCATAGGCAAACTCCGGCCCTCCAGATGTTTGGGACTACAATTCCCATCATCCCTGACCACTGGTCCTGTTAGTTAGGGATGATGGGAATTGTAGTCCCAAACACCTGGAGAGCCGGAGTTTGCCTATGCCTGGTATATACCATATATATCCTGTAGTTTCTTGAGAAATACTGCAGTTTGATGTGTTTTCCATCAAGCCAGCTGCTGTCCAATTTGAAATTGTAAGCCACATTCACTGCACAGTTAAGCTGAGGTTTGGGATAGCTATTGCACGGGTGCGGGTGATAGTTTACTGGGGAGCAGTTCTGCGGCGCTACAGGCATGGGGAAACCAAATAGGTAATGTGCATCTGGTGAAGAAGACACCCCCCACCCTCTCTGGTGTGATCAGCAGTATGCCAACGTCACTTGAAATGCAACAGGGAGAAGTGACCTGACTGCATTTTAAGCCACAAACGTATGCACAGCCATAGATGGGGAGGAGGCTGACCCTATGCTTCTTACCTGAATTTATGCGTCATACCTGTGCCTGTTGCTGTCTGCCTAGAAACCATTCTTCCTTGGAACATGGCCTGAGTTGGTCGGTGCTAGGAGCAGTGGTTACTACAATAGAGCCTGCCTCTTCTTCAGAAGAGTTGTGCCTGAATCCCTGCAGCAAGGGACCAAGCTTCTGCTAAAAAAAAAAAAAAAAGCAAGGGGGAGCAAACTAAGTGGAGCCCTTGAGACTCTCCCAGCTGGGTTTTTTTTCCTCATTCAAGTGTCTGCACCTGGTTGCTATCCATTTCTGTGTTCTTTTCTCCCAACAACAAAGCTTGAAATCTGAGCTTGAGGGGAGAGAACCGTTGAGGACTAAAGAGGCGGCTACCGGTAATTATGTTTCCTTGCCTACCTCCCGGGCTGTGCCAGAGACAGTAAATGTTCAGCAATTGCTGGTGTGCCACCACAGGAGTTGCTAGCACTGTAACTGGCTTCCGTCTTTCAGTCTCATGGAATCCCTTCTTCCTAGGAAACTTAAAGGGCACAGACTTTGAATACTTTGTAAAATTTTGTAGACCAAAGTGGAATTATCAGGTAGGAGGGAAGCGGCATGTGTGATAGGAGAGAGATAGAAGAAATTGGAGCATGTTGTTGAGGGTTAGATTTATAGGATCTTGGAGCAGGTGAAAAGCTGAGTAAACAATCGGGCAAAAGCTTTGGTTTCAGGTCTTAGGTCTGTTCAAATCTGTTTGATTTTCATATTGGAAGTGACTGGATTTTGATATCTAATTAGTTGAAAAGGTATCTTTTCTCCTTGATTTGAAATAATATTGTGGACAATGAGAGGGGCAGAAATGTTATAGCTGTCCTCATTTGGCTCTCGTAACCCAGAGGCAGATCTATGGCAGCAGCAGCAGCAGCTCCTCAACTTCTGATGGTCATCGTTGTTAGTACCAGGAGATGCAGTTTGTTCTCATTTGCTACATCCAAATGGAGATGCGATAAGGGTGCTCTTTTCAGGGTGATATATTATTGTAGTGACCTTGACATTATGGAAGTTCTCCCCAAAGAGATAAGGAATGGACAAACTCTTCAAATTTTTAAGTGGGCTTTATTTTGGGCTGCTGCTGCTTCATCAAGACTGTTGTTTTAGAAAGCTGTCTGATAATAGAAAGCATTTATATTTTCTTGGAATTTATTTTGTTGATCATTCATTTTGATTGACCTATGTTCTTAAAATATTTTTGCTATTATTATTATTAGTATTTTTAATTATAGTGTGCTTATGAGTGGTAAACTGGCCTTGGGTGGACTTTGTCCCTAAAGCAGGCATTCTCAACCTGTGCCCCTCCAGATGTTTTGGCCTACAACTCCCATGATCCCTAGCTAACAGGACCAATGGTCAGGGATGATGGGAATTGTAGTCCAAAACATCTGGAGGGTCGAAAGTTGGGGATGCCTGCCTTAAAAGCAGCCTATAAATAATTCTACGAATAAAACAGTTTTTTAGTGGTAGTAGAACACTTTGGCAGACACCCAGATAATTACTTGTCTTGTCCTGGCTCAATTTACTAAGGCCTGAAAATACTTCTAAAATCATGTTCTCTGATGTGCATAAAATGAAGTATCTATTTGAATTGCCTTGCAGCAATCTCTGTATCCTGGCAAAGCAGGAGAGTGTAAATAGACAGCTTTATAAAACTCTGTGTGTGAGAGTGGGGTGGGGAATAGTTTGCTAGTTTCTGCTTATCCGGCAACACCATTATGGGTCAGCAAGGCTTGTCCCAACGGGTTCCAAAGCCACTTAAGTATTATAGTATATTGTTTAAGGCACATGGTATTGTGAAAGCTCTGTTTCTAAGAAGTGTGTGTTTGTCTTGTGTGGCCAGGCATGTGATGAATCCTGGTTTGCATCACTCTTAAAAGAACAGCAAGCCCCTCTCAGTTTGACTTAGCTTCTGCAGGCCCATGAGGACAGATAACGAAAGTGTGTAGCTAAATATGTAGCTTTACCACAAACGGTGGTAAACTTTTGTAATGAATCAGCTTGTGCACATTTGCCTTTGCCACAATTCAGCACCTCTTACATTTGTCTCAACAGCTTGGGAGAAACCAGATGTGAGAAAGTGATGCTTGCTTGAGAAGAAATTGTATGCACCTTCTCCCAGTATGGCTCTATACTATCCAACTATGATGCAGACCTTTCCTTATAACTATCTGCCTCTTGGGCCAAGTCGACCATCAGATACGCCACACGCCCCCATGATCCCTCCAGTCCAGATGCACAACTTCTACAACAGGCCTCTTGCTGTGATTATGGACAATAACAATGGTTACAACACAAATCCAGCAAACCAAGTGGAGTACCATCACATCCATGGTGCAAATCCTTACTTCTATCCTTACCCTTTCTGGTACTTCCCCCAAGTGAGCCCTCTTCCTCTGTACAACCCCTATGCTAACTATCCTCCTTATGCAGCCTACCATAGACCAGGCTGGGATGTATGGCCTGAGGGATTCACCTTGAGAGGAGAGCTCCATTGGGGTAAGCTTGAGAGGATTGTGGGACCTAGGAGGGACTTGCCAGAATTCGTGAAAGATGATCTCAGAAGGGTCTATGGCACCTATCCAAGGACGGATGTTACCATAACATACCACAGTGGGGAATTTATTGTGAAAGGGGACCCTAGAGTTGGAGAACAAGAATACAGGGTAGAGAAGAGAATAATCCGAAACGAACCCACCCCAACTGCTAGTGAAGCTGAGGACAGCAGTGAAGACCGCAATAGGAAGAAGAAGAAGAAGAAATCAAAGAGATAACGCAAGTGGTTCAAAAAATACTGACTGAACATGTATCCCTTTGTTTAGACCTAAGATCTGGCGGCAAAGATGCTGAAAACAGAGAGATTTTTCTGTGACATTTTTATAGGTTCTAATAACTTTCTTAGTAGCTGTTGTATACTCACTAATATGCACACTTGCTTTTCTGTTGTGCTAATAGGAAGATGTTGCTCGTTTTTTCAACCCCTGCTCTTTTTTGTGACTCCAAATGAATGCCAGGAGTGCAGCCTTTCAATCGGATCAACCAAAAACCTACTGGTACTTATAAAAACTGACTGTGGATTTCTGGCACATTATCTTCCTAGTAGTACATTACCATTTTGCACCATAAATTCTTCCTGCCTCCCTCATTGTTGGAGGGATCTCTTTTCTTTCTTTCCTTCCCCCACCCCTGGCCATACAAGTAAATGACCATAGAGTTCACTATGGAATTATTCAGAAACTGAACCTGAAGTCACAGTACAAGGTGATGGTATACTGAGAATCTGGTCACACTCTGACAATGGACACACAACATACATAAATAGGATCAGAGTACCTTTATTTTAAACATCAGCACAGACAAACCTATTGTGAATTCCACCTTCTGTAATACGTTTTATGCCATTTGTGATTCTTTGATAGTGAGATGAACAATTGTAATGAGTTCTGCTTGGCCATCAGGTTGCACTTTGTATATATGCAAGACATAGAGCATTTTAAATAAAGGAAAACAAGCATGTTTTACTGTGTGAACATTTATTTGTGATAACTTATTATAAGTAGGGTGGAAATGACTGACATAAATAGTATTGTTTATTTGTGGGGTATCTGCATGCTTTAAAGAAGGAAATAATTCCTCTCTTATCTCCAAACTGTGGAGTGCAGATGTTGTCGTACAGCATAGCATAAGATTATCTCTTCTGTTGGTCTCAAGAAGTACACAGAGTTCAGGGATGAACAAGAGGACGGGTATAGTTGTAAAATACAAATAATATTATGACTTTGATCCATGCACTAATCTTTTGAGTTCCTCCCTAATGTGGCTATACTTAGAGCAGATGGGAATGCTCTGGAAGCTTCATGGTGCAGAAGGATGGGTGTCTAATAACTGTTCATGGTGCTGTATGAAAAGAGTAATGCCTAAAGACTGAACTTTACTAAATATACCATGTTTGATTAAGCATATCGGTCCATACATGCTGTTGGGACAATATTGGGGTGGCCAAGCTTTTCTTTCAGGCCATGTATAAGATTGAAGCCTTTTAAAGTGACAGTTGCAAAGTTAAATTTAGTGGGACATGGGAATAAACATGTATATGTTTGGGCTGCACATTTAAAGTATTGCCTTTTAACGTAACAATGCTAACTTTCTCAGCCATTGGTTTCATACTGTAACTTGTATGCAGTCACACTCATCTACTATTTTTGCACAGAGGTGCCGCCCATGTTTTGGCAAATGTAGCAAGTACAGGCAACACACATTTTTGCATGTGTTCAAAGAATGTGACACGTGGGCTGTTTTGGACCCAGAAGAGGGCTTACACTGCATCATACTGTCACTTTTAGGCTGATGGTATTTCTCTGTAGAAAGAGGAGGTGGGTGGATTATAAGATGTCAAAGTGCAGGTGTAGCAACATCACCTTAGCTCCACCCAGGTTAACTTGGGGTGTGCAGGCATGCAGCTGCTTGAATAGGAGAGCCACCTAAAAAGGATAATCCAAGTAGATGGCAAACATTCAGCTATATTGGCTTATGGTTATGTGTCTTGACGGATCCCCTTGATGACACACAAGATAACACACAAGAGTAAACTCGGCAGCTCCTGGAGTTTAGTTGCTGTCTAGCTGTAGAACTGAATCCACGGGGCGTTTCAATTGTTCCCAAAGCCTATGGAATTCAGTTCTCAGAGCTAGGCAGCCATGTGGGACTCCTGCTGGTTGAAGTGGCCATCTGTAGGAGAAAGCCAGATGCAATTATATTACTAGAGATGTCAAAATCCTTAATATGACAACATAGGGGAAAAACTAGTACAGTATATCGGTAGCATTAAAAAGAGAGACCACCCAGTATCAACTGCTAGCCATGGTGGATTCTATGCTCTGTCTCCACAGTCACAGGCAGTGATGCTTCTGAATACCCATTTCTTGAAACCACAGGAGGGGACAGTGCTCTTAGGCTCAGGTTCCGCTTGCGTATTTCCCATAGACATCTGGCTGACCACTGTGAGAACAGGATGCTGGACTTAAATGGGCCATTGGCCCAACCCAGCAGGCTCTTTTAATGTTTTTAGTACTTTTAAAAATAGGAAGTATACAGGTTCTCTATCCCCTGCTACTGCAGAGGGTGAGAATCTTAAATCTTAGAATTTTTCTTTGCCCTCCCATATATTTTAAGCCTGTCAAATTCCTGGTCTGCTTTTGCCCTCCTTTTTACCCATCCCACTGACATCTTCATCGCTCTCTGTTTAAACTACACTCAGCTGCAGAATTAATGGCAAGTCTGCCTGACTTCCGCCTCCTCTTAGGCCCTGGGTTTTTTCTCCACTAGGACAGAAATGAAACCTGCTGATTAAAAATAAATTGTAAAATCCAGGATTTTTGAATAGCTGTGATTGGGCAGGCATGTTGTATCTCTTCCACTCCCACTAAAATGATGGCAACAAAAAAGTTGCTGTATTTTGTGTTCAATAGTAGGTTTGTTGTCTCTCCAGATGAGTTACTCTTAAAAAACAAAAAAACTCAACAACCCTATGTAGTCATTGGTGTACTCACTGACCTTCTGAAAGATCATAGGGCTAGTTCTTTTTTGTTACTATTTCAATTTATGAGTATACATACTTTTAAATGGTGGTCTCTCAACTAAGTAGAAGCCTCTACCTTATTTTTGGGTGGCTACAAGATTGATTACATGTTGGTATATGATCATGTTATTGTCATATAAAACAGGGACTCCTCAGAATGTCTTCAGCCAGCAGAACCTCTAGTGCTGTAAATATCCCAGCATTAAGCATTCCCAAGGAGCAGGAAAGGGCCTGGTCTATGAGTTTTGAAAAATGTACCGGTAGTTGCAGGCTGAAAAGGTTTTCCCCAGCACCAGAAATATTTCTAGATTGGTGGGGGCCAGAAGGATAGGTTGCTTGATGAGATGGCTTCAGAAATCCCAGAATAATAGAAACCTGGGAATTTAGCCATTTTACTATATGTATGCCTGAAGAACCTCTCTCCAGATGAGGCTTCTTAGGCTTGCTAGGGCAACACAGTAAGAAGATTCTCATCTAACATCAAGGATATTTTGGATCAAGTGAGATGCATGCAACTCTTCCTCACCATCGTAAACTCTATGATAATCTGTGTGTACTGGCCTGGCCCCAAGACAGGGCATTTTGCAGCTGAAGGTAAAGGGCAAGATGCCCCGCTCCCCATTCTATGCACAGAAGCAAACTGTGGGTTGAATCTTACTTCAAAACTGGTTGATGGCAGAGTTTCCTTCACCACACCTGGAAGCAGCAGGCTAGGTAGCCTGCACAGCTTTGCCCACCGACAGAAAGGATTGGTCTGGGGACTTAGGAGGAATAGGGAGGGAGGGTCTACTGCCCCTCAGCACCTGTATTCTGAGGCGATCTCCTCATTCTGTCTAATGGTATGGTCAGCCCAATGTGTGTAGCAAGAACAAACCTTTGCCAGGATAACAAAAATGAGGGGCAAGTAAAAAAAAGTTAAAAACAAGAAAAGTGGTTTGGCCTTTGCAAGTTTAAAAGGGTTTATGTGTACAGGGCAATGGCTTGTGGAAACAGCCCAAGAGCTCTCCTTCAGACATAGGCCTGGCCAAAGCCGACACCAGTCCATCTTTAATTCTTGTGTTGTATGAGGGCAATTGGGATCCTCCCCTTCCAAACTAACACCACCAAGCCTTTCATGTGCTGGTGCCACAGCTCTGCAATTTTATCCCACTTGAAATTTAGGAACACAGGCAGCTGCGTTAGATTGAGTCAGACCATTGGTCTCTTCAGTTCAGTACTGTCTACATTGGCTGGTAGTGGCTCTCCATTACTTCAGACAGGGACTCTCTCCCAGCCCTACTTGGAGATACCAGGGATTGAACCTGGGGCCATTTGTCAGATGTCAGGCTCTGTCTTGGAGTGTCTTCCACCATAACTTGAAGGCACTTATTGACATAATCTTTTTAATGTGTAGAAACTAATTCCATTTCTGTCAATTCTAATGTGTTGGGTTTTTTGTTTACCCTTGCAGCTACTAGGTTATCTTTCTAGTTTTTTCTCAAGCCAATTGTTACGAGTGCAACAATGGGAAGTAGAAGCTGTGCTTTATTTTAGTTTTACACAATCATTTCAGTGTGCAGCTGGATAGGGGAGTATAGTGTCTCAGAACTGCTGGCACAAAATAGGTGAGCCGACACCTATTTTCTTCCCTTGGACTGTGATCTCAACTGACTTCAGCAGTGCTAGTACTCACTGCATTCAAGCCAGTTCACTATGGCGAAATATGTTCTAAGTAGGCAGAGACTGTGCGGGTCAGATAAGTGATATAGAATGTAGGAAGTGGAATATGTCTTTCTTCTTATGTGCAAGTTCCACGTCTCATACCCATACCCTGCCACAATACCCATTACCCAGTTCTACAACAGAGTAGCTAATCCTTTCTTTTGCAGCTCCCACACATGAATCCCATTTGCTGGACTAGCACCAAAGTGTTTCTGCCTTTTTGTTTGGAGCACAGGGATATAGGAGAGACACCATTCTTTCAAAAGGAATATTGCCAAAAATAATAATTGCCTAATCCAAACATGTTCTTTCTAGTGACTGCCCCTAAATATTAGAATAAAGCATGTTCTTGCTTTATTTCTGGCTTACTGCTTTTGGTTTATTTGAAAAAACCATGGCTCAGTTTGTCAGACCAGCGTATGCCTGGTTTGAGTGGCCCAGGCAGCAGAATTTGAATGGGGACCCGTATGGCCCTGGGCAGACACATGTTCATGATTAAATCAAAGTTTAAGACAAACTGTGGCTTATTGTGACATGTGAATGAAGCCACAATTACAGGCAATAGTGCAGCAGCTGCATTTGCATGAATGCCTAACTCTATAAAAGAAAAGCCTTTAGTATAAGTCTATAGTATAAGTCTAAAAGTATAAGTGCTGAGGCAGTTATTTACACAGCCCCTTCAAAAGTTCTCTATCTTTACTTATTAAATCTTTCAATAATATGATAAATTGTTATTTATTATCCCCACCTGACAGAGGAAACTGAGGCTGAAATTGTGTCTTGCCAAAACCTCTGTAAACTTAGATTTTAACTCTAATCCAAGTTCCTCTACTTGTCATCAGTGAGTTTCACTCTTTTCCGTGTGTGTGTGTGAGAGAGAGAGAGAGAGAGAACTGAATCCTGGTTATCCTTAATGGAAGTTTATGCAAACTACTTAAACTGCATTTTGTCAGAGATACCACCATCCAACTATTCCTACTGTTAAGATTTTTTTGCTTTGTTTTCCCATCTATTTAACCCAAATTTTATGTTCCTGCATCTTAAACAATCTCACCTCTTGCCCTTCCTTTCCTATCCACCAAAAATAGAACCTCTACTCAAACACACCCTTAACTGTTGAAAAAAAACAAACAAGAAAAATGTACGAAACGCTAGTAGTTTGAAATGATAGGTCCTTCTTCAAGAACAAGATCATTCACTATGTATGCTGCTTTGATTTGGAATACTAGCCTACAGTGATACTTGCTGAGATTTAATTTTTAAAACTTCAGGTTCTAGAACATACAAAATGTAGTTCAAACAAGAAAAAATTCTCACCATACAGAGATGTTTCTCTGCCTTGAGAGGCACATCTCTCATTTTCAGCACATAATTTCAAATAGTGATATGAAAACAGCACTTACCTTTTAACTCTTCTCTGCTGTAGCTCCAGCTGTTTCTTCCTAGGCTGCAGAAGAAAGGCAGCCAGAGGCACTTAAATATGACAAGCCACTTACTCACTTCTCTTCCTGGACTGCTGAGGCAACTTCCACTGCCCCCTCCTTTTCAACCTTTTGGTTTCCAGGCTTTTCTGAGAAATGAGGAAAGCGTGGGAGGGCAAGTCAAGCATCCCGCAGAAGCAAGCCTGCCAGGATCCAGTTCTCAAGAAACTCCCTGGACCTGTCATTGCAGCTGTCTATTCCCAGAAAAAGAAAGAACGCGTGAAAATAGAAAGGTGAGCAGGAGGGCAGGGAGCCATTTCTGCTGGAGGCTGCATTTTCTCCTGCCTTGTTTGAACAGAAAAGGAGGGTCCTGCCATCTCTGTTAGGTTTCTCTTCTCCCCCCACCCCACTTCAGAATTTAGCAGCTGAAGCACAATTGAATGGCTATCAATATTCTTGTTATTTCCAGGTACATGCTATAGTGACCTCTCATTACAAACCCTTCTGTTCCTTAGTTATCTATTGATACCCAATTCAGGGGGAAACAGAATGGATCATCCCAGGTGCAGTGGTTGCTTCTTCTTGTCATAAATACCGTTGGACAAATTTACACATGCTATTCAATCCAGGTGAAAGTGGGTGGCGCTGTGGTCTAAACCACAGAGCTTATGGCTTGCTGATCAGAAGGTTGGCGGTTTGAATCCCCGCAACGGGGTGAGGTCACATTGTTTGGTCCCAGCTCCTGTCCACCTAGCAGTTCGAAAGCACGTCAAGTGCAAGTAGATAAATAGGTACCGCTCTGGCAGGAAGGTAAACGGCGTTTCCGTGTGCTGCTCTGGTCCACCAGAAGCGGCTTAGTCATGCTGGCCACATTACCCGGAAGCTGTCTGCGGACAAACACCGGCTCCCTCAGCCTATAGAGCGAGATGAGCGCCGCAACCCCAGAGTTGTCCACGACTGGACCTAACGGTCAGGGGTACCATTTCCTTTATTCAATCCAGGTAGATTTAAAAAAATGTCTGCATGGACTGACAACCAAACTAGCCCTGCTGTCAACTGTTGGGCCCCCAGTGTCTTGACAGGGCTCACCAGTGCTGATTCCTATCCTGACACGCGCCTCCAAGTCTGGGAGTAGCCATCTTAGTTTCCCACAATGCCACAGACCTGCCAATACTATGCCAGCAGTGGTATTGTGGGAAATGTAAACTATCACCTGTACTGCTGCCAGATAATCCCATAGCCATGTCAAACCTGGAGCCATTTTTGAACAAAGCCCATGAAGTAGTTGTGTGACCTGGTCCTCAAGTTTAGGGTCATTTCATATTTACATATTTGTAAAATATTGGCACACGTGCACATGAAGGTTATTTGTTGTTATGCCTAGGGATTTTTTTCAGCCAGAACTCACGGGAACTCAGTTCCAGCACCTGTCAGGTGGGTTCCATTGCTATTATGAGAACAAGCTCATGGTGAGTTCTGGCAACCTCTTTTTCTAGAAAAAATGCCCTAGTTATAGCACCTGCAGCTTCCCAATAACTCACTGAATGAGCTACTCAGTCTCATGCTCAACACTGCCACCTGCAAGAGCAGCCTTCCCCACCCTGGTGCCCTCCAGTTGTTTGGGACTACAATTTCCATCAGTCCCAGCCAGCATGTCAAAACATCCAGGTTATGGAAGGCTGTGCTGGACTCTAGCAGAGTAGAGAGTTAGAACTGCCAGTAGCCTGCACGTTTCATTACTGTCAAACATTAGGCCTACACATTAGAAGCAAGAGCCAATTTAGGACTGCTGAAGTGTATGCTTGTCATTCTGTAATCCTTCCTACCTAGGCAGCAAAGGCTGAGAAAGTCAGTTACTCTGAAAAAATGACCTTTTTGGCTAGCCATCATTAGGAAGCACAATAGTCTATTGTTTATCAAATAAGGAAAACCAGAAATTTCCTGGATTCTAGTTTACAGGAAGCACAGAAACAGCATGAATGGAGGCAAGGAAATTAACTGGAGGGACAGATCAACAGGAAAAGCGATGTTCCTCTGAAAACACATCTATGATACTCTGTGCTGATACTTGCATGAGAAATTCTATGTGGAATATGTTATTATTTATTTGCTTAAGAAATTTATATATTGCTTACCTACAGTTGCCTCTAATCATTGTAAAGAATGTTGTGTGTGTGTGTGTGTGTAATTTTCAGTGTCCCACAGCTGTCTGTATCACTGTTCTGAGCATGGGGGTCTGTGTTGCATACTTATGATTGCATTCCTCCTTCCTCCATCTCTTTGTGCCTCGTTTGGTTTATAAGCCTACTGGGGTAAAGAACTGCCATGCCTCTTCTTTGGAAAGCATCATGTACATAGAAAGATGCTGCTACATAGAATAGTATAATTGTAAAGTTGGAAGGGTCCCTAAGGGTCATCAAGTTCAATCCCCTGCAATGCAGGAATCCTGCCCACAGCCTTCTCTGTGTGGGCTCAAACCACCAACGTTCTGGTTAACAGACAGCCACAGCTGAGCCAGAGTATAATAGTAGATGCATATTTCAACAAATAAATGATGAAAACGTTCTGATGAAATAGCATTGTGATCAGGCTCTTATCCCCACATTATGATTTATATAGACAATTTAGGACAGTCTGCACTGGTGTTTCACATTTTGCTTTGGCTCTCTCTTATCCTTCCCACTCACTGGAACCAATCTCACGGTAGCCCAACAGAGAGCCAGAGTTGTGTCATTTGTTGTATGAGGTTATGAAACACTTTCAGGTGACAACTTGTTGGGATAGATCACTCTAGATTTTTGCAGTGAATAATCAGAGAAGACTCAAACCATTTTTATGCTAAACAAAACAACCCACATGGCACTCTGCCCCATGGAGGTAAAAGGCACACTAAACCAAATAGTTAACACACCTTTTTACCCTGGCTTTTGACACGTGAGGTGTATGTTTTTAGGACCCACCTTATTTTTATAATTGTAGTTTGTTTTAAAATATTTCCCCCATTGGGTTTTAATGCTGTAA
This sequence comes from Lacerta agilis, assembly GCF_009819535.1. NCBI lineage: Eukaryota > Metazoa > Chordata > Lepidosauria > Squamata > Lacertidae > Lacerta > Lacerta agilis. Next base: position 53,211,338 of record NC_046316.1, read on the forward strand.
CCCGCCCTAGGATTTTTGGGTAGAGTGGGTAAGAAATACTTGTTAGGTAGACAGATAGCATTATTTGAACTATGTTTTTATAGACCTAAATAAGGTAAGGTGAAAGGTAAAGGACCCCTGGACGGTTAAGTCCAGTCAAAGACGACTATGGGGTTGCGGCGCTCATCTCACTTTCAGGCCGAGGGAGCTGGCCTTTGTCCACAGACAGTTTTCCGGGTCATGTGGCCAGCATGACACTAAACCGGTTCTGGCACGAGTGCCAGAGCGCACAGAAAACGCCTAAATACCACACTATTGACCAGATAGTCTTAGTTGGTGATCACTGCAATTGTCCCCCCTTCTTACAGTACTTTTATACTATGCTTTTTACTGGACTAGTTAATGTTAGAATTTTAATATCACTTTACTTGTTCTGAGGGATTATCATGGCTACTGAGATTGTCCTGGCTTTGTGGATTAGGTACTCTTGAGCAGTGAGAGGAAGCTACTCACAGAATGCAACTGGCAGAAACAGACAGGATGTTTCATTGAAACTATTTCATTGTGTACTGGAGCAAAGGGGAAGAATAGGGGTTTTCTGGTTCACTATTTAAAGTTACAGTTCCCTGCAAAGATTTTAATATTAATTTGAAAAAGCAGAAGTACCTAACTTTTCACAGTAGGGTGGCCTTTTGTTTCAGTTTGTGAAATAGTGCTTGATAATTTCAAAGAAAAATACACAAATTAAGGCTGTGTCCACCCTGTATCTTTACAACACACTTGAAACACATTATTTACCTAAAAAAATTCTCTCACACAGTTCCCAGCAACCCTTAACAGTGCCTAGAATTATTTGATAATTATAATACATGTACTATATTTCTTTGCGGGAAATAATGTGCTTTGAATGTGCTTTAAAGGTATAGTGTGTACACAGCCTAAAGTTTAATGTCCAGTTCTTAAACTTAACAACGAAGCAAGGTACTACCTTATGTGCGCATTAGTACTGGATGCAGAACTTGCAGCTTTCTCAGTGCACAGGTCTCTCATTTGGCATTGTTGCTACTTGACTGTGTACAAATTAGCTCAGTTTCAGTTGCACTTGTGCAAGCTTTTGGGGAGGGGTTTTTATTTAATGGTTTTCTGCCTCAGGTACCAAGAAGTACCTGCCAGCCTTTATTTTAAATGCAAATGTTTCCAACACCTGCCCCCCCCCCCCGTCCGCTAGTTCTTAGGCTGTATCTGCTATCAGATATTTTTGATTAGCCCCATCAACATAACATAAATGTGAGCAATTATGTAAACATCTGCATTTTTATTAAGAAAGCAGTCAGTATGCTTAAGGCTTAAGCATTCTGCTTTGAGGTACAGTATAGTTAGCAAATTATATAATTTACTACTTTTGACTAATTACTATCTTACTCAAAAAGCTCTACATACTAACCATAAACTTTTATACTACTGTACTCTGTTCTCCTGTAACATTGGCATAACGTATTTTCTATGCCAGGATAATGTCGGTTTTTTTCATGATGATGGACACTTAGACATTGCCAATTGAGAAACTATTAGGATTTTTCACATCTAAAGAGTTTAATACTTCTGAGTTGCAAAGCCTGAAGTGACACAAAAGCACAGAACTAGATTAAAAGCAGATATTGGCTAGGATCCAAAGGGAGCCCCCACACATGAGGATCATAGTTCCTGAGAATCTGCCTTCTGATAGTAAAGAAGCCTAAGAGAGCCACAATAGCAGCTCCTGCTTGAGTATAAGAAGCTGCAGGTACAACTGCCCCAACACTTTTGCAGCTGCATAATTATTCCCTCCAAAGTAGATTGATCTTCTGCACACAAAATTTTATGGACCTCTATTCCGCATACAGTATTGCTTGTTTTAGCCAGTGTGGTATTGTCCAGATGCTGTTGGACTCCAACTCCCATCAGCCCTAGTCAGCTAGAGGATTGCCAGTGATAAAGGGAGTTGTCTAACATCTTCTGGAGGGCACCAACCCTGCCACCCCCCATGTTAATCCCATCAGTAATTTAACAGATGCTTTGATGGGCAGAGGAATAAGACTCTGATGCTTAAGTGCTAAGGAGTTCGGTGGAGGCACTGAGGGTCTGTTTTAAAAAGCATGACTGGAGCTGTTAACCATAATACAAAGTCCATCTGGCTGGTTCTCTGATGAAAAATGTTGAGCTAGAAGAGTTAATTACCAGTCTGCTCTTGGTGGTACATGGTTGATCTCTGCAATATTAGGGGTGGGGAGGAGCTTAATCATTCCCAAATTGTTTACCTTTAAAATAGTTCCCCTCCTCACCATGTTTCCCCGCTGCGTGTGCACAGATAATAGTCTTCCTATATTTTTTCTCTACAGGGTGAAAAATAAGCTTGAAGGATGACACAGAAATATTGACCATGAATACGGGTTAAATACCCTTTTCTTCCTGTCCAGATTGCAAGCACCAGCAGCTGCTTTTCATTAAAAACTAACTCAGTTTGTCACTAGAGGCACAGCAATTTATAAAAGCCTTCTGGATTTATTTTTTTTAAGGCACGTTCTTTTCAAGTGCAAGCCACCTTTGCAGCAGAAGCGAAACAGGGATTATTGCAACATGAAAGGGCCTTGACAATAGAGGAAGTGGGCAGTGATTGATCCCGTTTAGCAACGGCATTAGGAAGCTGGAATATTTACAAGGAGAGCAAGATGCGACATGAGAGTTGGCAGCAGTGTCAATGCCCTTTGTCAAAAATCATCCAGCATTTCATTTTTACATCATGCTATGTACTTTTTTTTGCTGGTTTTCAGAACAGAACTTGCTTGAGCTAATGGCAGAGACTGTAACCTTAGCTCTATTTACCTGGAAGTAAGCACCTGTGAATTCTGAGTAGACATGGTTAGAATTGCAGCCAAAGTTTCAACACGTGAATGCAGCAGTTGCTATGCTTGCTTTTCTATAGCACTCCCACAAAAAAACCCTACATTATTACTTCTTGGTCTATTATATTACAGATCACAGAAAGAAATACGCTTTTGCTCTGAGAGGTACACAGCAAGGTACATTTTCCAAACCGTGGAATTAACATAACACATTAAATTCCACATTATGGATTTCTGCCTCCTTCTATGCTAAGATTCAGGCTTGAACAGCAGCCTTGCTTTCTCTCCTCTACCACCCTGCATTTTTTTAAGCATCCAGCCTGGTAAAGAACTCAGAACATAAAAGCTTTGCACATTATTTTGTGACATTTTAGTTGGCCTAATCAATGTGTTGCCCTAAAATGTATTTTTAAATTTGGATGGATCCCCTAATCCCTGAACTGCTGCATCTCTGTGACAAGGTCCTATTTACTGGTTCTGCAACCCACCCCATGGTGACTGGACAAAGGCAGGAAAGGGCAGCTATCATCTTCAGCTGCTACCTCAACTAGTGCTATTACCCTTCCTGACAAAGTAGGACCTTGTCACCATAGTTAGTTACCTACAGGTTAGACTACTGCAGTGTGCTCTCTGGTTTACAGCCCTTGAAAAGCATCTGAACTGTTCAAATGGTGCAAAGATGCTGCTGCCAAATTGCTGGCTGAGGTCAGTTGTTTAGGACATAATGCACCCACCTTGTTCAACTTGCACTGGTTACCTGTTAGTTTCTAGGCTCAAGATAAGGCACTAGTTCAGACCTTTTAGGGTCAGCTGTTTTCTGTATGTTCCTTTCTGTATGCTTCATTTAATTTTAACATCTTGAGGCCTTGCTCCAGGTACTACTCTTGAATGAGATATGGGAGGCGGCCACGAGGAACAAGTCCTTTTCAGCTGCAGCACCCACTTTTGTGGAATGCCATCCCAAGAGAGCTTTGTCAGGCCCTGGCACTATTCTCTTAGGTATTTGGGTCAAAACCTGGTTGGTCCAGAGGTTTTTTTTTAAAAAAATATTTATTTAGTTATTGTTCTTTTGACTTTGATCTTTGAGTGTTGTTATTTCTATGATGTATGTTGTTTTGCTGGTTTTTAATTTTGTTGCCATTTTATATATTGAATGTATGATGTTTTATTATGTGAGCTGCCTTGAATTCACATCATGAAAAAGCAGGATATAACTTATTAAATAAACACAAATTATTCTTCCTCCTCTTAATCTTAGCAGAGTTTGGATACTTCCAGCCAACAAATAAGTGATTTTTTATTTTCCTACTAATGCTATACTCAGTGGTGGAGCTTCATGTTCTGGCACCGGGGGGGGGGGGGAGAGCAGGCATGGGTGGGGCTGGTGCACGTCCTGGGGGCGTGGCATGCCGCCCACAGGGGCATGGTGCCCAGCACAGGCGGGAGTGCAGCCGCAATGGCACCCCACTGGGATCGCGCTGCCGGAGGCAGTGCACTTCCCCCACACTCCTCTTCCTCCGCCACTGGCTATACTAGCACCAGCCCTATTCAATGCTAGCAATTATGCACCATTTAGCTGCTACAGCCCCCTTTTGCTACTGCGCTCGGAATTTCCAACTTTCTGCAACTTTATTTGTTTAAAAGTTCCAAGAAGGGAGAAGTTCTGTCTTGTTTCCCACCCTCTTATGGAGCACACTTGTGCATACACTACATATATTTGGTTTAAAAAGAAAAGTTCATTTTCTTCTTAAAACCACATTCATTGTCAAATTTATTGAATCTTACTACAGTATTGTGTTTTATAACGCTCATTGTTGAAGGAGTCAAGACTCCTCTCTTTGACTTTGAAATTTCTAATATAAAATGATTAATGAATTAATGGGATGTTAGGGATGTTAGGGGAAGTGTATTACCTCTTGTGGTGGACACATCATGCCTTTGCTCCTCACCCTACACTCAACTCACACCTGTGGCTTCTAGGAGCTGTCAACATCTGTCAGTAGCCACACCCTGGGGATGGCTTTGACTGGCCAGCTAAAGCAGGCAAGGGTAGCCAATGAATCTCAAACCCTTGGTGAATTAGAGACTTCCCCTGCATGCGAAGACAAGCTCGTGGATGAGACCAATAGTTGGTCCAATGGTCAAGAAGGCAGTTTCATCAACCTGGGAAGGTAGCCCATCTAGGAGAAGGAACACTCTGATCTTAAACCTGCACTGCCTTGTGGGATATCTTCAGAAGAAAATGTGTAAACCCTACACAAATCTGAACTGGAGACCCTATGGTTGTTGGATGGCACCTTGTACGTCTCATTTCAGCAATTCCTGCAGCCAAACTGGTGCCAAACTTATCACTCTGCTTCCCTTTGGACCATATGAGCAAGGCCAAGAATGGGGATCTTGCCCAGGCTTGCATCCCAGGGAGGTCACCGGTGCTGCTAACACAGCAGTTTGACTTTACCCACGAAGGAGCACTCCATTGTCTCTCGAGACAGACGGATGTCAACAACAATGATTATGATTAACTAGCTACCAGCTTAGGTTCCAGGTAGTGGTATCACTGTGTAAAGCCCTATACCGCTTGGAGCCAGAAGCTCCCAAACTTGCTGCAAATTAGCTGTTTAAGAGACCTGGGTTAACACCTGGAAAACAAGTGGATATGCAATAATTTGGGAGAAATGCCTCTTGGCTGTGAAGGAATTCATGAGTGAGGTCAACAGTCAATATGATTTTCTCACTGCATCAGACTCCATTTCTTGCTATGGCCCTGCAAGTTTCCTCTAGTCACGTTCCTTTCCCCATTCTAGGCCCTGCTGTCTAGTTCTCTTCCAACATCTGTGTGAACTTCCCACCTGGTTTGGCCACCCAGCTTCTGTAGGGCAGCACTGGATTCTGCCAGTGAGCAATACTGCATTTCATCTTTTTTTCCTCACAGGGTGAATTTACATGCCCAGTTTGGTAGCTTGTCGGAATACGTTTCACGGATCCGCCATGGATTCATATTTATTTGGTTATTTTATAAGTTTTCGAGGTCTACTTTTGGTATAATTGCGCGCAAAAGCGAAAGTGAAAGCATGAATGAATAGTGTGGTTCACTTATGAGATTAATCCGCCTTTATTTTGTAGATCCGGTCATGTTCAAAATTGTTAATGAGCGTTAAACTTGCTTCCCGCCTTTTTGGAGGGCAGCAACAGTGATTTTATTGGTTAAAGTACTAATGATGATGTCACGTTTGTTCCCTAATAAAAGGCAGAGGCACCCCGCTTAGGCACGAGACCGCACGTTCTTCTTATGTTCTTTTAGTTGGGTTTTAGTTGAAGTCAAGTTTAGTTTAAGGGATCAGGAGCGGGCTGGATGGGTTGGATGGGTTTTTCTTTAGTTAGAGTTAGATCGCGGAAGATCATTCGGTTTTAGTTTTAGTTAGGTTTTCTTATAGGTTAGCCTAGGGTTAGGCCCGCGGAAGATATTTCGGTTTTAGTTTATTTAGTTAGCCTCACGGAAGATTGGGCGCGTAGGGTCTTTAAGCTTAGGAGAACTTAGCTTAGGGGACGAGCCTACGCGGGTTCTGCCGAAGCCACTAAAGATACAACCGGTGTCTGTCTTCCTTTGGGGTTAACGGGGGGAGTAAAGTAAAATTTTTAATTTTCTGTAATTTGGTCCGTCTATTCAGAGTCAGGGTACATATTTTATTTCACGAGGCAACTTTTCTTTAAAGAAGGCAATTAGGAACTCACACACCACCAGAGTCTTCAATTGGCTTACTCATCATCCTTCAGACTGTGAGGCTTGGCCGGCGACCGTGCTCAAAAGCACGCGGAACGCTGGCCGCTTTCCCCGCAACTGGTACCTCGTGCATAACCAGTCCAAGGCCGTGCACGAGGAGCTCCAGCACCCATACCCCGACAAGTGGTGCCCCGTGTGAGGCAAAGCGTAGTCAAAAATCGCTTCCACGAAGGCTCCGGTTGAAGGCAACATATCGGAAGTGGCTCGGAAACAGACATTGAGAGGTGAGGTATAACGGCCCGGTTCATCCAGGATTTCGCTGCAGTAGCACGAATCCACCGCTTGCCCAAAGTACTGTAAATAGAAATTGCGCGCGTGTATATTTTGCCCCAAGGGGTCCCCGGGTAGAGCGGCAAGGAGTTTAGTGTAAGCCTACGGGCAGAGTAAGGTCTTCCCTAAAGCCTACGGGTGGGAAGGGTCTGGCAAAAGCCTACGGGTGCCAGGGTTTTCGGTCAAAGCCTACGGGTAGGGCCGGTGTCTCCCGAAAAAGCCTACGGGTGGGAGGGAAAGGTTTTCTGGCTAAAGCCTACGGGTGCCAGGTTTTTCGGTCAAAGCCTACGGGTAGGGCCGGTAGCCCCTAGTAGAAGCCCACGGGTGGGGGTGGAGGTTTTCTGGCTAAAGCCTACGGGTGCCAGGTTTTTCGGTTAAAGCCTACGGGTAGAACCGGTGTCCCCTAGTAGAAGCCTACGGGTGGGGGAGGAAAAGTTTTGGAAAAGTGCTAAAAATGGGCTCCTCACTCTCAACTGCTCAAGTTAAATTTTGTGAAGATTTATTGTACCTTTTGAAAAGAAATGGTCACCCTGTCTCTGAATCAGAAGTAGAGCTTTTAGTTAAAACTATTGGGGAAGTTTGCCCTTGGGTCCCTAAGGAGGGAACGAAAGATTTAGCTTCATGGGAAAGGATCGGGTTAGAATTTATGGCCAACCCGAAAATCGGAATTCCTGTACAATTAGTATGGAGCAAAGTAAGAAACTGCTTTCAACAAATCGCTCCAAGAAATGTTTTGCTTAATGGAACAGTGAATTTGGGAAATACTGCTTTTAATAGCGCCCCTGTGCTGCCGCTTGCGGTTGTGCCATTTTCGGCCCCCTCGCAGCAGCCAGTTCAGGCCCCGTTGTCGTACACGCACTCGCCCTTGTCCAATTTGTCATTGCCAGATTCATTGCCGCCTGTGCCGGTGCAGCAGACGCCGTCGGCCTTTCTAGCCCCGCCGCGGACTGCCCCACCGCCAGTCGCTCAGCAGTCATCGCAGGCCTTTTACCAGCCAATTATCTCAAGTCAGCAGCAGCCGCGGACCTCGCTCCAAGCAACGGTCCCGCTTCCTCCATCGCAAGCCGCGCTTTTGCCAGTGATCCAGCAGCAGCAGCGGCAAGCAGCCTTTTTGCCAGCAAACCCTGCTGCCCTGCAGGCCGCGCTCAAGCCAGCAGCTCCAGTTTTGCAGCAAGCTGATTTCCAATCAACAGCAATCCAAGCTTCAATGCAAGCAGCACAACAGCAATTTACCAACCCTTCAGCACCTCCAATACCAATGCAGATTCCAAGACAAGAGCAAAGCCAAACAATGATGATCCAGATGCCAGGACTTGCAGTACAGAGCCAACAACCTTATGCTCCAACTTCAAGTCAGCCATCTTGTCTTCATCCAACTTCAAGTCAGCCATCTTGTCTTCATCCAACTTCAAGTCAGCCATCTTGTCTTCATAGTCAGCCATCTTCGAGGCATCCAGATGTCAAAGACTCTTTAGCGCCATCTAGTGGCTCATCATTCGGAAAGCATCAAGAAGATTTAAACTCACTGATGCCACCTACAGATCCAACAGCAATGCAACCCATCTGCAGAACTCAAGCTTTGGAAGCAGCTTTGGGACAAATAGACTTTAGTGCTGATCCAATGCACATCTTTCCAGTGATTCGTGCCAATGGAGGACAACCTGCAAGATATCAAGCCATCCCTTTTGAAACACTACGTGAACTGCGAAAAGCCATACGCGAAAATGGACTTCAAGCTCCTTATACTAGAAGTTTACTTGAAGGACTGTCCACTAGTAGACTTCTGCCATCTGATTGGAAGTTGATACTTCGCACCTTCCTGTCGCCTACAGATGCTCTTCTGTGCCTGCAAGAGTGGAAAGAAGTAGCAGCCAGACGTGCAACGCCACTTGCCACAGAAGATATGCTCACAGGATCAGGACATTACTCCAATCTCAATCAACAGCTAGCCATACCTGATGCTGCACTCGTCACCATAGCAGACATCGTAGTCAAAGCTTGGCGCAGACTACCCAATCGCACAGATGCCAGCTCAGTATCGGGATTCGCTGCAGTTAGGCAAGGTCCAAAAGAGCCTTATGGGGACTTTGTGGATCGCCTGATTGTTGCAGTGGAACGCCAGATAGAAGATCGTCATGCCAGAAACATGCTGACAAAACAACTTGCCTTTGAAAATGCCAATGATGACTGCAAGAATGCCCTAACAGCAGTTGCAGCTCGCCCAGATGCCACATTGACTGAGATGCTACGCGTCTGCCAGAATGTTGGTACCCACTCCTACAAAGCACAGCTCTTGGCAGCTGCGGTACAGATGCCACGTCAAGACAGCTCTACACCAGTCAAGAAGTGCTATGGGTGTGGAGGCGATGGGCATTTCAGGTCGCAGTGCACGGCAACACCAAGGCCTTCTGCCAAGCCACCAGAGAGATGTCCCATCTGTCAAAAAGGATTTCATTGGGCGAACGATTGTCGTTTGAATCCACAAAATACATCACCTACCTCATCTCCAGTTCAGGGAAACGGTTCTGCGGGCCGCGCCCCGGCCCCGGTAAAACAATAGGGTGCAAGCTCAAGAACATCATGAAGGTCAACCATCCCAGAAAGGTGAACAACGCTACTCCTTATCCAGGTCATCAGGAAAAAAGAGTGATCCAGAGAGATATCTACTCTTCAGATGTCCAGAGAAAAGATGTGACCTCATCAAACATTCAGGTTCCAGAGGTTTCATCATCTGCCTTACCTATTCAAAGGGTTCCAGTAGAGAACACAGCATTCAGTTCACTTTCTGCTAACCGCCCTTCAGTTCCTACTGATGTCACCCCTGCTTCACAACAAGCAATCACAGTCAAGTCTCTGATCGCAGAATTGCCTTCAACGTTGAGAAAACATCCTACTGAGGTCAACCTCGCAGCACCTGAGCTTTACTCACCTTTGAGTCAAGGTCAATCTGTCATTGAAGGACATTTGCCCTTGATGAAACAGCAATATCCAGGTAGCAACCCAGCTGATGATCACTTTCCATGTGGCCAAAGAATGCAAGTGAGTGAGACAGCTCCCTCTTGTGGAAGCTTAAACATCACTCCAGTTAACAATGTCCACACCTTTGTGTCACCTCCAGCTTTTAAGCTCAGCCCGCCACAACCAAATAATTATCATGGACAACAACTTCAACTGTCTTGTGTCAAAGAAGAAGCTCCATCCTGTCAGTTTGATGCACGACTGACTGAATGCCAGCAGGTTCAACAGCATCAGCGACTCTTACTAATGGAAGAACCTCAAGTTTGCCAACTCAACGCCAAGCAGCTTCAGAGTTGCCAACTTCAGCAATGCAAAAAAACCCGAAGCCAAAAAGATGTCTTCAGACACTGCTGACGAAGAACAAGAAGCTTCTTCTGTCCCAGGTATACCACTCTTCTTAACAGAGGACTGTTACTTTTCAAATCCATGGTTTGCTCAGCAATTGCCAACATCCATTCGTGGTCCATTCCCAGACACTTCAATTTGCCTTATTCTGCCTAGGATGGATCGCCTCCCTGCCACAGTCACGCTGACTGCAGGCCTAGTTCGAATCACAGATTCATCGCAGTTGCTGATTCCAGGATTTTCAACTGTTCCTTGTGTCCTAACAAAAGGTTTAGAAATTGCCAGACTCTATTTGCTTACTTCTACACCTACAGCTCCTGTAGACTCTTTGCCTCCTCAGGCAGCAATGGCGCTAATCAAGATTACAGAAGAACGCCCTCATCTCGTCTTAGAAATGGGTGGACGAAAGATCAAGGGTCTTCTTGATACAGGCGCAGATGTTACAGTGATCGCCAGAAAAGATTGGCCTGACCAGTGGGCAACGACTGTCACCCAGGAAGTCTTCGGAGTCGGAGGTTTCGAACCCGCCCACCAGAGCGTGCATCCGATTACCTTCCAGTCAGACTCAGGCTCCATGGTGCAGCTCCGTCCACTTGTTATGGATGTGCCTATCACCCTTTGGGGTAGAGACTTATTGTCTAAAGCAAGAACTGTTGTCCATACGCATTTTTGATGTGGGCCTTTGCATCAGCGCCAGTACATGCTCTTCCACTCACATGGAAGGAAGGACCCCCTGTATGGGTCGACCAATGGGCGCTGACGTCAGAAAAGCTCGCTGCAGCAGAGGCCCTAATCAAAGAGCTGCTTCACCAGGATCGTGTGCAACCCTCTAATAGCCCTTGGAACACTCCAATCTTCGTCATCAAGAAGAAAAGTGGAAAATGGCGTTTGCTTCAAGACCTGAGAAAGATCAACGAAAGAATTGTTCCAATGGGTCCCCTTCAATGTGGACTTCCTAACCCTAACCTCATTCCTAGAAACCATCAGCTTGCAATCATCGATCTTAAAGATTGTTTCTTTACCATCCCACTGGCACCTGCAGATCAAGAAAAGTTCGCTTTCACTCTACCTGTGTTCAATAACACCAGACCAGCTTCCAGATACTCTTGGAAGGTACTCCCTCAAGGAATGGTGAATTCACCGACTCTCTGCCAGAACTTTGTAGATAAAGCATTACAGCCTTTCAGAGCACAATATCCAGCCTTAGAAGTTTGTCATTACATGGATGACATCTTGATCCATGGAGAAAAGGTCTCAGAGCATCATATTGAGCATCTTACGCGCATCCTGAACTCTTTTGGGCTTTGTATTGCCCCAGAAAAGGTACAGCGCACTGCTCCATTTCATTATTTAGGTCACAGACTGCTTCAAGATACAGCCCTGCCAGAGATGCCAAGCATAGTCATTCCAGAATCCTTCACCTTGACACAACTGCAGCATCTCTTGGGACAGATAAACTGGGCTCGAAAGTCTCTAGCAGTTCCAACATCTGACCTCTCACCATTGTTTTCTGCTCTTAAGGGACATACATCTCCTTCAGATGTTATTCCATGCACCTCTGAGATGCGTCTTGCTTTACAAGGGGTAAACACAAAACTGCACCAAATAGCTGTAGATCGTGTGCCGACAGCTAACTGCGCTCTTTCATGTGCTATCTTCACTACACCAAGATTGCCTACTGTCGGGGTATGGGTGCTGGAGCTCCTCGTGCACGGCCTTGGACTGGTTATGCACGAGGTACCAGTTGCGGGGAAAGCGGCCAGCGTTCCGCGTGCTTTCGAGCACGGTCGCCGGCCAAGCCTCACAGTCTGAAGGATGATGAGTAAGCCAATTGAAGACTCTGATGGTGTGTGAGTTCCTAGTTGCCTTCTTTAGAGAAAAGTTGCCTCGTGAAATAAAATTTGTACCCTGACTCTGAATAGGCGGACCAATTTACAGAAAATTAAAATTTTTACTTTACTCCCCCCGTTAACCCCAAAGGAAGACAGACACCGGTTGTATCTTTAGTGGCTTCGGCAGAACCCGCGTAGGCTCGTCCCCTAAGCTAAGTTCTCCTAAGCTTAAAGACCCTGCGCGCCCAATCTTCCGCGAGGCTAACTAAATAAACTAAAACCGAAATATCTTCCGCGGGCCTATCCCTAGGCTAACCTAAAAGAACCTAACTAAAACTAAAACCGAATGATCTTCCGCGATCTAACTCTAACTAAAGAAAAACCCATCCAACCCGTCCAGCCCGCTCCTAGCCCCTTAAACTAAACTTGACTTCAACTAAAACCCAACTAAAAGAACATAAGAAGAACGTGCGGTCTCGTGCTACTCCTCCTGCCTAAGCGGGGTGCCTCTGCCTTTTATTAGGGAACAAACGTGACATCATCATTAGTACTTTAACCAATAAAATCACTGTTGCTGCCCTCCAAAAGGGCGGGAAGCAAGTTTAACGCTCATTAACAACTTTGAACATGACCGGATCTACAAAATAAAGGCGGATTAATCTTGTAAGTGAACCACACTATTCATTCATGCTTTCACTTTCACTTTTGCGCGCAATTATACCAAAAGTAGACCTTGAAAAACCCATAAAATAACCAATTAATTATGGATCCATGGCGGATCCGTGAAACGTATTCCGACATATCATCTTTCTTTTTTTGTTTTAAATTAAATTATTTTTGATTTAGTTATATAAAAAGGAAGGTTAGAAATATCATAAGCATCTATCCGACACAAACACAACCATTTGCCCCGATATAAGCCTCGGCATGAAAAGGCAAACGTCGACAATGCCGACAGTGTCCACGCCAAAGTCTACATCAAAACCGTGATAATGCCTGTGTCAGACAAACGCCCACGACACCAGCAAAACCATTAACATCCATCCCTTTCATAGGAGGAAATACTTGTACAATAATGTAGCAATAAAGTCATGAAAATAACAAACCACTAGCCAAACATAAAAAGTGATCGATCCGATACACTGTAAACCTTTTAAGCATATATAAATACTTCAATGTGTAGTGTAACACAACAAATCACCTCATAAGCATATATATTTTCGCGTGCAGCGTAAAACAACAAATTACTCCCCAAACACAAGAGAGGACCTGATGCAGGTCCAAAATTAAAAATAACGGATAACGACTGCCCAAACATAAGAGAGGTCCCGATCCGGGACCCAAAATTAAAGTATAACTAGAGCTGGGGCTACATGGCCTACCCAGACCCCTCCCCCATTTTTTTTAATTTTTTATTTGGAAAACTTAAGTAAAATGGATAAGGTAACAAAGGGTGTGTGGCACTGAGGCTACAGAATCGAAAGAACTTTCAGGAAGGCAGATTCTGGACTTACCACAGCGACCACAGGTAACGGGGAACTAGGGTCCGATTCCAGAGAGGGGATTTAAGGCACCTAAGTACAAGTGGTTTGCGCCACAAGAGGGGATATAAGCTACCTACATAAAGGTGTCCCAGCCAGGATGAGGATTTAAGCCATCTACGCAAGGGTTTCCAGCGAAACGAGATGGGAATTAAACCAACTACATAAAGGTCTCCCATCAACAGCAGGAAACAGAGTGAAGGGAAAAGCTGGGAACCTGGTTTACTGCCAAAAGGTAGCATATAGAGGGGTATTCTTCAAAGAAAATAGGGGTACCAAAAGGGTAGGACGCCACCAGACTTGACATATATATCTTGAACAAATCCGAGAATGACCAATTCTTTGACCAAAGGAAATATTTCAAATAAGACATAATAGTGTTACCACATTTTGAACTACAACTTTTGCAAGCACAACGTGGAGATTTAGGATTACTGAAATAAAAACATATATGCATGAATATATCTATGACTAGAACTGCACAAAGACGATGTTTTTAACCTTACATAAACATTTCCATATCATCAAAATTGTGACGCTCTAAATGGAAACCATTGCAGAAAAGCTTTGCATATATAAACATCCATATCATTAATTACCAAGCTATATGGAAAACACATGTAATATGCGAGGCGGATATTTCAAGAAGCATACAAAGGCAAATATGCAATTTTTACAAGTACAATATAAAGTACAAGACAGGTTTAGAACTGCAAAATGGTGTTGGAGAGGAGGATGAAGACGATGAATGAGTTGCCGGTCGTCTTCTTCTCCGACTACACATGACCATGTAGAAGAAATAGTCCTGGAACTCAGGAAAAGTTCATGGAGCTCAGGAAAGTACTGAAACATCGAGCTCTGAAGAAACAACGATACCTGTAGAAGAAAGGAGGTTAAGCAAGCAAATCAAGGTGATCTGCTAGTGAGTGCAGGTATGGGAATAACTGGAACAAATCTAGGCAGCCAGGAACCAGAGGCCGCCCAGAGGCAAACAAAAGGCCTAGGCAGTAGGAGGGTAAGGCAAACTGCCCAGAACTCAACTGGTGCTGTTAGTTGAGCACTTTTGAAGAATTGCTGCATTTGACAGGAAGTTGAGAAGTTAGCGAATAGCTAACAACCAGAGTTAGACATCACGGCTTGTGATGAAAAGGGAGTATCGAATTTCACGCAAAGTTTGTCCAGCGTGTTTCTTGAGTGAAGAATGGAGTTGAGCACACAAACAGGTGTGGGAAATAGGGGTTCTTTTCGCAGAAGTAGGGACAGTCCTCCGCTGAGAAGATTAAGCAACAAGGGGTTGTCGTTGAAGATGCAGGCTGGCAAGTACCACGCAGGGTTACATGACTTGATCTTCAGGTGAAGAGTTCCTTGCGGAAGACAGTACTTCTGAGCACAAGGAGGAACTGCCTGAAGAGCCTGTAGTAGAGTTCTTGGTTGATGCAGGAAAAGATACTCCAGAAGAATACCTGGGGAGATGCGGAGCATATTTGCAACCAGGTAGAGAGCAACAGAAAGCAGGTGAAAAGGGTTTGCGGTTTTGGTTGGAAACAGGTATGCTGCAAGAAGTGATGGCAGCAATCTGTAGGCACGGTGAGTACCATTCAAAACCAGCCAACAGAATGCCCATGCAAAAGACAGCACGGAACATAGCAAGGAGCGTCCCATGGTTGACGATTGGATCACTGAGACAAAGGAAAGTTTCAACGGCGTGAGAGTGCTTGAAGATGCTGCTGAACAGAACTTGTAGACAGGAGAATTCACCTTACCAAGCAGTGAAATTCTCCAGGAGAACTTTGCAATAGGTTTTCTGCAAGGGACAGTTTGAAGACTATCAAGGGAACGCTCTAAGGTCAATGACTGTGGAGCTTTATCCATGAGGTACTGATGGAGAGTAAAGAGTTGCATGTGATTCTGGTGTAGCAGCTCTTTGATTAGGGCCTCTGCTGCAGCGAGCTTTTCTGACGTCAGCGCCCATTGGTCGACCCATACAGGGGGTCCTTCCTTCCATGTGAGTGGAAGAGCATGTACTGGCGCTGATGCAAAGGCCCACATCAAAAATGCGTATGGACAACAGTTCTTGCTTTAGACAATAAGTCTCTACCCCAAAGGGTGATAGGCACATCCATAACAAGCGGACGGAGCTGCACCATGGAGCCTGAGTCTGACTGGAAGGTAATCGGATGCACGCTCTGGTGGGCGGGTTCGAAACCTCCGACTCCAAAGACTTCCTGGGTGACAGTCGTTGCCCACTGGTCAGGCCAATCTTTTCTGGCGATCACTGTAACATCTGCGCCTGTATCAAGAAGACCCTTGATCTTTCGTCCACCCATTTCTAAGACGAGATGAGGGCGTTCTTCTGTAATCTTGATTAGCGCCATTGCTGTCTGAGGAGGCAAAGAGTCTACAGGAGCTGTAGGCGTAGAAGTAAGCAAATAGAGTCTGGCAATTTCCAAACCTTTCGTTAGGACACAAGGAACAGTTGAAAATCCTGGAATCAGCAACTGCGATGAATCTGTGATTCGAACTAGGCCTGCAGTCAGTGTGACTGTGGCAGGGAGGCGATCCATCCTAGGCAGGATAAGGCAAATTGAGGTGTCTGGGAATGGACCACGAATGGATGTTGGCAATTGCTGAGCAAACCATGGATTTGAGAAGTAACAGTCCTCTGTTAAGAAGAGTGGTATACCTGGGACAGAAGATTCTTCTTGTTCTTCGTTGGCAGTGTTTGAAGATATCTTTTTGGCTTCGGGTTCTTTGCACTGCTGAAGTTGGCAACTCTGAAGCTGCTTGGCGTTGAGTTGGCAAACTTGAGGTTCCTCTGTTAGTAAAAGTTGCTGATGCTGTTGAACCTGTTGGCATTCAGTCAGTTGTGCATCAAACTGGCAAGATGGAACTTCTTCTTTGACACGAGGCAGTAGAAGTTGTTGTTCCTGATAGTTGTTTGGTTGTGGCGGGCTGAGCTTAAAAGCTGGAGGTGACACAAAGGTGTGGACATTGTTAACTGGAGTGATGTTTAAGCTTCCACAAGAGGGAGCTGGCTCACTCACTTGCATTCTTTGGCCACATGGAAAGTGATCATCAGCTGGGTTGCAACTTGAACACTGCTGTTTCATCAAGGGCAAATGTCCTTCAATGACAGATTGACCTTGACTCAAAGATGAGTAAAGTTCAGGTGCTGCGAGGTTGACCTCAGTAGGATGTTTTCTCAACGTTGAAGGCAATTCTGCGATCAGAGACTTGACTGTGATTGCTTGCTGTGAAGCAGGATCAACATCAGTAGGAACTGAAGGGCGGTCAGCAGAAGGTGAACTGAATGCTGTGTTCTCTACTGGAACCCTTTGAATAGGTAAGGCAGATGATGAAACCTCTGGAACCTGAATGTTTGATGAGGTCACATCTTTTCTCTGGACATCTAAAGAGTAGATATCTCTCTGAATCACTCTTTTTTCCTGATGACCTGGATAAGGAGTAGCGTTGTTCACCTTTCTGGGATGGTTGACCTTCATGATGTTCTTGAACTTGCACCCTATTGTTTTACCGGGGCCGGGGCGCGGCCCGCAGAACCGTTTCCCTGAACTGGAGATGAGGTAGGTGATGTGTTTTGTGGATTCAAGCGACAATCATTCGCCCAATGAAATCCTTTCTGACAGATGGGACATCTCTCTGGCGGCTTGGCAGAAGGCCTCGGCGTTGTTGTGCACTGCGACCGGAAATGCCCATCGCCTCCACACCCATAGCACTTCTTGACTGGCGTAGAGCTGTCTTGACGTGGCATCTGTACCGCAGCTGCTAAGAGCTGTGCTTTGTAGGAGTGGGTACCGACATTCTGGCAGACGCGTAGCATCTCAGTCAATGTGGCATCTGGACGAGCTGCAACTGCTGTTAGGGCATTCTTGCAGTCATCATTGGCATTTTCAAAGGCAAGTTGTTTTGTCAGCATGTTTCTGGCATGACGATCTTCTATCTGGCGTTCCACTGCAACAATCAGGCGATCCACGAAGTCCCCATAAGGTTCTTTTGGACCTTGCCTAACTGCAGCGAATCCTGATACTGAGCTAGCATCTGTGCGATTGGGTAGTCTGCGCCAAGCCTTGACTACAATGTCTGCTATGGTGACAAGTGCAGCATCAGGTATGGCTAGCTGTTGATTGAGATTGGAGTAATGTCCTGATCCTGTGAGCATATCTTCTGTGGCAAGTGGCGTTGCACGTCTGGCTGCTACTTCTTTCCACTCTTGCAGGCACAGAAGAGCATCTGTAGGCGACAGGAAGGTGCGAAGAATCAACTTCCAATCAGATGGCAGAAGTCTACTAGTGGACAGTCCTTCAAGTAAACTTCTAGTATAAGGAGCTTGAAGTCCATTTTCGCGTATGGCTTTTCGCAATTCACGTAGTGTTTCAAAAGGAATGGCTTGATATCTTGCAGGTTGTCCTCCATTAGCACGAATCACTGGAAAGATGTGCATTGGATCAGCACTAAAGTCTATTTGTCCCAAAGCTGCTTCCAAAGCTTGGGTTCTGCAGATGGGCTGCATTGCTGTAGGGTCTGTAGGTGGCATCAGTGAGTTTAAATCTTCTTGATGCTTTCCAAATGATGAGCCACTAGATGGTGCTAAAGAGTCTTTGACATCTGGATGCCTTGAAGATGGCTGACTATGAAGACAAGATGGCTGACTTGAAGTTGGATGAAGACAAGATGGCTGACTTGAAGTTGGATGAAGACAAGATGGCTGACTTGAAGTTGGAGCATAAGGTTGTTGGCTCTGTACTGCAAGTCCTGGCATCTGGATCATCATTGTTTGGCTTTGCTCTTGTCTTGGAATCTGCATTGGCATTGGAGGTGCTGAAGGGTTGGTAAATTGCTGTTGTGCTGCTTGCATTGAAGCTTGGATTGCTGTTGATTGGAAATCAGCTTGCTGCAAAACTGGAGCTGCTGGCTTGAGCGCGGCCTGCAGGGCAGCAGGGTTTGCTGGCAAAAAGGCTGCTTGCTGCTGCTGCTGCTGGATCGCTGGCAAAAGCGCGGCTTGCGATGAAGGAAGCGGGACCGTTGCTTGGAGCGAGGTCCGCGGCTGCTGCTGACTTGAAATCGCTGGCTGGTAAAAGGCCTGCGATGACTGCTGAGCGACTGGCGGTGGGGCAGTCCGCAGCGGGGCTTGAAAGGCCGACGGCGTCTGCTGCACCGGCACAGGCGGCAATGAATCTGGCAATGACAAATTGGACAAGGGCGAGTGCGTGTACGACAACGGGGCCTGAACTGGCTGCTGCGAGGGGGCCGAAAATGGCACAACCGCAAGCGGCAGCACAGGGGCACTATTAAAAGCAGTATTTCCTAAATTCACTGTTCCATTAAGCAAAACATTTCTTGGAGCGATTTGTTGAAAGCAGTTTCTTACTTTGCTCCATACTAATTGTACAGGAATTCCGATTTTCGGGTTGGCCATAAATTTTAACCCGATCCTTTCCCATGAGGCTAAATCTTTCGTTCCTTCCTTAGGGACCCAGGGACAAATTTCCCCAATGGTTTTAACTAAAAGCTCTACTTCTGATTCAGAGACAGGGTGACCATTTCTTTTCAAAAGGTACAATAAATCTTCACAAAATTTTACTTGAGCAGTTGAGAGTGAGGAGCCCATTTTTTAAACACTTTTCCAAAACTTTTCCTCCCCCACCCGTAGGCTTCTACTAGGGGACACCGGTTCTACCCGTAGGCTTTAACCGAAAAACCTGGCACCCGTAGGCTTTAGCCAGAAAACCTCCGCCCCCACCCGTGGGCTTCTACTAGGGGCTACCGGCCCTACCCGTAGGCTTTGACCGAAAAACCTGGCACCCGTAGGCTTTAGCCAGAAAACCTTTCCCTCCCACCCGTAGGCTTTTTCGGGAGACACCGGCCCTACCCGTAGGCTTTGACCGAAAACCCTGGCACCCGTAGGCTTTTGCCAGACCCTGGCACCCGTAGGCTTTTGCCAGAACCCTTCCCACCCGTAGGCTTTAGGGAAGACCTTACTCTGCCCGTAGGCTTACACTAAACTCCTTGCCGCTCTACCCGGGGACCCCTTGGGGCAAAATATACGCGCGCGACTTCTATTTACACTACTTTGGGCAAGCGGTGGATTCGCGCTACTGCAGCGAAATCCTGGATAAACCGGGCCGTTATACCTCACCTCTCAACGTCTGTTTCCGAGCCACTTCCGATACGTTGCCTTTAACCGGAGTCTTCGTGGAAGCGATTTTTGACTACGCTTTGCCTCAGAGAGGGCACCACTTGTCGGGGTATGGGTGCTGGAGCTCCTCGTGCACGGCCTTGGACTGGTTATGCACGAGGTACCAGTTGCGGGGAAAGCGGCCAGCGTTCCGCGTGCTTTCGAGCACGGTCGCCGGCCAAGCCTCACAGTCTGAAGGATGATGAGTAAGCCAATTGAAGACTCTGATGGTGTGTGAGTTCCTAGTTGCCTTCTTTAGAGAAAAGTTGCCTCGTGAAATAAAATTTGTACCCTGACTCTGAATAGGCGGACCAATTTACAGAAAATTAAAATTTTTACTTTACTCCCCCCGTTAACCCCAAAGGAAGACAGACACCGGTTGTATCTTTAGTGGCTTCGGCAGAACCCGCGTAGGCTCGTCCCCTAAGCTAAGTTCTCCTAAGCTTAAAGACCCTGCGCGCCCAATCTTCCGCGAGGCTAACTAAATAAACTAAAACCGAAATATCTTCCGCGGGCCTATCCCTAGGCTAACCTAAAAGAACCTAACTAAAACTAAAACCGAATGATCTTCCGCGATCTAACTCTAACTAAAGAAAAACCCATCCAACCCGTCCAGCCCGCTCCTAGCCCCTTAAACTAAACTTGACTTCAACTAAAACCCAACTAAAAGAACATAAGAAGAACGTGCGGTCTCGTGCTACTCCTCCTGCCTAAGCGGGGTGCCTCTGCCTTTTATTAGGGAACAAACGTGACATCATCATTAGTACTTTAACCAATAAAATCACTGTTGCTGCCCTCCAAAAGGGCGGGAAGCAAGTTTAACGCTCATTAACAACTTTGAACATGACCGGATCTACAAAATAAAGGCGGATTAATCTTGTAAGTGAACCACACTATTCATTCATGCTTTCACTTTCACTTTTGCGCGCAATTATACCAAAAGTAGACCTTGAAAAACCCATAAAATAACCAATTAATTATGGATCCATGGCGGATCCGTGAAACGTATTCCGACAGCCTACAGCAGCCTTATACGTTCCGGATACTTCCTCAAAGGTGGCAATCGTGGAGTGGATTCATCTTTCGCACACGCCTCAAAGGAATGTGTACCCCAGTATGGACGCTGTTGCTGATCTCCTTGTTAAGTGCAGAGGCCGTGCAATTCGCCTGAGTGGAAATGATCTGCTTTCCATCTACCTTCCTTTCTCTCAAGAACAAGTGCTAACTTTGATTCAGTTTTCAGATAGTTTCCAGATTGCTATTGCAGATTTTGTCGGTTCATTCTTGTATAATCCTCCTAAGGACAAAAGATTCACTTTATTGCAACAAGTAAACTATCACCTTTCATCCATGTTGGTGCTTCAACCTATTCCCGCTGCAAAAACTCTGTTCACAGATGGCTCCTCTTCCTATGGTGTCCTTGCATGGCGGGAGGATGGACAATGGAAAACTGTGTTTACAGAGAAACAACTTTCAGCACAAAGATCGGAACTGGCAGCAGTAATTCTTGCTTTTCAAACTTTCACTACAGAAGCATTCAACCTCGTTGTAGATTCTCAGTATGTATATAGACTGTTATCATCGCTTCCAGTTGCTTATCTGTCTCCGTCCATGGACGAAAATCTCTTTGACTTGTTCGCGCAGCTTCAAGAACTATTACAGAAACGTTCATTTCCCTTTTTTGCTGCACATTTGCGCTCTCATTCTAACCTCCCAGGATTCCTGGTGGAAGGAAATGCAGTAGCAGACGCTGCCCTCAGGACTCTAGCTTTCTCCTTGTTCGACAATCCTGTGACAAGCCATGAAACTTTCCACCAATCAGCAAAGGTTCTACACAAGACCTTCAACATTCCAATGTCACAAGCAAGGGACATTATTTCATGCTGCCCTTCGTGCTCCAAGTCTCCTATCTGCTTGCCATTTGATGCTGTAAACCCTCGAGGCACGGAGGCGAATCAGCTGTGGCAGATGGATGTGACACATGTCCCAGCCCTTGCTCCAATGTCTAAGTTGCATGTCACAGTGGACACCTTTTCAGGTTTCATTTGGGCTACAGCACTGAAGGGAGAAACTGCGAGGCACGTCATACAGCACTGCATGAGAACCTTTGCCGTTATGGGAAAACCTCAAGCCATTAAAACAGATAATGGCCCGGCCTATGCTTCTCAGGCCTTTAGTGACTTTTGTGTGCAATGGAACATTTCCCTATCTCATGGGATTCCGTTTAATTCGACAGGCCAAGCTCTCATTGAAAGGACACACCTCACTTTCAAGACTCTGCTCCATAAACAGACTGCAGGACGTCACCTTCCAGCCTCGGAGATCCCTTTGGCAGTCGCAAAGGTGCTGTTCACCTTAAACTTTCTTCTCTTTCCACATAACAAGCCTCATTCCCCAGTGGATCTCCACTTCAAGAAAGAAGAACAGCTTCCTCGACCTTTGGTCTCTTATCGCCTCTTGCCTGACATTGAATGGCGAGGACCAGTTCCACTCATCACTTGGGGTCGTGGTTATGCTGCAGTTGCCCTTGAAGAAAAGGCTGTTTGGGTGCCTGCCAGATGTGTGCGCCCTTGGAGAGCTAAGGAACCAAGTTGAGAATATCCACCTCGTTGTTTGGCTGCACTAGTTTCCAGTGTCAAATGCAGCAACTATCCTCAACCTATGCTTTTGTTTGCCTCTGGGCGGCCTCTGGTTCCTGGCTGCCTGGACTTGTTCCAGTTACTCTCTTACCCGCATTCACTAGCAGATCACCTTGATTTGCTTGCTTAACCTCCTTTCTTCTACAGGTATCGTTGTTTCTTCAGAACTCGATGTTTCAGTACTTTCCTGAGCTCCATGAACTTTTCCTGAGTCCCAGGACTATTTCTTCTACATGGTCATGTGTAGTCGGAGAAGAAGACGACCGGCAACTCATTCATCGTCTTCATCCTCCTCTCCAACACCATTTTGCAGTTCTAAACCTGTCTTGTACTTTATATTGTACTTGTAAAAATTGCATATTTACCTTTGTATGCTTCTTGAAATATCCGCCTCGCATGTTACATGTGTTTTCCATACAGCTTGGTAGTTAATGATATGGATGTTTATATATATGAAACTTTTTTGAAATGGTTTTCATTTAGAGTGTCACAATTTTGATGATATGGAAATGTTTATGTAAGGTCAAAGCATTGTCTTTGTGCAGTTCTAGTCATAGACATATTCATGCATATATGTTTTATTTCAGTAATCCTAAATCTCCTCGTTGTACTTGCAAAAGTTGTAATTCAAAATGTGGTAACATTTATATACTTTATTTGAAATGATTTCCTTTGGTCAAAGAATTGGTCATTATCGGATTTGTTCAAGATACAGAGCCGTCTCATGCATAGGGGCAGGTGGCGCGGTGCACCAGGGCGCCAGGCCCCCCAGGGGCGCCCCCGCGAGCCCGCCGGCATACCGGGCGCCCCCTCCCCAACCTGCCCCCACCCCCACGGGCGGGCAGGCGGGCGCTCGCGCGCCGGCTGCCCTCCTGAGCCCCAGCTGGAGTGCTGGGAAGGGCACGCAAAGCTCCGCGCTGCTCCAGCGCCACGCCCCTCATCCTCCGCTCGCCCACCTCCCTCCCGCGCTGGCCGCCCCTCGGGGGATGATGGACGTGGCGCTGCAGCAGCGCGGGGCTTTGCGCGCCCTTCCCAGCGCTCCAGCTGGGGCGCCGGAGGGTGGCCGGCTTGCGGCGCCACGCCCCCATCCCCCGCTCGCCCACCTCCCTCCCGCGCTGGCCGCCCCTCGGGGGATGATGGACGTGGCGCTGCAGCAGCGCGGGGCTTTGCGCGCCCTTCCCAGCGCTCCAGCTGGGGCGCCGGAGGGTGGCCGGCTTGCGGCGCCACGCCCCCATCCCCCGCTCGCCCACCTCCCTCCCGCGCTGGCCGCCCCTCGGGGGATGATGGACGTGGCGCTGCAGCAGCGCGGGGCTTTGCGCGCCCTTCCCAGCGCTCCAGCTGGGGCGCCGGAGGGTGGCCGGCTTGCGGCGCCACGCCCCCATCCCCCGCTCGCCCACCTCCCTCCCGCGCTGGCCGCCCCTCGGGGGATGATGGACGTGGCGCTGCAGCAGCGCGGGGCTTTGCGCACCCTTCCCAGCGCTCCAGCTGGGGCGCCGGAGGGTGGCCGGCTTGCGGCGCCACGCCCCCATCCCCCGCTCGCCCACCCCCCCTCCCGAGGGGCGGCCAGCGCGGGAGGGAGGTGGGCGGAGAGGCAGCCCACCGGGGGCGCCGAGGGATCGTCGCGCCAGGGCGCACGATCCCTTTGAGACGGCCCTGTCAAGATATATATGTCAAGTCTGGTGGCGTCCTACCCTTTTGGTACCCCTATTTACTTTAAAGATTCCCCCTCTATATGCTACCTTTTGGCAGTAAACCAGGTTCCCAGCTTTTCCCTTCACTCTGTTTCCTGCTGTTAATGGGAGACCTTTATGTAGCTGGTTTAAATCCCATTTCGTTTCGCTGGAAACCCTTGCGTAGATGGTTTAAATCCTCATCCTGGCTGGGACACCTTTATATAGGTAGCTTAAATCCCCTCTTGTGGCGAAAACCACTTGTACTTAGGTGCCTTAAATCCCCTTTCTGGAATCGGACCCTAGTTCCCCGTTACCTGTGGTCGCTGTGGTAAGTCCAGAATCTAAAGTTCCCTCGATTCTGTAGCCTCAGTGCCACACACCTTTTATGTTTCCTTATCCATTTTCCTCAGTTTTCCAAATAAAAAATTAAAAAAAATGGGGGAGGGGTCTGGGTAGGCTATGTAGCCCCAGCTCTAGTTATATTTTAATTTTGGGTCCTGGATTGGGACCTCTCTTATGTTTGGGCAGTCGTTATCCGTTATTTTTAATTTTGGACCTGCATCAGGTCCTCTCTTGTGTTTGGGGAGTAATTTGTTGTTTTACGCTGCACGCGAAAATATATATGCTTATGAGGTGATTTGTTGTGTTACACTACATATTGAAGTATTTATATATGCCTAAAAGGTTTACAGTGTATCGGATCGATCACTTTTTATGTTTGGCTAGTGGTTTGTTATTTTCATGACTTTATTGCTACATTATTGTACAAGTATTTCCTCCTATGAAAGGGATGGATGTTGATGGTATTGCTAGTGTTTATATCACAGTCTTGATGTAGACTTTGGCGTGGACACTGTCGGCATTGTCGACGTTTGCCTTTTCATGTCAAGGCTTATATCAAAACAAATGGTTATGTTTGTGTCAGATAGATGCTTATGATATCTCTAACCTTCTTTTTTTTATATAACTAAATCAAAAATAATTTAATTTAAAACAAAAAAAGAAAGATGATATGTCGGAATACGTTTCACGGATCCGCCATGGATTCATATTTATTTGGTTATTTTATAAGTTTTCGAGGTCTACTTTTGGTATAATTGCGCGCAAAAGCGAAAGTGAAAGCATGAATGAATAGTGTGGTTCACTTATGAGATTAATCCGCCTTTATTTTGTAGATCCGGTCATGTTCAAAATTGTTAATGAGCGTTAAACTTGCTTCCCGCCTTTTTGGAGGGCAGCAACAGTGATTTTATTGGTTAAAGTACTAATGATGATGTCACGTTTGTTCCCTAATAAAAGGCAGAGGCACCCCGCTTAGGCACGAGACCGCACGTTCTTCTTATGTTCTTTTAGTTGGTTTTTAGTTGAAGTCAATTTTAGTTTAAGGGATCAGGAGCGGGCTGGATGGGTTGGATGGGTTTTTCTTTAGTTAGAGTTAGATCGCGGAAGATCATTCGGTTTTAGTTTTAGTTAGGTTTTCTTATAGGTTAGCCTAGGGTTAGGCCCGCGGAAGATATTTCGGTTTTAGTTTATTTAGTTAGCCTCGCGGAAGATTGGGCGCGTAGGGTCTTTAAGCTTAGGAGAACTTAGCTTAGGGGACGAGCCTACGCGGGTTCTGCCGAAGCCACTAAAGATACAACCGGTGTCTGTCTTCCTTTGGGGTTAACGGGGGGAGTAAAGTAAAATTTTTAATTTTCTGTAATTTGGTCCGTCTATTCAGAGTCAGGGTACATATTTTATTTCACGAGGCAACTTTTCTTTAAAGAAGGCAATTAGGAACTCACACACCACCAGAGTCTTCAATTGGCTTACTCATCATCCTTCAGACTGTGAGGCTTGGCCGGCGACCGTGCTCAAAAGCACGCGGAACGCTGGCCGCTTTCCCCGCAACTGGTACCTCGTGCATAACCAGTCCAAGGCCGTGCACGAGGAGCTCCAGCACCCATACCCCGACAGTAGCTGTCCCAACTCCCTGCTGCACAAGTTGACCTTTTATACAGTACCCCTTTAGCTGAACATGTTGAAGCATTAACAAGCAGAGGATATACTGTACAGGTTTGTCCCAAATGCAAGATGACTAAAATAAAACTAATGTTTTGTTCATTGCTTATCAGTGAGTCAGAATACTGTATGCCAGTATACTGCTGTTACCATGATGGATCCTAGAACCACCTACAGAATATGTGAGGGGCAATGCAAAACACAAGGGTCACTCCTAATGTAAATAAATAAAATAAGGCATTTGTT
The DNA here is from genome assembly GCF_009819535.1 of Lacerta agilis. NCBI lineage: Eukaryota > Metazoa > Chordata > Lepidosauria > Squamata > Lacertidae > Lacerta > Lacerta agilis. Next base: position 53,237,741 of record NC_046316.1, read on the forward strand.
TAAAATAAGTGCCAACCATCCTCCTTTGTTCATTCACTTTACAGAGAATCCAAATTGGATTCCAGTATTTTCTATGTTGTCTCCCTATTCTTTTTCAGACCTGAGTTGTGGTGATTTTTCTTTAAATTTCTAACATATTCATAGTGTCAGATTGTCAAGTGTGGATAGGCAAATCAGTGTAAAGGTTCTCATGGCTTCTGTAGCTTTAAATAGAAGCCTTCTGTGTCTCTTCTGCTGCTAACGGTTTCCTGTTGAGTAGAGTAGCAGCATTGGTGAGTCTAGCTCTTCTTAGTTGCCCCTTTATGTTAGTCCCTGTTTTTTGGGGGGGGTATGAGGTGTGTTTTAATTATAATTTACTTTATTCTCTACAGGAATATTGTGGTAGAAAAGCCTCAAAGAGCTCACTGGGGAATTCAAAGTTGGGTGCAGGCTCAAAGTGTTTTGCCAGGCTCAATTAATTTATTCTTTAACAACCAGCTAAACACTTTTTACTTAGAAAGTGCTTCTGGGAGGCCCAAATTCAGCCTTATTTTTAAATGTGCCTTTTAATACTGGTTCTTTTTTATAAGCTTTATTTAAATAGATAAATCACCTTGTATGTTGCTTTTTGGGCATTTTATAAAGAAACAACTAGCATTATAAATAAAACTAAGTAAAGTTTGTACAGTTATCAAGAACTGCTGTCACTCAGTGCTCTTCTTTAAGGAAGAGTATAATTACAGAATGTGGTTGACTGTGGTTGCTAAGTAGCCTTATACTACTCTCTAGTGGCCAAGCTAGGAGGTTTACAGAGGTGTAAGTAAAGAGCAACCTTATGAAGAGTGTATTTAAATAGTTCTTAGCAGCCTCTCAAGGCTCACTACCCTCATGTGACTGCTTCCAAAACATTTTGACCCATAAAAACCTCTCAGCTACAAAGTTCCATTAACTTAAAATTTCTGGCACAATTCTTTTAGTCATTTTGGCTAAACACTACTGTTTTTTAGGCTTCATTATTTCTGTGCTGTTACCTCTGTGATATATTGTTGTTGTTATATTAATTTTATACCCCGCCCATCCAGCTGGGTATTGAGCATATTGCAGTTGTCCATATATGTTGTTTTATTGGTAATATTTGTTTTAAATTTTTATATTGAATGCATTTTTATTTTATGTTGATGCTTTATAATGTGAGCAGCTGCTCTGAATTTACATCAGAAAAAATGTGATGTACAGCTTAAATTGTTTAAGAAAATTATTTTAGGAAATTCTGTCAAATAATACAGCTTTTTGGGCATAAAGAACCATTAGTTAGGCTGAGTAGCTTGATACGCCAAGACTGGGGAACCTCTAGTCTGCAGACCTAATTAGACCCACTATGCCTCATTTGGTGGCAAGGCTATTTTGGCCAAGCCAGGCCCACTGCCCTATACCTAACAGCACATATGTCAGCTGCAGGGCAAGCAAATGTGTAGTTGGGCCAAAAAGGGGATTGTATGCACCACCACAAAATGGCAAAGCCCAGGGCTTGCACAAAGCTGCTCTGAGGCCCTAGTCACTCGTTGATAGGGTTTATTCCGAGTCACAGTGTGGTTTTAGAACTCTGAGGTCAATATGATTTTCTCACTGCACCAACTGCAGGAGAAAGGTCTACCAGGTTTGCATGTTGAGCACACTGTGTGTGGGCAATTTACACCTGCCAGGAGCGATGCCTCAATGCTTTCTATATGCTCTGCATCAGGAAGGTTTTGGGCATCACATGGCAGGACAGTGTCTCAAACAAGGATGTGCTCTTCCACACCCACATTCCCAGCACGTTCACCCTTCTTCAGTGACGTCTATGCTGGCTTGGTCATGTCCACAGAATGTAAAATGGCAGGATCCCCAAACATGTGCTTTACAGGAGCTGGCTTTAGGCACTAGGCTTGTTGGCAGACCAACTCTGCATTACCAAGGTCTCTACAAATGTGACATGAAGGCTGGGAACATTAACCCTGCTGTCATCTTTCAAAGACTTCAGTGCCTAGAGACAGACAGTCAGACAGTATCCACAGCAGTTACAAGAGTAGGAATGACTGCTGGGAGAAACGCAGAGAAGAAATATCACGGTGAACCTGTAGCAGCAAAACTGGATGCCTTCATCAGCCCTGCCTGCAATAAAACATGTCTCTTCTGTATTGGTCTCTATAGTCACAGCAGGTGCTATAACCCTCCGAAGGGGCACACTTCCATTTTCTTCCAAGACAGACTGATGCCAACAGCAATTGCTGGTACTTGCATAGAACCCTTGTGGTACTTTGAAGTGGGGCTTCAAAATGCCATGCAGTGTGCTTGTGCCCAAATGAGTTAATTTCACTGTGCAGGTAAAAACAGATTACCCACACCACACTGACATAGTGTTCAAAACTCCCATTGTTCTAGGTGCATTTTGTGACAGGGGATTTCATTAGCAGGAGCTGTTTCTAAGCTCTGGTTACAGTACTGTGCCTAAGATTTCAAATTAAAACTGCAGAATGGAAGGAAAGGACGACTTTTTTCTGCCTCCCCACTTCCACCTATTTTCTAAAGACTGGAAAAGAGACCCCCTTAAGAATATTAGAGGGTGGGCAGGGGAAGGACTAGACCATGTGAAAAATGAACATAATATTTTAGCTGCAGTTCATTCATTTTCAGCTTTGTATTCTTGTTATAAAAAAGCGTGCCTAGGCATTCTGTTGTTGTGCCCATAACCTAGGTTTAAGGTGCCATTTAGCTCCTAGTTTTCATATGTTTCTAACACTGCACTGACATCAGATGATTTGCACATGAGTAGCCTTGTCTACCTGTCAAACTTGGCCTGCAGGGAATGGGGGAAGGTAAGGATTCAGCCCACAGGCCAGAACCAGTTCAACAGCACTGGTATAAGGCTTTGTGTTAATATAAGCATCCTGAATTTGGCTTTATAGCATGTTGACAGGCAGTGCAACACCTTGGAAACTGGCATAATATGTTGTTACGTTTTTGGCTGCACAAGCTAGATCCTCCATCTGGGTTGGCCAATTTGACAGGTAGCCAGGACCACTCAACTCTCAGTTGACAGACATGACAATGATGCCAGGTGATTTGGTAGTCTAGCTGGGACTTCACAGGCAGCAAGGTACAGTACTGTTAAAATGGACAGAAAAAGACTGTTTGAGCAGGGGTTTCAATGCAACCCTCTTCCTGATAAGGAGCAGGTTTGTAATGAATCATGTTCATCAGCTGATAATTTGCTGTATGGACTGCAAGAAGATCAAACCTATCCATTCTGAAGGAAATCAGCCCTGAGTACTCACTGGAAGGACAGATCCTGAAGCTGAGGCTCCAATACTTTGGCCACCTCATGAGAAGAGAAGACTCCCTGGAAAAGACCCTGATGTTGGGAAAGATGGAGGGCACAAGGAGAAGGGGACGACAGAGGATGAGATGGCTGGACAGTGTTCTCGAAGCTACCAACATGAGTCTGACCAAACTCTGGGAGGCAGTGGAAGGCAGGAGTGCCTGGCGTGCTCTGGTCCATGGGGTCACGAAGAGTTGGACACGACTAAACAACATGTTTAGATCTTAAGTACTGTAGCTTTATTTATATTAAATTGTTATGCACCACTTTGGTAGTAATATTTATTCAGCTTATATCCCACCCTTCCTCTCCAAAGAGCACAGAGCGGCAAAGGTATAAAACCCTCTTTGAATCTGAATCTACACATTCATTTTAAGTTAATTACTTTAAGCAGAAAGTGAGTGTGCGGGTGAGATGGATGCTGTGACCTGCGCTCCTTCCTCAGATGAGTCAGCTCAGCTGCCTGCTTGGGCAAGTGGAGGAGGGAGATTCATTTGCTCTTCTTTAGAGAAACAGTTGAGAGGATTGGGCTCAGAGTGAGGGGGCAGCAGTTGCTATTCTTTATTTCCACTTTCCCCATTCACTGTCGCCTCACGGCTCTTGGGCTGTCGAGCATGCAGAGGAACCGTCCTGGCCAGAACCTCCACACAAAAAGCAACAACAACAACAACATGGCAATCCTACTTTCCTGCGTGTCTGATTTCAGTTGATGGACTACACAAGCGCAGGGCCTGGCGTTCAGACAGCATCATCTTACTCGTCTTAGTCTTATTACACCAGAAACCGGCTGCCCTCCCCGCGTTGCTTCCACGCGCGCGCGACAGCATCCTCTCGCGCGCGCGCCTTCCCGCTGGCCTATCAGAGGCGCCGCGCGCCGGAGGCGCCAACGGCAACGCTTCCCCCTCACTCCCGCGGGAAGGAGCCAGAAGCAAATTGCATAATCGGATGGGGAAACCACTGGCTCGTTTTTGAACGCCGTCCGTCCCGGCAGCCAACCCGAGGTAGCTCCTGGCTCTCCATCCCGCCCCGTTCTGCCACGGCAGCCTGGCAGCCTATGAAGGGGAGGGCCCTTCCCTGAGCTCCGCCAATCTCAGAGCCTCCTCGAGGATTCTCCTCCCGGCCTTGCCTCCTGACCGGTAGTACCGTGCTATGGAGAACGGAGCGCTCGGAGAGCAACGTCGTTGCCTCACAGAACCCACAAATCAAGGCAGGCTGCGGCGTCCGGCGGGGACATGACCCAGAACCTCAGTATTGGCTCCCCCGCGGGCACCCCCAAGAGCCATAGTAAAGCGGCGGGCCGGGGAGACAGCGCCGGGGGTGGCAGGTACGGCAGGGCGGCGGCGGCGGCCACAACAACAACAACTCCCACCAGGCAGGCAGCGTGTCGGACGCGGGGGCGAAGCTCCCTGGGTGCCGCGGAGCGGCCTGTCCCACGCACGTGCCCGACGTGGGTTGGGGGTGGGTAGTTATGAAGCGGAAAAAGGGGCTTCAAGGCTCCCCAGCGGGGGTAGGTGGGGGGTTGCGTCTTGCTTGCGAACTCTGCTCTTTGTAAAGGAAATAGCCTGCAAATAAAAATTGCCATTAAGTGGAAGACTGTATGGGCTAGAACCTTAACACCCTCAGGCGCTAGATTTTTACTTGCAATGACTTTTCCTTTTGAGGGGCAGCAGGGTGGAGCCATGTTATTTTGGCGAGGGGGCCCTTCACAATACAGTATGTCATTCGGTAGTGGTGGTGGTTTGTTCCACTTTCCCTAGCCTGGAGACAACAGAAGCAGGACAGCGCCTTGCAGGACAGCCTCACTTGCCCTCCTCCTCTTGGGGAAGCAACAGTGAGGATTCCCAATTATTTTGTGTCGTCTCCTACTTGCTTGGCTTCTTGCTGAGGGGAGTTGCCTTAATTTGATTAATTAACCCTCCCTATCACTCCCCCACCATTTTGTTTTGTGATGGGCAAGAACGTGAGCTAAAGCTGCTCTTTGCAGCCACCTCCTTAGGTGCCAGGACCAGAAAGCATAGTCCAGCCACAGTCTGCTTATTCTGTGTGAGCAATAGAGTGATTAAGATTCCTCTTGGTGTCTTATTCTGGGTTAACCTAGGTTATGACTGCCACAACAGAATGTCTAGGTACCAATCTTTTGTAAACAATGAGCCTTATTATTGTTTTCCTTATTTTTCATTTCTATACCACTTTATATATTAAAGAAAAAAATCAAACCAGTTTATAACACATTAAAACATCAATTGAAACAATCCAGAATAAAACAAATATAAGCTTCAAAGAAAATATTACAGATCCTTCTCTAAGTGATGTTTTGCTTTCCCCATAATTATTTACTTGCTTAATATATATAGCTGCCCCATAGCAGAAGTAGTCTAGGATGTCAGTGTGCTGTAGTGGTGTCAGACCAGGACCTGGGAGATCAGGGTTCAAATCCACACTCATGAAGCTCACTGGATGATCTTGGGCCAGTCACAACCTCTTAACCTACCTCACAGGGTCATTGTAGGGATTAACTGAGATGGGGAGGTGAACCATGTACTTCTTGGAGAAAAACATGGGATATAAATGCAGTAAATAAGGTCTGCTTACCTGCTTAAGAAAGCTGGAGGGGCCAGAGTGACAGATGGAGTTGTCAGTCACCAACCATCTCCACAGGGTTGCAATTGGACCCACGCCAGTCATAAAATGTGCCTGGCTAACTTTGGACACTTGTTTCTCATTGCTAGATTGCCAAAAGAGAGAAGGCAGGTAGGCAAGCGCCTTGCCGTTGTCAATTAGCCACATGATTTTCTTGGTCGGGGCAGCCACTTCTGCTTGGCTGCCTACTCACTCTAGGTAGTACTGGGTCAGATTCCCACCCCTCTCCTCTGCCCAGAGGGAGAGGGCAGACTAAGGAATGGAGAGAGCTGCTCTTTTGAGCTGCTGTTTGTTTACCTGGGTTGGGGAGGAGGAGCAGGTGCTGCTGTTACCACAGACAAAGCTCCAGGGGACCTTTCTTTCTGGTAGCTGTTCAGAGAATGGCACTGATGGACCATCCCAAGATGCTGAGGCTTTGGCATCTCCTGTACAGTACTACCCCACTCCCTGTGGGAAAGCATTAAAAACAGCATTTCCTACCTGTAATCTGAAGAGGTGCAACTCATCTACCACGTCAGGACCCTTCTTCCCAGTTCATACTGAATGTGCACACAGATCCACAACTGTACTTGGGGATCAGAGTCATTCTTAAGTTCTACAGCTCTAGACAGCTCCTGTCACTCAGACACAGCATTTTTAGGATGGGTATAATGACAGATAGAAACAAACCAGGTGGAACTTAGTGAAATATTCTAAGGCAAATTGTATGTTAACAAGGGGCCGGCCAGATATTTTTGTGCACTTGCAAGCATGATACTTTAAGGGTGACTACTTAACTGTGTTCATAAGCCCTGGTATTCTTTATTAGAAGTGTGTTACTAACTGTTGTTAGCAGCTGTTGACTGCAATACCTAATAGAATTCCATTCATCTTTTAGAAAGCCATCCAAGATAGGCAGTTCTTAGAGAAAAAGATTCCTTAATTATGCATTGTGTAAAGTACACTCTTTCCTGATCTGTTTTAAGATGGAAAAATCACCTTCACTGATTGGGTATTGTCCTAATGTGGATTTTGGATTTTTTGTTATGTCTTGCCCAGCTACGGTTTGTGTACTTTCACTGTGTGATCCTGAGCTCTGTAATATGAGATAGAGCACACAAACAATTAATCTTCTAATAGACCACAGGATAATTTCTCTTCAAAACCTATGAAATTGATAATTATGGAAATCAAGCACATTAATTTGCATGGGCTTTTTTCAAAAAGCTGAAGAATGTTTATAGAATTAAGTATGGTGTGAAGAAAGAGGAATAGAGGGAAATTTCTCTCACATAATACCTCTCGCATAATACCAATGCAGCTGAGTGTTGGAAGATTAAAGGTAAAGGGACCCCTGACCATTAGGTCCAGTCACGGATGACTCTGGTTGTGGCGCTCATCTCGCTTCACTGGCCAAGGGAGCCTGCGTACAGCTTCCGGGTCATGTGGCCAGCATGACTAAGCCGCTTCTGATGAACCAGAGCAGCACACGGAAATGCTGTTTACCTTCCTGGGGGAGTGGTACCTATTTACGTGCACTTTGATGTGCTTTTGAACTGCTAGGTTGGCAAGAGCAGGGACCAAGCAACGGGAGCTCACCCCATCGCAGGGATTTGAACCGCCGACCTTCTGATCGGCAAGCCTTGGGCTCTGTGGTTTAACCCACAGCACCACCCGCGTCCCTCGTTGGAAGATTAAGGACAGACAAAAGAAAGTACTTTTCATACAGTACATAGTTACAGGCCTGCCGAGAAGAGGTTACTGGTGTACGAGGAGGCCCATAGCTGTCTGAGGGACCACTCAGAGAATTTTAAACAAAGAAGTCTCAGTCCCTTGTACAACAAGAAGAGTTACAAAACGAAAAGTCTGAACACCACACTAACTGTTTTTTTTTAGTAAATAAACTTGCCTTGCCCTTCAGTGTTTGTGACCAATAAGCAAAGTCACAGCTTTGAATGGGTGCGATGAGAAATACTGTAGAGAGTTGCATGTGATGTGCAACTCCCTCAATCAACTTAATAATGATTAGGAAGTCCTTCAGACAATGGAGAACAGTCTGCACTGTTTCTTTTTGAAAAGTTTGTCTTCTCTATCATAGAGAAGGTCATCCAGAGAAAACAATTGATAATTTCAGGTTTGTGTATCTGATTGGGCAATAGCATATCCACACAAATGAAACTAGCAGAAAAGATATCCATGCTGTTTCTAACTCAGGTTTAATTTTATGACATTCCCCCCAATGTTAACATTATAAAAATTACCCTTTTAAAGAAAATAAATACATTGCTGGGGGTAGCGCTTTGTGTCAAAATTACTAGAGAGGCATCTGAGAGAGTAGTGTATGAGATCCCAGCAGTTTAGTCCTAGCTATCCAATTTCTTGATGTGTTTATGCTTTGGGAGGGGGGATTACTTTGGGTAGGCTAATACAATTGGGTAGACTGTTTCTGATGGTAGCAGCAGTTTGTGGGGAGGAGGTGATTAATTGCTTTCCCACCCATAGAAAAAATAAACAATTATTGGGGATGAGTTGCTGCTAGTATAAATGTTTAGGTGGGAATATTCATATCAGAGGTTCAAATCCTGCTTGCTAAGAAAAATGATGTTTTAACCTGGGCTGCAAACGTTGCTATGGTTATTATGAGATAACCACAACAAATATTCTTGGAATAAACTGCTTGTGTGCCCCCCCCCTTTTTTACAGTTTTTAATCTTGAATTTATTCAAGCGTGGACACCTGAACTTTGTTTGCTATAAATCTAAAATCTGCTTTGACCTCTCCTCTTCCATCTGAAATACCACACCTGGTTTTGTACTGAATGTACTGTAGCATTGCTAGCCTAAGATTAATTAACAATGACATAAATAATTTATACCTTATGTGCCTTTCCAGCTGTGTGACAGGCAGATGTTTGTTAACCTGGTTCCTAGACATCTCTACTGCCTCACAAACAGCCGTTGCCTGTGACTGGTAACTGACTAATTTTGAACGCTGCTTGAAAGAGGAAAACAATGTAGACAATGTGATTTTTATTACCGTACTGGAAAACTAGTTAAGAGTGTAGATTTTGAGTTTCCTAGAGCAGCTGGCTGGCTGTATCAGGAAGGAGGGTGGTCCTTGTCAAATAAGGTGAAGGCTAATGAGGAGGAGTGATCTGGTTTACATAGGCACACCACTCCCTTCCTGGAAAGTGAAACTAATCTTGCACATAGAGGTTGACTGCTGCAAAGAGTCCCAAAGAAAGCTGAATCGAAAACTATGAATTCTAAACCATCAGATTATCAAAGGCAGTCATAATGAAGTTGGTGAGTTTCTTGACACTCATAAGACGTGTCAAGAGGACATAGGAATTCTGCCAGAATTAATGTTGGTTAGAATTTTTTTGGGAGAAGTATGATTTAAAGGTTCCATTCTTATTATTGATAAAGCTGGATTAAATTATTATTATTATTATTATTATTATTATTATTATTATTATTATTATTATTATGTCTGTTGTTATGCTTTTATTATATTTTTATTTTTGATGCTCCGGAAAATGAGTTTGTAATGCTGTACACTGCCCTGGGATCTTTTGATAAAGGACGGTATATACATTTATCAATCAATCAATCAATCAATCAGTAACACTTTATACACTTGCATGATATGAAAGCAAATGCAGATTTAGTTCATAGTTTTTACTGTTTGCACTAAATATATGCTATATTAGATCACTCTCCCAGACATCAGGAAATTTTCTAGTGCAAACCTAAAAATTGCTAATTTTGCTAGGATTTAACCCACATAACTTGCTTTAATCTGAGTGCTGAGCCCCAAAAAAGTGCCACGATGCAAAAGCAGATTCAAAATTATAATAATTACTAGCAAGTCATGCTTAGTTCTGAATGCTTAGGGCACCGGAAAGAAAAAAGGAGCTCGGGTTCTGAGCTGCGATGACAATCTGTGGGTCTTAAGTGAAGATGTGGTGTTAGAAAACAAATGTAAATTCTGGAGCTAAGTATAAAAGTACAGTGTGTGCAATAACTGATTTGACTTTATCTTGAAAGCGTTGAGACAATTCCCAAAGAGTATGCCAGAGAGAATTGCAACTGTACCACAAGAAAAAGTAAAGACAATTAATCAGACCTTGGGCTCAAAGTATCTGCCTATAGATGAGGCTTCCATTTGCCTGATTCACTGCTCAGGCCTTCTCGCCAGGCTAGTAATTATGCCACATCTCTGTATTGTGTGTGTTTGGCTCAATCAGTCAATTCCTGACATTCAGACAAACCACAGATTACATGGCTCTAGAGGAGGCTGATAGAAAGTAACCAAGGTCAGAGCATGGAGGAGGCTGACAGGAAGGAACCAAGGCCAGGAGAGTGAACTATGTAAAAACACAGAGCAGCCTCCTATAAATGTAAGCTAATTTTGCTTTGATGCACACTCTAGACTTGCCTCCTACACACACACACACACAAACACACACAGCATGCAGTGTACTTTTCTTACTCTTACAAACTTCTTGCAAGTTATTACTTGTGCATTGTTTTTCAGGTGTAATAGTAAAGTGTACTTCCATTATTGGAAGTCTGAGAAATACTAGGCTTGACTCTGCAGGTGTGGCTGCAGAGGCCCTGTTCTGTATCCACATCACTATGCATTGAAGGTGGGATGCAATGAACTTTTTGTGTGTGGGGGGGGGGGGAATCTGATCCCATTGTGGATGTTCAGTTTGTGACATGAGTAGCAGGAGTGGTTCTGTGAACAGAAGCTGTGGTTTCAATAGTCTGTGGTTCCACTATCTCATATATTCCACAAGTTATGACACATTTGCCAAAAAGGTTTGCCACTGCATGATACCAGATTGTCAATACAAAATGCTATCTGCCCAAACATGTTTAGAATCTATCCTTTTGACTTGACCTCCCATTTGATATACAAGTTAAGCAGTATGTTTGCATAGGTAGTATTTTCATGAACTTGTTTTTTCTCTTATAGGAACTACTGTATTACTGACTACTTCAAACCATCTCTAAATCAAGGTAAGCAAATCTTTCTGCTTATAAAATGTCTAGTACAGTATTGAGATTTGGAGCTCATCACACATTACTCTTTACTGTGAAAAGCATGAATTCCTGTATAGGTGAAAATTGCACAGTTCTGATTTATTGCATGTCTGGAAGTAACTACTCATGCTTGCATCACATTCTGCCATGCTCCCTGTTTACCAGGCAGAGGAAGGGGCAAGTTTCATAGCTGGTGACAGGTCTCCCACAGTACTGGGAATGAGATCATGCCATGTATTCTCTTCATTTGGATACCTTGGTTAATCTGGTGGGCAGCAGACCTCTAAGCACTGGGCGTGTCTATAAAGAAACCTTGTTCACATCAGGAAGTGTAACCAGTGTGAAGCTTATTAAACACGAAAATGAAGTATCAGACATTTGAATTCCATTTAAAGTGCCTTTACTTTTCAAAAATCCAACAGATTTTTGGAGTGATTTGATTGTTTAGGTCAAGATTACTATGAGAGCCACTGCAGTATTTGGATGAGAATGATTATGGTGTTACCAATCTTGATTGCTATTTATTAATGTTTATTTAACAATTTGTTTTTAATGGTTGGAAACTTGAGTTTTATTTTTAAAAGTTTGACCTAAACCTGTCATCCCCATTGTGGTTCATTCCACATGTTATTGGACTATAGTTCCCTCCATCCATGATCATTTGCCATGCTGGCTGGGGCTGATGGGAGCTGGAGTCTAAAACATTTGGAGGGTTCTAGGTTGGGGAAGTTGATCTGTGCTATCTGGTAGGATCTCTTCAAGTTTATTATTTGCTTCCCAATCATGACATGACATGATGTGTCAAGCTAGCCACAAGCCTTGGTTTGCACATAATGTGAAGCCAGCTCTAGTTTGTTTTCTTCCCAGCGTGGCAACAGCAGGAGCGACTTTGGAACTTTTAAGCAGCATGCAATAGCACTGTGCTCATAGTTTAAAATAAACCATGGTTTAATGCAGGTTTCTTCAACCCTGGCCCTCCAGATGTTTTTGGCCTACAACTCCCATGATCCCTAGCTAGCAGAACCAGTGGTCAGGGATGATGGGAATTGTAGTCTCAAAATATCTGGAGGGCTGAGTTTGAGGAAGCCTGGTTTAATGTGTTGTGTGAACCAGTTTTGAGATTCTGGTACATTTTTATTGGAGTCAAACCTTGGTTCCCGAATGGCTCCGTTTTGGAACATTTCGGCTCCTGAACGCCGAAAACCCAGAAGTAAATGCTCCAGTTTTCAAATGTTTTCCGGAAGCCGAACATCCGATATGGTTTCCACTTGAGTGCAGGAATCTCTTGCAGCCAATCAGAAGCCGCGCCTCAGTTGTCGAACATTTCAGAAGCTGAATAGGCTTCTGGAACAGATTATGTTTGACAACTGAGGTTTGACTGTACTAACTTTCTGCTTTGGTTGTTCAGCATTTGTTGATGAAGATAGAACTCTGTTAATGTTTTGCAGAAAAAAGAAATGGGAAAGCTGCACTTTCAGTCTCATATACAGAGCATCATAGAAAAAGCATATTATCTCCAAAACAGAAGAGAAGGAAGAAGTTGCCAATTCCACCACCCAATCGGAGTCCTATAATTGAGGCCTTTCTCAGAGGTGCTAAATCTGAGAAAAAAGACTGTCCAGATAATGGAACTTTTATGACATCAAAGGTTATGCATCCCAAAGCTGTTGCTCGGCAGCTCTTCACAACAGATGGGTCCTCAGACTGTTCTTTCATATTAAAAGATAATATATGCACAAAAAACCTTGAAAAGAATGAAATATCTCCTGTTCGAACAAGGACACCATTAGTAGAAAATAGTAGAGAATGTAAAATGGATTACATGGAACTAGACACAGCTGGTTCAGGCTTGACTAAATGGGCTTCAACAGCAGAAAATGACAGTTTGAAAAAGGATAACCACACATACTACCCAAAAATGAGTTGTTTGAAGATACCACAGTTTAGCCCAATTAGTTCTTCATCCCAGTTGTTGTCAGAAGTTGTTTCCAGGGAGAGACAAGTGAAGGAGAAAAAGATGCTATCTAAGCAACAACCTTTTGACTCTGTAAAGAAATCGTTGGAAGCTAGCTTTTCTAACCAGGTATGTTAAAAGGGTTAATAATTACCAAAGCAATTAAGTTCTTTAATGATGTAGCATTCACAGTATTATCAAGTTATGAAATAGTAAGTATACCTTGCTGCTCTGGTCACTTAATATTTAAGTTACTGTTTGGAGATTTTAAAATATGATCTTTGGGGCTCCTTTAAACTATTTGCAATCTTAAGATTTGGAAAGTAATGGGCCTTGATGTGGCATTGCCTTTATTTTAGCAAGGGTGCTGCCTCTTTTATTTCAGTTTCATGCTAGTTTAAGTATGACCAGCCTCTGTATTTTCAAGGCTGCTGTACTCTCCAGAAAGTTGTCAGGAAGTATGTATTGCCACACAAACTGATTTCACACATAGACAGTTAAAGTCTGTTATGGCTAATTACTGTGGACGGACCAGGAATCCCCTTTAAAAACAATTTTATTTAGTACATGTGTGCTTAGGTATGCCTGAGGCTGTACTTGGTACTATTCTGGGATGACTTAGCACTTACATAAGTGCCTGTCTGGGGTGGGGGGTGGAGAGACTCTAGCTGCTACCAACTCATTCATCATTTACACCCAAGTGAGTGTCAGTTCTGGATATTTATAAATAATCAATAATCTACTGACACAAGCATACTTTACTACATACTGGTGGCTTTCCAACCCAGTACAGTCGTACCTCTTGTTATGAATGCTTCAGGATGCGCTACTTCTGGGTTCGGCGGTTCACGCATGCGCAGACGCGTCAAATGACGTCACGCGGCGCTTCAGGTTACGCACGTCACAGGTTACCAACGGGGCTCCAGAATGGATCCAGTTCATAACCAGAGGTACCACTGTACTTGCCTTTTACATTACATCAAGCATAATGTCCAAAATTTAGGAAGGCTTTGTGGATTGGTTAGAAAACTAGATAGGGCAAACAAAGCATTAGTGATTTACTCAGATATTATTAAACACACCTCCCCAAATAGAATCGCATTTCTGCCTACTATTTATTTGCCATAGAAATTATGGAGATAAGGAAGCAGTAGTGTACAAAGAATCTAGTTACCTTGGCTACCTTACTGGTTGAAAGGTTGTAACTGTCTTGGTTCATATCATTTGCATGTGAAAATGTGCATAAGTTCACATTTTTCCTTAAACACAACAAGAGCTGTCAGAAACTTAAGGGTCAGTCATCACAGCAAACTTGGCCGGTTATGCTAAAATGACCTGTGGATGCTTCCACATGATAGTTTATTGTAAACGCAGTGTTGTTCGTGCTATGAAGCTTTTTGTGGTGTCCACATGATGTCATCAAAATGTCAGTCCATACATTATCTTCGTTTAAGTTGGATTTTCCCTTTCAGAAATTCCATGACTTACGTAAAATGAATGGCCTGCATTTGAAGTCTGTGCTGGTGTGAAAGCACCTTAGCACTTTTTTTTTGGCTGGGCAGTTTTACATGAGTGTGGTGATGTCACTCTGCCATTTTGTTTCTGGCAGCCCAAATAAAGCAATTCACTGATTGCTCCATGCTGAAGGCACGTGCATAGTACCTATATCAGCCTCTCTTTAATTTTTAATATGGAAGATTTAAGCATAAGCACAAAATCTCTCTCTCTCTCTCTCTCTCTCTCTCTGTGTGTTGTGTGTGTGTGTGTGAATGCCCCAAGAAGATATAAACAGGGCCAAATGTTAGCAACCGTTGCTAAGCAATGTGAGGAAGGAGCTGGAGTAGGATGACAGGATGTGGCTCACAGAGACCTTACTGGGCAGCCAAAAGAATGATGGTGGCTGTAGCCAGGTTGGGGTGGTGGCAGCCTGTTTGGAAGGTGCCGTGCAAGGAGGTCCCTTAACTAGCTGGTTTTAGTGTTCAAAATGTTTCTGGGTTGGATGATCTATAGGCAATCAAAAGCAGTAGAATGCATGGCACAGAGTAAGGTGGAAATTAATATATTTGTGCTACAGTATCAAGCCCCCTCCTGCGAGCAAATAACTCCCTCGCACCAATACTTCCAGTTTTGTCAACTGTGACACATGCTGGTAACATTTGCTGTTGGGTTTTTCCGGGGGGGGGGGGGGGGTTAAAAGGGAAAACGTGTGTGTACATGTACATATTGTATGTCAGTCACACACAGAGGAAAAAATGGATCTGAATACCCTGTTTGTGAGAACACCCTCCCGTGGAAAGACCCTGAATATGCAATTTCCCTTTCCTGCATCAACATCCAGGTTGAAGTCTGTATCAATGTGAATCCATTATTAATGATAAATTAAAATATTTGAGAGAGTTCCTTGTGACTTGGAAAATTCACTTTCCACTTCATGTGTGTGCTTTGTTCATAATCTCTGCCAAGCTGGACAAAACACCTTTTCCTCTGAGGTTTTAGAGCTAAGATATCTATATAAAAGTTATAAAGAAAACAGTTGTGATTATAAGCAGCCATAATCATGAAGCATTTGCCTTATCTCAGCCATTTACCAGTAAGTGGTTAGCCACATCCTGCCTGCTCTGGGGATGAAGAGGCATATGAACCCCATAGTATTGTCTTGCATTAAACAAGCCAGTGCTGTGAAGATCATATGCGTGCCTACATCCTGTTTATTGGAACCAGGTAGGCATATGAGAGAGCCCTGGCCACATGAGAGGGAAACAAAGAGCATGGTGTAGGATTACTTCCAGGTAGTTGCAGGGCTACATATGAGTGTTCATTTTTAGCACAAAGGCAAAAGAAATCTATTTTAAGTTTAGGCTTTTTGTTTTCAAAAATGTAGCCATTTTTACGTATTTGAGTCTTCTGTTCAGCACATTTCCTTCAGGTCCATGTGTGGAATCAAGCTCAATACCTTCTCACAACTATCACTAGAAGCAGGTATCAGGCTTTTTTGATTCCACAATACAAGCAGTAGTTTGAGGGGTATGACATAAGTGAGCTCTGAAACCGATCCTCGGTTATCATTGTGCTTGCTTGGGCTGCCAAAAGTAAGATCATGCAAAGGCAAGCAATAGTAGTTATAGCTGAAAAGTAAGTACTAGAGATCCATCTGTAGCTCCTGCCTTCATCAGATGTGAGGAACCATTGGCCGTCCAGCTGTTGCTGAACTACAGCTCCCATCTTCCCTGGCCCTTGGCCATGCTTGCTAGATCAGATGGGAGTTGTAGTTCAGCAACATAAAAGGCCATGTAAGTTTTCATGTAACCTATGCCTCATTTTGAACTTCATTTACACGTTCTAAAGGAAAAATATGTGGAATATACTTTAGGGTCCTATGACTACAAATGAAAATTTTCACTGTCCCAAATAAATAGTAGTGGTGGCTCTTAAGAGTTGAGTTGTTTGCTGTACCTATAAAGCAGTAATACCATATAAGGCATTGTCAAATCTATTTTGTATCTGTTTACTTGTAGGATACCAGAGGTCTCTTAACAAAAAAATCAGACTCTACTTCGCGGGAGTCCTCCTCAGGTACGAACACAGCAGCTAATGATGTAGAAGAATTGGAACAAGTAGCTTACTGCACTGTAGTATCTCCCCTATTGATGGCTCCAGTTGTAACTAATTTACATAGAGTAATCCAGTGCATATTTACATGAAAGTAAGTTCCATTATGTTCAGTGGAGCTTGCTGTTAGGTAAGTGTGCATAGGACTACAGCCTAAAGAACTCTTTATTTTCTTAAGATGTTCTAAATCGGGGTAGACTGTGGTGATGCCCTCCAGATGTTGTTGGACAAGGCCAACAAACAAATTCTGGTCAACAGTACCCCCAACATCATGGGCCCAGTTGGCAGTCTAGATTAATACAGTAGTACCTTGGATCCCGAACACCTTGCAAGTCGAAAGTTTTGGCTCCCGAACGCCATGAACCTGGAAGTGAGTTTTCGGTTTGTGAATGTTCTTTGGAACCCAAACGTCTGTTTTGGCGTTTCCGAATGTTTTGGAAGTCAAACGGACTTCCGGAACGGATTCTGTTCGACTTCCAAGGTACCACTGTCATCCCTTGGAACATTCTGTTACACTGACATTCTAATCAAACAGAACTTTTTGAATGATGCATCACTATTTTAGAGGCCTTGCATTATATAATAATTTTAGTTCATTTTCATTTCACAGCTGAGTCCTCTTCAGTGCAAGCTTCAGAAGCAGAATTTCCTTCAGGATGGGCCTCTGATGAAATGATTAACATGAGAAAAAGCCAGGCCTGCCCATCAGTATACACTGACTCAATACCTTTGTTGGGAATATCAAAACATAAAGAATATACCAGAAAACGAAAAAGGAAATCTTTAGAAACAGATATGAAAAAATCAAAGAGATCCATTGTACAGAGGTTTGATAAACACAATTTTAGTAGTTCACTGGAAAAACATAATTCTGACTGCTCAAAAAACAGAATGTCTCCTCATGTTGACTTGCACGTAGAGGTTATGACTCCACATGACAGCGATTTGCCTCTTTCAATAGAATATATTGATGCTGAAGAAAATGGATATAACAGTATGGATACAACAAATAAAGATTGCCAAATCCAAACTACAGATGCCAAAGAGAGTCAGTTACAGACATTCCCAAAAATTTATTTAGAAAAGATGATTCCTTTGTTTAAAAAAATAGACTTTAAATCCATTAAATCTCACGAAAACTTATTTTCCAAACAGTCAGCAGAATCTGAATCACACATTCTGCATAATAGTTCATGTGAAGCACTGAAACGGATGGTTCATCCGCCTCTCACTTCTACTTTGCCTTCAGAAAATAATTCTGAGCACCCTGTATTGGGAGATAATGTTCTGTCATCAGAAGATTTGGATCTTGGCACCATCTCTAGCTCTTCATACGATTTAAATGAAGGTTCCAACCTAAGTGCATGTATTTTGAACAGAAAACCAAGTCACCTTTGTGATAGTGATGTTGAGACCTCTGACAGCAATATGGACAGCAGTGATGAAGAGATTCTCTTGCCACTTGACAAAATACTGGCCCAGAGTGCCAGACCATCTGTAGAAAACCCAGAACAGAGAAATGATGAAAGTGGTAAAACAGACACCATGAGTCCATCACAGAAGATTCCTGTAAGTGGTTTAAAAGCTCATCTTAGTTTAGGAAATCATTTGAATGGTTCAGATGTAATTATCTGAGGCTAATAAGCCATGCTGTATCATGTGCTTCTGTGCTTACTCCATATTTCTCCTTGTGCACTGGGCTTCAGCACTTTTATTCCTGTTTTAAAAAATAAAATAAAATTACAATTTCCTGTTGCTTCCAGCTGGGGAAACTGATCTAACTCTTATAAACCAGGCTATGAAACCTAAGTGGAGAGAGGTAAGAAGTGAGCCTGCAGGCACAAGTCTTGTTCTCAGGGTGGATACCCATGGTCTGGGGTAACTGAATTGGGCTGTTATGTCTGTGTCAAATGTGAATTTCTCTTGAAGACCAGTATTTTATAGCACGGGTGGGAAAAGTCCTGGGCAGTTTTCCAGAGATATTTCCAGAAGTGACACAAGTAAACACAAGCTCATTCTGGTTTAATGTTTCAGTTTCAGAAGGAGTACTGTTCCAAGGGGCTACTCTTATTTTGATAACTACAGTGGTGTTGGTGTGTACAGTTAGGATGGGTACTCACAGGAATATAGCAGTCATGCAGAAACCTTGTTAAATAGGTATTATGACATGTTGAGA
Source organism: Lacerta agilis (assembly GCF_009819535.1). NCBI lineage: Eukaryota > Metazoa > Chordata > Lepidosauria > Squamata > Lacertidae > Lacerta > Lacerta agilis. Next base: position 53,256,487 of record NC_046316.1, read on the forward strand.
AGTCACAGCTGCTGTTTCTACTACCTGAGTGTTTGCCCTTCCTCTTTCCAAACAGAAAGGTTCTATTATATTTTCTCAAGTCTGCATCCAGGCTCGTTTCATGTGTTTTGGTACCTTAGCTCCTAATGAGAACCACAGACAGATGGGTAGAAGTGGTAGGATTTTGGAGGGCCCAAGGCAAACAGGGAACCCATACTTTTTTTTAAGCTGAGTTAAATGGACATTTCTTTAAAAAGTAAATAAGTCAAATTAGCTAAGATCTCCATCAATTTTCAGGAAATAGAAAATATCCCAGGAAAATTGCCAGTTCAAAATCTTCCAGAAAACCTATATTACTTGAGAGAGTTTGTATTGCCCATGTGAAGATGGCACCTATCTGTTTTATTGCACCTATACATTTTGGGAACCTATGGTGGTTTGCTAGCTAAAAAGAAGCAGTGCAGTTTTTGTAATAGAGGGTGTACAACTTGTATACTTTCTGTATTTTCCTAGTTTCAAGATTTTCCTTAATCTAAATGGTGACTGAGAACATGCAAAGTAGTGGTAGCTAATAGAACAAAAATACTTGTATTTTTAATTTTCACACTTTGTTTCAGCTTTTCACACCTTCTGTTAAAAATGTCCATTACATGAATCACCTGGAGGATATATTGAAGGAAAAGGAAGCACTCAGAAGGTATGGATGCCTGTGTGTCTCCTATCTCTAGTAATGCAATTTAGGATCACCCTCCATAAACATTATGTTGAAGAATGATACGAAATAAGAATGAAGTTACATAAAATTAGCATTGTTTGTTTAGTTTTGCACTATGAAAATCTACTAATCCATCAGATACTAATGGATAAGTATCTTCTTGTCTGCAAGAATCCCCATTTCTAACCTAAGTTATAGTCTTTTTTTGTAGTTGTCTTCATTTTGAACTTGTTGAATTTAAAATATGAGATGGTTTTCAATGCATCAATACATAATTTGATGAAAGCCATGAAAATACTTGTTCTAGAAGCCTGCTTAATATTACAGGGATTTTAGTGGTTACCGGTACTAGGCTTGAAGAATAAATCTATCAGGCTTAAAAAGCAGGAAAATTTGAAGTTAGTTCCTCACATGCCATCTACTATTTCCATCCACCATTCTCTCCTCCTTGACATTGTAGTAGAGATCCTACTGAATGTCCTGGCCTTTAAAACCTGGACAGCCTAAATTTGCGGTTTCTTATAGGGAAAAATCAGTGCTCAAGTATCAGTGCATGTGGATCTTTTCTGGTTTTAAAAGGCTACACTTTTATGACCAGAAGAGAACTGTGCTGCAGCTGCTTAGTGCTATGTTGCTTTTTTATGGTAGTATGGAGTTATATGAGAACTGTTCTGAAGTTTATAGGATCAGGAAAGGTATCTAAAATAGTACGGCTATGTCAACAAATCATTGGCAGCGGGAAGAGAGGGAGCTAGCATGCCATTTAACTGGTCCTGGGGCAATTGGCATTCATTGTAATTGCTTGGTTGGTTGAATCCTGACCACTGATCATGCTCTGCTGTGGTTGATGGGAGTTGTAGTCCAGAACATCAGGAGGGTACCACGCTGTCTACACTGGCCAACTGCAGAGTTTGTACAAAGAATACATATGAACCTATTGATTCCTTATGAATTAACATTTTAATAGAAAAAGGACATGTCAATGAATTTTAGCAATGTGCTCTATGTTGCTTTTTCTAACTCCAGTAGCAAACAGAAATACCAGGTGCCTGTTTATAAGAGAGGAAGCATGCCAATATTTAAACTTGCTCTAAGATGTGCTGTTATAATCAGAGGCCAAGGTTCTTTTTAAACACCCTTCTCTGCATTACAGGATAGATGAACTAGAGAAGCAGCTACAGCAAGTCAAATGGGAAGTTCCAATAAATTGTCAACGTGAAGAAGACTCTGATGATGGTGAACTGTCTGCAGAACACAGGTCTTCCTTCTATTTAATCCTTTTCTTGTGATTACACTCAATGAAATACTGTTTGTCTCACTTACCACTGTAATCTACCCTTCTACTGGCTTTCTAAAAATTTTCTTTAATGTCTCTCTGGGTTCCATTCTTATTCATTATTTATATCCTGTATACATGATTGGCAGTTGTAGTGTTAGGCCATGGCCTGGTTCAGATAATTTACTGTCATAAATCATTTTTCAGGATGGTTATCAGGAACCATCAGACCAAATCTCTGGCTCTTGTGCTCCCCTCCTCCTTTGTGTGTGAGATGATGAGTAAAAACTTTCACTTTAGTTCAAACCATAGTACTGCATTTGATAAAGACTTTAAGAGATAGTGGTTTGTTTAAAACAAATCAAATATCATATCTTGGTTTATCTAACTTTGGTTAGAACAAAATCCCAGTTTCGTGAGTTCAGAAGTAACCTAGAACTGGATTATTCTAAAGTAAAAATGGACTTTGCACTCTCCTGCGCAGTGGAGGAGAAGGGAGTGGGATCAAGTCCAAGACTTTCCATGTCCCCCCCCCCCAATCACTTAACCATGACTTAGGTCAAGGATAGGGGGCCTGTGTATTGCAAATCCCATCATGTCTAACCATTGGCTATGCCTGTGTATTGCAAATCCCATCATGTCTAACCATTGGCTATGCTAGCTGGCTCTGATGGGAATTGGAATCTAACAGCATCTGTTGGACATAATGTTGGCTGCTCTTGCTCTAAGTCAGGGGTAGGCAACCTAAGGCCCATGTGCTGGAAGTGGCCCGTTTAACCAGCCCACAAGTTGCCCCCGAACCTGCTCGGCGAGTCCCCGCATGCTGCACTAAATTGGCGTAGCGCAGGGGCTCTCTTCCGTGGCTCCGGAAATCACTTCTGCGCATGTGCAGACGCCGGAAATCGCGTCTGTGCATGTCCGCGGCGCCGAAAATCCCTTCTGCGCAGGGACATCTGGTAATGCGCAGAAGCAATTTCTGGCGCCACGGACATGCACAGACACGATTTCCGGCATCGTGCTGCGCTGGCCCAGCCCACAGAGGATCTCCACGGGAGTGATCCAGCCCATGCCCAGTAAGCCTTCCCGACCCCTACTCTAAGTGGATAAATATGTGGGATAACTGTTCATTAAACAGACTTTAAGGATTATACATTACCGGTGTAATTTTGTGTTACAGAGAATTTTTAGAGAGATTTGCATTAATCAGTGATGCTATTCCTGACCAGCACCCAGGAGAAAATATATTTCATGTAGTACATACTGGGAAAATCTTCAGTCATCTTAACCTTGATTTGAGGAACTCTGGGTTTCATCCTCAAAATCCCATTGAAAAATATATTCTCGGGTAAGGATGGTTTTTAGTAATGTCCATTTTCTTAAAGTATCATACTAGCAAAATGTCATCTGTGTGGTTGGTAGTGTGGTTGGTAGTTTGCCAAAAGCAAAGAGCCTTCTGTCCCTAATGTATGCTTGCTACCCTTATTAATCTCTGCAAATTAGACAAGTTTCGGAATTAGAGGTTGTGTTTATTGAAATGTGTCAGTCAACTTCGTGGTGCCTGTTTTAAGTGATCAGTTTGTAATTTACTTAAAAGACCACTGTAAACAGTTAAAATCTTTGACAGGGATGTAAATACACTTGTAATGTGGAATTGTTTTAATTGTAATTATGGTTATATAATAGTTAGATAAGAGTAAAGATGCAGTAAATATAATCTTAAAGATGCAACCTATGGAGGGAGGGAAGGAGGTCTAAGGGTTAGAAAGAACTCTGTATTTTAATGTTTGAAATTTCTATGTTTTCTATGTATATATTTTTTTCTTTCAAAAAACATAATATTTTTTTAAGTGATCAGTTTACCTTTTAGTCATGAAAAATATTGTGTACCACTTTTCAACAAGCCTAGTTATTCTTGATTCTGATTTGGCTTAAGCATCACCTGCATAATATGTCATTCTGTTAGCAAAGGCAGCAGTAGTTGGCCATCATATGCTTGTGCAAGAATTTCCTACGAGTCTCTCAAATGAGGCTGCAATTCTCCTGTTAAAGCCTCTGTTATTGGGTAGAATTCAACGTTGTCCTCTTGTGGTTCAGTCTGTGCAAGCATTGCAGTTTGCCAGATGGAACAATCCTTTTCTCCCCCAAATGCTGTTGGGGGGGGGGGTTTCTCCTGACCCCTCTGAACCAATTTGTGGGGAAGGAGGGGGAAGCACCACTGGAGAAGCAGAAATCCTTTTGCAGGGCTGCCACTGGAGGGGCCGATTAGGTGAATCCCACCCTTAGTTTCCTTATATCTGATAGTTTTTATTGTTTCAGGCATGGTTCTTTAAATCTGAGTTTTAATACACAGGTTAACTTTGAAAACATTAAAGTGATTCTTGGTGGTTCTTTCTGCAGATCTGGAATAACACAGCAGCTTTTTGTAATCTCTGAAGGCTTGCTTCTTTCAGCTTACCACAGTTCTCCATGTCCTGTTCCCATTTTAAAATGGATGTTTCGGGTAAGATGCATCTTATTTGATGTTGCATTGGATATCATGAATCTGGAAGCCTTATTAGACTGAACTTCAATTAGTTTATACCTTACAGTTTAGCTTTCTAGATTGCTCATGTTCTGCATGCACACACTCCCTGGTTCTTGTAGCATGAGCTGTTGGTAAATCCTGAGAATTAGAGAGCGGGCATATAAAATAATTCTTCAGTTACAATTCATTCTGCATTAACTCCTATCTAGTTTAGGAAGTGTGAGCACACTTAAATTAGCCACTTAATGTCAGAAATGTGTAATGCCTTGCATTTCATGTTGATCACTTGCTTACCTCTTCTCTCTGCACTGCCAGCAACCTCCAGGCTATTATTTCTCTCCATACTGGCACTATTTCATGAGTCCTAGGAAGGATGCCATAAGTACAGTCAAACCTCAGTTGTCGAACCTAATCTGTTCCAGGAGCCCTTTCGGCTTCAGAAATGTTTGACAACCGAGGTGCGGCTTCCGATTGGTTGAAGGAGCTTCCTGCACTCAAGCAGAAGCCGTGTCAGATGTTCAGCTTCTGAGAAACGTTCTAAAACCGGAGCATTCCTTTCCGGGTTTTTGGCGTTCGGGAGCTGAAACATTCCAGAATGGAGGCGTTCGGGAGCCAAGGTTTGACTCTGTACACCAAAGCTGTATTCTCCCCAGGAAAGGGGATCAGATTTGAAAGCCTATTGTATCTTTACTGCCATACCAAAACACAAGGGAAGACATGGGATGAAATAGACTGTTATATGGTTGACTTCAGACATCTCTAAAAAAGCCAAACTTTAACTCCTTTTGCAAAAGAAAGTTTTGTGATTTGAACTTCCTTAGCCCTCACAGTACAGTGGTACCTCAGGTTAAGAACTTAATTCGTTCTTAACCTGAAGCACCACTTTAGCTAATGGCACCTCCCGGCTGCCGCTGCGCCGCCAGAGCATGATTTCTGTTCTTATCCTGAAGCAAAGTTCTTAACCTGAAGCGTTATTTCTGGGTTAGCGGAGTCTGTAATCTGAAGCATCTGTAACCTGAAGCGTCTGTAACCTGAGGTACCACTGTAGATAGATTGGAGGTACGTGAGCTAAATAGGAAGGTAAAAATGAGAATATTCTGTTTGGCTGTAGTCTTTTTAGGATGGCTCTCTTAACACTTGCAGATCTGGCAGAATTGCATCTGTGCAGTTTTGTTTAAAGATTTATGCCCCACTTTTTGATTATACGCAAATTTGTAGCAGAATCCACAGCTTCCTTTCCTTTTGTTATCCCAGAGAAACAGGTGGCTGGAACAGAGTTCTATTTGGCTGGTAAAGTAAAGCGAGCTCCCATCAGCTGCTCATTCTGTGGCCAGGCTGGTCTTCCCATTGCTATCATACCCTTCCTGTGCAAGAGGAGATGCAACCTCCCAATAATAATAATAATAATAATAATAATTTATTATTTATACCCCGCCCATCTGGCCGGGTCTCCCCAGCCACTCTGGGCGGCCTCCAACAATCAAAATACAATACAGAGTCACAAATTAAAAACTTCCCTAAATGATCTCCCAACCAGTGACAGACACTAGAGCACCATTACCTTTCAGTTCTTGCATTGAAATAAGTTCTTCTTAGAAGTGTGTGACTTTGTAATATGCTATCAAATACACCTTTAGCTAATGTATATCTGAAAATTGTCAAATGATTCCATTTAGCTTTACTCTGTGAGCAGGTATTTTCTGCCATCCATTCCTTTAAAAAAAGTTAGCATATTATTCTCTCCCACTCTCTTGTCCTTTCTCTCAAGCTTACACTTAACTTCTTAAAATCATTATGTATATACTTTATGGGCATGAATACTTGTCCCCAGGAAATACCCAGGATATCTTTCAGTTTAGAAGTCAAGGATTTAAGAGTGCTGCCTTCGCTTTCCCCCTTGTACAGCAAATTGGAAGAATATTTAAAAGACCAAAACTAGAGCAGCAATGGTTATTCATATTTGCATTGATCAACACTATTCTTAGCTAGTAAGACTGATTCACATTTCTGGCACATCAGATGGCATTTGTACTGTATTTCAGTAATTCTTCATCATAATGCAAGAATACTGAATATGCAAAAGTTCTAATTGTCTTAGATGACCTTCAGTTTTGTTTCAATTAAACAGATGATGTCAGTTCATCCAGACATTTCATTGTCAAGAAAGATTTTGGATATGTTGATGTCATTAACAATTAAAAATGGTGAGTATTTGAAGCTAAACTTCAGGAAGAACTTGTAGTTTTTACACATTGACACAAAGTCCTGCAACAGTCTTCTCACTTTTCACATAATTCATTCAAATGCAATTTGGTTGTTTTACCATCTAATAGAATTATGTTTACTTTAATGTGGCTCACAAGGTTCCTTGTTAGGCACAACAATGTGGTGATGAAGATTCTGCCACTTCCCAAGCCCTTCTGGCTCACTGATCAGGGAATGGTGGGAAGGCCTGCTTTTCTTAATTTTTCTTCTGCCATTTTCCTTCCAGTTGTGATAGATGGGAAAGAATTAACCTGCCAGCTCTAGGGCTTGGATAGCTTTTGAGAGAGTATTGGGAATGAGGGGTTTTAGGATTCTGTAAATCCCCAGCTGTCCCTGGAATACCCTGTTTCAGGCTGCATTTTCTACGGGCATGCTGGGGAGCCTTCCTCTTCACCAATTAAGCAGCATCTAAATTGCCACATAAGGCCTCCTCAGCAACCAAATGTCAGTTGTCGGATCTCACCCTAAGCCTTGTTCACACACCCTTCTTCTGGTACAGAATACTTACCATTGAAGTAGCAGTAGAGCTATTAAGTCCATGTGGGGATGAGGATGTGCATTTACAAGGAAATCAAATGTTGTTTGTCATGATAAATTGAGATAAAAAACAAACTATATTACGAGACCATGACCAGTACAGACTATATAAATATTTCTGTATCTTTTCTGTGTCGATACACTTATATATTTTCTGCCATCTTTCCCAGGTTAATCACACTGACAGCTTATTTGCTGCTTTGAAGATGATTATGCTTGTGTAGCACAGATGTACAAGAGTGGTGGGAAATTATTAAAATAGTACCCTTTGCCTTAGAAAACACAACTACAGTGTCCCAAAGAACATACCATGCTCAAGTCGCATTGTGCTCTTTACTTAATGCTATTGAGTCTCCTCCACTATCTTCATAAACTACTTAAAGCAGAGCTCATGTCTGAGGGAACTCCATACATTAGCACTGGTATGCTCATTGTGCTTTCTGTTCCTCTGGTTCGGGAATAAATGGCCAAGTGTTATCTCTCTGCAGCTTCAGCTAGCAACGACCAGCCAAGACCATGGATTCCATCAATATTTGATATAGCAACTGTGCTACTAAATATGGGTGTTCCTTTCAGTGCACTGTTTCCTCTGCAAGATTTTCAACCTACCTTTTCTGAGGATGATATAATGTAAGTGTTTAGCATCATACCAGTTTTTTCAATGGATCCATTAGGGAACTTTAGAAATACTTGCCACTTCTGTAGGGTTCGGATTAGCATGTTTCTGTGGTTTGCATTTAAGTAGGGATTTCATGCTGTGCTTTTATTTTATTTTTGTCTCCTGATACATATTTTCCTGTCCTGAGACCTCAAGATGTAGATTCAAATTAAATAACATTCTTAGTTTTATGTTCTATAATGTCCTACAAATGTGCCAAGGTAGAGCTTTCTAGAGTAGTTTGTTTTGCCAAAGTGTAATAAATTTAATGGGGGAACTCCTTTTTTTTGTTAGATCTGAAATGCGTGAGACTATACGGAAAAAAGCAAGTGGAGACATCTTTGGAAACTCGATTCCTATCTTTCATCTAATAGACACCAACCTTTGCAATATGTCCAAGGTGAGAGAGAGACACCCCCACACTCCTTTTCCTGTTTTTGAAAGTTCTCTTGTGTATGAGAAGCATATGTGGTGATTGCTGGTGATAGTCATGATTCACTTGTGCAGGTAGTTCCAGTTGTGAAGCAAAACATTTGTGTAGTGACAAAAAACAGTTATGGGCAATATATCCTTCTAAGGTACTTAAAATAGGAAGTACAATCTGCTTAAGTTAAGCATTTCTTGCTTAAGGATGAGAAATTTAGCCATCCACTTAATTCTGTTGAAATCAGTGGGGCTAAAAAGTACTAAATTTAGCTGTCCAAAGTGCTTACTCTTTGTAATATGGTGCCGTGTGTGTGTGTGTGTGTGTGTGTGTGAGAGAGAGAGAGAGAGAGAGAGAGAGAGAGAGAGAGAGAGAACTGAAGATAACACTGATGATACCCTCTGACCAGCAGCTGTCAATCCAGCTGTAAACAGAATAAGTAGCTGGTTGATCTTGACTATTAAAGCTTTTAAAAAAAGAGCTTTCTTTCAATGAGCAGTCTGTTTCTTATTGGTAAGGTAAAGGGACCCCTGACCATTAGGTCCAGTCGCGGATGACTCTGGGGTTGCGGCGCTGATCTCACTTTATTGGCTGAGGGAGCTAGCGTACAGCTTCCGGGTCATGTGGCCAGCATGACTAAGCTGCTTCTGGCCAACCAGAGCAGCTCAGGGAAACGCCGCTTACCTTCCCGCCGGAGCGGTACCTATTTATCTACTTGCACTTTGATGTGCTTTCGAACTGCTAGGTTGGCAGGAGCAGGGGCCGAGCAACGGGAGCTCACCCCATCGTGGGGATTCGAAACGCCGACCTTCTGATCGGCAAGCCCTAGGCTCTGTGGTTTAACCCACAGCACCACCTGTGCTGGTAGTTAGCAGAAATTTACCCCTGATAGGTTCAAGGACAGACAAAACTAGCAAGTTTCACATCAAAGGAATAAACACTGTCTGCGCTTGTAATATGCAACTGAAGTCAGATTCAGTATTGCTTAAACTTCTAAAGTCATTATCATCTCATTTCTCCCCTTAAGTTTCTGCGGCTCTGTTTAAGCATGTACCCAGAAGGTTACACGGACAAAGAAATATTTATGTTGCTGTTGCTGCTGCTTAAACTGAGTTTGGCAAAAGAGCTGAAACAATTTCCCCTAGTGGACTTGGAGTGCCTTGTTATAAAACTACTGGAAAATATCAGAGAGTGGGATACCAAGGTAACTGCATCAATAAGTCTTTAGTGAAATCTGTGTAAAATTTAGCTTAATTTTGCAAAAACCTTCAGAAGTAGTGTTTCCCTTGAGGGAATTCCTGCTTTGGTTGAGGTCTAAAAGAAATATAATACTTTAAAATTCCAATCGTTTGCTGATAAATACTACATGTATTGGAGATACTGATTGGAAATATTCTTTTTTGTTTAAGAAGTAGTAGATGTGAAGATAACATGGTAACCAATTTTTATCTCAAAAGTAAGCATAGATATTACAAGAGCACATTACTGTATCCCATAACATGTGGAATACTTATTAATTGGAATACCATTATTAAAGGAAAGCCATTGACTCTTGTGTGCAGTGTATTGATACTTTTAGATTTTTTTGCAGTTGCTCTTAATTTCTACTAATGACTATTTCTCTTGTCTTGCTTGTAAGATGCCTGAGTTATGCCTTGCAATAAGCTACCTGTCCAGCCACCATCATGATCTCTTATGGCTGGTTCAGTTTGTCCCAAACTGGATGACACGAGGAAGGTAAGCCTCACTGCAATACAGTTCACTCTGCATGTCACTTCAAAACACACAGAGAAACCACTACATTGTAGAAAATAATCTTTATTTACTGGTAAATGTTATCGTTTCAGACAAGTAAGAAGGCATCTTAGCTTGGTAGTAATCTTGAAGCTTCTTAAAACCCATGTGAAAATACCCAAAAGCCATGACCAGCAGGTACTGTACAAACTCGCTTTATTAATATATTGAGTTCTTAAGAGTTATCTTTATTCCACTAATCCATGATCTTCATTGACTGTTTAACTCTCCAAGCAGCTTGCATGCCTTTCCTTGGGAGGGCATAAAATCCCAGAAGAACTCTTCTTTCTTTCAACCCCTTTTTCCTTTTATATTCCTTTTTGTAAACAAGGGAAACCTAGTTTTTGCTAATTACATAGAGATAACTAGGCTCCCCTCATTCAGGGACAGTATTTTAGCTCTTACCAATCCTATGGCTGCCTTCTTGAAGTTGCAGACTAAAAGAGGTGTTTGTTCCAAATTGTGTCCAGCTCCTCCTGCTCTTTAGAGGCTGACTTCAGCATCCATCAGTTCTAAGGGAAATCCTCTCTAATCTATTTTGAACATGCTGCTGCTGTTCCTCTGCAAGCTTTTGAGTTGCTTCAGTGCTGTCTTGGTATTTTTATTCTATTTTTAAAATGTGTGCCATCACTTTTCTTGATAAAATAAACTCAAATTATGTGCTCCCATCTTGTTTGGATTAGCACCCAGAGCTGCTGCTCATCAGTACAACTTGACTCTGCTTGCTATTACTATCCTTCCTGCTCTCATTCTCGATGACTCCCAAGAAGATGTTTGTCTTGATTCATATAACTTCAAAGTAAACTAGAACCCAAGAATTCTCAGGATCCATGAGCATGAATAAAAATTTGGGAGAGATCGCATACATTAATTATCCTCCAGACTTTTGTCTTTATAAATGATTTAGGCTTGCTCCTCTTAATGGTGCCAAAAGCCAGGAAGTATTAGTAAGCTGTGCTCCTCTCTAATCTGTTTCTCCCCCCACCCTCTTCTTCCTGGGATTACATAGATGTCACTTCTGTGTAAAGAACTAGTGAATATGAAACCTTCAAATCTGTTAAAGAGAATATCTGAGACAGTGGAACACCATGATGGTCTTAAAGAAGAGTCTTTTATTCGTCAATATGAACCAGAGGTAATCTCAGACACCATTCCTGGAAAAGCAGGGTCCCAGGGTCAAACTTAAGGCAGGCTGGGAACCAGATGGGCATTGAGTGTGTTGGTTATTTGTGTATACGAGATGCTCATATCTCAGAAGGCAAGCATTGGCAAGGTGGGATGAAGTGAATGGATGAGAAAAGAGAAAGGGCTAAGGTGTGTGTGTGTGTGTGTGTGCGTGCGTGCGTGCAGTGGAGCTACAACTTTTTTATTGTATTGATTACCCTTTCGGGTAGAATAATATAATATGCTCCAAGTTCTTTGCTCTGACCACAGCAGATCAACAAGGCTCCTGAGCAGATCAGCAGAGAACATACTGCTTATCTTAGCGAATCTCATTTTAGAAATTATTAGGACAGTTTGTCCATGTTTTAGACTCTACCTAAAAATGTGTCTCTCTCAAGATCAAACTGATTCACATTTAGAGCCAAAAGTGAACTCCAGATAACAACAAATGCTTCAGTCACTCTTCCCAGCAGTGTCTTGTGCTGCTAAAATGAGTGCCCAGATATCTAGATTGACATAGGTGCTGATTCCTCCAGCTTGTGGAACAGTCCAGTACGAGAGCTCCCCTATGTTGCACTATACAATATTGCCTTGTAAGCCTACTTTTGGGATGTGACCTATCAAGAGGTATAGACTGGGCTGTGTTAATAAGCTTTCTTGTATTGCAGCAAGCCCTAAAGCCACAATAAAGAAAAGGCTTATTATTGCCTACTCATTTTGTTTATTCACCAAAGTCACATTAAACACAACTGTATTATGGAAATTGTCCTTAATACTACCAAAGGCTGGTTCACATGTGACCACCATGTAGGTGGTACCCTGGATGCCAGTTTGTGTGTTGTTGGGGGGGGGGGATTGGCAGTATGTGTGATACAACTTTTTGCTATAATAGACTCGTCTGCTTAGGTTTTGTTGTAAATGCGTTCTATACAACTTACGGCTTCAGCAAACACTAATTGCTCTCATTCTAGGAACATGCCTTTCACACTACACATAGACTCTTTATTGCAAGCTGGTATTATAGATGCAAATACCTATGTAAATGCCCCATATTTGTGCAATTTGTTTGCTCAAAAAATGGTGAACGAACTGATTTACTTGTCTGGGCATATTTGCACCTAACTCTTGGTTTATCTTACAAGGTTTTGCTGATTTTTGTTCCTTCACCTGCTGCTAAGAATCAGTTCTTAATCAATTTATATTGATGTGTGGGTAGTTGAAAGGGGTAAGACACAAGTATTGGACTACTAAGAGCAGAATGTGTAAATCTGCTGTAATCTTACATTGTTGATATACTTTGGTAATTTTTGAATCTCAGTGCTATTTTTAAAAGCAGTGGTAAACACACTCAGATGTATAGGCTGTTCAGTTTTCACTGAGCATCTGCAAAAGTTGAACTGCCTTCTTTGTGAAAACTGATTGTTTTTCCCCTCAATGAAGTTGGCAACATCCTTACTCCTAAGAGCTAGGCTTAATACTTTCTATTCATTTTCTAGGCATACTATCTGGCCTATGTTCTTCTTCACTTGGTCAGGGAAGCTAGCAATTCTGAGGTTACAAATTCTAATCACAGGGTAAGTAATTGATTTTTTGTAAACCACTTAGAGATTGTAATACAATCAAGTGATACTAAAATGGTGTGAAATAAATTAAAGTTAGTGTGTATGTGCTTATACTACAAATTCATGGAAATGGTGGTCTACTGTTTTTGGCTGGGGTTACATTCCTCATCAAGGTAAAAGGTTTGCTTTTCGATTTAACTGTGCTCATGAAGGCTCAGTATCTTCTGTAAACATTTTAACCATTTTAGTTACATGGGTTCCTAGTTTCTTTCTAGGTGCAATAAAGCCCTATATAGTGTAGGATACCCTTCCCCAATACACAGCCTATTTTGGGGGTGTTTATTGTTCAAATTGTTAGTTTCCTGGTCACCTTACAGATTTTTATAATTGGAAAGATAGGATGTAACTATAACTCTCTAAGTAACACCTTATATTTTTAAAATCATACTGTTACTGAAAATGTAGATAATGAGTTTTAGGGAAGATGTCACTTTGAAATGCTTTCCCCAGTATTTACACATTTGGTACCAGGGAGCAGCAAAGAGCTGAGTGGGGAGGTGAGCAGGAGGAGAGCCAGGTGGTGCTAGGGCTTTCCAGCCCAGCCCTAAAGAGCCTAGGCGCCACTTAAGCAGCTCTGGGATGTAAGGGGAGGTAACAGCTCCTCCACTGTAGATGCGCAGAAGTGCCAAGCGCAGGGAAGAGAGGCAGAGACTTGCTGTCCCAAGATTACTATGTTGGAAGCGATCTCGGAAGGGGGCACTCCCGGGATCTGAGTCAGACTGACAAGTCGTGCGTACCATGGACTCTGTTGTTTTCTTTTGTACATAATAAATTCCTGTATATATGTACCCATTAGGGTTCCAGCCTTTCTTTGCGGAGAGCCCATAAGATCCCCTTACATTTGGTCAGGAGAAAATTAACCCTTTTAATCTCACATTTAGGAATGGCTGGTGAAACTCTGCACTGCTTTGGAAAAACATGTAAAATGTGATATTAGAGAAGATGTTAGACTGTTCTATAAAACTAAGGTGGGTAGTCTTGTACTTTTTTAATCCTCAGAAAGTAAGAGTCATTGTGAGGTTCTCTCTGCTCCCCCTTCCTTATATGCAGTAAAATATGAGTAACCTTGCACATTTGAGGAGTTTGCTTCCATTACTCCAACATCCTATCTTGGCCCGGGCATAGATTTTCTTTTGTGGACTTCTGAATGCGAATTTCATGGCTGCTTATCACACTTTTATTAAATTTCAAGAGTGCACTTCAGTCCTGCATTTTTAGGTCTGATGAGAATAAGGTTGAAGCAGATGATGATGTAAGCCCTAGGTATCTGATTCATCTGTGTACTCAGAAGTAAGCCCCACTGTGTTCAATGATGCCTACTCCCAGGTATTTAGGATTGCACCCTTAAGCATCCTTTCCCCCAATTGGTTTCAATCAGTTTGTTTTCTCTTTCTAGGTAAAAGACTTAGTTGCCAGAACATACAGCAAATGGCAACAAATGATTCACAGTTCTCGGCTTACTCAGGTACTATGCTGTTAAAACAGCTTTTCACATTGCTATGTGATTTACAGAAATATTGTAAGACTTCAATGTAATGGTAATGACACAGACTTGTGGAAGGGTGTCTTTGTGGCATGTTATAATGAATAAGTTTGCTCTTCTAACAGGTGAGCAACTCTATAGATTAGCTAATAGAAGTTTGGATGTCAAAATAATGCTTGAGGGGTATGTAGCATGCATTACACACACACACCCCATTCTGTAACAGCCTGGAATATTATTCAAGAATGAAGTGTAACACATTGGCTACAGAAACAAATTAGTGCAACAAAAATGAGCAAGGGGTTCATGCATCTCCCCCCAGAGCCACCCAGTGGAATTTATTTGCATTAGGTTTAAAAAGGTAAAGGGACCCCTGACCATTAGGTCAGTGCTCATCTTGCTTTACTGGCCGAGGGAGCCAGCATTCAGCTTCTGGGTCATGTGGCCAGCATGACTAAGCCGCTTCCAGAGCGGTAACTATTTATCTACTTGCACTTTGTGGTTTCGAACTGCTAGGTTGGCAGGAGCAGGGACCAAGCAACGGGAGCTCACCCCATCGTGGGGATTCGAAACACCGACCTTCTGATCGGCAAGCCCTAGGCTCTGTGGTTTAACCCACAGCGCCACCCGCGTCCCATGCATTAGGTTTAGGACAAGCAAAATGAAGCATTTCTATGGTATGAATTAAAGTGTGTGGTAGTGGTCATTAAAAGAGAATTGGACTGATTCAAGGAGAAGAAAGCTGTCATTGGCTATTAATCAATGATGGCTATGTGAAACCTAGATTCAGAGGTAGCATGCCACAGAGAGAGCAAGCATAAACAGAAGAGGACTATTGTATTATTTTCAGGTGCTAGAATATATAGATACATATACACAGACATACTACACATACAGCTGACTCTCAACTTATGCTGGAGATACGTTCTGGGGATAGTATGTAAAGCCAAAATCACGTATAGTCAAAACATTGAGTTCAGTTGCAAGTGGAAGTGGCAAAAAAAATTCCTGGACACCCACCCCCTTTCCACCTCTGTTTTATTTCTTTTTAGTATTTTTGCCAAGCACATAAAGCTGAATGTGCACAAGTTAAATGTGCGTAAGTTGCAAGTTATCTGTACATATGTGTCTTTGGACCTATATAGGGCTGCTATTGAATTAACTAAAGTTTTGTTATTTGGTCTAAACCGATTTTGAAGTTCAATTTATTTTTATCTTAGGGGCAGATTCATGATTTTTGGGTCCCAGAGTCTTCAAATGGATAGATTGAAGTGAATTTCAAAATGAACAGTATGGCCAAGAAAATAAAAGGATGAAGACTACAGTGTGGCCTAAGAAGAACAATGACAGTAATCTGGATATCACTTCCGCATATTTTACATGATTTTTACTTTGTCCTTCCCTAATAACTTAACTGAACAACGTTTGTAATTAAGAATCTTTTAACATTGGGAAAGCAGCTTTTTACTGCTTGTAAGAAGAATGTCTTATCCTGTTTTGATGGATTTGATAAAGAGTTAATATTTTTAAAAGTAAGGGTAGTTTTTATTTTTTTGGCATGCTTGTTACTATAAAATAGAACTATTCTAATATCTCTGTTGCGTTTTGCCAAAGGACAGGACTGTATATTTCCTACAGTGAAGCAAAGTTTAGAAACCACTGTATTTGTTTTGGAATGGGGAGGAAGTGCTAAAGTGACCCTTGTGTTTAGAAAGTGATGGGGAAAACACTTGAGCTACAGTCCTCTATTCACTTTGAAACAAATCTCATTGGTTCCTTTGGAGCTTATTTCAAAGTAAGTGTACCAAGTGTTGCAGCCTTTCACCTGTAGACACATTCAGCTGCCTAAGCAATCGGGTGTCTGTAAACTCGACCTAGTGAGCCCAGTTTTAAGTTTTCAAGGAAGTTAAAAAGATTAATGACAGTTCATACTTGGTTTTAGACTATGCATAAAAATTACATGCTAATACAAAAGATCTGTTAGTGAATAGTCTAGGGGAGTTAATTTGTTTGGAAATGTGTATAAATTCAAAGAAGAGTTTATTCTCCTGGTCATGCCACTATAGATACTATATGTGACTTATGTGTAGATCTGAATATTTCACGGGCATCTCAGTCTTAATGCCAATAAATATAAGGAGAGAGAGAGATTTTCTGAATGCTTGCACTGCCATAAATGTGAATAAACAAATTGTTAGCGATCATAACAGAAATTAAAATGTAAATATAAAGAAGTAGAGATAATATAAGTCTAAGATAATTGATTTTTTACGAGGAGACACTTTTGGCATTGTGTTTAATCCTATTTATCCATTTTAAGCAGAAGTATGCAAAATAGATTGAAAAAGCAAGATGGACTACTAGTCAAGGGACAGTTCAGCTCTGTTAAATCCATGGGAGTTTTGTCATTGATTTTAGTGGGAGAAAGTTTGTGCTCAATTTATATTAAAACATTTCACACTTTCAGTGCTGTTCAGAATTTGTTGGACCCCAACATCCCACAGGTTGGGTGGGAAATGCTACCTCAAAGGGGACTAGTTTCTTTTATTTCTTTTTTTGTAACAGGGAGTATTTTACAGACCCTGCATTCCACAGCCAGTGTCCAGAGAGCCCTGTGTGCAAGGAGATTGCTCAGGAGGAGACATCACTGACGTTTTTTCTTTGACCTGCAGCACCTTGCACTACATCAAAAGCTACTGTGGAAGGTCCTCTGACCTAAAGGAGCAGCTTTTCCAGCCAGGGGCTACAGTGAGAAGAGAAACGGGCAACGCCCTAATGTGCCTGCACACCGTGCATACCTCTCTGGATCCTGGCCTATAGTTAAAAGCCTCCTTTGTTGTTCATTTGTACTTTTTAATATACTCATGTATAACTTTTTATAAACATTTCACATTAATTTTATAAAGTACAAAATATGCCTGCTCTCTCTTTGCCACTTTATTGTATCTGTGTATTATATGAAGAGATACTATTTGTATTACTTTTCAAACACACTTGGAATTATCTATGTCACAATTTAACCACTTTTTTAATGAGACAAAAGAGTAAGAATAAAGTATAAAATAACCATGTGTGTCTCTAAAATTTATGTGAATATGAATTTAGGCATTATTCCTTACACTCAAGCAAAACATATCCTGAGCATCATACCTTGCCTGTACAGCAGCACTCATCTCATCTTAAATGATTAAATGCAGAAATACTACCTTGTCATCTTGCAGTAGTTTCCCATTGTACATGTACCTAGCTTAATAATTACATTTTTTACAAAGCATAGAAATGTCATTAGTTGGCTTCTCAGCCACACTCTCCCCCCTCCCCATTAGTCTTTGCTTGAAAAACATGTTACTCAACATTGTATTTTCCTGCCCCCCACTTCCCTGCTGGATTTGAAGATGAAATGTCGTAATTATTAGGGTTCCAGCAGCTCAGCAAAGACTGCTGCTATTCAGAATTGCAGAGGCAGTTAAGCCTCATCAAGGCAATTAGTGATGCCAGACAGAATGATTAATGGGATTAAAAGTAGTATCAGATTTTCTATAAATAATTCTCCTTTCCATTATCCTGTATGCTGATGAGTCGCTCCATTGTTTAAACTCTGTGGCAGAGCTTTCTCTAATTGTAAGAGATTACTCTAGCAAAGAAATGATGCCAAGAGATTGTATTTGTAAAGGTGACAAGCTTGCAAGGGTGAAACTTCACTGAGCAGATCTACCTCTGGCTGATGGCAATCCTAGGAAAGGAATATGATGGCCAAATATTGATTCGCTAAGCTTTGCATAGACTTCTTTCTGGCTTCGGTGTGAAAGTTGGAGAAAGCGTTGCCACACACGTTACATCTGTGGGGAATGTGAAGACAAATGGCTTCATCTAATGCTGAAGGCAAAATGGCCATCAGACCCCTTTGGAGAAGCAGCAACTCAGTTCTAAAGCAATTTCGGGCACTATGCTTTGTGGGTGCTGACTCACAAGACCCGTCACCCTTGAAAAGTATTTCCTATGTGCCTTGTAACTTGTCTTTCATGAAGCAGTAATCTTGCTGTATTTAGCAGCACCAGGTGGTGCTGTTGCTCATGATCTCAAATTTGCTTCTCTCCTAAAAGGAAGAATCAAGGTTGAATAAAAATTACTTAGTTTTCTTTCATTTTATGCGGAAGAAAGAGCATTTAGGCAGGGTAGGATGTTTGTCTTACCTCTATCCATGGTGTGCTCAATATTTGAAAAAAGTCGTCTTGTTATCTGAAATGAGAGCCCATTGTGGTTGTAAATTGGAACAAACTGCAGGATGCTGTCCAGAGTACGTTCCTGCTAGAAATACTTAGCTACACAGAAGTTACTGATAATATGGTATAGATGAAAGGCAGGGCAGGCAATGCATTATTTGCTTCCTCAAGTTTATATGCTGCTTGATTGTAAACACAAAAAACAAAGTGGTTTACAAAAAGAATAAAACAATGACATTACCAATAAAAACGTTTTTTTTTAAAAAAATATCGACAATAAGTTGAAGACCTCATTAAAATGCATATCAGAATTCTACATATCTAAGTAGGCTTGCTTAAAAATGTTAGCAAGTGCTTCTAGCACAAAAATGGAAACGAAGAATTACCGACGAAAGAGGAATGGACAGTGAAACTGACTGAATATGCAGAAATGGACAAACTAACGGGAAGAATCCGAGAGCAGCGGGACCAGAAATTCATCAAAGACTGGTTAAAATTTACGAATTATTTGAAAGACAATTTACATCTGAATACGTTAATAGGATTTCAAGAAGTTTTGTAGTGAATGTGTAGAACTATTATTGTAAGTAGGATAGTAAAGTAAGGGAAATTTCTTTTTTTTTTTGATAATGTAAGCAATGGTTGATTAAAGAAGTATAATGCTAAGTTAAAAAAATTAGAAAGCCATTTGAAGGGACTGACGGAAGTCATGGCTTGACAGCCAAACGGAAAATGTATGAAAATGTTTGTTTAAGTATTATTGTATTATTGTAGTAGTTTAGTATAAAAATAATAAAAATTATATGTAAAAAAATTTTTTTTTTAGCAAGTGCTGAAAAGAGTACAGCGAATATACCTGCCTGGTGTTAATAGAATGCAGTCGGAAGGCACATAATGAGGAAATAGGTGGCATTGCCAGTGCAAATGGTGGATCAGGCACCAGGTCAGTGATAGAGCATGTGCTCTGCATGGAAAAGGTTCCAGGAGGTTCGGTCCTTGGCATTGCCAATTGAAAGGATCAGTTAGCCAGTAACAGGGAAAGGCCTTTGCCTGTGACTGCTGCAAGTTGCAAGAGACAATTCTACTCTAAATGGGCAAATAGTCTAACCTGGTACAAATCAACTTCCTATGATGATGGGGCCCTATATTTTAACAGCTGTGAAACAAACTGATTTTCAGCAGAACTAGGGACATGTGCACCTGCTATCATTCCCTCTGATGTAGATTGTTTGTTTGTATACCGCCCCATACCCGCAGGTGTTAAGAGCACAAAGACCCTATTATCTTTAGCTCATGGTCATATTATTACTGGGTGAGTAGCAAAACAAAGACCAAAATAATGCCTGTGTACCACCATCCTGACTTCCCAATCACTTCCATTTCCTGTGTTGTCTATATATGTGAGCTTTTCGTCTGTGAAATTTATAGACACATATATGCACACCTGCAATAGGCAACAGGCAGTGAGATATTAAATGTAATAAATTAAACTGTACCACCACATCATATACTCGTGGAGTGCTGAATGCATTTTAGATCTGTTTCATTAATCCAAACCCTCTGAACGTCCATTAATCCAAACCTTCATCACCAGAGGAAGCATATCCCTTGGCAATCTCTTGGTAGCCGATACTTCTTGAAAGCATCATACTGAAATGGTGTGTTTTGCTTTCCGAAGTGCCTTCTCCTAACCTTTATTGGAGGTTTGCAAAACCTGCTCAGAGCCTACATCTCTGCTTTTTTAAATAATTTGCTTTTTAACAGCATCAAACAGCATATTTAAATGGCTTTCTGTGAAGAAGGAAGCTATTGTCTCCCCATTTCAGCCAGCCGGTGCTCTTCGAAATGAAGTGTATAAAAAATGAAGTACTGTACCCAATAGCTGAGTGAGGTTCTGACTCCACTCTGCATAGCTGCTAATTATCTCATTACAGGGTGAGTAGATAATGCAGTTGGAGCCAAGAGGAATTTGGCCTCTCAAGCAGCTCTCATGAACAAGAAAGGCTCGCTGTAGACCAAGGCTGTTTTTACACAGGAGGCTAAAGCTGGCCGGACTTCTGATTCCTGCTGTGAATGTATAACACATGAGCTGGGCCATTCCTTTTTCATTCAGAATTCTCTCCTGCCTTCTTTATGTATTGACCACCCTTCACCAAAAGGCCACAGGGCAATTTACAATGTGATAAACAATGTAAATAAACACAGAGCACAAGAACTTGAACACCAGTTATGGGCAGCAACCTACAGGCCTCTCAGCTGACATCATATGTGATGATGGGCCTAGGCAGGTAAAGATTAACAAATTAACAAATTCCTATGCCCCACAAATAACCCAGAGATGCATTTTAAATAAAAGCACACATTCTACTTATGTAAAAACACACTGATTCCTGGACGGTCCGCATGCCAGATTGAGAAGGCTATTGGGCTGCATCCGGACCCTGGGCCTTAGGTTGCCTACCCCTGACCTAGATAAAAGTTCATGAGTGGGACGTGATGTCTCCAGCAGAGCTCTCCTTGGCTTCCTTCCCTTCACACCTGTGTTATATACTTTTTGAATTATTCTTTAAAAAGATTAAGTTAATGGAGGGCAGATTACCTTTTCTAACATGGAGATGTTATTGACTGGAAAACTTTTGAACCAAATTCCCCTTCTCCTTTTCCCAGATACTGCCCAGAGAAATATTTTAACAATCTTTATCTTGGTGGGGTGGAGACATCTGTAAAACAGTTGATCCTCAGCCAGGTATTAAACAGAGAGAGACACAAACATCAAGCAGGAAGCAACCTCAACAGGGAGAAAGCCAGTTTACATTCACTTTCATAGAAGCCACCTGTCTTAAACAATCCAAAGCCAAAATCTGCCCCATCCAGATTTCTATGTTAATGATGCCTCCCCAAAACAGTTGGCATCAAAATTAGCGCTGGCTGAGTAAGTCTGAATTCTCCAGCTCTACAATTCTGTGATTCTTGTACCTTGTAAAGAAACCTTTGGCTCTGCTATATCTATGAGAATTCTTGTACACCTGGCAACAATCCTTGGGGGGGAAATCCAGCTTTGTCTGCTGAGCAAACTGTACCCAGCAGCTGTTGCCTAGTGATAAATGTTCATGGCCCTTTGACTACCAGTGTGGAGTGGACCAGAGTGCAGACGCAGGATAAGTTTGGTTCAGTTAAAATTTCAATATGAAATCACCAAATTTGCGCTTCCCCAAACAAGATGTGATGCAGCTAGCCTTCAAAATGCACACTGTTCTGAGTTTTGCAGTGCTGTTCTTCAACCAGAAAATGTATACAGAAATGTGTGCAGTAGAGGAAGCAAGCATAAACATGCATTTATTTGCAGAAATAATAACAAATGCATTATATGAGGGGAAACTGATTGCAACAAAATGCATTGTTATGAGTTTGTAGGGGAGGGGGCTCCCTTCCAGTTCTTGGGATCTGGTATCTGGGGGTAAAATGCCTAAGAGGAAGCTGGTCAAACCTGTTCTTTTTTTAATAGAATGGCTTTGGTGAGCTAGTTAAGTACCATGATTTAGTATCTCCAAAGAAGTTGCTCTGTGCCATAGAACAAATGCGTAGAACAATAGTGACAGTTGTTGGGTTTATGAACTGAAAGCTGGATGCTGGGAGCTGCAGACAGATACATGTGTTGCTCTATGCAACTGAAAACCTGAAGGGGAGATAAGGTCTCTGGGAGTGTAAATGCTGTGAGCACCCACATCCTATGCTCAGATTGTATATATGCATAAATAAACCCATATATCTGATAGGTACCACAGTCTCTGCTGCCTCATTCTGAAGAAGCCGGACATCGGCTGCAAACTGATACAGAAATGTGGCAAACAATTTAATATAGAAAAACGGATAAACTTAAATTGGCGGATGCCTCTATCCCTAGACCAGAGCCAGTGCCACCATTGTGTGGTTGTTAAGTCCCTTAACACAGCCTTGAAAGTAGAGATCTGCTTAATCCCTTTGACAGTTGTTTCTCTATGTAGATGGTTCCTTCATCCAAACTCTTATGGCCAAATGAGATTTGGTTTCAACTGAAGTTGCCATTTAAGTTTCTCCCCTTCCCACTCCCCCACAGTCTTTTCCATGTGTCTATTATAACTTTCCCAATATCTCTTTTTCACTTTTAAGGAGCTGCGGAAGGTTGCTGACTGGATTGAAACAAATGCAATGAGTTAGGGGCTTAATCCTTCCCCCTGCTCTGTTTTCACTGATCAAAATTTCCCCCATGACACATCTAGCTTGGACCCAGAGAACTTGAAGCATTTGTAGAGTTTGAAGGTGGACTGATAAAGCAGGAGAGTGGGCAGGTTTTTTCAGTATATTTTTCTGCTGGTCTTTGACCGTATTAAAGTTTTACTTACTTACGTACTTACAGTATATTTTATTGCATAAATCTCTGCCCTAGTTGTGGGGTGAGATTCACCCTTGCTGTGTTGGATTGTTACCAGCTGGGACGAGATCAAATGCTTTCAGTCTCCAGCTCTCACACAAGCAGGTGAGAACATCTGGAGGAGTGATCCTAACAGTGTATATATTTTACATAATAAAATAAGTAAAATTTCAGTCTGGACATGTCTAGCTCTTCTTCTGCAACAACATTTGCAACACAAAAAGAGCAACCCATCTCTTTATTAGAAAAAGAAAGGAAGGAGTTAGGGCGATCTGAGTCAACAAGAGAAAGAAGAGCGGGTGTTAATCACAACAGGTTATGCTTGAGGTGTCTTTTTCTTTCTGCTAAAATAATTAACACCTATATATAGTTCTGAGTATGTTTTCTCATTTGTGATCTTGAAATGCAGAGAATAGCTACTTTTCAACCTGTGAGATGGGGAGGCTTTGCCCCTTGAAAGCCATATTTGTAGGTCGGTCAGGGAATGGTCAAGGCTTTCCTACATGTGGGTAGGCAGGACCAAGTTCTGAAGAGGGAAGATAAGCCCTCACACATTACACACCACATTCACATGGTTTGACTCCCTTAACAGCAACCCTACACACAAAATCCTTGCTTTGTTCCCTCAGCCCTCTGCCAGTTCTGGGCAGGTCAGCTGAGGGGATATTTTCACCCCTATAGGACTACAGTTTCAGCATTCTCAAGAGCAAAGATGTTTAACCTCAGGAAGGCTGTAACGCCTTCTACATTCTAATCCTCCATCAGTTACTACCCAAAGGCCTTCTCAAACTTTCACATGCAACCCTGAGGACTATAAGCTTGTTTTCAATAAACGAGAGACTGCCTATTTTCTTAGATAGAAAATAACTGATTCACGCAGGCTATGGAACAGCCGGGGGGAGGGGGTAAATGTGGCTCAAAGAGAAAATGTAGTTGCTGTTGGCATTGTTAGGCTGGGAGCCCTGTGGACACTGGTTATCAAAATAGCATCCTTCTAGGCTATACATTTTTGCATCGTCTTCCTGTGAGTTCACTCTTAGAAAATGAATCACTTCTGGGCAAGGTGAGCCTTGTGGAAGGTGAAGTGTGAGGTTGCTGATGAGATGGTTCAATTAAAAAAACACAAAAAAACCCTCAGCGTCATGCTCACTTCTCCTTGCCCAGAGTTGGTGCTTGGATTGGTGCCAATCACCCCAGCAACACTCTACGGTTCCCTGAAGTGTATATAGAAGAGCAATTTTTTTCTTGCCTCTTTCCCCTGTTTACGAGATGAAGGAACAGAATGATTTACTTTCAGTGATCTGGGAGCGGGTTGGGTGCTGCTAAGAATATGTGAGAGTAAACCAGCCAGAGCTGCAGCGTGGATGCAGATATATATAAAGACCAACTTTTCCAAACATCATGAGGGTGGGTGGTTTTTTTTTTTTTTTTGCGTGGTTTAATCACATTTTTATTTATCTAGGGAATTTTGGGTGGTTCAACTTCTCATTCAGGGATGAGAAAAGCTACATTTGCTCTACACGCCTGTTAAAGGGATGGGAGCTCTGTCTTCCTTTGCTTCTGCTCCCTCTTATTTCTGTCAGGGTATTTATACCTTAAGGGACCCAGGTGGCGCTGTGGGTTAAACCACAGAGTCTAGGACTTACTGATCAGAAGGTCGGTGGTTCGAATCCCTGCCATGGGGTGAGCTCCCATTGCTTGGTCCCAGCTCCTGCCCACCTAGCAGTTCGAAAGCACGTCAAAGTGCAAGTAGATAAATAGGGACCGCTCCAGCGGGAAGGTAAACGGCGTTTCCGTGCGCTGCTCTGGTTCGCCAGAAAGCGGCTTTGTCATGCTGGCCACATGACCCGGAAGCTGTCTGTGGACAAACGCCGGCTCCCTCGGCTTATAGAGCGAGATGAGCGCCGCAACCCCAGAGTCGGACACGACTGGACCTGATGGTCAGGGGTCCCTTTACCTTTACCTATTTATACCTTGAACAGCTGCCTGCAAAGACAATTACCAGGTAAAACTTTTCCAGGTGTATGGTGGAGGGATATCTGCTGGATTTCTGCTTGTTACACAGCTATCAAAGGCATAGGAGCTATAAAGCAGCTGGCCAGCTGTGTTGACTTGCCAAGGAGCCACTGTCACATCACACAGCAAAATATGAGAAGAATTGGGGTCACAGAGACACTTCATATTTTTTCTTCCAAAGAAATCATTCCTGCATTGTCTGATACTTTCATTTACGGTAACTGCTTATTCTTGGGTAACCAAAAGCCAGAGCCAGAGGGTTGGGTGGCAATATTCCCTCTTTGTGCCCTAGACCTTCCTTGGCATTTTTTTCCTGCTCTCATTGCTTCAAAACTAGGGTGCTGCTTCACTTTTTCATGTTCTATCTACAGGCAGATCCACACCATACATTTAAAGAACATGACTCCCCGCTCCACCCTGGAATCCTCAGAGGTGTTAAAGAGGAGACTGAGATGAGATAGCCGTCTTCAGTATCTAAAAGGCTGTCACATGGAAGATGGAGCAAGCTTGTTTTGACTAAACATCAGGAAGAACTTTCTGGTGGTAAGAGCTGTTTGACAATGTAACAGACTCCCATGACAGGTGGTAGCCTTTCTTTCCTTGGAGGTTTTTAAGCAGAGGTTGGGTGGCTATCTGTCATGGATGCAGTTTTCTGTAACTCTACAATTCTATGCTTCTAAACGTGCATTCGATGTTGTTTTAAATTTATGGTGTGAATGATCTGCTTTATGTATCTGAGCATGTCTTCACCCACTAAGCTCCTCTGGCTGCAATCTGCAAGGAAGCCACAATGCTGATGCTCCATGGCTTTTTCTAAATGCTGTATAGAAAAGCACATGAATCTGACCTTTGGAAAGTTTGTAAGTAAACTTTTTTTAAACTTATCAAATATGTGGTTTGTTTTTTTCTATGCTAAGAGGAAGAGGGAAACTTTGGAGCTCACTTTAAAGAGCACCTTTAAGATTTTACAGCTGCATATTTTGTGATTTTAGATCTCTGCTGTGATTCTCTCACCAAAGAGTACTTGCCCCAAACTTGGATCTTGGCATCTTGGAATTCTCCTTTTCATATACCTAATTTTTCCTTGAACCAACCTTTTCTACTACGGTCCTGCCTAAGACACAGGGCATGCTCCAGGTTTGAATGTACTCTTAGGGCACTCAGGCACTTGGTTTGGGAACTGGGTGTCATTTGAATTTCCCAGGATGCTTCAGAATGACACCACATTGGCTGCAGCAGAGGGAGGAAGAGAAGAAATGCTGGACCATCACCTGCTCAGCTGAGAAGCCAGGCTCCTTCCTCCTTCAATTATCACTAGGCAGCAGTCATTCCTTCAGGATATAGCAGCTGGGAAGAGAAGGGATGCAAGGCCCTCTCACTTGCACAGCGGAGAAACCAGCAGCATTTGGCACCTTCATTTGTTCAACTGTTTCCATCCCAGCTGGTCATTAGAAGAGCTTGCAACTAAGAGCTGGCATGGTGACAACAGGCCTACTTGGAAATGTCCAATTTAACTCAGCAGGATTTAGTTCTGAGTAAAAATGAATGGAATCATGCTGCATCTCTTATTTTCCAATGATTTAAATTGAGAATAAGGTATGCCACTAAAAGGGAAGCATACCCTATTAACTGTGGCTTGTGTTCTTTTATACAAAAACAATATTAGGAATAGTAGAAACAGGAAATAGATGTAAATACAACAACATCATCCTTTGATGGCTGCATTTGGATCTGCTCCTTGCTCTGTGCACCAGGATCTGTAATTAGGGCCTGCATTATTACTGAATTGGGAAGCAATGGTGCTGTCAGGGATAATTTTTGAGCCAGAAGTCCAGGCACCTATGCAGCAGAACAACACAGAGTATGTAATCTGTAGCCAGGATCACTGCCGTTCTAGCATGGAAAAATCCCCTAATGCTGGCAACAAATATGGCACTTTCCAAATTTGGAAAATTATGAATTTTGCACATACACCAAACCATCAATTCTTACCCAAGGGCATTTGTAGGAACACAGGAAGCTGTTGTATACTGGTACACATCCAGCCTTACTTTGAGATGCTGGTGATTGAAACTTGGACCTTCTGCATACAAAGCAGATGTCCTACCATTGAGCTATGGCCCTTCCTTATGTTGATTTGTACTCCTGTTGTGGTCATATGCAATCCATTTTCAGTAATTTGTGCCTGCAAAGGTTTTGAGGCAACCATGCTGCTTCATTTCCAATCGGTGTATATCCTGTACCTTCCTGTTGAAATCCTGTAACTTTTCATGCCACATATGTTCTGCTTTCTTTTCTTTTTTTCTTTTCTTTATGCCCTGCCTTTGTTATGCTATAGCCACTCTAGACAGCAGTAATGTGGCAGATGGAGGAAGCATCGCAGAGGAACTAATAAACAGAATAAACTCACAACTAATGCACTATTATCATGTCAAGGGCATGTTGCAGAATACACCTGTCTGGATGGTCCTGTGATCGCATGATGGAAAGGTTCAGCTATACATTCAAATGCTCTAGTCTCCGAATCCTTTGACATTTCAGCAAATACTGAATTTGGCATGTAAGTAAGGATCACTAGCAGATTTCAGCGAGGTGCTAGGTGGTGCAGGCTCCTGTTTTATTTTCTGTTGGACATAAGGCTTGTTAAAGCATTGGATATGCTGTGCTGCCGAGTCTCTCATTAGAGCACTTCGTCTGTAGCAATTGCCATGCCATCATGGAGCAAGGGCAGAAACTGCTGTGTGAAAAACTGCGATACCTGCCTGCTCCCTGCACCCAGAATCCAGTCTACCACTGAAATTATACTGCTGTTCTGATTGCAAAACTCATTCCTTGAACACTTGCTTACCTAGCATAGGGCTGTTTTTGTTTCAAACATGGCACCTGCCCTGCCAAGGCAGCTGATGTTTCGAACGTACGTATTTTCTTTTGCCTCAAGCATATCATGTGGTCACCGGGTCACTTCAAAATCTCTCTAGCTAGGCTAAGGTTGCAGGGGGAGTTTGCTGCCGCAGTAATTGCTAAGAGGGAGCCTTCCTCCTCATTAAATTAATAAGCTTGGTTGGGAAGCAGGCAAAAGCTCCCCCAACGCTGCAGGATGTGGAACACTTTGGCGACTGAAGCAAAATGCACACCTTACTGAGGAATGGAAGTGCAGAGGTGTGGGCTACATCAGAAGGAAACACATTCCCTGCCTCCCCCAGGGCTTTTGCAGTGTGGAAGGTCTTGGACAGCAAAACAGGCTGTTCCCAATTACCATCCAGACCTCTAATGAGGCCAGGAGCTTCTGAGCCAAACACAAGCCTGCTGCAGTGCAGGAGGAAATTGACCAAAATACCCACGTGGCTGGCGTGAGCAAAGCTGTGTCAGGCAGTTTTGCACAGTGGAGTTTGACCCAAAGACGGAGCCAGAATGCTGAATCCAGAGGGAACAGCAAGAGAAGCTTCCAAGGCAATTGACTCAGAGATCCTATTGTCCAAAGGTTTGTCGATTCAGAAGTGCTCCCCCGTATTCAAGAGTCTTCTTGGCCTTGTTTTCACTGTGATTTATAAGCCCACATTTATCTACTAATCACTGAAATGCAGCCACCTCTGAGATGGCGAAAGAGCTCCCTTTGCTTTGAGCAGCTTACGGAAACGGCATTAGTATTGCATTTCGGTTCTTTGCTGACTGAGTACAATCTCTTTTTGTGTCAAGCTCCACTCACATGTCATGGACAGGCAAGCCTAGGAGAGAGCAGCAGAAATGCACCTTAAGCATTAAGGGAATTCATTCAGCCAGAAGAGACGGCACCACATGGATTTCCTATTTCATGATGACATTTACTATGGCTGCATCCACCCCAGGGCACTAATGCATATGTGGATCGCTGTTTCCATGTGTGTGTTTGAGTATCTTTGCCTGTGAGCACTTTCAATTTTATGCCTCTCAAATCTGTCTTGGTGAACACATAGGCAATTTGGGGAGATGGTGCACAGTGTGGGAAGCATCAAGTAAACACCCCTCAAATTTGTAACCATATACTAATGCCTCTTAGTGGGTAAGCACAACCCAAATGTTGGTGGCGCTCAGTAGCATTACTTTTATTTTGATTGTACTCAAAGTTGCTTGAGATTGGTTTGCCCTCTTGCGTGGGGTCAACTTGCAATCCAGCCAAATGAAAAAAAGACTGGTTATTTGAGTTGGAGGTACTTATCCTTGCTTTGTGCCATGGGCCCTCTTTGGCTGGAGGTGGATCTTAATCACAGTACTCCACTGTCTACCAAGACAGACGGATGCCAACCAGCTCATCCTTGCCTCGGGTCTGGGAGCAGCCTAACAAGCAGAATGCCCTTTGGCAAAGATCAAGTATGTAGAAGGTAAGAAATGGAGCCACATGTTTACTTTGCAGAACTTTAGGTCTCGGAGGCAGTAACACCAGAGTCTGTGGGAATATAAGGGGTTCTGTTTTGTTCTGGATATGTCAGTTGTAGTGCCCACCTCACCACAAACGCCCTGTGAGGGAGACCAGTCATGCCAACATTGTTCATTTGTCTGCCACACCACCTTCCTTCTTTCCACTGATTCTGGCCAGGAAAGGAGGCCAGAGATATGAGCCAGTTCTCTACCTGGGTGAGGTGGCCTGCTATTAACACACTCCTGCCTCCACAGGACCAGGGAAAATTGTGTTCCTTGTGCTTCTCCTTAGGCACAAGTCCATATGGAGCCAGTGAGCCAAGGCACACATTTTATTGTTA
The DNA here is from genome assembly GCF_009819535.1 of Lacerta agilis. Taxonomy (NCBI): domain Eukaryota; kingdom Metazoa; phylum Chordata; class Lepidosauria; order Squamata; family Lacertidae; genus Lacerta; species Lacerta agilis. The sequence goes on from NC_046316.1 coordinate 53,286,314, forward strand.
CCAGCTTCAGCCTCAAAGCCAAATTAAAGATAGATTTTATTAAGAATAAGACTAGGAGAGGAGAGAAGAGTGGGACAATACTTTAAAATAAACGAGACACTAAAGAACTGTCTAACCTATAAAGACTATTGGTTGCAGTCTCAACTGCACAGATTGGATCCTCTGCTGGAGATTTAGCAAACAGCATCCTTGGATAAACAAAGGAATATGGGCATAACATTTCATCTTTATGGGTCTGCACCCAGGTGGCCCTGACTAATGGGCTGCTTGGTCCAGCCAATGGGCTGAGTTGCTTATAACAAATAAAGCACTCTTCACGCCATTTGGGAGCCAGAACAATGGGTGGCCGAGGTGTTAAATAACAAGGAGACTGACTGATCTGCTCCTGATAGATTATATCAAAGGATTGCTCAGATTGTACACACAGAAGTGGTGAGAGTTATGTGACTTGGGCTGTGTACACATTACCAGCTAGGTCATTCTTTCTCTCAATGTGGACTGGATCTTGTCTTTCGAAAAACACATCGAAACAGGGTTTCCTAAGAAATGACAGGATATATATAGTAAAGATATGGATTGTGGCTAATGCCATGTGTACACTGCTTCCCAAACCAGCTGAGGGAGAACACTGGATGTGGAATAAGTGGGAGTGGGTTCACAGCCTTGGTTGCTTAGAAGGAAAGGGGGGGGACAGGACTAGAGAGAATGAGACTTACCATGAACAAGTTGCACTTCTTTTTGTTTGAGCGTTGGCTTTGTTAGTGGAAATGGTGGCTTTTGCTAATCTCTGGCACTGCATGGCACAGCTGGTGCTTTTATGGCTACCATTATTTTTTAATCTGTTCACTCTGACCTTGGCTAAATGCTGTGTGGCACCGAGTTTGATGGGGTTCTTTTTTTGTTTTTGTTTTTTGTTTCCTTAAGTGAAGTGGGTGGAAGGAACAGGATATTTTGGCTCAGAAATGCTTAACTTTACCTCTTGAGAAATAAAGGGAGGGAGATACGGTTAATCAAACCGGAGGTTCAGCTGTGGAAAAGAATTCTCCCACCTCTGAAAAGTTAATTTATTGGAGACAGTATACAGTATTGCGTAAGGTAGGCTTGTGCTGACGCATGCTAAGAAAACAGGAGGAGGCTAAGAAAATGAAATGAGGTTCCTGGCTCTATCTATTGGTCACTATGTTCAGCTTGAGAAAGGAATCTTCCTTCTGTCCCTGTTAGAGTGTATCTTTGGAGGCTGATTCAGTGAGTATGTGTTGTGTTCTCTTCTCTCTCTCTCTCTCTCTCTCTCTCTCTCTCCCTCTCTCCACACACACACTCCTCTGTGACACATGACACAATTTGCTTGTTCTGTCTGGATCTGCTTTACTAAATGTGTCCAATTCAAGGCATGGGCAGAAATTTGCATAAAATTAGCATGTACTTATTTATATGTATAGGTGCCTCTGGGCAAATTAAGATGGTGGGTGGATGGGTTCTCTCACCAGCACTGCAGTTTGGGAAAAGGAGCAGGAGATCAGGCCCTGGTGCAAAAGATCATTGGCTCAGGGCCCCCAGGCTACCCGCTTGCCATCTCCATACCTGGTATCCTATTTATTTTCTCTAGAGATGCCAGGAAGCGGAGTTGGACATTTCTGTATGCAAAGCATGTGCTCTGTCACTGAGCTATGGCCCTTCTATTACTGAGATAATGAATAATGATTTGAAAAGATAATGAAAAGCAAGAACCACAGAATGACAAGATCCTGATTTGGCAATTGGCAGACTAGGCAAGACTGTCAGGGCCCATCAGGATTCAGACCTCAGCCCCAATGAAGCCTTCTCTATTGAGGAAGGGAGAGCAGGATCCTATGGGAAACCTGCATACTCAGTACCTCCTGACTCACGAGCAGGGGCTGCATTCCCAGAAAGAGGCTCCAATACTGGGATCCCACTGTTCCTTGTTGCGACACCCATCCCATCTCTGAACACTCCCACCCACCATCTGGGACTACAGGAATGCCAGCACTGCTCTGGCCTGTCAATACAGAGCTTGAGGTCTCCCATCTCTCAGGCCAACATGGCAGAAGAGGCAAGCCATCTGCATGCTCTGGATCTCAGCTTTGAGCAGCTCTAGGCAAAGGAGGAACTGTTAGGTCGTTTAAAAAAACAGTTCCAACTACTAAGTGCTGATATAATAGCTCCATGATTTAGCTCCTTGGTCTCTGAGTTCCAGAGCATACCCTCCAACATTTGTCTGATGGAAATAGGGATGTCCTATTCCATTATTATTATTATTATTATTATTATTATTATTATTATTATTATTATTATTATTTATTTCACCTGCCCATCTGACTGGAAAGCGGGACATTCCGGAAGCAAATCAGAAATTAGGACAGTTTCTGTAAATCTGGAATAGTCCCTGGAAAATAGGAACATTTGGAGGGTCTGCCAGCTCCTTGCTTGGCTCAAAATGGGACAAGGGCTGATTCTCATGCATCCCTTTTAGCACAAAAGAATAGAGGCTAACGTACCTGACAAAACAGTTGTTTGATCATAGTTTGCTGCACAGTTCTGTCACACCTCTGCTGACTCCTGTGTGGATCAGATTCTCATTAACAAAATTAGACAAATATCAGGCAGGAAAGGCAGCTTAGGAAGTAGGCGAATACACGTTTCAACAATTTACATTCCAGAAACAAACCACAGCAGAAGGTAGAACCCTGGCAGGCTTTCTAGCATGCTGGGGGAGCCAGCATTAACAAAAACGTGATACAATTTAGGATGGTGAAGGAAACTGAAGGAAATGATGTGCCATGCGAGCTGGGCCTTTTCAAGTGCCCAAGGCAATCTCTCAAAAGAAGATTAAGTTCACACAGGATTTCAGGGATTTCTGGAGACTATATTGGAACATTATAGCTTTCATACGGAGGCTGCTGAAAAAACTTCCCTGTAGCAGTGCTGTCCACACCGCAGTGTATTTTAAAACTTATTACATTTTGCATCTGTTTTAGTATGTTTATTTGTATTCATTTGTCAAATGTCTATTTCATCCTTCCTCCCAAAGGAGCCCAGGGCAGCAAACGCAACAATAAAACAATACAAATAAAAACATGTTTAAAATAATATTAATATATATTAAACATCTACAAACTTATTAAAATGATCTAAGAACAATCACATACTCTCACAGTTAATCTTTTAAAGGTTGCCGGAAATGGCATATTTCAGCCATCAGATGCCTGGGTAAAACAGAAATGGTTTTACTTCAAGGACCGCCTCTCCCCCTATAAACTGACCTGGACTCTGCGATCATCATCTGAGGCCCTTCTTCATGTGTCTCCTTCACAAGAAGTTTGGAGGGTGGCAACACGAAAATGGGCCTTTTCTGTAGTGGCTCCCCGTAATAGATAGATAGATAAGAAGTAAAATAAATTGCTCCTAAATGGAGAACCACCACTGGGAAGACCCTGTGCAATATGTGCCATCTATGCCGTCTGTCACCAGGGATGTGTGTCACGCTGCCTTAAAGATGCTGTACTTGGCTGGGCTTATGCAGACGGGGTAAAAGGCTTTCAAAATATTACACCTGCCATGTGGAATACAGTTGTGAGAAAATACTTTTCAGTGGTTCCATGTGTGGTTCATTGTGTGTTAAGTCCTCCACATGGTTGCTAGGAACTGGCTTGCCAGGATACATTTCTTGCGTAGTGCTCTCTTGAATTGGGAATGTTGGGGTTTCTTTACCTTTTGCAGGGTGATACATTCCAAACAGTTAAGTTCACAATATTTCGTTTTGAAACACCAAATTCCATTCCTTGCCAGCATACAAAAGAGCACGCAGATTAGAGATAGGCCAGACCCTTGGAGCCATTCCAGAACAAAGTTCTCTCCTCCACTTGTTCTACAGTACAGCTGAAAAACGGGTGGGTGGGTGACTGTACTTCAGTTGTTTGAGGCGAGAGGTGACTTAGAGAAATAATGAATGAGCCTAGCTAAGTGTTTCCTACAAAAGGAGTCTGCTGAACTTAATTGCTGCCAATGCAGACAGAGGGAGAGATCTCCTCCTCTGATTCTAAATAAGAGCATGTTGTAAGTTGGGAGGCAGCCAGGATGAAAGGCTTTTTGGGTATTGTCTTCAAGCAGTGCAGCGGGTCTGAACAAATAAAGTTCTGATCCTTTCCCATGCATCTACCTTTGCATCACACCTGGAAAGCAATTATGGTACTGAGCAATGGGTGGAGAAAGAGAGGTGGAAAAAACTAAGATATGAGTTTAGAGGGCTTATCTGGAGCACTTTGGACAAGCTGGATCCCTCCTGATATAATTTGCTAGACCTGAGGAAGATAGGGACCAGACAGTGGTGCAGCTGGATTTGTGTAAAGCTTTCTGTATTCTTGGATGAGATTGTATAAAACATTTGAAACAGTCTTTGGGGGAAGGGTCGTGGCTCAGCATGTGCTTTGCATTCAAAAGATCTCCAGTTCAGTCTGTAGCATCTCCAGATAGGTCTGGGATACAGGAGTGTAGACTTCAATTCCTTCATCCACGTCACTTTTAAAGATGTTGAACAACATGGGTCTTTTAGGATGGTCACTTTAAGATGATCAAATGTGTACACATGGACCTAGGATAAACTGTTACTGGACACCAACTCTTGTCTTTTTTACAGCTCTGCATACCATCTTTTAGGCCCAACTGAGGCCTTGCCATCTGTTGCTCCAAAGAAAGTGTGTGGCCTTCCTGCTAGGATCTTAATACAGTGGTACCTCGGAACTTGAATGGCTCCGTTCTCGAAGGTTTTGGCTTCCAAACGCCGAAAAACCGGCAGTGCTCTGGTTTTCGAACGTTCCTCAGAACACGAACGCCTGACGTGACTTCTGCTGTGCTTGGAACTCAAACGTTTCGGAAGTCAAACAGTTTTCCGGAACGGATTACTGTATATTCAAGTTCCAAGGTACCGGTACCTCTGTATTTGCTCCCCCTCTTTGACCATGAGGGCTCACAGGCTCATAGGCACATGCACACACACACACACACACACACACACACCCTTTTGTGTCATTCCTTTTGCCATCTCCCATTTACTTTCATGCTTGGAAATAGCTGTGTTCAGAGCTGTGCATGCACCAGTCTTAATGCTGCCCATAGTTACAGATTAACAAGAGCCAATCAAATTCTGCTTTTCTTTTCTAGCAAGAATAATAATATGCCGTGTTGTTCTTGTGATAGGGCTGCCTGATTACTGTGGATGGAACCATCAGTTTGAGTTTTTCCTTTTTCAGTGGCGCCTGATCACAGCTGAAATTTGACAAAAGAATGTTAATGGTCCAGGGTGGCTGAATGTCTTTTTACAGGAGCTAATTGTTAGAAGATGGTTTACTGAGACAGAGAGATCTCTGGAATGCTTGAAATACAAGAGTTGTCGGAGTTTGGAGAAGATGTGTGTTTGATGTATGTTTGTAAAGGAATCTAAGAAGCAGATTGGGGGCAAAGCAGTGGCAGGAGCAGAGAGCTGTGGGATGAAAGGTGCCTTGTGGGTGCAGAATCTCTCTGGTGATCTGATATTGGTTACCAGATCCGCTGCCTTGTAGAAATGCACGTGTTTCTCATGCCCACTGAGTGTATGTGAAATGTCACAAGTCTCCAGTGCTTTCTGCCCCAAAAGAAGAAGCATCTTAACTTGGTGGTGGTGGGGAAGTAACAGTATTGTATGGTACACTTACGTTTGCTCACACACATTCATCTAAATGTATTCTATAAAACCAGTGTGCGTGTATGTATGTATGTATGTATGGCATGCTTACCAGTTATATACACACAATACACACACAAAAGGCTCACTCCACTAGCCAACTGCACCTATCCACCAATCTTCCTCTTAGGCAACCCCACCTTTACACCTAATCCACCTGCTCACCTTTCCCTTCACAGATTGCCCCAAGCCTCACCCCTTTTCAAGGAGGGGAGGTTCTTCAGAGTTCTGAAGTGGCTCACCCCCTCCATTAAACCACACTGCAGCTGCACTTATTGGAGCAGGGAGGCACTTCAGAGAGTGGTTTGTCTGGACAAGTTTCTTTGTTTTCTGTTAAAAGTTCTTTGTCATGTGGCTTGTCTGGATTCCTTCATATGAAATAGTGGCCCAGTTTGCGTGACTCATTGAACCATAGTTGAAAACAAGCACTGCTTTAATGTCAATGTGCAGCATGCGGGTGCAATTTCTTCTCCTGCTGGGAAGTAAAGCCAGAGTCTGACTTGTCACTATATCCAAACTCAGAGACCTGGTTTGTTTCCCTCAACCCACAATCTACTCAAGCTATAACTAGTGGCTCTTTCATATTGTTACAAGACCAAACCTTGGCTACTGGATTCAGATGTCACAACAAGCCAGGCTGGGGTCACCTCCTGACTGTCAGCTTGCTGTGGGAAGGATTCAAGTACACATCAGAAATTTAGGTTTGCGTAATTAAAGTGGATTAAAGTGCTTTGTCACTCAAGCCCAACAAATCCACTTAAAGACAGCAACAACAAACCTTTTGTGGCTTAGGAAGGCATATAAATACCAAACAAGCAAATCAGGATTAATGCTTATTGTCATATAAAACAAATCAGAATGAATGTACAGTAAAGGCCAGATATAATCTAACCTCTGCATAAGCAAATCTTCATGAATGCTTAATAAATAGGTTGTCTGGCAGAGCCCTCTGTGCAGCAGCAGCAGCAGCAGGAGCAGCAGCAGCAGGTGTCAGGGAGGAGCAAAGGAATATTTTTTTCCAGGAAACTCTGTGTTCACATTAAATAATAAACTATGGATTTTTAGCTATGGGTTAATGTGATGGGTAAACTGGGCCACTGATTGTTCTTTTGCCCCCACTCTTTCACATATCACGTTATGAATCATCGGAAGGACCAGCTTGCAGCAGAGAAGATGCTGAAGTGTCTTGCAGTCACAGTGGTGCAGCTACAATTAGCCCAGATACAATTCAGTGCCATCTCATATAGTGGACATTGTTCTGCATGTGTGAATGTTTGATTTGTGGAGGCCCAAAAGGGCATTGTGGGGTGTGAACCCTCAATTCCATATTTGCTATTGCCACCTGAGATTATCACACATTTTGGATAAAATGACTGTGGATTTTGAAGGGGGTAACCTTCCAGTCATGGAGATAAATGATATGGGATATACTAAAGCTTATTCTGGGGTTCATGGACACATAAACGTTAGCTCTTTTAAAAGTTTTGTGATTGAGCTGTGTTTGGATCTTCTGTGCAAACAAGGAATTGGAGAATCGGAAACTAGTAACCCAAGGAAACACTGTGCAGCAGATTGGGAAGTGATATGAGACTGTGACACAGGGGCTGACTGTGCTGTGCTTTTGGTCTGACAAGTCCAATGGACTTGATTTTGTTACTGTCAGTCAAAGGTTGAGAAGAGCACGTGGTGCATCTTCATTTGACAATCTTGACAAACAGCCTTTGATGAGCCGTTGTGTTTACCCGCCTTGCATTTATCTAATTGCCTTGAATCTAGTTATACTGGCCTTTCTTTGTCATAAAGGTCTTGTTTACAAGTCTTGGGTGACAAAGATTTTTTAGAGGCTTGGTTTGGAACAGCAACTCTGAATAGGCAGCCTTGTCTTACATGTGCTGTGTTCACTGGCGCTATTGTCTTAGAATCTAATACTTACATCCTGAAGCAAATCCAGCATATCAGGTTGAAGTAGTCATACCAGTATCCCCCCTCTGGGCGATGGGTTCTCTTTTCCTTCCTTTGCATGGTGCATGGGTGCTAGCTGCTGTAAGACTAATAACAGATAATAAGATATAAGGCTATCAATGGCTACTAGGCACAATGACTTTGTTCCATCGCCACTGTTCAGTATACCTCTGAATATTACTTGCAGGGAATCACAAGTGGTTGAGTGCTCAGGTCCTGTTTGTGGACTTTCTACAGATATCTGGTTGGCTGCTGTGAGAACAGCATGCCTGGCTGATCCAGCAGGGCTCTCCTTAATGATGTTATGAGTTAAGCCAGCCCTTAACTGTTAAGGACTCAAATTAGTTTAGAGTTCTTTTCCTAGACTTTAATTTGCTTCAACTTGTGTTTTATCTCTTGGCTTGAGTGTAAACAAATGTGAGGTTGAAATGGACTGAGAGTTGCTCAGATTAGTTATGACATCAGTCTTTCCTTTCCCAACTGAGCGGTGCCCCGTGTAAAAAGTTTTGTTTTAAATTTGTTGCCTATAAAAGTTACTTGGAAAGTTAATTTTGAGATGGAATCTATCTTGAGTTATGTCACCTGGGCAGGATAGGGCCAATGTTAAACACACACACACACACACACACACACACACACACACACACACACGGAGCACAGCATGACATCAGTTGTGGGGGAGGAAATAGTGGAAAAAACTATTGGTGCAGTAGTGTTAACCTTGTACAGTGGTACCTCGGGTTACAGACACTTCAGGCTACATACTCCTCTAACCCAGAAATAATGCTTCAGGTTAAGAACTTTGCTTCAGGATAAGAACAGAAATTGTGCTCTGGCGGCGCAGCGGCAGCGGGAGGTCCCATTAGCTAAAGTGGTGCTTCGGGTTAAGAACAGTTTCAGGTTAAGAACGGACCTCCGGAACGAATTAAGTACGTAACCAGAGGTACCACTGTATTTGGGTGACACTATCACTGGCAGAACATCAGCAGCGCAAAAGATGAAGAATGGAAGGGAGATGTGAAAAATCCTACGCCCACTCCTGCCTCTTGCAATGGGATAACCTTCTGTTTACAAACGAGATGATGAAAGTTTTCACCTTCTATTGAAATTAATGGGAGTAGTCCCTGCCTTAACAACACCTTTCTTAACCCTGCACTTCATCACAGCATCCTCATGCAAAGCATTCAGCTGGTGTAATTCCAGGAAAATATGCAATGGGAAATCCACATGTTTCTATTAGAGAAATTCTGTCTTCTGAAATGAAGATTCTGTCTTCTGTGACTCTCTCATAAGTTGTTCCTGGAGGTAGATTCTGAGCCAATAGTTAATGTAGCCCTGTCTCAGCATGCCACCGGAAGAGGTAGTTCTGGGAAATCCCCAAATTGATCTCAGTACGCTATTCTGAGGAATTTCCAGGTTAGAAGAACTGTGGTGAACTCTGCTTCAGCTCAGTGTTGTACCCTCAACTACTATTTGGTTTTTAAAGGATGAGTAGGATTGGGTTGCCCACATTGTGTTTCCAAAGTTTGAGAATCCCATTAAGTTATCATATGTAACTAAGAGAGTGAGCTATGAATCAAGGAGTCTTTGGTTGAGTATTGTCTCTACTCACTAGGTGCCCTTAGTCAGGGTAATCAACATGGTTCCCTCCAGATGCTGATGGACTCCAACTCTCATCAGCTCCAGCTAGCATGTCTAATGGTAAGGGATGATGGAGCTGTAGTCCAGCAACATCTGGAAGACCACAGACTTTCCACCTATGCCTTAGGCATATCACTCTCTCTTTCTCAACTTGTTTTTCTCTCCATAACCAGTACCCTCTTCAATATGGGGAATAATAATACTGATTTAATATAAAGGTTGAAAGAATTGTAACTAGATAATGCATGCACAGTCTTTTGAACACTTGAAAGCAATATACCAGTGTTGAGTATTATTATTAATGGCATCGAGTTTAATAGTACAGATATGATCTAGTTAAATCCTGAAAAATGAATCTCCAAGTAAAAAAAAATCTAACTGGTTCAATGGTCCAGTAATCAGTCTTCCACAAGTAATTTCTTGATGTACCAAAGACAACAAATAACCTTGGTCTTACTATAATGTATAGATAACTGATCTTTCCTGCAATAATTTCCCAAAGCTGTCAGATAGTGTCTTGTCAAAATTGCCTGGGCAAATGAAAGTCGAATTCATGTCATCCCTAAGGAATATATCTTGTAAAGTATATAGAAACAAACAGTTACTATTCAGATGGAAGTTGGAACATTGTTGCAGCTTAGTGGTAGAGAACATGCTTTGGGGTGATGTGGGGAAGAAAATTTTCCAAAAAGGTACATTTTTCACAAGACATTTTCTGCATCATAGGTTCATTAGTACCAACGAATGTCTTCAAACTGCAAATACAATATTAGTCAAGCTTTGAAGTTTGAGTATTTTTAAAAAGGTAAAGGGACCCCTGACCATTAGGTCCAGTCGCGGACAACTCTTGGGTTGCAGTGCTCATCTCACTTTACTGGCCGGGGGAGCCAGCGTACAGCTTCCGGGTCATGTGACCAGCATGACAAAGCCGCTTCTGGCGAACCAGAGCAGCACACGGAAACGCCGTTTGCCTTCCCGCCAGAGCGGTACCTATTTATCTACTTGCACTTTGCTGTGCTTTCGAACTGCTAGGTTGGCAGGAGCTGGGACCAAGCAATGGGAGCTCACCCTGTCACGGGGATTCGAACCACCAACCTTCCGATCGGCAAGCCCTAGGCTCTGTGGTTTAGACCACAGTGCCACTGTTACTAAATGCAAATAAAATAAAACCACTAAATTGATAGAGCATTGGATCCCCCCATGCAAACTCCCCCCCCCCCATGCACAATATGTTCTTCATGCAGAGGGTCCTAGGCTCAATCCCAAGAATCTCCAGGTAGGGATGGGAAAGACTTCTGCCTGAAACCTTTGAGATGATGCCAGTGTCAACAGTGCTGTGCTGGATGCACCAATGGCATGAGCAAGTATGGCAGCTCCCTATGTTTCTGTGTAGTTCAGAAGTTGTTGTTGTTGTTTGTTGTTGTTGTAATTCAATCTTTATTGGTTTAAAATCAACATAGGCACACAAGGAAAACTTAGGAAAAGGAAAAGAAAAAAAGGAAGAAACAGAACAAAAAACCACAGTACATCTCTTACAAATAAAACATAAAAAATAAAAAATAAAATAGAACAGTACATCACGAATATACAATTAAAAAAATTATTTTTGTGTAGTTCAGAGTTTTATGGGAATGCCATCTTCCCCAGGCAAGGGAAATTATTTTATTCTGTGAACCGCCCTGAGACCTCTGGGTATAGGTTGGTATATAAATTTAATAAAATAAATACCATACTTTTCTGTGTATAAGACTAGGTTTTTAAACCAAAAAATTAGGTTTAAAATTGGGGCTCATCTTATACACGGGTAGTGCTGAGGGGTGTTTTCTTAATTTGGAGTTCCCCAAAATAGGGGACGTCATATATGGAAAAATACGGTAAATAAAAATTAAGGTTACAGGTGGGTAGCCGTGTTGGTCTGCCATAGTCAAAACAAAATCGAAAATTCTTTCTAGTAGCACCTTAGAGACCAACTGAGTTTGTTCCTGGTATGAGCTTTCGTATCTGAAGAAGTGTGCATGCACACGATAGCTCATACCAGGAACAAACTCAGTTGGTCTCTAAGGTGCTACTAGAAAGAATTTTCGATTTTGTTTTAAAAATTAAGGGTTTGCAAAGATAGATTCGAAGTAACCGCTAGGCTAAGCTGGCCCAATTAAGGGTTTAAACACCTCTTCATCTATTATAGGTAGTGCAGTCCTAATCATGCCAACTCAGAAGGAAATCGTATTGAATTCAATAGGTCTTACCCTCGGGATTTGGATTGCAACTTGAATGTCCTGGTTATCAGTGGCACTAACTGAAGAGTTTAAAGCTTAGAAACAATTTTCTCAGGCCAAATTAGAAGTGTTTGCCATGAGTCAATTCTTGTTATCACAATTGTGATCAACTAGCTTCCAAGATGCTCAAGCGTCATTTTATCTAGCTGGGTGCTTGACTTCTTCACAAAATTGTTTCTGAAAATGGCATTTCTTAATTTTCACTACCATCTTATATCCTTACTTCCTAGCTCTCAAATTGTTCAGCACAGTCTCTGAGTTAGATCATTTAAGCCCCCTAGCTGATTGTTCCATTGCTTCTTGGAGCTCATTCTATTAAAATCAATACAAATTGTTTGGCACCTTTTCCAAATCCCCCAAGAGCAGTCTGATTAAGTTTTGATGTTGGTGCTCACCTGCTTCTATCACTCATTCTGGATCATACCACATTGATTTTTTTGGTGGGTGTAACATACAGTAATTGTTAATAATAGTAAAAATAAACATTTATAATAACGCTGCTTTATTAAAATTTGTTGAAGTGGGACGAGAGGGAAGAAATGGATCAGAACTGCCCACATATAAAAAATCAGAGAAAAGTGTCCTGGAATGGTTCAAAATGTGGTTTTATAAGAGGTGCAAATTTATTTTTGGATTTTCTGAGCACTAGGTAATTTTGGGTTTACAGAGGGGGAAAGTGTGAGGTAGAAGTTGTATAGCCTACAGTGAAGAACTGTGGGATGCAGGGGAATTAATTGGCACACAAGGGGTAGACAATCCACAATTAACTGAGGTGTGAACAGGTCCTAAGCGGACCCATAGGATCATCCTGTTTGAGGGTTAAGTAGTAGAGGGACAGAATGGAAGGACATGTTTCTGTTCAAATTTACAACCTGGAGGAGAAACCCCTCAGTGTGGTCATATGGAGTCTATAGGCATATCCTCTAGCCTCCAGGGGCAAAGTCGACAAATTCCTCTCCCATGCAAAAATGCTCTGTGAAGACGTGGGTGGATGGAAATTGCCCTTCTATCATGCTTCATCATCTTAACACAAAATGCGTTAAAATATGCTAAGTGGAGGAACTAATCTGCTTTAAGTGATTTTAGATCTGCAACTCTGAATCATTTGGCTGGATTAGATAATATACTGATAACTGTTCACACAAGACATGCCTCTTGGAAGCTTCTCCTGAAGCCTCTGTAGTACCTGTTATGGGGTCACAAATCATTTTCTCTTGGGATCCTGGATACCCAGGGTTGGCATTACTGCCCACTCCCCAACCTGGCCAGGAGGCAGGTTTTTTTTGCGGGTTCTGGATTATGTGCACTCTGCACGTGCCCAGAGGGCTGCCTTCTTATTTTTGTTCTCAATTACTTCACACCTTTCTGGGCCGAACCTTGGCCCTCAAGACCGGTTCCGGTGTTACTTTTTAAAATTACAATTATTTTTGAACCCAACCCCGCAAGCCCCCTCCTTTCCCCTGGCCTGGCTGGTGCCGGGCTTGGGAAGCGGCGCTGGCCGTGCTGAGGGAGCCCGCTAGATGGCGGCGCAGAGAGCCTCGCGCGGGTTTCCTCGCTCGCTGCCCAGCTGCGGCTTCTCGCCTCGGTGGCGGCGGCCGCTCATTCGGCACCGGCTCGGACCGCGAGCGGGAAGGCGAATCCGGGCGGGGGGCGTCTGGCGGGCGCGCGAGCCGTGCGGGACCCGCGGGCTGCGGCCGGAGCGCAGGTGAGAGACGGAGGGGGAGGCTGCGCGTGGAGGGGGCGACGAGGCCGTGTGGTATTATTTACGTGTGTTTGTGTGTGACACAGTGCGCGTGAGAATGGGCGTCTAATTGGGGTGCATTCTAGGGTAGGAAGCGGTGGACAAAGAGGGATCCTCGGAATATGCGGTTGTGGGAGGCTTGGAGGGCTACGGTCGTCTGAAGGCTGCCTGCAAGCGCAGGAGGGGTGTGTGTGAGAGAGAGCTTGGGCATACGGCGAGGCGGAATATAATGTGTATTTGGGCGGGGGGTGGGCTCTGCGCTGGTCACGTATCTGGACCAGGCTTTGGGGTACGTGGGGGGCTGCGTTATGAGGAGTTAGGATATGGCGGGCAATTGGGGCATCGTGAGAGAAAAGGGGCTGGGGCATTCTGGAGGTCAGGCATGGTGGGAGAGGATAGGGACGTGGAGGGGAGCAGGCACAGGTGTGGGGAGCAGACGATAGGATCTGAGCCAGCTTGGGGCGGTGGGAGATGGAAGCTGCGATGTGTGCCTCGACTCGAGGGCAATCTGCAAGAGGTGGGCTGCATGCTGCGGGCTTGCAACATCGGCTGGGGCTTTAGGGAGGCGGGATTCTTTAGTTGTGGAAGCATCTGGTAAGGAAATCGGGAGCGGAGGCTGGGCTAGAGGGGTAAGGTACCGGTAAGTGGCCCATCGTGGTGGAGCAATCCGTGGGGCAGGATGTGGGATGTTGGCTTTAGCGCCCACCCAGGGGCTCATCTGGGTGAGGACAGGCACTGGGAATGGTGCAAGGTAGGCTGAAGAAGTCTTGGGGGTCTGCAGCCATACTCTTCTAGATTCTGGGACTTAATGGATTTACACTCCTCCTCAGTTTAAGATGTGACTGAAATCCTTGTGGCAAGTCAACCTTGCTGCATTTCTGGCTTATCTGCTGAGTGGGGCACCAAACAGCTGCCTCAAAGTCCTGCCCTGAGAGCGCAACTGTTTGTGTGTGTGTGTGTGTGGAGATGGTGGCGGCGGCGGCGGGGGGGGCAAGAACAACATTATGCAATCTCTGGGGCAATGATTTTGTGTAGTAGGGGTGGGATTTAAAGGAACAACTATGGAATAGTGGGTAGGAATACTAGACTGAGAAGGCTATTCTGGAGTGGAGCGGGGTGCTGAGCTGCCATTTTGATGGAGGTTCCTGACTATTGGATATATGGGAGGAGTGGGCTGTGGGAGAGGCCGATTAAGCCTCAATTAAGGGCTGGGGAATATATGGTGAGGAGTGGAGTGTGCATAGCAATGGGCAGAGGGATCAGATGACCCAAATGTCAAATACAAGGAGCAGCGAGGGGTGTGTGTTGTGAAGTGGTCTTGCAAAATCAATGATGTCCCTAATGGTGTTCTGTGCAGCTGTCATCCTGTGGAATAAGTCACAGTCTTGTGCCCAATTGAAAGCCTGGCCAACTTGTTCAGGTGATAGAAGGTATGTCAGCCAAAGGGACTGTGCGTCAATGTGTGTAATTTAAGTGGGAAGCTGCAGTGGATTCCCAGTGAAAGCCAACTAGTGTGTAATTGTCACATTTCTCTTTCTGCCACACTGATATACCGGTAATGTAATAAGGAAAATACTGAACTGGCTCTCGGGTACCTTAAGAGTGGAGCAAGTTGTTTTGTATGTGCGAAATATCTTATGAAGACTCTGATATTGAAGTCACCAGCTTCTCAGTTAGTGACATGGCCCTAAACATTTGCAATGAAGTTCACAGAATCAAATTGTCCTTCCCACTAGCTCAGTTGGTCGAGCATGAGACTCAATCTCAAGGTTGTGGGTTTGAGCCACACATTGGCAAAAGATTCCTGCATTGCAGGGAGTTGGACTAGATTACCCTCGTGGTTACTTCCAGTTTTACAATTCTACGATTTCTATGAAAACTTCTTCAGCACCATCTTAGGCATGTCTGCTCAGTAGTGACTTCTATTAAATTCAATGGGACTTACTCCCAGGTTAAATGTGTTTAAGGTGGATCAAGTTTTATTTTGAATGACAGCTAGAAGTCTGTGTCTTTCTCTGTTTTTGTAGCCTTTGACCTGCTGGGTTCCAGGAGGTTTTTGTCAGTTCAAGTGGCCTGGTGAGCTAGACTCAGCCAGTCCTTTAGTTCTATCAATTGGGTATTCAAAGTCGTTTTTTGTCTTAGCTCAGAAGGTTCTGTATGTTATTGCTGCTTTTGAGGAGGGGGTAGTGAACTACCGGTAGATATTCAGAGTGCTGCAGTCCTTTCACCAACACCAGCATAAAACTTGCAAAGTAGCCCAGGAAGAAGGAAAAGTGTAGATTTCTCTGAAGGATTGAGAGATAATAATACTTAATGAAGCTACTCTATTATGGCCAACAGTATGAAGGGCTGCTACATGTGTGCTGATGTATTAAATTAGGATTTGAACTTTATGCTGATTTATTTCTTTTTTTACCCAAATGCATTGTTAAATAGATCCTACATTTTGCCAAGTTCACTGCAGGTTCTGGCCTGTGTAGATTTTTAAAAATGCAGTATATCTCTTTTCTTTTTAATTTCTTTAGACTGGGGAGGGATGAAAGCACTCCTTTTCGTTGCAGAATCTGGTTGTCTTAACAGCTTGCAAAATGCACAGCGAGTCCCTTGTGCTGCACTATTTAATTTTTATATTATTTCTTCTTACAAATCCACCTGAATGTTCCCTTTTGGAAATGTAATGGGTTCTAGTAGTAGTGTGATTTATTTAGCGGCTTTTGGCTGGCTGGCTGTAGTAAGAAGAAACCACCAGAAGCACTCAAAATAATTGATGCCCATCTACTCTGGACTATGGAAGTGAATAGCTATGTAACTCACAGGGCTTTCTTTGGGAACCAGGCACTGCAAGTCTGTCTTAGCATCTCAGCAAGTAAGACTTCTGGCAGCTGCAGGAATGGCTTTAATGCAGTCTTTGAAATCCTGCTTCTAAGTGATCTGCCTGAAAATGGACAGTTCTGTGTGATGTCTGATGAATTTATAGTAGCAAGGTATGGTTTGGCTTTGTCCTGTTGGGATAAAAGGTGCCAGTTTGAAAAGGTGACTTCAGATTGATAGTTGCAAAGAATAAAAGGTTGACAATCCTGGCGTTGCAGTACCTGCTTTGCAATTGGAGCCATGCCATATAGGTCACATCCTTTGACAAGGGAATCCTTGCAACAACTGTGAAAAGCAGGATTGGGGGACCTCAGGCCCAGGGGCAAAATGCAGCCCTCCAGGTTTCTCTATTGGTCCCCTGGGAGTCCTCCCAGGTCCCCAGGACTCTTCTGAACTACCCCACTCTTTGCAACTTCCTTGTGTTTTTGCCTGGCTAGAAGGTGTAATGAACTGATTATGCTTTTTTGCTTGTATGGATAGAGGTTAGAGAGAGAAGTGAGTGTGAAGAAATTAGCTTACTATACAAAGGTAAAACTGCTCTGTCAACCTCTAACTCAGGCACCACCCATCTCTGGTACATGGCCCCCAAAAGGCCACCCAGAAGGTACTGTGGCCCTAAGACTGAAAAAGGGGCCACATCCAAGCTGTAAGTAACCCAGTGTTGTTCTATCCCTCTATTACTGAAATGGAGAGGCTGAAACTGAGAGATAATAGCTTACTTCCTGGGGACTGCGTGGCTATTTGAACCAGCCATGCCCCTAACACATCTGTGACAACAGATATGGAAGAGCCATCTTGCCCATTTGGTGAAATGCTAATCATAGAATCATAGAACTGTAGAGTTGGAAGGGACCCCAAGAGTAATCTAGTCCAAACCCCTGCATTACAGAAATCTCAGCTAAAGCGTCCATGACAGATGGCCACCCAGCCTCTGCTTAGAAACCTCCATTGAAGGAGAGTCCACAAGCTCCCGAGGGAGTCTGTTCCACTGTCAAACAGCTGTGAGCCAGTGTGGTGTAGTGGTTAAGAGTGGAAGACTCGTAATCTGGTGAACCGGGTTCGATTCCCCACTCCTCCACATGCAGCTGCTGGGTGACCTTGGGCTGGTCACACTTCTCAGCCCCACTCACCTCACAGAGTGTTTGTTGTGGGGGAGGAAGGGAAAGGAGAATGTTAGCCGCTTTGAGACTCCTTCAGGTAGTGATAAAGCGGGATATCAAATCCAAACTCTTCTTCTTCTTCTTCTTCTTCTTCTTCTTCTTCTTCTTCTTCTTCTTCTTGTTACCATCAGAAAGTTCTTCCCAATATTTACTCAGAATCTCCTTTCCTGTAATTTGAAGATATTGGTTTGGGTCCTATCCCCTGGAAGAGGAGAAAAGAAGCTTCTTCCATCTTCCATGTGACAGCCCTTTAAATATTTGAAGATGGCTATCATATCTCCTCTCAAGTGTCCTCTTTTCCAGGATAAACATACCCAACTCCCTCAACCTCAATAATATCCTCTTATTATTTGGCTACACTGATATTGGCATAAAAGCACTGCACAGTTGGCTCCCTGTAATATCATTGACCAGCTTTTTCACCCAAACAACAGAATAAGAGAGAAGCTGTAGGAGAACCAATGAGTGGATAATTTTCATTGGTAAAATAGTGGGTGGGAGTGAGGGAGTAATTTTCACAGGTAAATTGGACTGGTGGGGGGGGCAACAGCTGTTTTCTTCAAATACATGGTCCCAGCTGAGATGGAGCTCCCCCCATGGCTGCTTTTGGCTAAACTACAGATAGGTGAACCAAAGATGGATCTCTTTTTTTATCTTGCCTAGTTTGGCCCTGAGGCTCTATTTATAACAGCACAGTCCTTTATTGTTTACTCAGTCACACTAAGTTCAATGAGACTTATAAGTGTACATAGTATTGCAGTCTGAAAAGCCCTGTGTCAGACTAGAAGGTTTCTTTTTGAAGAAGGTCGGTAGCACCTAAAGGATTTCGACACATAATAGAGGTTTACCCAACCTGTGTTTAGAAACCTCTAATGAGATGGATAAATCAGTCTGCATCCAATTTGTGCAATTGCCCATCAATTATTTTGTTTCTTTATTATATTTAACCTAAATCTATCTTCCTGTAATTTAAGCCCATTAATTCTGGTTACCTGCAGTTGCTGTGGAGACCAACTGGTTTTCAAGGTGCTTAAAGCACCTATTTTTATCTTAAACTGCTGTTCTATTGCTTTGCCCTTCCTCTCACACCCCTTCATCTTTTTGTCATCCCCTCTTTCTCCAGCCTAAATATGCTGAGTTATTGTGACTGCTCACCCCTCTTCCTTTCTACCACCTCTCTCTTAAGTCTACATGCAATTAAGTTCCACTGGCACTATGGCGTGTCTTGTGACCTTATGTTTTGAACTGCCCTAACGGGCAGTATACAAATTTAATAAACAAACAAACAAACAAAAATAAATACAGGGTTGTATGGAGTATTGCAAGCTAGTACAGTGTTACCCAAACTTAATCCGTTCCGGAAATCTGTTCCAAAACCAAAACGTTCTAAAACCAAGGCATGCTTTCCCATAGAAAGTAATGCAAAATTGATTAATCTGTTCCAGACTTTTAAAAACAACCCCTAAAACAGCAATTTAACATGAATTTTACTATCTAACGAGACCATTGATCCATAAAATGAAAGCAATAATCAATGTACTGTACTATAAAATAGATAAGACAGTATTGTAGATGATAAAAATTAAAAAAAAATTCTTACGTGCATTGATGATAGTCATTGTTTGGATGGGGGTCTTTTATCAATTTCTGCAGTCACACAATCAATCAGTAGCTGAATTGGGTTCCACACAGTCACAAAAACAAGTCACAAAAAAGCCACACAAACAAAAACGCAAAAAAAGCAAAAACAAAGGCTCCAAATATGACCTCTGGGTTGTGGGGGTGCTCAGGACTCAACAGCCGACAGACTCAATAGGAAGCCTCTGATTAGCCACAGGGGACTCAATTTACAAACGGAACACACTTAACAGGAAGCGGAACTTGTTCTGCTTCCAAGGCAAAGTTCACAAACTGGAACACCTACTTCCAGGTTTGCAGCGTTCTTAATCCAAGTTGTTCATAAACTAAGCTGTTCTAAAACCAAGGTACCACTGTATATGTAAAGTGCTTGGATACTTCAAAATGTGTGTATTTATCCACAGTAGTTGTAGCAATGATGATATTATTTTATGTCTTTTCTGCCCCCCCCCCATTGTAAACATTCAGCCTGAACATAATCTACCCTGTTCTATGTGTACGCATGGAGCGCTGAGCTGTGCTGGCATAAGTATAACACTGCAGATAAAACTGGATTTTTAAAAATCAGATTAGAAAGCCCCTTAATGCCTGCAAATGTGTTTTTGGATCTGTTTGCCAGTTTTTTTTTGTTTTTGCTACAGTTCTCTTAACCCTATCCAAATTAGGTTCTTTGAGCTTTAGTGGCAAGCCCCTTACACAAGTAATATGGTACCAGGTGTATCTCTCACATTTAAACTGTATTCCTATGTACACACTCTTTTTTACCTATGTGTAAGTCCAATTGAACTTAGTGGAACATATTTCTGAGTGCATATGTGTGGAACTGTGCTGCTGGTTGCTAACCATGAACAAATCAAAATCAAAATGGGTAATCAGTGGAGGGAATGATTTTTGAAGTGGTCGTTCTGCAGAAATCCGAAATGTGCACATGTAGGGGAAGTGGTTTTAGTAGAAGTGTGGGGAGGGAATTGTGGGGGAAAATATATATGCGTTTTAAGAATAAGTGTTTTGATTCCTTTTCTACCTTGCAGTAAACAGAAATGTAGGTAGTCCTGAGATGGGTTGGGTGTATGTTGCTCTCCCCAATGGTACCCCTTGTAAAAATACCTTAGTCAGCTCTTGAAAGCATATAACTGCAAAACTGGGTATAAACTTGCAGCTTTTTTTTTTATAAAGATTTTATTATTTTCCATATATAAACAAAAGAAAATACAAAAATACATAATAAACAACAAACAATAAACAACAACAATAACAGTGACAATAACAATAAACATAAGAAAAGCACAAATATATAACTAACCATACACCTATCTCAATCTTCTTCTCAGTTCTATCTTCTTTACATACTTTTAGACTTCCCCCGTTCCCCCCCCTGCATTCAAAACTAATATATAATTTGGGTAGCTTTGTATCTTTTCCCATAAATCTTAACCTTGTCTCTCAATAAACTTTAAGTTAATTAAACAAATATAGTTTCTCACTTAAACTCAATATCTTTAAATACTCTTGAACATTCGTAACATTCACATCTAAACTTCTTCTACACTATTTTATCTAACATACGCATGCTAAAGCCAATTCTTGCAGCTTTGGCTTAATGCGATTATTGGTGGTGTGAACCAAATGGAGCAGAGCTTGATTTCCAAGTGTAGATTCTGTTTGTTTGGTTTCTTTGTATAAGTAAAATTCTTCTTTCTTCTTCTTCTTTGGTGATCACTCGTAGCCGAGTAAGATTGTCTTCCATAAACACAGTTTTAATGAGCGTGCATCAAGCATGGAGAGAATAATAGGGTCTCTTCTGCACTCCCTGTCCGAGAACTTCAGTATGTACATTGAAAATACCTCCAGTGTTAATCTGAAATGAACAGAGACCTTAGCCCACAGATGGTCCAGATTTTAACATTACTTAAAATAGAGTATTATTCCCATTCCCATTTGGGGATGCAGAATCCTTCATGCCAACCTTCTCCAACATGGCTCTGCTGGCTGGGACTGATGGGTGTTTTATTCCAAAACATTAGGAGGGTACCAGGTTGGGGAAGGGTCCTCTTAAGTTCTCTATGAATATGGCCTTGGATCAAGTTCAGATACTTCACATGCATTCTTACTGACAGGGTAAGGAACTGTGGGTGTTTGTATCTGCTTTGAACCAAATGGTTTTTGGAATCTGGCTTTTATAAGCATATGAAGCTAGCCTTGATGGAACAATGCTACCTTTGAAGCTTTAGGCGCTGCTTTAGTCTTGGGGGGAGATAATAGGAATAAGTGACCTGACTTTAAAAGAGACAGTGACAGTTACAATCTATGGCACTGTATTGCATGCTGCTACAGTCAAGTTATTGCATAAGACTTCTCAAGCATAGTGTTTTTTTCTGAAATGTTGCTGGGAACTTCAAAGTAATCTTACTGCTTCAACATTTTGTGTGGAGTGCTGCAGTCACAAAGGCTGTATGGCTCAAACACTGTAGAGAGTGTCATGTGTTGCCATACTTGGAAGGCAGAGAGGGCTGCCTTTATACTGCAGGGCATTGACCCAATTCCTGCTTGGAGAACCTTAGCCACTTCTGCCACAAAGAGGTGACGGTTCTGCACTGTCAAATATAGCCCTGCAAACTATGATTGCAAGAGAGGCTTTCAAGCATCTGTTTTTCATCTTCTGGAATGTGTTTGCATCAAGGTGCTCAGGTTGGCCTTGAGTGGAAAAGGAAGGGCTGGGTGCTGATTGCCTTAGAACTAGAGCTGTCAACTAATTAAATATTTTTTCACTGATTGATCATCCAATTAAATTAGCATACTATAGTAGGATCAATATAATTGTATTTGTGCATTATTGAAGAAACTATGATAATGCACACTTTAATAAGCAAAAGCTGCCAATTACACTTCAAAGAAGAGGCCATCTCTAATACATCATTTTTCATTCTCTGACAGTAAACAGTAACTCAACAGATCAAAAATTAACTTCCAGAAATAAAGTGTTCCCATAATTTTAGCTTCTATTGATTAAAATTTGCCCTGTATCTTAAACTGGATCTCTACCAAGTAATCAACTAAAGTGTCAGTTGATCTACTAAGCAAACCAATGTTAAAGCCTGGAGTCCTACTTTGAACTAAATCCACACAATTATTTGGAAGGGAGAGAGATGTATATACAGTACAGCCAGCAGAAAATATACCTGGTTTGTGAGCCATAATTTGATTTCCTGCACTTTTGGCTTAGAATCCATACATGCTGCCTGAACACCTGACAGAGTGCTATCCGCTTGCCTACATCTAACACAGCTATCCTGATCTTTTAGTTTGGCAGTAGAATCATGGCTATATGTACAGTAAGCATGAGCCCATATGGCTGAGCAAGATGTGGCATGTGTATTCTGCAAAAGTGTACACAGTAGCACAAATCTCAATGAGTGGTATGTGCATTTGGTTGCCATCTTCCAAAATGCCAAGTCCTTAGGGCTAACTTGCTTCACTGTGTTCTTGGCCTCTTGCAGCCATGTACCTAACTGTACTCAATCTAACAGGGCTGCTGCTGGGATCCTTGCAAGCTTAAAACATTGCACAAAGGATCACTTCTCCAGGATCACTTTTGTTAAACCTGTTCCCTCTTTTTTTTGGATTGAGACTAAGATTTTCTAATTTATCCAGTACTCTGCAAGTGTTAAATCTATATTGGAAAGTGATTGGAGTTACAGTTCAAAC
The DNA here is from genome assembly GCF_009819535.1 of Lacerta agilis. Classification (NCBI taxonomy): domain Eukaryota; kingdom Metazoa; phylum Chordata; class Lepidosauria; order Squamata; family Lacertidae; genus Lacerta; species Lacerta agilis. The sequence goes on from NC_046316.1 coordinate 53,309,045, forward strand.
CTATTACATGGTATACAGTGATGTAAATAATTGACAAGTGCATGCCATTGTAGGGCTTTAACCTTTATTCGATTTAATTTGATAGGTTAACTGATCAAACATTTTAATCAATTGGAACATGCCTTTGGTTGATTGGGCAGCAGACTCTTTTAAAAAAAATACTTTTAATGCAAGTATTTATAAAAACTGCAGGGCACAACTGCCATCTTAAAGGGTCATTCCCCACTTTCTCTCACATAGAACACCTTTTCTAAGACAATGCCTGCAGCTACAAGCAAAGAAAGTGTGCCTGTGTTGTAGATTTAATCGATTAATTAACTGCAACTAGTGCAGCTCAGTGTTTACAATTTTCTAAATTAGGTGACAGTGTAAGACCATAATGGGCTCTTGAGTGGGTGGATTCAGGAACACGAAGAGGCAAAACACCATGCAGGGTTCAGCAGGATTTATTTTGAGTTACATATGTAAAGCAAAAGGCACAATCCAAAAGTTGGACTGAGCACTGAGAGACTGGCGCGTACTCCTTATAAAGACAATACAGAAACCGAAATAGAAACCGAAAATTGGCTCAAGGTTCACATGTTCCCTAGGAGGGTAACCTCCCTAGCCTCCCCAGTCTGGGAATGTGTACCTGGCGAGCTTTGAATATACTTGGCAGGCTTCCCAGAAATATAGCAACATCACCTAGCTTGTGAGCACACAGATCCGCTATTGTATGCTGAAGGTTGAACCTATTCATAAGGCATGTGTGTGTGCCTAATCAGCAAGAAAGCATAACTTCAGTTAACCGGCAATAATACTTGTTGCATTAGATAGGAAATACAAAAGCATAAATCAATAATACCCATGCAGGGGGATGAGTCTACTAACTAGGAAATACCTTACATCTTAATGGACTGAATACAACGTTAATACAGTTGGCAGGAGCCAACTCCAGCTGCATTCCTCCTGTCTGCTCAGAAAGCGCATGCATCCCGTCCAAGGCTGAGAGCCCCCCTTGCTCACACAACTCAGAGCTGCCCCTCTCCAAAGACCCATAGGACAATACACAAATATAAATCATACATACCAATACATGTAATGGATACACAACTCCAACAAGCCTGATGCCTCCAGTATGATCAATCAACAAGACCAGCTCTTAAGCCATTAAAGGCTAACCACAATTAATATTAACGGCACATTCCTTAAAAGGGGCTTTCCGTCCCCCTCTCTCGTGATGGTGTTTCTATGGTAACAGCCAAGGTGCTATTTCTGTATTAACAGGCCATTGTTTAATTCCAGACCGTGCACCGTTATCAAAACCTTGAAGCTGCTGGCTAGTTTTGGCTGATTTCCCAGAAATAGTTGAAGAAGCAACATTAGGCACATTCCTTTGTCTCTCTTAATAATACAGAAAAATATATTAATGCACAAATGCTGTGAATGATACACAAATAAACAAGCTTAGAAAGCAATTAAGGCATTTATAATCAATATGGGATATTTAGCTATTTGAACTGTCCCCTTCATTCCCTCCTTTTCTCTTCAGACAACTCGGACTTCACAGTACGAGTTCGTCTTGACGGATCCTCCTGAGCCAAACTGCGATACAGGGCCATTTTATAGGGATCAGTTATCCTTTGCACAGAATCAGAAATACACTTTTGGACACATTGGGCTAAACAAGGGGCCATGTAAATGGATAACAAAATAACAAACAGATATGGTCCTCGCCATGGAGACCAATTGTGAGCCACTATCAGGTAGCACCTCCTCTCCATTTATAGGGGTAGTAACATCATTAACTCTCCCGCAATGGTATGCATGTTCGTATTTAAAGCAATCAGGTTCATGGGATGGGTATCAAAGGCATTTTTCACCTTTTGCATCTATGGGGCCTGACATGCGTACCAAGCAATTTCCCTTCGGGTCCCTCCCCGCAACCTACGCTCCTGTAGGTGCTTCAATAGGAAAAGAAATACCACCACCATGTAAAGTATAGTTAACATGATGCTAACACCTAAAACTCAGTGTATTCTCTCTTTGCGTGGTGTTCTCGTGGGGCATCATTTCTCTGCTCTCCACCTTTGGGGATCAACGTATAGGCCACACGTACCACAGGAAGATTTCCTGCTGTTGGAAGTATTCCAAGCAGCTTAACTACTGTTTCTTCCTGACCCTGGGTTCCTGGAACCTCCACCTGAGGGAATGACCCCTTCCATTTATTGACGAGAGAAACTGACTTGCACCGTACACACCTCCTTTCTAATTCCTGACTCAGATGGTTCTGGTATATCACTTGGCCCCTGTGGCTATAGCGATTACTGTAGAGCAATACACCTCGTGTGTGATGCCCACCTTCCGGATTAGGAGGAACGGTCTATGGACCCACTCCTGTTCCCACAGTGGCCCTATAGCCCTGCCTTGACTGGTTGGACAAACCAATGGTAGCACTGTCCTGCTGTCCAACGGTCCTGATACCGTTCAGCTGCTGATGTTTCCCAGTTTCTTCTCTGCCGTGCGGAGAGGTGCCAGCTTCCCGGGTGTGGCACCAGCAGGCTGTCGTCTCGCGGACATCGAGAAATAATCAGGAATCATGTCCAATCTGCTTCAACTTCCTTCACAGCGGACGGTGGACCCACGGGATGGGTACCGGGAACTTTCACTGTCTTGGAATAGACAGGAGAACAGTACGCTGCCCTCGCCAGGCCTCGCAGAATGGGGCGGTATGTTGACCCACACTCGGCTCCTGGTTCGATAGCGGCAACGGTTCCACCAGCCACAAGGCGTTCTAGCCTGGGTCCACCTGTTCAAAGACAAAAATCTGAGACAGTGATTGCACATCATGCTCAATATCTATAACATTTCTCGAAACAGCTGAAACCATTTCCGTTGTCTCTTCAGCACAGGATAATTCAGCTGCTTCTTCACTCCTGAAGTTTCTTCTCTAGCTGTAATTGCTTCTGTGGTTACTTCTTGCTGCACTGGAGCTGCACAAAGTACATTTTCCTGTTGATTTTTTCTTTTTCTTTTTTCTTCTGCTACTAGCACCTGCTTCACTGCCTTCTGTGACAGAACTCTTTCCTTCCTCTGATAAAGCACCAGAGTCCGAGGTGAGGGTGCTTCCACCTTTGGTCTTTACTGATGCAGTTGCTACCATTCCTGTGAATTCGCTTCAGTAGCTAGCTCTATGCTTCCAACCTTTTTTTTTTTTTCCTTTTTCTTCTTCTTCTCGGGGGATCCACAGTTGACTCACTTTTCACAGTGTCATCCTCTGTTAACTCGGCCTTAGTGCGTTTGATCCCAAAGTAAGCGCATCTTCCTTGTCATTCTGCAAAGATCCTTCAGTTGCAGTTACAAGCGTGAAATCTTCAGTCCATTACTTTCCGGAACATCACTTCAACTTTCTTCCGTGCCTGCCCATCTCAAGGTAGGGCTGGTATCTGCTACATCCATTTGGTGACATTCACTACCTTTGATCAGGTGCCGAGACTTCAACTACTCCCCTCTCCATAGATCTCTCAGCTACAGCTTGCTCTGTTGATGTTTTTAGGGCAGGGTCATCTTCTACTTCATTCATGAAGGCCCCTCAATAACAACTGCATAAACATCGTGCATTTCCCTCTGCTCAGGACTTCAGTCCTGTCACAATTACAGAGGCTTTATCAGAATTTACCTCAACACATGTCGCCAGGGAGTCTGAAGTATCTTCTACCTCAGAGTTGAAACCGACCTCATTCGCCCCATCTGCAGGATCTCCTTTAGTCCTGGCGTACGGTGGCTGCGGCTTCCGCTTCATATTCTTCTGACTGTTCTGACAAGATCTCCTTATGCACCTTCTCAGAGGAAATTTCACTTCCACTATGCGCCCTCCTTCTCTGCAAATACCTTCACATCCAGCCTTGAGGGCTGCCTTTTATGGGGCTTCTGTTTTCCTTTCCTTAAGAATAATATCACCTTCTGCTGTTTCTACAGAGGATGCCATTTCTTTGCTTTGTGGAGTCCCTCTGCATCAAACGTCTTTGCAAGAACCTCGCTCCACTCTTTCCTTGGCAATCTCTACCGCAGACTCTATATCCACCTTCTCTGCAGAACTTCTGCTCCCACCTTTCTTGTGGGCAAGTCTTCTTCTACCGTCTCAGCACGGAAGAGGTTCAGACGTTTTTCATTTACCATTGCCTTTGCCTTTGCCTTTGCCTTTGCCTTTGCCTTTGCCTTGCCTTTGCCTGGGCTTGCCTTTGCCTTTGCCTTTGCCTTTGCCTTGCCTTTGCCTTGCCTTTGCCTTTGCCTTTGCCTTTGCCTTGCCTTTGCCTTTGCCTTGGCCTTTGCCTTTGCCTTCCTTTGCCTTGCCTTTGCCTTTGCCTTTGCCTTTGCCATTGCCTTTGCCTTTGCCTTTGCCTTTGCCTTTGCCTTTGCCATTGCCTTTGCCTTTCCTTTGCCTTTGGAAATACTGGTTTCTGATTTCAACTACAACATTCTCTGTGCTTTCTGGTAGTAAGCCAAGTGCGGCATGTTCGGCCATACCTAGGTCACTGACTTCAATTGACTGCATTCTGCACTGGAACTGCAGTTATCTTGCTTTGTATAGGTGCCTCAAACACAAAAACTTCGGCCCAGGGAGGCTCAGCTTCCTTTGCTGCCCCATCGGCCGCCCTATTCCCTTGGGTCACAGGTTCCTTTCCTCTCTGGTGCCCTTTGTAGTGCCTCACGGCTATCATCTCAGGGTCCAAAACGGCTCCCAACAGTTCTGCTAGCTGGTTTCGGCGTTTCACATTGCGCCCATCTGATTCCAGCCACCAACATTCTTTCCATATATCTTCATCCTCGTTAGTATGAGGAAAGCATACTCAAAGTCTGTATAGATGTTACAGTTCGTACATTGGCCAACCATAGTACTTGGGTGAGGGCCACTAATTCAGCTGTCTGAGCTGACGTTCCCGGATCCAATGGACCTGCTTCAACTGTTTCATATCTCGCTAATCTCCTCCAATTCTGAACAAAGCTGCTTTTATCGGAGAATGAAATTTGGGCTTGGAGCTTTGTAAGAAGATCTCGACCCAACAAGGGGATGGGACACTCCGACATATTTAGGAATTGATGGGTTCAGCGTTTGCCCCCAATCACGCATTCCATGGGTTGTAGAAAAGGTTTACTTGACTGGTCCCTGTTGCCCCTGTAACTTTGATTGACTGCTGGCTGATTGCTGTAGTTGCCACTGAACTACTGAATTCTCCATAAAATTGACCACTTGGTTCCCTATTTACATCTGGGCATGAGTTCAGGGGAACCCTAAAGTGAACCTGGTCCTCCCTATTGCTGGTTCTCAAAACTTTGCCAGCCCCATGAGTACTGGCCTCCTTGTCCGCTATTCCATTGGTCTGTATGATAAGAGTAGCGATTTTCACCCGGTTCCTCTTCTTCCTCGGCTTGGTTCCCCTTGGTTCCAGCCTTCGCCATTCTCCTGTTCGGGCCATCCCTTTTCCAATCCAATGGCCTTCTTGGCTGCACAACGCACACTGGTTTCTCCCTAAACCAGTTTCCGCGCTCTCTGCCTCTTCCTTCAGTTGCACGTCCTCTTCCCTCAGTTGCACGTCCTCTTCCCTTCCTCATGTCCTCTTCTTCTTGTTGCTTCTCCCCTATAGCCCGTGCCAACATATTCAATTTCTTCTTCTGTACTTCTCTCGTTTCCTTTCCTTTTCTCATCTCTATTATCATATACACGCTGAGCAGTTGCTATCGTCCCTCCAATGAATGGCCTTCTAACCACCCTTCTTCAGTATTTTCTTGCGGATATCTGGGGTCGATTGGGCTATGAAGGTAGTTTTTAATAATATCTCATTATTCCCCTCCTCTGGATTTAGGGGTGTCCAGATTCGAAATGCCTCCTTCAGTCTTTCCAGGAACATGGCAGGACTTTCATCAGGCTTCTGGATAATTTCAGAAACCTTTGCCATATTGGTGGGGCTTTCGCGCATCCCTAATGAGCCCCCGGATCAAAGAGCTCCTATAAGATTTGAGCTTCTGCCTGGCATCTGCCTCATTGTAATCCCAGTTGGGATCTGTGAGGGGATATTGAAGCAATCTTTCTTCCTCGTCTACTTTGCCGTCTGCCAGAAGGCGATGAGCCTCAGTACGTACTCTCTGCACTTCTTCGCTTGTTTGCAATGTCTGCTGGCAATCTTCCCAAGTAGGGGTAAGTGTTTTCATCAAAGAAGTGATCAGCGTGATCACCTTCTCAGGGTCCTTAGAAGTTATTCCTTTCACTCTTTCCATTTCTTCTTTTAGCATCTGATGCTCCTCTTTTTTTTAACGCCCGCTCATATGTACTCAGGAAGGCTCTTAAATACTCCTCAGAGTCTTTACTTTTGATCTGAGCCAGCTTCAAAAGCCCATCAGACACACCTGCAGCAGCCTGCCACCTCTTCATGATCAGCCTAGCCCTTTGGTAATTTACTGCAGTGTCCTCTGGGTTCTGGCATGGATGCCAGGGGTACAGTGCAAATCCTCTGGTTGTTGGTTACTCATGGGTGGGGATACACACTTTTCTTAGGCGTTTGAAGAACTGCCTTGGGGTCTGTTGCCTCTGTCTCTCCTCCTTGTTCCTCTACTGCCCTCGGAGCCTGGCCTCGCGCGATTGACTCGGTGGGGGTTGGAATGGAGCACTGGGAACATAAGGGGGTTGTCTGCTGAACAATGTCTAAGTCTGTTCTGTCGAGATCACTTGCTACTTGCAACTGTGCTTTTCTCCAGAGCATGCCATTATCTTCTTTTTGCATTGTTCCTTCGGGTTCTGGTCTATACACCCTTTCCATATATTTACATATGGAATCTGATCCAAACGTGTTTGGATTACTGCTGCCCACAGTGGGTTCACTTTCACAGGATCATAGGATCCTTCAGATGGCCATCCGGTGTCTAGGTGTTGGCCAATCCACTTCACAAAGACTTCTCATCTTTTCCTTGTCTAGCTTGATACCATAGGCATTGCCTTTGTTAGCTAACTTCCAGTTGTTCAAAATGCACTGGAGCGGGGTCAGTGGGGTTGAAAAACCTCCCCCCCATTTCCCGCGCCTTCAAACGTGCTTGCACACACACACTCGCACCCGGGGTTCGTGGCCTGGGCAGTCTCCTGCACACAGGAATCTCACTACTTGCCAGTCCCGTCTCTGCCAAGGCAGAGATCCACACTCATTTTGGGTTTCCTCTACGGTCCCCCACTCATACACTCTTTACAACCACACAGGCGCCTCACACACCACCCAACCTATCTCTGGTTCCCTTCTGGACGTTTCACCTACGTCCAACCCTTTTTCCTCCTTTGGGAGCAGCGTTGGGTCACGTCTTATACCTGTGCGTGCCCACTAGCCCTCTCCAGTTTCTAAGACATCCAAGACGTCCCAGTTCCCTTTCCTCTTTTGAGAGCAGCGTTGGGTCACGTCTTATACCTGTGCGTGCCCACTAGCCCTCTCCCAGTTTCTAAGACATCCAAGACGTCCTAGCTCCCTTTCCTCTTTTGAGAGCAGCGTTGGGTCACGTCTTATACCTGTGCGTGCCCACTAGCCCTCTCCCAGTTTCTAAGACATCCAAGACGTCCTAGCTCCCTTTCCTCTTTTGAGAGCAGCGTTGGGTCACGTCTTATACCTGTGCGTGCCCACTAGCCCTCTCCCAGTTTCTAAGACATCCAAGACGTCCTAGTTCCCTTCTGGGTGTTCAAAACGTCCACCCTTACCCTAGGGAGCGGCTTTCAGTTGTCTTATGGACTGATCGGGTCCACTCGTACAAACCTATGTGCCTGCCTCCCAGAAGAATGATCAATTCTTCTTTCCCTTATCCCCTCTCCCAGGGGGATTCCTTACTTACCCTTCCCGCGGGTTGCCCTTCAGCGCTGCTCCTTCTCCTGTTCCTTGTGTCTGTTCCTTTGCGGCAAGGCGGTGGCCGCAGCAACGGCTTTCAGTTTCCCAGCCAAAGCTAGCCGGTGTGCACAGAAACTTTCAAGTGTTCCAACGACCACAAGCCACACCAGAAAAGGCACAGACCTGCCTTCATGTCAGCATCCAACACTCAAAGAGCCCTAGCCCACCCAGGGACGCCAAATGTAAGACCATAATGGGCTCTTGAGCTCTTGAGTGGTGGATTCAGGAACACGAAGAGGCAAAACACCATGCAGGGTTCAGCAGGATTTATTTTGAGTTACATATGTAAAGCAAAAGGCACAATCCAAAAGTTGGACTGAGCACTGAGAGACTGGCGCGTACTCCTTATAAAGACAATACAGAAACCGAAAATAGAAACCGAAAATTGGCTCAAGGTTCACATGTTCCCTAGGAGGGTAACCTCCCTAGCCTCCCCAGTCTGGGAATGTGTACCTGGCGAGCTTTGAATATACTTGGCAGGCTTCCCAGAAATATAGCAACATCACCTAGCTTGTGAGCACACAGATCCGCTATTGTATGCTGAAGGTTGAACCTATTCATAAGGCATGTGTGTGTGCCTAATCAGCAAGAAAGCATAACTTCAGTTAACCGGCAATAATACTTGTTGCATTAGATAGGAAATACAAAAGCATAAATCAATAATACCCATGCAGGGGGATGAGTCTACTAACTAGGAAATACCTTACATCTTAATGGACTGAATACAATATTAATACAGGTGGCAGGAGCCAACTCCAGCTGCATTCCTCCTGTCTGCTCAGAAAGCGCATACATCCCGTCCAAGGCTGAGAGCCCCCCTTGCTCACACAACTCAGAGCTGCCCCTCTCCCAAAGACCCATAGGAACAATACACAAATATAAATCAATACATACCAATACATGTAATGGATACACAACTCCAACAAGCCTGATGCCTCCAGTATGATCAATCAACAAGACCAGCTCTTAAGCCCATTAAAGGCTAGCCACAATTAATATTAACGGCACATTCCTTAAAAGGGGCTTTCCGTCCCCCTCTCTCGTGATGGTGTTTCTATGGTAACAGCCAAGGTGCTATTTCTGTATTAACAGGCCATTGTTTAATTCCAGACCGTGCACCGTTATCAAAACCTTGAAGCTGCTGGCTAGTTTTGGCTGATTTCCCAGAAATAGTTGAAGAAGCAACATTAGGCACATTCCTTTGTCTCTCTTAATAATACAGAAAAATATATTAATGCACAAATGCTGTGAATGATACAAATAAACAAGCTTAGAAAGCAATTAAGGCATTTATAATCAATATGGGATATTTAGCTATTTGAACTGTCCCCTTCAACAGTTCTACTAAATTGTATCTAAACAAACAGGAATAAGTTGTTGAGCCTTGGACAAACATAGTAATGATAGTTACAGGTGGGTAGCCGTGTTGGTCTGCCATAGTCAAAACAAAATCGACACTTATCAGCCTATCACCCATCCCCACCACCCTTCTGAGTAATACCCCTCCCCACTCCCCCACTATATTTAAGGATCTGGTGACTTCTGTTTCAGTGTATCTGAAGAAGTGTGCATGCACACGAAAGCTCATACCAGGAACAAACTCAGTTGGTCTCTAAGGTGCTACTAGAAAGAATTTTCGATAGTAATGATAGACCTGTTATGTATGAAGGCATTGTAGGCTGTATGTATGCAGTGCAGACCTAGTCCTTCACACCTCCTGTAGCTCAGGAGCTTCATCTGCATAATGAAAGACAAAGGGGATTTTAAAACCCTCCAATGACATTGTGTGTAGCTGGCAGGCTGCCAATCCCCGCTGAGATAGGGCCGGTGCTGTGATTCACTAATTGCTGCATTAAAGTGACCTATCACAGGTGGTGTGTGTTTTGCCTGGGCCTGCTTAAGGTATATACTGTATACTGGGCCAAGTGTCCATGTTTATCATTCTTGTTCTTCTTATTCTTGATGTTCCAATAAATCCTTTTCAAGCTGAATCTCATGCCTGAACCCACCTACACTTCAATACCTACTGAACTGTGTTTATTTTTATTTATTATTAATTACTTGCCCTTCATCCCAAAGTCCTAGGGTGGGTTACAACAATTAAAACAATATTAAAAACAGTTTTAAACAACTTAGGGAGCACCCCTAAGCTGCGAACCTGCTCCTTCCAGGGAAGTGCAACCCTGACCAGCGCAGGCCATCTTCCCACCTCCCAGATTTAGAACACATAATACCTCTGTCTTTTCGGAATTACATCTCTGTTCATTGGCCCATGTCCAGCCCATCATTGCCTCTAAGCACTGGTCTAACACCTCAGCTGCCTCTCCTGATTCTGTTGGAATAGAGAGAAAGAGCTGGGTGTCATCCTTGGATGTTCACAGCACTTCACTCCAAATCTCCTGATGTCAGGAATCAGACCATCAGTCTGTTTAGCCCAGTACTGTTGACCTGATGTGGTAGCAGCTGTTCAGGGTCTCGGGTAGAGATCTTTCGCAACCACATCACCTGTGATGGTGATATTCATTTGTACAGCTTAGGTACTACTTTTTTTGAACTGTGGATTCTCTCAGTAGAGAAACACCCCAACCCCATCTGCTTAGCCAAACTTTTAGAGTTACACTTTTATGGGGAATGCAGGGTTTACCACCATCAGAAGCCCACATGTTAAAAGTTGAAAGAATATTGGAGGGGTGGTGAGCTGATCTTCTAGTTCAGAAGTAGGGGACCGGTGCCCCCCCTCCCCACCAGTCCTGACTATTGACCATTTTGGCTGATGAGAGCTGGAGTCCAAAAGCGTCTAGAGGGCCACAGATTCCTCACTACTGCTCTAGCTAGTCAGTTGAACTCATTCAGATCCACAGTTTAACAGCTGTCAAGCACCATTAGGTCTGTTGCAAACACACAGAGGCCTAGAGAAACTCTGCCTGAAGTATTCGTTTTGTGTTTTTATTTAGCTTTATATCTTTACCTAGTTGAAATGAGGAATCTAGATAAGTGAACTACCGGTAATTAATGTACAAGATGACATCTCCGTTTCAAAGTGTAGCACATTTTAAGGGGTCCACAATGTGGCTCCCTTAGGTGCCACAAGCTTCTGCTTTTCCAAACTTTTATTACTTTTTTAAATGAGGGGGTTTGGGACCTTTTTTGTTACTGTGAGTGAGTTGCCTGGTTTTCTAAAAATTTTGGTCTGGTTTTCATTTGTTATGGGGTATTGCCCAATTGAGCATTGCCCAATTTTCTTTTCTGTAATGGGTATTTCATGGTGCCCACATCAGTTCCTTAGATTTCCAAATGTGCCTGCAGGCCCAAAATTGTTGATTCCACAAAATACAAATCACTTAGATGCAAATCACAGCATTTGTGTTCTGGAATTGCAAACAACTGATTATGAAAACTGAATATCTATTGTAATTGGGAGTGATTCCATTTGAAGTCAGACTGTAAATGAGATCCTGATTACACTATTACACTCTCTCTCATGTTATTTGCTCACTGTTTTTCATGTGCTTCTGTTTCTGAGACTTCAGTGCCAACAGCAGTGTTGGTCTTTCTGCAACCCTCTCTTAAAAAGAGAAGCTTTTATGTGTGAGTCTCCCCACCTCCCAGTGTCCTATCAATGCTCAATTCTCTGAGCGGTTGATCTGACAGCAGTGACCTCAGCTAGTGGTACAGATTACTGGTAGTCCTTTGAACCACAATGTTGTCTTATTAGGGTTTCCAATGCTTAAAGGGTAACCTCTTGATAAATAGAAGAGAAAACATAATATATACATATTTCTGGGTGAGTTTTCACAAAATGAAATAGTGTTTGATATTCTCTGAACTTTGGACCTAAATGAAGTCCACTGTCTAGCTTAAACGAAGTCCATGGTCTAGCTCTCACTGCAGCTGTTTGACATGTGATAACTGCAGTCACGACATGGCTATTTGCTTGTGTGTAATGGTGTATTTACCGTTTTATCACCTCTGCACCATACATAACAGTGGCTATATCCTTCTTGATCCTGTGATTAATGGATCCATTCCACTCATTCTCTCAGACTTTGGTATCTGCTGGTCCAGATTAAGCCCCGACATGCATACTAAAACCAGCTGTTTGGGGAAGAAAAAAAGATGGCCAAGGTACTTCAGGTCAGGGGAAGCTAACATGATGCCTTCCAGATGTTGTTGGATTCCCAACACCCATCAACCTCAGCCAGTATGGCCAGTGATCAGGCATTATGGAAGGTGTAGTGGTCCAAAAAGTATGTAACCAAGCATGTAGATAGGGCCAGAGCCAGTCTGAGTGTGTGGATGCAAAGCCTTTGTTGGAGGATTTGTGCAGTGGCCCATCACTCTACCTGATGTCACAAATTACAGATCAGCCAGCAGCGGTTCCGTGTGGTAGCAACCTTTTTGGTGAAGGACCTTTCCAACTGACTTAAAACACCTGTGTACCCCCCCACCCGATTGGCTGCCCATTGGGTCCTTCGGGGCAGGAAGGTGCATAAAGAGCTTCCTGTTCCCTCTGAGGCTTGCTTAGCTGCAAGATCTTCCTGTGATCTGGAGTGCTCCTTTATTCTGGCATCTCCTTTGACCCTGACTCACTCATTGGTTCTGACCACTGACTCGTCTCATGGCTCCTGAGTCATCTCAGGGTTGGGCCGTGAACAGCAACAGGCTGACACGTGCATGTGCCCATGGATAGTTGGAAGGGATAAGTGACTTGAGTTCTCTGCTTACTGGTGCCATGCCTTACTTGGGCTAAATTGGGACCATTAATATGTAAGGTAAAGGCAAAGGGACCCCTGACCATTAGGTCCAGTCACGAACGACTCTGGGGTTGCGGTGCTCATCTTGCTTTACTGGCCGAGGGAGCCGGCGTACAGCTTCTGGGTCATGTGGCCAGTATGACTAAGCCGCTTCTGGTGAACCAGAGCAGCACACGGAAACGCTGTTTGCCTTCCCGCCAGAGCGGTACCTATTTATCTTCTTGCACTTCGTGCTTTTGAACTGCTAGGTTGGCAGGAGCAGGGACTGAGCAACGGGAGCTCACCCCGTCGTGGGGATTCGAATCACCGACCATCTGATTGGCAAGTCCTAGGCTTTGTGGTTTAACCCACAGCGCCACCTGCGTCCCTATAGTATGTAGCTGATCTTAAAAAAGAGGATTTTCCATCCAGGAGTGTGCTGTCCTTAAACTACCAAAGAGTGTATTGTTAATCTTTTCCTCCCTCCCTGCAGCTCTGAGCTTTTAATTGTTATAAGCAGACAGAAATTCAACATGTGAAGTATTTCTCATTATGACCCTAATACACTGGGAAGAGCTTCACCTTTTAAATTTATGTTTTGTAGGCAGCTGTTCAAAGCCTCAGTCATGGGGGAGGGGAGGTGGCAACCCTGTTTTGTACACTTCATTGTGGCGAGCCCACGTTCTTATTTAATTATGCCATGATTTCCGGTGCTTACCAGCTTTCTGACAGCTTCCTGCTTGTGTGTTAGACTGAGTGGAGATACAGCATTTAGAGTTAAGGGAGAATTGGGGAAACACCCTTAATAAATGTTGAAGAAGCATCTGAGTTTCACTGGTCAAAGTTCTGCACCAGGAAGCAACAGGTCCTGGTGTGGCTGATAGGATTCCCTTTCACTCCCCTTGCCAGAATTTTTTGCTTTTTTTTTCATATGAACCTTCACAAGTGCTGGAGGCTGCTGATTTTCTCCATGTTCAGCGTTCCTGTGAATTAAGAATTGCTGGAGGGTGGAGTGGGGCTTTTCTCAGTGGAAGAAACCGAGTTGCAGAATGCTCTCCAAGAGAGGCCCATTAAACATAATGTTGTCAGGTTTTGACTTGCCTTCAGAAAGAAAAACCCTTCATCAGTTTACACAGGCATTTCTAGGCTATTAGTGGTTGGGCCTCTTTTTTATCCTTGTTTCGTATTCCTGAACGGTTCTATTTTTTTTTAAAAAAGAGAGAAATCATGTTGGCATGTAAAGTATACAAACAGAACTCCAGAGTCGTCTCAGATCATTATTTCTTTTAATAGGACATACATATAACAATCTGAAACAAATTGGTAACAACAAAGAAAAACATCAGAGCAACAAGGAGTATACTGTAATACAAGCCTGAGCCTGGACTGGAAAAGGAGTGGAAAGGTAAATATTTTCAGTACATTTTAAAAGAGATTCTCTTTAAAAAGACAGGGTGAGGAACTTCAGGTCTGTGGTCCAGAAGTGAATGTGACCCTCTGGCTGAAAAAGGGTTTTCATCCCTAAATTAGAGGATGTTGTCTGATGATTATAAAAATAAGGTTCTGTGCTTTGGTTTAATACATCTTAAAAGAACCTCTCCTCTTTGATAGTTGCACTAATAATCTGGTTTCCTTATACAGGAACAATTTAGAAGCATTGAAAAATTAGCATCTGTCCATTGAGAAGAAGTCTGCTCTGGTCTGTAGGTAGGTTTTAATGCCTCTACCAGAAAACAGATCTCCAAACTGTTTGTTACTGGGTCCCCCCCCCAAAAAAATCTCCAATGTTCATTTTACCCACTTAGGGTTATGTAATGAAACATTGACTTTTGCAGATAAGAAACTCCCAGATTTGTAATGTCATTTAAAAATAATATTCTCAATATTCTCCAGATCAGTGCACTTGTTTTAAAGAATTTTCTGTACTTCATATTGTTTCAATGAATTTGTTTACTGTTTTACTAGTGGATATGATCCAGTTCAAAATAAGCATGTAATAGTTCTGCTGCTCAGAGTGCTTCAATTGAATCTGTTAGCTGCTTTGATTTCCATTTTGTTGGGAAAAGCTCTGCCTGTAATGTTAGATTCACAATTTAGGATTTTTTTATAGTTAGGTATGTTAAAACAGATTGTCATTGAAATTTGGAGGTAAAGGGAAACAGCCTATTATCCAAAAGAGCATTAGTATGCATCTTGGTGTAAAGTATTTTATAAGTTTGGTGTGAGAAAAAAAACCTGATGGCAAAGTATTTTTATTGAGAACAAGTATCCTTGATGTCAACTTTATATAATTGGCTCTTGGTACTTTATATAAACATTAATTATGAATCTGAAATGAAGTAAGTTTTTTAAAAAAAAATCTATTTGTCTTCAATTTTAGATGCTCTAATGGCTTCTGAATGTTGCTATTATAGTCAAGCTCCTGCTGAGATGCAAGACTTATTTTGCTTCACCTCACTAACTAACGCAGTGCCAAAGGTTGACCTACTTTCTGATGATGACTCTGTCATTGTGCCCTTGCAGGTTCCACTTCCTAAGTCTCAATAATGTATATTATTAAACAAGCCTATGCCTTGCTGGTATCCTTTTATCTCCCATACCTTGTCATCATGTGCTAGGCTGGAGCATACCCTTCAGCTATGCTCCTGGAACTCTTGGGATTTTGTGTAGAATCTGGCACAGAACTTGGGTTTCTTGATATTGACTTTTATGTATTTTAAATAAAAATGATTTTCTAGTTCTCATGGTTAAAAGCAACTAGCCCCCAAAGTGTTCGGGTAGTGTCAAAAGGCAGCCTAGGAAATTGACCAGAGGACTGATTCTTCCAGGCTTGAATCTGTGACCTCTACTGCCAAGCTCCCTTACACACTATGGATCCTAGCACCTGTACACCATCCTTATGCTACTCCCCTCGCTCACACCCTTCCTCTTTGTCATTATCACAGTCTCCCCTGCCTCTGTGGGATAATGTGACAATAAATGGGATAATCCTGTGTCTACTGCGCTGAGCTCCTTGGAGGAAGGGAGGGATGCCTATACGATGCAAAAAATTATAGCATCCTTATGGCTAAATGAGCCATGAAGTCTAATGCATGCACACGAAAGCTCATACCAAGAACAAACTTAGTTGGTCTCTAAGGTGCTACTGAAAGGATTTTTATTATTTTTATTTTGTTTTGACTATGGCAGACCAACATGGGCTGCCTACCTGTAACTAGCTTGATGTTTGTTAGGAGTCAAATCACTGGGGCTTCCTTCCAAGTAAATGGGTGTTTTTGATTTAGAATCACATATGTAATTCAGCAGTCAGGGCTGTCATGCCAGCTTATTTGCTGGTGGATATAAATGGTTCAGATATTGGAATACAGTATTCAGGGAAAGCTGTCTGTAGCCAAGAGACAGCAACTTTTGTCGTGCGGTCCTTTGTAAGGAGCTATGATAGCATATTTTGGATGCATGGAAGTCTGCCCAAAGAAATCTTGGGACACTTTATACTCATGCTTCCACTCTGACTCAAAGATCATTGATACATGGAAATGTCAACTATCAGACTTTGTGATACTTCATCCTGGTACAAAAGGCAGTGCTAATGGTTCCCAGTGCTACTATGCTGCCTCTTGGCAAGCATACAGATTAACCTTCCATGTTACTTTATTGAGCAGGAGTAAGAGGTTATGAAAGTACAGAAATGTTAGTCTTAGGGAACCCAAATTCAGTGGCCCTTTTCTTTCAGCTAACATTAAGCAGGGTTTTATCCCTCTGTTGTAATTTTAAAAGGGGTTTTTGATTGTGATTATTGTAATTAGGGTTGTTATGTGCTCTGGGCTCCCATGGTGGGCTATGGGGAAGAGCGGGATGGAAATGTATGGGAATAAATAACTATTTTGGGATGCTTTGAAGCAAGGCTACTGCATCATGATGTTCTTTGGGTGGGACTGGGTAAGGTCAATTATAATGGAAGTTTCCTTCCTGGGGTTAATAACACTTGGGGAATGGGAGCATCAGGATCATGACTGGAAGGTAAAAAAAAAAAAAACTCTTCTTGGGCATTTGGGTCCTGATCTTGATTTCCCCCATTCCCCTGCTGCAGCTTTTATTGGAATGAAAAAATCTAGTTAAAGGCAATCATACATTTAACATTTCAGCTAGTTTCGGACTTGTCTTCTGGCTGTCCACATATGCAGGGTATTATGCAGTAAAAAAAGAGAGCTGAATTCATTAATCAGGATAAAATATGCAAATTAAGAAATGTGCACAAAATACAGAGTATCTGCAAGAAAGGGCAAACAAGTGAAGCAGGCCATTAATATCTTGCTGTCTGACAGCTAGAAATTCTGCTGAGCCCCACTCTAGCTTTGGAAATTTCACCCCACAGTGCCTATTTACTTTAAAGCCCATATTTCAAGCCATAAGGACTAGATTTTTTTTTTTTTTTGTAAATGAAAGCTTGAACTCTTTGGTGTTGGACTCTGTGCCTCCTGCTTTGTGGGGTAGGTGTGCAACAGTGATCTCCCAAGGCAGGTTTTGCATTGACTTTATTCGATTCCAGTTTCCTTAATATTTCGTTGTTTCTGCTTTCCTTATGAACTTCTTCTCATTCTGTTTATTTCATCGTTAATCTTTCCCTCTGGCAACATTTGATAGAGAATTGTCCTTTTTTTGCCACGGTTGGCAGTTCTTCCCTTTAAAATAAATATCTAACCTAGATGTCCTTCCACTTTGTATACTGGGGTTGGTATGCAAATTCACTTTTAGTCTTGTTTCAATATGAGTTTTGTATAGCAACCCCAGATCCCAACTTAACAACAGCACCATCTGGAAACCTGGACTTGGCATGGTACAAATCAGGACCTGCTATCCTGCTCCAGTGCTTGGACTTTTCAGTGTGCATATGCTTAATCCAAGCTGTCCATAAGAGGGGGAAAAAAAACTGTTGCAGTTTAAATTTATGTCTAAAATACAGCTGTGTGAGGCTGGCCTTAACTTATTCAGGCATACTCCTGTTGCTTATACTATTTGAGAATGGAAAATTGGTTGGTGTGTAATCAAGCCCCCCAAACCTTATCATGTCAATAGTTAATACTGGTGTTGGTATGCTCTTTGGTCATGGCACGTGTCTTTTCCCCCACCCCATTTCTGATTTGGAATTGCTTGATTTGCTTAATGGTCTTTACCTGACAACTGCTCCCAGCTACTGAAATTTGTGTTGCATCCCACTTGTCTTGGTGGAGCTAAAGGAAACCATTGTGCTTCTTGCAAATGGCCAGAGAAAGTAACCTTATATTAGCCTGAAGGGTTGTAGCTGGTAGACATTAAGCAGCCCCAAAGCTGCTGTTGTTTTGGGGCACTGGTACTGGTTTGCCTTGCTTGTTACTGTGTTTTTCTCCCTTTGCTCAACTGGTACGCTCGGCAATAAAGCCTTTTCTCAGTACTCACAAGAGAGCCTGCACTGCATTATTTGGTTTGTTTTTGAGCATTGATACGCTGCTTTTCCAGCAAGTGTTCAAAGTGGCTTGCAAAAAGAAAGGAGAATAAAACATTAATAGTATAAAATGATACAACTGAGTAAGAACATTGAGAGTTTAATTAGCAAATAGCCTCTACCAGGAAAACACGGTCTCTTGACAGCAGTTGACAGCATCCAGACTCTGCCTGTCTTGGAAGAGCTGGATGTCCCTGCTTCCCTTCCTCGCTTCCCTTCCCGGCTTCACTTCCTCGCTCCATGGTATTTACCTGCAGTGTTGGGAAGAAGGATCTGTGCCACAATACATGCATCTCTCTGCTGAATACTGTGGGGAAAGCCTTTGCCCAAGTAGTTCTCAACAGATTTATGCTCACTTGCTGACAGGGTCTATCCCAAGTCACAATGTGGCTTTAGAGCTTGGAGGTCAGTCAACATGATTTTCTCACTGAGCCAGCTGCAGGAGAAATGCTGAGAGTAGAGACACCCATTGCACATCATCTTCATTGACCTGGTCCACCAAAAAGGAGTCTTCACACAGCTCAACAAGATGATCATGTTATTACAGGAGAACATGCATGTCACTGTCCACTATGATGGTTTATCCTTGGACACCTTCCCTATATAGAGTAGAATGAAATAGGGCTGTGTTCTCGCCCCAACTCTCTTTGGCATATTATTCTCCCTGTTGCTTTCCTGTGCCTTCAGCTTCCATTCAAGGAGCAACGGTGTCTGTTCAACCCATGGGAACTCTACAGTGACTCATCAACCATTTTGCCCAAGCCTCCATGGAGTTTGGCCTCACCATCAGCCTGACAAAGACCAGCAACCTGAATCAGGATGTTGCCAGCACTCCACGCATCAGCATTGGTGACACATGACATGACATGAAGGCTGGCATTAACCCTGCCGTATGGGAATCCCACAACACATGACATGAAGGCTGGCATTAACCCTGCCGTATGGGAATCCCTTGCGGACAATTGCAGTGCCGGAGACAGACAGTCAGGTTGTGCATCCACAGCAGTGACCAGAGGAGGAATGACTGTCAGGAGCAGCACAGAGAGTATTTTGACTTCACTTCCATAGCTGTACTCTTCCATTGTCTCCTGAGATAGATGGAGTCTTGAGATGGGATGTCTGGGGTGAAGTTGTACACTATGCCTGTAATACCAAGCCTTTGGGATATGAGCTGGGATAGCTCAGTTGGCAGAGCATGAGACTCTTAATCTTCAGGTTGTGGGTTCGAGCCCCACATTGGGTGAAATATTCCTACATTGCAGGGGGTTGGACTAGATGACCCTTGTGTTCCCTTATGACTCTGCAATTATATGATTCTATTATTCTGCTTTAGGTCTTGATTGACCTAGGTTTTGCTTATGTGCCTGCTGGGATCATTGTTGAATTCCGGAAGTCAGGCAGGTGTTTTGTGCAGGTCAGATTAGTTGGTGGCTGCTGCTTTTGGGTTGGAATATGTTGGCCATTGAGATTATTTTCATCCATTTTCTTCCACCAATATTTGAGTATAATAAATATAGTTGGCAACATAGATCTAGATTTTCTGCTTCTCATGGATTCCCAAAGATGAGGCAGGACAGTAGGTAAGGAAAATAAATTTTGGAAGATCTATAATTTTGTGCATATGTGTGTTTGCGGATTTGCAGGTGTAATAAAACTGGAGTATGAAAAGACTAAAGTTGGCTAAATTGGTATGTGAACCTTATCCTTTTTCCTGCCCCATAAATCTTACCAGGGAGCAACCCATATGTAACCTGCAGAGCAAATCCAATTTCCTGTGACTGTGATACTAATGGGGGATGGGGTGGACAGTGGCTGTAAACGTCACTGCACCCTGGGCGATATTTTATAATCATAAGCTGAGCTTTTCCCTTGACTGAACTTTGATGGATGACTTATTCTAATCTTTTACATAGTCAGATAATCTCCCCTCCACTCCCCTCTGCTGGCATTAAAATGAAAGATTTCTAAGGAGTAAGGACTGGTCTGCCAAGCCAATCCAATCCTAGGATGAGTTAACTTCCCAAGATTGCAACAGTTCCGGGTAAAAATTTAACCAGACCTTTATAGCCAATTGCTTGATTGTCCAGACCAAAAGCTACACACTGATCCCAAGCAAATGAGAACTTTGGAAGCTGCTGTAATTACAGCTTTACAAAAACACAAAAATGCAGTTCCACCATCTGTCTTCTCGTATAACCTAGATGAGGAAAAGGTAAGCACAAGGGCTAGGTTGTCCACTGCTGATCTTGTCTGTGTTTCTCTTGCAGACCTATCACAGAAAAGGAGGTTGTGTTGACTCTGCCCTGCTGTGATGGTTAAATTTTAGTCAACGTTTGTGTTTGCTTTGCGATAAGGGAGGGCCTGCTCTGAGGTTTTTTCTCTACAGGCAAGAGCAGGCTGGGTGTTCTGTCTACAGCCAATCAGTTTCTGGAGGAGTAAATAGGAAAGGTAACAGAGTTCACTGCTTATTTGCTTTTTAGAAACCCAATGCTGCTTTTGCTTCATTTGTAACCAATAAGATGGCATTATTTCCAACCATAGAATGTCTGGGTTGAAGTGCATTCTTTCATCATCATAGTTTCTTTTTCATGTATGAAGCTAAGCTTTGCCCAACCCGTCTCAGGGCTCTTTAACGTGAACATTAGGAACCTGTTTGCTATCAGATTTCTTCTTACTTCAGGTTATATGCACAGTTTGGAGTATACAGTAAATGTAGACAAATGAGGGAAAGATATAATGGAGCATAGCAGCAGATTATGCTTTCTTAGCATGGAAGAGAAAAGGGGTTCGTTTGTGAGTTTTGAGGAAAACAAATGGGAGTCACCCTAGAGTTCTTAAATTATTGGTATAGGAACTCAGTAGAAGCTTGTTACAGCCATGTGGTCTGAGCTGCGGCAACCAGCTCAAACCTCCTCACATGCTGAGCTGCTCCGTGGCTAACCCTGGCAGGACAGCTTATTCTAGCATTAACCCCTTCATGCATGCTGGTTATCCCATATGTATATTTGTGTTTCAATTTTAAAAACTAATAAAACACAAATATTTATTTATCAGAGGGGTATAACACAACAGAACATTTAAGCACACAGATAGGTGCAGACTGCTACTTGTCTCTGTTGGCAGTACTGAGCTAGATGGGTCCAGTGATCTGATTCGTTATAAGGCAGCTTCACACAACCTAGTGGCAGTGAATGCCATAGTTTGTAAATACCTATTTTTTAATTGGTTAAACTATGCATATAGTTAAAGAATGGGTATTTAAAAATGAGACCAGATTTAAGGGGTATTTCCCCTCTTCACAGATGCATTTTATAATTAACCCCTGCCTCCCAAATTATGTAGGGCACATTCTGACTAATAATACTTTGTGTGATCATAATAGAAAATAGCACAAGGAGGTGAGGTGATGGTGCACTTTATATCCTATGATCTATCAGTCTTTGTATCTCAATTCCTGGTGTGTTCACTCAAATCCTTGCACCTTATTAAAGAGACACACAACTTGCACAAATGGTGTTGCATTGTCTTTGCTGGCAATCGTCTCCTCCTTCCACTTTCTTATCTGAGTGAAAAGCTCTATGCAACAAATTAGTACCATATGCAGCTAGCTGCTTTGTTGTTATTTAACAGACCTTCACCCTCACTGTCCTGTTATTTAATAGAACCTTCACCCTCACTGTCCTCACTGTCCTCACTTCTGGTTTTGGGTGAAATTGCTGTTGATCAGTACCGTAGTTTGCCACAAGCCCACAATTTTGGAAGCAGAAAGCAAGGCCATATTCAGAAGTATTTGAAACACTGTGGGATTAAACTGACACGAAATGCAGCAAGTGATGGCATGAACACAGCCTTAATTCTTGGATGTTCTGTTCTTTTATGCTGAACCTGACTGCTCTCTTCTGTTTGTGCAAGGTATGAGACAATGGAATCATGTGAGCAGCACATATGGATGCCAGATGCTTGCAGCTTTTCTAATAACTGGATTTCACATTTATTATATTTCACAGATGATGAATGAGATAAATGTGTAGAGTAGGAATGGGGAACCTGTGGCCCTCCAGATGTTGCTGGACTACAACTCACATCATCCCTCTCATATTGGCTATGCTGGCTGGGGCCGATGGGTTTTTAGTCTAACAGTACAGTGGTACCTCGGGTTACGAACCGTCCTACTTATGAACTCCACAAACCCGGAAGTAGGGCCATGGGTTGTGAACTTTGCCCCAGGATACGAACGTAATCCGCTTCTGGGGCCGCAGGAGGCCTATGTAGGAATGGCCGTTTCAGGTTAAGAACGGACTTCCAGAACGGATTAAGTTCGTAACCTGAGGTACCACTGTATATTGGAGGGTCACAGGGCAAGGGCATAGTTCAGTGGTAGATCATCTGCTTTGCATTTAAAAGGTCCCACGTTCAATCCTTGGCATCTGCAGGTAGGGCTGAAACTCTGCAAAGCTGCTGTCAGACATTGGTCTTCACGTGTTGGGTTGGGCCCCTTAGTGGGCTACAGCTTGACCTATGGAGAGTGTGGTAGCAACATTAATATATGATGCAAAAACATGTGGGGCCCAAATGAGGTTTGAGTTAAAGGGGGTGTCCCCAGTCGGATAAGCTGAAGAACTATTGAAGTGAAAAAATACTGAGCTAAATGGAGCAATGGCCTGATTGAATAAATGATGTTCTCCACCTCTGGCATAGATGTTTTGGTTAAGTGTTCTGCTGAATCGCAGTTCTGACAAATAGCAACCTAGGTAACATTTGAATTTGGAATCCCTGTTCCATGAGAGCAGGTGGGTTCAAACAATACCTATATCAAGTACAAAAAGCTAGCTTGACTGTTCCAAAATGGAGTTTGGGAACGTTTAAAACGGATGTGACATCCCTGTTTTAGAAATCATGGTGTTGACAGGTCAGGATCCTCAGATGTCACATCAAGTCAGAGAGGATAATTACACAGTTTTTCAGGTTCTCTCTGCTCTTTCATGACATTTGCACTAAAAATGATGAGCCCAGGAGGAAGCTTCAGGTGACGCTGTTGGATCTGCTTAATGTGCCGTTGGCTCAGAAATGCAAAGAGGATTTCTTGCTAAAACAAGTGCTTGGCTGACTCATCCAGGTGATCATCTCTATATGAAATATTTAAATTGCAGGCAGGAGCCATGTGGGTTACAAGTTCACTTTTGTTGCCTTTTTTTGCAGTTGTGAGCTTGAGAAGGGGCTGTTATTGTCTCTTGTAGGAGATTGTTCTGCCAATAAACATGTTCATCTTGTTTCTTGCATCGTAAATGGTTGAACAAAGGCTGGTTTATGTTGAGCTGTCCATGTAAGAACTCAGAAGGTGGTTGCTGTCTTGCTTTAAGAATTGCCTTTTGTTTCCTCACAAAAGTCTTTCATTTTTCACTCCGCACACATTGGCATGATTTGTAGAAACCAGACAAAATTTGGATCAGTGAGGCTGTGTGGACTCCCAGAGAGGAACTCATAGCAGCTTTGCTTCATCCTGGTCTACATTGACCTAAGCCCAAGGTTTGACTTAGTGTATCATCTGAATTGGGGCTCTTGGCTAATTGGGGCTCATGTCTTCTCACCATGAGCTGTAACAAAAACAAACCTTGGTTACAGTGTGTGATTAGTGAGGAGAGAACTTAACCAGAAGTCCCTGGCTCAGACAACATACCTAGTCAAAACCTGGCTTAGTGTGGCACAGAAGCAAAAAGGACCAGAAATTGCAAAACAGCTATGGGCTCTTCTTATGGAGCCTGCATACCCACACAGTTTCAGTAAGCTAAAGTTTGACTTAGCATGTTGAGTGAACCTGGCCATTGTGAGACCAAACCTTGCTGAGGATCCACTGTTTACTATCACCCAGCTTGTATTGACTGTTGTTTAATTGTCTGGAGTGGCCAGATGTACCATATGTACTATGCACAGTGAACAATGACTGTAGGTTTTGCTTGAAGGTTGGATCTTGCTTTGACCATATGCATACACAGGGAGAGGTGGGGAAATAGCTGCCTTGAGCCAGATGGTATTGGGCAAAGAGCTAAAGTTGAAGGAGACGGAAGTCCTGATGTTTTAAGAATATATGTACTGGTATATTATAGTAGCATTTATATATTATGTTCAGGGTGTATGGGGTGTTAGGAGGGAGGGTTTTTACCTCTGGTGGGGGACACATTGTGCTTCTTTTGGGGTAGTTTGTCCACCTTCGACCCCCATCCTGCACTCAGCAGGAACCCGTGGCTCTTAGAAGCTGTGACTCCTAGAAACGACAGCGGCCACACCATCTAAGAGAAGGAAAACTCTGATCCTAAACCTTCGCTACCTTGTGGGATATCTTTGGGAGAATAAACGGCCAAGGAGTAAATCAGAGTGGAGTACCTAAGACGGTTGGATGGCATCTTGTATGCCTCCATCTGGCAACTCCTGCAGCCAAGCTGTTGCCAAACTTATTGCTCTGCTTATCTTTGGACCACATCAGTGAAGCCAAGAGGCGGGTCTTATTGTCTGGGCAGCCCAGGACATCCATACACACTACCCAAGCTTGTGTCTTGGGGAGGTCACTGCTAACATAGTGGTTTGACTCCACCCTCAGAGGCCCACTCCATTGTCTCTCGAGACATACAGATGCCAGCAATATAGTACATTCTAAGCACTGAAAGGGACCCAGGTGGCGCTGTGGGTTAAACCACAGAGTCTAGAGCTTGCTGATCACAAGGTCGGCGGTTCGAATCCCTGCCACAGGGTGAGCTCCCGTTGCTCGGTCCCAGCTCCTGCCCACCTAGCAGTTCGAAAGCACGTCAAAGTGCAAGTAGATAAATATGGACCACTCCAGCGGGAAGGTAAACTGCGTTTCCGTGTGCTGCTCTGTTTCACCAGAAGCGGCTTTGTCATGCTGGCCACATGACCCGGAAGCTGTACGCTGGCTCCCTCGGCCTATAGAGCGAGATGAGCGCCGCAACCCCAGAGTCGGACACGACTGGACCTGATGGTCAGGGGCCCCTTTACCTTTACCTTTAAGCACTGAAAGCACTTCATGTATCTCAGCAATGTGGGAAAGTATTATTTCTGCAGTGTAGAGCAGCCTTTGCCAACTTGGTGTCCTCCATTGGACTGCCATTCCCATGGGAAGCTATAATCCAAAACACCTGGAGGACACCAGGTTGGTGAAGACTGGTGTGGGTGGATGCCAGCACCAAGCATACACCTGAGACACCGGGTACATGCCAAGAGGAGATTTGGCCTGTGGACTTTTCAGCTGGCATTCTTAGCCACCACAGTACACATCCAAAATCTTGTTTATCAGATGATTTTTACCGAGTTGGATCTGCTGCACAGTTACTTGTTTGCCCTTAGACTACAGAGGAGTACTTTGGGATAGCCTCACAAAACATACATGAATATTATAGACTCCTGTAGTGGACTCTTGCCCATAGAGTGAGTGACCACCAGTACAAAACTAAATTGTGAGACAAAGCATCTGACCATTATGAAAGACGTGAAATCTTTAGCAATATAGTAATGCCTGACTAAAATCCAGTGGAAAGGGCATTCATTACAGGACATTTCATTATTTCAGAACTCCCCCACCCTCCACCCTCCTAGGTTCCTTTTCTAAAACCTTTCAGCATCTTGTTTCCGTGTTCTTTTTCATAGTAGAAGAAATATTTGCCACTGGGTAGGCTGTCTGCAGCAAGCCTGTCTGAACAAGGCATAGGTGTTTGGTTTACACATTGTTGTTTTTGTTTGTTGAAGATAGCAACCCCCCAGAGTAACCACGTTTAGTTTGCTAAATCGTGATCGCTTGTTCAGAATCTCTTTTCTCATTAGTTGCTTGAAATTAACCAACAGTTCTTCTGGTGGCAATGGAATTAAGCAGCGTGGAAGAGATAATATGTTTTTGGATCAAAGCCAAACCAAGCACATGGAAATGAGGCAACAGCATTATGTTCCAGTAAATGGCATTTAATACCTGCTATACCAGCATAAGGGCTGTTCTGTTTAAAACTGGGTGCTGGTGAGTGTGGTTGGGCCTGCCTTGAATCAATATTTTCCTGTTTTGATCCATGCTAAAGGTTCTGGGTTTGAGCCTGCAACTGGGAATGGTTGACTAATGACCTATTAGCCATTTGAGCCCTGAAAAGCACTGTGGTCTTGGATGGCAACCCTGCTCAAAGGCCCTTTTGGACAAGATCATATTGCTTCATCTTCATTCCAGGGACCTTTAAAATTCTCAGTATCAATATGATTTATCTGCTGTATATAACCCACTAGGCTTGCTGCTTCATGGTTCCAGTTTGCTGTTCCTGGTTATAGTTTGCATGCTGGATATCACTTCTTTTCTGGTCTTGAGCCAAATCTTGCCACAGCATCCACATTTACATTTGACTTTCACCTTGCTCCCTGTTGCCTGATCATCTGCTCCAGACGCCCTATGTGCTTCACACACGATGCTCCATTAACCTGTTGACGTTTCAGTTACAGATGACGAATACACTTTGCTTGGGTATAATGGCTTCTCCCGTGTGGGAACAAGGCTTGATATTCTAAGAAGCTGGTTAAAATGTAATCTCAGAACTTTCAGTTGTAGGAGAATGAGGGGTGTGGCAGAACATGCCTAAGGGAGTGCTTTAAATAGGCTTTCGTTTTTTATTTGATATTTGATAATTGAAATGAATACAGGAAGAAAGAATTGGCAGTTTTGTGAAACGTTGTTGTATATGCCATAGAGTTTTGGTAGCAGTGAAAGGACTTTTGGGTTAACGTTTCTGGAAATGCTGTTACTCAAGCATAGCCTTATTGCACCACTTCCGTATCTATTGTTTTCACCAATGTCAAACTTTTTATATACAAGGAAGTTGGGTGATTATCCATTAAAGGGTTTTCCCTGCTTTGGTTACAAAGGTGTGTTGTGGATAGGTTAAAGTGCAGGCACTAGCAGACCCTACGTAAGGGAGAATCCCAATTTCATGATAATTGTGCCCAGGGGGTTTTTTAATTTTTTTGCTAGAGTGAATTCATAAAATAACCATTTTGTAGGTTTTGATGTTAAATCTCAGTATGGGGCAGCTGCAGTCTGATACTACTGCCACATGCATACATGCCAACACTTAGGTCGTTTAGGGAAACTTTTAATGTTTAATATATTATAGCATTTTAATATTCTGTTGGAAGCTGCCCATAGTGGCTGGGGAAAATAAATTATTATATATTATTATTATTAGGAGCAGTGTTAAACTCCCTGCCATTTTACATGCTGCAGCTGTTAAGATACGAAATGCTGATTATAGGGCAATTGTGGTGTTATTGGAATAGCTTTTTAGCCAATGGAGAAACAGTACTTTCCCCTCCCCCCCCAACTTTTAAATTAGTTTGGGACAGGCTATTGCAGAATAAATAGGTACAGCAGGCAGGGAAGACCTTTCTGAAACAAAATAGTGGAGGAGTGGAAATTAGCTCCACTGAGATCTTTAGGGCCATTGTTGTATACTTGCAACACTCTTTTGTTCATCTGTAAAATGTTGGAAGACATGATTTTAAGTTGCTGAAAGACAGGATGTTGGATCCAGTAATTTACAGTTCCTCTTAAGAAGCTTATAATGTTTGTTGTTTTGAAGTCTGGCAAAGTAGTAATACTGTGTGCTAGGCCTGGCGTGCTCTGGTCCATGGGGTCACGAAGAGTCGGACACGACTAAACAACAACAACAACAACAACAACAACAACAACAACAACGCCTGATGCATAGCTTCTGTTTTCCAGATGGGTGTTTGGTGGTGGGGAGAGGGATGGGGAAAAAGGAAGAGAGAGATTGAGATCAAGCGGCTTGCCTAAGGGCACCCAGTGTATTCACAGGTGAGCCAGCTTTTTCTTCAGCTTGTTTTCACAATTGCTTACTCAAGTTATAAGCAGTAATGAGATACTGCTGCAAACAAGGCAAAAGGGTTCTTTGTACTGCATTGTATGTAATATTGGGGGTGGGGTGGTTGCACAGTCATCTACATAAAATTGCCTGTTGAGATGACTCATTCCATTCAGTATCCTGTGATCAGTTGTTATTCAGCACTCTTCTTCCTGGACACTGTTTTTTAGTTTCTTGCTTGCACCTTATTAACAAGGTAGAAATTTTTGAGCAATTTGTCTAGACAGAAGCATCCCTCTTCCTGCTTATTGGTTTCCAGAGCTCCTGCATCCCTGCTACTTTCAAGTTTCTAGTCCTGATGACCAGGCTCTTTTCAAAACAAGATGACAGGAATATTAAGGAAAGTAATTCTCCATCACTCCCAACTTCTGCTTTTGCTTTCCAAGAAAGGTATAGAAGCCTCCAGCCTGCTCTTCTCATATTTAGACCCTTCTTAGCACGCTGTCCCTGTAATGTGGTTGTTGACAGGCATGTGGCTTTCTGTGCTGCCACATGATAAGCCAGCATGACTTGGGGAGCTGATAGAGCCAGCCGGTAACCATGTTGTGAACCACATCCCCAAATGCTCGCTTCATTAAATGCTAGCTATTAGAATAAACCTTGTATGTGTCCTCGGTCCTCAAACCAGCAAACTAGAGCAAGCAGAATTCCTGTGAGAGCATTCTCTCTAGCACACCACACACAATACGCAAAGCAGCGTTTATATTTGATAGCTCTTTTCCTCTTCCTGAAAACCATGTGGGCGTAGCTTTGTTTCTATGCAAAGACATTCATTCATTCATTTGCATGCTTCCTTCACACTTAAAAAAAATATTGGCTGGCTGTCCTCTCTTTAAGACCTTAGGAACCACTGGGACCTGGCTGCTGACAGAACAGAATGGAAATGCAGGCAGCTGCTTTCCGAATCCAGTACATGGCATAGATGCTGTTATGCATTAACATCCTGTTCTACTTGTGGTGGTCCTATGCAGTATTAAGCCCATGGTCAAATGCAAATCATCCTTCTTAATACTAGCTGCCCATGTGGGAATTTCACATGCCTAAAGATGGGAAAAGCAGACTGGAGGAGACTTAGAGCCCTTGCACCAAAGGTTAGGGAACCTGTGGCCCTGCAGATGATATTGGACTACAACTCCCATCAGCCCTAGCCAGTGTGGCCAGTGATCAGGGACAATAGAAGTTGTAGTCCCAGCAACATCTGGAGGGCCACAGGCTACTTAGCTGTGTCTTTCCAGGAAGCAAAAATAGAGGTGGAGTCCCCAGCCCCTGGGGAAAGAGGAAGGAGGAAGAATATACTTTTTTTAAAGTCAAAAGAAAGCAGACAAGCAAAGAAGTCCACCTATAGCTTTATGTTACAGAGCATTTGATTTTGATGTCGTGACCTTGATGCCCCAGAGATGAGCTTTTGCAGCTTAGGGGCTTAGCATGTCTCTTGAACATTCCTTCAGTTTAATTTGATGTTTCTCCACATTTTCATGGTCAATGTCTGGAAGGTCTAAATGACAGAAATTCCTGGGCAGGGGTTGGGCTATATATAGAGGTAGCCATTGGACATAATGTGCAATTAAGGTAATGGGAATAATGTTTTAAAACCCACTTGCAAACCTGCTCCAAGGGTAAGGAGGGAGGGTAAGGTGATGACAGGCAGTAATGGGTGCCTTACACAGCCAGCTGACTATCTTGGAAGCTTGCAGAACCAATTTTCTTCCAGAGCTTGCACAGGGAGAGAAAAAGCTGCGTAACAGGTGCCATGTTTGCTTTCAAACAGTCCCACTGCTCAGAAAATGTTATACAGCCTTAAATTGATTGGGGTCAAGGAGGTTTGAAGATGGCCTGCTCTCATATGATCCTCTCTACTTGTTAAGATCTTCAGAGGAGGTTCTGCTTGTCATCCCACTTTGATTTGGTGTTAGGTTGAGAGCTGACCCTGTTGGGCAACAGAATGAAGCAACCTGCTAAATGTAGCACTGGGGATGAAGGCAGGGATTATTGTCTGGTACAACAAGTTAAAGGGTTGGCCTTGGATTTGGAGAGGGGATTTGAGCGCTGCTTCAGGCGGCAAAATGTCTTGAGCCAGCAGTAGCTAAGTTGATGGATAGTACAAGACGAGAGCTTTCAGGCAGCAGCTTGGCTGAACAGGTTTTCTTGGTGGTGACTAGGCTGCAATACTTCCTTGGGATGCCTGCATGTATGTTTGTTTTTCTGGCATTTATAAATCATTGCCTCTTGGCAGGCTTTTCATGACACACCCCCCCCAAAAAATTTGGGATTGTGGACATTAGTTCTTGGTGTTTGTGAGTTTTACTATCTGTTTTTTTCGTTATTTGTCATTTAAAATTTTCCTGTAAGCCACTTCAGGGGCCTTTAGTCAACAAAGTGGCATAAAAATGCTATGATAAAAAAAATACCTGTCAACACCATGAGAGAGAGAAAGTAGATAATGGGGAGGCTTGCTGAAAGGAAGTCTTCGACTTAACTGCTTTAGGCAGGAAATCATTTTGTACTGTTTATCGCTCACTGAACTGCAATGGAAAGGCATAGGTTACGATCCAGCTAAAGTGAAGCCCTTTTTCTGCCCCATTGATTCTAACCAGAGTGATTTCAGCATGTGTTTAACTCCTCCTGTTGAAGACAATGGGACAAACTTTGGCTGGATGATAACCATGGTGTCTACCCTTGGTTTTCAGTTTGGCTATTGATAAATTGCTGCTGCCAGGCAAGTAGAGGGTCAAAAACAAAAGCTTCACTTTCCAATCTGTGGCTTGTTAAACACTTTTAAGATAAGGATAATTGGCCTTTTGCTGTAGAAGGTCATAAAATAAGTTCCTTACACTAACGTCTGTCTGTGGAGAGCATTGGTTGACTGGTGTTGTGGTTTTACACCCTTCTTTCAGTGCTTAGGTACTGCTAGATTAGATAAGATTTGGTTAGGCTTGGGCCTTACCATTTTCAGGACAGTTCTGAAAACACCTGTGCTATTGCCTTTGAGTAATGTTTAGTCCACCCATAATATAGGTGAGAGACCATAGCTCAGTGGTAGAGCATACATTGTGCATCTCAAAGGTCCTAGGTTCAATCCATGGCATCTCCAGTTAAAAGGTTCAGGTAGGAGATGGGGAAAGGGCTATGATCACCGAAAGCCACTGCTAGTAATTTTTCCAGATGGAAAAATAAACTAAGAACATAGGAAGAGCCTGCTGGATCAAGCCAGATGCCCATTTAGTCCAGCATCTTGTTCTCAAAGTGGCGAGCCAGATACTTATGAGAAATCTGAAAGCAATATATGAGCACAACAGCACTCTCCCCTCCTGTAGTTTCTAGCAACTGGTATTCAGAAGCACACCCTCCAACAGTGAAGGGAGAACATAGCCATCAGGGTTAGTTGTCATGAGTCATGTGGTGACTTAAGAAGGTGGGGCGGTTCTGGCAGGATCTGTCAGAAGGGGAGGAGGAATGAGTAGAAATTGAGTTTGTTGGTGGGAAGGGGCCTGGAGAGTCTGCTACAAGACTCCTCTGTCCAGCTGATGCTGAACATCCCCACCCAGCTCCTGCCGAATGTCCCAGTGGAGGAGGGAGAGTAGCAAGCCAGCCATCACCCCACCTCCAGAGTTCAAGATTGCACTGTTGAATGCATTGATGTGAGAGTCCTGACCTTTATTTTGTCTGTCCTGAAATTTACAACGTTTTCCTTCATTGAATGCCCGCTGGATTCTAGTGTTAAGAAATAGGGAGAAAACCTTTGCTCTGTCCACGTTATCCATGCCATGAATAAATTTATACACCTCTGCCACTTCACCTCTCACTCACCTTTTATTTAAACTAAAAAGCCTCAGATGCTGACTTCCGATGTTCCCTAATGGAGGTGGTCTTGGAGGGGTATATCAGGGAGTCCTCATGTCCTTCAGACCCATAAGTCTGGATAAGGTGTGTTCCAGTATACGGGGGGCAGGAGAGAGCATTTCCCAGGATCTGAAAATTGCCTGTCCTCAAGGCAAAGTGTAGCAAATCCTGGCATCCAGTCAAGTCTCTTGCCTTGATAGGTGAAAATGATGGAGCTTCTCCACTGGCTACTTTGACATACTTAGTTTTGACTCTCCTGCAAATGCCGTCTTTGCTGACTGTGTGCTGGTGTTAACGTGTTGGAATAATTGCAATGTTTGTCATTGGTAGATGCTCATGATGTTTCTGCAACCTCATTCCAGATGGCCCACTGAAATTTACAGTGCCAACTAGTTGGGGAAAGAATAACACCTCTTCAGCAATAATATATTGTGTGTTGAATGTGGGGGAAAGGCAGCATCCTAAATGGAAGCGTTTCTTTGAATGACATTATTTGGACACCATCATCTGGATAGGTTAGTCTTGAACATTCATTTGTGGTTTTAGGTTGAACGTTCTTATTTAGCCCTAGCTCAAGTTGGGGTCGTGGTGGTACATGAACTCTGAGGTATCTTTTCTGCAGCTACTTTTAGAAATCAGCTAACTTAAACCAGTACATGACTTGTTTGAAACAGGTGTCTGACTGTGGTGGAAAGAGAAGGTCCGGTAATAGATTTGGGAGGTAGATGAATGGAGTACTGAACATCTGACACACAATTGTGCTTGTCAGTATTCTAGTGCTAGTCTTGCTGCTTTGCAGAATTTGAGTGGATGAAAGGGAATGCCAGGAGAGGGATCTGTGAGGGCAGCCCCCACAATTGCTCTTGAGCAGCATCCTTCTGTGTTCAAATGCTTCAAATGGAAATGGAGCACTGCATGGAATTCTCCCTTCTGAAGCTTATGGAGAGCACGCAGTCTGCCCTTTTACATGGATCCTGTTCTTAGACTTATGAATCAGCCTAGAGGGACTAGAAGAATGTACATGGATAAAAAACAGAACCTGTGAGAGGAAACCAGGTTTTGCTGATGTTTCCTGCTGCTCTTCTTTCTCTTTTTGGGGTTTAGAGCAGGGATGGGGAACATCAGAACTAGGGTCTGAATTATGGTCTGTCCCCCCGCCTCTTCTTGGTCCATGTCGCCTATCCCTAGGTTACAGCCCTCTGGCTCTGCTTTGTGCCCCCCATGAGTGCTTTTGCCTGGCTGGAATGTAATATTGAACTGTGATAATGTCTCTTGTTTGTGTGGGTGGCAGTTAGACAGATGTGTGTAGGGTATTTGTGTATGTAGAAATTTCTGGTTTTTACTATACAAAGATAAGTTTTGTTGCTCTACTCTCTTTTGCTTCTGGCCTTGCCCAACAGGTGAGATGTGGAAGGTTGTCCCCAGAAGGTTGCCCAGGTGGGAATGAGGCCCTGGGACTGAAAAGTTTCCCTCACCTCTGGTTAGAGAGTATGAGAGTCCTTTGCAGAAAGTATCCCAGCAACAGTCTTGGAATACCATTTTTGGACTTTGGTCCATATTTCCTCCTCCTCTTCCTAAAATGCACCCAGCTAGAGCATTTTAAGGAGTTCAGAGGTCTCTTGGATGGACTTTTGAATCCCGCAGTGCACTGCTGCCGCCTTTCTGTTCATCTTTGGAGTGGCCCTTTTTATATCACATCGGCATTTATTTATTTATTTTTGACAGAGATTGAAATCCCCTCCCTCACCTGCATAGTGTCAGGGTTCAGGCTGGGCTGTGCTCAACCATCCTGCTTGTTCCCTCTTACTGCTGTGCCTCTCTCCAAGCTGCTAGTCTCACCCCTTGCAGAAGGAAGCATTGGATGGTTGGGTGGCCCTGACTGCACTAATATGTAGAGGATAAAGCTATGGTGGTTACACTTGCTTCCTCTCTTCTAGCTGA
This sequence comes from Lacerta agilis, assembly GCF_009819535.1. Taxonomy (NCBI): domain Eukaryota; kingdom Metazoa; phylum Chordata; class Lepidosauria; order Squamata; family Lacertidae; genus Lacerta; species Lacerta agilis. The sequence continues at coordinate 53,342,856 of NC_046316.1, forward strand.
GGATTTGTAAAGAACAGAAGAGACCCCAAATCCAGTAGTTCAGAGAGCTGTCGCACAGAGGTTTCAGGTGTTTCCTCCCTAAGAGACACAATGTTGGCCATTTCTCCATTTCTCTATCCCCTGCACCTCCATCACACATTTCCTAACAAACAGACAGGGAAATCTAGTGTCTGCATTGGCAACAACTGAAACACATGTTCAGATGTTCTCTTCAGTCTGTTATTTATATTAGCCATATAAGCATTAGCATACGTTGCTTTCATCTTTGTAGGAATGGAGTGCTTTATGATTTCTTAACATATTTGTAGAGGTCGTTTTTCTTGCAGTGTGTGTTTGGGTTTGTTTGGTTTGTTTGTCTTTAATTGTAACATTTTAACTTGTAATAAAGCAGAATGAAAAGGTGCATGAAAGTGATCCATATTTTCAATAATATTCATAATTACTGCTAACCTAATTGAAGCCTGCGTGTCAACAAATTTTCAATGCCTTTCAATGTTTGCATTATAATAATGAACTGGCTAATTTGAGTCTCTGCTGTCTCTGGCTTCCTGAATCCTCCACTTCTAGTATGCAGGCTGGAGGATGGCAGAAGCTCTGTGTAGAGTGTGTCATGATATAATTAAGAGGGCACAAGTTGTTTTCAGTGTAGTGATGGATATTGTATATTTCCCTTCTTCCTTGCTCTGTGGTTTTCCGCACCTCTATTGAAGACCCCCATAGCTAAAAATGCACAGCTTCCTGGTTTCCTCTTACAGCACAGGTGGGCAACTTATAGCCCATGGGTCACATGTGGCCCCTGACTTAATTTTAAGTGGCTCCAAACACATTTTTACTCATTTTCTCTATTTTTCCTAGCTTTGCTTTCACTTGCTTTCCAGAACAATAGGTGTATTGGTCTGTTGTGCTAAAAAATAATCATTGGTTTGCTTATCTGAAAGTAATTCCATCAATCCCAGTGTGCCTTACTGCTGAGTAGACTTGCACAGGATCTGGAGGTCTCATCTGAGGTACCAAGGTTAAAGTTGAAGCAGGGCAGCCTTTCTTCCAGCTTAGTGAAAGCAGAGCACTTTTGACTTTAGTGCTGCACATTAACACCTATAACTGGCCTTTTGTTCCTGATAGATTTCCCCTGAGCAAATGTGATCATAAGAACATAGCAAGAACCTGCTGGATTAGACCAGTGACACATCCAGTATACATCCTGTTCTCATAGTGTCCAACCAGCTGCCTATGGGAAACTTGCAAGCAGGACATGAGTGCAACAGCCCACCTGCAATTCCCAGCAGCTGGTATTCAGAGACATACTGTCTCTTGACAGTGGAGGCAGAACACAGCTATTGTGGCTAGTGGCCATTGATAGCTTTATCCTACGTTGACTTGTCTTATCCTCTTTTAAAGCAATCAAAGTTGGTGGCCAACTCTACTAACTGTGGGAGCGAATTCCATAATTTAACTATGCACTGTGTGAAGAAGTACTTCCTTTGTCCGTCCTGAATCCTCTGTGCTCTGTAGGACTGCAGTGGGCAACCTCAGCAGGAAAATGGTTTTCCACCGCTGTCCTACAGCATGTGTCTCTTGGAGCAAGCAGGGTACCCGAAAGACTGAGATAGGAAATGAAGTTTCTGATCTAGCTCTGTGGAATGGCAAACTCTGTGATCTCAACCAGTGTCTGTCTGATTTTAAATGAAAAAAACAAAAACAAAAGCTTACATGAGACAAACGTGTTTACCTTACCATGCCCACATATCTAGCCTTGCAGACGTTCTCCTGTTGTGGATGGCAGAGAAGCAAAAGCCTGGCTCTGTTACTGTGCTGATTAATGATAATCTAGTAATGTTCATCATTCTGCAAACCCTAACTTAATGAAAGCTGGTGGGATGAAGGAAGGCTATTTTTTGCTAACTAGCATGTGGGAGAGCATTTTTAGAGCTGGCGAAAAAACAGCAAAACAGAAAGCAAGGATTGTTATCTGATTTGAAATATATTCTGAGTTGTCAAATAGAAATGCCTCTTCCTTCTTTGCGTGGGTTCCTTCCAGCATCTGTCGGACTTGCATAACTCATAGCTAAATGTGTGTGTAGCCTCCAACCAACAATAATGAGGTTGTGGAAATCTCCTGGATAGATTCTTCTCCTTCCCCAGCCTCTGCTGCTTTTTGTTTTGTTTCTCCTCTTAGAAAACAGCTAAACCTCATAAATTGCTGTCTCTGAGGGTGGCCACCTGCAACTTTCCTTCTCCCCTGGAGCCGAATTTGAGCCAAGGTGACTTGCACTAATTGGCGTGGGTGGGGTGGAATCAGGGAGCAAGCAGGGAGCTTTGTCCTCATCCTTTCGCCTTTGGCAGGTACCCGTTTAAAATTAGAAGCCTCCCATAAACAGTGACATCTGCTGCCACCCCAACAGGCTTCCTTTTATAGCCTTTTCAGTGGTGTTTGGGAGTACCTCCTACTTCAGATATAAAATCACAACAGTGTTGTATCAGTAATGTGTAGCACCGTGGAAGTGGCTATGGATGGGTAGGCTTGAGGGGGGTTTAAATCCACAGACACATGGATGCAATAAAGAAGAAAAGTAGGTGTATGCACTACAGAATCCCATAGGCCTCATATACCCAAGGAGAGAAGGTAGTTCAGGACTGAACTAAAGTACAGTGGTACCTCGGGTGTCAGGGAACTGTCCTCAGCTCAGCGCAGGGTGGTGGAAGGGCCTTCGGGATGTTACAGAGAGCCCTGGCCCCACCTGACCAGCAGCACCTCCTCTTCCAGCGAAGGAAACAGCGAGGTCTCCAGCGGGGAGGGGCACGCACCTTCGGGTCTTGAGAGCAGAGGCTCTGGGGATGTTGGAGAGACCCTGCACTCCCCTCACTCAGCGGGCGAGGAGGGAGACATGCCATTTCCGGCGCCCCAAGTGTGCAGAGGTTGAAACGCAAGGAGGGGATGGAGATTTGGGATATCTGAAACTCTTATGTTGGGGTCACAGCCGGAAGGGGCCACTCCCAGATTCTGCGAGTGACTGATACAGACATGGACTTGTAGCTCTGCACTGTAAATAACATGCACAATAAACCTGTTAAAAGACGGTTTGGAGTTTTGCCTGGCTACTCGCGAGCAACCACCCCACGGACCTTACTTTTTTTTTTTTTTAGTAAGAATTTATTGGATTTTAGTAATAAACATACACAAATACAAATACAAACACTACAAAAACTACAAAACAAATAAACACAAGTAAAACACTTATTTATCCATCCTTATCCTCTTTATAATCCTAAATTTGGGACTTCCTCGCGTCCTCTCTTCTGCGTTCATTTCTAATCTTCTTTAGTAACTTTGTAACATTGTAGAATCTACTTTCTTACTTAATCTTACAATTATAATCAGCATATCTTAAATCTTTTCTTATCAAACAAAACATCGAATTCCACATCTCAACTTCTCTTATCCTCTCTTAACTAAACTTTGTTATACTGTAGCCTATATTTCTTCTGATTCCAATTTCAAATATTACATATTAAAATATTATCAAATATTAAAATTATCAAATATTAAAAAATCACATCTTATCATTTGCCTAGGTGTTTCTTCCAATCTCATACACCATTTTCCCTCTGGTTTCGGAGTTCCGTGGTCAGCCTTTATAATATCCCCTTTAAGTATTCCTACTTTACCCCACCCCCCTCCTGTCCATCACAACCCTTCCCATTACCTTTCCCATCCCCCACAAGTCCCCCCCCAATTCACCCTTTCCAGCTTCTTCTTCTTCTGTTCTTTCCTTCATGTTCGGTTTTAAACTTGGTGTTCTTCGTTGTAGCTTCCTCTCTTCCAGATTGTAGCTTTCTTCTTGATAAGTAGTTGCTCTGACATCGTCATAAAGTATCTCTCCCCCACTCTCTGGTACATATTGCATCTTCCATGTCTGTTGTTCTCAAGCCCTTGGACTCACACCCCAAGGGTTCATTGTACTGTCCAAACTGTGGCCTCCCGCCTCTCACGCCAAGGGAGCCTTTCTTGTTTTCCAACTTGTGTATCCTCCTCTTCAGAAATTTCCTCTGGATCTGCATCCTCTCCATCCTCTCTATCCTTTCCATCGAGTGGGTTTAAGAAACAGTTCGCTAAAGTAGTTCCAATCTGGGTAAACTTGTCTATAACTCTCTGCTGAAGTAACCCCATGGACCTTACATCAAGTTAAGAACTTAATTCATTCTGGAGGTCTGTTCTTAACCTGAAACGGTTCTTAACCTGAGGCACCACTTTAGTTAATGGGGCCTCCTGCTGCCGCTGCGCGATTTCTGTTCTCATCCTGAGGTAAAGTTCTTAACCCGAGGTACTATTTCTGGGTTAGCAGAGTCTGTAACCTGAAGCGTCTGTAACCCAAGGTTCCACTGTACAAACTTTTTGTCCCCAACCACAAGCCCATCAAGAAAGAGGCAGCCCAGAGAACATATTCTTGACTGTCATGAATTCACTGGAAATGGTTGGAAAGCAAACAGTCAGGAATATGTTCTCTGGGCTGCCTCTTCCTTTCTGGAAGCAGCTGCAACCACAAATACCCATCTTGGGTTCATATCAGCAGGCAGAGAGAAAACTGAGCTCCCCGAGGAACTTCAGTCCCACCATTTAATTGGAAAAGCATTGAGTGTTGGGCAAGTCTGAATGTCTCCACGCCACTGGTGATGTAGACCAGCCAGTTGGGGCAGCTGCCATGTTTGAGAGAATCCTGGGCAAGGTGCCTTCTGGCAGCCCCTGGAAGGGACAGGTGTTGGCAGACAGGCAGCACCAGGGACAGTGCTGTGAAGAATAGGGCTGGGTGAGGCTGTTGAAGCCAGTTGCTGCACCTTCATTATCTCTCTTGGCCCTGGGCCCTACCTGTGATGGGATAAGGTGCTAAGGATAATGAAGATGGCAGTAGCTGTCTCACCTGGTGGTTCTCTTCACAGAACTGGTGCATTAACTTTATTTCTTTTAGAAGGGATGCCAGTGTTGTTCGTGGTGACACTCCAGGTGCTGATGCATCAGCACCACGTGGTGCTGATGCCAGGATGGTGATTAGCCCTCAAAAGGTAGTATAAGAAATGGCTTGTGAAAAGCCAATTATGATAGACATTGTGCTCCTGAGCTTAGGGGAAACTTTTGCTTAGCAAAAGGCCAATGAGTCTCTCAAATGGGGAGTTCTAGGAAGTGGGTAGAAAGGGAGAGAAGTGAACTTTGGCTCCCTCCTCAGTAAACTTTGGAACAAAAATGGAAAGTAGTAAAAGTTAAGCTGGCCAGAGCTATGAATCGGAGTGGCTATAAACCCAGTATTCCCATGGACTCCACTGGAAAGGAGGAAAAATTGTATTAGGGATTTATTCAACTTTTGTTTTTCATGTCAATTATTTACTGGATGACTGTCCTTTTCTCTGACATGTTTTTCACCCTATTGTTTTATTTTCTTACACTACAAATGCAAACAACACAATGAGCAAAAGACTCATAATAAGAACAATGAAGCATAGAAAGCTGCCTTATAATCAGGTTACTGGTTCATCCAGCTCCTTATTGTCTAGCAACTGGCAGCTGCTCTCCAATATTCCAAACAGATTCTCTTCCAGCCCTTCTTGGAGATGCTGGCGACTGAACATGGAACCTTCTGCATGCAAAGCAGATGCTCTACCACTGACCTATGGTTTCCCTAAATGGGGAAACACTGCACTCCCTGATCCATTTGTACCAGGTATCCATGATGCAAGGCAGCACCGTGGAAAGCTCCAATCAAACAGCTTTTGGCAAAGTCTGGAGAACTGAGGCCTTAGAGGTGCCTCCAATCAGCCTGCTCCTCCAAAATTCTTCTCTGTCTGAAGAGTGTGAATTCTTAAATGGCTTACCGCATATGGTCTCTCCTGCCTTGCATACTTGTGCCAATGGGCAGGCATGTGTGGAGCAGGAGGTATTTGGTTCTTCAGGTGAATTGGGCTCAGGGAGAAGTGCCTGCTAAGCTCCTGACTTGGGTTCTGCATGCTCTTTTCCATTAGCCTCTGGTTCACAATCCAGAGCCTGGTTCCATTCCTTTTCTTATCGCCAGTGTTATTTACATGAAACCACTGGGTGCGATCATTAGTTGATTTGGGGTGAGGTGCTATCTGTATGCTGATGACACTCATTGCTACTTCTCCATAACATCTGAATCAGAAGAGGCTGTGTAGTCCCTGGGCCACTGCCTGGGCACAGTGGTGAGAAGGATAAGGGAGAACAAGCTGAACCTGAATCCTGGCAAGGCAGAGGCACTTTGGGTGAGTGTCTCCCGTGTCTGAGAAACTGGCCAATTGCCTACCCTGAATGGGGATGCACTCCCCCTGAAGGATCAGGTTGGCAGTTTGGGGGTGCTTCTGGACCCAGCTCTGTCACTGAAGGCTAAGGTAGCCTCAATGGCTGATGTGCTTTTTAACCAACTATTACTAGACTGGGAGAAGCCTGGCCACAGTAGTTCATGCACTGGTTACTTCAAGATTGGATTACTGCAATGTGCTCTATGTGGGGGCTTCCTGAAGCTGCAGTTAGTTGCAGAATGCTGCAGCAAGTTGCTCACAGGAGTGAGGCCTTCTCAGCATATAATGCCTATGCTCGAGGTCTGCACTGGTTTCTGGATCTGCTACCATTAGTATATAACACTCCTACAACCTGGGACCACTTACCTGTGAGATTGCCTTACCCCAGGGTCCCAAACTTTTCCAGCAGGGGGCCGGTCCACTGTCCCTCAGACCTTGTGGGGGGATGAACCTATATTTTGAAAAAAAAATAAGAACGAATTCCTATGCCCCACAAATAACCAGAGATGCATTTTAAATAAAAGGACACATTCTACTCATGTAAAAAAACGCTGATTCCCAGACCGTACACGGGCCGCATTTAGAAGGCGATTGGGCCGCATCTGGCCCCCGGGCTTTAGTTTGGGGACCCCTGCCTTACCCTATACGTGCCTACTCAACTGCTTCAATTGGTGCCACTTAATACCCACCCGGCATCTGTAGAACTTGATCATTTATTGGCAGTACCAACACTTTGGAACTCCCTGCCTATTGATATTGAGTGCCTTCACTGTATTCCTTTTGGCACCCTGCTGAAGACCTTCTTATTTAGTCAAGCCTACCCAGATGTTTATGGATGTGGGTGGCGCTGTGGTCTAAATCACTGAGCATAGGGCTTGCTGATCAGAAGGTTGGCAGTTTGAATCCCCGCAATGGTGTGAGCTCCCAGTTGTTTGGTCCTAGCTGCTGCCCACCGAGCAGTTTGAAAGCACATCAAGTGCAAGTAGATAAATAGGTATCGCTCTGGCAGGAAGGTAAACGGTGTGTCTGTGCACTGCGCTGGTTCACCAGAAGCGGCTTAGGTCATGCTGGCCACATGACCTGGAAGCTGTCTGCGGACAAAATGCTGGCTCCCTCGGCCTATAGAGTGAGATGAGTGCCGCACACCAGAGTCATTCCGCGACTGGACCTAATGGTCAGGGATACCTTTACCTTTACCCAGAGGTATAGAACGTTTGTGTGAGTTTTCATTTGTTTAGTCTATTCTAGTGCGGTTTAACTTTCTGTATGTTTTAAATTATGGTTGTAGTTTTTTAGTGATAATTTTATTAGTTTATCTTTTTGTAAACCAGTTTCTACAATCAAGTGGTCTATACATTTTACAAAACAAGTAAGTCCTTGTCTTCTGACTCAGCTCCGGACTTGGCGTCCATGGCAGATTTTATCTAGCTCCTTAAATCCTCAGTCTTGCAAGCTGTTGACAATCACGTGCTTCTTGTTTAGAGTAATGATACAGTTCCCATGCCTTGCTTATGGATGTATGCAAACATTTGAAACAAGCCCACTAGTAAAAAGGCCATCTGCTTTTCTTGTGAGGTTCCTTGCCTGTATGCATAAGATTTATTAGATTCTGCAAAACAGCTATGTCATAGTATTTGCAAGCCTATTATGTAATCGTAAAACTTGCACATTCTTCCAGTTCTGAGCTATTCATAATTTCTCACCTTTCAGCTTGTGAATTATAAATGCTTTATTGTTGGAAAAACTCCACTTTGTTCCATGGCACAACCGGCACAGTTAGTATTACACCCCACCTCCATATGGGTTCAGTGGATATTCTGGCCTAACATTACCATTTCTGATTAAATTTAAACCCTGGCACAGACTGTGCAGTTATGCATATCAAAGTGTCTCTGCTTCCTATCTCCATCTGACTCCATTCCAATTCACCTGCATAAGGAAGCACATTGAGGTCCTCTGTTAAGAGGCTGCATGTATTCCTGGATATGAAGCATACTCCTCTTTCTGTAGAAGCTCCATATTTCCTGTGGATAGATAATGTAACTCTGCCGACAGGAGTACTGAACACAGCTGATAGCTACAGTGCTATTATGTTCACTGCACATTGTGTGATTATAGCTAGCATGTCTGCCCTCCATACTAGAGGCTTTCCACAGTGTGTAGGTTCAAAATGAAGCTCTTCGTATGTAGTAAAGGGAAGTTTGCAAAAGCTTATGGAAACTCTTTCTTTATGGAAACTCATTTTAAATGTAGCCCTTTTCACTTATGGGTGTTGAAGATTTCTTCCCAGTGGAAATCTGTTTGGCTTCCTCCTACAAATGTCCAGGGCAGAGGTAGCAGATTTGTGAGATGGTGTAGCAAATGGTACTTTTTCAGACTCCTGGAAGTGAACTGCATGTTAGAATGCTGCCCCAGACTTTTGAAAATGACAACACCTCCTGTGAACACCCCCCCAAAAGCTCAACAACTTTTGGCAATCCCCCCCCCCCAGTTTTTTTCCAGTCCAAAAAAATAGGGGTCATCTTATACATGGGGGCATGCTATACACGGCAAAATACGGTACATAGTACTATTGGAGAAGCCTTTGTCTATCTTTCTGGTGTCCTAGCACTGTAGCTGCTTGGTGAGGAAAGGGTAGGTGAGAAATTTGATGTTTCTTTCTATCTGAAAAGACAGATTTACTGACACTCACCCTCTCTCTTAAAATGCTGGACTTCGCGCTCACACTGGCATCGAACTCAGATTTAAAGGATGAGGAAAAGCTCACTGTCTTGCAGATGGAATTGCTTAATCGGAAACTACAAGTCTTGAGTGGAATTATTCATAAAAAAGATCTACTTTCCACAGAGGAGGCTTTTCAAAAGTTCTACACAATGGAATCATGCCTTGGCAAAGAGCTGGGAGGGGCGTTTGAAAGATGGTCTGAGATGGCTGGGCAAATCCGGGAAAAGCAACCGGAAACGGGAAAACTTACAATATCCAGACTCCGAGGTGGCAGCTCGGGGGCAAGGGACATGGAATTAGAATTTTTACAAGAAGAAGAAGCAAAAGAAACGGAGGAGCCCAGAATGCTGATGAGAAACGCCCTGAGGCTCGATGCGGGGTTAGCTGTGGATGCTGCCTGGATCTGTGGACACTTGGAGGAAGACAATGGGAGATTTGGCGCTGGAGAAAGACAGAAAAAGACAATGGATAGAGGGGGAGTGGGTTGAAGTATTAAATGTATAATTTAAATGGTCTGCCATGGTATCCGAAGTCGGAGTGTGAAGTCTGTTAATGATAAGTTTATTTTAAATAAGTAAGGAGATATTGAATTTTAAGTTAAAAGCAGCATGATAAAGGACAGAAGAAATAAGTTTAGCTATAAGAATATTTGGTTATGATTTAGGGTATAATGCAAAGACTGAGATAAGTATGTTTTCTTTTTTTTAAGTAAAGTTAAAAAATTTTTATAGAGAAAAGTTGTTAAGGAAATAGTATATTGAATTAAAACCGAAGGTGAAAAGGCGGGGGAAGTCAAACGTCAAGATTCAGAACTAGAAATTTTTTTTTTGTAAGGTTATAAATAAGAAGAAGAATCCTGACTTTATGTGTATTTGTATTTGTTTTTGTATTTGTAGGTGTGGGGTTGGGTTTGTGTTATATTATGAAAATGCTAATAAATTCTGTTTAAAAAAAAAAAAAAAAAGACAGATTTATAGCATTGGAAGGGACTCAGAGTCTCTGTAACCCAACCCTAGGCTGCAAGGTAAGAAAATCCATATAACCATCACCTACCCATGAGTCCCTCTGATCCAAATCATGAAAATTCTGCAAGCAACATTTATTCAAAAGCTCCGTATTTTTTGCATGCAGAACTTTAAATTATTTTTGCACAGATATATGAACATGAGTTGAGAGTACTAATATCAAAGGGAATGAACTGAACAGAACACATCCTTGTCTTGCACTTTCTCTTTTAGCAAGAGTGTTCACCTACTAAATTTGTGACTTTCTTTTTAACCAGTAAAAGGAAGCATTTGCTGACTACTCCACAGCTTGCCTTGTTCTTCAACACATTGCTGTAACACGTTTTAATTAATACAGCATATGTCTCTGAACAACTGCTGTCGAGAAACACTCTTGCGTGTGATTTATTCTAGTGATTGTGTGCCTGAGATGATGTGCTTGCGTGCCTATGTGTTGATTATGTTAGCTGACATCATGCTGATATTGGGGTATTGGCAAGCTCTGCAAAGATCACATGTGGCTGCTTCTGGATTATTGCCACATTCCGTAAGGAAATTTTCCTGTCTCTTATATACAGAATCAACATTTAGCCTTGGAGAGGTCAGATTTCATTAGCGGATGTACACATTTGGCATTTGAATGTTGCAGGTATCATGTTTGATAGTGCCTCCAATGTGCTTGCATGGATGGAAAGAAGGCAGAATTTTGTTAGCCATATTGATAATGTGGACAGTATAGATGGTTTTCCTCCCCTACAAAAGTCTTACGGGGTTAAAATGTCTTTGTTGATTTTGATTTGAGAAATAACGTAGTATTCTGAAACAGCATATTAAAATCTTGCTTGCTATTTTTTGTGCATAATCAAATGTTTAAAAACAAAAGTAAAATATTTAAAATTCCAAAATCTTTTGAATGCTTTTTTTTTTTTTTTTAAAAAGTCTGATTAGCTGTTCCAGGATTGTCTAAATTGGAAGTCATGTTCTTGAAACAAAAGTATTACATCCTCATTCTTCTGGGTATGGATCTTAATTGCAATCCTCCCTCAGGTAAACATACCGTAGGTTGGGATGTGTATGGTTACTTGCCATAGTTCTAATCAGGTGTTCAGAACCCGCAGGAACTCGTGAAACTAGCAACATCCCGTTTATGATGATTCATGATCAGCTCAGTCTTAATGGGGGGGGGGAGGCACCCTCAATGCAGGTAGGGTTTCCAGCATGGGTCTGGGAACATTAATTTAGCAAATTTAGCTGTTTCCTACTTAAGCCCTGGTAAGTTAGTCAGTACCTATGGGGATTGGGCTATAGCTTATTGCAGAAGTGACTACTGTAGATCCAGTACATTGTACAGTACATGTTGAGATTGGAGCTAATTTTTAATTTATATTTTTGAACTTTTTGAACTTCTTTCTGAGAGGAAGAAGCTGTGCTGTTGAATATATGTGTTGGACAAGGAGTGCAAGTGGAAATGTATTTGTTATATTTATATCTTGCCTTTCCTCTGAACTCAGGACTATTATTTGCACCCATAGCAACCTTGTTACATGTCCAAAGCCAACTAGTGAGGTTGACAGCTAGTGGAGATTTGATATTGGGAGCCCTGCATTCAAACCTAACACTCTCTGGCCATTGTACAACACTGCTTTAGAATTCTTTTGCAGCCTAAGCTGAATTATGCCATGGAACGATCACCCGTCTCCACAGCTACTATGACATAATAGTTAAGAAGGAGGATCCAAAACTTGCTATAAGCTCTCTCTCAGTGTAGTCCTCTCCTCCAAGGTTGTGTGTAGAGGATTGAAGCATGTCTCAAAGGATAATATCAACCTAACTTACAAAGTGGTTGAGATAATGTATGCGAAGAGCTTTGCTATATCAGTTCTAAATACCGGTACTAAAAATGGCAGTTATTAAAAGAGGATTAGTAATTAGTATAGAATGCTGATCTACATGGTAATTTTTAACAGGAGTTTGCAGATCAAGCCCTGCCCTGAAATTCATCTTCGATGAAATAAGCAACTGTTACTTGTGTGAGTTTGAATTAAACCACTGATGTTGCAAGGCATAAAAATGCAAAATATCCTCTCATTTAAGCACTTTCCTTGTTGTGTTTAGGAGTTTTAGTGTCTTGCGTAAAATTTAGGAAGATGGAGAATAAATCACAAATAGCATCTTGTTCTCTCCACGAAACATTTAGGCCCAAATGTTTAATACATGGTATTTAATGATGCAGAAGGAATTGCTAACCTAAGTAGCAACGCTGTGCCTGCTGTAGCAGAGCAATGTCCAGAGTGTGAACGCATCCCTGGAGAATCCAGTTATGTGGATGTTTAGCCAGTTAGTAGCCCTGGGATTTAATGAGAGCAGCTTTCGAAGCTTGGGATGGGAAAACAGTCTTTGCCTTTTAAAGGATTTTGTCACGACTCTGATGTGAATGACTATGCAGAGGCCCAAGACAATTTCCCATATGCGACACATTAGCTGGCAATTGGCTGTTGATTGCCTGAAATGAAGCAGAAGGGAAATCTGAAATATAGACTTAAAAAAAAGAATACAACAGAGTTCTGTGGCGAATATTAAAGGTGCAGGATTGGGAATGGTAGTGCTAAAATGGAGTGGAAGGATGAAGAGGGAATATAGAGTTCAGTGGGGCTGGAGTGGCGAGCAGAGCAGCAAGTCCTGGTATAGGAAAGGAGTGGGAAGAGACTTGGGGCACAAGTCAACATGCAGTAATGGTGGGCAGTAGAAACCAAACTTAAGAGATGGTGGGTAACCAAGCAAAAGCAACCAGCCTTATTTTGCATCTTCCAAGTTCTGGGAATGCTTAAAAGCCAAAACCAGAGAACCTAGACTGTTGTGGTTAAGCAGATTCTGATACATCTGCATGCTTGGTTTGTCTTTATCGTTTTGGATAGTTGAGGTTATTTTTTAAAAAAATATAACAACAATAGCATCTAAAGGAAGAAGTATACACAATATACTTGGTAAATGACAGATCCATATGCTCAGCATAGCACCAGAGACTGTGGAAGCAGAAGGAGCAATGTGGTTTTGAGGGCAAGGCTAAACTTGTGGCTTTGCAGACCTTTTTTTGCCATACTTTCCATTTACAAGTGAGCAATACATGAAGAAGGCTTGAGTTAGTGGTAAATCTTAGGGATTAATTTTATGAGCTATAAATTCTTTAGCACTATTAAGAAGTAATTTATTACAATTATTGTTTTTTAAAAGCTTTTATTTTGCATTTCAGGAATCCCTTCTGTGGCCTCCAGTGACATTCACCAACTCAGCAGGAAGGTTATCCAACCATCTCAAGGTTTTCTTGTAGAAAAGGGCTGTGTTGCCCAGTGGGCAGCAGCCTTTGTCAACCAGGAAGAATGAGAAGGAATGTACCCCTTTATCAGATGGTTCTCTTTGTGGTTGCTACAATGGGATATCCCTCCAGACGCTCTGCTGTAGATTTGGATGCCACACCCCGAATGACAATTGTCTATAACGGTAAAGAGACTCTCAAGGTTTGCCTGAATTATCATGAACCACTTAGCTGGGCAATTTTGCAATGTATATGAAGAAGAGAGATCTATGTGCCCAAATGGTGATGCTTCATAGCTGCATACACCTTGGTATGCAAATCCCATTCTCTCTCCCTTTGTTATCTCCATGTTTGGATTTTGAGTGCTTATTTACATGATTGCAGCTTTCCATAGTTACTAATGTATGTGTTGACAACCTCCTCTGGTGTATATTTGCACAAGAAGGCAATTACACCAACTGTTTTGGGTAACCTATACTTGCTATGAATGGTAAAGCCCACATAATTTTACCTATTCAGATTGTTTTTCTTTGGAATTGTTTTCATGGCCAGTTATACTGAAAGTGGAGGCGGGGGGGGGGGGCCTTGTTAATCCAGAGCCTCTTGATCTAGTAAACAAATCTTAGCGTGAAGCAAGTTAGCAGAGACTCTCTCCGTAAACATGCCTTCAAATATTGCTGTGAAAGATCCCTCTATTGCACTGGTGCAGCCTGTAATGTGCAGGAAAAATTGCTTTGAACTGTGCACACATGTTAGGGGTGGATGCTCGTGGCATACAAAGGAATCTGTAGCAAAGGTTTTGCAGTCTGCTGTCTGGTATCCTTATGTAGTCTCTTATATGGGAATGGGATGAAAGTGGGCCATTTAGGAGTTGACAGGGCCAGTGCTTATCTAGTCCATACCCAAACAGAATTGGGAAAAGGCAGAGAAAACCTGTTGCAGGCGTATAAAGGGAATTTATTGAGCGGTTCTTGAGTCTTTGACAGCTTTCTGAATGTTGCAGACTGGGAATTTCTGGTAGAGCTTCTTGGAGATATTTGCCTTACGTGTGATTTAATACTCAAGTGATGAGGGCTTTGTAGTTTTGCACCTTTTCTGTCAGTTGTGCTGTCACAAAATGAAGATTGTAGGAAGCTAAGCTATTGGCTTTAAAGACTTGCAGAAGATGATGTAACCCTTTACAAAAGAGATGGAGAGGAGGATGGGAATGCTCTCTTATATAAACTTATTTCGACGTCATTTGAAAAAGTTGTTTGTGTGTAATAATCAGGGTATTACCTCTCCCTTTTTTATTTTCCATTTGATTATTTTTATTTTTATTTTTGAAAAAAAGCTGCTTCCAAATATTGCAATAATATCGCGCGCTCTCTCTCTCTTACTTTTTGTATCAGATTTGAGATGTCTCATCTCACATTCAGGTGACAAAATTGTGATTTGCTGCTAGGGTTGCCTGCAGTGTTAGAATCAGAAGTTGGCATCATTGGGCACCTGCCAAAACCCACATCCCAGCATGAGGTCCACAACTGTCCTATGGTCTTGCTCTATTTCCTCTTTGATACCGATTGAGCTGTCCTCTGTGTATGAAGAATGACAGGATCAAGGGGAAGGAGCAGTAGGTTCCATTTGCCTTCCCATCTCCTGGGTAGTGTGCAAATTGATCCCCAGGGAAGAGGACACTTGTAGTGCTGAAGAGAAAGGTCCACTCAGGGAGGGGTCTTACTGAAGGCCTCTTTCCCAAGGACCCTGCAAAACCTGGAACTGGCAGTGGATGCCTCTCTCTCTAGACCTCCATGGTATTTACAGTTGTTCAGTGCTCCAATGCAAATAGAGAGGAGATTGGAAATGACTTTGTGTTGTGCTTTAGTCTGTTACTTTATGATTGGCTAGAAGGCTGAAGATGAAAGGCAAAGATGGGTAGATGTACGTGCCATGGGTGGTTAACGTGAGGTAGAATTAAAACCATGACAAAACTGCTGATACTGTGTAGAACAAGGGATGCCAAAGTGGTGCCCTCTTGATTTTGTTGGATTACAACTCCATCAAATTTCAGCCAGCACAGACAGTGGTTAAGGATGATGGGAGTTGTAGTCCAACAACATCTGCAGGAAACCATCTTGGCTACATGATGTAGAAAGAGCACAGCTTGGTGTCATAATGATGACAGTGGCATACAGGCAATTTTCACACTGTGGTATGCTTGGAACAACAAAGGAAATAATCACTTTTGAGAGGCTTCCACCGGGCTCCTGCCCTTTCATCCCACCTTTCTTTCCTTGCCTTCCTATTATGGAAGAGGGAGAGAGGGAAAACCTGTTTTGAAAGCTGTGTGGGAGCTGCCACTGATTATTATATGCCAGATTGGCGCTGTCAGCACTGCTGTCTTTCGCCTCAACATGCATGTCTGGTTACATCAGCATCTTGGAGCAATCTCCTCTGCTCCAGTTTCCCGGGGACCCCGAGGCACTACGAACACATGATCACAAGCTTTTTTGAGAGTGCAGAAGAAGGGGGTCAAGAATTTCCTTCTGTTTGCCTTTGTTACCTTGCGCTCAAATCTCCTGTCTTGGGTAGCTTCTCAATTCTACAGCAGTATTTATCAATCACACCGCCAGAGTTGCTTAGTAAAGCTAAGGCTTTGTATAATCTGTGCTCCCTCCTTAATGGGATGGGGGTTGTGAATCAGATTTAAGGGAAGCACAAATTCATGTGCTTTGAATAAAAACGTTATGTAATTTATTCTGATTTCTGTGAATGCAAAATGTTGTTCTTAAGATTTCAGATTCTGAATGTGTGTGTGTGTGTGAGAGAGAGAGAGAGAGAGAGAGAGAGAGAGAGAAAGAAAGAAAGAAAGAAAGAAAGAGTGAGTGAGCGCGTAAGAGTAATAATATGTAGCCTAATTTGAACTATTAAATTTGTCAGCTCAGAGAGTGCTGGTTTGCAGAAACTGCTGCTTTTCAGTTGTTGGCTTGCTACCCGTGAAACATTTTTAAAAGGTTTTGACGTAAGATCCATGGGTGAATTATAACTGAATTCAGTTAGCTATTAGTCCGGGAAGACATAGTTAAACATATGACAGGGTCCAAATGGCTGAAAGTTCAAACCAGAAGAGATCTGAATATTGAAAAACATGGATTTAGTGCAGTGAACCATCAGGCAATCCTGCTAGCGAGTTCTCGATTTTCTAATGGCTTTTAGTTGGAATTGGATGCCCCTCTAAGGAGCTGCTCTGGGTGATTAACAGTCTCTTTCCCCCAAACATGCATGTTATTAACCTAGCATTGCTACACTGAAGATTTTTTAAAATTTGTTGCCCTATCTCTCCTCTGAGCTGTTAGGGTTCCTTTGACCCTTCTCAGAAGATGTGGCACTTAAGGAAACAATGAGTCCTTTTTCCTGTTAAATTTTCTAATAAAATAATTGGAGGGAGGGAGAATTAAAAAGACATTTGAAACAGAAGACACCCCCATCCCGCTTCCCAATGATACAGTTGGTGATACACAGGAAATGTAACATTAAGCATCCATTTCCCATGGTTTCCTTCCTTCCACCCTCCAGTTTCAGCCCACTGGTGTGGTAAGTTCTGTGCCTTACATATTAACCAATTTACAGTTATCACTCTTCATCAGAGATGAGCAATTGACTCTTAAAGTTGTAATGGTGTCTCTAACACGTTCCTGGCTATTGGCTATTCTTCTTTGTCATTTTTGTAACTACATGTGGCAATGGTAGTCACACAGTTGGTCATCCATCAAGTGGCTGCTTAGGATAGTTATTGTACTCTAGGCGATGACATCCATCCATCCTAGTGCTGCTTGGAAAAACTTATGCTTCTGCTGCTTAGGAACAAGAGGAGAAGCAAATGAAGGCATGAAGCTATATGGAAGGAAGGAAGCACCAGGCCACAAATAAGCTATGGAAAAGGAATCCTGGTTTCTGTATTGTTAGGAATTGTTGACCACTGCTCCAGATGCTGAGGTGCATTAGTGTAGTTTTTCAAGGAAGCACCTTCTCAAAGGACTCCACCCAGGCTGGCCATTGACTCTTCCTGGGCTGGAAGGAGTATAAAAGGGCTTCCTGTCTCAGTGGCACTTTGCTTAAATAACAAGACAACCCAAGTTCTGTTGTGATTATGTGTTCCCTTTGATCTTGACTCTTGGCTTGTTCTCTGGCTCTTGATTGTTATTAGGCTTGAGTTACTAGTTTCTCGCCCAGCCCTGACAAGATTTGCAGAATGGTACAGAAGATTTGATGAGTATCAACTGGGGGTGTTAGTGGTGGGGCTGATTTGCTCAGCTCATAGAGGAGGTGGGAACTCAGTTGTGGCTCAGGATTGAACCACCAGCTCTAGGAGCTCAGTGACCAGCATGGTGGAGTAGTGTGACTATGTTAACATTTTGCTTAGGGGTGCCGTCAATAATGGTCAAGGTATTAGAATGGGCCTTCTTACCACACTACTACCTGCTCTGATAGATTTGGGCAACTAAAATATGAACTGTGTTCTACTATTTGTAGTGTCCAGAGAGCATTTGGGATTTCTGTGGAACGAAGTGCTGTCCAAAGGAAATACTTATCAATGGAACAGCAAGGCATGTCGTGCCAGTTCTTGGATAAATGCAACTCTGAAGGTCTGTTAACATATTTCATGTGGGAGGGTGTTAGCTGATTAATGGCTTTTAAGTTCATTGTTTTTATTTAATTCAGTCTATTAGACAAATTAAATAAATAGCATAGCCTATTAAAGCAGACTACTCTCCCAAGCAGTCTTGCTTCACTTTATTTCCTCTGTTTGTGTCAGAGGAGCTAGACCTACTGAACGAGGTGCTCAGTATAAGCCATTGATCACTTCTACACATTGTCTGAATCATGTGACTGTAGATTATTGATAGCAAGGTTACTGTTGATTAACATCTTTGACTGGAAGTTGCTGCAGTTGAAATATGATTAAAAATTAAACTACAAATAAATCATTGCACCCCAATTATGGCCTATGACAAAGGTATTATTTAAGATCTTATTCTCCATTCCCTCTGAAGAAGGCACATCTCCCTTTGAATAAACAAAGTACAGAATGGGTTCTGTCTGGCAGGTAGCTAGTTAACACTGCAATAGCCCATCTCCCAACTTCCAAAAGTAGTGTGGCTGACTTTTGATTGGTTAACCACAACCATCAGTCAATCAATGTCCACCTGGGCCAGAAACTTTTAAAAAGATGACTATTGCCAAACAGTCCTTAGTCCCTCAACCTTACCATCTATCCTGCTATGTTAGATCAGAGGCTTGTTTGGAAGTAGCTACAATAGGATAGACTTTCCTTTCCTTTTAAAGTACTATTCTGTTTTTACCTTTGTCTTTCTCTGTTTTTTAATTTTAAATAAAGTTCATAAGATTTGGCTGTTGGGGGTCTTGTGAGCCAAAATGTGAAGGTTCTCTTGCATGACTGGCCTACCTTGATGGGCAATTGTGGAATGAAGTACCCTCTTCCACTGAAGTGTCCACCTTATCCCAATAATTCAAATGGGAAATGGTCATTTTGCTGTAAACTGCACCAGAGCTTTCTGGGAACAGCAGAATATAGCTACACACTTCACACAAATGTGTATAACAAGGCCGTGTGTGTGTGTGTGTGTGTGTGTGTGTGTAATGAAAAACACCCTTGGGAGGCTGGTCTTCCTCAGCCTGTTTGGTATAGGTCCAGCAATTTCAAGCCCTCATTTTAAGTGGTGTGTAGTCATACCCACTGCCTGATTTTCAGCCTTCCTTCCTTTGTGTAACTAGGGCCCCTCAGCTTCTCTGTGGATTCCCTGGTGCAGTGTGGGGGGTCTTGCAGCTGGCGTAGGAGCCATGAGTAAGAACTGGCACTCAGCCTGCAGGCTTTTCTCTGAGACTTTTCCCACAAAGCAGCGCTAATTGCATTATGGCTATCTGGCAGCCAAACTGAGAAGACCACAGTCCTTACCTTGTAGAGGTGGCATTTGGATTAGCGAGTTTAACATTTTGCAAATGTTATCTGAATGCCAAATGGAACAGGAGTAACTGAGTCTGTTTATGGAGATATTTTTTTAACATGTAGAAATAGCTAAACCTTGCCTGACACAGGCTTTATTTGTACAATCAAAATACCAACTTGGGTGCAGCTTAGTTTTTGTTGAGAACAAGTTGGTTTGATCTAAAATGCCTTGTTATGGCAGAAATGTGTACCGGTAGTTGCTGCTGCTGCTGCTGCTTTGTGATTCTGCTTGTTTATAAAGCTAGTTTGCTGGGATTGTATACCCCATCATGCATATAGCTGTCTTGAGACATCTTGATAACTTTAGTAGATTTCGGCCAACCTCTGCCCCCCCTCCCTCCTCTTTAAGGTGTTCTAGCACTCTTGTATTGAGGGAGCATTTAATATCAAAACCTTGCATATAGACCATAGCATCTAAAGCAGGGATGATTGAACTGTGGCCCTGTAGGTTACCGGTATGTTGAATTCCTACTCCCATCAGCTCCAGTCAGCATGGCCATTGGTCACGGATAATGAGAGCTGTACTTCAGCAACATTTGGAAGGCCACAGATTCTCCACTCCATTCTAAAGAATGAGATCTTGCTGGAGTTTCCCTTGATTAGAGAGTGGGCATTTCTGTAACCATAAAAACAAGGAGGTTCTCCTCTTCATTTCCCCTAGCTGAAGACTGTAGTTTTCTGTGTTCTAACACATTTTGATGGCCTGGACAACATTTTCAGTAAGCTAGCCTGATTAGGGTATTTGCATACGTTACCAATTTGCATAAAGAGCTGGATTTTGTTACTTGCAGTGTCAAGAATAACGGATGGAGCATCGAAGCATCACTTTGGAGATTTGGCTTTGGTTCTTCGATCTGCCACTCACTTCACTGTGTAAACTGTCTGCTCCGTCAGCTCTTTGCCTTTCTGTTGACACAATTCTATGTACACATATTCAGAGACAGTTCTTCTGAGTGAGGCTTACTCTCAAGTAAGTGTGTGTAGGATTGCATCTGATAATTCAGTATCTGGACACATGAGCTGAGGATTATTGGAAGTGCTCAGCACTGAAAAATATGAATGCCTCATAGCTGAGCTTCAGAGAAGCAAAGAATAGAGCTGTTCCTGAAATCAGCTCACTGCAGAACAAGTGTTGAAGTTAGCCTTGGGGTTAGCATACATTAGAAGTGGCAGAAATATAATGGGGAAGGAGTGAACTGATGTAACATAATGATGCCGTTTGTTTCTTTTTTTATATCAGTGTTGACATGGGTGTATGAGTTGATAATGCTTATTTTATTTTATTTTATTTTATTATTTTATTAAGACTCTGGACCGGTTAAGGATTGTCTTGCTCCTTATGTCCCTTCCTGAACATTCTGGTCATTGGGAGATATACTCTTGATGGTGACTCTTACTCCTCCTGTCTGCTTCACAGTTGTTAGGAGCAGGGTGTATAGCACTGTAGCACCTGCTTGGCAGAACTTTCTCCTGATTAGTATCAGGCAAGCATTTACTCCCTGGCAAAAACTTATTTTATTGAGGCAAGCATTTACAATGCCAACTTTTAAACACATGCTCAAAACTTTTTTTGTTCACTTGGACATTCCCTGAAGTGTGACAGATTACTGACCATGGCAAATACCAATGTTCAGTAGTTTGTTGTGTTTTTATATTGGATTGTATACCATTTTCTTAGGGACGTGGGTGGCGCTGTGGCTTACTGATCAGAAGGTCAGCAGTTTGAGTCCCTGCGATGGGGTGAGCTCCCGTTGCTCGGTCCCTGCTCCTGCCAACCTAGCAGTTCGAAAGCACGTCAAAGTGCAAGTAGATAAATAGGTACTGCTCCAGCAGGAAGGTAAATGGCATTTCCGTGCGCTGCTCTGGTTCGCCAGAAGCAGCTTAGTCATGTTGGCCAGATGACCTGGAAGCTGTACGCCCGTTCCCTCGGCCAATAAAGCGAGATGAACGCTGCAACCCCAGAGTTTTCCGCGACTGGACCTAACTGTCAGGGGTCCCTTTACCTTTTTATACCATTTCCTTACTTCATGTTAGCTGATATTTGCATCTGTTATCTAACTAACTAGTTTCTGATGGCCACTCCAAAGAGAAGAGAGCCCTTTTCTAAAGGACTGACTTCCAACAGGGGTGGACACTGCTATGGGTTAAATGTTTCATGTAGGGCCTTGCATTTGAATATTTGCATGTTTGAGGTCCAGCTTGATTTGTAAAAGTTTGGTGCAGTGGATGATGTGTTAGGTTTAGATGTGTGGAGGCCCAGTCTCAAATTTTTGCTTTATGGAGCACACACTGTAGCTTTCTGTGCTAATTACTTCACAATGTACCACACTTGTTGGGATTTATAAAGAATTATAAATTGCATCATGCTTGAATTTCAGTGTTGCTGAAATTCCATTGGCCACCTACGTTTTGCAACTGTGAATTCAGACATTTTCAAGTGACTTCAGTTCTCAGAAGCATTTCGATTAAAATAAAATAAAATAAATGGTCATTGTGCAGAGAGGTATTTGATGAATTCAGGTAAAAATTTCCTGAGTAGATCATGAACTTTTAAGGGCTTGATGGTGAGGGAGAGTGGCCTCATGCTGTTGTAGGATGTACATCTATATTTGTATTTTAAAAAGTTATATTTCAGTGGATTCGTTTATTGAACATTAGTATATCTACAAATCACAAAATACTATTCCAGAGTTTAATGATTTTTCTTCAAGTTGTTACCTGAAAGGGCTGTAGTACTTTTGATTTCTGACTTCTTACCTCTCATACTGCCAAAGCTTGTTGCTTCCGTTTGTTGTTGTTGTTGTTGTTGTTGTTGTTGTTTTGCTATTTTTCACTACACATCCACTGTGGCAAGAGGACTGCTCTCTTCATTTGAGTTTTTGGAAGCAATGGAGAGTTGAGCCTGTTCCCCTTCCAAGTCTGATGTGGTTTGACAGCTCCTTTGTGGGTCTTTGCCTTTCAGATCTCATAGGAGGATAAATGGCTGTAGCTGGTCACTGAATGATGAATTTTAGCAGCTGGAACTGCATCCATCCATGAAACAGACACGATGCAGACTCCCCTGAGAGCTAAAAGGAGCGATTGAAAATTAATATTGTTTGAATTGAAATCCTTAGGTCTTTCAGTTAAACTGATAATGCAGGCAGCAATTACAATCGGATCTGCTACAGCATGTCACCACAGCAGAAAGCCTTTGTTATTGTTTCACAGTGGTATTGGCAGGCATGCAATGTGTGGGGTAACACCTCTGAGTAGTGCATGTCTGTTGGTATGTGACTGGGAGGAAACCATTGGAAGACAAAATGTACCGGTACTTTACCAGAGGACTCACTGCTTGGCTCATCCAGATCTGTACACATCCATTTTCTATTCAAAACAAGCATTAAATACAATATCAAGAAAAAGGATGGCCTAAATATCAAACTGTCTTTAGCATGTGAGGTATTCACTAGAGGCGTGTGCAGAGGGGAAAGTCTTTCAGATATTTGCTATAAGAAGGAACGAGCTTGTACACATTAGGTGTCCTTGGGTGATGTATGTAACCATGCCATAGGAACAGTTTGAAAAGGTAATTGTAGAAACACGTTGGAGTGTTTGCAGTCATTCTTGTAAAGAGAAAGAGGGCTCTCGAGAAATTCTTTGTGGCAGGCAGCTCTTGCCTGGAGCTTATCTTTCTGATGGAGCTTTTAAAAGGTTCTTAAACAACCTGTTTTATGGTTTCTTAACCCAGAGTTTATCACCCTTTCCCCCCACCCTGCTACTTTGAAACTCTTGAGAGAGAGAGAGAGAGAGAGAGAGAGAGAGAGAGAGAGAGGTTTTTCTTTGAAGGACATCCTCCCATTACACAGCTTAAATGTGGTAGTTTTGCTTTTCAGTCTCCCAGAACCTGCAAATTAAGTTTCTACAGAATCAAACTGCAGCAGCAAAAGAGGGATTAGGACCATGGTGGTGCAAAGGAGAAAACAGCTCTGATTACTCAAAATAATAATTCTAATTCGTGAGGAGAGACTTACAGTGGATTTACACGTGTTGAATCGCTCTAGTTAATGACTCAACATAATCCAAATAGTGACAGGTTTCTCAAAAAAAGCAAAGAGAGAGAGAGCAGAAGATCAGCACTTCTGTGAGATTGGCAGACGTAAACTTCCACCTAGTCTCCATAACTGAGTGCCTAAGGCCAAATCACTGCAGT
The DNA here is from genome assembly GCF_009819535.1 of Lacerta agilis. Lineage (NCBI taxonomy): Eukaryota > Metazoa > Chordata > Lepidosauria > Squamata > Lacertidae > Lacerta > Lacerta agilis. Next base: position 53,366,399 of record NC_046316.1, read on the forward strand.
GCATCGTCTTATGTCTGGAAAAGTATTTTTTAAATGTGCTGAATTCAGATATGCTACTTTATAATCGGAACATCTGGATTTTTTTGATAAAGTTTCTTCTTCTTCTTCTTCTTCTTCTTCTTCTTCTTCTTCTTCTTCTTCTTCTTCTTCTTCTTCTTCTCCTTCTTCTTCTTCTTCCATGTTATAATTTATATAAAACAGAGATAACACAATGATAGGATCAGACAAAAATTAAAAGATGAAAAACAGCACATGACTCCGACCATATGTTGAAAAATCAACTTGGTTTGACATCAGCTTGTGAAAATGATCTGTGAATATGTGCCTAATTTGGCTAGGCAGCAAGGGCTCTATTCCCTGTCAGGTGGTATTTCAGTGGTAAACAACCCTGCATTGTGGTATGAGATTAAGTTCTGCTGCTGTGGATTCTAGAAACTACCTTCTACTCAGTCTCAGACAAACCAATTCTTTTATTATTGAGAGCAATGGGGATTTTGCTGCTCAAGGGAGCCGTGAATCGTAACACCAGCGATGGCAGGAAGCCTCTGAGCCTTATAAGAAGCTGTGTAAATGAAGTTCTGTGTTGTACTATTATTGATGTTTTAGATGTTTGTGTACAGTGTCATTTAATGCTTTTACAAGCTGCCCCGGGAGTGCCAATTGGCATTGAAAGCTGGAATATGCATCAGAACAAGGTAGTTGCCATAGTGCTCTCCAGATGTTGTGGTCTACAACTCCCATTGACCTCTGGCCAGCATGGCCAATGGGCAGGGATGATAGTAGCTGTAGATCACAACATTTGGAGGGCACCATGTTGTCTACCCCTACATTGGAACAAAGATGAAACAGTTTGGGGCATGCTCATCTCAAAACTGTGAAATCTTGCATATTTTACGGGATGATATATCAGTTCAGTCTATAATCGGTTTGCCTTATCTTAATAAAATCTGAGAAAACAGCCCACCACATTATCTTAGTGTGGCTGAAATTTGAGGAGGAATTTGTGGTCATAAGAATAAATTACTTAAGGGGCCTCTAAGAGAGCTAATCCACGTTGGTACTACTGAGTGGTCTGGTAAGGAGAGGCAGCTGTTAATACAATCTTGTTCCCTCTCAGTGACTTGAGTAGTGTTTGCATGAAGTATGTATCCCTGCAACCCTATATTATAAAAAACCGTGCTGCTTTAAATCTCCCCAGCATGATTACCGGGCATAGTAGCTATGGAGGCATCCTCCAAACCTAGTAAATAACGTTTCATTTTTCGACAGGAGTGATGGATGAATGCGGCATCCTTGCTGAGGATAAACTGAGAAACAGCTGTCATTGTACAGAGCATTTAGCCATTGCTTATTGTTAAAGCCTTGGCGCTTGGGAAAACTACTCTGATAAAACTCCTGGCCAAGACTGGAGCCTTCAGGACAGACAGCTGCATTGTGAGAAGTGTTTGCTGGCCTCCTCCCTGGGATTCAGGGCAGACCTTGATTTTTTTTGGTTTCTTTGTGGTCTTTTTGGAAACAGTTATGATAGCATTGTAAACAAGCCCACAAAAGTTCCTCTCCTGGTTTTTTTGTTTTGTTTTTGTAAACTGATTTGTGGTTTTTAAATAATCAAGCAGTGTATAAATTTCATGAAATAAATAAATAAAAATAGCACAGCCAGCAAGGCTGATGGAGCCTTGTTATGGTGGGTGAGTTCTGAACCATTAGTGCTGAGATGTTCCTCCTTCAGGGAGTACATTTTTTCATGCTGTTTCTAAAGAAGCGGCAACAGGAAAAATCTCTCCACAGGCCATGCTTTTCAATGCATCCCTCTTCCATTTGTCAAAGGGATGTTCCTATAAACATAAACAGTGAATGGAAGCTAAGTAGCTGGCTCAGAAGTACAGAGGGTGAATTCTGCCATAATCTTTTGTTGTTTGATCTCTGTGGGAAATAGAAGCAGGAAGAGTGGCTGACAGGCTGCTTTCTGTGTGTGTATTTATTCTGACATACCTCGATGGAGCTTCTGGTTGTGTTGTTCTATTGTCTCTCTGGTATCCTTGTATCTAGGCTGACCTAAGGCTTTGAATCCCCAGAGGCTATGGATGCACCCCGCTATGGGATGTATTTGGCACTTGCCCCTGGAGGTGCTCATGTGTGAACATGCCCATATTTATAGACAGGTTTTAATCTAGAAGAATAGCAGGTGTTGTGTACAACGTATAAGAAGTGGACTAAAACATGCTGGCAGGTTTGCAATGACATGTAGATTTTTTGTTCTAATTTTGTTTTAGCACTTCAAATAAAAACCAAAGCCAAGTGAAACTAGTGCATAAAATCCAAATTGGGGAGAACTGTCCAGCATTGTGAAGCAGTTGCTTCTGGCTCCTAAATGTTGATCTCATAAAAGGAAGGGAATTGTCTCTCTTTGGGACCTAAACATCCTCTGTCATTGTTTTTTCAAGAAAATAGAGCCACTTTCTCCCTTTTGAAAGCACCCAGTCTTTTCCCCCTGCAAAACAAACAAAAACGGTTGGTCCTGGCTGGGACTTACTCCATTGCACAATCATTTATCCTTTTATGCTGTCTTTCAAAGCAGCCTTCGTTGGACACCAAACTGTTTCCCTTGAAATGGAAGCCTCAGGAGGCTGTGCAAGCAAACAACATTCAGAGCTGCTTCGAAGTAGACACTTGGCTAATAAGGCTCTGGAATCTGGTCTGTCATCCACACTCTAGTTTCCTATTTTGTGTAGTACAAGGGGTGCTGACTGTAATTGTATTATTAGAGCATAAACTAGCCTCTAAGGATTGAGGAAATCAATGGGACATACGTACTTGGCAAATGGAGGTAAGCACAGAGGACTCCAGAGTGCATGTTCTTACAGATGCAGACTTACACTTGCTTCACTGAGCATTTTAACTTGTACAGATTCACACAATTGTCTGAAATGCCAAGTAGAAGCTGACACCCTGAGGGCTTAGTAGCACATATTTCCTGGAATTGGCAAGGGGTGGAGGAAGGCAGCACAACCCAAAGGAGACAGAGAGTGGAGCTGAAAGCAATGGAGCTGTGCAAAACAGCAAAACCAAACAACTGTACCCACCAACCCAGAGCAGAAGGGTATTCTCTGGTCAACGGTGGCTAGAACCCAGTGTGGCTAAAGACACTTCCCAGTTAAAAGGCACAATAATAATATCCAAACGCTGTTCTCTTCTACTATGTAGCACAGGAGAATTTCTATTGGTCAGGTGTTCTACACCTTTGACCTTACCCAAATATAAGGCTGATCTTATTTCACAAGGAGAGAGGCAAAGGCTGAGAAGGATAAATTGAAAAATTGGTCCAAGGTGAACTGCTGGAACATAGTGTATAGAATTGCTGCTACGTCAGAATACTTCCTCACATTAAGATGTGAGATTCCCATTTGGTGTAAGGATGGTGCTTTGAAGCTGAAGGTTGCCAACGGAGAAAGCTCTTGGCAGAGAAGGCAGATTTTTCTTTCAGTCTCTACTGTTGTGATTGTAGAAGCTGAGAGGCCACGAAACCAGTTTGACTGGAGATTGCTGTGGGTAATCACTCTTTCCTCTAATCACACAAAAATGAGGAAGTACTGGAAAGATTTGAGCTCGAAAACATGCAGTGTTGGACATGGCTCCACAGTGGAAAGTATTTAGTAGAGGGTGGTCCTGGATGTTGCTGGATTACAAGTCCCATTATCCTTGGCCATTGGCAATGTTGCCTGGGACTGATGGGAGGGCCACAGGTTCCCCATCTCTAATTTAATGGAAACTGTGCTTAATATGAACGATGCAGTGGATAGGATTGCCGTATTTCAAAAAGTGAAAATCCAGACAGTTTTTTTTGGGGGGGGGGGCAAAGTAGTTTTGCCAAAAGAGTTGTTGAACTTTTGGACACTGCCAACAGTGGTTGCCATACATTGGGAATTTCCTGGACATTTCACCGATTTCCGCCCAGGCACAGCTTCTGGCTGCAGTATTCCGGGTATGTCCTGGAAATTCCAGACATATGGCAACCCTGCAGTGGATCAGAAATGGACAATATTAAGTATTGATAATAGAATCCTATCCCGCTGGTACAGCTGGGTCATATTCACAATTCAAGCTGCACCTCTTAGTCATTGGTTCCCATATGGAATCTCTCTCACTTACCTGGATGGAGGGCAGAGGGAGTGTAGCATGGAAGGTACTTGTTGTACATGGGTAAAAGTCTGATCTGGTGCTCTGCCCACTTTTGTTTTGGGCTCCACCCATCACTGGCAGGTGGCCCCTGAATTGCTGCTCATGAGTTAGTGCAGCCTTTGGACGGAGAAAGGTTCCCCATTTCTGATCTAGACAGAACAAATTTGATAGGCGCCAGTGCTAAAAGGTTTGTGGTAAATGAGGAGTAGGGACTCCTTTTGGCCTGGAGGACCAGAACTTTATTTCTCTCCACTACATGGGCCAATGTTTGCAGGTGGGCAGGGTCACTCTTGCTGATCAGATGACTGACAGGTAGGCAGGACCACACATCTCTCAGAGTTAATCCATTGAGTGGGGAGAGGGGGGTTCATCTAGTTGGGGTTCAGTCCTGCTCTCTGCAGGGCTCTATACCCAATGTGACTTACATGTAACAGGATCCCACTCACAACTCTGGCTATGTATCTAAAAAACTCAGTTTCTATTTCAGAAGGGTATTGATGGGCTTATTTAAATTTCAAGAAAGCCTTCAAGCTGTTTTCTTTGAGCCAGTTCCACTGTCACATTTTGGCTTTACCAATAAGCTTCAGAAACTCATCCCATGTGTGCAGGCATGTAAAAAAATATTCTGCCCAAGTGACACAGCATGAGCTGAGGTTGGATATGTGGATAGTTCTAATACATAGGATTATTTACCAGCAACTTGTGCATGTGCACAAATCTAACAAATATTTTGCATTAATTAATGTACCTATAGGATTCATGTGGGTGCTAATATTGCATCAAACCTGGCTTTAGCTTCAGCATCTCACTTCCATAAGTGATAGATTTTGTTCAAACAGTTAAATCAAGGACCAAGTCTCTGTTCTACTGTACTAGAGAAAGCAGCTCTCTTAACCTCCTTTCAAGTCCTGGGATTGTTCTCTTAAAAGCTTCCTTTTCCAACAGCACTGCATCATCCTCAGTAATTTCTGATTCACTTTGTTCTTGTTTCCCAGTATGGCAGGAGCTTTTACCTTGCCCTGCAGCCATTTTCCTCCTTTGCTGTAGGCAGAGGGCAGAGCATTTTGCTCTTTTGCAAGTTTTAACTGAGCCTCAGAGAGAAGGTACAGTACTCTCTCTCTCTCTCAATCTCTCTCTCTCTCTCTCTCTCTCTCTCTCTCTCTCTGTGTGTGTGTGTGTGTCTGTGCCCGTGTCTTTCCATCCATCCCTGTGTTTCCAGAGCATCTGATTTCTTGGATCAGACAGATAATACCAAAAGATTTTCATTGATCAAATAGTTACACTATGGTGCTAAATACTTTGTGTGGAAGTTAAATCTGTTTGGAGTTTACTCCCACATCAGAATTTTGGCTTCTCAGAGTTAATGTGTTAAGGTTCTACCCTAGCACTGAACCTGAAACAAATAACCTTTCATATTTATTCCACACATGTGCGAAGTTGCCTTATGAAGTAGTAGTTCATTTTTCCTGTTTACGCTTGAGAAAACCAAGTTGGGCCTGCTCAAGGTTATTTGCAAATGGATAGCTAGACTGGGATTTCACTTCTGCTCCAGGCTGAAAGCTTTATGCACCAAGACATCTTTTTAATAGCAAAGAACTGTTTCTCATGGTCCTTATGCACATATGAGGACAGGTAGCACTTGTTCTCCTGTTATTTACACATTATCTGTTGCATGTTACTTGTTATCTGTACAGAGGCGTACCTAGGCTCCCCTCCTCTCCATTTGCCCCTTGGGAAGAAAATGTATTAGCACCTCTGAAGCCAGGAGAGACCATGAACCAGAAACTCAAAAAACTTTATTCTTGTTGCCTTTTGTGCTCTTCCAATGACTTCCTCTGCAGCGATCGGGATCAGGTCTGCTCTGCTCCACCTCTCCTCCTCCTCCTCCTCCTGCATTGGTCCGCCCGTCTGTCTGCTTGCCTGCCTCCCTGGCTCACTGCTTTCCCTTCTGGTTTCTTCCTTCCTTCCTTTTTCCTCCTCCTGCAACTCATGCCCGCTCTCTCCCTCTTTCTTCCCTCTGAGCCCTGCTGGGTGCTTCACTCAGACTTCTAACAGCACCACCAGTTGACTGGGGAGGGGGCCTTGCAGCACCCATGCTGGCAACCAGATTCCTCTGCCAAGGTGCCCAGAAAAGCCTGCACACCTCACCTGGCTGCCCAGAACAGCAGAGGAGCGTCGGGGAGTGTGCAAGCAGGTGGGAGGTCTCCTAACCGCTCTAAGCCAGAGTGGAGAGGTGTGATTTTTGCATCCCTCTGGGTCTGTGCCCTTGGTGGTGGTCAACCTATCAAACCCTTAGGCATGCCCCTGTATCTGTATGCATGCAGAAGAGACCTCAGCCCTATTTGAGTTGAAGCCGTTCTCAAATTGGCAAGAGTGACATCATTTGAACAGCAGAATACAGAGGTTGGGGGCAGGGTGGTAGCCTTTTTCATAGCAGTGGAGGTGTTGTGCTTACCTGTCATACTTTCATTTGTAAATCCACAAAATTCACAGTTTCCCTTCTCAACGTCTCTTGCCTATACACATTTATTTTTACTGACAACTGCACTGCTCTCATGCTTTGGTGTTGTTTTGTTACACACTGTTGCATTCTTTCAGTCTACAGCTGCTAGCAGCCATCTTCCCCTGCCCCCAATATCTCACCCAGAACCAAGGAGGTGGATGAGAGCCTTTTGTTTAGAGGGCTACTCCCACTACCGGTCTGGCTTATTCCATGCCACTTCCATTCCATCTTGGACAGCAGAATAAAGTAAGCTTGCATTCAGGGCATGGGAAAGAGAGATTCTATGGTAGGCAAGACTCCCCTTTGTGTTTTGATGCCAGTACTGAGAACAGAGCTCTCTGCTCATAAATTTTACCAGCATTTTGTCTGTTTAAGGAGATCTCATCCGCTTGACATTTGGATTAGTTTCACCCTTCCCTATCCTCATGCTGATGAATAGGTTAGCTGTGCAGTGTGGAATAAACATTGATTAGGATAAGTTCAGCTGAATTACGGATTCAACCAGCCACTTCTCATACTTTGCTGCTTCTGCTTGTCCTTTCTTACAGAGGAGGTTGGTTCAACTGGAGCTCTGCACATGTCCAGAATTGTGTGTATGGTTTTGCTTTGATCTAGTAATGAGAGAATACCATGTGATCGTCACAGGAAGCCCCTATTGTGTGAGGCTGAGCTGGTATAAACTGGAGGTACATACACCCACGGGGAGGAAGTTACACTGTGACCCAATTAATTCCAAAATCCAGTCCAATAGCAAATACATCTAATGCCTTTTTTGCATTTCCTTAGAAGTCCCATTTCAGCAAGGATGAGAGCACCTTGCCATAAATATCTGTACTGGCAGAGATATCCCTATGTCTCCTATGTTTCAACCTTTGGCACAACACCAAATTAACTGAACTTGGGATTCACCATGAAGTCTCCACCAATGTCCATTGTTATGTAATGTCATTTACGTCTGATCCTGGACCCTTTGTAAAAAAAAAAAAAAAGAGCCCTTTCATAATCAGGGCAAAGCTATGGGATCAGTTTTTCCTAAAACTGGGTACATAAAAAAATTCCCCAGTTTGTTCAGCTTTTGGGGAGATGCTTCAGGGGACAGGAAAATCACCACTTTTCATGTGACCCTTTGCCTTTCCTCATTCTTTCTCTCGCTTTAAAATAAAGCTGGATCTTTTAAGAGTGCTTCTGTAGTGACATTTCAGAAAGACACATAGCTCTTCTGCTGTTTATAAATAATTTCATATTAGCAATTTAAATCTTTATTCATTCATAAATATTACAGTTGCAGCAACAGTGTGGCTGTTGCTGGTTCTCTGTAGCAAAGATACTAGTATGCAAAATCCCACAAACTGATCAAGGTTATCAAAGCAAATGCAATTATCTCTGTGTACATGTGTAGTGTTATTCATAATGCCTCTAGGCATGTATATTCTGTACAGATTTTCTGATGCCCATACAAATGTTGCCTGTCAAATGCTCATTGTGGGGCAGATCCCCTGACATTAAGGTGTGAACTCTAATCGGCACTGACCCCATGCAGTCTGTGCGGTTTTCTGTTCTCCCTAGAAGTGGGAGATTATTTTCCTAGAAAACCCTGCTATTCTTGTGAGGGGGTCCTTTATGTACATTCACAGTCCTTCAAAGAATATTAACAACCTGAGTGTCTTGCAGAGGCCTGGAACTGATGATCCGGAGCTACAGATTTGATCAGTTCAGGCAACCTTGGAAAGGAGAACTGTGTGAAATGACTGAGAAACAGGCTGGAAAGGGCATCCAGCAGAACGCTTCCCACTTGCAAAGCGATTTGAGTGTCACCTTTCCTCATGGCAGCACAGGTGGCTGCGGGGGGGGGGGATATCACATTCTCCCTAAAAGCTGCAGCTAACTCTCTCTCAGAGGTTGAGAGGCTGTGGCTCCCCCCACTGAGGCTCACCCTGCAGTTCTGCATTTTGGCACAGCAATGACACTTCAAAGGCAGGTACCTGCCATCTGTCACCGATCTGATCCCCCTCAAGGTAGGGCTGCCGCAGCACCAAGAAGGTGACTCCAACGTTTAAGCTTTGCTCAGGGAATTTATTTGCTCTACGTAGGCAGGTTTAGTCATTAAGGCTTATAACTCTGCAAACACCTTACAATTTGAAGTGATTGGTCTGTCTTGTGCCTCATTGATGTACAATGTCACTGCCATTGTTCATGCACATCAACAGAGCTGGTGTTTTCATAAGTTGTATACCATTTGAATAAAATGATTGTTTGCATAAAGTTCCAAGATGAGCTCAGAGTGTTCCAAATCTCCCCCCCCCCCAAAACCAGCTACCTTTTTGAAAAATTGCCCATTCCTTTGATGGGACAAACTAGAGACATGTCAATACATCTCAAGCTCCATTTTTCTTTTTGCAAAATCATCTTTTTCCAAGAAGAGATGAAGTATTTATTAATATACTTTCTATGACAGTTTAGGTTATGCCTGCACTTGCTGTATAGTTGAGGTCATTGCTTGCTGTGTATATGATTCATGTCAAGCTGGTCAGGTCCACGTTGCACACACATTCATCCCTTAGAATCATAGAGTTGGAAGAGACCACAAGGGCCATCCAGTCCAACCCCCTTCATCTGCTGAGTTTTACCTGTAATAAGGGAAAAGGTGTCAGTGTATGGTCTATGATGCAGCACTAAGGATACATATCAATCAGGATCTGTGGTCCTCCAAATGTTATTGGATTCCACCTCCCATCAGCCGCAGCCAGCATAATCTGTGATCATGGATGATGGAAGATATAGTTCAACAACATCTACAGGACCATAGGTTCTGCAGTCCTGATCTATACGGTTTAAATAAATTACAGGCGCGGGCTACCTTCTGAGGCATTGTGTGTGTCAGTGAAATCGTGTATATTTGAAACACAATTGAGAAAGCCTACAAACACCCAGCCCCTTTTTTGTGAATTTTCAGGTAATTTCTGGATTTGGCATGATGTGGGTGTGCACATTCACGCACATATTGAACTCATAAATGGGGGGTTGTCTGTATGGTCTTTAAAACTGGAGGGGTGTATTTTTTGTTATGCTATATATTTTTGTGCTTTTATATTATAAACTGTCCTATTATTCATCAGATGAATGGCAATATAGAAAACAAACAAACAAACAAACAAATCTTGCCCCTGAACACTTCCCATGCTGATAACAATAAGTGTTCAAAGCTGCTGTATCTGATGAACTATGGTCATGTTTTCCTTTTCCAACATCCCTGTTTTTTATTTGTGAAATGCTATGGGAGTGTACAATTGTACAAATCTGTACAAAAGCCAGAGTCACACCAACACTACTAAAACACTGGTGCAATCTTATCTATTGTGAATTCCTTTTGTTGTAAACACCAGACTCCTCAGATAAGAGTGGGTCAGCTGCAGTTACATGGCCTTGAACTGCTTTAGGATTACATGGCAGAAACATCACACAGTTTGAATAATTGGGAGCACTGTTGCATTTCAGTCTACACCGGGGGTGGCAAACCTATTGCTGGACTACAGCTCCCATCATTCCTGCTTATGGGCCATGCCGACCGGGGCTGTTAGGAGTTGAGATCTAACAACATTTGGAGGGTCAGTGAGCTCCACCCCTGGAATGGGATGGAATAACATGGCAAAACAAAAACATACAAAACACCACATTTCAATACTGTACTATAAATATAAAAAGATTGCTTAAACCACATGCTGCATTCAATAGAAAAAGTAAGAAGGGAGTGTCACAGGTTCACCTTAGTCCTAGAAGCACTCCTCTCATAATGTTGCTCACAGTCCCTCTCCTGCAGCAGCTTCTGATAAGGCTTCAAAAGCCAAAGGGTGGGGTGGGTTCAAGTTAGAGGTTCCAGATAATAGTTGCAGACACAGATTGACAAAGTTTGCTGACTAACAGAAGAAACTAGAATATAGTATATAGAATGCAAATGCAAATATTGCAGTGGTATCTATTACAATTTGCTATTTTTCGCTCCAATACTCACCCTCTCCTCCTGTTGCTTTCAGTTTCCAGCATATACTAAGGATTCTTTCTACCAATGCTGAAATAGTTCAGCAAAATGTATTGGAGCGGGGTGGGGGCATGCGCTTTGTTAACATATTGGCAAATAGAAGAATGATGCTAAGAAGTGGAGCTCAAAAGCCCATGCTTTGCATCAAGATGACTTTTTGGAAGACATTGTTTTCTCCTGTTGAGCTCCCTTCCCTCCCAGGTTATGAATCAGGTCACACAAAAAGTAAAGTTTGTGTAATAAACCAACCAATATCAAAGGGCCAGTTCACATGTGTACATATGTCATTTGATGATGAAGCTATGTGAATGAGCCATCCCAGATAGTACTTCAATATGGAAGTTTTCAAAGGGAATCAGTTCACATACTTGGTTGCAAGTCATCAAGTGATAGAAAAGAATTAAATTATGTCTATGCAGATGTGAACCAGCAAATAAGATTCTTTGGCTCCATGTTGCTGCATGTTAATTGGGTTTCATTTTTTTTTTTAAAAAAATCTCAATTTCTGTCACTTTCTTCTCGCAGATCTTGCATTCTAACAGCATTGTCATTGTCACGCTCCTCTGACCCCCCTCAGATTTTTACTACACACGCATCATAAACAACAATAAACACAATTTTCCAGCTGCACCTCTCCAGCTGAGCTGAATTTTGAGTGGTATTATTCCTATTTTGACATGGTACCTTCTAACCTCCAAACAGCTGTGACTTCTTTTTACAGCAGCCTAGTCAGTAATCAGGAGCAAACACTGGTATTTTGCAAGGGATAGAAAACACTGATAAACCAGAAGTGCCTTTCACCTCCTTCTGCCACAGGCATTTAAATGATCATGAGTGGGGAGGGGAAATGATGGTTGTGAAAGCGGGAGGGCTCAGGACTCGCTGCCTGACCTCAAACTGTCTCCAGCCTGCCATCCCTGCTCAGAACTGGCCTTCTGGTGACTCAGCCTGAGCAGTCCTAGGTAAGGGATATAAATAGCCCTTACTATCAAGGCAGCTGTCTGCCTCAGGCATTTGTGTCCCAATCAAGATTGTTGGTTTGTCCCTGACTTCCCTCAAGGGACTGTGGTTTGGAAAGCAAGTCTTACCTCCCTTAGCTCAGTGTGATTGTGTGGAAGAAGACATGACTGGATATAGCTGTATGGAAACATTTTCTTACATGTTACGAGGCAAAGTATATAACACTATTTGCTCACAGTTTCTGCTTGCATCCACACAAGACATTTACAGCTCATGGCTTCCTCCAAAGACTCCCAGAGAACTGTAATGCAGGGTGCAGGGGGCTGGAGCTCTGTGAGGTGTAAACTACAATTCCCAAAATGCTTTGGGGGAAGCCATGTGCTGTGAATGTATGGTGTGGATGTGCCCCTTTCTCATTTTCACTTAATAGCAGGCTATATATGAAGGGTTGGAACACAATATTGATCAGTTTTCAGTAGGAGTTTAGGCACTTGTCCGAAAGGGGTGCTTTTGCTATGAAAACGTGGTGCTCTAATAACAACCGGAGGAAATTCAATTGGTTTTTCACTGCAGCTTGGACGAGGCTAGGGTTAAATTCCTCTGGGCGTATTACGGTTTGCCTCGGTATATTTATATATGGCTTTCTGCTTCTTTCAGTGCTCCCATAGGGAATGAGGACTCGCATTCTCAAGCAGTCAGATACTGATTCAGTTTATCCACCTTCCCTTTCATTCACTCGCCCACACACGTCGGCTCCTGAAAACATGCATTTCCATGGTATACTTGAATTTCCCCTTGAAAAATATGGGCTTTGTAAGTTGGAAGAAATCTTCCATAATCAGTTTTCACTGTTCCACAGAGCATAACGTCTGACTGCATTTCTTCTGCATGCCCTGTTCAAACTCTTGATTGATATCCACAATAGAAGAGTTTGGGACATGAGGTAGCCAGAGAGAGAGAGACGAAAAACCAGAACAGGTCATGGTGTGCAAGCATTAAGGCTGAAGTCCAGGGTTGTGTGTGTGTGTGTGTGTGTGTGTGTGTGTGTGTTTGCGCCCCGCCCCGCCATATAGGCAGCTGGATCTGGGAAGCAGGCGCTGTCACCCGGGTTCGCAGCCCTCTCTCTCCTCCCAGCCGAGGCCTCGTCTCCCTCTTCCAGCAGATACCGAAACAGAGCCAGAGAACTTCAGGGCTGGGGGGCAGATTTGGCACGGGCGTAGGCATCTCCTGACTGCAACCCCCAGTCCTTCCCAATTCATTCAAAAGTGCCAGATCTTTTTGCGCTTCCCAATTAAAGAAAAAGCAGATTGCCTTTTTTTGCATACCGTTGCCAAGATAGGTGCTTCTTCTCTCTGCTGCTAGCGCCTCTGGTTGCCGTTGGGTGAAGGCGGTTTGTCCTTTTAATGACTGATGTTTTAATGTCTTTTTAATCTCCTGTTGGAAGCCGCCCAGAGTGGTTGGGGAAACTCAGCCAGATGGGCGGGGTATAAGTAATAAATTATTTATTATTATTATTATTATTATTATTATTATTATTATTATTATTATTATTATTATGTGTGTGTCTCAAACCAGGGCTTCCAGCTTACCTCCTGCTCCCCATTGCTCAATTCCTTTAATGAGCCTGACAGACTCTGGAGTTAAGGGCTGCAGCACTAATCTGGACATCCAGTCAGCTGACTCTATGGGTCAGTCTCAGATCACTAGGCCTTTTAATACCCTAGCCTCAGAACTAGCTCCTAAGTTTAAGACACTTGACTCTAGTGTAAAGACTCAGCCTTACCTGGACTATATAGTTGCCTCTTTGGTAGGGTTGTCACCATATGTCAACAACGTTTCTGTCCGGATTTTCACTTTTTGAAATATGGCAACCCTATCTTTGGTTCTTGTTTGCTGCTCTGAACCTTGGTTCTTGCCTGCTTTAGACTACACTTGGGGTATTTGGGTGGACAGCCAGCTCCCGGGATCCCAAAACATGACAGCTTGATGCCTGTGCTTTCTGGGGTCTAAACTAAGGGACCAGATAGTGTTGACTAAGACATCTAGGCTGCAATGTTGTGCATACTTACCTGGAATTAAATCCTACAGAACTCAGTCGGACTTAACTACTGTGTAGATAGGCACAGGATTGGGCTGCTATTTTGTGCGTTGCTTTGGCTCAGGGCCGTCTTAAGTATATCCAGTGCCGTGGTGCAAACATCCCCCCCCCCCCGTTTCCCAGAGCTGCCAACCTTTTTACAGCAGCTAGAGGGCGGCTCCTCCGGTGGGGAAGAGGTGGAGGCTCCTGGCGCCCATGCCGCGGTGGCCATGGCAGGTGGAGGCTCTGGTGTGGAGAGCCAGTGTGGTGTGAGAGCCAGTGTGGTGTAGTGGTTAAGAGCGGTAGACTCATAATCTGGTGAACTGGGTTCGCATCTCGGCTCCTCCACATGCAGCTGCTGGGTGACCTTGGGCTAGTCACACTTCTTTGAAGTCTCTCAGCCTCACTCACCTCACAGAGTGTTTGTTGTGGGGGAGGAAGGGAAAGGAGAATGTTAGCTACTTTGAGTGATAAAGCGGGATATCAAATCCGAACTCCTCCTCCTCCTCCTCCTCCTCCTCCTCCTCCTCCTCTTCTTCTCTTTCTCCTTCTTCTGGGCATGGCACTGCTTTGGCATGGTATAGCGGAGGTGGGCAAAGCCAGCGAGCTGATGCCGGGAGGCGCCACGTCCAGCCTCCGCCTCTTCCCTGGTGCCGTCCAGAACCTGGCGCCCTGTGCCACTTCCCTCTATGGGCAAGATGCCCCTGTGTGAAGGCTAGAAAGAGACCTCTCAGGATTGACCTTAGAATTCATAGTCCACCTTCACAATAGAAAACATGCTTATGCAAAAGCATGTTAGTCAGTGGGTGGCCTGGGAATACCTGAGGCTGCAGAATTGCTACAGTCCCTTGGATGGGAAACCAGTAGAAGCTGTTCGTAAGAACTGGATATATAAGCATAATCAATATTTCAAATGAAAAACAGTTTCAGATGTCATCACACTCACAGTAAAACAGTTTTAATGGGAACTTGAGATGCTGCAGATACTGGATCAATGATGACAAAAGGCCAGCAGTGATGACAAAAGGCATTGAGGTCTAGTTAGGATGCCCATAATCAACATGGAAGAAAATTAGAGTTTAGTTTTTGAGCAAAGGTCCCTATACTTACAAGGTGCAGCTTCTCCCCCCTTGCCCCCCCTTTGGTGTCCTCTGCTCTGGGCTGTTATTGGTGTGCAAAGATCACACACACACACACACACACACACACACACACACACACACACGGTAAATGGTTGATGGAAGGACACTTAGTGAGAGGCAGGGAAGGGAAGACTTCCTCAGGTGAAAGACTGGGAGAAGAAAGGAAAGCTCCCAGGTGAGAGGTGAGAGGATCCACCACTTCCTGGGTGAGACAAGGATTAAGAATTACCCTTGAGAGAGGACTCTGCATTTTCTTTTCTCTTTCTCAGTCTTTCTCTGTTTTTGTTTTTGTTTTCCTTAGTTTCTTCTATCTTGCTGTATTATGAAAAAGCTTTAATAAAATATTATTATTTTTTAAAAAGAAACCTAGTAAATTGGTTTGGGCCAGTTAGGAATACTCCCAATTTAAGCAAGGTGAACTCGTACTCAAAATATATACTGCCCAATTTGCAGTTTTATCCATTAATTTATAATGTTGATCCAGGGAATAGCCATTCAGTAATTTTTGACCCAGCCAAAGGAATGACTACCGCATAGGCAACATTGAGAGCTGTGCAGTTTTGGACAGCTTGATTTACAACTTGAAACTTATTAGGGATTTATTTTAAGCAGCTAGCTAGAACCTTTGTTTAATTTGTTTTTGTGGTTAATGGCATGATCCTAGTCAAGCTTATCCTAATGTAAGGCTCATGGAGTTGATTAGGACTGACTCCCATGTAAGCTCAAGGTTTCAACCCTAAACACACTCCCAGGGGAGTAAGCGCCATTAAAGACAATGGGACTTCTGAGTCAACATGCGTAGGAATGAGCTGTTAAGTCTGTAAAAACACCTCAAACCTGACATCTTTTTGGTAGTTAGTTATGTTTGTTTCTTTAAATGTTGCTTTAAGATTTTGGGACCCCCACAATATCCCTTTGTCAATAATCATGTATATATATATTCATTTTCTTTGTAATAATCCATTTAAAATTTCAAACTATTGCATTATAAAAATTCTGTTTGGCTTATTTTGAAATGCATTGGGTTTGAGAAATGTGACATTCTGCTAACAAAATTCACCCTCTCTATGAAGAGGAGAGGAAACACCAAGTAGCAGGTCATGCCTCCCTTATCTTCCAGTATGCTTCTGAATACCAGTTGCTAGAAACCACAGGCGGTGGGTGGAGGAGGAATGCTGATGCCTTCAGGCATCTGACCAGCCACTGTGAGACTGGGATGTTGTACTAGATGGGTCATTGTCCTGATCCAGCAGGCTTTTCTTATGTTCTTATGGCAACCTCAGGATCTGTGGGAACTGCCTTATCTGACAAGGAACTCCCAGGGGAGCTTGCAATGCTAATAGGGGATTGGTTCTTAACAGTACCTATCTTTTCAATATGTATACTGTCTAGACTCTAGAGATTATTTTAAAAAGCGTGCTGCCTATTGGGCTTCCTTGCAGGTCTACATCCTCCTTAAGCAACAGTTCAGAGCCATATCAAACAGAGCGTCACTATTTCAAATAATTACTATGTGTTCTCCACCCATGCTTTCAATTGAATTGCCAGCACAACAAGAAGCTTCACAATATCTTTTCCTTTCTGGCCCAGTGAAGAACATTATCAACCTGGTGCACAAACAAGTTAAGTTAGAAGACATGGGTTGATCCCTCTACATATCCCTCTTGACGTCAGTAGTGGGACTAAGGCTACAAACCTTCACATTCTTACTAGGGAATAAGCCCCAGTGTATGCAGCAAGACTTTCCACCAGTTAAGCATGTAGTAGGGTCTGTCTGCACTTCATTTTAAGCTCCAAGTGCTCTGATTTAATTGAGCTGAAGATCAGGCTCTGTATCTTTTAAATCTCTGTGTTAAATGTTGATCCATGGAAATGTTTAAAGGCTTTCCTCCCCTTCCCAAGTTGCTGCATATATTGGATATTTGAAAATCATTTTTGGAGGCCCTTGAAAGTGATCAACTTCCACACTCTGTCCTGATTCACATTTTGGTTTACATTTGCATTTTTCTGTTCTCATCTTTCAGATGTTGGACAGCACAATAGTGAGCCTTCAGTTCAGCTGCCTCGTCCCCGGTAACTGGAGTGCCCAAGAAACCTCTGTGGTCTTGCTTTTTAAACAGCCTGTGTTTCTTTCCCCAGATTTGACCACTGCAAGACGTTTTAGCAGCCATGCCCAGAACTACACCACCCTCCTGCTAGAGGATGAGAAGGGAATTCTTTATGTTGGGGCCAGGGGGGCCATATTCTCCTTAAATTCCAGCAACGTTTCTGATGGCTCCCATCGGACAGTAAGTGCAGCTTTATCCCACTGGCATGTTCACAGTTAATTCCCTTTGCAAATTTTGGTTTCTAAACCCATTCTGAGCTTCGTTTGTTCCTGTGCCCTTATTTTTTATGCAAAATGGGAAGGGAGCTCTTGAGCCAGGTAAAAATGAAAACAGCAGCCACCCTCTACTGAAAACCACTTGCTTTTGGGTCTCCTCCTCTCTCCCTTTCTCCCTGCTGCTTCCTTATGGTATTTGTAACAGCCAGGTTCTCATTTCAGTCATGGACCTTTAAAAGCAAATAGGCTACAAAAATCTGCAGCGCTCCCCCGCTTTGCACTTAAATAAATCCACTTATTCTGGGGGAAGGCGAAGTGTGAACTTTGAAGAGCTCTTGTGAGTTTCACAGGGCTTGCTTCTTAATGTCACGCTCCACCACTATTTCCTGGGCTGGGATGCTCCAGTGAATAATGATCCTGCTTTGTGTTTAACTTTGTAGATTGATTGGGAAGCCTCTCCTGAGAAGCGGGGAGACTGCCTGAAAAAGGGCAGAAACAACAAGGTATGTGCTCCACAAGTCTCTGCCTTTTTTTCTCTCTGCCTGCGCTTCTGACCTGTTTGTGCCTGTAGCTGATGAATAGGCCATTGTCAGGACTCTTGTGCAAATGACATCCTCCCTTCCTCTTTTGCAGACAGAGTGTTACAACCATGTCAAGCTTTTGCAACGGCTGAACACAACCCACCTGTATGCCTGTGGCACATATGCCTTCCACCCGCTCTGCACATACATTGTGAGTAAAAGAAGCAAAATAATCTATTCCACTGCCTTGTTGGGAGTCCCTCTTTGCACTGAAACTGACTGTCGGGCAGATGTCAGCCATGCCCTTTGGCTCCAGAAGCTGTGCAATATTATTAGCCAGTCAGATACCAACTGAAAATCACTCAGATTAACTTTTCTGCACGTGGAACTGGTTGTAGATGAACTCTATAGGCAGGTATCCAGGACAATAAACCAATCCCAAATCCTGGCTCCTGTGTCAGTAATTCCTGCCAAGGAACGGAAAGGTCATGGAGACCAGAACTAAGTTTTACTGCCTGCCAGAAGGAGGGAGGTCTGTGGGGAGGCTCTCCCTTCCTAGTGTTTTGTTCTCCCAGGCTGGCTGTTGATTTCTGGGAAGCCTAAGAACCTGGACTGATGCTTTAACCCTTGCCCATGGGTTTGCTAACATACTGTCTGCATAAAGAACTAAAGGATAAGGCCAAACCTAACGTTAGGCAATGAGACAACCATCTCAGGTGGCCTGGTGTGGGGCCACTGATAATTTATTTATTAATTAAATTTCTATATTAGTTTTTAATATATAATCATACAAATTTCTATGACAACAGCCCCTTCCCCCTGTTCCCCTCTGCTGGAGGACAGAACTGAGTGTGCCCTGTGCCAGTCTGGAAATAAGATTCAACTGTCATTCGACTCGGCTTCTCTACATGGGAAGGGGGTGGCGGTGACAACTTGTCTTTCGTCATAGGCAGACCCTGAGAAGCATAAGCATGCCTTTCTTTCATTCCTTTAAATTCACATTCAATGTGTTAACTTTGGGACGCTTTCCCGCTGTTTGGCATAGTGGATAGAATATTGGACTGGAACCTGGGAAATCAGGGGTGGAATTCTGCATTGCACTCTTCCACTTGTTCCATCTGTGCAACCATTGCTAATGACAATTGCCCTGCCCCCCACGTGCTGCTATAGGGGTTATTTTGACCCAGAGTCAATTGGGGGCACATGGAGGGAGGTGGGGGAGAAAGCCCTGTTGTGCAAGCAGAAGTCCTTGTGCAGGGTTTCCACTTACAGTGCTGGTTTGGTGACTCCTGCCCCAGGGTTAAAATCCCTACTCAGCCATGTGGTTCATGAATGATCTTGGGAAGTCACTCTTTCTCAGATGGCCTACCTCGTGGCATTGTTGTGAGGGGTTAAACGTCACCCTGGGCTCCTTGTATACACCATCCTGAGCTCCTTGGTGGGAGGGTAAGAATACACACTTGCACTAGATACACATGCATACTAGAGATATAATAGAAAATCATCATCAGTGTAAGCTAGCTGCTGGATACACAAAGGAGCTTTGATAAACAAGCCATTTAAAGAGCTTTTCAGGCAATTTGGGGTGATTATGGAGGTGTTATTATGAAGCTGTTTCTCAGTTAGCAGAACCCATCTTTCCTGAAGCATTTGTTTTTGCTGCAAGGTAATGGTTCTTTAGGGACACTGGTGGTGCTGTGGTCTAAACCACTGAGCCTTGGGTTTGCCGATCAAAAGGTCGGCGGTTCAAATCCCCGTGACGGGGTGAGCTCCCGTTGCTTGGTCCCAGCTCCTGCCAACCTAGCAGTTCGAAAGCACGCCAAAAGTGCAAGTAGATAAATAGGTACCGCTCTGGCGGGAAGATAAACGGCGTTTCCGTGCGCTGTGCTGGTGTCAGTGTTTCATTGCGCCAGAAGTGGCTTAGTCATGCTGGCCTCATGACCCGGAAAAACTGTCTGCAGACAAACCCCGACCTCAGCCTGTAAAGCGAGATGAGCGCTGCAACCCCAGAGTCATTCGTGACTGGACTTAACTGTGAGGGTCCTTTACCTTTTTAAATGGTTCTTTATATACGTTCAGACCCAAATGTACACACAGCTTTGGAGCTGTATGATGGACTCCCTCCTCCTGCCTCCCTTTTTTTGGATTTGGGGCAAGATGGGACCTTAGTAAAAAGTGTCTGCAGTTTGTTAATTTGTGTACAAGCATTTGCCTCTCGTTTTTTTTATTATGAAGACAGACATTAATAAAAGGAAAGCAATAAAAAAGAACAGAGGGGCAAACTGTACCCTTTCGGTGATGGCAATGCCTCCTACCTGAGGCACATCACCCTACTAGTGATATATGTGGAGAGAACCTTGTCAGTTTAGGCAACTCACTAGAACACTTTATTCTGATGATTGAGGACTTTAAACTCACACCTCTGTTCTGCTGCCAATACTGCAAGTGACTTATTTGAACTTTCCTCTACCACCCAGTAGTGTTTCTTGCATCATGCTTAAAGCAGCAGAGTAAAAAAGCTAAGGCTTACTATTTTGTTCCAAAACTAATAGTTGGAGCCAACCTGGTGCAATTTCACTTTCCAGGGCTGGACCACCAATAGGAGAATGTCCAGGTTTGGCTTTGCCAATGATTGTTTTTCACCCAAAGTTTGTTTTTTATTTAATTATTGATTCGCGTGCCACACTTAACAATGCAATCCTTTGTAAGTTTACTCAGAACAAAGTCTCATACAGATCAATGCAGCTCACTCCTAAGTAAATTTATTTAAGGATGCAACCTTAGAATTCCAATAATGCAGCAGGTAGCTATTATTGTGATGTTTTGAGTGTTAGGGTCAAAGATCAGAAAGCAGGTATGTAGTCTTATGTCACTGACACCAACACATTATATTTTAGATGCACGTACTACATGCATGGGATAACCAAGTTTTCATAAAGTCTTTCCCGTGTTTTAAATGTACTCAGATCATGGAAGAGCTGAGATCCAGGTAGCTTCAATGTGAATTTTCCAGTTAAGTTGCTGGATGTGGTTGGCAAATTTGTCAAATGATAATTGAACATCTCTCTGGAAAATAAAGTGTTAGAGTGGCCATATTTTCAGGAAGAGAGATTATAAAACCAATGGCTTTGGGGACAAAGTAATCCCATTTAGGACAAAAGCTCTTCCTATGTTTGCACCAACTATTGGTCATGCTGGACAAAGAACATTGTGATTGATTCTGTAGTCTAATTTGGCCGTTCTGCAGAGAGCATTCCACCTTTAGATTGATCTCATTGGCTAGAGAACCTCAGCATGTTTATGCAGGATGTCAAAGTCCCACCAGCCCTCATTCTTTGAAACATGTTGCTCCCCAGAGTCCCAGCAGTCATAGAAACAAGGAGGTAGCATCTTTCATTGAACTAATCATCTATACTGGCTAACAAAGATGCTGTTCCCCCTCCCCCCTCAATTTGCAGCCTCTAGATACCTGCCACCTGTTCAAACAGTCATTTAGATGGATCATCTTCTATTTTAATAACATTTTCTATAATCCAGAGCTTGCCCTGGACAGTCTCATCTATCTTGTGCTCATTTTTGTGCCTTGCCACATTTCTGCATGCCATTTTTAGCTTCACTGCCCGTTTGCCTCTCTTCTTGCATTTCTGTGGAAAATACACTTGGGTTAGAACCAGTACAATGGTGCTACCCCAGCCTCAGCTTCAACTGTGATACATGTGTGACCTTTGAATAGATTCTTCAAAGTAGCTGGGCTTTGTGAAGCTTGTCCCAGAAATCTCCTTTCCAAGGCAAGCCGGGCAGCCAAGGACCTTCGAAAGAGAACACATTGATAGCATTGGCCTCATCTCTGCCTAACCAAAGGCTTAAATCCATCCGTTGGGGTTGAAAATCTGCTCTGGCCAAGACATTTTCCACACAAGCTGCTTCCTTTTTATATCCATTATCTCTGAATCACACCCCAAGCCTACCTGATATGATTGGGTCATAAGAGGCTCCTGAAGGATAGCTACTTTCACAGACTTTGCAGTTTAGCAGCCCCTTCATCTACCTCTTCTTTCTTGTTCTTTGCTTTGCCAGTAGAGTTGTTCACTTTTTAAAAAAGCCATCAGTACCATACGTAACTGATGGTTTAATAATTTCCCCTGCCAACCCCCCCCCCCCCGCGAGCATGAGTTTTCTTTATAATACCTGTTCTCAAAACTGTTAAAGAATTCCCTGCATTCCTGCTCTTTTCTTTACAAACAAACCCTCCACAAGTGCCTGGTGCTCTCATCTGAGCACCCTCCAATGCATTAGTCTCCTGCTGGAAATAAGTTGCTTGGAAAAGAGCCCAGTGTTTTTGACTGATCTATGGATTCTCTGAACAGAAAGAAAAGGTGCCATTTGTTAGCCAGCAGCAGGTTCTGCTACTCTCTGCTGTTGGAATGCTACGATCAACTACAACCCTCTTTATCTTTTGTTGTCTACCTTGCTTTTCAAAAAATATCGAATGGTGACTAACAGAAAAGCAAAAATAAAATAAAGATTAACTCTAACAAGAAAATAGGTATCGGCAACGTAAGAGAAAACCGAAACAGCAGCACAATGTAAAGCCAGTGGGAAGACCAAAAAGAAAGAAAACCCAGTAAAAACATTAGATTCAGACCAATGCTAAAAGACGCCAAAACCTGGAGGTCTTCATGGACTGGTGAAAGGCAAGAAGTTCTATGTGCTCACCTGCCTTATCTTGGGCCAGCACTAAGCTGAGGCTCAGAGTTCAGCATCTATATATTGGGATCCATGTTTGTACAAACTGCGCTCCCAGGTTAGTTTGCACTCTGAACTGCACACCACACCCAGAACCAAGAATTATGGTTTGATCAGAATGCTATCCAAGAAATGGGCCTGCTTCTTTTAGCTAAAAGTTCAGATCCAACTGACTGTAGCTCCTGAATCACTAAAACATGAAATAAGAAGATTTGGACCTGATCCATGGCTTGTTTTGTACAACAGAGGGCTACCCTACAGAAAATTAGAACAGGATCTCCTCCAAAGACTGGTGAAGTTGAGCAGGTTTAGGTGGGAGGCGGCAGTGCTTAAGTTATCTTGGTCCCATCTGTTTGGTCAAAACCAGCGCCTTGAATTGCACCTGGGAGCCAGTTGGCAATGCAGTAATTGGAGTTGTCTGACATGCACACTTAACTTGCTCCATTGGTCACATAGATATCAAGACTTTAAATTTGAACAGGCTTCTTGTTTGATGCTTGGTATTTGGGTTCCTTTTCTAATCAGAGGGAGTTACTGAAGTTATTTTAGGAAAGTTAGGAAAGGCAGAGATCAGTAAAAACATTTCCATGAAGTTGGAATAAAGCTATGATGCATTCCCATAAATGTTTGCGTTTCAGTGTAAGCACACTTCCTTCACTGACACCAGCTTAAATGGGGTGGGGTGGGGGGAGGAATCAAACATGAAAGAAGCACACATAAAACAAAGGATTGTTTATATTCTCAGTGGAGAATTGGGTGGTTTAATTGCCCAAAATAGAAACTGAAGTAACTGGACACAGTTTATCACCACCCCAATGCTTTGTATTAAGATAAGTGTGTATTTGTGGCAAGCCACTTTGGACACAGCTCGCTGTGGGAAGGTGGCATAAAAATAAATATTTCACCAAATATCCAGATTCTGTTGCGTACATTGTGATGTACTCATGCAGGTTTCTAAATCAGTGTGATGCAGAGCACAGCGTTAAGTTTTGGAAGTGGCAGGTGTCAGTTTTAGATCTGTGCTAAGCCTTGAACTTCTATGCCCAGTGGGTGATCTCAAGAGATTGTTGGGAAGATAATGATATAAAAATGGCAACAAGTTGTAATGCCCAGAGCATGAGTTACGAGCTGGCAGTCCCTGATTCACATCTCAGCTCATCCTTGAGTTTGTTGGCTCATCTGAGCTAAGCTGTTGTTCTCTGAACCTTGACCTCTCGCCTGAACATTGGGCATAATACCACCAACCTATATGACAAGCTGCTGAAGATTACTGCGGAATCGTCAACTAAGTGCTGAGGAAAAAGACAACCGTGCTTTTAAATGTACGGTGTGGATGTGGCCTAGACCTAGCAATCAGCGCTACTGGAACTTTAACTCAGTGGGAGGACTCTTGGGGAATGAGGGTTGTGAAGGAATGAGAGTCTTTGCCACAAAAAGCATCCCATTGTTACCTTTGGAGAGCAGGATCTAACGGGCCCTGAAGACCTGTATCTTCTCTCCCCTCTGAAAGAACTGTCATACTTGTTTGTTTCCAAGCGGAGGCCTTTGGTCTTCAGGATCATCAGAGGGATTGATTATTTAAATGGATGCAAGCAAACCCTGTGATTCCCCTGCCCAGAGGTTAATCTGTTTCTTGTCTTTGTGTTCTGCAGGATACCAACAAGTTCACACTGCCCTCTCACTTTGAGGAAGGAAAGGAAAAATGCCCTTACGACCCTGCCCGGGGCTACACAGGTCTCATTGTGGGTATGTATGTGCTTTCTCCTCCATATAACAGTTCTGCTTGGAATCCAGCTGGAGTGGGAAGAGCAGGCAGTGCCTCCATGCCGTGGGTGTGTGGTGCTCCAGAGGAAGGCCATGCTCGCTCGTCATCCATCACCTGAGGGCGCACTGCATCTCCATCTCTCCCATCCCTTCCAGCACTTAGGTTTCCTCGCTCTTTTTGATGTCAGAGCAGCTGTAATCTCTCTGCCTGTGTAGCACCTCGGCCTCGCTAGCCACATGGTGCGGCTGCTTCTCTTCCACTCTACATGTGGCTGGAGTCATAAACCAACCAGGTGCTGCTGCATGATAAAATGACAGGGAGGTTATGGGTAGGTGATGCTCTGGTTATTCCTCGAATGCTCTCTTGGTGCCTAGCTCTGTAAGGGAGTTATTATGCACAGGCACACACAATGGCCAAAGTCAATAAATCTCGGGAGCGGGTGTGTGGTTGTTATCAAGGGTGTGCTCTTCCTGCTTAGAGCAGGTGCAGAAGGGTTAGCTTAACAAGGAAAGAAGCCTTTCTGGCCAAGCTTTGTTAGAGGGATATTGATCAGACACATCCGTGAGCAAAACCATTCAGAAAACTGGCCTTTCCTTACTACTTTTGCTGCATTGTCTCGCAGATGGCAGTTTATATACGGCAACACGCTACGAATTCCGTAGTCTGCCAGACATCCGACGCAACAGGCACCAGCGGATTCTGAAGACTGAAGAATCCCCCTTGCATTGGTTGAATGGTAAGCCCCATTCATCCCAGAGCAGTAGCTCTGGGAACTCTTGTCTCTTCCCACACTGGAGGTGGGGGGAGTCTTGTGTTTGTAAGGCCCTAGGTAGTGGAGGTACTCTTCCCAACTCTGAAGCCAGAGCGTGTCCTGTTCCACTGCAGAAAGGAGCCTAACTGACTCCTGGACAGATCTGAACCCAGTTTGTTCCTGGTTCCCCTCTCTGTTGCCTATCCCATAGCCATGACACCCAGGCTTGAGATCATTTAGAGTTGCTGCGTGAACACCATCTAGTGCCTCCTTTGGTAGCTCTCCTCTAAATATTGTGCCAACCCTTTCCCTCTCTCCTTGATGTTTTCAGATGCTGAGTTTGTGGCCTCTGTGCTGGTCAGGGAGAGTGTACGCAACCCTGTGGGCGATGATGACAAGATCTACTACTTCTTCACCGAGAGAGCAGGAGAGCAGAGCACTTCTGTATTTGACAAGGCACAAGTGCCCAGAGTAGCCAGGGTGGCTCGAGTGTGCAAGGTAAAGAGATTGGTGTGTTGGAAAAAGCTTGAGTGTGCTGAAGGGCATCAGGAGGATTAATTCAGAATTTTATCTAGGAGTGCTTGGTGGTAGTGGAGAGATTCTTTCTCCTCATTTAAAACTGCCCCTCTAAGCCATACAGTTACAGAGTCATTAATTTAAAAGGGAGCTTGGAATCAAGTGAGATGTGTCATGGAAGATCTCTTGCAGGACATCCTGATATCTTGGTTTAAAAGGAATTGTGGGGGTAAGCTTTGCATCAAGGATGTAGTCCTAGGCAAGGGTTTTTTCCAGCTGTTTCTCCCTGTTCTATTTTGACAGCTTTATCCCTTGCAAAAGTATATGTTGGTGCCCCCCGCCTCTTCTTCTTCTTCTTCTTCTTCTTCTTCTTCTTCTTCTTCTTCTTCTTCTTCTCCCCCATGGCCTGGCAGTATAGAAATCAATTTTTTTTTAAAAATAACAGCTCAGAAAGGTCAAACAAAAACATTACTCTTGAAGTGGTGTTTATACACTGGACCTTTGGGGACACATGGCTGACTTTCTACATTCAAAGAAAAAGAACTAGGCTATGCAGATAAGTATCATCAAGCAACACTAGAAAAATTCCATGTGCTTGGTTGCCCAAGTGCCCAAACATTGGATGATGGCACCTGAAAATCTCGAGCATAGAGCCAACCTTGCATGGCACAGACTACCGTACTTCAAATGTTAAATATTTAACAGTCTGAATTACACACACAAACCCATCTCTGACATTATGTACAAAGAGGCTTAGACAACTCATATATATGAATCAGTCACCCCAAGAAAGGCTATAGGGAGAGGTAGTAACTCATCCCAGTTATGAATGAATGAATGAACGAAGACCCAAAGGCCCTTTTTCCTGGTAGAGTGACCAGATGGCTCCTGCAACTTTAATAGTTGTGCGCAAGAGAAAAATTCAGCAGATGCCGCTTGCATTTTCACCTGAATGCTTCATGTACTGGCAGGTGATGCACAGGCCTGGTGTGTATCTTCAGTTAAAACTAGAGTTGAGTATTTGACTGAAGGGAGCAGGGCCACTTCTTAAGCAAGATCCTGATGGGGTGCAGGTTGTGATGGGGCGCAGTGCACAGAGCAGCCTGAGAGGTGCAGGCCGAAGTGCAGTTTGGTCAGCCATGCAGCCCAGTATGCAGCTGTAGAGGCTTGAGCCTCAGCTTTAGCCCTGCAAGGACCTGGTGCTTTGCTGCTTCAGCCACCTGTATATTCCCTTTGCATGCTGCCAAGCCCTTTCTTGCTCAAGTTCTAGATTGCAAAGCCTTATTCACAAGTTTTATCTGTGGCAAATATAACCATGATTATCCCTGTTAGCCTATTACTGTTCTATCCTGATTACCCTGTTGCGTCTCTTGAGATGGGTAGTGTCCATGGCTAAAACCCCTTTACAGCCCCTTTGTGTAGTTCACTGCTGTAGCAAAATCAGCTACTTGTTCTCAGGTGCCATAAAGCATCCAAAATAAAAGGAAGAGGCAGTGTTGTATAGAGGGCTGAGTTTGGACCAGGGAGATTTGCAGTATGATCCTAACTAGGGTTGCCATATGTCCTCTTTTTCCAGGACACGTCCTCTTTTTCATGGGCAGAGTGGTCATAGTTCATAGATCCATAGTTAAAAGTAGAAGTTGGCAAATGTGTCCTTTTTCCCCTCTTCAAAATACGGCAACCCCAACATGTTTACGCAGAAATAAGCCTCACCAAGTTCAGTGGGACTTGGGAGGAAACACATGTGTTTGGATAGAAAACCTAGGTTTCCTGCTCAGCCAGAAAACTCTAGAGTCCCTAACTCTGGACCTGGCCTGTCTCACAGGGCTATTGCAAGGATAATGTCAAATGGTCCCTTGGGCACTCCTTGAGAAGAGCTGTAGCTCCAGGGGGGGGGGGGGGCTAGCTAGATTTTTTTGTCCTGGTTGAAGCCTCCAGAGGGGCACCATTGAGGATCTCAGCCTGTGTGTGTGTGTGTGTGTGTGTGTGTGTGTGTGTGTGTGTGTGTGTGTACAGTGGTACCTCGGGTTAAGAACTTAATTCGTTCTGGAGGTCCGTTCTTAACCTGAAACTGTTCTTAACCTGAAGCACCACTTTAGCTAATGGGACCTCCCGCTGCCGCTGCGCCGCCAGAGTACGATTTCTGTTCTTATCCTGAAGCAAAGTTCATAACTTGAAGCGTTATTTCTGGGTTAGCGGAGTCTGTAACCTGAAGCGCATGTAACCTGAAGCGTTTGAAACCCGAGGTACCACTGTACACGCAAATGCACATGGGGAGTGCCAAACTGGGTCTTAAACCCGGGTGAAATAAAGCCTACTTTTCCCCTTGCCTTGAGGGTGGTGGCAGGCTGGGGGGAGGATGCAAATGTGATAAATGAAAAGGGCTAACCAAACCAACTGCAGTATACTGCAAGGACGAGCACTGAATCTCTTCTGCCTGTGATGCCAGAGCACAAATAGCTTAGATGGAGGTGATACAGGCTTCTGTCTGTGATCATGGCAAGGTGCCCTTGGCCCCAGAATGAGCCCTTTCACTCCAGTGACTGCGGCAGTTAGCACTGGATTTGGTGCTCACGAGGTTTTTGAGAGGGAGGCTTGTCAAAGCAGAAGTCCTTCTACTGGGTCTCCTCTGGGTGCTGCCAGCTCTGCTCAGGCCGTTGCAGTGAAGCCCACGTTCCCAAAGAGGCTATGCTGCCCACCCCCAACCTCTTACAAATGCAAGCCTCAGTGGCTTGAGAGCCAGAGTATTCCAAGTTCATCTAAGTGAGGGCAGGGCAGAGCCAACAAGGCTGCATGGGACCCATCTTTCAGCTGTTCTGACAGATGGTTCTGGGCCCCGGGAGCATCCAGGACTCTGCTTGTGGCTCTGAATTTATGCATCAGTCACCTTGGCTGGTTATACCTCAGTCCTTGTAACCAGGGCAGCAGCAGCAGCAGCAAATTGGAGCAGGCAGGGAGAGAGAGAGAGGAATGGGAGAGTGAGCTTGGCCACGAGAGATTTAAGGAGCTTGAGATGTGTGCCTGATCACAAGGTTAAGAGGCTATTTGATTACTGCACATAAGTATGTTCCCAGGGAGAAAGCGCTGGGAGGGAGGCAGAAACAAGAGTCGGCAGCAGGATGTTAAAGCTATGTACAATCAAATTGGAAACCAGGTTCTTACGAACAGAAACAAAGCAACAAGGGAGATTAGCACCAACCATTTGTGAAAGGGATGTGCGCCATTACACCCAGAGCCCTGTGTCTTTGGCATCAGGTGTTGCTTGTTTTCTCCAGGGCCTGAGGCTTCAGTTACATCTTGCAGTGAGAACTGTCTTATCCGGAACACACAAGCTCACAATTGGCATTGTGCTCTGATCTCTGGGTTTTGTCACTACGGGGGGGGGGGGGGGAGGGGTAATCAAGCCTCTCTCAAGCCTCCTCCAAACACTGGTCTTGCTGTGTTTGACTCACAGGGAGGCAGAAACACTTGCTTTCAGAAAGATC
Source organism: Lacerta agilis (assembly GCF_009819535.1). Lineage (NCBI taxonomy): Eukaryota > Metazoa > Chordata > Lepidosauria > Squamata > Lacertidae > Lacerta > Lacerta agilis. The sequence goes on from NC_046316.1 coordinate 53,395,403, forward strand.
AGCCCAGATTATAGCATTGAGAGCTGTTCAGGGGGCTCGTTTTACAGTAATTTTGAAAAAGTATTGAGCCTTTCCTAGAGTGAACTAAGTTGTTAATCCTGGTCTGTTAATAGGCAGTTGTTTTCAGACGCCATGTAGTTTCCCAAATGTTGTGCATTTAAATTATTTTGATTTAAATGTTTAGAGGCTGCTGATCTGTTTCAGTAAAGCTCCAACTGAATATGAGTTGGGGCCATCCTAGAGGACCTTGGTCTCAGCTTGGACCACACCAACATTAATGCAGAGCGTTCTGTTCACTTATAGAATTCCCCTTGTTTATGGTCACAGTTTCCACAGGGGTAGACCTCTTGCAGCAAAACCAACAAAGAGCCTTGAGGCACATCAAAGAGAAACATATTTATTATGGCATAAGCTTTTGTGGACCTATAGTTCGCTTCATAAAATATATGAAGCGGAACATAGTCCATGAAAACTTGTGCCATAATAAAATAGTTGGTCTTCAAGGAACCACAAAGCTATTGATTGCTCATTTGTGCTTCCCTCCCCCACTGTCCTTGGGCTTTTCATGCATGGTGAAACTGTTCAAATGGGACCTTTCCACTGTATTGGAATCAGAGTTGGCCTTGTGCTGTGCTTTGCCTAACAGATATAAACTGAATTGGGACTTGGCTTTAGCCTCTGCCTCTCTTTCTTTTTCTGCATTCCAGAATGATATTGGTGGCAAGAAGATTCTCCAGAGGAAATGGACATCCTTCATGAAAGCAAGGTTGGCATGCTATGTTCCTTACTATGAGGTGCTGAAGGATGTTTTCAGTCTGGATGGTGGCGACTGGAGGAGCACCGTCTTCTATGCAACATTCACTTTATCAGCACAGTGGTAAGCCAAGCATGCTAACTGCGTGTTGCGTACTCAAGTAACTGTAACCGTTCCGAAAAGATACATGGAGTCCGTTTGAATTACACAAGTTCCATGTGCTGCCACCAGCAAAAAAGACAAACGAAATGCTAGGGATTATTAGGTAATGGTACAGAACACAGCACAGGATGTGTCACGGTACCCTTGAGTACCAAATGTGGTTCTCTGTCTCCTGCCTGCTGCATTGCAGAACTTGACTTGCAGTATGGTGCAGGACACAGACAAAGCAGGTAGGCTGTTCAGGCAAGGGAACCTGGCCTTGCATATTTCAGCATTCCAGGGAGCATCTGCACTCACTTGGGCAAATTGGTTCAGTCTCTGTATTCCAAGGCAACAGGTATGGATTCACCCCACCTCTGAAAGGTTTTCAGTGCCTGTTGTGGCACAATCCAGACATATGCCACACCGTTCAAAGGTTTATTAAAGACACCGAAAGAAAATAAACTTGCGCTGAATGGAAAGAATGCCATTGTCAGTTGGTCCTCAGAGTAAAGAGGCTTTCAGCTGCTTAGACTGTGCTGCCAGTACCACCTGCTATATTCTCAGATACTTTTGCCCTCTGCTTCGAGTGAGGCAGGAGGCTCGCCTCTCTGTTTCTAAGGCTGGCCTGCCTGTGCTTTTAAGCTGGACGGGGTCCACTGATGCTTTCATCCCACCTGAGCTCTAGTCAGTGGTGTGAAGGTGGATGGAGGCTTTCAGTTTGGTTGCCAGTAAAATCCTCCTTGCCCTTGTAAGTATTTTGGCACTTGTGACTGATTCAGTTTGCCTGAGTGTTTCTTGCTGAGGGCAAGAAACAGATGGGACACTCTGAGCACTTTGAGACAAAAGTCCTATGGGTGAGCATCCGTAGAATAGATTAATAATAGCTGCATATGCAGGAGATGGTGTGGGGTGGGAAGGGGAGTCAGCTTAGCATTCTGGAAGGGCTCACTTTGGCTTAATTGGGAGCAAGGGCCAAACTGTTCACCATATGGATTTTAACCACAGCAATAGCTGCTGTGCGACTTCACTGTTTGTGGACTGAGCCCAGTCTGAAGTCATAGCCAGCCTTTTGCATTTCCTGTTGGTTTTTAATGGTAGTATGAATTTTAACAAGTTGTCCTCGGCTAATTAGCAGCTTTGTGCTTGTAACATTTATCAAGGTGGAAGGTTCACACTGGCAGCAAGATGGCACCCACTGAGCTACCGTCCTCATGAGAGGGGAGCTGAACATCAGAGGCATTTATTAATGAGCACTGGCCGTTACATCTCAAAGGCTATTGAGAACGCACAGAGTATATTGCACGTGGCCTTTTCGGGGATGTCAGGGGAATGGTTAAAGAGACAGAACTGGGGCAGAAGTGGCAGCTGGTTGTTACTATTATGTGACGATGAAGGAAAACCAGGGGGCTTTGCAGGGCTGACAGTCTTCCCCACAGAATGACAGGAAATGAGGAAACCTCCAGGTTTGCACAGGAATACCCTGCTCGTGACAGAAAGTCATTTGACTCATTTGTCAGAGAAGCAAAAGCTACAACTTATTTGGAATCTATTCTCTTGATCTGGCTTTGCACTGAGAAGAATTCCAGGGAGCAGGGTGCGTAAAGGAGACCACTGCCAAATCCAGGGAGGAGTGCAAAACTAAGAACTCACCATACAGCACAAAGTCCAGCAGGAGAAGCAAGCATTTGCAAGCATCAGCATGAATTAGCACTACAGGGATAAAGGAGTCCAGTTGGAGAAGGCCCAAAATATTTTGGTATTTGAGAATGAAGATATAAATGGTATCACTGTGACAACAATTTGCTGTTATTGCCTGGGGCAGGTGGACTTCTCCTAATTAATGGTGAATCCAGACTGCCCAAGTCCAGTCTCTCTTGTGCAGAAAGGCCACGCAGGTGCAATCCAAAGATTGGCTGGAAGTTCATGGGGGGATAGCAGGAAGATGATGGCCAATAAGTGGTGGCAAGGACAGGTGTGAATTATTTGTTATTTATTTATTTCATAAAATGTATACATCACTAGATTGTTTAAAAAAAATAATACTCAAAGTGGTTTACAGAGAGAGTAAAACGACGCCAGGGATACAGCTGTAGAGAGAGTGTCTTGTTCAGATACAGAATCAGGCAGAATACCAGGACTGGCTCCAGGTTTTAAAGGCCAGAGTGCCAGCTGGCAGGCCCCAGCAGACCTACCCGGCAGTAGCTATGGGGTAGCAAGTACCAGGCAGCACCACTGCAATGCAGTGCTGAGCAGCTGGGCCCATAATGATTCAGAGCAGTACTGCATTGGGGGGCATTGTAGAAAATTTCAAATAGCAGTTCAGATCCAGCCTCCCAACAAAGGGGTGGGAGGCAGAAGCATAGCTGTGGAAAATTCTGCTGGCGCTCCAGCAGTTGCACAAGCCTTCTCAAGTGAGCCATTTCATCTTGGCGCAGGGACTGATTACTCTTCCAAGCTCCACCTAGCAGCAGAGAGTGAAAGGAATTAAAGGTGTTGCCCTGCCACTCAGACCTTTGCACAGTTTATGGCACCAGAGCTTCTCGGTGGGTTTTGGCAGCCTCAAGCAAAGGTTCTCAGAGAGAAGTGGAGTCTTGGGTAGCTGATGACAGCGCCTTGCATATCAGCTGGCCAGATGCACAGGAGGACAGAGCAACTGTGCTTTTAACTGTTGAGTAGAAGAGGGAAATTCAGGAGGTGTAGCTGCTGAAACTCCCTCTTCCATACAACCATTAAACTTACAGGAGCTCCATCCTCTTGTGCATCTGGACACTCCAGATCTATAGTGAGGTATATAAGAACTGTTTGTGCCAGCAGCTGCTCCTGCTCTTTAAAACTTGTTCAATTACTTTTAATATAAATGTGTAAAACATTTTAAAACTTTTACATATGCATGTTTCTCTATCTCCACTCCAGTCGCCTAGCACTCCAGTCGCCTAGCTCCACCCTGAATTGCTTCTTTTATTCTCCCTTACCAAAGGCTGCTAGTCTGGCTCCACCCACATTCTGCCAAAACATTAGATAGTTCCAGGTATAGTCCCTGTAAATGGGCAGTGCCTGGGCAGCCAACTGCTTGAGAAAAAGGTTGCTAGAATGCTGCCTTACTGGTAGAAACAACTGCTGCTAACTGCTAGACTTAAGAACCCTGTAGTCATGACCTTACTCTCCACAGCCAAGATAGATTTTGCAGCTGATCTTGTGGCCTTTTTGTTTTTTTAAGGCTACTGCCTGTGCCTAAAACAATAAATGTTTCCTGCAGAGAAGGGCAGGGGTGCTTCATTCATGGGCCAGATTTTATCCAATCTTAGGCTCCATCTAATCCGTTTATCTGGAACGGGAAAATAATTTTCCTGTAAGTGAAGTGGGCTGGTGACGATCCCCAGGATTTATCACATTCTCCTCTGACATGCAGTGTCATAGACTTTGTTGAGCCATCTGGGTTTAGTTCGTGAAACCTGTACCCTGTTGGTCAAACCAGATGATTTTCAGATTCCTTGCGGCCTTATAGTGCTACAAGGATTGTTTTATGTCGAGGGTGGGGAGCCTGTGGCTCTCCAGACTATAACTCCCATCATCTCTGCCCACTGGCCATGCTGCTTGGGGCTGATGGGAGTTAAAGAGTACAGCAATATCTGGAGCACCACAGGTTTCCCATGCCTGGTTTCTGTGGACCCAGAGGAATTAGCAAGAAGTGGAAGGCTCTGGTCCTGTGCTATGACCACGTCACCATGTCTTTCAGGAGGAGCATGGAGGTGTCTGCCATCTGCCGATACAACATCTCTGAAGTGCGGGCAGCCTTCGAAGGGACTTACATGGAGTATCAGGACTCCTCCCACAAGTGGTCCCAGTACACCGGGGAGGTGCCAGTGCCCCGGCCAGGATCAGTAAGTTGCTTACCCAACTTAATAGCCCTTAAATATCACTGATAATATTCTATTTAAGTCAGTTTGGAATAATGGCTTGCTTTTAGTTTTTGAACCTGAGTTTTGTTGGATTGGTGCTGGAGGTTTTAATCTGTGTCAGACTTTATGGCTGGATTTTATCTACTGCTGTGTTGGTTTTTCTGATTTATGGTTTAACTGTTCGTTTTAATTTTATCTATTTTTCAGGGTGCATGTCACCTAGAGAACAGTTTTTTATTAGGTGACTCATGCACAGAATAGCATAAATAAATAACATATTATTTTGCCTCTTGTCTCAGATAAAGGAGGCAGGAGGCACTCTCTTCCTCCCAAGGAACGCAAGAGTGCTCATAACTAAAACAGACAAGTAGAATCCCTAATATGCACAATTTCATACTGCGGGTGAAGGCTGGGGGCTCCCCTACCCAAAATAATCCATAGCAGCAGAAAAGTATAAGATGCTCCAATTAGGCTTTTCACAGGCATTCTAGGTTTGAGTGAATAGAGTATATTGCATGTAAGGTTGTGTTCAGTCTCTTACCTGCAGAGTGAAATACAACAAGCCTGTCAACTGGTGTATCAGAAGGGGCATTTGTTTGTATGCTTTAGCTGTTAGAGCAGGGGTGGAGAATCTGTGCTCCTCCAGCTGTTGTTGGACCCCAGCTTCCATCAGCCTCAGCTAGCATGGCCAAAGGTCAGGGATAATAGGAGCTGGAGACCAGAAGCATATTAAAGCTAGGCGTGCAAATATCGCCCATTTCTCCTCTGCAGTGTATCACCAATCGGGCTCGCAAGAATGGCTACAACACCTCCCAGGACCTGCCCAATGGTGTGCTGGATTTTGTCAAGCTCCATCCACTGATGTATGAAGAGGTGAACCCTGCGGATGGAGTCCCCCTATTGGTGAAGAAAAATGCTGTTTATACCCAAGTAGCTGTAGACAGAGTCCAAGCCCTGGATGGGCGAGTGTATGACATTCTCTTCTTGGGAACAGGTAGGTGTGTTTGCATTCCCCGGCCATATCTAAGTGTCTGTGTGTCCTCATCTGTTAGGACAGAACACAAATCTAGGGAGGTTACTCGTTGTTCTCACCCCTCTCAACCTTGTATAGGAATGTAGAGGAGACCAAGAGTGCAACCCTATTATGCTTTCTAAGTCTTCCAAACCTGTGTAGATGACTCTGTTTTTGTTTTAGGAGAAAGTTGGGGTTTCTGTATGCTGCAGAGCCTCTTTTTCTCTAAGTTGTTCCAGTGCCACTCAATTCTGATTGACAGCTACTATGCTGTGCTTAACACTACTAAGCTGCAAACAGACATACCTGTAAACAGGTATGGTTACTCCCCTCCCCCAGGTGAGCCTTGCTTTTTCTGGCTTTTGCTCTTCAAAGGACACAGAGAATCAAAGGTTGATTATCTCTTCTTCTTTGCCCCTTTTCCATCACTTAGGCAGGCTTTGTGGGTTTGTCTGTCTCAAACATAAAAGGTTATATTCCTCTAAGTTCTACTCCAAGTGATGCTTTTTTGATGACAAAACCCCAACATCAAATCAGTTCTGGAAAATTGCTCTGAGAAAGGGAGAGGTGGCTTCATGATTGCCAGTGAAGTTCCACTATGGAACTTTGGCAGTTGCAATTTTGTACCTGTTTAGAATTCAGTTTAACTCCTCTCAGAACTACAAATCCCATTATTCTGGGGAGAGGAAAAGAGCAGGAAAAGAAGTGGCAAAATTGTTATCCTGCAGCATAGACTGGCTCTAAATTGTTCAGGCATACTTCTGCTGATCTCAAGAATGAGACTGTGCAGGAAATTGCCTTTTTAATGTTTACTCCCTTTTAACAGGTAATGGCTGGATTCACAAGGCTGTGGTCATTGGTTCCATGGTCCACATCATCGAGGAGATCCAGGTCTTCAAAGCCCCCCAGCCTGTGGAGAACCTTGTCATCTCTAAAAAGCAGGTACGTGTGGCTTCGGACCCCACCAAAATGCTTTTGGTGAAGGCACACATGCACTGTAAAAAAGCAAAGCACAAACAAGGGTGCAATAAACAAATGTTGGGAACAGGCCTATGTCAGCTGGAGAACCAATCCAGGATAGTCTGGACTTCATTGCTTAACCTATGTCCTGCCACTTCTCTCTACCAAACTTGTAAGATAGTCACCTTTTCTGCACACTGCTATAACAGGAAAGAACTATCCATATTAGAAAACGCTCTGTCAAGGTGTGGTTCCCCTTTGCACCTTTCGCCTTGGAAGGAAAATAAAATCATAAGTTTGTGGGTGGTGTTTTTCTTATGTATTCTGACTCTGTGCTGTCTCTGCCAGTAGACAGCCCTCAATAAAACTGTGCCTCAAGGGCGTTTATTTGGCTTTGCCTGTAGCTAAGGTGGTTCCCACCCAGTGTCCAAAGGCCCTGTCATGCGCTGTCCTGCCTCGTTGGAGCCCTTTGCTCAGCAGTCTGGAACTTGTTCCTCCACATTCCTTGCAAAGCTGCCCAAGTTTAAAAGCTTTCCTTTCCAGCTCCCAGGAAGGACTGCCATTTTTTGTGACTTAACAGATTCAATTCTGTATGCATAATTTGCATGCCACCTTTTCACCGTCCAAAGCATGCTCAAGGCAGCTTACGGCATAAATTCAGCATCACAAAAGGAGTCATAAATAAATAAAACATCAAAAAATACACAACCAAACTGAACAATTTCCACATAAATCACAAGGTCTAAAATAAAGATACACAAAAACCAGCAGCAACAACCCCCCCCCCAACCAAAGCAACAAAACACCCCAGCCCAAGAGTCTGTTCAGCAGCCTCAGCTTCTGTAGCTGGAGTCAGTCTAGACCCCACCCTCACAGGCCAGGTGAGAAAAGGCTTGCAAGGCAGGGAGCAGGTCTTCCAGCCAAGATGCTTTGTGCCTCTATGATGACAGGTGGGGGGGGGATCACTAGATAAGAACTTCCATCCTAGCAAATGCTGCATCTGTTGAATTCTTCAGTTCCCGTCAGGCAAAACAGCAACAGCCCTATTTGCAGCTCAGTTCCTGTCTCAGTGTGACAGTGAAGGTTTATGCCTCCCTGGTAGAGCTGTCAGGGGAACTTGTGTGATGTACTGCAGGTGGGATGATATTTTAGTACTAAAATATGTGCTGTCATATGTGGTTCTGCAGGCTCCTCCGGATCTTGTTAAGACTACAATTCCCATCATCCTTGACCACTGACCGTGTGCTGGGGGTAATAGGAGTTGCAGTGCAGCTACTTATGGAGGGTACCACATGGGCTAACACCCTTCCTGCTTTCTTTTTGGGCTCTTTTTCTAGGGCTGCCACTTTTTGTTTTTTACTGGATCTGCCCCTGTTCCTTGCATTAACCATCAGCCAGACATGCAAATATTTAGTTGGTTGTGTTTTTCCTGGCTTGGAGATAAAAAGGGTGGGCAAGGCTTAGCCAGGCAAACGCCTGCATGTCATGCTGCTGTTAAAGGGAAATAATGTAGATGGGACTCAAGGAGGGACATTTCCTGGCCTTTGTTCTTTCTCTTTCATTTCAAGCACCTCCCTCTGAGTGGTCAGCAGGGAATGCAACTCTGCCCTCAGACTTTTTTTGATGTCAAGGTCGCTTTGGAGAGGCAGCAAATTTATGCACCAGGTGATGAACACGTACAGCAGCAGGGTAGCCTTGAGCTGGGAAGGATAAATGGCTGCAGGGTGACCCCAGTGACTTACTCTGGTTCCCTGCTTCCCTCTGCTGGTCAAGCACTGGTGCTGAAGCTACCTGTCACCAACACACGATATTGAGTGTATCAGCTATAGCTGAGCCCAGCTTTTATAAAAATCCTGGCTCCATTTTTGCAGTTCTGCCTTTTAAGTCATTCCAAGGTATGGTCTGAAAGCCACCACCTTGCTGAAGTGAGGCAGGTCTAGTCAGCACCTGGAAGAGTGGCTACCTAGGAACAATGTATTTGCCACCTTAGGTTCCATGGCAGAAGAAAGGCAAGATATGAATGTAAGAAAAATAATGCAGTGTTTTTCCATGTATAAGACGCCCCCTATTTTTGGGAACTCCAAATTAAGAAAACACCCCTCAGCACTACCAGTGTATAAGACGAGCCCCAATTTTAAACCTCATTTTTTGGTTAAATAAACCTAGTCTTATACACGGAAAAATACGGTAATTAACCTGGGCCTTGAAGCATTGCACCTTACATTGCCTTTCAACAGTTAATTGGATGTTTCAGTTCCCTGCCTTTGCATCTCTGCTGAGTGCATGTCCTCTCTTTTCTCTCTTTGCAGAGGAGTCTGTATGTGGGGGCTCAGAGTGGAATCCTGCAGTTACCATTTTCCTCCTGCAAACGCTATGTCTCCTGCTTTGATTGTATCCTTGCCCGGGACCCATACTGTGGCTGGGATGGGGAGACCTGCAGAGTAGTAGTCGAGATGCTGGACAGGTAATTGAAAACTGACTACAAAGACCTGGAAGTGTATATAACACTGTGCACGTGTTACTCGCATGTGGAATATACCGGTTGTTGTTGTTGTTCAGTCGTTCAGTCGTGTCCGACTCTTCGTGACCCCATGGACCAGAGCACGCCAGGCACGCCTATCCTTCACTGCCTCTCGCAGTTTGGCCAAACTCATGTTAGTAGCTTCGAGAATACTGTCCAACCATCTCATCCTCTGTCGTCCCCTTCTCCTTGTGCCCTCCATCTTTCCCAACATCAGGGTCTTTTCCAGGGAGTCTTCTCTTCTCATGAGGTGGCCAAAGTACTGGAGCCTCAACTTCAGGATCTGTCCTTCTAGTGAGCACTCAGGGCTGATTTCTTTGAGAATGGATAGGTTTGATAGGAATATACCGGTACTTGTGCACAAACTGGAGCAGGGCCATACTTTTAAATCTACCCTGCTTATCTCCCAAATGCTGGATATTTGGTTGCTGTTTTTAAACAACTGCCCATTGGGTGTGTTTGTCTGGCCAATGTGTGAGCTCCTGCTGGCACTCCATAGGACTGGGACACCAAGTTGCCTGGATGTCCCAGTCAGGCAGATGCAAGGAGGAGCTCATACATTGACCATGCTCAATGCAGCTATTAAAGAAAAGAAAAACTTGAGTTGGGTTAAACATGTGCTCCCCACTCTGGTCTGTACTCAGGCATGTCCTACATATGAGTAATGCATGCATACAGCTTGCATCCAAGACCAATGTTCGCCAACACTTGGTAAAGCTGGAGCTCTGCTAATGTTTGAGACTTGACAACATTCCTTCACTCTATCCCTCCCTATTGAAAGTGGGCATTTGAGAGGACATCCCTGTTATTTGGCTTTAAACATATCAGGGCATCTCTCGTGTCTCATGTACCCGGTAAATCGGGTTAGGATTACTGGATTCTGATTTTGCAGGATATCTAAGAAGCTGTAGTCAGCGGACAGTAAGAATATATTCCAGAAAATTTACATGCTTTACAACAATGAAAGTTTTGAGTGTGTGCACACTAAAATATAAATCCATTACAAGAATCACAGCATAAATGTATAGATAGGGCAGGTAGCTAAATCCTATAGGTTGCTAAATCCCATAGGAACTCACTGAAAGCCTATTTAAATAAACAGGCTTTACGTCGTGTGTCCCCCACCCCCCCCCCCCCGCAAGCTTGGACTCGGATTGGGTCTTCCTTAGTAATACCTTCTCTTTAAGACCTGGACTACAGCTGAGCAGCCATAGCTCCATACTCTAATTAAACGGAACACGCTGAAGAGCTCTGTATTGTCGCTGGAATTGTCTGCTGGCTGTGCATATGCCCTTGTGTGAGGTGACATAAGCAGGTGACTCGGGAGGTTTCAGCAAAGCCTGCAGTTTGTGTATTGGATATTGTACAGCTGTGCATATTGGGGTGCTTATGGTGGGGAGGGGTGCCTGCTGGAGCATGTAAGATTCAGCCCACAAGTGTATTAATAGCCACAGATTTCATCAGGTGTGTGCTGCATGCCGGTGGGATTGAGTATCTTTGCGCTGCTGCCTTTTCCCAGCTGATCAAGGTTTTGCTTATATTGGCTTAGGAGTCTGCTGATCCAGGACATTGTGCATGGCAATGTGGGCTGCTCGAACGACTCTGCCCAGGGTAAGATTCTGATACTGCCCCTTCTGGAAGCCAACGGAGCCTTGCCTCTGCTACCTTGGTCTGGTGCTCTGGGTTGAGAGAACGGATAATGATTCCTTTCCTAAGGCTTCCCTTCTTCCCACCCAGACTCAAAGTTTATTCCCCTTAATTAATAGAATATTTCCAGCGCAGGGTTATGTAAAACAACAACAGAACCACCACGAGATTATGGACACAAAGTAGTGCAAAATAAGTAGGACAACATATATTTATTTGCATTGTGGGTTTGTCTTTTATCAAAATTATTCTTTCACTCATTGTTTTTGCAGTAGGGTGGAGTAAGGGAATGGGAGAAGAGAGAGCCATGAATGAGGGATGTTTTATGGGAAGGTTTTGAATACTAACCACTCACTATAGGGGCTGTGCCTATCCCATCTAAGGGATCTAAGCTTTTTAGAGGCTGCCCTCAGATTCCCTTTATTATCTGCAGACGCGTAGCTAGCCGCCGGGCTGCCGGGGGCGGCAAGCCAAACGGCACCCATGGGGGCGGGGCGTCGCTCCGTGCGCATGACGTCATAACGCATGCGCACGGAACGACGCCCCGCCCCTCTCCCGCTGCGCTCCGTGAGCGGAGCCGTCCCGGGGAAAGGAGAGGGGCCAGCCCCTGTCCTTTCCCCCCGGGCTCCGCTCCCTGAGCACAGCGGGCAGGGAGGGAGCGGCGAAAAAAGCCACTGAAAGGGGGAAAGCCCCCTCTTTCAGCGGCTTTTTCGCCACTGGCTGGATGGAGGCGGGCCATGTGCTGCTGCTCCCGGGTGATGGAGGGAGCGGCGGTGCGTGGGAGTGGTGGGAGGGGCCGCCGCTTGTCACCCCACGTGCCGCCGTTCGTTCCTTCGCCCCGGGAGCAGCAGCACCGCACACACTGTGCGCTGCTGCTCCCTCCGCGACAGAGCGAGCGGCGGTGCGTGGGGGTGACAAGCGGCGGCCCCTCCCCCCACTCCCCACCGGTCACCCCGGAAGGAGCAGCGCTGCATGGACGGGGTGCTCGCTCGGCCGAGCGAGCACCCCGTCCGTGCATCGCTGCTGCTCCCGGGGTGACGGAGGGAGCGGTGGCGCGTGGGAGTGGCGGGAGGGGCCCCCGCCTGTCACCCCAACCCGCCGCTTTTCACCCTGTCACTGGGGGCGTACCGCCCCTAGCGCCCCTCCCCAGCGACGCCCCTGATTATCTGTACTTTTAAAGAGCGCTTTCGCTTTTAAAAATAAAACCCTCCCCAAACCTTTTGGGTATCCCATCCCCCTCAGCTGAAGAGCCCAGAGTGCCTCTTCCAAAGTATTAACTGGCCCTCCAGTCTCACACCTGAATTGTTGCGGCTCAGGTAGGGCAGCATGTTGGTGCTTTACTACGTGTGTTTGTGTCTCCTGCAGCCACACCCATGCAGAAGAACCGGACAGTGCTGTGTGGTGATGACGTACTCCTGCCTTGCGAGCAGATGTCCAACTTGGCCCAGGCGACCTGGCTGGTGAACGGCACCAAAGTGCTGGCGGAGGACGGACAAGGCCGCTTCCGCCTTGGGGTGGATGGGCTGCTGGTGACAGACACCCAGCTGGAGCATAGCGGGGAATACCGCTGCTACGCGGAGGAGAACGGCCTCCAGGCCCTGGTGGCTGCTTACACCCTGAACGTGCTCCCTGAGCAGCGAGTGCCACAGCAGGCATCCACCGTGTCGCACCCGTACTGGCACGCCGCCAGTGCCACTTATGGGGACGTGAGGTTCATCTACATTGCCGTCATCACACTGCTGGGGGGGCTGTGCCTGGTGCTTAGCGTTGTTCTGCTCTATGTCTCCTGCCTGCAGAAGCGCAGGGGCAAGTACAGCCTGGGGGTCCCCCAGGCGCCCAGCGTGGAGCTGCAGACGGTCTCCTCCAATTGCCTGGGCAAAGGAGGAGAGGAGGACGAGGAGGAGGACCCGGGCACCTACCTGGATGGCTGCCTGCAAATCATCCCCGGGGAAGCACCCACTGTGCCATCGCCCTCCAAGGAAACGCTCCCCATCCCACCACCGCCCCCTCCTCCGCTCCCTGCCGAGTTCACCAACGGCATCACCACTTTGCCCAGCATGCTGCGCAAGATGAATGGAAACAGCTACATGCTCCTGCGGCAGAATGAGGAGCCGTGCACCTCTCCACTCTACAACTCCTTCACGGAGGAGCTGAGCAAGATCCTGGAGAAGCGGAAACACACGCAGCTGGTAGAAAAGCTGGACGAGAGCTCCGTGTAGGGCAGGGTGGAGGGCACAGGGAGCCCACTTTGCTGTGAACTAAACCCCCTAACTGCCCTCTGTGATTCCTCCTCCCCAGCCCAGCAGAGAAACAGTGTTACGACTCAGCAACTACCTCCGGCCGGCCCTCCGGAGCAGCCACAGGCTCCATGCTCATTTCCTTCTCTCTCTCCCTCTCTTTTTGGTTGTTGTTTTTTTCGTTGGCGTTGATGGTTTGTTTTCCAACTGCTGTAAAAAAAGATCTTATTTAAATGGAATTATATTTATATATAAAAACAATGATTGATAAACAGGAGCCACAGCGATCTGTTGGGTTTCTCTGGGTGGGGTATATCAGAATGTGCCCTTGGCTTGTGTGGGGAATGATGCTGTTGGGCTGGACAGTGGGGTGGTTAGAGGGTGGTTTCCTACCAATAGTTGCAACGGCCAGAAGGGCATCAGCAGCTGTCATTTCAAGAGGTAGGTAACAAAACTTCTGTGTTACATCCAAATTACATCAAATTCAAATCACATTTCAAGTACACCTATATAAATAGAATTAGGGGTATTTTTTTCTGAGCATCAGATATAAATGGTGTCTATTGGTTAATCCTTCAGAGGTTGGGTTTTCCTTAGATAACATTAGGAGATGCTTTCGGTTCCTTTGGGGTTTTTTGGGGGGCGGGGCACAATCACAGTCCACAAGTTGTCAGTGTTGACCCATAGCAAATGGTCTCTCTGCTATGGTATTAGAGGGGGGGCTAGGCAGCTGAATGGAGAAACCTTAGTATATCACAACTAATGCCCAATAGCTTCTTTAAAAACAAATTAAACTATGGCTTACAGCCCATGAGCTTTTGAATGGCACCTTGCTGGTGCAAAACAACTGAGCTGTTTCATCCAAACTTTGCTGTTTGCTTATGTGAACCTGCAGGAAAACAGTGCCCTCTGCTGAAGTTGAATTACAATTTGTCCAAACTCTCTCCTGTTGCCCTGAGAGCAAGTGTTTGCCTCACTGTCATTTCACCTGTCTGGCAACGGGCCTCCTGCAAGAGTAGTGGGTGAGGGGACAGGTTTCAGTACAACCTTAACAGACTTTAGAAACAGGTAGGTAGCCATGTTGGTCTGCCATAGTCAAAACAAAATAAAATAAAAAATTCCTTCCAGTAGCACCTTAGAGACCAATTAAGTTTGTTCTTGGTATGAGCTTTCGTGTGCATCTGAAGAAGTGTGCATGCACACGAAAGCTCATACCAAGAACAAACTTAGTTGGTCTCTAAGACTTTAGAGAGTTTAGTCTTGCCTTCTCCAATGTACAAGAATAGTTGTTTTGCTCCTGGTCTGAACTAGCACGAGTCTCTTGCTAAATCTAGGTTATGGTTTCTCCCATCTGAAATTATTATTGCTTTGGCAAACTGGGGTAAGGGGTAAGAGTGACCCCCCCCAATACAGTGGTACCTCAGTTTTCAAAGCTCTCCGTTGACAAACATTTCAGTTTACAAACACCATAAACCCAGAAGTACCGGTAAATGCTTCGGTTTTTGAACACTCCTCAGAAGTCGGACATGCCACGTGGCTTCCGCTGAGTGCAAGATCTGGAGGCCTAGCTGTCGGAAACCATGCCTTGGTTTTCGAACGTTTCAGAAGTCGAACGGTCTTCTGGAATGGATTACGTTCAAAAACCAAGGTACCACTGTATTCACAGTTGTGTAAGGCAGCACCATCCCTAATGGGTGAATAGAGAAATCTCTTTCATAGAGCTCATAATGGTACCCTAAGGACTAATCAAAAGAACCAGCAGTCTGGCTGTGCGCTGCCATGGGCAAGCACTGGTGTCTGAGTGACCTGTGGGTGAAAAATGACAGGGGAGTAGAATCGCTCAGCCCAATCCATCTGCAATACAGGGTGAAAAAAACCACTAGTCTACATACCACACAGTTTAGGATATATTTGTGGTGCACTTAGGGAAGTTCTTGTCACTGTCTTCATCTCTCATGATCTTCTATGAGCCTTTAGGAAATCTAATTTATGTTTCATTCACATAGCATTGGTACTGGAAACCTCAATATAAATATATCATGCATTTCAGACCTAGAGGGAGAGTGCCACAGGCTGCAATGTCATTTATTAGTATATGTGCTGCCGAAGCGAGCACTGCAATGTCATTTATGACATCTTACACAGCCTTGCTTTCAACCCAATGGACGCTTAACACAGTTGCTGCTCTTCTCTGCCTTGGGTTCTATCATAGAACTATAGTTGGAAGGGACCATGAGGGTCATCTAGTCCAGCCCCCTGCAATGCAGGAATCTATGATAAGGTTTTCATTTACATATCTGATGCGACGGGGGGGGGGGAACTCTCCACCTTCAATCAGAGTTGCCCTTTCCCAGCTCTGTAGTATCCTTTTTGGTGAGACATGCAAATTATACACAGTATTCTAAATACGTGCACACTACTGTTTTGTGTTAAGGAATTAAGATACTTTTATTTTCAGTTGGGACTGGGAGACCAAGCATCTGGTGGCACCAGGCTGGGAAAAGCTGTTTTTACACTTGTACACTGACCCTATTTTTACTGTTTTGATGTCAAATCACACCCTTTTTAGAGAGATCCCTTGCAGGGCTCTTTGCAATCTACTTGGGTTTTCACCAATCTGAATAACCTGGTGTCATTTGCAAACTGGGGGGTACCGAGAAAGCCATCTGGTGATTATTAGGAAGGCTTCAAGAGCATTTTCAATGCACTCAGATTATACAAGTACAGAAATTTATGAGTGAAAGTTTCAGCATCTTCAGAAACTGCTTTAGTTTTAATAAAAGCAAGTTTCTAGTCTTTGTGACTGCTAATTACATTAATGTTTCTCACACAGTACAAAGCTACAGTTTGGTACACACTTCTTCTACACCTTCATTACTTAACCTGAGCATGAGATTTTAATAGCTAATAGCTATTTAATATTTAATAGCTAATAGTAAAAACATCCAATACAAAGCATCTCTCCTAATAATGGTCTTCTCTCCAATCAAAAGAAACCAAACCACATGCAAGACAGAACACAAGCATGTGGGACACTCCCCTTGATGGAGTTCTGCTCATGCAGTGGGATGTCCCCTTCCTATCTCTGCACGCCCTCAAAATCCAAGGAGGTCTTCCAACCCTCTGGGGCAGATTCTGAGTATGGGGCAGGGGACAAGGGCTGCAGGGGAATAGAAAATTCCTTTGTGCAAGCACAAGCCTGTTAACAGTAGCAAATGGCATTAAAACAAGGCTCAAAGAGGAGAAGCAAGCAAGCCAGGAATATATTGATCACTGTGACAATACACCAGACAGATTAGGAGGATGCTGTTCAGAATCTTGAATACTGTTGTAATCCTAGAAATAAATCCCATTGAACAGAGTAGGACTACCTGATAAGTGAGCAGTTTCTTTTTGCTGGTAGTTCAGATTCCTGCCACCGCCATACATCTTATGAAGACTGAAAACATGGCATATGAAGAGTATTGTTTGGGTTCAATCTTGCACTCAGTGGAATCCTGCTTGCACTGGAGAAAAGCAGGTGGGGAGGCAGTTTTTACTAACTGCCTTCTCCCTGCAACTGCCTGTGCCCTCCCTCATAATCTGTTCTAGAGGGTTGAGGGATCCCCCCAGAACAGCATGGGAAACTGCACTAGGGGATGCTCCACTGGATCCAAATTTCTTCCATTAATAGAAGCTCTTCCATTCATGGAAGGGAATGTCTAGAACCAACCCATTAAGTGCAAAAAGAATTTGTTCTTACAACAAAACAACATTCCTGCTCTGCCTACATGCTACTCTGTCTGTTTCTTGCCCTAGCTGTCTCATTAACTGCAGCCCACACCAAACTATGAAAGCACTTTCCTGCTCCAATCTACTACTCCTGTTAAAGAAACATCAGTACTTCTAAAATGACATTTTAAGTTCTTGTTTAAAACATTTAAGAGCACAGCTCAAACCTCCTGATTGATATAGTTTAAAACAGAAATGTAAAATTCAAACTGATCAGAATGCCATAAAAGGAATTTTTACCCAAAGCCTTAAGATCTGTTGGACTGGGGTTCCTGAAAATAAAAGTATCATTTGCTGGCATGTTACAGAAGTCCACTATGTCCCTGGGAAGCAAAAGTTAGATGCTCGTTGCTTCTTCCCCTCACTAATCCAAGAAGTGTTATATTCTTCCCACTGCTGCACAACCTGGTGAAATTGAAAGTGCCAAGACACCATGAACTGTTGCAAAAGGCCTGTACTTTGAAAACAAACTGCAAAGGGAATGTAAACAAAGGCAGCACATGCCCAAAAATATGCCCTGGCCATATGTAGGGCTCTATTACATGCTAGTTTAATATACTGAGCTGAAGTGGTGGCAAACTCTTCTTTTTAGTGGTATGAACTTTATGGAAGCCAGGTCATAGCTCTGTGACAAAATCAAATGTTTTGTGTGCAGGGAAGCTCGAGTTCAATCCTGATCACCTCCAGTTGGATCTGGGGTAGAAGGGCAGAAAATATCTCTGCCTGGGATTCTCAAAAGCCCCTGGCAATCGCAATAGGCAGAACTCGGCTAGACAGAGCAAAGACCCAACCCAGTTTAAGGCAGCTTCATATTCTTACCCTTATACCAAGGTAAAAATCCCATTTCACGTATGTAGTTTCTTCTGCCAAGACTCTGGAGCATGTTGATAATCTATGACAAAATCTCTGAAAGGAACCAGATGAGAACTTGCTTCTGCCAAGCTGCTGGATGCCTTTTTTCTTTTACTGCCAACATTGCTAATTAATTGATTCAGATTCCCCAGTGCTTTCCATTAAGAGATGGCAGGGGTTTTACAAGGAGGAAGAGTTCTCTTTAATTTATATTTAATAGAAGGGAGGAGAGATGGGGCAACTTGTATAAAGGCAATGGAAAGCAGCCACTGAATGTAGACAATGGTGTGTAGACTTGTTTAGAGAAAAGTTCAGCTGATTTCTACTTGCCTCTCTCTCTCTCTCTCTCTCTCTCTCTCTCTGTGTGTGTGTGTATGTGTGTGTGTGTGTTCAGAATGGTTTGGAAACCAGGTATTAATGTATGAGAGTTCCAGCTCCAATCCTAGCCAAACTGCAGCTCAGTGCTAAATTATGTTTGATTTCTAGCATCTCCAAATAAGATATCTGGCACTACATCTGAGCAACAACAAAAAAAGACCTCTAGCCCAGACTCTTATGAAATTCCAGTGAATAGGGTGGTTTTTATACATTTGTTAATTCAAAGGAAGGGTGGATAACTCATTGCTTCTTTCTGTGCTGGACAATGAAGTTTTGTAGTGTTCCCACAGGCTGAATGTCAAACGTAACACTATTTCAGCACAAATGAATCCTTTCTATACTGTATGCACAGGAAACACTGACTCTTTCCAGCAGAACAGTACATGACTCTCCTTTTTTTAAAGTTGTGTAGATGCTACCTCTGAAGGCATGAGGAGCCAGACCTTACTATGTTGCACCAAGGAAAGCTGGCAGAGTAGGGAATCAACAGCTCTATCACCTTGCCTCCTTCCATTTGGAGCAGCCAAGGGCAAGGTACTCAGACTTGCTGAGCAACTCAGCACCATCCTCTACAGGCATTTTCATGAGTATATAGAGGCAGGAGGGAAGGTTGAACAAATGCAAGGACCACCTTCAAAGACCCCTTCAAAACTTCACTTACAGAGCTCAAAAACCTCAAGAGGACCTCTAGGCATGTTCAGCTGAGCATAGCTAGAAGCCTCCCCAAGATCAAAAATCCTAACAAGGCAGGGTCCCTGTTTGTGTAAAATCTTCTATAACTGGGATCAGAAGCCCTCTCCAGATCTTTGTACTAAACATGCAAAAGTCAGGGGGAGGAAGGAGAGTGAGTGACTGACATGCAGGGCACACCATGGGTTAAGGCGCCACATGCAGGCTTGACCCTCTACAAACATTTAGCCCTCCTATGCTTGAGTTGAACACTAGAACAGGGCTTAGGAAACAAAGATTACTGGCTTTGCAGCTTCCAGTGAAGGCAGGTATTCACAATTAGTCCTCTACTGACTTAAGTATTTGCAACTCAAAGCATGTTCATTAGCAAGAAAGCCCTCAGAGAAGCTTACAGGTAGTTCCATCCATTTATTTCCAATTCCAGCAGGAGTAGCATTACCCGAGGGTAACATTCAGCACAAAACATGGATAAGAAAAGCTACCAGCACAAGTAGCTGCTGGTGTAGAGAACAGTCGCCTCTAAAGTCTCTGCCACTCTTTAGGAGGAGGAACCAGTCCCATCCAGTTCTAGGCCTTGTTCATCATTGACCTGGGCTGGCCTGTGACTTGGCTGATAAAACACAACAAATCAGGTAGGAAATTGTCCCATGTCAACATATAGTAGTTTGGAATCCTTTCAAAGCCCATTTTCTTCAGGAGAGGGATGATATTCTTCCTCCAGATGAATTACATCAACGTAGCTTTATGATCTTGCCCTGGATACAAGAAACTTCCAATCACAAAAGCCCCGGGTGGTTTGCACCATTGTAGATTTAGTTTTGTGGGGGCTGGAGAAGCTGCTGACCCAGAGCTTCCACGTTGAGCTTGCTGGGCTTATTTGTGAATGGGTGCCACTGGCCTTGGATACTGGGGTTATCTGTATGGAAAGGCTTTCTGATACGGATGATCTCCAGGCCAGACTGGCCTGCCAGCTTCTGGGTGATCTTTTCAATCTCATCCACTGTCTTGCTGGTTAAACACTCTACTTTTATGGTTCCATTCACTAGAAAGAAAATTAGGTGGATAAAATGTGGACCAATTCCTTTTCTGTTTGGAGAGGTAAGATTCCCTGGACACTTATACCCAATTCCCAAGGATTTTCCATTGATGAACCTCAATAAATCCACACATCCACCCTCTTACTCCTGAATGTTACAAACTAAGACCTGATTTACAGCTCCTTGGTGTGTAATTCTTTCAGCAGATAGCACACATCAATTGCTGCTGAGGGTTGCCTTAGAAGCCTTGTTGAGGCAGGGTGCACCCCCCCCACTGATTTTTAGGAGCAAGTTTCACAGGAAATGCCAATAAGAGCCAGCCAATCTCTCGTTAACATGGTTCTAATGCAAAGCTGTATTTTCGATACTTACTGTATTCAGCAGTCAACGTAGGGACCCTGGTCTGCTTGGGAGTAACATAGAACACAATCCCAGGGTTCTGCCTGGCAAAGTCCACCACCTTTTCTTCAATGTATTGTCTAGAACAAAAAAGAAAAGAGTCACTGAGGTATAACTATTCTTATGAACAACTGAAGGAGAGCTCAGGAAAAGCTGCCACCACCACCTGCAATTGGGGGATTTCAACTGCAGTAATTCCCAGCGGGCAGCACTGCAATCTACATAAACTGCAGGGCAGGTAATTATTTCTTCATTTACTGTTCTGTGATCCTATACAAAATTATTCAGAACAACAGAAAGGACATGCAATTTCCTTTTGGCAGCCACCTACACACCTAAAACAGCCCAAATATTCAAAATATTAGTAGCATAAACATATGGTACTAGGCAGGCACCCTAGTTATAGTGTTTTAAGTGGCTGCTAAAAATACTATTTCAACAGGCCTATCCCAACACAGAGTTGGGATATGCGATTTTAATGTTTGCTAATTTTATCTGTGTTTTACTGATACAGGTAATGGTTTTATGTGCATGGCTTAGAGGGTTGTTTTTTTCCATTAAGCAATTTAAACATTTTTCTAAACCGATGAAAACAACCAGATTATAATATGCCAGAAATAGAAAGCAAGTGGGGCACTTTCTAGAGATGCATGAAGGCCAGAGACTTAAGTTTCATAAATACATACTCTCAATAAGCAAGTGAATCACAACCAAAAAGAATGAAAAAACTACAGTATTCAAACCCATCAACCAAGTCTTTGTTGTTCATGGACATTACTTTATTAATATTTGTCAATAATATTTCTACCTGAGTACCAGCCACCTGATGTACAAGGACCCTCTTCCACAAAACACACAATTTTCTCATATGCCTTGAGAACCTATTTTGTTTCTGAGCTATAAAGCTAACTAAAGCTCCCATACATGGAATATTAGTTTTTCTCTACTGCCTAGCCAAGTGGCTAAAGGTAAAGGTAAAGGGACCCCTGACCATTAGGTGCAGTCGTGTCTGACTCTGGAGTTGCGGTGCTCATCTCGCTTTGCTGGCTGAGGGAGCCGGCATACAGCTTCTGGGTCACGTGGCCAGCATGACAAAGCCGCTTCTGGTGAACCAGAGCAGCGGACAGAAACGCCGTTTACCTTCCTGCCGGAGCAGTACCTATTTATCTATTTGCACTTTTGACGTGCTTTCAAACTGCTAGGTGGGCAGGAGCTGGGACCAAACAACGGGAGCTCACCCCATCACAGGGATTCGAACTGCCAACCTTCTGATCAGCAACCCTAGGCTCTGTGGTTTAAGCCACAGCGCCACCCGCATCCCTAGCCAAGTGGCTACTCTACTATAATGACAAACCTGAACACAAGATATGTATTCTTGTACAATACCACATGTGACTTCTGAACAAGATCCTGCAACTTCACACACACACATTCCCCCCATCCTAATCTGGAAACTTCAAACTGTATTTCAAGGCCCTAAAAAGCAAAAATTCAGTGACCCCCTTGGCTCAGATATGAAAGTCAATATTCCAGTAACTATTCCTCTTCCTCCCTCTTCCTTTTTTTGCATCATGTATTTTACCTTTTAAGTTTTTTTGGGGGGGGGGGACTGTCTCTTTTTAAACTGAACTGTACTTAATTTATCATAAATGAGCAATAGAAATAACTTAAAAGTTTTACTAATCAGTCAGTCAATAAGAATCAATAGTGCTTCCCAGTGCATTTTTTCCTTAACAATGTTTAGGGGTACTCAAGAAAATCACCATTTTATAGTTCGAATCGGGAAAAATAAATACAGCAAATGGACAAAAGTACTGCACAAAGATTCACAAAATGTTTAGGAGGTATGCGTACCCTTGCGCACCCCCAGAAAAAACCCACTGGTGCTGCATAAAAACGTTTTGGGGAGCCTCTCGGCTGAAGGGTAAGGTGAAAACGGCCCACAAATGCGAAGAGAGGCCACCGCTACGGCGTCCGCGTTCCCCAGAGCCGAAGACGCCAAGCCCCGCTCGAAGCCCTTCTATGGAGGAGACTAGCAAAGGGCGCTCAGGTGAAGCCCGAGTCCCGGCACCTCTTTGCGGGGAAAGCAGCTCACCTGGCGCCCCGCGAGCTCTGCGCATCCCGGCTGACCGTCAAGGTGAGGCGCTGGAGCTGCCCCACGTAGCGGCCCACCCCGTTCCTCAAGACGCTGGCCAGGAAGCGGCTCGGGGTACCTCGGCTGGTCATGGCAAATGAAAGCGGGATGGGAGCAGGTTGGCCTCCTCCCTCTCCTCCTCACCGGAAGAAGAAGCAGCGGAGGAAGTGACGCAATAGGGCGCTAGCGCCCTAGAGCTACTGTTGTGGGAATATCCTATGAAGGCTCTGACGATCACGCCCGTCTTTTCTTTGCCTGCCCGGTAGAAATAGCAAAGGTCAGCGCTAGTCTGTGCACTTAGGACCGACTAACGCGCCACGGCCGCCCTATTATATAGTCGCCAAGTGCTAACGTGGGAATGACGCCTTCATCTTTCCTATCTCTATATGCCTGACTCGACATTTGAGGCCAGGATCCCCGCGCGGAAGTGACGTTTCCGTGTTGTGTTGTTGTTCCGGGGCGCGGCGATCGCGCGCTCCCCGCAGCCGCACGTGGGGGGCAAGGATGATGCTAGATCCGAGACAGGCGCGGAGCTCTCCGGCCGCGCGGTGACAGGAGGGCGGGAGGGCGGACGGGGAGGTCGAGTTTGGGGGCAGGTGCTGCTTGTTGCAGCGGATCGGGGCTTCATTCAAAGCAGCCGGTTGCCGGGGGCTGAAGTCTGGGGCTGCCGTCTCTTTGCCCATCGCAAGGCAAAGCGGGGTTATGCGGCGGGACTTGCGCCGCGAGCTAGGAAGCGGCGAGAGGGCGAGTCCCTGTGAGGTGGTTGGGGTGGCCGGGAGGGAAGCAGCGAGGCAGAGGAGGGGATGGTTGAGGACGGGGTTGCTTCTCTGATGAAGGCGGTGTGCGCGCTCGTGTGATTAGGAGGGAGAGGTATTATAGCAAGGTGAAATAAGGCAGTCTCGATATGGGAAGGGTTGCTCTTGGGGAAAGGTTTCCCAGTAGGGATTTTTAGTGTGCCAGTCTGGAAGGTTAGTATCTTGAGAGGATGCTCTTGGTTGGCATCTTTCTGCCACGTGTACAGAAAAAATGTGGTTCCTCACCCGCTCCTTGTGCAGTCTTTCAAGCCACTGGCCCCTTAGGGGCAGGTGGCTCCTTACAGGGAGCAAATCCTGCAGGTCTTACAAGAAAGAGACACTTCCATCCCCAGAAGGGCCAATCCCCCCTGTTTCAGTCACAGAGATCCGCCAGTATCTGAGGGCGCAGGGCATCCCCTTTCATGATGGCTATAGCTGTCTTCACGTGCCCAGTATTTTTGTGGAGGAGCAGCAGCAGGTCCGCCATAGCTACAGCCTCTTTATCGACAAGACCACTGGCCGCTTTGTGTGCACAGCCTCATTAGCTGAAGGTAACTGGCAAGACTTCCAGGTCAGTGTAGAGTTGCGACATAAAGGGATGGCTGTGGGTGACCTGGAAGAGGCCAGTGGCCAAAGAGACCAAGATGGGAAAGATGCCATGCATATATGGGAACGAGCCCTGCCTCTCTGGGAACTGTTGGATGAGCAGGAGACGCAGGAGGCCAAGGCTATGTTTGGCATTTCCAATGTCTCAAATGCCACACTCAAACGGTTTGGGGTACGTTACTTGCGGACAGCACGAGCCTTGGTCTTCCCTTGGTTCAGCCCCCGTGGCACCAGCCTGAAGGGGTTAAAGCTTCTGGGAGTTGAGCACCAAGGGGAAATGGTGCACTATGTGGAGAACACCCTACCTCGCCCTGCGGCCTATCACAACCTCTTTGGACTGCCTCTGATCAGCCGACGAGATACAGAAGTCGTACTGACTGGCCGTGAGCTGGATACATTGGTGCTGCACCAGGTGACTGGGCTACCCACTTTGGCCCTGCCCCGGGGGATTTCCTGCCTCCCGCCAGCCCTTCTCCCCTACTTAGAACAGTTCAAGCGGATCACCCTGTGGTTAGGGGAGGACCTCCGCTCCTGGGAAGCTGCCAAACTCTTTGCCCGCAAGCTGAACCCTAAGCGTTGTTCTTTGGTGCGGCCAAGTGACCAACAACTACAGCCCCTGGAAGCTTTCACCCAGGGCATGAACCTCACCAAGATTCTGCGCTCCGCTCTACCAGCTGGCCACAAGTCCATCATTTCATTTCGCCAGCTGCGGGAAGAGGTGCTTGGGGAGCTGGCCAATGTGGAGCAGGTGGCAGGAGTCAAGTGGGCTCGTTTCCCAGAACTGAACAAACTCCTCAAAGGCCATCGAAAAGGGGAGCTCACTGTCTTCACAGGTGAGTAGCTATGTGGTTTGTAGCACTTTTACTCTCATTCTCCATTCACTCTCTCTCTCTCTCTCTCTCTCTCTCTGTGTGTGTGTGTGTGTGTTAGAGTGAGAGAGAGAGTGTTCACTTGTAAATCTTAGCTGGATGTCTTTCCTGGGGTCTCTGCAAAGGATACTGCCAGTAGCTCACTCACTTTTCATTCACAAGTCATTTACAATCAAAGGCTTATTGAGCCTTCAATTAGAAACTGGTGCAGTATGCTTTAGTACTGTGTGGTTCTTGGCTTTTTTGTTGTAATGCCTGCTTGCCAGCTCAATGACTTGTTGCAGAGTTGGGCTACCTCAGTCTGGTGGCTCTTGAGCTTTCCGTTTTTTCCTTCAGGAATGTAAGGAATCTAACCTATATTTTGCTATTTTCTGCCTTGGGCCAATTTTCATGTCACTACTTGCCATGAATTCTGATTGCCGTTGCTCCCACTAAATAACTGATTTTTTTGTTTACATCTGAAGTGGGTGGTCTTTCAGAAGAAAGGGCGTGTTGGTCTACACATGAAAACTCAAGGTGAAAACCATCCTGTAGGTTGCAACAACCTGTCCTCGTATTAATTTTATCCTGTCTGTGGAACAGGCCCAACGGGCAGTGGGAAGACAACCTTCATCAGTGAATATGCCTTGGACCTGTGCACACAGGGAGTGAACACTTTGTGGGGCAGCTTTGAGATCAACAATGTGCGCTTGGCCAAGATCATGCTTACCCAGTTTGCCATGGGGAGGCTGGAAGAGCAGCTGGAAAAGTATGACGAGTGGGCAGACAAGTTTGAGGATCTTCCACTCTACTTCATGACTTTCCACGGGCATCAGAATATCAAGTAAGGTTCAGGGTGGCAGTTTCCCTCCTGCATGTAATGGCTTAATGTTCTTGATGTGATGCAGTGGTGGGCATGAAACGATGTTTTAGTTGCTGAGATACTAAGGCGGCATTCCTGTTCATATTTCCATGTGTGACCCTTATTTCAATCCCTCCTTTTTCAGGATTGATGATGAAAGATGTGTTTGTAATTGTGATGGTCTCTTCCATGCAGGACAGTGATAGACACCATGCTGCATGCTGTGTACATGTATGATATCAGTCATGTGATCATTGACAATCTCCAGTTCATGATGGGCCAGGAACAGCTCAATGTGGACAGGTAAGCTCTCCCCCATGCATTCATCCTTTGGCCTAGACTTTTTTTTTTAACGACACTATATTTCTCCTCTACCTTTTTTTTTAAAAAAATTGTAATCATTCCGGTGCAAACATTAGTCCTTACTGAGTGTGAGTTTCTTCCTTAACCATAGATAAGCATTATATTGGTAGTGACAGTAACCACAGTTGGGCCTTCTAGTCATTTTTACGTTTTATTTTTTGTGGTCATTTTACGGTATTTGGATTTTAAAAGTTGTACTGTGTTTTAAGTGTCTTGTAAGTCACCTTGAGACTTTTTATAAAAAGCAGTGAACATAATAAATAAATATGAACATGTTCAAGAGGAAAATAGAGTGTCTCTCACTGTGAGAATGGAGATCAGTCTTGCAGTTCTTCTTTTCATCCTCTACTAATATTCTTTACCCCTCTCTAGCAGGTAAACATCAAGTAACCTTTCTTTCCAAATTTTGTTATTTGTACTTCACTATTCATGTGTCTGCTTGCTGATCAGAAGGTCAGCGGTTCGAATCCCTGTGATGGGGTGAACTCCCATTGCTCGGTCCCTGCTCCTGCCCACCTAGCAGTTCGAAAGCACATCAAAGTGCAAGTAGATAAATAGGTAACACTCCAGTGGGAAGGTAAACTGCATTTCTGTGCGCTGCTCTGGTTCACCAGAAGCGGCTTAATCATGCTGGCCACATGACCCGGAAGCTGTACGCCGGCTCCCTCGGCCAATAGCGCGAGATGAGCGCCGCAACCCCAGAGTCGGACACGACTGGACCTAATGGTCAGGGGTCCCTTTACCTTTTATTCATGTGTCTAATGTAATTACTTTTGCTACAAGGTATATTTATTCCACCATGTTGCCATTCTAGGCTTGCTGTGCAAGACTACATTGTGGGTGCCTTCCGGAAGTTTGCCACAGAAAACAACTGCCATGTCACTGTGGTCATTCACCCCCGGAAAGAAGATGAAGAGAGGGAGTTGCAGACGGCCTCGATTTTTGGGTCTGCAAAGGTGAGAGTTTGTGTGGAAGTGGGCAAATTTGGTCTTTGGAGAGCTTATATTTCCATCTTAGCTCAAAGTGTGTGTGCTTTATTCCTAACAATCAAGAGTTCATCCCACCACTCTGTATCCCTAACGTAGTGGCTGTTGGAATTGCTAAGTCTGGTATGCAGTCTTCTGTCCCTTTGATCCCTTCTGGCTATTGTGGGTGTGGGTAACCTGTGGACCTTCAGATGTTATTGGGCTACCACTTCCATCACCCCGGTTATCCTGGATGGGGCTGATAAGAGTTGGTGGCCAACAACATCTTGAGAGCCACAGGTTCCCCATGTCTGGCCCATAAGAATCCATTTCCCCCCTGCATATTTGGGGTGGTCTAACTAGACAACCCATAGTCAGATGATTTAACCATCTTCTGCCTAGCAACTCCTAGTGACAGAAGTAGGATGGCTTCACTTGGCACCCTTTGAGGTACTTGTGCTTAATACTCTCCCATTACAGTCAGTGGGATTAAAGTGCTTACTTATTTATCTGATTGTATCGTTCTCACTTTTAAAGAGAAGTGTCGTTATTTTTGATCCAATGAAGATACCTACATTGTGGTTCTTGATCCTTAACTGGCTGGAAGAGCTGGGGAAAGTACGGCATGTCTCAACTTGTTTCTTGAGGGGAAAGCTATGCAGATAACCTGGGGAAAGTGCAGCAAGATCACCTGACTGGCCTAAGACCCACCACATTCAGTACAATTGTATTCATATAGCATGTACTCTAAATCTGCTTCTTCGTTTTTTTAGCTGCAGGCTCCTCCTCCTCCTCATACTGCTGTGCTACATTCCATGCTGTACAAAATGGCCACCCCTTCTCCCCCCCAAACGATAACTTTCCTTCTGGGTCTCTTGCGCAGGCCAGCCAGGAAGCCGACAACGTGCTGATCCTGCAGGACAGGAAGCTGGTGACAGGCCCAGGAAAGCGCTATCTACAGGTCTCCAAGAATCGCTTTGATGGGGATGTGGGAGTCTTTCCCCTGGAGTTCAGCAAAGCAGCCCTCACCTTTTCTGCCCCCGTCAAAGGCAAAGCCAAGCTGAAGAAGGTGAAGGATGACAATGGTGTGCCTGCCAAGAAACCTCCAGCAGGTGCCGGTGGAGCTTCAAAGAAGCAGAGGTCTCAGTCCCCCAGCAGCACAGCCCCTGCCCCAGGGACTTCTCCTGATGAGCCCATCAAACCATGAGGAGGAGTGTAGGACTTGGAAAAGGGTTGGAAGCCAGCAAAATCACTGCCTCACATCTGATCATAGGAATAATCATTGGACTGCAAAGAAAGGCACTGGCGGGATATTTCCTGCTTGGTTGCCTGTTTTCCGTTGGGATAATGTGCTGGAAATCTGTATGACAAATCTGTGGGGTTGTCACAAGATTCCCAGTATCCTTTTACTAATCAAGCAATAATCTGGAGAGGAAACTTTTAATACCTGCCTCATTCCACCCAAGAGGCAACTATTGGGTGGCTCCATTTGTGCAACACAGAGGAGATTGTGCTGTTGGTGCAAGGAAGTAGCTTTGTTTTGCCATCTTCGGCTTAGCCTTGGCCTGGACTCAGTAGCTGCAAAGAGTGAAGACTATATCAAAAGGAACATTGAAAGTACTTCCAAGTTGTTGCTTTTTGTGTTTCTTGCACTGGTATGTGTACAGAAAAATGGTTTGCTGCAGCCTAGTAAAGTGTTAGATCCCTGGCATGGGATCAGAGGGGACTTGCTGTATCCATATGCATTGCAAAAATCACTGGTTAAAATTGCGAATGTTGCAACAGGGGCTGTGCTTTCTCTCCTAATCTCAGGGCTTGAATTAAAGAGAGAATGGTTAAATTGAGCCGAGGAGGAGTCAGCAAATCCTGAGATTTAAATGAGCCATGGGTTCGGCAAAGGGAATTGACAAAGCACTTAGCTGTGGAGGTTGAGTAAACGGTTGGCACAAAGGTAAATTGGTCTGAAATGCCCATCCTTCCTTCTAATTATTTCTTATATGCCTGTTCCATACTGGCTCTGGACTTTACTGTTCTAGCCTAATGTGAGTTCAGGAGAGGAGATTACTTGAAGGAAAAACCACACTATTAATGTATTCCAAGGGGGGCTGTTGAAATGCTGCTATTAAGAAAAGTAGCAACTTTATTGAAAAATCCTTTTCTAAAGCATTCATGGTTCTGTCAAACTTCTGGATCGATCTCCCTGGTTTTGAGGCTGGGGGTGGGTTTTGGTTTTGTCCACTTCAGTTTTAGCACCAGAGATACCTCTGTTTAGGATATAAACATGTAGAAATGGCTGCTTTGTGAAAACCTATCTCACAACTGACTAATCAATGCATAAGCTGAAATGCTTATGGAAGTAAAAGTGTGTTCCCTCAACCTTTACGACTTTAATAAACTGAACGACTCTTGCAGGGCGGAGGGGCAGCAATCCAAACTAATTCTGACTGTGATTTGGTGTGGCCATGCACACACTGGGGGGAGGACTCTCCGTCTTTTAACGGTATTTGAAATTATCTATGCATTCTAGAAATTACGGGTTGGTCGACATTGTGTTGGATGTTGTATCGTTTATTTAAATTAAAAACAGTACAGTTTGTACTTAATGTGTGCTGTTCCTTATACTGTCCACAAGAGGCCAGCCTGTTCAAATGGAAGATTTACATAATTCCCATGCTAACCCACAGTACCTCCATCATGTGCCAAGCGTTGGCATGCTGCTTTGAGCTCTGAAATTGCAGACACAAGAGTATAGCAGCCAGTTCACTAAAACAGGCGATTTGTGGTGTTACTAGCAGTATCATCTAGCCTAAGATTCCCTAGATTTAACATTGTCCCTGATAGAGGCTCAACTACTCTTCCTTACTACTACCACTACTACTACTAATACTAATACTAATACTAATACTACTACAATCTATAGGTAACTAACTTCCATAACCTTCCAGGTTCTTACTTATTCTTGCTATTAAGAGGATCCCTCACTCAACCCAAATATGTATATTAATCCACCTTGAGCCTCTTTCCTGCTTGTCCTGTTCTGACATTGCTCAGCAGCTGTTACCCTTTTTCTTTGGGCCTGCATTTTAGATAGGTAATTGCAGAAGTTCTTATCAACCTTGCCTGCAAATGAAAATACTTACTTTGGCCTTTACTCGCATATATCCCATTCCAGAACCTGACCTTGTATTTAAGGAATCGCTGAATAAGAGCAAACCTCGGAAAGCATAGAAAGACCAGCAGAAGTGATGCAGGAGATGTTTGGGAGTACTAGTTTTTGAGCCACCGAGAACAACATTTTCCATCTGATCTTAGGGTTTCAGGGCTTAATTTGTAGGCTATAACCACTCCTTGATCATTGGCTATGCTAACTGCGGCTGATGTGAATTGTGGCCCAAAATGTCTGGAGGACACCAGGTTGAGTCAAGGGTTAGTTGAAGGTGATGATTTATGCCATTGCCAATAGAAAAGAGCAGCAGGCCCACACATAGTTTGTTATAATGCTGAGCACATAATTACCCACTATTGGAATGGCAGCCAAGTGTTAGATGGACTTCCATCAACCTTTAAAAGCACACCTCCTTTCGCATGAACGTGGCTGTGTTGTATCTTTAATCTCTTTTGCCTCCTCTGAGTTGGACATCATTTTGGCAAAATACATGGGGAAATTAAGAGTGCCATCCTGCACTTTGTGGGAACATTAGGAATCCGCCTTGCACTGCATCAGACCTCCAGCCTATATAATTCAGTACAGTCTACAATCTTCAACCATGGTTCCCCAGATGTTGCGTTGGACTACAACTCCCACCATTGCTGACCACTGGCTTTGATGTAGTCCAACAACCTCTGGGGCCCAGCACTGGAGAACAGAGGTCTGCTGCACTGACTGACAGCGGCTCTCCAGACAGGAATATTTCCCAGCCCTCCCTGCTGAGCCCAGGGACTGAAGCTGGGACCTTCTGCATGCAATGTATGGTCTCTACTCCTTCCTCTCAGTTCTGTCTCGTTGGTCGAAGCAGTGCCAATTCTAGCTTTTTGGGTTGGGTGAGTTGGCCTGGACGAAGTGCTGTCAGTGTGCCTCATTCATGAGCATGGTTGCCACTGCCTATTTGCTTGCCTTTCCCCTTGGGTCCAATTGCTACCACCTCCCAGAGGGAAAGAACAAGAAGTGTGCAAATCATTGTTCTTTCTCCTTGCTCCTCTCACTACTTGCTTGCTCAAGGGAGCAGGCAACCGAGTCAAGCAGAAGACTCAAGAGGCTGCAGAAAGGACAGTTAACCTGTGGTCCTCTGGGTGATGTTGGACTCCAGCTCCCATCAGACCTAGCAAGCCTGGCCAATGCTCAGGGATGGTTGAAGTTGTGGTCCAAGAGCAGCAGGAGAGGCATGCATTCCCCATCCCAGGGCTATCATGAGTGGCAGCGAACCCCCCTGCTCGAGGCATAAGCCCAAAGAGAACTATAAACCAACTGAACTGAAGAGTTTCTGAATTAATCTGGTTGCTGAAATATAAAAGGGTGCAGTCGCTTCTTGTGTAGAGCTACATGGGGAATGGAGTGGAAGTCTTGGCATTTTGTTGAATGTCTCTGGCGCCCAAGGCCACTTGTGCCGTTTGTTGCTCTGCTTTGCCAAGCCTGGAAAGCGTTGCTGGAGCCCGACCGTCCCGCACCTCTCCATATCAGCACCGTCAAGTCTCTGGCACCAGGCCTAACTTCTATGAGAGGAAAGTTAACTTCCTTCAGGGCTCTCTGCGAGGGTCTGGTGGCACAAAGACCCTGCCAAACAGCTGTGTCGTGTCTGTTTTCATGGTCTGACACAGACCTGTTTCTTCACACTTGCCCTCATTTGTGTCCGAAAGCTACATGCCTGGGGTCGGGATGAGGTGAAGAGAAGGTACAACCTTTCTCTAGTAATAGGTTTTTCTCTGTGGCTAGGTTATTTTAGACTGTCCCTCCTCCCCTTAGCAGCAATTCTTTTCCCTCCATGCCAATGTTTGAATTGCAGGAGGGAACCAGCCTCTAATCTTTTGCCATGGCCCCTGCTTAGAAAGGCTACAGGGAGGACATGGTTGTCTAAAACAGGCCAGCGGGGAGAAGAAGGGGGCTTGTGGATTTTATTATGGGACTGTTCCACTTTCCTCCCTGTATCTTTAAGTGCTGGTTTTGTTCCCTTCCTCCATACATGGTACTGGCCTTTATCAACTTAATACCTGACAGCAGTTTTGGACAACAACTCCCATCATCCCCAGCCAACATCAGGCTGTCCGGGACTGAAGGGAATTGTAGGCCAAAATATATGGTGGGGGCCATCTTGGTGAAGTGAAGTACACTGTACAATTGCAGGCTCCAAAGGTTTATCCCATAGCAGAGGGTGGCTGAATCCTGGAAGGACTCTTTTACTACATACCCCAACCTAGTTCTAGTCAGAGCATTCCCCTCTGTTCTGTCAGAGGGGTGGAAAGGGACCTGGGCAACTGCAGCTTTTAAGAATTAGCTTCTGGCAGCACCAGGGCAGGATGAAAAGAACTTGGCCACTGAATGGTGGGAACTGGAAGGAGGCAGAGGAACAAGGGCCCAGGGCTGGCTGAGAATCAGGTCTGAACACTGAGCCATGGGCAGGGCCTGTTCCTCTGAGAGGATGACCCAATAGCCTGGTTCCCAGTTAGTCTTCAACTTGGCAGCAAGGGATATTTTGAATCCAAACATCGCACATTGCAACAGCCTGGACAGAGCGGCACACCAGACTTTCAGCGTGTTTCAAAACTCTTCTGCCTCTTGATTTGTGGTTTGAGTTGAAACCAAGGCTGGAGCCTGGAATTCAAACGGGCTCATCGGAAGCTGAGCTGTGCCTGGAAGCTATTTCCTTTGCTATGGCTAGCTGCTCTTGAAGCATGATTCAATCACAGGCTTCCACCCTCCCTAACCCAAAGCTGTGGGCAAACCAGACATTTGCATCTGTCAGGAAATAAGTGATTTGTGCAACATTGGACCATCTGTATTACAACATGTTTTTCACACCCTTCAAGGAGCCCCTCCCCATGTACCCCTATGAGGTTTATTTGGCTGAGAGAACCGAAGGTCACCCAGGGCTTGGCTTACATGCCTCAATGGGGATTTGAATCCTATCTTCACATTCACACCTTAAAGAGCAGTGAATGCTTGCTTGTTGGTTCTTTTTTGCAACACATTCCCTCGCTGTCTGTTCACACCAGCACTGGTCAGGGCCTAATTCATTTCTGCGAATGCTCACATTGGGAAGTGTGTGCGATTTCTTACCTCATCCATAAACAGGTGTGTTTATAGGTTTGGTGCCATCTAGGCATGATGCCTGGCTGAAATGTAGTCTTTTGCAGAGGTGTTCGTGCCCTTAAAGGAAACGGATCAGGCACATGCTGAGGGGAAAAGCCAGCATGAAGCTGCTTTGAGAAGCAATGCATCAGATGGAAGCATTCCATGAAGAAGTCCAGGATCACAACACATTCTGGCAGGGGCGTAGCAAGGGAGGTGGGGGGCGGTCCGCCCCGGGCTCCATAATGGAGGGGGTGACAAATTATCAAGGAACAATTTTAAAAATAAAAATAAAAAATTGACTTTTTTTTGAATTTTTTTTTTGAAAATGCCTGCTCCGAAGGTCTTATCTTACTATACTAGGGATTATATAGCTATATATGAAATTTCATGCATATCGGTTAATATCTTGAGCCTCCTCCACCAAAATAGCTGTTCACTTGGCTGTTTTCCTGTGTCATGAAGGCTGAAATTTCAGTTCAGAGAACACTTACTGTTCCCAACCCTAACCCTGTGGAAAGCCATCTAATTAGACTTTAATTTGATTTTGAGATGTTTTTAGGAGGTAATTTAATTATTGTTTGATTTTATACCAATGTTATGTATCTGATGTTAGCCACCCTGAGCCCGACTTTGGCCAGGGAGGGTGGTATATAAATAAAAGGTTTTTTTATTATTACTTGTTATTATTCCTTTGTAAGAAAATATGAAATAACGTAAAACCATTTTTTTGGGGGGGGGGAATCAATGGAGGGGGGTTGACAAGAAATTTCCCACACTGGGTACCACCTGATCTTCCCATGCCTTGGGGGGGGGTGTGTGTGTGACAAATTTTTTTTGCCCCTGGGTACCAATTTACCTTGCTACGCCCCTGCATTCTGGATATTGCGGTGTGAACATGTGTTAAAAAGCCAGCACTGGAGCTGCAGTAAACAGTGAACAGGAGTGTGAACACACCCTAAGTACCTCATTCCAGTCCAACGTCTGAGCTTAAGGCATGCTGTTTAGTTCAGGCACCAGTGGCTATCGACACCTAACTTCAAAAGAAACTGCTGGGAACACAGAACGGAGGGGAAAGGAAAGGTGTTATCCTGGTCACAGAACATGATGGTTGCTAAAGGTGTGCAAAATGGGTTGATGAGATGGTGCAATGTTTGTGTTTTGTTAATATTGTCTTTAGGGAGATATGGGAAGGACTCCAGAAACTCTACAAAGATTTCTGCACAACAAGCAAGAGCATACCAAAACACATCTGCCATAGCTACTAGCAGCTTGATCTGCAAACCAGTTAAACAAGAGTCCTTGGATTAATGCTAATTGAGTCCCTTTGATCCCAAGGAGATTACAGTTAAGTGTTCCCAATAACTAGCTTCTTAATGAGGTGGTTTGTTTCACTAAAGCACCAGTAGAGGTGCTTCCCAGTAGAGGCATTTCTAGAATTCTGACCCAGCCATGGGCTTGTTTGTTTTTGCATTTAAAACAAGATATTGCAAGAGCTGAGTGTTAGATCAAGCCAGAATTCCTTACTAAAGGCGTTTATTAAGCAATACCAATTTTGCAAGATACAGATGTGACTTGGTTCTGATTAGTATGCAAACTTGAAGTATTATAAAGCCTATGACTCAATGTGCAGTCCAATCTTAAACAGTACTGACTTATGTGGTATGGATTATCTCATGTATATAGAATTCTAGCTCTTAATAAAATATGTATGTGAGAAGGTCAGGACACATATGTGAAGAACGGGCCTGAGCTGCCCACCATTTTCCTAAACAATTGTCAGGTGTCTCCTGTCATGCTTTTTCATATGCAAAAAAGGTACTTAAGAGGCCTATCTGATAAAAAAAAAACCTTCATAAAGCTGGGCTGCTTCTTGCAACTTGTTCACCTCAACACCAGAGGATCTCATTCCCTTTTCAGCTTTAGGAGGAGCTGACCAGTCTTGCTGATTCTTTGTGAGTAAACTTGAAGAAGAGTTGTTTTTAGGCTACAATTAGTTCAGACTGTGCTCAAGTTTATTTTGTATTACCGGTATGTTTTGACCTTCTGCCTATTCTCCCTCTTCCTTTATACCGTATAAAGTTTCTTAATTTGACCACTGAAATCTGCATGATTGCCAGCCTTAGAGTTTTAGAATTTCCATGTGCCCCCTAGACGATTGGCAGTCAGGCTACTGGGAATTTAGGATTGAATAATAGAATCACAGAGTTGGAAAGGACTCCAAGGGTCATCTGGTCCAATCCTCTGCAATGCAGGAATCTCATCTAAAGCATCCATGCCAGATGGTCACCCAACCTTTGCTTAAAAACCTCCAAGGAAGGAGAGTTCACCACCTTCTGAGGGAATCTGTTCTGCTGTTAAACAACATCAGAAAGTTCTTCCGCATGTTTAGTTGGAATCTCCTTTCTTGTAACTTGAAGCCATTGGTTTGGTTCCTACCCTTCGGAGCAGGCGAAAACAAGCTTGCTCCGTCTTCCATGTGATAGCCCTTCAGATATTTGAAGATGGCTACCATATTTCCTCTCAGTCTCCTCTTTTCCAGGCTAAATATACCCAATTACCTCAACTCTTTCTCATAAGGCTTGGTTTCCAGACCCTTGGTCATCTTGGTCACCCTCCTCTGCACATGTTCCAGCTCGTCAATATCTTTCTTAAATTGTCGTTCCCAGAACTGGACACAGTACTCCAGGTGTGGTGTGGTCCAAGGCAGATGGCAACGTATAAAGAAATAGCACCATGGTTTTGGTTCAGAAATGAACCATTTGATGCCGGAGTTCCCCCCCCCCCCATACCTCCCAAGAGATTGGGTGATTACTATGGCAAAGGAGGAATCCTTGGCTTGCTGCGTCCCCCTCCTTCCTGAGAAAACTCTGCAGCGAGGGTTAAGAGAAGGGAAAGGGAGATGCTGGACAGGGGGAAATCAGCAGCTGTGCCTTTGCCCAGTTGTCGAAGCCACAGACATGGGGACCTTTCTCACAGAAAACTGGCAGTTGAGTTCCAAGCAGTTCATCTCCAGGCTGGTGGAAGAAGAGAGTGGGCGGGTGGGAGGCTTAGGAACAGGGATCATATTCCCAGCAGCTGGGCCTTGGCTTTCTCCTTGCCACTTCTCCTCTTCTCATCCCTAATTCCCACACTCCAAATATCACCCCTCCCCCCTCATCTCCATCCTTTCTTTAATCACTCATTGAAAGGTTTATTAGGGAGGGGTTGATTTAAAAGACAGCTTGCGCCATTGAGAAGCCTCTCCTGCCAAGCCCATGTACTGGTCGGTGGAAGTAGGAGAAGAGTGCTTAGCAATTGAGGAAGGCACTGTGTGAATGAATGGGTGGTGCAGGCAACTGGATAGAGTCTGTTCACTGTTCTAGGCACAGAACGGTGCCAGCGAAGTCTAACTGCCAAGTGTGAGAAAGGCCAGTCAGTGACAAAGGAGCAGCTGATGCATCAGTTTCCCCACCTTGCTCTCTCCCAGCACATCCAGACCTCTTAACACCCAGCAGAACCCATTCAATTTGCACCCCAAAGTTCCCACCATATTCATGCTACCCTGCTTCTCACCTGCTCTCCTTTGGAGGGAGTGCAAGGATGCATTGCAAACTGGCACCTGGAAGCATTGATCAGGCGAGCTGCCCCAGGTGCCACATAGTTGAGCCCCTGGCTAAGCACTGTAGTGTCTCTGACATTTTGCTTGTGTGTGGCAGGGATGTATTGAAGACCGCAGCACTGTACTCTGGCCCTCTGGTGGGGCAGACATTGTGACTGGTGTTCACTGAGCCTTGGAGGAAATAAAGGATTAAAATATGTTATGTTAAGATGTCTGTTTTAGCATGTGATGAATTCTGCAAAGAGCTGCCCGATCCACATTCCCAGCATACCAGTTTCGTTACATTAATTAAGCCTCACTGTTATGGTTTGGAATTTGGGGCCATATTTAGAATATGCAAACACTCACGAGCCTGCGTGATTTGCCCTTCTGTGTTTTAAAATAGAAACATATTGCATACCAAGCAAAATAATTATCCTGAATGTGTTAACCGGAGCTGGAAACACAACAAAAACGATGCTAGTCAGTCCACAAAAAAGAAGAAATGAGAGTCTTTGTAAACTCTGAATCCCACCCTGCACCCCCACCCCCACACTCTACACCTCCCTCCAGCTGGGTGCAGACCAGACATCCTAATTCATTGCCCTAATTAACTATGATCATTTCTTCTCATTATGCTAAATTATTAATACTTTGGAAAATTAATTATAACTTTCATTTTTCTCCGTTCTAGTGGAAGCCATGATGTCAGTGATCTCTCATGATCAAGGGACAAAATAGCATTGCTCTTAACTCTGGAGACCTGTGTGTCTGTGCCAGAATATTGTCGCTGTGGTGGGCAGTTTTATTGCTTGTTATTTTAATTACATATAATAGGCTGATATAAATTTCTGAATTTCTTCAATATTCTGACAAGGATGCTTAGTCATGATATTTAAGAATTCCCATGCATTGGTTTAACCCACCCACCCCCAATCTTCTTTTTTGGATTATTGCACCCTTTAGATTGATAAGGGAAGGGCTATAGCTCATGTGCTGCATGCAAAGGGTCCTGTGCACAGACACCAGGGAGGGCTTGGAAACACTCATGACTTAAACCCTGGAGAGATGCTGCAGTCTAGTAGACAATACTAAGCAAGATGGTTGGCTACTGGATAGAGCAGCTTCCTACATTCCTGTGAAGGTGCTAGTTTTTGTTGTGTTGCCCTGTGTCAAACTGTGGGCTTAAATCAATCAGTCAACCACTGAGAAGTAATACCTTTCATCAAAGAAGGAAGATATCGTACCACACACATAGAGCTGGCTCAGCTGTTTTCAGTTTTCAAGCAAGAGCTTATCCTGTTCAGGAATAGGGCTTGCACATCCCATAGGCATCTGGTTGACCATTATGAAAACAGGATGCTGGACTTGATGGGCCACTGGCTTAATCCAGTGGTCTGTCTAAAGTCACTTTTACATCTCAGCACAATTGTACAATTGCTTCAGTTTTTTAAGTATGGGTGGGGTGGGGTGGGGTGGGAATGACCACTCAGCCATGAAAACCACTTTAGTAGCTGTGAGTCTTAGCTTGGCTTTCTCCACAGGATTGTGGTGCAAATAAAATGGAATAACCAAGGAGTTCCTCAAACTGTGGTCCACGGGCTGATTTTGATACAGATGGTATTTAGCATATCTATGGATTTGTGGTTTTAAGACAGGAGACAGCACTTCCATCGCATGAAACATGTGATTTTTAATTGTATTTGTATTGCTTCTTTTCTTTCTTATATCGTACGCAATACCATTTTAATTCTATGGAATTCAAACTGCAATATGGTAACATACAATATATATGAAACGAAATGAACAATAAACCTACAATTAAAAACCATACAGCATCTAGTACAGTACAGTACAGTGCATTGCAATTGCTACAACATGCAGCAAAATCATATCATCTGCCAAGACCCTCAGCAATTTTTCAAGTGGTCCATGGAAAGAAAAAGCGTTTGGGAGCTGCTGGAGTAACCTGGTGTATGCAATCCTGAGTTCCTAAGAAGAAGAGTGATGGAAATAAAACAGAAGCTGGCAGCCGGCCAGTTGAAAACTGAATGTGCATTCTAGTCAATGATATTTTTGTGCTCATGCCAGAAGGCAGAGAGAAATGAAAAAAGAGTTCTCGGGATGGAGTCTCATCCAGAGTAGGGGGATACAGCCTTAGCGTCTTAAGCCCAACTCCCTTGCTTGCTTTGTGATTGATCAGGCCTTGCATAAAGTGGGTTTTGTGTTTTGGATTCACTGAGGGAAGTGACAGAGGCATTGGAGGGAACCTAACAACACATGTCCCTCTCTGCTTTGATGCTGCCTCAGCATTCCCAAAAAAGCAGTGCACTGTTTAAATATTCAACATCTAGGTTGAAATATTAAACATTCTGACTCTTCTTCCACAGTGGGAGGCTGGACACAGTGAAAGTGGAGACAGGGCATTGAGCCAGACGGTGTCTTCTTGATGGAATTGTCTGGCTCTACTCAATCTGACTTGACACACAGGGGCTTAGTCCCCCATATGGAAGGCTGGCTGAGGGGCACAAAAGCAGTTCTAAAGTACTTGGAGGAAGGTTGAATGTTCTCAGTCAAGAAGCAGAAGGCCTATCCTTCTTGCACACTTGGACAAGCAGCAATTCAAGTGACCACTCGGGAAGGAATTGTGTGTGTATGTATGTGTGTGTGTGTGTGTGTGTGTGTGTGTGTGAGAGAGAGAGAGAGAGAGAGAGAGAGAGAGAGAGAGAGAGAGGAGAGGAGGGAGGGAGGGAGGGAGGGAGGGAGGGAGGGAGGAGGAGGAAGGAAGGAAGGAAGGAAGGAAGGAAGGAAGGAAGGAAGGAAGGAAGGAAGGATTGAAGGAAGGAAGTTTAAGAGGCACACTCTGCCATCCTCTGAGAAATAGCAAAAGATTCAGGGGTATGTTTTCTGATTTTGCAGTGCAGTGCTGAAAGGGCAATGTCTTAGATTTGGGTCTCATGAGAAAATTGTTTATGTGAGATGCCTGACTCAGATGCTGGTAAAGTCCAGATGTCTGGAGACCTCTTGTGGTTACCAGGTGCTGGGGGAGAAACACACATTTTGCATCCTCTTCTTTATTGCTCCAAAACAGCTTCTTCCCTATAGCGGTTTCTTGTTTTTGCTTTTTAAAAGATGTCGCGTTGTCAAGCATTTGTGATCAGCTAGGTGTGTTCCATGTGAGAACTAATATTCAACCAAAGCAAGGCAATGAGAGTTTATGCATAGTGAGTCTTATTATAAGAATTCTAAGATCTCAAATATAGAATAAATATTTATAAACACGCACATATCTAAATATATAAACCATGTGTCTGAAACAATACAGGAGAGCAATGCTAAAGCCATTTTTACTCTCCCAATGACCTCAAATATTCCTCTGCAGTAAGGCAGACAAATGAGGAAAGCTTTCCCACTGTCTTTTTGCTTACAAATCCTGTCATAAGGGTGTATTTGTGTACGAATAGGGTGAGCCTATGACCTGGATTCAGGAACTAAAGTATTAACCATCACAAAAGAATGGCCAGGCTGCCCAGGTAATGCTACCAGCGACCATTATCAGGTATCCTGGCAGACAGGATTTATGCTGTAGACCACCTCCTATGATGTATGTATGAATGATGATTTTAGGGTGGTCTTTGGCCAAGAGACTTGGGTGATATCAAAAGTCTTTGAAGGTTCCTGCACACTTTTGTTCTGGGTCTCTCCCTCCTTGCAAAGAGGGGAGGGAACTTTGCTGTAACAGAAAAATAAGTACCGGTATCTGCCTTCCTTCCCACTGGATCCTGCCTCCATCCATACTTCTCTGACCGATCATGGACTTAGGGGACTCAGAGTCCCATGGGGAGTTGGGCAGCAAAAGCCAAACCCCATTTTTTACATAAATTTCACATTAATTAATTTCAGGAGATTTGAAGAAATAACCTGCATCGGACAAGCCTGTTTTCCCAAAACTGGGACTAAGTATTTGGACTGACAGTATTAAAAAAGTAGTCCCAACGAGATTTTAATGTTGATTTTGTGTGTGTTTGTGTGTGTGTTTGTGTGCATTTAGGTCCTTATGAGTCTCTTGGTTTTGCCTTCTGGCTTTTATTCTGTATTTTCAGGCCTTCCCCCACAGCAATAAAAGTTACAAGAAAAGGTGGTCATGATTTAACCATCTGACTCTGGAGGGTGTTGCTTGATGTTGGATCTGTCAGGGCCTGGTTGATGGAACAGGGCGGCCTAATTTGTGGTTCGTTGAAGAGCCAGTGTGCCTAGATTTCCACCTTTGTAGAACTGCCCAATTCCAGGTTATTATAGGCTGCCTCCTTACCTTGTCCTGCTGCCTTCTCCAAGTGCTTTTGTTCATATCCTAAAGTCATGATGACATAGTCATTACATGTTCTAGTGAGAGACCAGCAAGCAGCATATTCCACCCCAAAGGTGACACATTTTCTGTATGCGTAAAACTTGTAATTACACTTTGGTTAAACCATATGCAAGTTAATCTGTTGCCTTACAGATAAGGTTGTTATTTAAAACTAATATAAAGTTAGGGGGAAGTTAGGGTGGTGGATGAGTGTGCAACATACTTGTCAACTTTTGCAAATCCTAAGGAGATAATATTTAGATTTGTTCCTCTGATGCTGATTTTTTTGTTGCATTGGTCCCCCACCCTTTCTCTAAGAAGCTCTGGAGAACATGCATGGATTATTCCACTTTCACACAACAACCCTGTAAGGTAGGTTAAATAAGCTGAGAGATAAGTGACTTGACACTGAATGACTCTTTTGGATGATTTGGAATTTGAAACTTGGTGTTACCTCACTTTACCCCTGTCCCATGACCCATACTTGTTGACCAGAGCTCAGTTAAGAAACACACACTAAAGGTCTATTGTTCAGCTCTTTATTTGTAATCTTAAGTGACTTGTAGCTGACCTTTTGCAAAATTCAGCTTGTTTAACTATGCAGCTTGTTCTATTACCAAACTGTTCTTATTCCCTCAGTGCAAGGACAGTTCAGCGGTGGCCCAAATTGCCTACGGAGACTGTGGCATCTTGTTCTTTGGGAGTTTCAAAGAAAGAGGATCTGCATATGCTTGTCAGAGCAGTTGTAGGAATTTTTGCCTAAGAACAGGACATTGAACTAGGTGGCTTTTCTTCTCTGTATCCCCCCCCCCCCGTATGATTTCTATAATTGTTATGTTACTTTACAGAGTAACAAAAGGAGAAAGAGAGGACTCTGTCCCAAGGAACTTACAATTTAAATATAAACACTGGGCATGTGAAGGAATTGGACTCTTCATAAAAATAAAAAAAATAACCCCATAATTCTCAATCCAAACTTGTTAATTTGCTCCCTCTAGCCAACCTTGTCCAGCAGGTAAACACTTCTTTAAAATGGTGTCAGATGAGGCATTCTAGAGAGACTATTTCACAGTCTGGGTGCCACCCGCAAAAATCTCCTCTGCCTAATAAACACCCATGTTGCTTTACTTGGCGGGGGCATGGAGTTGGGCTCTTGAAGTGCATTTTAAGGTTCAGGAACGTATATGTGGGAGAAAGTGATCTTTCAAGCAACTTGGTTCTAAGCCATTTATAGAATCATAGAAGTAAAGAGCTGGAAAGGATCCCGAGGGTCATCTAGTCCAACCCCCTGCAATGCAGGAATCCTCCTGCCCACCCACAGTTGTCCCTGGGTGGGCTCAAACCACCAACCTTCTGGTTAACAGCCAGATGCACTGACCCATTGCCATGTTTCAATAAATTGCAGCAATGATTCAGTATTGAAGGCAAAGGAAGGAAAGCCATAACGTCCTGAAAACATTATTGTAAGAAAACAGAAGGAACCTGCTGGATTATTAGAATGCACTGAGGGAAACAGAAGCAATTGATTCACTGTTAATTACATAACTGGCTTGTGGGGATGGCAGGACTGTGTCTGTCCTGTGATGCAAGGGCTGTTTTGTGATGGGGAACACTGGTTGGAAGGAGCAGGGAAGCCTGTAGGTGTAGTGATATGCTTCCAATGGTTGCTGGAATATGCACGCTCTGTGCATCTGCCTTCTGTGTTGCAAAAAATACAGAATTTAGCTCCTTTGGAATTTCAGGGTGTGTTGTCGGGGTGTTTTTTTTTGTGTTTTTTTTTTTAAACCAGTCTTCACTTTTGCAGACAGGTTTGGCTTTTGTTAAGTGTAGGGTGTCTGTTTTAAAACTCAGATCTCTGAACAAATTCTTGAAGGATAAGGCTACCAAAGGCTAGTAGCCTTGTTGGCTATGTATTGCCTCCATTGTCAGACCCAGCATGCCTCTGAATGCCAGTTGCTGGCAATCGCTTCTTGCAGGCTTCCCATAAATTGGCCACTATAAGAACAGGACCCTGGCCTAGATGGACCTTTGGTCTGATCCAAGGGATTCTTCTTATGTTCTATATTTTTTTATATATACAACATTACTTGTTTTAGTAATCTCCTGCAAGTAGCTCAGCATAATGTTGTTTGATGCAACATTGTCCTCACAGCAGCGATATTTTGTTACTGGGGAAAACCATTCCTTTGCATTTAGTACATCCGTTTCTCTGTTCTTCTCCCAGTGGCTGTAAACGAATAAGAAATTTTGGCTCGGTCTTGCTTGAACCCCCACAGCTTTGTGACCAATATATTTTAAACTTGTATGTGGCGCCAAATCCTAACCTGCCTAATAAATAAAACACTATTTACTTGTACAAATGTCCATAATTCTTGGTTAAATTCATCCTGATTTATTTATTTGCACCCAGTGCCTTTGAGTTCCCCAGACAAAAATTATATTTTTTCAGTGCAAGTTTTTAACCTCAAATAATAGTTTTTCTCACTCTTGCTCCCCCCCATTTCATGTGTATGTTGAATTTTATACAAACAAAGACCTTTTTGTAACCTGAAATGCTCCCATATTTAAAAAAACCCTCAAAGAGCAAACTTGCTGACTCATGGGCTGCTTGTTTTGGTTGCTGCGCTAGCTGACAGGCATTTGCCAAATTTCCAACATGATCAGTTTTGCAGTTGGACCAAATGTTTTCCTGGTGTCTCTTAATTGTTTCTTACTGATTATATCTGACGTCACTTGACCACTGTCTCAATTGTTCATTCT
Source organism: Lacerta agilis (assembly GCF_009819535.1). NCBI lineage: Eukaryota > Metazoa > Chordata > Lepidosauria > Squamata > Lacertidae > Lacerta > Lacerta agilis. The sequence continues at coordinate 53,439,247 of NC_046316.1, forward strand.
GTCTGGACACCCGGGAGGAGACTATTGTCGTAGCATCAGTTCCTAAGTCTGTGTCTGAATGGTAGCAAATAATGGGAAATGATTGCCTGTGGATCTTTTCGCTCGCTGCAATTCTGTATGCCTGGATTTGATATACTTCAAAGCTATTTTATTTGCTTGCCTTTATTGTACTCCCTTCTTCTTAAATCACAATAAACTAAAACAGATTGACTATAGCAAAACCCCTTTCTGTTTTCTTTCCTGGGGGAACTTCCCTGAAAAGCATAATGTATTTTCATTTTCATTTCAGTATTTTCATTTTGGCAAAGCAAAAACACGCCCCACCCCCCAAATTGTGGAGAGAAAAAATGTTCTAATCCTCTGAATAAGTCAAGTATCTGTTTCTTCATGGTTCTGAGAAGTTTAAAGTCTTCAGAATAATAATAATAATAATAATAATAATAATAATAATAATAATAATAATAATAATAATAATAATAATAAATCCTGATACATTAAGAAGTTAAAAGTTTTGTGGTGACAGGATTGGTCTGAGGAAAAAAATGTAAGGAGTATTTTATTTAAAATGTAACTACTTTCTGCATACAGCTTTGCTATAACTTGCTGATGAAATTTTGGAATGTATTTTTTTTTAATCCACATGTTCTTTCAGCATACAGCATTTGCAGTATGTTCTCCAATTTCAAATCTGTGTGGTTTTCATTATCACACAAAGATCATTATCTCCAGCATGAAAATTGTACTTTTCATTGGCAGCTCTCCACGGGCCTGTATATACAACCAAATAACACTGGTGTAACTGAATACACTGGTGCTACTTGGTCATGCCTGGTTGTCGCTGTTATTAGTGGCATACCATGCTTTCATCGTGCCTCCAGTATTAACTGCGACTGAGTAGGAGACATTGTGTTGATGGTGATAGACCCTTGGTGTGCTGAGCTCCATTTTGATCATGGCCACCAGCGCCTGTTCAGGACATTTTGCTGCTTGAGGTGAAGGACAAGATGCACAGAAGCCAACTGGACTGGTAGTTGAATCTTTCTCCAATATTGTTGAAAGGACAGGGTCTCGCTTCACAAACGGCAAGCACCTTAAAAGGTTTCCAATATGTTGGTTCCTAAGGAAGAACTCTAAAATCTACAATTGAGCAATACTTTTATTGGGATCAACCAGAATGCCACAAGGGTTGGGGTGGGGGCTTTTGAGTTCCCTAGAACTAGTAATTATGCGAGATGTTTCACGAAACAGAAGACGAAGGAGACAAAGACAAATAAAACATGAGAAGTGCAGAAATTTGGCCAATGTAGTAACCATGAGATCAGCTTGCAGGCTCATTGGAGACAGGACACACACACACCTGATATGGGTTACACACCTAGAGTTGTAGCCAATGTTGGTTTATGTGTAAATTCAGTTGTTCCATTAATTTCAGTGGGTCTACTTTGACTAGACTACATTAGATACCATTCATTGGATTCTAGGATGAGGAAGCTTTTAATCCATATTGGTCCCAAACTTCAAATGAACTTTAAGCCTAATTTTTGTACTTTTTGCGTTTTGTTTACTCCTTGTTCTTCTCGCTTCCTGTTTTGTGTAACATATTGTCAGATGAAGACTTCTGAAGCACTCAAAAGCTTGCCACCTTTTTGTGACATCTTGTTGAGTCTCAATAAAGGATGTTGGAGTTGAGCCTACAAAATATCCATGCAACCCAAACTCCCCTTGCCATTTCAAATTCTTAAAATCAGTTATCTGGAAGAGGCATGGCATTCCCTGCCCACCTACCTTGTGTGTATATACCAGGCATAGGCAAACTTGGCCCTCCAGATGTTTTGAGACTACAATTCCCATCAACCCTAGCTAACAGGACCAGTGGTCAGGGATGATGGGAGTTGTAGTCCCAAAGCATCTGGAGCGAGGGCCGAGTTTGCCTATGCTGGGTATATACAAGCAAACAAATCCTTTTGTATTATCTATCTCTGTATAAGCATTAATACCAGCAAACATTTCTGGAGGAGAGGTTGTAGCTTGATGGTAGGGTGCATGCCACTCATACAGAACATCTCAGTTTCAATCCCTGGCATCTTCTGGGAAAGGTCTCAAAAAAGCAGTAGGGACACTAACCATGCTCAGAGCAGATGGAGGTGGACAGGGAAAGTGTGTGTGATCTTCCACCCTGGCTGCATGTGACTTAGACATGGTTTAAGTTCCATATGTTTGCTTGTTAATGTGTAAAGGGACCCCTGACCATTAGGTCCAGTCGTGGATGACTCTGGGGTTGTGGCGCTCATCTCCCGTTACTTGCCGAGTGAGCACAGCTTCTGGGTCATGTGGCCAGCATAACTAAACCGCTTCTGGCGAAACCAGAGCATTGCACGGAAACGCCGTTTGCCTTCCCACCGGAGCGGTACCTATTTATCTACTTGCACTTTGACGTGCTTTTGAACTGCTAGGTGGGCAGGAGCAGGGACCGAGCAACGGGAGCTCACCCTGTCGCAGGGATTCGAACTGCTGACCTTCTGATCAGCAAGCCCTAGGCTCTGTGGTTTAAGGCACAGCGCCACCCGCGTCCCTGTTAATGTGTATTCTGTGCTTAATGCTCACTGACTTTTCAAAGAAAATCTCCAGCAGTCTCCATTAGCCCCTGTAGAGAGAGTCGACAGCAATTGTGTGTGTGTTTGCTTACATAACTAAGAGCCTGATCCTAAAACACATTGCTTCAGAAAACAATTGCAAAATGCTGCATCATGCAAGGGCACGCACACACACACACACACACACACACACACAAAGTCACTGGAAGCCTTGCAACAGCAGGGCTGTTATGCCAGGGGCTCAAGGCAGTTATGCAAATCTTGGAGCATCAGTTAATGGCAACACTGACTCTTTTTTCTTTAATGTTTCATAAGCTACTAATCAAGTTTTTTTTAAAATCTATAATGTTTCATGCGCAAAGTGTCTCCCAAATGCTGCGTGATTTATGTAAGGAATGAAACGCAGTGAGCGCATAGCAAGCAGACGCTCGGTACTGGCTTGGCTAATTATCTGAGCTAAAAATGATCTAAAAATCAATAACATGGTTATGGAAACTACTATGTGTGTATATTGCACGGGGGTGGGGGTGGGGGAAACATTTGACGTATTTGGGTGGAGACATTTCTTGGAGTAGGCGGACAGATGCTGCTCGGTGTAAAAAAGAATAATGCTTTTAGTACGTTGCAGCCTGATGCTAAAAAAAGACCACACACATGCACACAAAACAAAACACTCCCAGCTTCGTCAGCAAAACAGGAAGAGGATTGTCCATGTGCCGTACAAAACATCTCCCCGACTCCATTACTCCAGTGCAGCCTCTGGGATCCTCTGTTTATGTGCTTGTTGCATGAATAAGAAGGTACATCAGGGTTCTCACCCCCTCTGCCAGGAGGAGTTCCCACCTCAATGTAGAAATTGCTCTGAACCTTGTATCCCTCCCACTCTTTTATTCTGTGCTTCTATAGTTTGGTAATAGGGGTCTGTGCTCTACTCCCTGCTTTTTTGGGGTTGGGGGGAGAGGCTCCAGGCATCTTCTGCAAAAGGTGAACAAATGCATTATTCACTGGAGATACATGGTGGTTAAAAGGAATGTAATGGAGTGGAAAAACAGGCTTCTTCTCCTCCCTGCCCTCAAAAGCACAGGAAGTTAACTCCTGTCTCGCAGGCAACATAGGAAAAGTCACTTGCCTTGAGATGCCTGCATAGCTGATGTCAAATAATGCATGCTCTGTGACAAACCCTACGTGTTAATTCCATTGGAAATTATGGTTAATTAATGACAGAGTCTTTTTATGCTGGCATTTCTTTTTCAAGGAACTTAGTTTCGTTCTATCACTCATGTGCCTCCCGCTTTGCAGAGGCTTGTTTTCCTGTTTGTTTCAGCATACATTTTGCCAGATGTCCTTTCTTTTTCTAAGATGTTACAGTCTCCTTTTTTCAGGTTGTAGTAGTTTGGCAGAACTCTAAAGAACATAATCAACAACAACTCTAGAGTTTCTCTTATGCCATATTCCCCACTCCATTCAAGTGCTGGCTTTACTTACTTCTTCTTTTTACTTGTTGCTTTTCTGCGCAGAAGTTCTCTAGGCGGCATGCAATGCAAATGATTAAAGCCATAAAATTACACACACACACACACACACACACACACAGACAGACACAGTAAACAGCAAGTGATAAAACCTGTTCCCACAATGCTACCAAAGGAAGCACAATCTTCCTACTACAAAAGCAAAGTGGCAAACAGAGAAATAATTGCAGTGCCATTTTATGCTATGACTCTATTGAAACGCCTCCGCCCCTTGGCTTTTTTAGTACATAACGCCCACCATAGAACTATTTTGCTCCTGTAGTCTTTACCAGAATACACAGTTGCTCAGCTTCACTTTGGCCCAGGGTGGCACTCAAGTCACATGCACACCATACATGTTTCCCTCCAAAGAATCCTATGAACTGCAGTTTGTTAAGGGTGCTGGGAATTGCAGCTCTGTGAGCGGAAAACTACAGTCCCCATGGTTCTTTGGGGGAAAGCTATGTGCTTTGAACATCTGGTTTGCACTGTCAGAACAGACAGAGCATATGCAATGCTTCAAAAAACATGATCTTCCTCATAATGGAAAATATTGAGTGAGCTCGTGTATAAAATGTGTGAAGTGCACAGGAGTAAAAATAAATAAATGTAGGTAACTAACTCTTTTGACCCACTTGAAGAAAACAACCCCAAAAGTTACCATATGATATGGTAATACCCTTATGAGGAGGAGTAACTAGAGCAGAGCAAAGTAGTGAGCAAGCTTTGGGGTTTTTCAGAGTTCTGGATGTTGAGCAAAACAAGGGGGAGGGGAGGGAGGGAAGACAAAACGTTGGAGCCTCGCAGTCCATAATTTGGGTCTTAAAATGGAGTGCAGGAGGTGTTGGGAAGATTATACACTCGTCATACAGCAGATTTCAGGTTGCACCTTAAAAGTTACCACCCATAATGACAGGCCCTCCCTCCCCGAGTAGGGAATCAGTTATTATTGCTTCTTCTGTGTCCCAGCAGCCCTCGCTGCAACCTGAAATCTGTTCTGCACCTACAGAGTCTAATCTAATTAAGTCTGCCTAATGCCTCCTGCACTCCAATTTAAGGCTCTTACAAGCTACAGACTAGTATTTCTCACCATCCACCCCCAACCTCCCGCTGCCGCCTTATGTTTTGCTTAACACCCAGACTGAAGAAGAGCCCTGGAGACCTCGAAAGCTTGCTTAATTGTTGCTTTGTAATATTTTAGTTGGTCCAGAAATAGAGATATGTCTCTGACGGCACGTGATGCAGAAGAAAGGCGGTTGTTTCTGAATAGCCCTCTTAACGAGGCGCGTCTAACCTCGTTTGCTTTTATTGACGTGCGCGCACACCGGGAATTAAATAGTGAGGTCAGGTGGGCACCTTTTTGGCTCTTCCCTCGTAATCTCAGAAGTTAAAAGGGCATAACAAAGGAACGTGGTATGGGAAACAACGACACAACACACCCACACACACCTATCCCGGAAACAAGACCAGAAAAAGTCCTCCAGACATCATCATAACGTTAAAAAGTTGAAGGGAGGGCAAGAGGCATAGCTTTGGCCAAGCCAAGCCGGCATCGCCCGCTGTCTCTCTTAAAAACCCCAGAGTTTTAGGGCTGGGACGTTGCCCTCGACCCTAAAGGCGCCCTTCCTTACCCCTCCCCCGATTGATCGTCTGGGACCAGACACTGTCCGCCTGTCGGGGCTCTCCCGAGCGCGGCCCCTTCCCGCTGCCCGTTCGCTCGGTCGTCCGCCCGTCCGTCTGGGGGGGGGGCTTTAGGGGGGTGGCGGCCGGGCGGAGCCTGGCGTTGGGGCCGGGCATGGACTGGCCGGGAGGCGAAGGGAGCAGGAGGCTGCGGAGGGCTGTCCTGTCCTAGCGCTCGTCTGGGCGAGGGGAGAGAGCTGGCTGGCTGTGTTGTACCCGAGATGCTGTGTGGAGGTCAGTGGAGGAAAACGCTTTAAAACTGAGGCAGCGATGAGTTAAAACGCGGGGGGAGGGGGTTGTAGGGCAAATATAGGGGAGAGATCCTCCAGGCGCTTAAGGCAAGCCTCTGAGGAGGGCTATATGCCCTCGACATGTTTTTAAACTAAGCTTAAAATAAATACGCTGCCTTGTTGATGGTTTGTATGTGTGGGGCAGAAGAGCTGGGGGTGTAATTTTTTTGGGGGGGAGGGCTGAGAATCTGTGTAAGGGGTGTGGGGTATCATGTATGAGGAAAATGTTGTGCTACGAGGCTGGTGGTTCCTTGGGCTATGTAGCCACTGCCCAGAAGTGGAATATGGGCAATGGGTTGCTGGAGACAGATCTTGGGTGGAGTGGAGGAGCAAGGGACTGGGAGATCCGGTGGTACTGAGCTGAGGTGTTGGGCTGAGTGTGGGGCAGTGGCTGAAAAGGCAAAAGTGACTCTTCCAGGGACGGAAGGGGCTGATGCTGAGGGGCAAGGGCAGGGGTAGGGAGCCTACCGCCCTCCAGATACTGTATTGTTGTGCAGGAATCCGACTCATTGATCCTGTACAGCAGTGATGGCCAAACTTGGCCCTCCAGCTGTTTTGGGACTACAACTCCCATCACCCCCTAGCTAACAGGGCCAGTGGTGAGGGATGAAGGGAATTGTAGTCCCAAAACAGCTGGAACAGAATAGTCAATGGTTAGGGATGATGGGAGTCATTGTCCCAACAACAACTGGAAGGGTACGGGCTCCCCACTCCTGGCCTGGTAGGAGACTAGCATTTGTGGAAGTGGGGAAGTGGGGATTTGATTACTGATTGATTTATTTATTTTAAAAGCTTATATCCTGCCTTTTCGCAGATAATGGATCCAAGGTTCTGGGGGTTCAAGGGGTTTGGCTGAGATGGGCTCTGGGTCTGAGAGGGTGGCTATCTGTAGAAGTCTCTGGCATGCTGAGGGAGGGACTGTTTCAACAGTGTACATTCCAGGCTCAGGAGTCAGCAGGGACCGGAGAGGTTTCGTGGCTTTCGTTCCCTGTCTCACCTCCAGTGCAAACTTTCCCCCGAAGCTTCTTTCCGATACATGCAGTGCCCAGCTTGGCCTGGCAGCCTTCCTTCTCCCTTTCGGAATATAGAATTTCCATTTCACAGCCACATGGGGAAAGCTGGCTCCATCGCAATCAGATATATTGAAAACTGTGGCTAGAAGTATTCACATGCCTTCCCTCCCTCCTCCGATCCTTGGACACATCTACTCTTGGACATTGTAGCTTATTTGGACAGGAGCAGAGACTTTGTTATCTGGAGTGGCAACTGCCAGTTAGCCCCTCCCTCCCTGGGCAGACTCTCCTCTCTTGTTTGGTTTTAGCTTTCAGCCCAGGATGCAGAGCAGATGGTTTAAGCCTAAGTACTCCTGCCTAGCTGGTTTGGATGGTCATTTCAGGGTTGTGCTGCAGGCTGTGCCTCTTGGGCATTCCCCAGGTTATAGCTAAATTTGCCTGAACTGCATCACCTTATGTACTCTCTGCACAGTGGTGGTTTGTGCCCATTGGCAGAAAGCAGGGAGCCCAACAGCTGATGGAGCTAGAGTCAATGAGATTCAGAACCAACTAATTCGAGTTTTGCCCCCTTCCTCCTCGCCCTGCTTACAAGGCATAGGTGCAAACTCCCTGGAGCCCCAAAATTCTCCATGAAGGGGTCAGGCATCCATAAATGTTGGTGCCAGGGCCATGCACTCAGCATGGCACCCAAAGCCCTGGGCACCCATGTTCGCAGGGCCAAGTTGGCACTCTTGTTACAAGAGCAACACTGAGACATAAGGTGGAGGAAGCTGACAGGCAACGCCAGCTCCTAGACTAGATGGAAGTCAGAAGGCAAGGCTGGGGGGTGGGGTGGGGTGCCTGGCTGATGTCAGATTGAGGTTGGTGGGGCAGGGTTCCAGTCACCAAAATGGGCCAGCCATCACTGAAACTCCATTGAACAACTTGCTGCAGGTAACTAAGAATTACTTGCAGGCAAATGAGTGGGGTGGTGGATGAGGGGTGGATCCTTCGCTTCACCTCCCTCCACCACGTGGATCCTGTGCTAATCACAGAGGAAGGAAAGCCCCTTCCTCCCGGACCCTGAGAAGCATGCAAACCAAGCAGGCTGGTGGAGAAGAGAAGGATATGAAAAAAAATCTGTTCTTCCTCTGCCAGTTCACTCAATAGCCTACTTAAAGATTAAGGAACCTGTATCTGCATGCTGGCAGCAGAGGGTGGCGGCTTCCTTTCCTCTACAGCCAGCATGGAAACAGAAGCTGGTAACTTTTGTGGGCTTATTCCCCTTCTGTCAAACTGAGCTAGATTTTTTTCTCACTAAATTCATTATAGTTTCTGCACTCTTAACAGAAAGGGTTCCCATGTACCCTTACTCAGCATTAAATCTTGCTAAGTTTGGTGGGTGTTTACTTATTGCAAGGTCAGTGTGCAAAGGATTGCAACCTTAAAGGAGATAGTTGGGGCTGATGAGAGTTGAAGATAATATCTGGGGGGGGGGCATATGCTCCCCACTGCTGTCCTAGCCCCTCAGCAGTAGCTCAGCCCAATCCCTTAGCTTTGCATGGAACTACTAGACCCCTAGTGCGACAGTTTCCATATGCACCATATCCTACATCTCCTGTGCAGATTCCGAGGCCCCTAAATAGATGGCACTCCTCAGTGCTCCTCAGCTTTCTTGCCCTGAACATACACCCTGTTAACACAAGCCCCAACATAGGAATGACACTTTACAAATCAAAGGAAGAAACTCTTATGTGAGCTCCTCATGGGTAGAGAACATATTTAGCTTTGCTCTGACCCTTTTGGAAGAGTTTGCTCTTCTAATGTAGAACTGATGGCAAGATTTTTTTAAAAAAACAAAAAACAAAATTGAAAAGCCACTGTGTTTTCTTTGGTAGCATTTCTTTTGCCTGCAATGATCTTTTGAATTGGGGGCAGAAGTGGGATAAATGTGTCCCTCTCCTCTCTTCTGAACATAACATGACCTTATCCGTTTCACAGCCTTGGGGAAAGAGAGATATTGGTAAAATGGTACTTTTTTTACTGGGTCACATTTGTTAATAAGCATATGCAAGGATTTTGCTGGTCACGTGACACTGTTCTTCAGAGCTTGTGGATTGGACTGCGTAGAAGCAGGCTGACAGCAGCTGCTCCATGAGTAGTTAGTTGAGCGCTACATAATGAGCCGGTCTCTGCTTTGTGTTTGGAGCATGAAAGGGTCTGTAACATGATGCTCGGACCTCTAAGGCTGGAGAATGGGGTGGGAAGGAGGGAGGAATGGAGGGAGGGAAGAGTATTGGGGGCTTGTAAGCTGTGTGTGATTTGCTCATTGTGCCCGCTGGAAAGAGAAAAATCTCATGGGCCTTCCTCTGGCATGAATCCAGGAGTTTTTGCGCTTTCCTGTGCCAGGCGCAGGAAAGAAGAGAGGCTGTACAAATTGCTGCTTTCTAGTCCTGATCCTAAATTTGGTAGCTCCGTGTGCATTTGCTTTAAGTTGTTCTCTAGGTTATGTCTTGGAGCTTGTAAAGACTACAAGAAATGAACTGCACGGAAACAGAGGAACGTGATATGCACTGCACATGTGGGAACATGCACACACGAACCTAGTTGTTAGCATGAAAGAAATGTGAAGCGACAGGCGTCCCTCCCCTCCTGTTTTCTGATTAGCTGGTAAGACTGTTTGGCTGTGACGCTGGCCAGGATTTTTTTGGGGGGAGTTGGAATGATAGTGAGAAGGGCAGGCAGCAGGAATCAACTTGAAACCGCTAGTGGCTTTACTCTTGCAGGATGTGTGAGCCAGCCTCATCTGCCATTTTCCTACATGGACAAGCTTCTCTGGTGGTTTGTCCTTTGGTTCGGAAGTCTGGCTGTTGTTGACCGGGTTTGTGTTTGTTCGGTATGTCTTTCTTGCCTTTCTGCCTGCCAAGGCATATGGTGTGGGATACAGAGCAGGGGAGGTGGTGTTGTGCAGCTCACTTTTCTCTGGCACAGTTTGAAACATAATGTTGCCTAGAGGGAGGAGTGTCCCTGCCCTGATCTTCGAACGATAAACTTGAGGAGGGGGAAAAACAAACTCCATTCAGCCGCTGTTAAATTAATTGCTTGCATTTGTAACTTGGACACCAAAGCTGGCTGTTTGGGTGGAGAACTCCACTGTGGAGCAGAGGAATTTATAGCGAAAATCACTGTAATGAGGGTGTCCTCCAGCAATGAATTGCAGAATAGAAAAGTAGAGAAGTACGAACTTTCCTTGTGGCTCTTGAGTTGTGCATGTACAGAGGGAGGCTTAAGGGTCTCAGCTGATTTTAGCAAGGGGCGATCTGTATTTTCCTCTTATACCATCTACTGTGTATTTATCCTTCCACGTTCCTTAATTTTGCATTTGCACAAGGAAACCAGAGCAATATGGAGAGTGGGGACTGATAATGTCTGAGAACCTACCCTATAGACTGGTTGGTTGTTGTGACTGAAACTCATCATGTGCTACACATGCCAGAAACTGCACTGATTTTTCACTTAATCTTCTGGCCTCACAAATTTTCTGTTGTTTCAGGAGGAAGTTGATGACAGGAGAGCAGAGCTCACTTTCAAGACCTGAGGCAGGTAAGGTACATGAAGAGAGAGTCCCCTCAGATACCACAGCAAAGGTTACAGAGTTACTGTCATTTGGCTTCTGTGTTCATAGGGTGTGCTGGTCTGGATGCTGAAATGATGTGCTGTTCTTTATATGATTCACTTAAGGCCGCCCTCTTCTCTCCATAATGCAAGCTAGTTTGGTTTAATGTGCAGTCTTTTGGTTATTCTGGTACATACGGAGCTCTTTATGAATATATCAAAGTGCAACAGATTTGGTTGGCAAGGAATGGCCAAGGAATCACATTCTGAACAGCCTCCTTTTTTGTATTTCTCATTTATCTTCCCACCCCCCTTCTTTGGACCCCTTGCATTCTTTGAGGGATATACACTTGGAAAGGGGATGGTTTGTGCTTATGACAGCTTTTGGAGAATTTGCAACTCCCCCCACCCCACCAAATGACTTAGATATTTAAAACAACCACCTCTCAGGATATTGCTCACCAATACCCTCTTTGGTAAATTGACCCTGTATTTATTTGGGAACTTGGACCTTATTTTGGCTCCATCTTGCAGATAGAATGAAAAGATTTACTAGCTTACCACATAAAATTGGGTAGTCCATGTTTTCATTGTGCATCCACATGGCACTCAGTGTGCCCCATTCTTGTCACTGTACCTGGTTGCTATCCTACGTACTGCAATCTTAAGGCCTTTCCCTTTAATTTCTGTTCTCCTCTGGTGCCAACAGAGGATAGCTTCGCCTGCCCACTTAACTTGGCAAACCTTTTCTGACACTGGTTGTCTTTGTGGCAAGAGAGAGAAAAGAACTGGGATGCCTGCTTTGACTTTCCAGAGGGGGAGTTAATTTTGTAGCATGTTACAAAAGGGCCTTTCCCACCCTTTCCTCTTTTTGTGAAGGTCACTAAGAGACTGACACAAAAGCACCCATTAAACCAGATGACCTTACAATCGTGGGCTTGCAGTTCCTGCTCAAGGCAGCTCGGAGCAGGAAATGATAAATGCAGTGAAATTGACATTAATCTGCATTCAGAGCATTTGCAGATACGGACAGCCTTGGGGCTGTCTGTGCCATGTGTTATTGCCCTGCGTAGTAATAGTATTATAATTTATCTGTGCATGGAAGGCTTGTCACATGTCTTGAGCTCAACAAGGGCAAGTCTAATGCCTCCTCAGATGGGAGGTGGACAGAAAGAGGCTCCAGGGTCTTAGGAAATAGTCATGTTTATAGTAGAATATTTTTTGCTTCTTTAGATCTCTTTAAAGCGACCCAGGCCGCTTGGCCTCATGGAAACTCATTCTCTGTTGTGTCATCCCACAAAACTGTGGTGCATGCGTGGACTGATGGACATCCTCCCTCATCAAATAGCCGAGAAATTTGTTATTGGTCACTTTTGTGTTTTTCACCACTAAGTGCTTAATATCCAAAATTGGAGATGCTAAGACTCATACATCCTTGAAATGTAACAGGCTTGCTCTGGAATCTCTTTACATGGGTCCAGAGGTGGTTGCAGTTTCTCCATCTGAAGGCAAAGGCGCTTGGAACCTACTGAAAGACACTCCCTCTATTGTTACTACTTCACACATTTGAGAATTGAGCTCTGATTTTGAAACAAGTTCTGGGGCTTTCCTTTTGTATCCCTTTGGGTGTGATTACTGAAAGTACTTATAAAGTTCTTTGCTTGCTTTGTTTAATCTCTGTGTTCTGAAAGGCAAAGTTAACACCTGCAGCTGAGACCTCGCCTCTCTTCACAAGACTGCAGCTGCCCTCTGATTTCGAATGAAGCCTGCATGCATTCTCTGATAAAAACAGGGACATCCTATTCAATAATAATAATAATAATAATAATAATAATAATAATAATAATAATAATAAATTTAAACCCCGCACATCTGATTGGGTTGCCCCAGCCACTCTGGGTGGCTTCCAACATATATAAAAACAAAATAAAATATTAGACATTTAAAAACTTCCCCATACAAGGCTGCCTTCAGATGTCTTCCAAAGGTTTTATCTCTTTGGCATGTGGGTTGCATACCTCCATACCCTCCAACATTTCACCAATGAAAATAGGGACATCTTAAGGAAAAGTGGAGCATTCTAGGATCAAATCAGAAACTGGAACGGCCTCTGTGAATCCAGGAGTGTTTCTGGAAAATAGGGACACTTGGAGGGTCTGGGAAACCTATGGCCCTCCATTTGTTGTTATACTACAGTTTCCATCATCCCTACTCATTGGCCATATTGGGTGGGGCTAATGGGAATTGGAGTCCAACAGCAGCTGAAGTAAGTAAGTCTGATTTCAGGAGGATTCACTTGTGAGTAGGTGTGCAAGAGGTTACAGCCCCATTAAATGCAGCAGGATTTACTTTTGAATAAACATGGATAACAAGAACATCAACAGCATCTTATTTATATGTTGTGCACCTGACTGTGTTGCCCCAGCCACTCTGGGTGGATTCCAACAAATTAAAACACCAGCAAATTAAAACATCAATGGCATGAATTTGGATGCGCCCAGGGAAGTGCTGTATGACATTTCATTTACAAGTATGGATCTTTGTACTAGGAAACAAGTCTCAAATGAGTTCACTGAGTCTCACTCCAAACTAGTAAGATTGCCTAGGACTACCGTCTTCATTTCAGTTTTGCCTTTTCACCTTATTTGTACCAATCTCAGGGTTTCACATTTGCTTCCTCGTCCTGGAACTGCAAGCGTTGAGTTGCAGATTTTGTTTTCTTAATGAATGCTGAATTTGTACAGTTTCACCTATTTACAAATTTACGAATTATGAAGTAGCCAGGTTTAGCTTCTGCTAAAAGACACTACCAGAAGAATTGTGTTTGATATCTAGATAATTGGGTATACAACTGAAATGGCAATAGGGAGAAAGTTTGTACCTCGTTACTGATAATTTTGCTTATAAAATGACTCTGAACCTGAGTGCTAAAGACCACTCAATCATAAAATTTGATGTGGAATAAAAGAGTTTCTTGCACAATTTTCAGTAGTGGATAATGCAATTTTTTTTTAGTCACAATGCAATTTTATAGAGGGGGTGAATGAAGGGAAAAGGTCATAGGTCGGTGGTAGCAAGCATGTACTTTTCATGCAAAAGGTTCCAGGGTTCATTCCCTGACGTCAGTGTGGACAATGCTGAGCCACATGAGCTAATGGTCTGATTCAGTGTAAAGCAGCTCTCTGTGTTCCGTTGTTTCATGCAAGGCAGGAACAGCCAGAATTTCTTTTGATAGTTGTTCTAAATGGCTAAGAGTCCAAGCTGAGGGGAGGAATTTTTGGTAGAAATGAAAGGTGATGTGAAATGGGATTTTGCCTTTCCTTTGAGTGCTGGGTTCTAGTTTACATGGCAGCTCAAGTGCTCATCAATACTGCGTTCGAAAATGGTGCAAATTAGGGGCAGGGAACTTTTTTCAGCCCAAAGGCTACATTCCCTTCTAGGCAGCCTGCCTCCTGGTGGCCTCGTGTCACTGGTGAGCAGGGCCAGGAGCAAAAATGGGTAGAGCAACAAATGCTATTTAACTTTTGTTCAGTAGTCCTGTTTCTACACACAGCCACATGTTCCTCTGTGTTCTGCATCCAGGCAAGCAAGTGATGCATTCTGGCCAGGCAAAAAACCCTAGCCTGGGGGTTCGCTACCCCTGGTGTAAATAAATGAGAATGAGAATCATTTCAGTTTCCTTTGCTTTCTGATTGATTCACCTTGCGTTCCTTGGACCAAGAGGCCTGAAAAAAAGGCAGACTTGATGATGGTAGCAATACGAACTTACTTGAGTCCACAAACACAGCACAATCGGGCTGTTTGACTCAAAGGGAGTGCTCACTAATGTTTGTGTGATTGTGTTACAAATTTATAATCTATAGTAAAAACACAGCAAGGCAGAATACAATACTGTATATAATAATGAAATAAACAAAAAATACCCATAGTTAAAACACCCATAAAACATCAATAAATACTGGTTGGTTAAAAGGAGAGGGGAGGGGGATTCATTTTGTTAGAAACCTGCCTAAACAAAAGAGTTCTCAAAAAGTGTCTGAAGGAAGAGAGGGGTGGTTCCTGCCCAACTTCTACTGCCAGGGAGTTCCACAGGACAAGGTATGCCACACTAGGATTTGAGTAAAGGCTCGAATCCTAGTGAAGTCCAACTGAACTTCAAGGATATGGGGAACCACCAGAAGTGCCCTGTTAGATGATCTCAGTGATCGCAGTGGAACAAAAGGAATCTGATGGTTCTTAAGGTGCTTTGGTGACCTGGAAGAGTTATGGTTTGGATACCAATTTGTCACCCTATTTTGAACGCATCTCTGTGGAGATCTAGCACTACTATAGTTTTATGGATTTGCTGGAGGTGCCTTGCAAGCTGCTCTCCAGGTGCCAGAGGCCTCTTTGTGTGGGTGGGCCCTGCATGTCAATAGAGTTTCTGCAAACAGAATAACTCGTGGATCAGGTTAATTGTGGTTTCCTCCCCAATTTGAATAGATTGCAGCCGGGAGGTGGCCACACCCCTCGGTGGGATGCAGGCTGCACAGATGGTTCCGTGGAAAGATAACTGACCAAACAAACAGGAGGGCTTGATTTCAAGGAAGGAATTAACAGGAGGTGTTCCATGGAATGGCACAGCAGAGAAAGGTTGATCCCTTGTTCCAGGGTGCATCCTGCTTGGGGTGGCACCCATGTACCTGGTGTGAGCTGCCATGTGCCTGATCCACATGCAAAAGAACATCCATAAGGCACAACACATTTTCCCCACTGCGCTTCCTGTTAAATGGATCAGAGTTAATCCGTTTCTGTTGCTTCCTATGGCATGCCTTTGCATTACGCGGTTTGATGGTTAGTCACCCTGTTCTGTCACACTCGGCAACATATCAGCTGTGTCACTGGAGCCTACCTCTTAGGTTACTGTGTCTGGGGAAAGTAGTCTGCTGGAACTAATTATTCCCTTATGTGTGGGAAGGGGATGGGGGGCCCAGTGGGCGAGGGCCTCTTCCCTTTGAATTCTAAATCTTGCTCAGCATGTGACACGAGCAGCATAGATTTGCAAGCTCTCGTTTATGGTGCAACAGGACATTTCATGTGTTCTTGTTGCTGTTACTCTGCGCCAGGGGATTCTGGGAGTGGTGGGCAGCTGTGCTCCTGGGAAGTCCCATTCTCTCCCACCCTCCACCCGCCCGGGCTAGTAGTAGCATGCTTGGCAATGCTCCTTCCTTGAGCCCTTGTTGTTTTTTTTGTCTCTGCTAGGAAGGGAAGAATTTTGAGCTGGCGCCTTATCTTTGCAGCTTGGTCAGTTCCCCATGACCCTGGGGCAAAGGACAGCCTCCCATACTTGAGGTTAGCAATTTTCTCTGCTAAACTTGAAAATTGCAAGGGTTGCAAGCCACAACCTCACCCTAAATGGCACTGATGCTGTGCAATTCTCAATGGTTGAGTCCCCCCCCCCCCATGGCAGAGAGGATCTGATCCTGACTTGCTAGGTTGGGAAAGCCTGTCTAGCTGTAGAGCAGCATTCAGTCTCTCGTGTCTGCAACAAGAACATCCATCAACATGGGCAGTGAGCACAGGGGGCAGACTGGAGCTGGGGCACAGAGTTCAAGCATGCGATCTGTCTCAGATGGATGACAGAGATAAGGAGCACAAGAATCGGGGCAACAGGTGCGGCAGCAAGCAAAAGCTTGGTTTCTGCAAAGGCAAAATTGTGAAGAGACCATTTGCCCAAATGAGCAGACTGGGCAGTGAAAGAACAAGGGCTGCAACCCAGAGAAAACTTGATGAGCCTGCTGAAAGTAATGGGGCTTTGATGGGCACCCATAAGCACTGGGTCTGTAGGACCTGGCCTATCCTGTTGCCCCAGAAGTGAAAACTGTGGAGTGCTTTGCTGACCAGAATAAGTAAGGAGGTAATACAAGAATACTTGGCTAGTTTAGATGTATTCAAGTCTCCAGAGCCAGATGAACTACATCCAAGAGTATTAAAAGAACTGGCAGAGGTGATTTCAGAACCACTGGCAGTAATCTTTGAGAATTCCTGGAGAACAGGCGAAGTCCCAGCAGACTGGAGGAGGGCAAATGTTGTCCCTATTTTCAAAAAGGGGAAAAGAGAAGACCCAAACAATTACCGCCCAGTCAGCCTGACATCAATACCAGGAAAGATTCTAGAGCAGATCATTAAGCAAACGGTCTGTGAGCACCTAGAAAGGAACGCTGTGATCACTAAAAGTCAGCATGGGTTTCTGAAAAATAAGTCATGTCAGACCAATCTGATCTCATTTTTTGACAGAATTACAAGCCTGGTAGATGAAGGGAGCGCTGTGGATGTAGCCTATCTTGATTTCAGCAAGGCCTTTGACAAGGTGCCCCATGACATTCTTGTAAAGAAGCTGGTAAAATGCGGGCTAGACAATGCTACCATTCAGTGGATTTGTAACTGGCTGACTGACCGAACCCAAAGGGTACTCATTAATGGCTCCTCTTCATCCTGGAGAGAAGTGACTAGTGGGGTGCCACAGGGTTCTGTCTTGGGCCCAGTCTTATTCAACATCTTCATCAATGACTTGGATGATGGGCTTGAGGGTATCCTGATCAAGTTTGCAGATGACACCAAATTAGGAGGGGTGGCTAATACCCCAGAGGACAGGATCACACTTCAAAATGACTTTAACAGACTAGAGAACTGGGCCAAAGCAAACAAGATGAATTTTAACAGGGAGAAATGTAAAGTACTACACTTGGGCAAAAAAGAAAGAAAGACACAAATACAGGATGGATGACACCTGGCTTGAGAGCAGTACATGTGAAAAGGATCTAGGAGTCTTGGTAGACCATAAACTTGACATGAGTCAACAGTGTGATGCAGCAGCTAAAAAAGCCAATGCAATTCTGGGCTGCATCAATAGGAGTATAGCATCTAGATCAAGGGAAGTAATAGTACCACTATATTCCACTCTGGTCAGACCTCACCTGGAATACTGTGTCCAGTTCTGGGCACCACAGTTCAAGAAGGATACTGACAAGCTGGAACGTGTCCAGAGGAGGGCAACCAAAATGGTCAAAGGCCTGGAAACGATGCCTTATGAGGAACGGCTTAGGGAGCTGGGTATGTTTAGCCTGGTTAAGGGGTGATCTGATAGCCATGTTCAAATATATAAAAGGATGTCATATAGAGGAGGGTGAAAGGTTGTTTTCTGCTGCTCCAGAGAAGCGGACACGGGGCAATGGATTCAAACTACAAGAAAGAAGATTAGGAAAACATTAGGAAGAACTTCCTGACAGTAAGAGCTGTTCGACAGTGGAATTTGCTGCCAAGGAGAGTGGTGGAGTCTCCTTCTTTGGAGGTCTTTAAGCAGAGGCTTGACAGCCATCTGTCAGGAATGCTTTGATGGTGTTTCCTGCTTGGCAGGGGGTTGGACTGGATGGCCCTTGTGGTCTCTTCCAACTCGATGATTCTATGATTCTATGACCAGTAAAAGGATATTTTGAAATCCACAGATCAGCTACTTGTCCTCCCTTGAAATACCATGAAAATTTTTCAGAACGGTTTCCTGACAGCTGAGCTCCTGTGCAGTCTGTTTCTAGATGGCGTCAGCCTAGCCCTGCCCACTCAGAATGCTTTGTAGCACAGGCTGGGTGCACATTGTATATTCCCACCCAACCCAGAAAGTCCTGGGAACAGTAGTTTGTTAAGGGTGCTGGGAATTGTAGTTCTGTGGGGGGCGGGGTAAAGTACAGTTTCCAGGATTCTTTTGTTTTTGAGTGGGTGGAGAATGTGCTTTAAATGTATGGTGTGTACACAGCCACAGTATCATCCAGGAGTCCCACCCGACATCTTGGCCCTTGTGCAGATCTATGCATCTACACATGCAGACGCATTGAAGAATTGTCTAGTGCAAATTCTGTAATGTTTCAGCTGATCCATCCTCAGATGGGTATCTGAGGTTTTCCATTGAGGAATTTTAAACACTCAAACAAGCCCCTGGCCTTGGGAGGCGCTTCTCTGTTCTGACAGATGTTTGGGTGATAACCAGTAAGTTAGTTTGTTTCTCAGGATGTTGATCTTCATCTGTGGAGGGAGGATGGTGACGTCTCCCTTCCTCCCAATGGAGAATACAAAGAAATAGTACAGCGATGGGGGAGGGATAGGACTTCACATTAGGAGATTAACAGGAACAAAACCCAGAACTTTTGGGTTCCCATAACAAACACCATTAGCATCTGACTATACTATAAAGGGAGATGAGTGTGCAACCCCAGAGTCGTCCGCGACTGGACCTAATGGTCAGGGGTACCAGTGTGGTGTAGTGGTTAAGAGTGGTAGACTCGTAATCTGGGGAACCGGGTTTGTGTCTCCGCTCCTCCACATGCAGCTGCTGGGTGACCTTGGGCTAGTCACACTTCTCTGAAGTCTCTCAGCCCCACTCACCTCACAGAGTGTTTGTTGTGGGGGAGGAAGGGAAAGGAGAATGTTAGCCGCTTTGAGACTCCTTCGGGTAGTGAAAAGCGGGATATCAAATCAAATCCAAACTCCTCCTCCTCCTCCTCCTCCTCCTCTTCTTCTTCTTCTTTACCTTTTATACTGGGTGATAGTCAGTGTTAGTCCTCAGGGGATACCCACTGAAGCTATTAGACAGGACTAATACAGGTTTATTAATTTCAGTGGGTCTACTCTGAGTAAGAGTTAACAGGCTACAATCTTGCATAGTTCATTGTTAATTTCTTGAATATTTTGAATTATTTGTTTCTAGCTGCTTTTATTAACAGTTTTCATATTTCTTGCCAACTGTTTTTAGAGTTTTTATTACAATCAAGTGCTACATAAATTTGGTGAAATAAAAATAAATGTGGAGGGCTGAGATTTGGGTACCTGGGGGAGAGCGTCTTCTGAGATAAACTGGTTGGCTGTGAAATGAAACAATAGCATATAAGAAAGATGCAAGACGTCCTGTTGGCACTGTGCTTGCTTTGTGAAGGCAGGGCTCATTATCTCCTCCCTCCTTCCTCAGCGGTGAACAGTGTTTTTTAAATTGCCTTACATCCGTCCAGAAATAGAAATAGAATGCCTCCCCCTGCCCACCGGTTATCTGCTTGGTGTCCTTTGGGGCCTGTTAACCAAAAGAATCTCAGCGATATGCACACCCTTCATTTGTTTGTGGAAAATGCTGCTACTTTCCCCTTTAAGTGAAGTTTGTTTTCCTCCAAGTCTGGCAGCTATTTTAGTGCAAGCTGAAACATGCACGTGGTCTGCACAAAACTCCAGATGGAGCCAGACATGGCCCCGCTCTCTCATCTCCTGGGCAGGGACAGGCTTAACTGCTTTCCTGCTCTCTCATCAGCTAAGGGTTCATCGACGAGGCAGCTTTGCTTAGTCTGTGGCCTGCACCTGTGGTCTTCCTTTAAGCCTCCTTTTTGCATGTGGGATGTGGGGGGCAGATAAGGAACAGAAAGGCTCTGCCTGAGCACAGATAACTGGATCTTTAAAAAGCTGAGAAGCTCCTTTGCCTAAACACACTTGGCAGGATGTGCTTGCCTAGGACGATGCCTTAAGTGCCAGGGGAATCACAGCTCCTGGTTGGTACTTGCAAGAGCACAACTCTCTTTTTGCTCCTCCTTCTCCTTCTGTGAGTACTCAGTGATCAGCCTTCTCCTTCGGTGAGTACTCAGTGATCAGCCTGCTGTGGATGGTAGGTTGGTTGGTTGCATAAGAGCTTGGATAGGAACAGAGGCGTACCGAGCTGCTTGGTCGGGGGTGGGGCCTCGCTCCGTAGCGTATGCGTCACGACGTCATGACGCATGCACTACGGAGCGCAGCCCAGGTGGACTGTGTATGTCTGCAGCAGCCAGGGTGGACTGCGCATGTCTGCAAATGCACAGTCCTGCGGGCTGCTGCGAACATGCGCAGTCTGCCCGGACTCCCAAGACGCCGCCTGGCACCCCTTCCGTGTGGCGGCTTGGGAGTCGCACTCGCGGGGGGTGGCACAGAGTGTCACCCTCCCTAGGCTGGAACCTGGGGCAGACCGCCCCCAACACCCCGCCCTCGCTACCCCACTGGATAGGAACAAAGTTTAGCACTGTGCCAGTTTCAGCGGGTGCTGATGAGAATTTACCTTGCATTTTGAGCATGGATGGCATGCTAGCCTCATGAGCATCCCAGTCAAAGCCACTGATGCTGCCCATTGTGACACTAGTGGGCAAATCCCCCTGAGCCAGCTATTGTTCCCCCGCTCCCTTTCATTTTAGTTTCCTAGTTATAGGCGCTGCTGCAAAATGAAAGCACTTGCCACTGAAGTTTCCTACCCTTTTGTTTCAGGTAGTTTGTTCTGCAGCAAATTGTGCAATTTTTAAAGGCTGCAGGTTTGATAGGAACATGGTCCGTTGCTCAAATGTAAAAGAGTCATGCACTTCAATGCAAGAAGGGAAGCGTTCTCGTAACTCACCCCCCCCCCCATTATAACTGCAGTAGGGCTGGTGCCAAACATTGTCTAACCCAGGTGAGAACTCTGTTTGAGCCCTGCCAGCTCTACGTTACCCGACTAAGTGGGATGATAAATGTAGGGAAGAGAAAAGGTTGCATATGAAACCTTTCTAATAAAAGAACAGCCATACCCAAATCTGAGGTGCACATCTGTCAAAGATTCCCAAAAGCCCACTGCGTTTGCAATCAGGTGAGATGTATGTGCTGTACTTTATGCTGTGTCTGTGCAAAGTGTGGCTGGTTTTTAGTCCAGAGGCAACTCCTTCTATCTTGCATGCATTTGAATGAGAAACAGAATTTGCCTCTGGGCTGAAAACCAGCCACACTTCACACCAACATGGCTTGCTTGTTTATTTATTTATTTGTTTATTTATTTATTTATTTAAAAAACATTCTATTCATAAAAAACCCAAGTGGTTTACAACAGTCAAACATAAAACCATGCAGTAAAAACCATATATGTATATATTAAAAACCCCAGAGATCTACTGTTACAGAAGGATATTTTCTCGCTAAGAATACAGTATTATCTAAGAGTCGGACACGACTGAACGACTGAACAACAACAACAAAAGAGAATAAGCTTGGAGGCATAGAAAGGTTTTCAACAGGCCTTTGAAGGTTGGAACATAAGGTGCCTGCTTGGACCTCTGTTTCACAGGACTGAACCGATGACACTAAAAGCTGTTTCTTGTTGGCTTTGCCAACTTGGGGGATGACCAATGACATTCCTGTAGATGATCTCATTGATCAGGCTGGGATATAAGGGTTTAGGTGGTTCCCTAAGGCAACCCTGGACCTAAGATGTTCAGGGCTTTATAAATTAATACAAGGACCTTGAACCTAGTTCTGAAGAAGTGTGCATGCACACAAAAGCTCATACCAAGAACAAACTTAGTTGGTCTCTAAGGTGCTACTGGAAGGATTTTTTGATTTTTTGATTTTATATTTTGTTTTGGTTTGCATACGTTTTGGATTACAAACATGTCAAACCCAGAAGTGTGTGTCCCGGTTTGCAACCTTTTTTTGGATCACAACCCATTTTTTTTGGATTACGAACAAATTTTTTTGGAGGCCCCATTGGCGAAAATGCGGCTTGGGTTACAACCTGTTTTGGTTTACAAATGGACCTCTGGAACGGATTATGGTTGTAAACCAAGGTACCACTGTATGGTCTGTGTAAGACCTTCTAGTGAATGGAATGGAAAAGGATTCGGATGAAATGACCTTTAAGTCCCTTTCCTCCAGCATTTTTATTCTTTAAGATCAGCAAGGTGACTGTAGGCGTGTGTCACAGTGTGGGGCGGTGATCTTTGGAATTGTCATTTGGAGGAGATGGTGTACTTCAGGGAAGTTTAGTGGAGAACAAATAGATGAACAGGGCCCTCGTGCTGCAACAACAAACATGGTTTTGATGTCTCTTAACTTTTTAAATTCTCAAACAGAACTAGAAACTTTATGCAGAGAATCGCATAGTTCTATCCAAGGGGCAAGTTAATGGTTAGCATACCGGGCAAGGAGCTAGGATTCAATAGATTTTGCTTCCTTGTGAGTATCTTTACTAGCCTGGTTTTCCATGGAGAGGATAGTCCTCTCCATGAGTGTTTCTGGGCATATGCTGAAGCAGTCATGCCATTTGTTTATATCCCACCTTTTCCTCCAAGGAGCTCAATGTGCTTTGAAGTTTTAATGTGCCCCTGGCACAGACCTCTTTTTCACAACTGCTTTTTTGTGCATCCCTGAAACCCAGGTTTTCAGGCAGTTTTTGGGTCCTGTGAATTGGCTGGCTGTTTTGATTTTAGACCAAGTTTGACAGGATTTGCATCACAGCCTCTCCCACTTGTGGGTTGGAGAGAGGCAGATCATGTCTGGTTGTTATTTTTTTGCTCACTGTTTCCACCTGCTATCGGGTCAAGCAGGAAGGTAGACAACACTTTTAAACATA
Organism: Lacerta agilis; assembly: GCF_009819535.1. Lineage (NCBI taxonomy): Eukaryota > Metazoa > Chordata > Lepidosauria > Squamata > Lacertidae > Lacerta > Lacerta agilis. The sequence continues at coordinate 53,462,338 of NC_046316.1, forward strand.
CCTTAGGATGAGTTCCTTCTCCTATCAATTCCTTTCATCTCCAGTCAAATCCCTTTGTATATTGTATAGTCACTAGCAAAATAAACAGTCTCCATTGTCAGAATGCTTTGACATTTCTCAAGGTAGGGGGTCTTGGAGATGGTAACCGATGTCTGGGCTGTACCACTTCAGGTGGGCAAGGTAGGCAAATTGATTAATTTATTTGCTTGCAAACTTTAATCCTGCCTTCCCACCAAATGGTGTTTAAGGTACCCAATGACGACGACAACAACAACAACAACAACAAATATAGAACAGCAATAAAATGCAAAGACTACCCTTTCACAAGTTCCTGGAACAGACCAGAGGGCCACTCCTGAAGGTCTTAAAACCCCAGCTGGTTAGTATGGGAGACTGAAAGGTCCTGCATTAAAACAAACAAACCCTTCACATAAAAACCACAATGTCAGCGGGAAAGCTAGATTAGAAGCCTTTCCGTGACATCCTATTTTCTAGCTAGAGGTGTATGTTTGTAGAAGAAACATTAAAGTAAGCCTTCTACCACTCAGTCTACAATGGTCCAGTCCAGACACAGGTTCATCACTGAAGTGAATAATAATAATAATAATAATAATAATAATAATAATAATAATAATTTTTTATTTATACCCCACCCATCTGGCTGGGTTTCTACTAGAGCTCAATGGGTAGGCTTATTTCCTAGAGACATTCCTTTCTCCCCACTAGGTGGTATGAAAATTATGGGACTGCTTTCTTTGGTCTACATTATTTTGCAGACTAACAGCTTTTCAGGAGGTGAAGTTGTTATTTGCAGTAGCCCCAGATGTGTTTTGTCAGGCATGAAACGCTGGAATGAACGAATGAATGAATGGGAGAACAAACAAATGAATGAAAAAACAAACACCCCCTATACTTGCATGTATTTAAAGTATCCAAAATGGAGGAATTAATGATAACGATTGGCTATTTAGAATAATGAACACACCAATGTTAAAATGGCATATTAAAAATGTGTTTATTGGAGAAATTTGCACTAATGTGATGATGAATTTTCATGGGTTTTTTTATTATTATCTCAAATCGATGCAAAATATGGAGAACTGTATTTAAGATTAGAAAAACAAGAAAACGAGAGGACCAAAACGGACAGATCTTTCCACCCTTCCCCATTGACACAGAATGGGAATAGGCTGATCCAGAGGTCAACAACCTTTTTCATCCATGGGCCAGTCCACTGTCCTTCAGACCATGTGGTGGGCTGGACTATATTTTTTTTTGGGGGGGGGTGAACGAATTCCTATGCCCCACAAATAACCCAGAGATGCATTTTAAATAAAAGCACACATTTTACTCATGTAAAAACACCAGGCAGGCCCCACAAATAACTCAGAGATGCATTTTAAATAAAAGGACACATTCTACTCATGTAAAAACACGCTGATTCCCAGGCTGGATTGAGAAGGCGATTGGGCCGCATTCGGCCCCCAGGCCTTAGGTTGCCTACCTCTGGACTGATCCATCCAAGCAGCATGAAGCAAGGGATGGCTTGCTAACAATCTTGGAATATTGTAACGATAGCAACAAAGCAGATAGCAAGCAGTTATCCTTTAGTTTTCTGGCTGCGGGGCACAAGAAGCAATGGGTTCAAATGGCAAGACTTACAGTTTGGGTCAGATGTTACAGAAACATTCTAGCCCTAGGAATGGTTGTTTGGCAAGGTTCATTGGGGCTCAGCATGAGGAACTGCAGTGCCAGGACTCAGCCTGGGAAGCCGCAAAGTTGTAATTAAGCTGGTGCCTCTGAGGATGTGGAAAGTGCATTTTCCTTACTCTTGTAAGTAGCCATAACTTACCACCACATGTGTGGGTGGGATTATGAAGAAGGTTTTCAAGAGGATGTGGCTTCCATGAGCCTAAGGCCTAGCATGCCTTTTTAGAAATGACCACCAGGCGTTGGTCATTTGAGCTGATTGTGGTCGCTCAAAAGCAGAGCAGATAATCATGCGGCAGACGTGGTCACTCGCAAATCCCATGCCAGTCTAGGGGATTTGATTAGGCGACTGTGATGACCGATACTGTCCCGACTTTTCTGTTGCCATAAGATACTTGACTATTAAAGCAAAGCTAGGAACTGACCACATCCGCTCTTTAGATTGTTATGGAAGACTTGTCACAAAACACTGCTCAACCCTAGAAGTAAGGGCTTGTCCATGCTTCTGTTTGTCCTGTCATTTCTAGACATGGGTCTGAGAGGTTTTTCTTTCGCCCCACCTCTTTCCAAAGGAGAACCCACTATTCACTGCTTAATCGGAGCAAATATCAATCAAAAAACCTAACAGACCTGTGCCTAGAAATCAAACACAGGACAAGCAAGCAGAAACGTGGATGAGCCCTAAATCCCACTGTTTTCAGTAGGGCCAACTCCCAGAAAAGTGCACATAAGATTGCAGCAAAGGTGTTCTCTAATTCTGGACTGAACTCCCTCCTTTTGATTCTCATTCTCACCCCCCTTAGCTCTCTATGCTCTAGCCCAGGTATGTCCCTCTACCTGTTGGTGGCCTCCTATCAGCCACAACCCGGGATTATGGGGGCTGTAGTCCAACAATATCTGGAGGGGGCATCAGGTCCCCAACCCCTGCTCTGGTCCATTTTTGGTGCGCATTCTCAAGATCTCAAGAAGGATTACTTATGTCTTGACGCTTTTAACCACATGTTTATCCCAACAGTACAGTTGATGCATGTTTAATGTGTGGCCAAGGATTCCTCCACTGCCCAGCTCACAAACTTAATTTGCATTGTGCTTTTTCTATTATTATTTTTCATCAGTTGACCAGAAATGTTGTCTTTGTCACTGCCGATGTGGATCGGCATCTCCTCGACAGCATTCTTTAAATGCTCTGTGATTGGGGGAGGGTGTTCTGTTGTGTCCTCTGAGTTACAATTATTAATGGTTGCTTGCCCTTTATAAATCTAGCCTCCTCCTCCATATGCATTGCCAAGTGTCTATGGGGCAGACACAGCACTCTCGTAAAGGTCTGCAGCACTACAAGGTGCAGACTGTGCATTTTCTCATCATGCACAGCCCTCCTCAGCTCCAACACCCTCCAGCTGTACCTGCAGAAGAGAGACAACCTCACAACTGTGTCGCTTCCAGTGACTTGCAGGAGCATTTTCAAGAGTTCCTGGCTGGGAGCCACAAGCCTTGGACACTGTTTCCCAGAGGGTTGTTGTGACTGGTCAGAGGAGTCCCAACAATGCCTTGCTAGTGAATAAGTAACCCATCTCAAAACTTGGATTTGTAGCCATGTTAAGTTTGTGGCATTAAAAAAAATATGGAGAGAGCTGTTAAGCTTTAAAAGACAAACACATTTATGATGTGCTTTTGTGGACTAAATGACACTTCGTCAGATTCATTAACTGTTTTCCTCATTTAACAGGTATACACATATACATGTGTGCGTGTGCACACACACACACACACATGCAGAGTCTGGGTATGGCTAGAAATTCTTGGGTCTGAGGAGGCTCTGAGAATGTATCTGTGCAGTGCCATGCAGGAGTGCACACTGATTTCATGGGGGCTTGCTTCTGAGTAAGGATGCATCAGATCAGGCTGCATGTCTTAGTTTGCACATTTGGGGGGGGGAATGGAGCAATAGGAATAATTACATCTTCAGCTAACTCTGGGTTTGGATGTTACAGAAGAGGAATTAGTAATGCTGAAGTAATTTTAGGAGATGCATGGAAAGCAAATATGACAGTATTACTCAATAGTCATGGGTATGCTATTATGGTTTACCAAGGGAAAAGAGACCCCCCCCTTTATCTTGTACACCAGCTAAAATTAATTTCTGGCTTTCCTATTGTAAGACTTGTCATGTGTCTTTTTACTGCTGTTTTCTGTCATAAGGAACCTGCTGGAAACAGATCTGGGTATCTGCTGGATTTTACATTTCCAAAAAGAGGGAATCGGCCATTGTGTGTTTCTTAATACCAAAATCCTGAAGTATGACCCGAAACTAGCACAGCACCTAGCTGTTCCCCTGCTCTATTTTAATACCAATTCAGATTTATGGCTTTACCATTAGACCATATTTTTCTCCCTTCACCCGCACCATCTCCTTTGTCTGACATCCTGCCTGAGGAATTCTGGAGCACTCAAAAGCTTGCTTGCTATCTTGTTCCATTTGGTCTGGCCCTAGGTTTAGTAGTACTGTATCTTCTTTTAAGGTTCTTCTGTAGCCATAGGTGGTTTCTTACTGTCTGATGATCATTAAGCTAGTCTTAATCTAAAAATCCATGTAGGAAATATCTTAAGTCACACCTCCCTGGAGGATGCTGGCTGAGTCTGAAAGGAACAGTTTGTACACTTTGAATTGGGCCAGAGAAAGAGAGAGGTGATATTTTGAAGCTGGTTGGTAAAGGTTGCTGTTAAGTTTCTGGCTGGCAGAAACAAGTTTTTAGAATCTTGGGAGTGCTGGGTTGTTGCTCTTCTGGAGTTAGCACTGCCTATGTGTGTGCTTGCTTTCCATCTGCTCAACCTCTGTATTTCTAAACATCTTGTCCAAAAGGCCCCTTGATTTGAGAGCGAGAGAGAGAGAGAGAGAGAGAGAGAATTGCCAATGGCTCCACAGGAAGTCTGTGGCAGAGCTTTCAATTTCCTGCATCTCAAGCCAGTGCAATGGGTTAGGTTTATACACGAGCGCAAAGTGACTCACCCTTTGGGGGGAGGGGATTTCCCCTCTGAGAGAAACAGAAGAATTACACTGGATGTCAGTAGGCCTAAGGGGCAGCCTTTGGTGTTGGATGTTTAGGGCTTGCTAAGTTGAGAGATGTTGTGGTCTAGGACTCTAAACCTTTCTGTCTGCCTGGCAAAAGTTGCAACAACTTGGATCCGGATTTGTGCAAAAAAAAAAAAAAAGTTCCACCTCCTCCCGCCCCATCTGGCGATGTGATGCCTGCCAAGAGGACTTGCTTCCTCGCCTCTGTTTTCTTTAAGAAAATCCCCAGCTGACAACATGAAGCAAAGGAATGTGCTTTCCTGGAGGCAGAGAGTCTCCTGGAGGCAGAGAGTCTCATAGCGGACCCTTTCTCTGCTCCAGATCTGCGGGGGGGAGGTGGGGAGCTTGGTGCTGCTCTCTGCCTATTTCACTCATCATTCCCAGTTAGCAGATCTCTGGGTGGTTTGCAGTAGACGGGCAAGGGTTTCTGGCTCCTATTTCCTATGGGGGCAAGGCCCATATCTCGGTGGCAGTTGACCTGCTTTGGATGCAGAAGGTCCCAGGTTCAATCCCTGGCATTTCCAGGTAGGGCTGGGAGAGACCCTTGTGTGAAATGCTGCCCATCAGTGTAGACAATACTGAGTTAAACTTACCCATGGCTTGACTCAGTATAAGGCAGCTTCCAGTGTTCCTGTGCACTTTTCTGCAGCTCTTGTGGGCGAGCATCTGCCTGGCAGGTAGAACCAATCGGGTTCAATCCCTGGTGCCTCCAGATAGGGCTAAGAGCATCCCTCTTGAAACCCCAGAAAGCTGCTGCTGAGTAGACAATATTGAGATAGAGAGACCAATGCTCTCACTCAGTATAAGACAGCTTCTTAATAGCTACAACAAAAGGCTTCTTTTCCCCCACCCAAATTAAACTTTCAAGGACCCCTGTTCTGCAGTAACTCTAACCACTACTCCACACTGCCCTGCAGGCCTTCTTCCTGCCCTGTTAAGTTTCCTTAACTCGGGGCAGGTTGGGGCGAGGGCAGTGGAAGCACCGTGTTGGCAGTGGTGGCACACTTGCCACCACCCTGCCTTGCCCCCTTCTGGTCCTGCCGAGCAAGTGGCGGTGCCACGACAGAGAGACTAGCTCACCTCATGCCACAGATGGCAGCTTGAAGGACTGTCATGTAACCCCTTTTCTTTCCTTGTCCTTCTCTGTATTGTGCAGTGCAAGGAATTTGGAAAGAAGGAAGGGTGAAGAAGAACAGCCTGGGTTTCAGGGAGAGGCAGCCTGGGAATCCACCTTGTGCATGGTAGATTCTTGGCCCGAAAGCCTCCTCTCGCCTCCCATGGGCTCTGAGCAAGTCTCTGCAGAGGCTCCGTGCCTTAATTCCAAGCCTCCCCCGTGTTTTCCAACTGGGAAAACAACATTGGCTTTGTTTGTTTGCTTTGCCCAGATTTGTTTAATGAAGGGGCTGTAGCTTCAGCTCCAAAGTTTGCAGAGCTTCTCTTAACAAAGGATGTCATCTTTTAAAGCTCGAGTGAAATTGCCTGCCCCTGCCCCCGGTGGTTGGCCACTTCCCTTTGCGACTGTGCAAGGACTGTAACTGCTTATAAATGGCTCTTCCTAAATATGCCTGGATAGCTCAGTTGGTTAGAGCATGGTGCTGTTAATGCCAACCTTGCAGGTTCGATCCTCAAATGGGACAGCTGCATATTCCTGCATTGCAGCGGGTTGGACTAGATGATGCTCAGGGTACCTTCCAACTCTGCATTTCTGTAATTCTAAATCAGCCTTTCGAAGCCTTGGGTCCCCATATATTTTTGAACTACATCTCCCATAATCCCTGACCACTGGTCCTGCTAGTTAGGAATGATGGGAGTTGTAGTCCAACAACACCTGGGGGCCAAAGTTTGAGAAACACTAGTTTATATTCTATGTGAACTATCTAAAGGTTTTGATGATGAAGCAGTATATAAATAATGATAGATAAGTGAGTAAGTAAGTAAATAAATAAGTAGAATACTTTTGTTTAGAAAGTTTTGAAACTGTGCTGATTTTAACCACTGATTTCAAAACTGCACTTTCGTTTCTTTGAACACCTGAGCAACTCTTGGTATGAAACAGCTGGTTATAAATGTAGTCCACTTTTCAGTAATTTAGTTATCAAAATACCAGCTTTCTCTTGGGACACACTTCCGCTTGTCCCATGCCTAGAAATCATGGGTCTGAGCAGTTTTCCGTTTCCCCTGCCACTTTCCCCAGGAAAACCTGCTCTTTAGCGCTGAATTGGCACAAACACCAAACTGCAGAAAACCCGATTGGTGTCTGCTCCAATTCAGCGGTAAAGATTGGGGTTTTCTCCCGGGGGTGAAGGAGCAATGAGGCAAGCGGAAGTCTGGATGAGCCCTTTTGTAATGATTGTCAAGCTTAATCCTATTCCAAGCTGGAAGATTCATTTCACCTCCATTCAAACTATTGGCAGAAAGGTGTGGAATCTGAAAGCTATTCTGAAAGTGTCTGAATGTTGACTCACTCACCTTGAGGTCTTCACCCAATGTGATTGCTCTGACATTTTTCTTGTGACACTGTTCTGTTTGGGTGGCACAGCAGAAATATTTGAGAGGTATGTTGTTCCTCTCCTTCCTGCTATGATTCTGCCCCCCCCCCCCGTGAGCTGCTAAAGTTGGTCATCATTTCACCAGCCAAACCTGCGCAGCTGGATAGGTTGCCTGTGCCAGATTTTGAAGGGGTTAAACATTTACTAGGCTTTAATGTGCTCTGTAAGCACATGACTGGCGGCACATGATGGATTCCATCCTGTCATGTGAGGCTTTGTGCTGGAGAGTGTGATGTGCTATGGGTGGAGTGTTCTCCCCATCTGGTGTTTGCCCAGCCTGGTGAATTCTCTTAGGGTGAAGGAGACGAGGACTTGGGAGGGAGAGAGGACATCCTGGATTACATTACAAAGACTTGCTGGCGGGGACTGATGAGAGCTGTAGTCCGAAGCTTCTGAAAGGCACTAGGTTGGTGAAGACAGGAAGAAAACTCATACAGGGCAGACCTCTGAAAGCAGGACTACAGATTGTTAACATCTGTCAGAAAAAGGCAAAAATGTGTAGCAGTCTGCAAACTTCAGCTTAACTAACATACTGCCCTCTAGTGGTAGATCAAGAGCAGTCTTTTTTTCTCGCAGCGTACTTTCCGTTGAGTTGTGTAACTCTTATCCTAAGCATACCGGTACTAACTAGGCAGTAAGTCCCACTGAACCAAGTGGGACTTACTTCTGAGGACACTTACGCAGGATTGGGCCGTCTGGTAGCAAAAGCTCTCTTTCATGAGTAATAATGTAGTAGGAGCACTTGAAACATTTCAGAGAGACATAGCCATATCTCTGAATGCACGTGGGCCATATCTTAGTGCCATAGTTCTCAACAGACAAATAAGAAACCACCTGTGGGTGTCCTAAGGTGGTTGTTTTCTGGCCTGTTGTAGAACGGTCTCCTTGAAATCTCTTTAAGCTTTGTACAGATGGACAGCTGATGTAGTGTAAATGTTAATGGCATGTGCTAAAAACTACCTACCTTGCTAGGCTGTTATAAGAAGATGGAAATAATAATAATAATAATAATAATAATAATAATAATAATAATAATAATACCCTGCCCATCTGGCTGGGTTTCCCCAGCCACTCTGGGCAGCTTACAGCAAATATAAAAAATAGTAAAACATCAGACATTAAAAAATACCAATACAGGGAAATAATGTATCAGAAACATTTCCTGTTAGTTCATAAGTGGATGAGACTTTGATTCCCCCCCCCCTGCCTAACTTTTTTTGCTGGTATATGAAAAGACCAGGTTTAAAGAGTTCTAACAATCTGATATTTGGGGCGTTTTCAGTTCTTTACAATTAACCAGTGCTCCAAACCAGCAGGATGAGATGGGTCTTGTGGGCAAGTAGGGATTTGAATCTGCCCTTGTTCTAAACACAACACTGCCGACCAAATAACATTTCTCCACTATTGGTGTCATAGGCCTTTAAGGGAAGCCCCTCCCATGTGTCCGCCCCCCCTCCCCCCAATATCTACCAAATAGCAAGATTCTCCAGTGAATTTCCAGGAACAGCTGCTGGGCGAATCATATGGCTGCCACAGTCACACCAGGGGGTTGCGGATGCACTTCTGTATGAAGAAGCAGAAATCCAAAGAGCAAATAAACACCAAGGCCCGGAGCAGCCTCGTGACAAGGAAGATGTGGGCAGGCCTGTCTTCTCTGATCGGCAAGCAGGACACAGATATATCTACTCTGCCAGCCAGTCCTGAAGCCGCCTGGCATTCTTGAACAGATGAGGGGGTGGCAACATCAGGGGCTCACTGCAAATGCCTCGTGGTGCCAGAGCATTGTTGGCAGTGAGTGTGTAGAGGCTCAGAAGCAAACAAAGGCCAAAGGGCTCTTGCTCTTCAGTAATCCTACCCCATAGGAGATTCCATACCAGAGCCCTTGAGATTTCATACCAGAGTCCCCACTAAATCAGAGTTTTCCCCTTCTCTGAGTAAAAGCTGTTGCTCAGAGATAAGAGCATGCAAGGACGTTTGAGGTTTGGTCCCTGGTGGGACTAGAAAACACCCCAAGACCTTGGAGAGCACCTGCCAGTCAGTGTGGAGCATATGGAGCTGTGTGTAGCACCTGGCTTGTTCTTCATGCAGCATCGCATTGTGACAGCAGGGCCAGTGATAACTGCATCAAACTGTATTGCCAGTGGCACTGCATAGGAGAAGGGCCTTGGCACAGTGGTAGAGTGCACATGTTGCATGCAAAAGGGTTCCCTCCCTGGATCTTTGGATACACTGCCAGGCAGTGTCTATAATACTTAGCAAGATGGACCAATTATCTGGCTTGGTATAAGGCACCTTCCTGAACTCCCATCTGTGCTCTGCCGCTCTGCCTATGTACCTCCCTGTTTATTTGTTCTCCCTGTGAGGTGAGGACTCCTTCCTCCCACTGCTATCTGTCATTCCCTCCATTGCTGTTAATTCAGAATCTGCTGAAGTTCAGCATCTAGGATAAGCTAACCTGGGGTCCTCCAGATGTTGTTGACCCAACAGCTCACATAATCCCTGAGCATTGCTGGGGATTGGACTGGGTTCTGTGATTCTGTGAAGTGCAATGAGGTGGCCTATGTGCCCGCTCAGTCTGCTGTCCCAGTGCTAACTCTCAACAGGCAACTTAAAAGGCCTTCTCCCTCCTTTATGGTTCTTCATCCTTAAACTGGATTTGGACTAGACAGCCCTTCAAAGGCAGGACTTTAAGGACCACAGACCTGTGCCTGGGCTGCGCTGCTTTAGACTGCATGTGAGAGATGACAGGCTGGAATCGCCCTCGTTACAAAATAAAATTAAATCCCTGCAGATAAAAAGCTAAATGCCACAGACAAGGGTTTTGGCCTAGCCTTCTCTCTGACACGTTCATTTTCCATGTGCAGGAGTTGTGTCCCCTTCCCTCGAGGGAGCAGGCTAATGTGGTACAGTCCGGATGTAGGTTTACTCCACTATGGGGTGTGAGCAGAGTGGCAGGCGGCTCACCAGAACAGGAAATGGGGTGGGCCAAGCAGCAGCGAGGCCACGGGAGGTCTGTGTTCGCAGCCTCAACACGGCCTCACCTCACCTCACCTCACCCTGCATCACCACCACAGCCACTGGAAGGGCACTGCCGCCAGTCTGTCCTCCTCACACGCCACTGCTGAGTTTGAACTAGGCTTTATACACTGTGAAGAACACTTTGCTGTTGTGAAATCTCCTCCAATCTGCTGCTCAGTCCCTTACAGCTTCAGCTTACCTTGGGCCTGTCCAACCTTTAGAATAATAATAATAATAATAATAATAATAATAATAATAATAATAATAAATAAATCATTTATTTTACACACATATATTCAGTTTCTCTTATTGTTATTTTGCAAGAAGCAACCTCTTGTGGAACATCAGATACAGCTGGACTATTCTAACTCACCAGGAGTGGATGAGTAGGGGAGACCATAGTCAGTGGAGAGTTTTGTTCCCTTTGGTCCAGAGAGGGGCCCCAATCCTCTGCCTGCAGAATAACTTTCCTTTAGGGAAAAAACAAAATAAAAAAATTCCTTCCAGTAGCACCTTAGGCACCAACTAAGTTTGTTATTGGTATGAGCTTTCGTGTGCATGCACACTTCTTCAGATACACTGAAACTGAAGTCACCAGACCCTTATATATAGTGAGAGAGTGGGGAGGGGTATTACTCAGAAGGGTGGTGGGAATGGGTGATAGGCTGATAGCTGTGGTAAACCTGTTGACTGTTAACGACTGCAATTGGTCTTACAGAAAAAAACAAGGGGTGAGATGGCTAAAAATAGCTTTATCATGTGGTAATAAGTTGCAGTTCAGCAACTTCTCTTTCCAGTCTATTTCTGAAATTCTTTTGTAATAACACAGCTACTTTGAGATCTTGTATAGAATGTCCTGGAAGATTAAAGTGTTCTCCTACTGGTTTCTCTGTCTTGTGATTCCTGATGTCAGATTTATGTCCATTTATCCTTTGGTGTGGTGGCGCTGTGGTCTAAACCAGAGCCTAGGGCTTGCTGATCAGAAGGTCAGCAGTTCGAATCCCTGCGACGGGGTGAGCTCCCGTTGCTCAGTCCCAGCTCCTGCCCACCTAGCAGTTCGAAAGCATGTCAAGTGCAAGTAGATAAATAGGTACCGCTCTGGCGGGAAGGTAAATGGTGTTTCCGTGCGCTGCTCTGGTTCGCCAGAAGCGGCTTAGTCATGCTGGCCACATAACCCAGAAGCTCCCTCAGCCTATAGAGCAAGATGTGCACGCAACCCCAGAGTTGTTCGCGGTACCTTTACCTTTTATCCTTTGGCGTAGGGTTTGGCCTGTTTGTCCAATATAGAGAGCTGAAGGGCACTGTTGGCATTTGATGGCATACACAATGTTAGAAGATGAGCAATTAAATAGTCCTGAGATGGTATGTTTGATGTTGTTGGGACCAGTAATGGTGTTGTCCGGGTGTATGTGGCAGCAGAGTTGGCATCTGGATTTATTGCAGGCTCTGGTACCAGTGTCCATGTTAAGTCTGGTTGTTGTATTATTGTGGGTGAGGAGTTGTTTAAGATTGGGTAGCTGTCTGTAGGCAATGAAAGGTCTTCCTCTCAGAGCTTGAGAAAGAGAACTGTCATTGCCTAGGAGAGGTTGTAGATCTCTGATGATGCGCTGAACTGTTTTAACTTGGGAGCTGTATGTGATTACTAGTGGTGTTCTGTTATTTTCTCTTTTGGGTCTGTCTTGCAGCAAGTTTTCTCTGGGTATCAGTCTGGCTCTGTTGATCTGATGCGTGCGTATCCCGAATGCACGAAAAAACCCCGAAAACCCAGAAGTAGCACGATTTGAGCGCTTCTGCACATCTGGGGGTCGCGCGTGCTCTGGAAATGCTTCTGGGTTGTGGGCGTTCTTAACCCGAAACTACGCAACACGGAGCGTGCGCAACCCCGGGGTATGACTGTAGTGGTTTTATAAACCGATTTAGACCTAAGCTGATTTAAAAGTTTGCATATACCTCCATAAGCTTAATGAATGATGGCAAATAAAATATCTAAAATGAGCATTGGAAGACCTGTCACCCCACATGCCCTGGGGTGTCAGACGGGCAAAAGTGGAGCAGGTTTGCGCTCCTAGGGCTGTCATCTGTTGAAACTGGTACAATATTAGAGCCGGGAACTTCCCAAGTGAATGGCACTTTATGGAACTATTATTTGTTTGAAATGCTAGGTTTGAGGCAAATTAAAAATCCTGCATGAGCACATTATTGGAGCAGGGGGCAGTGAGCCATCGGAGGAATATCCCTGAAAGATTATATAAATCAATGGCGCCCTCTAGTGGCTGAAGGAGGGAGCAATTTCTGAGGATCACAGGTTCTTGGGGGGTGGGGGGACTTAAATAATAGTGGGAGATGTGTTCAAAAGGATTTTGCCAGGCTTGAGGGTGAGGACAGCTATCTGGGTTGGGGGTGGAATATCACCATCTGGGGAAAGGCCTGCCTGCACCTGTACTCGGCTTGCCATCTGTCTTGGCTCCATCTCTTCAGTGGACGGATCAGTTGTAAGCGACAGCACAGCAGCAGGCAGAGTCTTGCATGCGGCCATATTCCTGGGTCCTTGCTTGCTGCAGCCAATGCAATGAGCTTCCTGTGTGGCCGATGTACAAAACGAGATCAGGCAGCAGTGTGTGTGTGTGTGTGTGTGACTGCCTTCCTGGCCTGCACAGCTGGATGGCTGGCATGGGCTGGGGACAGGAATGGTAACACATGCCCGGACCTTCACCCAGGCACAGATATGGACTAAATGACAGCATGGAGAGACCCAGTGCAGCCCTGGGAGGGGAGCCCAGGGATGGATAGAAGCGGGCATGGAGTAGTTTAGGGGTAAGAAACTGATGGCAGTTGTGGATGGGAAAGGATGCATAGGCAAGTGTTTACTCTGAACACTAGTTTGCAGGAGCACAGGAAGCTTGCTTTATACAGAGTCAGACCGATCACCTATCTGCTTCAGTGTGGTCTGCACTGACTGGCAGCAGCTCTCCAGAGTTTCAAATGGGGGGCATTCCCAGTCATACCAGGAGATGCCAGGGATTAAACCTGGGACATTCTTCATGCAAGGTTATACCAATGAGCTTACGTTGCCCTTCCTGGGAGAGATGCCTTTACATTCTTTGAAACTTCCAATGCCACTGCACTGAAATGAGCCCTTGAATTGCGAGGTGGGTGTGCATGTAGCCAATCTCTTCCCAAGGGATTCTTTCTCAACTTCCGGAGAATGACCAACTTACGAAAGAGATCAAGCCTCATTGCACCTTTAACATAAGATGGATTTCTGGCAGATATATGCAGCCCCCCCCCCCAATTCCTGCATGACAAGCTGCATGTACCAAAAATCTTGCGAGCGACAGAACTACTGAAGATGCAGGAGTCTTGCTCACTTTTGTAGCCAGTCACCTTTGAAAAATAAACAAGGGGAAGTCAGAGATAAGTGGGGAAAGGCAGTTATGCAACCACAGTGGCCCAGCTTATATTAGGTCAGGGTGGAATAAGCCTGAAACCTGTCCATAGCTACTGAAGCTGCACCTACACAGTTGGGTAAAGATGTGCAACCAGAAAACATTGGCGCAAACTGGGCTGCACAAGCTAACCTAAGCCCCCTCTCTCACAGGTGCCCCTTGGAGATGTAGAGTGTTTGGTGAGTGGGCAAAGAGCCCCGTGCCTCGCAGTCGGATGGAGGGTGTTTAGAGCCTTGGAGGTACGTTGTCATGTACAGCGTCGAGCACATCAGCAGGCCCTAAAGTTACACAGCAGTTGCAGTTGTGTGCGTGCGCTCGCTCCTACTCGCTTGCGTTTGGCGATGTGCGGATGCAAAAAAGTCAGTGGCGCGGTACACCACCAGGTGACTCTGAGATGGGCCCCTGGGTGGCGAGGCGCTCCGAGCGCGCCTACGGGGTGCTCAGGCAGAGCTGGCGCGCCCGCTCGTCGTTTTGCACGTGTGTCTCAGGCCAGGCCGAGTCGGTGGGGGTGGGGGAAAGGGAGGAGGAAAGTGGGGCTGGGCGGAGAAGGAGGGTAGGGGGCGGATCCGAGACACGAGAGTCCCGGTTAGCCGAGGGGAGGAGCCTGTTCAAACTTGTCCAGACGCGGCGGCGCTTCGAGTCGGCCGGGGGAACTGTGCCCCGTAGCGGCCCAGCGGCGGACCGGCACCATGGAGGCGGTCAGGCAAGGTGCGGGGCAAGGCGGGCAGCGGGAGGTCGCGATCCCCTTTCCGGTGGGTGGGGGGAGACAGGCGGGAATTCGCTTTGGGGCCCAGAAAGATCAGAAGGGGAGAGCTTCCCCCCCACCACCAAAAAACAAACAAAAAATTAAAAAAAACCAGCCGATTTGGGCGCTAAGAGTCACTGAGTTACAGTTGGCGACCGAGGGGGACTTGCTTGGGCGCCTCTTTCGGGATGCCTTTCCCCAGCGACGGGTCGCTCCTCTGCTTCCCCCGTCCACCTCCCTTCCTGAATTTCAGGGGGCTGAGTTGGCTGTGTGGTCCCGCCGCGGCGATCTTTGTTGTTGCGTGGAGTCGGAAGCAGGCCGGCGATGTTGCTGTTAATGCGCCCCCCGCTTCCCTCTCCATCTCCCTGCTTGGGATCACAATCTCCCTTCGTCATCCGTCGACTCGGGTCTTCCGCGGTGGGAAAGGAGAGGCGCCGCTGCCTCTTGTCCCGGCGGCGAGTCGGTTTCTGAGCGCGTTGTTGTTCCGTCGCGTTACTTTCTCCATGAAAGGGCAGCGGAGAAGCGGGAGTCGGCGCTGCCGGTCTTGTGGCGCGCGTGAAGGTGCCCCTTTCTCCCTGTTCGTCACGGGGCAGCCTCTTCCTAGCCAATGAGCTTGTCGTTCTGGCCGAGTGGGCTTCTCCCTCTCCCTCCTTTCATTCATGGGGAAAGTTTGGCCGTCGCCTCCTCCACATCCCCGGTGCTCTGAATCTGTGCCAGGATCCTGGGTTGATGGAGGCCAGGCTGTGTGCCAGAGCCCTCCCTCCCCTGCCTGGATGGGTTGGGTTGGGGCTTATGCCTGTTGAGAGTCCATTGCAGGTGCTTGCTCTGAGCATTTGGGCTAGTCCTCCAGCTGCCCCCCAGGGAGAGGACTGCGGATGCCCCAAGGGAACCCCAGCAGCCAGGATAGCCTATGGGAAACCCTTGGATGATACTGTGCAGAGTGAACCTGTGGCTCTCCAGATGAAGTAGGACCACAGCTCCCATCATTCCCTGTCATTGGCCATGGTGGCTGGGGCTGATGGGAGCTGGAGTTCAGTGGTCGTCTGTAGGGTCTGGGACAGAGTGTCTCCAGTCTCTCAATGCTGGAGGCGAGTGTGCATGTTGTATGAAAATTGTAGGTTTGGGTGAGTGTAGGATGCTATTTTCAGCACAGGTGTGGGGAGGCCAACGAGGAAACCGTCCAATGTTGATACTGGGACACGCTCCCCAAGTGCAGGGACTAACTAAACCGTGAGACCTTCATAAGCATCCTGTAGGGGGGCATGTGCAATAGCTAAAAAGGCTCTTTGAATGTGTTTATATGCACACAGTTGCATATCATGCTGGAAGCATGTGCGTTGCACTGGGCAGACCAAACAAGGCTGGCTTTCCCTGTTGTAGGTGTGTTTCTGTCAGCTCCTCTTTCTGCATTTAGCTGTGGTGGCTGACTGCGATAAGCCCTGGAGATTTTTGTCTGAATGTGGAATAACAGTGGGTGTTGTGGGCTAATATCAGAAGCATTAAGTATAAAAGATCCTCTCTAGGACAAGAATGTGATAATAAGATGCATTTATATCCTGCCTTCAAGGAATTCAGGAATGATATATGTTCTGTCCCCCAATTTTATCCTCACAACAACCCTGCAGGGTAGGCTGAGAGACGGGTCCAAAATTGCCCTATAAGCTTTGTAGTTAGATGGGGAGTTCGACCTGGGTTTCTACAGTCCTGGTCTGACCCGCTCAGCAATAGTCCAGTAATATCTGGAGGGCACTACGTTGACGAAGGCTGCTCTAAGCCATCTCACTTCCAGCTCTTTGATTCTATGAATTCTCTTATTCTGTTCTCTCTTTTTCTGTCATTGGGGTACATGTGAGTGAGCTGGGGACCCCCAAGAGTGTGTGTGACTGTGTGTATTAATTACATTTCCTGGAGAAATGAGGTGGCCTCTTTGTGTTTGTGAAGAGGACAGGCAACAAGAACCATTCATCACAACTCATTGTGTTTGGATTTGTTGCCTCTGTACTGTATATGGTGCTTTTAAGATTCAGCCTGAGCCTGTTTGCGGTAGAGACTCTCCTGCAAGGGGCAGCTTGCTATCCTTTGCAAGCTTGTGAATCACCATTCTCCTATAAACAAGAACCTGAAAGCCCTGAAACTTTAAAACTCTCTGCTGCTGGCAGTTTGGTCCTGCAGGGCTTGGAAAAGTCTGGGCAAAGCACTGCCATTTGCAGCTTTCAGTTCCAGGCCAGATGCCCGTGAACGGTGGATAGGAGAGAAAAGTATTGAAGGGCCAGGAAGCCTCTACAGTGCTCAGGCTGCCAGGGCTGGGATTTAGGGAATCTTTGGTGATGGGTGCATCCGGGCATGCAAAGGGGGGGGGGGAGAGAGCAGCTTTTTCTTGGGTACATTCTGCTGGCAGAGTTGAGAGGAGGAGGGGGACTGTGGAAGGGTAGGAGTGCTTGCTCTCTGATCATGTTCTTTGTTCCTCAGCTTTAGGCTGGACAGGCTTGATAGCTTCAGCAGATGCCTCCGCTCCTTGCTTTGAAGTGAAATAGATGGGGGAAGGGAGGGTATAGCCCTGACCTACCTCCCCTCCCCTCCCTGCAGTGTCTTGTTCGCAGGGCAGCATTGTTATACAGCAGGGGTCCCCAAACTAAGGCCGGCCTGCGGATGAATCCGGGAATCAGCGTGTTTTTACACGAGTAGAATGTGTGCTTTTATTTAAAATGCATCTCTGGGTTATTTGTGGGGCATAGAAAGGGTCATATTTTTTTTTTCAAATAGTCTGGCCCCCCACAAGGTCTGGGGGACGGTGGACCGGCCCCCTGCTGAAAAAGTTTGCTGACCCCTGTTATACAGGGACACAGCTTAAGACCAATGCTAAGAAGTGGAGGCAGCAGGCTTCTCTCCCTTGATGGCTTTGCTAGACTTATTCAGATGCCAAGCACTAAGTAGCACATTTTATTCCAAAGCATTGGGAGTGGGGGCTGTGGTCATTGTTGGGTTACAACTCTCATCACCCCCCCATTGTTGGCAGTGCAGGCTATGGCTGATGGGAGTTGAAGTACAACTATAGAGAGCCACAGGTGCTGCCCTCCGCTGCTGCATTGTGGGAAAAGAAGCCTCTGAATGCTGAGAGTGGTTTGGGAGAAATGTGGCGGAAGAGGGCTTCTTTTTCTGGTCCTCCCAGTGGAGGATAAGCATGGATTTCCACCATGGAAAACTACTAGTGGTTCCCATGGTCTAGAAGCATGACCCACATCAACAAGGGTTGTGCCTTCAGCATAGTGAGCCCATTTCTATGGAGCTTCATGCAGTAGGAACCAGACAGGATTCACACTGCAAAGTTTCAGATGTTGGGTCAGAACAATCCCCCCCCCCCCGGAGGCTGCTTAATGTTCTTGTTTTCTTATGTTTAATGTTCTTGTTTTCTTATGTTTAATCTATTCCTTTTGTACATTATATGTTTAATTTTTTCTTTGTGAGTTGCTTTGAGACCACTGTGAAAAGTGAGGTAGTAGACCTTTAGACAGAGAAACAAATGAAGAAACAGTTACAGTCAATGACTCTCTCAGATCCAGCTTGGGGCGGGGATAGATCGCCCCCTTAGTACATTGTCTATATACCTCTGCAGATTTATCTCATGGAAAGCCCAGCGCAGCATCAATGCTCTTGAACCTCTAGTGTAAGGTTAATTGCTAACTGTAGCCAGTTGGTTTGCTCACATCTGGAGATCTCATTTTGCAGGATATGAATGCCCGGAGGGGCTTGCCCAAGGATGCGCAATGCAGAGTTCTAGTGTCACTGATAGCTATAGGCATGCAGGAGTTCCATGTTGGGATTGACAGGGCTGGGGGAGGCAGCTCCTTCTCCCAACAGTCCTCTTGGTTTCTGTGCTAGCTGTAGGAGAAGAAAAAGACCCTTGCTCTGCAGTCAGCATGGAAATGCAGAGGGTGCCAGAGGAGCAGTCATTTCATCCTCCCACTTCCAGTCCACTTGGTAGAAGGCTTTCTTTCTTTCTTTCTTTCTTTCTTTCTTTCTTTCTTTCTTTCTTTCTTGTAGCTAGCTTCTTAGGAGGGTAGATGCCTACATTTCCATGTATGGGATTGCAGAATAGGACTTCTTCACATCTATGGCAAGCATGGGAATGCAGGCTAGTAAAATTCTTGAAAAACAAACTTTTGTTGGCTTATTTACAAGGCAAGTGTATTGAAGTGTATAAGGTGTGAACTAGGAAGTCCTTCATGCAAATGTTTCCTTTGCAGCAAACTCAGAGGTCTTAACAAACCAGTACTCTCTCAGCCTCAGTGCCCTCTCTGCAAAATGGGTATGATAAGGCTGATCTTACTTTGTGAAGCATCATTACTGAACTAATATATGTGATACATTTTAAACTCTCTAAAATGCTATGCAAACGCGAATTATTTTGGTTAACATGTTGCAGCTAGTTGGGATTAAGGCTCTCTGCAGCTGGCCCTCTATTTAGACTGTTTATCTGCCAATCCATTTTTTGACTTCCTGCTGTTTAAACTTGTACAGTGGTGGGCAGCACTGCCCCTAGGCTTTGCTACGGTCAGTGAATTAAAATCCCCTCTCCAAAAAAACCAACAAACCACCCTTAACTGTATGCTGAGCAGCACAGTGCCACCATACGCAATAATCAAGAGTTGATTGGAATTCTGCTTTCTCATTTTAATTTTCAAAGTAACTCCTTTCTTCCCCTTGACAACTGGGCCTGTGTTCCAGAGATCAGTTAGCAATCAGGCTGTGCCCCCTGGAATGTTGGGAGCCCTGCCCATCCCATGAGTCGCTGAGCTCGCAAAAGTGCAACACAGCACATTTCTCTCTGCCTGCAAGTATTTACATAGCTGGAATTGTGGTACCCGCATATCCAGTTTGCCACTATGATTGGGCTAGCCTAGGTGGCAAGACCTTGGGCTTGGGAGTACAGGAGTGTGGCCAGCTGCTGGCTGGATCTGGTGTCAGCATACTGGCATTTCAGAGGACTGGGGTTTGTGTGTGTGCATATGTGCACACATGCGCCTTGGGATCTGCTTATGCTACGTAGTTATGATGTGTCAAGTACTTGCAGGGTTCAATAGTGCTAAGAATGCCATGTGTTTGTACCTGTTCATTCCCCCCTTTTTTCTTTTCTGAAGGGTCTCCGTGTTAATTGTACAGCTTTCCTGTAAAAAAAAAAAAACCTGGTGCAGGGACATCACCCGGTAGCTTTTGGTTCTCCGGTGCCAGCCCAGGTCATCATGTGGGATTAAATCCTTACTCCCCAGGCTCAAGGAGAGAGTGAGGATGGTTCCTCCTCTCCATGGCTTTCTGTGGAATGTGTGTGTGGGAGGAACCCTGCTGGGTTGACCCAGCCGTGCCCCGACTGAATGCTGCCCCTGATCAGTGTGCACTAGGCTGCTCTTCTGGGTGATCTGTCACTCCACATCCATCCAGCGCTCCCAGTGATCATAACTCATTAGCTTGTCATGTGCGCAGCTATCACATGGCCCGCCCTCATGCTGGGAAGCCTGGATCTGCACTTAAAGGGGTGGGGATGCCCTCTGGCAGATTGGTCCAGTCGTGGTAATGTTCCGTGCTTTGGTAGGTGGCATCTCCGTCCCACAGTGTGTTGTCCTTTGTGTTCTACAGCATCTGCCTGCATACAACACCTCCTTGTGTCAGAGGGGCCATTGATAACAGCATCATACTGTGTTGCCAAAGATCCTGCGTAGGAGACGGGTCTTCTTGACTTTAGTGGTTGAGCACCTCTGTTGCATGCAGTGTTGGCTGCAGGTTCGACTCCTGAAATCTGTAGGTAAGGATGGGAGAGACCCCCCTGCCTGAAAACCCGGAGAGCTGCTGTAGACAATACTGAGCTTGATGGGCCAATGGCCTGACTCAGTATGAGGCAGCTTCATATCGTAGAATAGTAGAGTTGAAAGTGACCACAAGGGTCATCAAGCCCAACCCTCCACAATGCAGGAATCTCAACTAAAGCACCCATTACAGATGGCTATTCAACAGCTGCTTAAAAACCTCCAGTGTGGTGTAGTGGTTAAGAGTGGTAGACTCATAATCTGGGGAACCGGGTTCGTGTCTCCGCTCCTCCACATGCAGCTGCTGGGTGACCTTGGGCTAGTCACACTTCTTTGAAGTCTCTCAGCCCCACTCACCTCACAGAGTGTTTGTTGTGGGGGAGGAAGGGAAAGGAGAATGTTAGCCGCTTTGAGACTCCTTCGGGTAGTGATAAAGCGGGATACCAAATCCAAACTCGTCTTCTTCTTCTCCAAGGAAGAAGAGTCCACAACCTCCCAAAGGGGTCCTTTCCACTGTCGAACATGTCAAATATGTTCTTTTTGAGTTATTTCTTTATAGATTCCTTGGGGGGGGGGGAGGAAAGCACAGCAATGTGAAGTACCAAAGTGAGTATTTGGCTGAAGATAACCAAATCACCCATTGCTCTACAGGAAACAGCAACAAATTATCAGGGACCCTATACGTTTGACTGGAGAGAGGCAGTGTTAGAAACAGAGATATGAAAGCTAGGAGCTAAACGGCACCTTAAACCTAGGTTATGGGCGCAAAAACGGAATGTCTAGGCACACTTTTAAAATAACAAGAATACAAAGCTGAAAAATGAATGAACTGCAGCTAAAACCTGCAGTTTTCATTTTTCACATGGTCCAGTCCTCATCTGAAGACTGCAAAAAATAACAAGAAAGCCATGCTTCCCCTCCCTGCCCCCCAAATATTCTTAAGAGGGTCTTTTCTCTCAGTCTTCAGAGAGTGGCTGGAAGTGGGGAGGCAGAAAAAGGCCCTCTTTTCCTTCCACTCTGCAGTTTTAATCTGAAATCTTAGGCCCAGAGCTTAGGAACTGCTCGCGCTAATGAAATTCCTCGTCGCAAAACGTGCCTAGAACAATGGGAGTTTCGAATGCTCATTAGACACCAAGCATAAACAAAATCTTCTGACTCTTCCGAAAAGAAATGTGGCTGTTCTGATGGGGGCATGCTCACAAATTCTTGACAACCAGAGCAAAGGAAGCCCTGGTAGTGGTGTGTGGAAGGTACTGTCTGATCCCATTTGACCATGTAAACCATGGGTAGGTAAACCAAGGCCCGGGGGCCGGATCCAGCCCAATCGCCTTCTAAATCTGGCCCGCGGACGGTCTGGGAATGCATCCTTTTATTTAAAATGCATTTCTGGGTTATTTGTGGGGCATAGGAATTCGTTCATCCCCCCCCCCCAAATATAGTCTGGCCCCCCACAAGGTCTGAGGGACAGTGGACAGGCCCCCTGCTGAAAACGTTTGCTGACCCCTGATGTAAACAGTCTAGAAAAGAACTTCAGCTGACTGTACCGTCCATGTTCACAAACCTGAGGATGTTGAACTCGCAAAGCGTATCCTTGTATATAAATCTGCAACAAGCAAATAAATACTGTACAAATAAGCAACGATTCTGCTCTGAAATCCGCTATAGTGCATCCCAATGCATTTCTGGCTTGGGAGTCATAACCTGTGGAACAGCCTTTTCCAAACTTGTGCCCACCAGAGTTCTTTGACTCCATCAGCCGCAGCCAGGCTTTCTCAGATCTAGACTTAATAGGCATTGTGAATTAACCTTTTAAAAATCAGGTCAAAAGTGGAAGTCTCAAATAATAATGCTTAGTACTTTTTAATTAGGAAATTTCAATATGTTTTCCTGTCATTACTTCAGATTTTCAGAGAAAAATTAAACTGAGGAGATAACTAGCAACATGTCTGTTCCAGGATTCGAACATTATTTCTCCTGTTCTATTTACTATCCACGCAACTTTCCAGGTGCTATAAACTCTAATACATGCAGGTAAAATGCTGCAACTTTCTAGGTGCTGCTTTGCATCCCTTGGCAACAAAGAGGCTGGGATTTCCCTAGACTGGATTATTTCAATGTTGACATATCTAAGGATTTTCAGGTAGAAGAAATAGAAATTTTAAACACAGTCATTTTAATATAAGACCTCTGTTTGATTGATCCTAGTGATCTGGGTTTGGCAAGTATAAAACTCACCTAATGCTTGGACCTTACAGATTCTATCAAGCTGTTTACTTTAATAATCAAATAAAGTTTCTAGTCCTCATGATGGAATACAATTTAATTCCTCAGTAGTTTCAAAACTATAAATCCCATTTTGTGATACTTTGTTCCCTGAAATATTTGTGACACCCTCACCCATCCTGCAGAAGGAAAGAAAAACTCCCAAGAGCCTCATCTCCTTTGAACTCATCTGCTTACTGTGCTCTCCTGCCTTGCATAATGGGTTTCCCAGGTGCTAGGCCTGAGTGGTACAATCTGCAACTTTCTTAGGCTGTTGTCTCTGAGAGTGGCCCAGCTGTGAGGTCAAATTCGGGACCTCCCCGGAGTCCCAGGCTCATTGGTTCAGGCCAACATTTGCATGAAAACAGGAGCTTTTGTCTCCCAACTTCAGCTTCTGCTGCTGTTCCTGCTTGGTGGATTATTTCTCCCATAATCCCTTAGCCTGGCGTTGCTGGGAGATGTTGATTATGTTAAGGACAAGAGGATCCTGACATCAAACAGGGCCTGGAGCAGCAGGGGCCTGCATGGAAACAAAGATCCGGTTTCCAGGCAGATGAAGAGGAGCTGCAAGTGTGGGGTGGGGTGGGGGGAAGGCATGGCTCCCTAGATGGATGGACTGTGGAAAATGGGCTCCCTTCTCTGGATATCCCTGAAATTCAGCTTATACTGTAAATGCTTCTTGAACTCATGTGTTAGATGACATACAGATTATTGTGTCTCGAGTACATTTATGTGTTGTGTTGGCAAGTCTGGGGCTGTTCAGAGTACTTCTTGTCATACGGCAGCCTATCAGCAATGCAAATAAAAGAATAGACTTAGATGGGGATAATGTCTCTGGCATGATTTTAGGCTGTTTTCATACTTTGCCCTTTGAGTTGCACTCCTTTTGTGATAATGAAACCTAGAGGTGGGCATTTGACTAGCCAAAAAAGATCTGGCCCCTTTAAAGTATTGTGAGGGCAAAGGAGAAAATAAATAAGCATCAAACTCTTGTTTGTATTGGCAAGCCAAACTATCTTGACTTTTCGTGGTTTGTTGTGAACAAGCCGTGCGTTGGTGCATCCTGCCCAATCGTTCCAGCTTCACTCCTTCCCTGACATGAGTGTGGTAAATTATCATTATGTCTGAACCCACAGTGAGAGCCAGTGTGGTGTAGTGGTTAAGAGTGGTAGACTCGTAATCTGGGGAACCGGGTTCGTGTCTCCACTCCTCCACATGCAGCTGCTGGGTGACCTTGGGCTAGTCACACTTCTCTGAAGTCTCTCAGCCCCACTCACCTCACAGAGTGTTTTTTGTGGGGGAGGAAGGGAAAGGAGAATGTTAGCCGCTTTGAGACTCCTTCGGGTAGTGATATAAAGCGGGATATCAAATCCAAACTCTTCACAGACCCTGGTTTGTTGCTCCTTAACAAGCAATGTTAACGAGCCAACCTTAACCCACGGTTTGTGGTTGATTTGCTGATTGGGACTTGTTAGAGAATAATACACCACGATCCATGGTTTAGATGCAATCTCCTTCTTCTCCAGGGTGGGGAGTGAAGCAGGCATGATTGGGCAATGCGCACTAACCCACTGCTTGTTCACAATAAGCTGCAATAGACTGGAAACTCGGGCTTCCTGTTTCGTGCAAACACGGCCACTTCAGCAAGTTATTTAAGAACCTGGCTGTTGTTTTCTTTAAAATATAGATACATTATTATATGAGCACTCTGCTCTTCCTGGGTTCATTTCAAGATGTTCCATTCCATGTATCTCCTTCCAGTGCTTGAAAGGGTGGGGAGGGATGGACAGGCAGGAAGCATGGGATACATTAAGCATAGTTGGGATTCACGCCAATGATCCTTCTGGCCTAATAACTTGTGCTTGGTAGGGTTGGTTGGCATCTGTCTGTCTTGGGAGACAATGGAAGAATGTGCCTTCAGGGGTGAAGTTAAACTGCTGGGGAGTTACAGCTGCTGCTGTGGCTGTAGAGACGATACAGGAGAGACATGTTTTGTTGCAGCTGGGGCACATGAAGGCGTCTGGTGGTGTGCTGAGGTGCACCATGGCGTTTCTTCTTTCTGCGCACTTCCCAGCAGTCGTTCCTCCTCTGGTTAGGGACAGCAGTGGTGATCATCAAAAGGAAGAAGCAACCCCCAGAGCAAAGCAGCTTTCCATCCTGTGCTTCTGTGAAAATTGTGCTGTATTCCTTAGTTCAGGGCTAGCCAACGTGAGCCCTCTTGGTGTTTTTTTGACTCTTGCACCCATCAGCCAAAACCACCACTGGCAATTTTCAGAGATGATGGGAGCTTGCATCCTTAACAACTTTGGCTGCCCCCGTTCTAGTTCTTGTTGATCGACAGGATGGGACATGTTTGGAAAGTGCCCAGAGGGCTGAATGTGCTGAGCACAAGTCGTAGTTGTTAGATATAAAGCCAGTTCAGGAGTCGAACTTTGAAAACACCCATCTTTAGAATGCTTTGCCAGCAACCGGTGAACTGAAGTTCTCAGTTTACATTGATCAAGGTCCAAACATGGAAATGTGTGCTGTCTAGGGAAGAGTGACGCTGTATAGCACATTGCACAAAAATCAGCATCTTTCATTTTGGCAGAAAGACTGGGGTGGCGGAGAATCTGTCTGCAAGATGCCTCTGTTAAAGTTTGTGGAAGCAGCAAATTCAGTATCCTTGGGTGATGCGGAAGGGGATTGACAAAGGGCAGATTGTTGTCTGCTTGCTGTAAGTGAACTTTCCTTTCAATGCTAACTGCAGTTTCTCAGCATGTGTCACACATCTCTGATTCTGTGGGCCAAAATAGATATGAGAGTGCTTATTATACACTAACAGAATACACTTTACTCAAGTGTTGGAGAGGGTCGGGGGGGGGTGTCTCCTACTTTCCTATATCAACGTGAGTGTTGGGGGAGCAGAACGAAACCTGTCCCTTGCCTTGCCATGCCATGCTTGACTGGTTTAAGCTGTTTTCCATCAGCCTGGATTGGATACCAGAAGCGAGCCAGGCTGTGAGAGGCAAACAGCCTTAAGTGACTGAATATGGTGAGTTAAGACAGAATGGGGGCCTTTTTTGTTCTTCATGCACTCATTTTGGTGCAAAAAGTAAGACTTTATAGGCAAATGGGTGAATAAACCTAGTTTAGCTCTGTGTTGTGTCTGTCATTTAAATGACTGGGGGCGGGGAGTTCCTTTAAAATAATCCCAAGTTGCCAGTGGCATATGGACATAGAGCAGGCATCCCCAAACTTTGGCCCTCCAGATGTTTTGGACTACAATTCCCATCATCCCTGACCACTGGTCCTGTTACCTAGGGATCATGGGAGTTGTAGGCCAAAAAATCTGGAGGGCCGCAGGTTGAGGATGCCTGACGTAGAGGATGCTGCCTTCGTGTCGGACCATTGCTCCTTCTGGCCCACTGTTGTCTACTTTGAGGGTGGGGAACCCAAGGCCAGCCATGTCTTCTGGGGGCTACATGTGGGGTGGGGCCAGCTGCAAAAGTGGGTCTAGAAATTAGTGTAAATTTTACCTTTATAGGGTAGCCTAGTTTCTATTATTATTATTATTATTATTATTATTATTATTATTATTATTATTATTATTATTATTATTATTTATTCTGTATCACCACACATCCACAAACCCCACTCTGTCCTCCCTCCATTGTATCCCAAGGCAAGCAGGGGGCATTACTAGAGAGTTCACAATCCAGCCAGGTAAAAACACGCAAGGGGAGTGTGAAGAAGGGGCAGGGTGGCACATCCCATTTTGCCGCCTGAGGCAATATGGGAAGTGCTGCCCCTACCATACCTGCCACTGCTACTACCTCGTGTCTGTTGTGTGCCCTGCCACTTCTGATGCTGGTGGGGTGACCTTGGGGATGCTGCCTCAGGGATTTCTACTGCCTGAGGTAGTGATCTCACCAGGCTGGCCCTGAGCAGGGAGCGGTGGGTAGGGTAGGGAGAGGATGTACCATGGGGAGGATCCTAAGGGTCAGACTCAGATAGGGAGACTTGGGTGTTGCATTATCTCCTGGTCTTGAGGTTCCCCCCTCCATCCCTGATCTACTCTGTGTAGCAGTCTTGAAGATATCCTGCTACCTGGGACCTTGTAGCTGGAGATGCTGGGGGTTAAATATGAGATCCTTTGCATACAGGTCATGTCCTCTGTCACTGAGCCATGGCATTTTCCAACTATTTGGGATGGTTGAGAAACTCACATGCTCAAAACGCTTTGTTCTCTCCAATCCTGTGAGGAGATTAAGAAAACATCATGTTAGGTGGGTTCTTTCATTCTGCTTTTGTGAGCTATTACGGAAACACTTTTATGTTTTCTATCTTCTCTCAGCCATGAAGGCTAAGCTATCGGTGAAAGGAAAGCTTAGCGTCCTGAGAATTTCAGCAAGTGTTTTCAGGCTGCACAAAAATGGCTCAGCTCCTGCTGTGAGGAGGCTGGCCTTAGCTGTCAGGCAGAAGACTCTGGCTCTCTGATCTTGATAAATTTGGTTATCAGAGCCCCATCTCCATTCCCTTTCAGAATCTTGTTAAACATTTAACTCCCTGCTTCATTATTTCATTTGATGGGGCGCTCTGCAGGCCGCTTTTGGACAGAGGCGACTTGGCCACTGCACAATCTATGCCCTGGTAACTTCCAGATCGGATTATTGCAGCACATGCTACATGGAGCTGCCCTTGAAGATGACTCAAAAACTTCAACTGGCCCAAAATGCACTAGCCAGCTTACCAGATGGGGTTCCATTATACTAACATGGCTCAGTTGGTAGAGCCTGAGGCGCTTAATCTTAGGGTCACGGGGTTGAGCCCCACATTGGGCAAAAGATTCCATCGTTAGAGGACTAGATGGCCCTCGTGGTTCCTTCCAACTCTACAATTTTAGAACTTGCAAAACCCCAGTTTTGAATCAGCTGTGCTGATGGCCAGCTTGTTACTGGGCCCAATTCAACATACTCTCAGTAGCGTTTAAAGCAGGGCTGGGGGACCTTTTTCAGCCTGGGGGGCCATATCCCTCTTAGGCAACATTCTGGGGGCATACCTACGGTGGGTTTGGCCAGTGGCAACAAGTGGATGGAGCAACAGGTGTGATTCTTTCCTATGCACAATAGGTGCACAATTCAGAGGTTTCTACACCTGCCTCTCCATCTAGGCAAGTAAGAGGCATTGTCACAGTTCAAGGACACATTCCAGCCAAGCAAAAGCACTCAAGGATGGGGTGGAGCAGGGCCACTGACACAGCGGGCATAGGCATTTATGTGGCCTGAGGAGAGTCTCAAGGGTTAGATGGAAAGACCTGGAGACCCAGATTTGGTCCCCTGTCTGAAGGTTCCCTATCCCTGGATTAAAGCTTTAGTTGACTGAGGCCCAAAATACCTGAAAGATTGCTTCCTTCCCTAGAAGTCCTCTCAGGTGTTAAGATCAACAGATTGGGCCCTCTTAGTAGACCTGCTGCCCCCAGGGTCATGTAGTGGCTCCCAGGTTCAATCCTTGGCATCTCCAGGTAAGAGTTGGGAGAGATTTCCTGCCTGAAACTCTGTAGAGCTGCTGCTGGTCAGTGTATACAGTACTGAGCTAGATGGGCCAATGGTCTGATTCTGTATAAGGCAGCAGTTCCTATCTTCTATCTCAGAGGTTAGGGAGGTGGTGACCTGGAAGAGAGTATTTTCTGAGGCAGCCTCTAAGCTGTGGGATTCCTTCCCTATGCTGGTACATCAGATTATAAAGGTTTTACCATATGCTGAAGATGTCTTTGACACCTGAGATGCATGTTTTTAGAACCCAACCTATTCTTTTGATTGTAAATTGCTCGATCTGATTTTTAAATCGTAGTTTTAACATTGCTGTAAGATGCCCTGGGACTTTATGGTGAAGGGTGGATAAGAAAACGTATTATTCTTATTACCTGTTGAGTGAGAAGGGTATCTTTAACCAAAGTTAATGCCTTTTACACTTGTGGAACATTCCCTAATTTTTTGGCTGTGCAGCAGGCAGCAGATGAGTTTTGCATCATCTCTGATCTTGCCCCTACGGGCAGCTCATTGTCTGTGCTGTTGCAGGCTCTGTAGGCTATTTCCCTCTTCGAAATTGCTTTCTCTCTTGAATGGATTCCAATTGCAAATTGTAGCGAACGTTGAATTGAGTTAACCCTGCCATGCAGCTACCTTTGAGTTAAAATCTGTCAGCTTTATAAACTAGTCTGTGCCGGCTTGGAGTAGGAATTGTATAATCCCTTGTCTATGGATAGGAAGCCTAAGCTAGTAACTGGAAAGGACATTGATGCTATTCTGGTGTTCTCTGCAGCAAGTGCAAATGGTGTTTCTGTGGCCATTCATCCAGCCCCTTAGCTCCCCATCTGCCCTGAACAATTTCCTGTGGGCACTTGGGAATTCCAGCTCCAAAGCTATAGACTCTGCAGCTTAATTATTTGCTCTCTTACTATTTATCCCATCTGGACTGGGGGCTGAGCTGTCCATATTGCTTCCTCTACTGGGACATCCACAATCAGGGTTTTTTTATTTTTTAAAGGCCTTATCCTTCCACACTTCGAAGGCATGCTTATATAGAACATAAGAAGAGCCCTGCAGGATCAAGCAAAAGGCCCATTTAATGCAGCATCCTGTTCTCACAGTGGCCAACCAGATGCCTGTAGGAAGCCCTCAAGCGGCACTGGAGTGCAAGAATGCTTTCTGCACTTGTGATTCTGTTTGACAGTAGTGAAAGCATGGAGCTAAAACGTATATCAGGTCTGTCTCTTTGTCCGTGTAGGCCAGTATCGTGTACTCTCATTGGGAGCAGCATTTCAGGTACTCAGGCAGAGGTCTTTCCCCATCACCTTTTATAACTGGAGAGGCCAAGGACTGAACTTGGAAACCTCCGGATGCAGTGCATGTGCTCTGCCGCTAAGCAACGGTCCCTCACCGCAGCATGTGCGCAAAGCAATGCGTTCGTATTCAGCAATCTGGAATTCAGGATTCGGTAATTCCCTGTTGCAGTTTGGAAGCCTTATGGCCAGGGTGGACAGCCAGTGGGCATGGATAGAATTGGTGGCAGGTGGGCTTCAACCACCCCTCCACCCAAAAATTGTTTTCTTTCTCCTCCTTGATTAGGCCAAAGAACTGCCTGGGCAGGCAACACCAGAGTCATATTTCAAAGTGAGGCTTATGGTGCCCATGGATATGCATTGGCAGGGTGGAAATAAGAACCTTTCTTGTACTTCTGCAGATATGATGGTGTTGTTAAGGCAAACTATTTGGAATCCAACCATACTTGAGTTTGTGTTCCCAAGCTTTGGATTAGAGAAATGGAGCTGAGCTGTGACTTTTTGCAGATTGTCTACTGTTCCTCACACACACCATATCCTCACCTTGGCGCCTTGCTTCTAAAAAGCTTTTCCATGCTCTGCACAGGGAAAGGGAATGGATGTGGAAGAGAACAGAAAGCTGTTTTCTCCTTCTCCCCTCCCATTACCTTGGTTCCTTTTAATTAGCCCTCCATGCACAATCTCTCCCCCCTCTCTCACACACACTCACCCCACTGAACTGTTAAATCCCTGTTTGGCATGCAGAGAGAGAGAGAGAGAGACCCTTTGGGGCTCACAGTTCTTCTGGATTATTTGCTATCCCTTGTTTCAACCTCCCTTTCCAGGGCTCTCCTGAGGGCAGCAACCATGACATTAGCTCTGTAGGGCAAGGAGGCAGTGGGACCCTTATCAGCTGCCATGACAAAGACCCCCCCCCCCAATTCTCAAATCTCTTTGCCAGCCTCTCAGTTGTAAGATGGGCTTATATATCGTTAAATGCAAAACTCTCGTGAGTCAAGTTTGAGTTCACTTGGCTTGCCTTCTGAGCTCTAAGGGTCTTCAGATTTTTCTTTGTACCCAAGAAGAGGACTAGATAGTTATCTGCAATGCCTTTTCCTTTCTGTCAGCTTTCTGCAGAGAAGACAGAGAGCAGATGCTCAGGGCTGAGCATATCTTTGGGGGAAGCATAGGAAAGGCAGACCTCCGGAACAAGAGCCTAGCAGGGTCTTGACCATTTGCTGCAAGATGTATCACTCTGTAAGCTGTCACTCAGCACTTGATGTCTCACCACCATCTAATGCTGCCTTGCTTCCTCCCGGCCTCAAGCAAAACCCCATTGGGACTAGAATTTCAGGAAGGGAGTGCATGAGAGGATACCGGCCAGACTCTGTTGGGAGCAAATGTCTGGGGGTGGCTTGTCAGGGAGTTGTTATGCTGTGTAAGTGCCCTTTCCTCCCTCATGTGGCTTGCAAACCAGTTGGTGTGGTCAGTTGCAGCAGAGTTAATAGCCGAATCAATTCTAGGCATTCCCCCCCCCCTTAGAAGCAAGTCTCACTGAACGGCGTGGGGTTTACTCCCAAGTAAGTGTGCATAGGATTGCAGCTCAGGTGTATGTCACTGCAGCCTTTGAGTGCATGTAGTGCATGGGAAAACTGTCTGCAGACAAACGGTCAGCTCCCTCGGCCAGTAAAGTGAGACGAGCACTGCAACCCCAGAGTCGTTTGCGACTGGCCATAACTGTCAGGGGTCCTTTACCTTTACCTTGGGTGCACAGAAAGGCTGAAATCCTAGGGTATGTCTTTCTGTTTGATCACTGGGTGAGTGGTTCAGATGCAACGCTTGTTGTAACCACTAGAAGCTGTGCATTCGGTGTAGTAGCCTGTGGAATTCCTTGCCACCTGACATGAGATGTGCACCTCCTTGCTGAACTTCAGGCACATGACTAAGATTTCCTTGTTTCAGGGGGCATTTTAAGTATTGTTCAATTTTATGATGAATGATAACGAGCTGTTCAGTAGTGGAATGGACTGCTTTGGGAAGTTGTGGACTCTCTTTCATTGGTGGTTTTTAAGCAGAGGTTGGATGGCCATCTGTCATGGATGCTTCACTTGAGATTCCTGCATTGCAAGGGTTGGACTCAATGACCCTTGGGGTTCCTTCCAAGTCTACAATTCTATGATTCATAATTTGTAGTTTAATTTTCTGGGTGTTTTTTTAGTTGCACCACTTAGAAACGTGAATGATTAAGCAATATATAAATGTCTTAAATAAACATAAATAATAGTCAAAAGGATTAGGCTCTGACTGCAATTTCCTTGTTGATATAATTTTCCCATTTGACACAAGGGCGCTGGCCAGTATCAAGACCGTGTTGCTATTTTCAGTCTCCTTCTTGTGTGCTTGACTTTTCAAAATTCAAGGTCTTGTTCCCAGAAACATCCCTTCTTGGCCTCACAAAAACTAGAGTTAACTCTTCCTGCAGCAGTCGCTTCTTTTCAAATTTGTTCCTGTATGTTATTATTTCAAACTTGTTCTTGTATTATTAACTACCTCCTCCACGTTTTTTTCTTTTTCTTTGAAGGCACAACTTTCCAGCCTTCATTGCTATGGAAAAAATGTTGGGGAACTTGACTCACATTTTTCTGACCTCTGTTTTGTAAATCTCTCCTCCTTCCCTGTGCACTTTCATTGCCCCTTTGCCAAAACACCCAAGTTCTCTGAAAGCTCCACTTAACAGAAGCAGAATATACAAACAGAGATCGTGATCTAATTCGTATTTGCATGGACTGTACAAATGCATCTGGAATGTGGGGTTTGGGAGCAAAAGCCCAACCCATGACTCAGTGCTGGGCTTTCTTCTTTCTTCTTTTTTTTTAACAATCAGGGGAAGTAGAAGTTGTCAGGAATTATCCCGAGGTGTGTGTACTGGAAAAGAACTTCACTTCCTGGGAAGATCTGATAGTGATGGTCTTCCTCCTGCAGTGGCCTTGCTTATTCTGTATACACCCCTCTCCCCAACCCCTTTGCTGAATAGGAGAACAGATTCTCAGTCATCTAAAATTCTTTGCAATCATTAAAAAAAAAATCACAGGGCTACGAGATTGTCAGCCAGACGAACAAGCCAAAGTGGTTTGGGAACTTTTCTTACAGCTAGCTGCTTTGGCTTCTTTTGGAAGATGTTTTAAAAGGGTTTTTTTTGTTTTGTTTTGCAGTCTGCTCACTTTGTGCAAAAATGTTGCCAGGTAGGATGAAAGCGAATCCTTTCCCTTGTACCTTTACTTCCTCCTGTTCTTGCATTAGGTCGTTTTGCCATGCTGTGAATCCCGTACTTGGAGCATCTTTCTCTTTTCTGTTCACCACACATCTCTCACTCCTTAAGTCCCTTCATCTCAATATCTGCTCCTTCAGCAATGTAATTTTCCTGACCTTAACAGCACCTTTAGATTCAGCTGACTTCCCCCAGTCTCTTGCCACTTTCTTAATCTTGCCTCTTGGTATATTCTGTACTGTACTGGCCGCATTGTTGGTACATAATCAATTTTGAACAGTTGTGCCTGTCTGAAGATTTTTGTGAGCGCAAATCCCACAACCCTGGTTGCTATCATCTTGCTGCTTTCTGGTGTGAAGAACTAACAGAAATGTATCTGAAGAAGTGTGCATGCACACGAAAGCTCATACCAAGAACAAACTTACCGTAGTTGGTCTCTAAGGTGCTACTGGAAGGATTTATTTTATTTTATTTTTTTGTTTTAACAGAAATGTGTTGCATATGTTTTCACTTGTTAGTCAGTAGCACCTGTGGCCCCGTTCATTCAGCCGCTCTCTCGCCTCATTCACATGCCTCCGATTCACATCTCACTGCCTGAGCAGCCAGATTCAAAAATGCAATGAAAAAGTTATGACAGTGGTTTCTGTCTGTCTAGATGTGTTGCTGTATCAGGAATGTTTGAGTTGATGATAGTACACAGAAAAGGAAAACACACACACACACCACTACCTGTAGTTGTCTTGGGCAAGGATATTTCTGATCTCTTTGCATGAATTTGCAGACTGTAATCTGGGCGTCTCAATCTAGCAACTGTTCCCTTCAACACCCTTTAAATCTGTGAGCAAGGGTATAGTCCTTTGCATGTTGATGCTCTCTGAAACATTGTAGTGTAGCATAAATCCCTTTACCCTGGGGAGCATTGGGGAGCCTGCCTTTCATTATGCAAGACCAAAGGCTTGTGGTAAGCAAGGAAACAAGGCCAAAGTATTACCTTTGAGGTCTTTCTCCTGTTGCAGATCCTGTTCTATTAGAGTCGTTCTCCGCTCCCAATTCCCCTCTGCGTTTCTAAAAAAATGCTCATGTACTCATGCACTGCCCAAGATGGGAGCTGAGCAGGGCTGGTCTAGTGCCTAGGGTTGGAATAAATGCGAGTTAGTTCCGCTCGGTGATCCTGAACTGCTGGCAGGAGCGGGAGACACAGGCGCTTTCTATTTAAAGCACAGCACAGGGCAGGTTATAAAAGGAAATCTGCTCTGCGGACAGAAGCGAAGGGAGAGGGAAGCCGAGAGTGGGGAGGTGCTGCTGTGCTTGGGATTCCCTCCCCCATTGCTCTTCTCCGTTGGTGGCATGGCGGAGAAATTGCCTCCCGGAATCCTTCTGCTTCCTTCCACCCCAGCTGCCCTATCAGTTCTAGGTGGGTGGCTCCCTCATTGACTACAGTACCTCCTAAATTGAACATGTAGCATGTTCTGCTTCTTGCGGAAGGGGGGAAATCACATGCAATTCCGGGAAGGATTAACAGAAGCCGTATGTATAAACGGCAGGCTAGTCGTTTCCCTCTGTACAACCTTAGCAGGGTTTGTTGCCTGCAGCCCCGCTTTGAGCTCCCGGCTCAGCTGCAGAAAGGAAGAGGCGTGCAAAAGAAATCAACGTTGGAAAAGCAATTGGGCAATGGGCATTTTCCATGGAGACAGGCAGGCAGCTCTAGCTGGCTGTCCTGGCTCTTGGAAGCAAGGAGAGGCAGCCAGGATGCCCATCCTGGAGGGAACAAACAATACCCCAGCTGTCTCTCCCAGATTCAAGGGCCAGAAAAGACACACAGCCTTTCTAGCTGTGAGAGAGGCTTTGCACTTCATGGGCTGTTGCTACTTGCCCTAGGCAAGTGGGTTGTTGCACTTCTGAAACATAGTATTGCGTGGGAACTCTAAAGCAGGCAGGACCCGTCTTAAGGGGATCTGCCGCCCTGGCGCGGCTATCCCTCCGGCACCCCCGCAATGCCGCCTCTCCGCCGCCTCCCTCCCGCGCTTGCCGCCCCTTGGGAGGGGGGTGGGCGAGCGGGGGGTGAGGGGCGTGGCGCTGGAGCGGCGCGGGGCTCTGCGCGCCCTTCCAGCGCTTCCGGGATGGGAGGCGAGGGCGGCCGGCTCGCGCTCCCGCGCAGCTCGCGCTCCGCGCGCAGCTGGACGGCGCGGCGCTGCTGGGCAGCTCGCGCTGCATCGGGCGGGCGACCGGCTGCGCGCGGGAGTGCGAGCCGGCCGCCCTCGCCTCCAGAGCCCAGCTGGAGTGCTGGAAGGTCGCGCAAAGCCCCGCGCCGCTCCAGCGCTCCAGCTGGGGCTCTGGGAGGCGAGGGAGGGCGGCTTACCGCCCGCCCGCCGGCGCGCGTGTGCCCGCCGGCCCGGGGGGGGGGGGGCGGGTTGGGGAGGAGGAGCCCGGTATGCCGGCGGGCTCGCGGGGGCGCCCCTGGGGCGCCCAGCGCCCTGGCGCACCGCGCCACCGGCTTCTATGGATGAGACGGCTCTGAAAGCAGGATGGGGAGCCTGTGGTTGAACATCAACTCCCATTAACATAGCCGATTGATGGGATTTGTATTCCAACAACAGCTAAGAGGCTGCAGGTTCTGCTTCGAAAGGAAACCTGCCTCTCTGGAAAGAGTTGGCACTCTGTGGTCTCCCTCCAGTTCCTTCCAGCTTTTGAAACTATTTGAACCACAATTAAAGGTTGCCCTTTAAATGATAGTGGTTCCTACGTCCCTGCTGTTATGTAAAAAGGCATGGCACGTATGTTCTCTGCAGCTTTCTTATCACTCCTGCCCACTCGTGTGCTGAATCTTGGGTGGGGACTTGCCCACTTCTCTGTGCAGTAGAGATAGCTTGAGAGGGCACTCCCCACATACATATTGGGTGTATTTTGCAGTGGGGGAGGAAGCAGTGGACGTAATGGTTGCTGATTCTTCCAGGACATGTAGAGCATAAATTTACAACCGGACACATGTTGAAATAGGAGGATTTGTAGCATTCATAGCATTCTATAAAAATAGCTCATGGGAGTCTTCCTTGCTTGATGGAGACCAGGAAGCAAAACACCCCTTCTCCACAAGTGCAAGGTAGGCTCTGGACCCGCTCTGCAAGGGAGATCTCTCCTTCTTTGTGTTTTGGAAGCTATCTTTAAGCTTAAATATCATTGCGTGGCAGTGATATTTGGGGGATTTGAGTTGCTTTTAGACTGGGATTTTCTGATGCCAGTATTTCCCTGCAGGAAAGAGACTGACCTAACTTTTACAGTGTAAATGAACTATGAAACACAAACTCTGCTCCTTGGCCTGTTTTCTATTTTGCTTTTCCCTCCTTGCTGCAAAGGCATCTCTTTCTCCACTAAGCCACCTTTGATCGTCTCCCCACATAGCAACTCAAAGGGACCTTTCCCATTGACCTCTGGCCTGGCAGAGGGTGGAGGTTGGGAGCTGATGGGCTCCTTTGTGTGCTCCCATTCCTCAGTGGGCCAGTGCTGTCACTCCCAGGCGAGGCCTTCTTTCTCTTCTCCTCAAAGTAGGAACCAACTCTGAGAATAGACCTTGTGTCAGAGGCTGCTCATGCTGCTCGTTCTTGGTGGGCCTTGCTCATGGTGGTGGTTTCCTGGTCGTGTTCTTAGCAGCCAATCCCTTCTCTCTTTCAGACCACGCGCAAAGCCCCTCCTGCGGACATCATGGCCATAGTGCAGACCCTGCCTGTCTCCATTGAGTCCACCTCCGAAGGGGCTGCCCAGCTCCACACAAGTGCCTGCCCGTCCCCCGCAGCCATGGGCAGTGTCAGCAGCCTAATCTCCGGCCGGCCTTGCCACAAAGCCACGACAGAGTTTGGCCCTTTCCGCCTGCCTGGCGGGGCTGGTTCCCAAGAGCCCCTGTGCCATGGACTTCCCACCAAGAAGAGCAGCTATGCTTACGTAAGCGAAGAGGACTGGGCCGAAGCGGTGTCTCCCATCAGCCCCTGTAGTGACACGGAAGACCTGCAGGATGACAAAGCCCGGCTTGGCACCATCCGTGGACCACCCCCCAAGTTGGTGCCTGTCTCAGGGAAACTTGAGAAGGTAAGCAGAAAGTGTGCTTTGGGCACAACAAGCTGGTCTGTCTAGATCAGCCTTCCCCTATCTGGTGCCTTCCATATATTTGGACTACAACTCCCATCATCCCTGACCATTGGATATGCTGTACTAGGGCTGATGGGTGCTGTAGTCCCAAATTACCCGAAGGGCACCAGGCCGCGGAGAGTTGTTCTAGTTGATGAATGTTTCCTCAGCCCTGTCAAAAGGCTAATAAGGATCCTCTTCATTGCTCATCTCTATCCTGATTCTGTCTTGAGAGAAATGCATACTGAACACAGGAGTTCACCCTTCTCAGTGCACCCATAATGTCACCCAGTTAAACCCAGGAAGGTGTATGCAGCTAAGGCAAAACAGTGGCAGGGTGTCCATGGGTGTCTGCATAATTTTTCCAGGGGCATATTAAAGCACCAAAAGAGGTGTATCTGAAGAAGTGTGTATGCACACGAAAGCTCATACCAAGAACAAACTTAGTTGGCCTCTAAGGTGCTACTGGAAGGATTTTTTTTATTTTTTATTTTGTTTTGACTATGGCAGACCAACACGGCTACCTACCTGTCACCAAAAGAGGGAGCAGGTTAGTTTCTCACGACCCACAAAATAAGAAGAATAGTGTCTCTACATTTTGCCTCATAACTCAGCTTCTACAAATGACAGAAACACCACCTTTATTTAAAATGAAAGCTGGGGATTCTGGTTCATCCACTGTAGGGGGTGGGGGGCAACTATTCATGAGCTCTCTTATCCATGTTGCTCCTGTTTGCCTTTGTCTGTATTAGCTAAAAAAGGGCAGCCAGAGTAGCACCACATCAGTTACTACAAGTAGCATCATAGTCACTCGCATTCCTCGTTGCTTAGGAGAGGGTTGTGAAAGCTGAGGAGAAGGCAGGTAGGTTCCATCCTCGAAAGAAGTTCAGAAGCAGCCCTTCTAATCTTGACAGAGATTAGACAAGGCCCATTACGGTACCTCTCTTGTGATATATGGAGTACACGTCTGCCAAAAGTGTGATAAGGGGACAGGGTTCATTATCCATTGATTAACCTTCCGGTATCAACCTCCACCCTAGCATCCTGTGCCTGTGTGCTGTTTTTCAGGCCATGGAGAAGTACGCTTATCCGTCCCACGGCCTTCAAGCCAGTCATGCCCAAGAACCGCAATGGCCCCCTGCAGGGGCACTTGGCTCTGCGTCCCGGTGCCCCCGTGCTCTCCGAGAGCCAAGCTAGTCTCGCCCAGCTCTTTGGCGGTGCCCCTGCGGGCAGCACCGAGAAGCACAACTCCCTGAGCTGCCGAACCAGCTCTCACTCGGGGACCATGTCGGACTCGGGGCGCAACTCCCTCTCGAGCCTCCCCACCTACAGTACTGGATGCAGCCAGCAGATGGAGCCAGTCAGCATCTCCATGGGCCACATCAGCCTGGATGGCGGCGGCGGCGTTGGCATTGGCGGCAGTTCGCGTGGCCTCACGGGGCTTTCAAACTCGGACAGCGGCCGCTCGTCGTCGAGCAAGAGCACGGGCTCTCTGAGCGGCCGGGGCCACCATTCCTCCGACAGCGGCTCCTGCGGGGGGCGTTCGCCTGTGCACAGCGGAGCGGATGAAGCCCTCCTCATTCACGAACTTGAGGAGAAATTGCGGGAGCGTGAGGTCGAGCTGCAGCACCTGAGGGAGAGCTTGGATGAGAACGAGGTGGCCATTTGCCAGGTAAGCTACTCTGGGTTGCCTGCTTGCTCCTAATGCAGGCAGGTCTGATGCAGCAGGGGGAGCGCTTGTGTTTCTCACCAGGGATAACATTTCTTGGTTTTCGAAAGGCTGCTTCTACTGCGGTGCTTGGAATGGCAGCAGCGTCTCATTTTACCAGGCAGCTTTCATGAGGCAGTTGCTGTAGGGCAGGAACCAGTAGGTTCATCTCCAATAATGTCAAGCAACTGGGAGCTCCTTTGTGGCACATTTAGGTTAAATTCACCTCAAGGCAGAAAGGGGTACGCTGCCTATCTCAAGGTGCAGTGTGTTGTCAATGTTGAGTAGGCTGGCAGCACTGCATGCTGGAAACTAGTCCTTGCAGGAATTAGCAGCATAACTTGGTTTCCAGTGTGCAGATTTTCCACTCCCCCTTCTTGGCAGCTTCCATACTTTGACATTAACAAGTTCTGCAACTGTTTCTCTCACAGCATCCTGCTGTCACGGACAAAAATGAGTAATCATAAATAAGGTCTACATAATCTAATAAAAGGAGCATTGTTGTGTGTCTTGTTACCAGAGTCATGATTTCACAAATGTTTCCAGTCTGTCATCTTGCTTTTTCCAGACAGCATAATAATCTGTTCCTGGAACCCAGTTTGCACTTTGTTATAATCTAGGTGAATTAGATGTAATTTTGGGCACTTGCAAGCTGCTATTATTGTAATCTTTCTGTTGAGACCCAGTGGTAGGCTACACCCCCCTCCCATGCTGACTAGGATGTGTGATCAGGGGATACGGGCAAGCTGGAGTATGATCCGTGGAAGGCAACCAGGCTGCTGAGATGTGGAGGAACCAAGTCATATGAAGAACGGTTGAAAAAGCTGGATGTGTTTTGCCTGGAGAAGAGAAAATTAAGGGAGACATGATAGCTGCCTTTGACTATCGAAGGGGCTGTCACTCAGATAAAGAAACAGATGTGTTCTCGTTGCTCCAGAGGGCAGAAGTTGCACCAATGGGTGGAAATGGCAAGGAAGCAGATTTCAGCTAAACATTAGGAGAAAATTCTTAATGGTTAAGAGCTATTTAACAGCAGGATATGAAGCTGGGGGTTCCTTTGTGGGGATGCTGCAACTGAGGGGTGGGGAACCATGCATGGTTAGAGGGGGGCACAGCCCCACTTTCTCCCTGTGTGCTTTTAAAAAAAGTATGCAAAACAGGGACTGTTTCCCTCCTCCCACCTGCCTGAAATTTGACAGGTCTGATCCCTGGGAGGGGTAATGGAAATTCTGGAACATTGACGGCAATTGAATTAAAACGCAGAAGTTGCAAGCAGCGGCAGAGCTTTCCTAATGCAAGCAGTGACCTGGGGGTTGATGAAAAGGGGTGTTTTCCTTCCAGGTGTACGAGGAGAAGCAGAGGCGCTGCGAGGAAGAGATGGAAGAGCTGCGGCAGGGCTACACCGCCAAGCTCCAGCAGTCGGCGCAGAAGGCCCAGCGCAGCCAGCAGGTGCTACAGCTCCAGATCTTCCAGCTGCAGCAGGAGAAGAAGAAACTCCAGGAGGGATTTTGCGCAGCTGCTGGCCGAGCGGGAGCTGCTGGAGAAGCGCTGCGCCTCCTTTGAGCGAGAGCACACGGAGCTGGGGCCGCGCTTGGAAGAGACTAAGTGGGAGGTGAGCCCAGGCTGCGGGAAAGAGGGGCTTCCCTATCTCCCCCACCCCCAGGTTTGAAAGTTGTATAGCACACAAGATTGCACCACTAGCAGATGGCTGGCTGTGCTGCTTTCAGAGATTCTGGAGGTTCCCCCTTATTTCCCCTTAGAAGTCTTTACACACCTGCCTTTAGTCTATCCAGGGAAGTTACCCCCTGCTCCTCACTAGTTATCCCTTTCTGGCTGAATTGGAGGACAGTCCAGAGAAGCCTTCCCATCCAGCTGCCCTCCAGATGTTAGTTGACAACAACTCCCATCATCCCTGACCTTTTCACCCTGCTGACTGATGGGAGTTTGAGCCCAACAGCCTCTGGTTGTTGAAGAAGGTATAGAGTCTTGAAGTATAGTTTTCACCATGGGCTTGGGAATAATCCCTGGCACACTTTTAGTTCTCTCTCAAATCCTCAAAACACATCATTTTGGGCGCTGTTCAGATGTCGAGCAGAGATGTTTGGGTCTTTTGGGGTGGGGGACTGGAGGAAAGTTTCCTGTTGACAGGAGCGCATTATTCCCGGCCTTGAATGGGAGAGAGTATCAGGGCTCACCCTGCTTGAGGTTATTGGACTCTTGGATGCCCCTTTCAATCTCTTCCATCCTTGCCCTAGGCTGTAAATGCACTTACGCTGTGATCTAACCGGCTCCTGTTCTGCAGGCTGTGATTTTGCTCCTGGGCTTGAGGACAGCAGGCTTACCTTCTCATGGAGGAGAAGGCTAAGGATGGTTACTAGCCATGATGAGTGTGTTCTGCCTTCCACTGCTGGAGGCAGTAAATACCTGTTTCTGGAAACCACTGGAGGGGAGAGGGAGCTTGTGCTCAGGGGTCCTGCATGCAGGTTCCCACAGGCATCTAGTTGGGCCAGTGTGAGAACAGGATGCTGGGATAGCTCAGCTGGTAAAGCATGAGACTCTTAATCTCAAGGTTGTGGGTTCAAGCCCCACATTGGGCAAAAGATTCCTGCATTGCAGGGTGTGGACTAGACGATCCCCTTGGTCCTTTCCAACTATGATTTCTATTATTTTTCTATGACTAGACGGGCCACTGGCCTGATCCAGCAGAGCTCTTCTTACATTCTTAATCCAACCACGCCTCTCGCTCTGCCAGGTCAGAATCTATGGCATCTTCCAAGTCAGCTGATGCATCTTGTTTCTCTCCCACCAGGTGTGCCAGAAGTCCGGCGAGATCTCGCTACTGAAACAGCAGCTGAAGGAATCGCAGGCGGAGGTGGCTCAGAGGGGCAACGAGCTGGTGCTTCTGAGGGCCCAGCTGAGGGAAGCAAGGGCTGAGCTGCAGGCTGGTGAAGAGCAGGTGCTGGGCTTGCAGGACGTGGCCCGCACCAAATCCTTGGAGCTGGAGGTGTGTGCCAACGAGCTGGCGAGGCGCAAGAGCGAGGCGGAGTTGCTGCGCGAGAAGGTGGGGCGGCTGGAGCACGAGTTGGACGGACTGCGCAGTGCGAGCGGGGAGCTCTGCCCCCTGTTGGCCGAGTGCGACGAGGCCAAGGCCCAGCGCCAGGCAGCGGATACCCTGCAGGGCTTGCGCTCCCAGGCCGAGCGGCTGCGTACCGAGCTGCTGTGTGAGCGCCGGCGCGGCGAGGAGCAGCGGGAAGCTTTCCATGCTGAGCGCGTCACTTGGCAGGGGGAAAAGGACAGGGTTATCCGCTACCAGAAGCAGCTGCAGCACAACTACATCCAGATGTACCGGCACAACCGTGACTTGGAGAGCCAGCTGCGCCACCTCAGCCTCGAACTCGAGGCCCGGGACATGGATGAGTACGAGATGCACGGGGGCGAAGGCATCTGCTTTGAGGAGATTGCCGCCACCGAAATCTGACCGTGCCTGGTGGAAGAAGGCCTTGGTGAATAGGCCGTGCGGCTGCAGACAAGGGAGCATGCTCCGTCGGACGTGAGAATGGAGTGAGCTTGGAACCAGTGGTGGAGGGAGAGGCCTGCTATACCTGAATCCCACTGGGTAGCACTTGTTCCATTACTTAACTTGGCTGGGGAACTCCCCCCACCCCCACCAGCTTAACAGATTTCACTGCCATTGAGATAAGACAAGGACTGGGAGGTAGAGGGCTGCTAAGGATTTTGCCAGTATTTTCCAGACCTGCCTTGTCTGTTAGAGGCGGGGCTAACCTCTAACTAAGCCCACCCTTTGGAATGTTGTAGCAGCAGCAGCATCTCCTCCTCCTCCTCCTCCATTCCCCACCCCTCCCCATGGGGAAATATCTACCCTCTAGGTCCTAATGCTGGCTGTGGTAGAAAATGGCTACCACTGTTTTGCCTCCCGTTCTGTGGGCTGGAGATACGGTGAAGGCAGGAAGCTCTCTCTTCTGCCACTACCTGTATGAAGTGACCCAACTGGCCCTCAGCCACTACCTGGCTGGAAATTAGGCTGAGTTGGCTTTGCCGACAGCCAGCTGATCCACTTAACTGAGGGGAAGGAATTAGCATCGCCTGTTTTTAGGCTGGCTGGAGAAGCATTTCACAGGGTGCTCTTTTGACCTTTGTCCCTGTCCTGGGCTGGGTAAAGTAAATCTTTAAAATAAATTGGAGGGGGGGGGGAGAGAAACATACAATCAAAAGCCACCGAGAGAACCCCAGATTCTGTGACTCTGACAAGCGGTAAGACCAAACATTGATTCTCAGAATGCTGAATTCTAGTCCCACATTTAGTGCTTATTTCAGTGCTAAAGAACATTAAGAAGAGCCCTGCTAGGTCAGACCAAAGGCCAATATTGTGTTTCCACAGTGGCCAACCGGATACCTAAGGGAAGCTCACCAGCAGCGTATGAGCCCAGCAGCCCTCTCCTGCAGTTTACCCACACACACATCAGAAAAAGCTGGTATTAGGTGTCAAACTGCTTCTGATGTATGGAAGTAGCATCTAGCAAATGTGACTAGTAGCCATTGCATGGAATTACAGAAGATATGCAGGCCTAGCCTGAGCTCACCCAAGGCATTGTGGGAAGACACCGTGCTAGGCTTACTGAGGAAAAGTAGTCTCCCCCTGTGCTGTGGAAGCAGGAGCCCAACACACACACACACACACACACACACACACCACCTCCCTAAGAAGACTAAAAGGCCAAACCTTCTCAGGCGTCTGCATCTGTCACGTGCCCTAACCTTAAGGGGACCAGGACAGCCAACGTGTCACAGCTTATAGACGATGTCTCTGAATACTCGGGGCATCTACAGGTACATTCCTGCCCCATCCTCACTTCCATG
Source organism: Lacerta agilis (assembly GCF_009819535.1). Lineage (NCBI taxonomy): Eukaryota > Metazoa > Chordata > Lepidosauria > Squamata > Lacertidae > Lacerta > Lacerta agilis. Next base: position 53,505,711 of record NC_046316.1, read on the forward strand.
ATGAGTCCCATCATGGAAAAACACAGGGTATAAGTAAATATATAAAAACAATGATGCCCATGTTGTTTTTATAGGGCATTCCCAGATAATTGCGCTCCTCTCGTTGTAAGCTGGGGATGTCTTGTTCTCCATACAAGACCAGGGCCTGCCCATTCGCTTGGGGTTGCTGAGTCTTGTACCAGGGCTCCAAGTTACTTGCCAGTCCCACTCTCCCCCCCATGCTGCATGGGGATCTGGGATGTCCTTCCACCCCACCCCCAATTGCCTTTGTCGCTCCTGGTTGAGCTCTGATTTGAGAGTGCCTTTTGTTTGGCCTTGCTGCCTGGGTCTCCCTCCCACCCCCACCCCCAACTTGCCCTCCTCCAGCTTGTGCTTTTCTGCCCAGCTGAATCCACTCTCTGCAGGCTCCATAAGCTGCTTGAGAGCCCAGTGGTACTGCCTTTGAGCCTGCCTGTAGCACCGTCCTCATGATACCCTCATTGCTTTCCTTTCAGAGTGCCCTGCTGGCTTCTGTTTCCCATGGATGATATGGGTAGGCCATCATTTGCCAGCCTAGTGTCCTTCAGATATTTTGGACTACAGCTCCCAACAGCCTCAGCCGGCACACTGGCTAGAGCTGTTGGGAGTTGTAGTCCAAAATATCTGGAGGACACCAGGTTGGCGAAGGATGGGGGGTCGGTTGGTGGACAGCATCCCTTGACTGTTCCCAGATGCCTGCATTCTCCAGGTGTCTCAGTTCCATTCCATCTCATGGCTTCTAACCAAATGTGATTCAGTTTGAATCCTGGTTCTTTTGAATGCCTGGTTCCTGTTTTCAGTCCAGCCTTCCTTTTTTTTTTGATCTTGCAGTACCCAGCTGTCCACTTTCTGTTGCAATTAGCTTGGAGGCAATTGAATGCCAGAGTTGCTCCATCCAGTGCCCACAAGCCCACACATCTTTAAAAATCTGTACTCAAGCTGCTTTTGGAAGTGAGGAAAAAGCCTGGCCCAAATGAACACCCTCTACTCTCACAACCAAATAACCTTTTCTGCAAATGGGCTCTTCAGAGGGCAGCATCTCCACTTGCGGAGAGCGATGCCCTCCATACCTGCTGTGGAAACCAATCCATGATAAATTGAGCTTTATGCTGCCCGCTAGCTTCTTGGAAGTAAAGTGTTTTTAAAAAGAGCTTCATCGCAAATACCCTGCAATATTTGCCCAGGAGCAAAAAAGGTCAGAGAAGCAGGGTCTTGTCTTCTGGGGTGCAGGAAAGTAATTTCCAGAGGAGCTTGACTGGGAGTGGCTGAATATCCTATAAAGGAGAAAAGCTCTCTTTGGTGGAGAGATGTAGCCAGGCTGACTACATGGGGACAAGGCACATATCCCTGGGGTTAACAGGGTATAGTTGAACAAGGAGGACTAGGAACAGGAATGAGTTATCATTTCAGCCAATGCAGGAAGAACCAGATGGCAGAGCAAACATGGCTCCGATAGCCACAGTGGCTCACCACCTTCTCCTTGACCACCCCAAGTTCTCCTTTGTGCAGCTAATCCTTGATGTGCCCATCCTGCCAAGCTGGTCAGATGTCCTTAGCCCCGTCCCTCTGGCTGTGCAAGCGCTGAGCAGAGAAGCCTCTCCTTGAGTGACATGTGACCAGAGTGCAGCCAAAGCCCAGCATAGTTCAGCACCCTGCTTAAGCCGCTTTGGAAATAGCAGCCCCATTGCTAGAGGAGGGACTGCCTGATATCTGCCAGCCTGGTGTAGCCTTAGCTCCAGTTCCTCCTGTTTCTCCGCATGCAAGAAAGCGAAAGAGCACACTCAAGAATTTGGGGAGGACGCATTCCAGCTCTGTATGATACTTTGGAATGTTTGCAGAAGGGAGTTTATGGCTTCCACGTTCACTTGGGAGATTGTTGTGCACTCCAAGAGAACAAGCCATCTCCGCCCACTTCCACCCCTGGTCATTCTTAACTCTCCCGCCCATAGCTATGGGAGTGCACGAGATTGGCGCCAGGGACACACAACACTAGACCAAAGGAAAAAGCTTGGTGCATGTTATTTCTTTGACTGTTGCTTACCTGATCCCTCTCTTCCCCTCCCTTTTTTTAGCACCACTTTGTGTTTTACTTTTTTTTTTTAACTTTTATTTCTGAAATTGTATATTTTCCAAGCTGTGTAAATTTCTTGTACAAACCAAAAGGAAAGTGTGAATTAAAAAAAGAAGAAGACGACAAAGCCACTTCCGTGTTTTGTTTTTTTTAGAAAAGCCACCTGGTGGTTTGATGCGTGAGGGTAGTGGAGCATGGAAGGATGAAGATAGGGTAGAATGGTTCTCATGATGGATGAGAAGCAGAGGTGGGTGGGCTGGTGGTCTTGCACTTGCACACCCTTCCTCTTGTTGCTGTATAAAAACTGGGTCCAAATGCACCTTGGTTTACAATTGCCACCGTCACTCAGTGGCTTGCAAAACATTTGTGGCAGCATCTTTTAAATAATGCCCCATAGGGAATGTATCCACCTGGGAAATGGACACTCTCTGATCCAAAATATCAACTTCAGCTCAGGGATAGAAGCAGATGGATCTATCCCTTTCCTTTAGCAGATCTTCCCTATTAGGCAATAGCTGGGGGGTCCTTTGAAACAGACATTAGGATTCCAGGCTAGAGATCCTCTGTAGGTCCTTCCCACGTGGATTTCAGAGAAGAGGATCTTCCTTTTTGCTGGCTTGCAACATCATGGCCATTGCAGAGTGGCCCTAAGCCTAGATGGAAACAGTGACCACCAGCTTGCTTTCCTATACGTCTCCTACTGGGACTGCTGCCTGTTTATTTCTCTATGGATTTAGCATTTGAGTTTCAATGGAAGAAAGTCTTGGGTGAATATATTAAGCCCTGTTTCCTGCACTAATGACTTCGTGGACCCTCAGATGGTCGTCTCTCCAAAAGGAGAGAAGAAAACCCACAACTCACTTGCAGACGGATGTTCAGATGTGTTAAAACAGTACCATTGCCTAAGTGCTCAACCTGAACTAGCCAAGTGTCCAGAAAGTGGCCAGGCTGGTTTAAAGGTGCCAGCCCTACATCCTGCTATCTGAAAACCTCCACTCGAATGAGAGCTGTACAAAGTTCCATATGCCAAAAACAACTCTGATGCTTCCTCACTACAGCAAGAAGTTTGTTGCAAAGCAACTAGTCCTGGTTGCAGCTGTCCCACTTACAGCTGCTCATAAAAGCATCTTCTTGGTGGATTTTGGAAACAGAACACCTGATTCCTGTCAAGGCTGGTCCTATGATAGTTGCTGTTCACCTGCACTTCCCTGCTGCTACTCCGGAAATGGGAAGCTTGACATGTTCCCTTAAGCCCCCTGCTTGCTAAGTGGCTTCCCTTCTTATTCACCTAGCCAGTAGTTTGCTTCAGCGGTACCACTACCTTTCTGAGCAATAGGCAGCCATCATAAACAGGTCCTTTGCTGACAACGGGGGCTTGCAGCCATTTTGAAGGCCTGGGCTGGCCATGTTCTTCAGGACATGTCGCTTTGTCCATGGCATTACCTGGCTCTCTTCGGCACCTTCACCACAATCTCCATGGGCTCCTTGGCTTTGTTGCGATAGGCCTGGCGGATGATGTCCACAGCTCGCTGGTGGGTCACGTTCTGCAAACTCTCCCCTTCCACTGCAACCAGCTCTTGGCCCGCCTAGCAAAAAAAAAAAAAAAACCCAAAGGAGTTAGGGAGGCCCAGTATTATATTGGGGAAGAGATGTAGCTCAAGAGGAAGGACTGTAGCTCAGTGACAGAGCATCTGCCTCCCATGCAGAAGGTCCCAGGTTCAATCCCTGGCATCTTCAGGTAAGGCTGGGAAAGACCCCTGCCTGAAATTTGCCAGGGAGCTCTTCCTTGGAGCAGAAGCATGGTAGGTGCAGTTACCCTTCAGAGCTAGAGTCACCAAATATACACAGGAACCAAGCTGTCTTAGCTATGGTGATGCTGCACGGGACAAGCCCTCAGCTGACCTACCTTTTCTTGTGTCTCACTTGTGTAAGCAGCTCCATCTTTGCTATGGTCCTTGGTACTCTGTATATCTGCCTTCCTTAACCATCCAGATGTTTTGGGCTACACCCGTCAGCCCCAGCTAGCATGCTGACTGGGGCTGATGGATATTACAGCCTAAAACAGGAGCAGCCAACATGGTGTCCTCCAGATGTTGTGGAATACAACTTCCATCATCCTTGACCATTGGCCATCTTGGTGGGTGGGAATTGTGATCCCAAACATCTAGTGAGCACCAGGCTGGGGAACACTGCACATATTCTTCAGTGCTGGTTCCTTGGATATGATGCCCTCGGTGAGCTCCCTCCCCTGAACAAGACCTCTTTCTCACTGCAATTGTTGCTGTCCAACGCCCTGCCTCTCCCATTGCCTCCAATGGGCACCACGGCGTGCCCATTGCAAGGTGTGCAGAAGTGACTGCTCCTGCTCTTTGCACTGCTCAGGAGGTTGAAGAGGGGAGGAAAATAGGAAGTAACAACAAGGAGGAGGAACAGTATGTCCATGAGCCTCCAGAGATCGGCAGCGGGTCCGCTGTTCAGATGTGGACCTTAGCAGATGCCCAGCAATGCCACAAGAACATAAGAACAGTCTGCTGGATCAGGCCCATCTAGCCCATCACCCTGTTCTCACAATAGCCAGGCAGATGCCTGTAGGAGAGTGGCAAGGAGGACCCAAGGGCAAGAGCACTCCCCTTCTGCAATTTCCAGCAACTTGCGTTGAGAACCACAACTGCCTCTGACGGTGGCCAGGAGCCATCGGTTTTGTTGACTTGTCTTTAAAAGCCATTCCAACTGCTGGCCATCAAAAGCCTCCTGTTGGAGAGAGTCCCATAGTTTAACTATGTGTCAAGCGACAATGCCGAGCTGGATTTTACAGCCTGAGGTAGCAGAATAGCAGGATCTCTGTGTATAGCAGTAATGCAAAAGCGAAGCTGGAGAGAGAGAGAGAGAGAGAGAGAGAGAGAGAGAGAGAGAGAGAGAGAGACTCCTGTCTCTGGGCTTGGCAGGGAGGTGGTCTGGCTGCAGAGAAGGGAGCTCTGAAGAAACTGGCAAGCCTTAGGTCAACACCCTCCACCACCACCAGCCCTGCATAAATATGGCAGAGGAGTGTCACCTGTGCCTCTAGCCAGCCATTGACTGTTTCTCCCTGCCACAGCAACCTGGGGGACCATTAGGCTCCCCCCCCCAGCCACCTGGCAATCTGGGCCTGCCATCCCCTCAGCAAAGAGGCCACCGAGGGGGAAATCTAATTACAGCTGCTCCCAGGGACAGATGAAAAGTTGCCTGGTGGGCGGGCGGGCAGGCCAAGGACCACAATGGTTCTTTGTCAGCGCCCGGCCTCATTACGCAGGCCTTGTGAAATGCCGCACAGCGCCCTGAACCGTGGGGAACCCTGAATGGCACAATGGGGTGTGTATGCCTGCCGCTGGGGCCCTCGGCCTCATTATAGGACAAAGCACAATGAGCGTTGACTTGGTGGGGAGGGGGCGGATGTCTTAAAAGGGTGAAACCGCACAGGGAGGTTGGGCTGTGGGGATGTCAGATGGGAGGCGCAACCCCTTTGCCATGGAAGGGGCAATGTAAGTGGGTGGGGTGGGGGTCAGATTCCTGGTATGGCCACCACGGCACACTCTTTTGTTTGGGAGCCAGGAGACTGGCTTGCTCAACGTGAGTTGGTGGCTCCTTAGAAAGCTTTGATCACTCTTTCGCAAACACAGGGATCAGTGTGGCTCACTTGGGATCCCCCTGTTTGTGATCTAGTGATCCCATCCCAGCCCTGTGGTGATGGATTCTGAGACATAAATACTCTGGAATAAGGTGGGTCTGTTTTGTTGAGATGCCTTGAACCCTAGTTGTGGATTACGGGAAAATCCTGTTTTGCTAGCATAACCCAGTGTGTCCTCATACTGGGACAAAAAAGTGGGATAAAAAACGTCATTGACTAATGAATAAATAAATAGATCCAGGCTTTTCCGATGAAGGACTCCCTCCCTGGCAAAGGGATATGATATGGCACACTTGTAGGATTGTTATATTACTTTCCTGTATGGATTTGGCTGGCTGGAATCTCTCTGTCTCTCTCTTTTTACTCCTTCCACATTAGTCCCACTTAAGAACCATGCTTTTTAGATTACAATGGTTTCATCAAGATCCTACAAGCTGCAATAGATTCCTCCATGCAGTCTTTTTCAGTTGTACAGTAAAAGTGTGCTTGCATTGAAAGCAATTTATTAATTCATAGCAATAGGAACAGAGGAGTAAATTTAGTAGGTTCTATGTGTCGCAGTTCCACACAGAAGCTGCAGTCCTGTTCATCTTGGGCGATTAAGCTCCCTTGCACTTGGGAGGAGTTACTTTTGAGTAAGCTTGCATAGGATTAAGGCTGCATGAACAGTGGTGCAAAGGGACAGGCTGCTTTGATGGGAGGAGGAGAGGGGAAGAACAGACTGTAGCGACAGCAAAGCAAGAGTATAGGGATTAGGGAAGGAGAGAGATTGCTGCCTGCTCTATTACAGACTCCCGTGGGTGACCTTGGCCAAGTTGCTTCCCTGCTAGTATGGGGGACAGGAAGGAGGGTGCTGTCCTGCTCTGCTGGTTGTTTATTGGGGGGCGGGGCGGTGAGGATTAGGATGAGGAGCTGGATGTGCAAATACTTCTGAAGCAATTGCACAAATCCTATGGAAAGTGCACAGAGTAAGTGTTGTTTGCTCCATCCTGCAGAAACTGTGTATGTTGCTGCGGGCAAGAAGAAATATATGTATATTGGCTATGCAAAGATCAGCTACACTAGGGACAGCCCATGTGCTGCACTCCAGATCCTGTTGACCTCACACCATCCCTAACCATTGAGCCATGGTGACTTGGGCTGATGGGTGTTATAGTCCAGTAACATGGAGAGCACACACTACATTGGCTTCCTAGACCAGACTTTCTCAACCTTGGGCCCCGAGATGTTGGACTACAACTTCCACCATCTCTGACCACTGTTCCTGCTAGCTAGGGATGGTGGGAGTTGTAGTCCAATAATAGCTGGGGACCCAAGGTTGAGATAGCCAGGCCCACTACTCAAGAACTGAGTAGTGCCAAAGCACTCTGGGTGTACGAGTGGGCCATGGGTGCTGATCGTAATACTCAACTGCTAAGTAGAGAAACAAGGAAGGTTTGTGGGTCCCTGGCCTCTGTATGGAGACGGTGCCACTGAAAGTCAGCCTTTCTTTGCTGCTCTGCAGAGCCGTCTCATCCATAGAAGCCGGTGGCGCGGTGCGCCAGGGCGCTGGGCGCCCCAGGGGCGCCCCCGCGAGCCCGCCGGCATACCGGGCTCCTCCTCCCCAACCCGCCCCCGCCCCCACGGGCAGGCGGGCACTCGCGCGCCGGCGGGCGGGCTGTAAGCCGCCCGCCCTCGCCTCCCAGAGCCCCAGCTGGAGCGCTGGAGCGGCGCGGGGCTTTGCGCGACCTTCCAGCACTCCAGCTGGGGCTCTGGGAGGCGAGGGCGGCCGCCCTCGCCTCCCATCCCGGAAGCGCTGGAAGGGCGCGCAGAGCCCCGCGCCGCTCCAGCGCCACGCCCCTCACCCCCCGCTCGCCCACCCCCCTCCCAAGGGGCGGCAAGCGCGGGAGGGAGGCGGCGGAGAGGCGGCATGGCGGGGGCGCCGGAGGGATAGCCGCGCCAGGGCGGCAGATCCCCTTAAGACGGGTCTGCTGCTCTGCTTACCTCCAGTTCTCCGCTCAGGGATGCTGCTCCCCCCGGAAAAATCTTTTCAATCTTCACCATTGGCTGCAATTTGGACTCTATCCCACCGGAAATACTGATCCCTGGAAAACAAAATAGTTCTCTGTGAGCACTTGGGAGCAAGTTGGAAAAGTGGTTGAGCCAATACAATCCATTGTCTGCATAACAGGAGCACCAGGTGTACCAACAGCCTGGACCAGCAGGTGGTGCCAGAGAGGATGCACGTGCTTCACTTGCTGGCAACTCTGCAAACAGTAGGCCTGCAGACTCCTTAGGCACATGGTCTTCCAATTTGGTGCAATCTCCAGCCTGCCTTATGCCCATGCTTGGCATAACAGCCCCTGCCGCGATACCTGCATAATGTCCTGACCTTGTGGGGTAGCAGGACCAAGCCAAAAGGTTTTGCTGCTGGAAGCAAAAGACACCTTTCTCTTTCCTCACAGCAGTTGGACTTCTCCATGACTGTTAAAAGTGGCATAATAGTGCTTTAAATGTATGGCGTGGATGAGACCTAATTCTAAACGGGTGATTACCAGTCCTCCAAAGCACGGTAGTCTTTCTGAAACATCGGAGAGGTTCCTGAACTTTCCCTTGTCATCCTTGGGCAGGAGAAGGAGAGGTCCTTCAGCCTTCCAGATGTTACTGAACTACAGCTCCTGTCCTCCTTCACCATTGGCCACACTGGCTGGGGCTGATGGGAGTCGAGTCCAATCTTCCTTCTCCTGTTCTAGGGAAATGTGAAGTACAGTCCAGGCCACCACAGGGGAACACAAGCAGCCTGGGTGGCAAACCACTGCGATGCTTCTCCCAGACTGAAGTCTGTGGTTGCTATCCACTTCGCCGGAGGTGACAGGAAAGGCTATCTGTATGTGACCCCCCCCCCCTTTGATACCTTCCAATGAATTGAAGCCTGAAATCTCAGATCTATTCCTTTTGGTAGCCTGAGATTCCTCACCTCGTAATATTTCCTTAGCTGCACGCAAATCACCCAGGAGGAAGTGCTGGGACCTTCCATTTCCAGGGCTGTCAGTGGTGCCTTTAACTTACCCAGAGACTGTTTGCTCTTGGACAGGTTGACCGTCAGCAGCTCATATTCCTCCTCCAGGACATCACTGGGGCCATTTTGGAGCAGGCCCTCTTGGTCAGTGGCCGGGGCGTCCTTGAAGAGCTGCTTAAGCTGGGGCCTACCTCTTCGGGGCCTGTTGACCGCAGAGTATAGGGTATCCTTGGCAGGCTGGAATTCCCCATGTGGCCCCCAGACTGTGGCTTTGCCATGGCTTGACTTGGGCGTGCGAAGCCTCCCTCGGCCAGGCCGCCCGTCCCCTTGCTCTTGGGGTTGCCCTGTCTCTTCCCGAGGGGGTGCTGCTCGCGTGGGGCTCACTGACATTTTTGCAGGCTTGCTTAGGAACCAGTGGGGCTGCCCACCACCCCCAGCAGTTGAGGAGGAGATGCTGTGGGAGGCGTAGGCATCCACTGGCACGTCGGGAAGAGGGGTATAGCCTCGGGGGTGAGTCCGTCTAGGGCTGGACGAGAGCTGCAGGCCTTTCATCCTATCCTTGAGCGCTGCTGCTGCTTCCTCTGCCTCCTCTCCTTTCTCCTCGCTGGTCACTGGCTTCAGGAGGAAGCTGCCCCGGAAATCTGAAACAAGAGTCACAGGATGTGACCATTGCCTGAGCAGCCCTGTCCTAGCAATCCTCAGAAAAAGGGGGGGGGGGGAAACTAGGTGAGATGGATCTAATATCTGAATGCCTGAAGTGAACTTGGAAGGAACCGCAGCTCTGTGGGAGACCATGTGCTCTGCATGCAGGTCTCAGGTTCAATCCCTGGCATCTCTCGGTAGGGCTAGGAATGTTCCCTGCCTGACACCCTTGAGAACTGCTTCCAGTTCCAGCAAGCTGTTTCTACACCTATGGTCTGGGTTTTAGGCAGCTTCCTCCGTCCCTAACTTGTGTAAAGGACTGGAAATGTGTGGTTGAAGTTGGCTAATAGTTCCCAATTCCTTGGTTGCACTGGAACTTCCATGCAGATAAGGATTTGTGAAATAGCAACCAACTACAACCTTCTTCAAAACATAACATTTTGAGTTAATGTCACAATACTGAATAAGAAAGAAATGGTTAATTGTCTTGACTGCTCTTCCTCTGCTGAGATTTTTTGGAGTGTGTGTGTGTGTGTGTGTGTGTGTCTTAGCAGGAATCACAAACATGGCTTGGTTACCTATGTGCCATTCTAGGTTCCTAGGTAAGGAGCTGGTTTAAAGCAAGTCAGTCCAATGATCCCCCTCTTTGCTGAGCACAATCTCTCCCTATGAGCAGTGGCTCACAGAAGATTTTCACCAGCCCTGCTGCCTGAGTTAACTGAACCAGAGGTGCCAGATATTTGGGCCCGACACCCTCCTTTGCCAAACACACCCCACATTTTGCACAAACCCCAACGCTGCAACTAGAACATCTCTTGCCAATGAAATGAAATGCGCACATTCATGCCATCTGTATTATAACTAACTCTCAAACTCAAAGTCTTTCCCCCCCACATCTGTCCCTAAGTACAATATTTGGGGGTGGGGGCTACATTTAAGCACGGTGTGTGTGTGTGACCACAAGGATGAAGGCTGGGGACTTACCAGGCACTGGGGTGATGAGATGTCTCTTGGGAGGTGTTTCTTGCTGTGCTGGCCGGAGAGCAAGTGACCTCACTGTGAAGAGGGAAAGGTGGAAGAACTGAGCTTCATTTTCTTTTGCACAGTGATCTTGGGTGGCATTGTGGCCAGCCCTTCTTCCTGGCTACTTTCCCCTCAGAGTTTAATTTCTAGAGAAAAAGGAGCTTCCGGGGCTTTGTAAGCCAGGCCTTCTTCTACAGAAGGCTTATTCTCCCTACTCCCAGGAGAGTATTATGTCTGTATATATACACAAAGCTAAGCTCACACTCTGTGATGAAGGAGGATGTGCTATGTGCATGTTCAGAAACTCCCCCATACTTTGCATTAAGGATGGGGGAACCTGAGGCCTTCCAGATAATACTGGACTCCACGTTCCATCAGCCTCAGCCACCATGGCCAAGGATCTGGGATCTTGGGAGTTGGAGCCCAGCCCCATCTTGGAGGACCACAGGTTTCCCTTCCCTGCTTTACAAATCTCCAGGCTCAGTTGCTGGCACTCAGGATAGGTTGAAGGCACAACTGACAGTGGAGACTGGCAAGCCAAGGGGCCGGCTGGGGCCCCTAAATAGTCTAAGGGCCCACTGCCACTTTTCTCACACTGCACGGGGCAGTTGCTAGTTGCATGAATGGCACTACATCCATTTTGCCCATGGGTGTAGCCAAGGAGGGCAGGGGGGCAGCTGCCCCCTCCTAAATCAAGCAAACCATTAAAAATACTTAACTAAGTTTCTGCCTCCTAACATGAAGCCTGCCCCTCCCCCCTACATAAATCCTGGCTTCGCCCATGATTTTGTCTCTTGGTGCCAAGGAGAACTGAGCAGAAAAATCAACAGTCATTTGGAATAAATATTCAGATGGTTTGCAAGAAATGTTGATTCAGCTGAGCTCTCCCCATATCACCCCATTTGCTTTCTTTTCAGGACAAATAAATAGACTGAAATGATCCTTTCCTTGCGGCAACCCTTTTGAATAGGAATGCTTTCCACCAACTGCTTCTAGCATCCATAGCTTTGACATTGGCTCCCCCAAATAGGTGGGGGAGGGGAAATGTCCCCCTCCTCCTTACACCTGTGATCCTTGCTGGTTCCTTCCCCACCTGTTCTGCTCTTCAGGGCATCATAGGCTTCGAGCTCCACCGGCACAACCATACTGTCAAAACGGCCCAGATCTGTGGGGGTGATCACACTCCTGTAAAAAAAATGAGGGAGAGAAGACTCATGGGTGTCTGGTGGCTCAACTATCTGCTCATGCAATGCAGCTGTTTTGGGGAAAGAACATGGCAAATAACCAAAGAGTACCAGAAGGAAGCAATGGGCACCCTGGGCAAGGCTGGGAACCCTCCTGTGCTTCCCTCCTGTGCTCCCTCTCCCCACCCTCTGAGTTCAATGATGCAGTCCAGCCTCCCACAGTTTATTGCAGGGGTCAGCAACCTTTTCCAGCCATGGGCCAGTCCACCATCCCTCAGACCATGTGGTGGGCCGGACTATATTTTGAAAATAAAAATAAAAATGAACGAATTCCTATGCCCCACAAATAACCCAGAGATGCATTTTAAATAAAAACACACATTCTACTCATGTAAAAACACGCTGATTCCCGGAACATCTGCGGGCCGGATTGAGAAGGCAATTGGGCTGCATCCAGCCTCCGGGCCTTAGGTTGCCTACCCATGGTTTATTGCTTCCTGTTCCTACCTGATATCTCTGAGGAGAAGCAACTTTTCGGGCCGGTCGAGAATCGCCAGGAGTGGCCTCACCAGATCTTCCACCCCGCTTTCTTGGATGTACTGTGTGTTGGGGGGGGGGGGGGAAAGTAACCATCAGCAGAGATCACATGGGAGCCCCATCTAGCTATTTAGTTTGAAGCAGCAGCAGATCCCCTGATCCCCGCTACTACTCTTGTTGCCCAGCTCCCTCAAAAGGAAGGCTATCTTCCCCTAGGCTCAGTTGATAGGTGGGGAGTTTAATCCTGCTTTTCTGTAAGGAACTCTCTCCCAGGCTAAGCAGGATTGAACTGCCTGGGCATCAATGATGGATGGCTGGGGGGTTCAATCCGGCTTTCTGTTGGAATCTTCAGCTGTACCAGATGTGAGGCAGGTGTTCATTTGGGGAAAATGGGGAGGTCTTGCACGCCAAAACTGGGCCACAGACCAAAGGTGGTTCCCCCTCCCTGACTCCTATGCCTCATCCTGGCTCCAGGTGGGCAATCTGTGGCCCCAGCCCTCTGCAAGCAATCAGTTCAGACTTCTGACAAGAGTCAGGCTGGGAGGGGAGACAGAGAACAAGGCATGTCAGAGATACAGTGTGGTGCTGGAGTTACAGAAAGAGCACAAGAAAATGGGTAGCCACCCCACATTGGGCTCTACTTCTGCCTGTTGCTGGTTTCAGCGCTGCCCACCGTTTGTAAGTGGCCCCCAACAGATTACTCCCAAGGGAGTGTGACCCTTGACAGGAAAATCTAAGAGAATGCAGACAGTGGACAGGGCTGAATTGCATGCTTGTAGGTGGAAGTCTTTATTAGTTTATAGGATTCCTGATAAGTGATAAGTAATCCTGCTCTTAGCGGTCTTAGCAAAAAGAAACCAGTTTCAGGGTGGCTGCTGCATCAGCCTATCAAGCAATCCTCCCCCTGCCCTAGTTTCATTTGTCCCTCTCTGCACCAAGATTAGTGCCCCCCTCTCTTCCTTGGGCTTCCCAGAAGCAATCTTGGGAATGAATTTCAACAATGTGCTAGCTCAGAGCTCCCTCTAGTGGCACATCAAAGGCCAGCAGGAATGGTGAGAAGTGGGAGGTAGCAAACTGGTGAGGGCAAACATTCCATACCCTGCAAGTGTCCCAGAAAAACCAGGGGCATCACATTTTTTTCTCACAAGAGGACATTGGCCTTTTTGGGTGCTGTGACCTCGCGCATTTTCACACAGCAATCCCCTCCCCCAATCTTGCATGGCACCCCATGCCCAAAAAGCACTGGGTTTTTTTGGGGGGGGTTGCAGTGCAAAATGGTGCAAGATCAAAGCACCAAAATGGCCAGATGGCACCCCAGTTTTTGCCTTTGATGCGCTGGAGGGTATGTATGACCTTCAAAGCTGCAGCGAAGGTTGGATTGCTGAATGCAATGGGTGCGGACCAAAGCCTGCCAAACCATGTGCCAGAGTGAGACAAAAACGTAAGAGCCTCATGTTGGACCATCCTGTTAATCGTCCTGTTTGGCACAGTAGTCACCAACCTGGTGCTTCTGGGAAGCCTATCAGCAACAGGACAAATGGGATGCTTTAAAGCACAGCCTTACGGAAGGGAGGTACAAATGTAACTGAAGGCAGAGTGAGGCAACTATAGATCATAAGTTGTTGCAAGACAACCAAGGGAGAGATCGGCCCATTCAGGCACCATGGCACACATGGCAGTTGTCCTCCATCCTTACCCGAGTGCAGTGTCTCAGCACAGCTGCCACTTCATCCTCCATCAGCAGCTTCCTGGCCATGTCTTCAATAAGCAGCAGGTGGCTCTCGGTGACTTTGCTGCGCTCCGTGCCATTGTACTGGGGAGAGGAGCCCAAGGAAGGGAAAAAGCGGCCTTTTTCTGGGAGGAGCACCACAGAAAGTCAGTGCAAAAACATAATCCAGGGATAACAAAGCATGAGGCCATTAGCCACCTGGAACCACAAGCCTGAAATGTACGCATGCACTTGAAATCTTACGTCTGTGGGTAACTACTGGCATCGCACATGCAAGTTATTCTGCATCCACAAGCACCCCCAGTGTAGATGAAGATGGTTAGGGTGCTGGATTTGGATGTGGGATGTTCAGGCGTTGTACATCCACAGCTGAGAAAGGAAAGGCGTGAAGAAGTGGCAATTGATATCAACACAAAAACACACACATGCACGGGTTTCCAGAGGCATGCTCACGCGAAGCTACATGCTTGTTGGCCAAGGCACAGCATGCCTTCCTGCTCAGTTACCCCGTCTCAGAGTGCGGGTGACAATCTTCTGTACGACGCTAACTGCAGGCAAGAGAGTGAGATGGGAAGAAAGAGCAAAGACAAATAGTTTGGAATCTGTAGTGGAGAAGGGCAAATTGGAGGGAAACGGTAGCCATTTTGGACTGGACTCTGCTCTGTCTGATGAAAAGGGAAAAAAGGAAAACTGTACAGTACTGCCATTCTGCCTTTTGGGGAAGTGTTTTTTTCCACAATTTGTGCAAGTCTGACAGTCTGCTGTAGACTGCATCACAGGCCCAGTGCAGACAATGCTGTCTATACCACCTACTGCCCCCTACAGATTGTTATATGTGTGTGTTCTTCAACTAGTCACGGTGGAATAATTGTGCATTAGTGATGGGTTTATACCGGGCAACCCACACATCCTTCTGCTTTCTTAGTTGTTCTGCAATGTTTCCCCAATGTTAGTGCATTCTTACCATATGGAGGGGCACGTTTGCGTCTAGTGCAACACAAGTGAAATGATGCCCCCCGCTCCAAACATTTGTGGTGTGAAAAGTTACAGGATTTCAGCAGGGTGTTACAGAATGTGGCACTGACTGCACAAAGCAGTATGCACGCCTTGGACCTTTGCAAGTACAAACAGCAGCAAAAGCAGAAGGGTGTATGACTGCCCCAATAGCATCATGAGCACAAATAATCACAGATGTGCAATACAAAAAAGATGCCTGAAGAAGACCATATTCCCTCATGGTGAAACCTTCCAGAGCCCATATGGTGGGTGTGGCCAAAGTGTATTATTGCACTTCAAGGACCCAGCCCAGCCAGGTAAAATAACTAAACAAGAGAATGGAGCAGGACCTGAGCAGAGTTTCTGAGGACCAGAGAGAGAGAGAGAGAGATATATCTGGAGAAGGGGCCACATTTGGCCCGTGGCCCTGAAGCTCCTCCCCTCTGACATAGGGAGACAGGCCAGTATACAGTACAATTCTCTGTGCCACATTTCCCCATGCTCCCCAGAGTCTTTTTCCTGACACTTCCAGTTTAGTGATGAAATGCTGAAGCAAGGGTTATGACAATTTGTTCTGCCAAATGTGACCCACAGACTGACTCTGGCCACCTTCCTGCCTGTAGACAGACTCCAGCTCTAGCTGCTTCAGATCAAAGCACGAGCATTCGGCAAATGCACTTTCATTGTGCTCCCTTGTTGCTTGGGGCAAGAACCTCCCAACCAATAGAAAGGATGAAAGGCCAAATGGAAAACCCCTTAGCACAGAATGGAAGATGCTATTTCTTAGTGCTGTAGTAATTGAAACAACAACCGAGTCTACGTCCACCTGGTAAAATGGGCCCCTAATCTTGGCTAGGCCAAATCTTGGGGCCTTCTCTTTTGGTCATAGTTTGCGGGGAGAAATGGACAGCCAAGAAAGGAACAGAAATTCTCTAGCTCAGCTGTTGATACAAATAGGAATGGTGATTGGTTCCTCTGCCTGCTGGCTGCCAATTACATTCAGGCTGTGTACACACTATAGCTTTGAAGCACATTCAAAACACACTCTTTCCCTTTCTGAGCATTGTAGTTTGTTAAGGGTCACTGGGAATTTTAACTCTGTGAAGGGAAATGCTCACACACTTGACAGTCTATTATTTTCCCTGCTTCTGTCCCTGCCCAATAAAGGGGGAAAGCCCTGTAGTTAAAGGTTCGCTTCTCCCCACCAAAAATCTCAGTGGACCTTGCTGCCATGCGCAAGATTACAATGAAGCAGAACCAGATTCAAGAGCCAGAGTACTGTGCTCTCTGGAGGGTGCTAGAAACTTTTTGTTACCTTTCTCGCCATCAGACCGCGCTGGGGATTTGGACCGCCTCTGTGTCTCTGGTGACCCAGCTGCCGAGCTTGGCTTCCCAGTCCGGGTGCTTTTAAAGAACAGGTTCATGAGGGTTTTGGAACGCTGGAGCGTGGCCTTCTTCTCCAAGGAGACCGGCTTCTCTTTCTTCCTCTGGCGTTTCTCCTCTGGGGCAAGAATCCAAAAAGTCATACCTGAAGATCATAGCCGTGGGATTACCCAAAAATCTGATCCTTCCCCACTCCAGCCCCATTGACAGTGCATTGTGGGTACCATTTTAAGAAGGAGAAGAAAAGGTATCTGATTATGTAACTTTCTGACTCTGCCTGTTAAACTGCTCTGCATGATGGAACAAAATGCACAGACCAGCGTCTTTCAGATGTGCCATCGGATTTTCTCCTCTCTGCCTACATATTAAGGCCCAGGACTGTTCAGCAATAAGGTACATTTTCAGAACTCCCTAGTAGAGAAGTGGTCAATCAGATCCCTGTGGGTAGGCTGCAAGCTGGACATGAGCACAATATCACTCTGCCCACCTGTGATTCCCAGCAGCTGATATTCAGAGGTGTGATGTCTCTGACAGTGGAGGTAGAACACAACCATGGCTAGTAGCCATTGATAGACTTATCTTCCATGAATTTGTCTAATCCTCTTCTTTTTGCCTTATCCCTCTCTCCTTCTGCCTCCATAAAATTATTTCCTGGGCCCACATTTAATATTTGACATCAAAATAATGTTGCATTAATGTAGAATGAAAGGGGGGAGGGAAATGTAAGCTTTCCAAAACTGCAACATTCCTGATTTACACTACATTATTGCTATTATTGCTATAAAGATGATGATAACAGCAGCAGCAGCAGCAATCTCAATTCTCTCAGTATTTATGTAGTCAAAACAGAAAGGTACCCCCATCACCCCAGTAGCCCAATAAAGACTGAGCATGCTCAGTGTGCATGGAATGCTCCCTGGGGGGAAACGGGACATGGGGAGGGCGACTGGAATGGAGTGCCTGGAATCCTGTTGCAGGTTCCATGAACCATGGTAAGAATGGTAAGAATAACGATCCCATGGCACCTACCATAAATGGTCAGATAGCTCTGCGATCTCTTGATGGGCTGTCGTGGACGGCTGAGTGCCAGAAGGAGGGCAGTTTTAGGGGAGGGGTCTGTTGTCTCTCTGCTGGCAAAGGGCCGGTGCTTCTTCAAGCGGAAGGACTCTTTGAGGCTCTCGGTGCGGATGGCGGTGTCTTTCAGGATCTTCATGGGCTCCACAACCCGTCGGGTCTCCATCACCAGGCTCCCCGAATAGGAGGCACCATCCGACAGTGGATCAGTCTGCATGGCGGTCTCTGCTCTCTCCAAGGAGTGTCTCTGGACTGGCAGTTCAGCAGAGATGCCAACATCCACCATGCAACTTTGTGCTGCTGGGCTGGGGATCGGGGCCATGAACAGGCCATTCATGGAGCTGAAAGGGGTCCCTGAGGAGTAGGATGATGCAGAGGAGCTGGATTCCGAGGTCTGGGACAGCTCCTGCAACCGGCCATTGGTCACTGTATGGAGAAAGAGAGAAGAGAGAGAAATGATCATTATAGGAGTCTTTCCTGTTTTGACAATCCATGTTAGTACAATAAATGCACAGAAGCTACCCATTATTACACACAGGCCAAATGACTTTCGTTGCTTTTGTTGTGGGAATATTGCATTTACACAGCAAGGAATGTGCTACAACTTTGTATTGGGGGGGGAATACCCCAACCCCAATTGTTGTGCCAGATAGTTCAAGCACTGCTATTATTATTGCTGGGTGGAATGATATTATGAGTGTGCCATGGATACCCACCTGATACCGAGTTAGATGTACAGTGGTTCCTTGGTTCTCAAACACCTTGGTACTCAAAACGACTTGGAACTCAAACACTGCAAACCTGGAAGTAAGTGTTCCAGTATGCGAACTTTTTTCGGAATCCGAACATGCTCCGTTTTGAGTGTTGCGCTTCTGTTTTGAGTGCCACACTTCCGTTTTGAGAGTTACACTGAGGTCTGTCTGTTTTTGCTATTTATTTTGCATTTTTGTTTTTGCAGCTTTTTGTTTTGTTTTGTTTTTGTGACTGTGCGGAACCCAGTTCAGCTACTGATTGATTTGACTGCAGTACATTGTTTATTGCTTTCATTTTATGGATCAATGGTCTCGTTAGACAGTAAAATTCATGTTAAATTGCTGTTTTAGGAGTTGTTTTTTAAAAGTCTGGAATGGATTAATCCATTTTTCATTGCTTTCTATGGGAAAGCACGCCTTGGTTTTGGAACGGACTTCCGGAACGGATTAAGTTTGAGAACCAAGGTACCACTGTATCAATGCCCTGACTCAGTATTAGGCAGCTGCCTATGCTCCTCTGAACTGCTGTTTTCTTTCTTTGTGCAACAGACACACAGATCTATGCGATTGCAAGCATGTCCTTAAGGGTGAAAATGCCCACTGGGAGGAGAGAATTTGAGCTCCATCAACATTGGTCTGTGCAGCACAGCACCCACTCCTGGGCTACTCTTTCTGAATGTTTTGTTTTTTGATGACACTGTGTTCTTTGCAAACAGCCCAAACACAAGTGTGAGGGAGAAAGCAGGATTGTTTTCTGAAATGCAAGGAGGGAAGGCA
Source organism: Lacerta agilis (assembly GCF_009819535.1). Taxonomy (NCBI): domain Eukaryota; kingdom Metazoa; phylum Chordata; class Lepidosauria; order Squamata; family Lacertidae; genus Lacerta; species Lacerta agilis. The sequence continues at coordinate 53,524,559 of NC_046316.1, forward strand.
ATTTGCTTGCAGGATGCTCCGGCATTCCTTACTCATCCTTAGCAAAGCAACATCCAGCATATTAACGTAGACAGAAAATGTGCATTTGTGCCTTACATCTGTTGAGCCAGCAATACTCTGCCACCATTTCCTTGTATGCAGGGAACCTCCCCGTCTCCTAGATGGAAAGCACAGAAGAGAGACACAACACGTCATGGGATCATTTGCTGCCTGCCCAGCACTGAGCGGTGTCTTCAGAGGCTAACCCGATCCCAGGCGGAGAGACACTTTGATAAATAATGCATCCCCCACTGCCAGGTCCCTTCCCAGCTGAAACTAAATCTGCTAAGTCTCAAGAGTCTGGGTCCCACAGCGTCTTGGGGAGGGAATTGCTGGGCGTCATGGAAGGCAGCAAGAAAGAGAGTTCAGTGTTGCTGCTTTGGCAAGCAACTTCTTAGAGGGCATGACCTCTTTTTTGGGGACACATTAAGCAGATATTGGAGGGCTCTGCTTTCCACCTCTGCTTTCCACCACTTCCTAAGGGCTCATCAACACTTTCGCTTGACCCATATTTTTTACTTTCCACTTGACCGGTATTTTGATTGCATTTTATACCAATTAATTCGCCCTGATCCAAGAGCTTTCCTCTTTGTTCCGTAGCCGTGTCTTGTAAAAATCTCACCCACTGAATCAGATCTCATTAGATGTGTGGAAAATCCGAAGAGAGATTTTGCTTAACTGAGCTTCAGTTCAGTGGGTGAGATCGGATTTTTGCTAGGGACAGCTACAGAACAACGAGAAAAGCTCTCATACCCTAGGGAATTAATCGGTACACAGTATGATCAAAAATAAGGGCCAAGCAAAAGTGTGGATCAGCCCTTTATCAAAATAGTAGTCTTTGCTCCCTGGCCCTTTGTAGCCTACTTATTTATAAAGTGCCATTTTCCTAGGCCAGGGTGCCACATCCTCTGCTCAGCCATAGAAAGGATGTATCCTATGTCTGGCTAGGTAGAGAAAGAGATTACACCTGTAGGAAGCTGACTATGGGAGCTGGTGAGAACACTGACAACACACAGCAATCAGGATATTGGTGCCTTGTCTCATGGCCCTAACCTCCCATAGTAATGGGACCACTGGGTCAATCTTCCCATAGAGTAACACCCCTTCCTATCCTAGTCTTGGCCCAGGCCCAGGCCTAACCTTGATGGTCAGCATGATGTGGGTCTGCCCCTTTAGCACTTCCACTGCCTTGCTATGGCTGATGTCGTCAAACTTGACTCCGTTGGCTGCAAGGACTTGGTCGCCGACCTTGACCCCATGAAGCTCAGCAAGCCCGCCGGGATCCACTCTGGGAACGAGACGACATTAGGATTATTCTTGAACGGGAACAGTGAGGCTTTGGGCAGGTATAAAAGGCATTCCAGGTCAAGTGAACAGGACAAGGGGAACTAGAACATGTTCTTGGTCAACAGAGAAGGGGAGGCTGTCAGAGGGTTGGGCCTAATGACCCTTTGGGTCTTTCCAACTTTCCAGTCCCAGGATTCTAGGACAATAAGTTTGGTGCAACAACTCTGCTTCCTCCTAGCATAACTGGAAGGCATGTCCCTCTAAGGCACTTTCCCTCATGGCTCTCAAAGGAGATTGAGGTGTTAAGAATGGATCCCGAAAACAGAAGAGCCTTTTTACCTTCTCTTTAGATTGGAGGTAACAACCAGGATGTGAGCGACTCCTTCTAATAAATTCACCAATGTCTCAGTAAATTATTGAAATGACCAAGCTTTTAAACTAATTGTAGAAGATTGGCATAAGCCCCGTAAACGTATTCAGAGCTGAAGATTATTTGTCCCCAGATCATAGAAAGCCATGGATCAAATCTAATGATGTGGTCATGCTACAGAAGGTGACAACGGCTGTGGCTTCTCTGACGCTGCATGCATTTGGGACTGAACAAACTTGATTGAAAAAGTCTAAATACAAGAGGCAAGAGGGCTGCTATGGTCGCATACAAATGCCATGCAGACACAAGATAATACTACAGACACAAGATACGGCCATTTTACTCTAGATTAATTAACCTGAAAGAAGGATCTATATTTGGTATCAAATTCAAATAAGATTGAATAACCATTACAGTCACAGCCCTGTACCAAAAGAGTGGGGGGAAATCTACCCTTTTCTCATGATATAACTAACCCAATTTTACATTTAAAAGGCGGATCAAGGGTGTTAAAGAGCACCTATTAAACAGATCCATTAAGTTCAATAAGATTTACACCCAAGTAAATGTGCATAATTGAGGTTTAAGCTAGCTCTCATAGTTTATTCTGCGGTTTGCAAAGTGAGCAACGATAGCAAGCAAAACAAGTTCTACAATGCACCACTTTATTTCTATAAAGAATCGTATCATTATGGCTGGAGTTTCTTGATAGAAATGGTTCCTAAGTATTATGCAGGGATAGTAGACCTAATCTTAGACTGCATACAAACCATACATTTAAAGCACATGTATTCTTCCAAAGAATCCTGGGAATTGGAGATTGTTCAGGGTACTGGGAGTTGTAGCTCAGTGAGGAATAAATCGGGACCCAGGTGGCGCTGTGGGTTAAACCACAGAGTCTAGGGCTTGCTGATCAGAAGGTCGGTGGTTCGAATCCCTGCCACGGGGTGAGCTCCCGTTGCTCGGTCCCAGCTCCTGCCCACCTAGCAGTTCGAAAGCACATCAAAGTGCAAGTAGATAAATCACAGTTCTCAGGATTCTTTTAAAGCAATGTACTTTACATGTGGCAGTGAGAGATTTCACTTTCTTGGGTTCCATGATCACTGTAGATGGTGACAGCAGTCACGAAATTAGAAGACGCCTGCTTCTTGGGAGAAAAGCAATGGCAAACTTAGACAGCATCTTAAAAAGCAAAGACATCACCTTGCCAACAAAGGTCCGTATAGTTAAAGCTATGGTTTTCCCAGTAGTAATGTATGGAAGTGAGAGCTGGACCATAAAGAAGGCTGATCGTCGTAGAATTGATGCTTTTGAATTATGGTGCTGGAGGAGACTCTTGAGAGTCCCATGGACTGCAAGAAGATCAAACCTATCCATTCTCAAAGAAATCAGCCCTGAGTACTCACTAGAAGGACAGATCCTGAAGTTGAGGCTCCAGTACTTTGGTCACCTCATGAGAAGAGAAGAATCCCTAGAAAAGACCCTGATGTTGGGAAAGATGGAGGGCACAAGGAGAAGGGGACGACAGAGGATGAGATGGTTGGACAGTGTTCTCGAAGCTACTAACATGAGTTTGGCCAAACTGCGAGAGGCAGTGAAGGATAGGTGTGCCTGGCGTGCTCTGGTCCATGGGGTCACGAAGAGTCGGACACGACTGAACGACTGAACAACAACAACAACAACTTTACATGTATGGTGTGTACTCAGCCAAGGTAGTATCAAGATTCCAAAACAGTTAAAAGCGGCAAGCTCCAGTGTGAAACAGCTCTTTAGTGCTCAGTCAGAACAAAGGCAATTCAGGATTTTTCTCTGGGTTGATGTTTGCTCTGACTGAGCACTAAAGAGTGGGTTTTCCCTGAGAACGGAATGGGGTGAGCAGAAAACCGCTCAGACTCATGCTTAAAAGTGGAAGTGTAGACAAGCCTCAAGACTTACTTGGAGACATAGATACCAAGGCCATACTCTTTCCCCCCACGGATGTTGAAACCCAAGCAGTAGTCATCAGAGGTGGTATACAGGTGAATAATCCGCCGCCTTCCAATCTCAGAGCTCGTGTCTGATGGCGTTGAACCACTCCTCTCCACAATCAGGCGCTTGTTCACCACATCAACCCTGTGGCGAGATAAAGAATTCACCCAGTATTCTGGACTCTGGGAGTTCTACACAATGGTTTCCTTAAAAAGCTCTACAGTTTTGGGGTCTTCATAAAAAAAAGTTTGCGGGTGTCATGAATTATACTTTTTGAAATATGGCAAACCTGTTTTGAGGGATCGTTGCATGACATCCTAGTCAACTACAGCTGGCTACACAACACACCTTTAAAACACATTCAGAGCACCTTGCCCTCCTGGCAACAATTCTGGGAGCTGTAGTTTGCTAAGGGTGCTGGGAATGCTAGCTCTGTGAGGGGGTAGACTACAGTTCCCAGGATTCTTTGGAGAAGGTGGTGGCGTGCTTTGAATGTGCTTTAAAAGGTATGGTGTAAACATAACCTAAGCAGCGCAAGTGTATGTGATTGAACCCCACCTGGAAAGAGCAGTAGTCTGGAAGCGCCCTAAGTCAGAGGGGAGCATTTAGCTCAGTAACCCCAGGTGACTTTGACCCGTCCCTCTCCTGCGCCCTGGTCAGAGTTCATCCCGATAGCATCTCCTTGCTTCTCACGAAACCTGATCTCACCGTCTCTGCTCCGCTGAGCCCAGCACACTTGCCTCGGCCCTTACAAACAACACATTGTGATTTTTGGTTACCCAAGGGCCTGCTGACAATAGGGTGTCACCATAGCAGGCAGTTCCGCTTACCATGTGGTCTTTTCTTTGGAGAACTTTATCCCTGGCACTTTGCCCATGCGTCTCACGACCATCCGCAGCCGGTTGTTCCCCGTCAGGACTTTGACTGCGCTTCCCATTGTAATGTTCTCCAAGCTCACACTATTCACCTCTGTGATTTTATCTCCAACACACAGGCCAGCCTGTTCTGTTGGTATTAAATACAGGTAACTCAACTTGGCCTAAGGGTTAGAGAGGGTTTCTTTTTCCTGGTTTTCTTTTTTTTTTTACAGTATTACTAAAATGACAAAATATAAAAGTACATAGCACACACATTTTACAGTAAGGCAGGGTTTCTCAAACTTTCTACTCCCAGCTGAAAACTACTGAGGTCTACCTCAATCACAAAATGGTGGTTCAGGAAGCAGAGTTCGGAACAAACAGCTGGTATTTACAGACATCATTTCCCACTGCTTTCTAATCCATCTTTGGAAATGGTTAAACTCCACCACAGCATTGTTCTTGTGGCAAGGAGTTCAATAGGTCAGTTTTCCTCAGGCTAAGTACATAATTTGCTACGGAGTTATTGTGAGGGTCTCCTCATTTCAGGCAGGATTTGCTGATTCAGGGGCACCAAGTGGAAAAAAAACTTTTAAAAATATTTTCCCCTCCCCATTCCCACATGACGCTAAAAGCATTTTTTACCCATCTTCTGTAATTCCTTCCCCCACCCTCCTTTCACACACAACTTCTACCTAATTTCTGCCCCTCTCCCACAACTACAACTTTCCTTCATCTCTCCTCCTTGGTCCTTAGACATTTGCTTCTTCCTCCTGTAAAAGCTTTCCTTTCTTATCCCCTTCCTTTATATTCCCAGTTTATTTATATAATAACAGCAGGCTTTTACTTTATAATTTCCTTCTTTGGCCCTTTCCCCTCAGAGGAGGGAGAGGACCATGTACACCACATTGAGTTCCTTGGGGAAAAGGTGGGCTATAAATGTAAATAATAATAATAATAATAATAATAATAATAATAATAATAATAATAAATAGCCTTGATAGCATATTTTCTCTCTCTGTTTAAAAGACTAATTCTTCACTGGAGCTCTAAAGACCTGTATGCATGGCTCTTGGAGAATCTGACATTTTGCGATGTCAAGGAATTATGTGCTTCCAGAACTACTTAGCAACATGACACATAAACATTGTCTCAAACAAATTACTTTGCTTGGGTTTTGCTGCAACCTCCAGACATGGGTTAGGTCTTGAAGAAGAACTGGTCAGCACCAGGAGACCACCTGCTGGCAAAGATTTAAGTCTAGGTGATTCTGCCAGTGTTGCAGGGACTAGAATGAAGTCCTGGTTTTATGGACAGAACATCCGAGCAGCTTGTTGTCTGTTTTTAAGGCTGGGAGGGTTGGAGAGATTTTGCTTACCTGCACTGCTGCCCTCCTCCACCTTGCTGACGAAGATACCCAGGCCATGCTCCGAGCCTCCGCGCACGCTGAAGCCCAGCTTCCCATCTGTGCTTTTTTCCACCGTAATGGCATTGATGACATCACTCTCATCACTGTTAGCTGTGATGGGGATACAGCATGATATAATTATGAAATGGCACCACGAAGGACACTCACTGCGCTGGAATGACCAGCAAAAGGAGCTACCCATGATCCTCTACCCTAAACACTGGGAAAGTGATAGTAGAAAGAATCGCAAGAGAAATATGCCACACCTCCCTACACTCTGCATTTTAGTCTCTCTTCCCCACCATTGTGGGTCCACCAGACCCAGAAATGACATCTAGGCAGGCTGGAGGGCATGCCATGAAATCCCTGACAGTTTACTTCCTAGGGAGACATGGGAGCGTTTGTCAAAGTGTATCTCCTCTGTCAATGCACACATGGATTTCCTATCTAATATAAATGGTTACAATACACAGAACTGTAATGCAAACATAGAACTGCGATGCGCATCCCCCCCCCTCTCCTATTAGGCAGCAATACTGTAAATGCCTTCACACCCTGGGAACATGGCCAGCACTAGGTCAGAAGAGTTCCCAACTAGAACTGCTTTTTTATGTGGATGTGATTTTATACTATTTTATTTTGCTCTCAGCTTTTAAATTTTGTAATTGGTGTTTTTATCTTGACACTGGTTATTGACCGTAATAAAAGGAATGCAACATGTTAATAGGAGCCGTGGGAGTGGCTCAGTTCAGGGCAAGGTCAAATGAGGAGTCAGATCAGTCTTCTGGAGGGGGTTGGTGTGGCAGGAGCCTTTTCTCCTCTAAATCTCTAGATTTCGACCTCTATATATCAAGGAGCCTGTAAAATGGTCTATATGGCACCTATATGTTTTGCCACGTGGGGCAAATAGAAGAATTGCAGGGGAGGGGGACCACAACACAACCCCAGAGAAAGTGTTAAGCTCTATCTCCATCATGGCCCTGATCCAAATTAGCTCTTCCTTACCCTATGATCCCTATGCTTGCTATTCACAATTAAAATCAGGTCCATGCAGAGCTTGTCTGAGGCCTGATGCAGGAGTCTTGCTAGAATAAAGTTATAGACCCTGAACAGTGTAAGTCTGGCAGGCCTGGTGGCACCCCCCCCCCTTCGGCTGGCTTAGCCCCCTGAGGCCTGGAACAGGTATGCCCAGCTGTATCTCACCCTCTCTGCTTGAGCCTGTTTAAAATACACCCTGTTTAAAAAAGGATCCACAGTTCTGCTCATGGACTTCCCATGCTGTGTCTTCTTTGGTCCTCAATCAGAAAGTGGCAGCATAGTAGAAAGCACTGTTTTGCTGATGCTCAGCATTATGGGAAGCTGCCTGAATCAATTTTATCTCTCCCCCTCAATGTAGAGGCAATTTTAGGGAGCACGACTGGTTCAGTTGCACTGGGAGCGGAGCCTCAGCGTGCCATAGGGGCCACTGCAACTATAATGTAGTATGGAAGGCAAGAGGCATGGGGTGCTGAATTTTGAGACCCCAAGGTCCTCCACTGCTCCATGTCCTCTTACCTCTGCTCCTAACATCTCATTTCTTTGCACCAAATAGTTGCTGAAAACAACCCATCGTATATAACATGAGGTAACATTCACTTCCTGGAATTATGCAGATTACAAATGCATGTTTCTAATTACTGTGATACTTCCTAATCACATAATTGGCTTATTTACTAATACTGGAATGTATATAAAATTGCAGGGCAATGAGGTGCGCATGCTATTTGACTCTCTTGGGTCACAGCAACTTCCTCATAAATCTGCAACTGATCTCGCAAGGAAAGGAACAAACAGCACTGTTGGGATATGGCTCTACTCCTTTGCAAAAGGATGACACCAACTTTCTCCATCCATCCAGGATCTGGCTTGGCTATGTAGGTAGAATGACGTTCTTTGCACACTACCACCTCCCACCTTCATCCCCAACGGTACCTTCAAGGGGTGTATTGATGAGGATAACCCTTCCCATGGGGGACGAGGTGCGGTAGTCCCGAAGGTTCCCATTCATGAGCCGGTTCTGCCTGCTCAGCAGGAGGCGATTGGCAGTGCTGATGTCACTGCTGGAGCCCCGAGAGTGAGTCGGGTAAATGATTTCGCTCTGGAACGAATCAGGAGTGTATGCCATGGCAGGACAGGATGCCGGTTATGCACAGAAGGACTCTCACTGTTGGATGGTATCCCTTGATGGGTTGGAGAAGCACACTATGCTTGGGCCTGATTCCTTCAGGAAAGTTGGGCGAGTTTGTTACATTTTGGCCCCTCAGGTTGCTTCCCACCAGCGGAAACCGTTGCTGGACATGTTCCCATCAATCATAGTATTACCTCTCGTAGACTCATTTTTGTTGTTGTCGATGGTGATGTTACCACTGAGGATTGCCCTTAGGAAAATTCACCTATGTTTAAAATGCAGGATCCAACGAAAACATCTTGCCTCTCATGGGTTCAGATTCATGCTCCTCTTCTGCCTTCCAGACAGGTATGCTGTAATAGTAGTAGTAGTAATAATAATAATAATACTATCATTTTTTTATCCTAAAGCCTTTAGTCAAATTTAAGTCCTATGCACATTTAACTGGAAGCAATTCCCATTGAATTAAATAGGACTTATTTCTATGTAAATAAGTTTAGGATGGCTGCATGGATTTCTTTTGAGTTTGTGGTGCAACAAGAACATGTTTTATGGCACTCCAGAAGTCTAACTGACAAGGGAGCATAACCTCACTCAGTCTCTCTAGTATCTGAAATTTGAGGACAGTCATAACAATTTTTTTGCACTCACAAGGTTGAGAAAGTGAAATTTTAAAAATGAAATTTGTGGGTGGCAGAATTTTTACAAAAATATTACTACCTTTCACACAATGCTCAATGCATCCACTTTTTGAAGTTAGGTGTGTTTGTGTGTGTGTGTGTGGGGGGGTCTAATGCTAATTCAACAGTTTCAGACATGAAGGCACTTCATATTTACTGTGTAAGCAATATGGTGGATGAAAACATTTTTACAGTAAGACATAAGCATGTTGCAAATGTTGTTTGAAATGTTTTCAGTGCAGTGGGACCGTTGTGTTCCATGGAATTTATGTAGAGTAAAGAGCAGGAATAATACTGTTTGACTATGGCTGACCTAGCGAAGTGTAGAAAAATTAAAGCTGAAAAGAAAATGAATCAGATTCTGTTCCTTCCAGTGTCACAGTGTGATTCTATTTTAGCACTTTTAGTCTAAAAATATCTGTTAATTTCAGTGATGTATCTCCAGGTTTATGGCTTGGCAATTTCATAGAATCATATCATTCTAGAGTTGGAAGGGACCACGAGGGTCATCTAGCCCACCCCCTTGCAATTTTTCACCCACGACCCTGAGATTAAGAGTCTCATGTGCTCTACTGACTGAGCTATCCCAACCAAATCTTCCTGGTTTGCACAGAGTGACTGGATATGCACTTGTTCAGCTGAGACCAGAAGTAACCCTACCTTGATATGCTTATATTTCTCAAGGCATTTACTGCTTAAGAATTACACTAGGGTGGCTTGAAGTGGGTACACTAGTTTACAGTAGCCAGTGCCAAGCTGAAATGCTTTCAGCTTGCTGTATAGATGATAAGAAAAGAATAATTAAAAAAAATCAAATACTTTTAATGGATTGTCCAAAAAACCTAACACTTTTTTGAGCTTTGCTTGTAAATAACTCGAGATGCTGCAGGGATTCTGCTTTTTGATCTCTTAATGCTCTCTGCTGAATATCCTGGTAGCTTTGCATTCCACCCAATATAAAACAGTATACTATACAACAGCCAAGAGCTTTTGCTCATTGTAACATTCTCAACAAGAAGCCTTAAAAGAGACTATGTCCCAAGCGGGGGCATTTGTTCCTCTACAGTGCTGTTCAGTCCGAGAAGATGGAGATCTCTCTGCTTTTGCTATGTAATCACACAGGGGAAGAGAGGGGGATTTTCCAGCTTACTCTGCATCAATGATACGCAAGCCCCGGTCTCCCCCCTGCCGCCGTCTCCTTGCCTGCACATTAGCTGGAATGAAGCCTGCGTGCGGAGCGACCTGACCTTAATAAATAAGTGATGTCATCTCTTCCATTAGAGATACAGCACGGGGGCGGGGACCGCACAAACCCTTGTGGGAGAGGACAAGATATGGGGCACGCCCCAATTCTGATACAAGGCCACTAGTAGGCAACTTCTCAACAGCCGTCGCTTCTGCTCCAGTGTGAGCGGAGCGGGATGTTTCAGCACCTTGGACAGGTCTCCCGAAAGCACCTGCATTAAATTGCATCCTGCTACCTGCAGGTAAACCTTCTCATGCTTATCGCCCTTGTTCAACTTGGCAACTCTCTCTGACCTAGCACAAAATAATCTACAGACAGTAGAGAGACGAAAAGGGAAGGATGACCCACTCAGAAATGTAAATAACCCCTGATTAACATACCCCTCCCATGCCCCCCTCACCTGTTTCCATGTTGCTCTGCAAACTTCCTCACCTGGGACAGACACACAGTTGAGCCTGCAAACCTGGTGGCTGCTAGAGGTACCTCTCACCCCCGTCACATGGATTGGCTGGTCAAACCAGGAACAAGACCTCTCATAGGTCAGAAGAGCTGTCAGTTATTCACAGCACTTCCTCGTTGTAACTCTTGCGGAGGGAAGGGGGGAAACTCAGCAGGTGTGTTTCAGGACTTGTAACAAGCAGAGAAGAATGGAAGCAGCTCCAGCAGAGAACATTATTAGGACTATCCATTTGTTCTGCAGTCAAAGTGAACAGGTAATGGCATGTGATTGCTGAAGAGGGATGTATCCCCCTAATTTAAAATGGCTTATGTGTGTTAATATCAAAATACCCCATTGAGCTTATTTCCTATGTTTTGATGCTTTTGTTGGACTTTGTATCCTGCTTATGTGTCTTGTACATTTATGATAATAAAAGGAGACATATCTATACTTTAGTAAGGTGTAGAGGAAAGTCTGTACATCTGGTAAATTAACTTTACATTTGAAGAAGAGATTCCCATTTTGCATTAGTATATTTGCTGGGCAAAATTATCTAAAATATACACATTTATTAAAGCCATTAACATCTAGTCCTAATAGGGTGGCCAAATGCAAAAGAAAGTGGGGCCTTAATAGTCACCTTTAATAGTTAGGTCACCTGCACCTGCCGAAATGCCCTCTTCTACCCTGCTGTATTGAAAGAGGCAGGAGCCTGGTTGTCTTTTGCACTAGGTGGAGGTGAAGTGATGACACTGGACTAAAGCACTTCCTGGTATGCAGGCAAGACTGAACAGAGGTAAATCCCAACCAGAGTAGCATAGAGTTTTATTGAATTAGTCCATATCAACAGAGAACAAAATAGAACAAATAAAGTCTGCATAAAAGTAAACTGCATTTAAAACTCTACATGAAAGGAAATGTTGTTTTTGCTTTTTCTGAAACAACTAAAAATCAAAACATTAAAAACAAAATAAAATTAATTGGGGAGAAGGACATCATACTAGTTTAGTTAGTCCACTAACCCCCTGAAATAAAACCTGCCAGGGAGATTAGTTCATGTACCAAACCTGCTAGTTGCCTGTCTCTGATAGAGTGGGCTTTCTCAGTTGATCTTACAGATGCTCCGTGGACTTAAGAGAGGGGGAATAGTCTGAGGAATGTGTGATTTGCTTGAAATGCTGGTTGGTGCAATAGGTAGATAGCTTTGCAACCTTCTCTTGTATAAAGGGCAGCTTCTTTTAGCTTCCCTCATGTGTGGGGGCACTTATGCTGCTCTCCCCATGATGTCAGGTTGCATTGGTGGTCCTAAGGCCGGTGGTGTTTTGCAGGTCTTGCAGTAAACTTCAAAGAGACTAGCCACGGAGTGCATACGGTAAAAGATGCCCAGTGGCAGGGAGATCTTGACCACGATGGCCCAGAGTGTGAAGCCATAGAAAGACTGCTCAATCTGGCTCACCAGGTGCGGGCGGGTCCCATAGGCATATAGAATCCACACCTAGTGAAACAAAGGAAACAGGGAAAGGAATAAAACCAACTTCAAACTCTTTGCACAAGTAGCCATTATTTTGGGGGCAGTTGCATCCTTTCAAGGCAGGGCTGGGGAGCGTGTGGCCCTCATATTCTGCTGTTATTGTTGAACTACAACTCCCATCAGCCCCATCCAGCATCTGGTGGGCCACCACTTCTCCATCCTTCCTGAAATGTCTCCCATACTTATTTAGCACTTGATGTGGCTATAGAGCACATGGAAAAGCTACGTTGTCTAGGATATACACTTCTTTTTCCACTGGCCCCTGTTCTGCTTTCTCAAGCACATGAACAACAATCAGAAGTTTTCATGTGCCAGATTAGAAGGTGCTCTTTGAGCCAATCTACATGCTCAGAGAAAGAACATGGGGCAGCGCTCCATGACCTGTTGTAGGTCAGAATGTAAGAGGTGCGTCACACAGCTATATCTCCCCTTCCCTTTGCGTGAACATAAACAAGCAGCAAGTCAGGAGAAAAGCTTGGTTAGGCAAACTAAGGCCCGGGGGCCGGATCTGGCCCAATCACCTTCTAAATTTGGCCCATGGACGGTCTGGGAATCAGCGTGTTTTACATGAGTAGAATGTGTGCTTTTATTTAAAATGCATCTCTGGGTTATTTGTGGGGCATAGGAATTCATTCTGAGGGACAGTGGACTGGCCCCCTGCTGAAAATGTTTGCTGATCCCTGGGTTTGCTGATCCCTGGGTTAGAGCCTTTCTTTCTATAACACCAGATTTTTTTGTGGCGGCAGGAGGAGAGTGGAATTAAATTTTGAAGACAGGGATAAAGTTCAGTTCCACTGCTTGGATTCCGAATTGGTACAGCCCCAGGAAAGTTGTAGCATTTGTGTGCCTCCTGAACATGTAGACCGGCCATTCTATAGATGAGGATGTTGTTCAGCTTCACCCAACGTTCTTTGGCAAGAAGATATGCTTTCCAAGCAGTGCCAGAATTCTTCAGTTACATAACGGGTCTTTGAAAATTTCTGTAAACATAACATTTTAAACAAGGATGATATGTTATGTTTTTAGATATGCTGTAAGCCACCCAGAGTGGCTGGGGAAACACAGCCAGATGGGTGGGGTATATATAATAATAATAATTTATTACATCTCAGTGATGTATTTTGTGGTTGGGATTTGGAGGGATTAGTACAGCAGGAACTCACAGAGCATACTACACATCTGCCTTGGGGCATAAATATATGGTTGTCTTTTGTAGATCACAAGGAGCTTGTATTCTTCCAAGCATGGTTCAATAACTCAGGCCTTCTTCTCACATACAGCAGATGAGGATGTAAATCAACTTCTGAACTATACCATTTCAAGTTTTCAAGAGGGCACTCACATGATTGAATGAACCACCATTTTAAAAATAAAATAAAAATGTTTTCCTGCACATAGAAAACAAGGGCTCTTCCCTAGCCTTCTCCCTGACATGCTAGTTCTCTAGGTTCAGCTACTTTTGGTATGTTGAAGTTTTTAGTCATGAGCTTCCAGCTGCATTCTGACAATGTTCTGTCCCAGAACAGGGTTTTACCTCCTCATTTGCTGTCTGTGAGAACTAAGGCACAGAGGGATGTCATTTTAAGTAAACATGACTACATTGGAGCTATAGGCTGCATAGGAATCCTCATCTATGTCACTGTTGTGCTGTTTCCTTGATACTGTTTGCAACAAAAAAGGGTGGGGTATTTGCATAAAGGAGAAACTAACAAATATGTACATTTTTGGAATCAGGAGAAAAGGATTTGTGATAGCAAAGCTTGACTCGGTGTTGCAAAGTACCAAATGCAGTTTGTTAGGTGACTAAAGTTACAAGCCTAATAACCATTTTATAAGTACCTATGTTAGCTTCCTGCTACACCAACCATCAAATAGTATTATGGCACCTTAAAGACAAACAAATTGTATTATGGCAGAACCTTTATGAAGAAGAGTCCACTTCATTAGATGCATCTGATGAAATGGTCTCTGGTCCACATCTTGAAGGTGCCATAAGACTTTTTTGTTGATTTTGGTACTAATCCACTACTGCCCTCTATGGGTCACATAAATTCTCTCACTTGGAACACATTCAAGAACTGATTTTGCGAAGTTACAGGTAGTTACTACAAATATTATTAGACAATGTCCTATGTTTTCCATTTCAGATTTGGCATGCTTGGAGCTCTTAACAAAATCAGCAACATTATGGAAAGATTTGTGCATGTAACATACTCGGGGGGGGGGGGCGTGGCGTTTTTCAATAAGGAATTTGGTAGAGCAAACTGAAATTTGGCAATGATGAGTAAAAGTCTTCATATCAGCCTGGAAGAGCTAAGGCAAATAAGTTCAAAGAAGACTGGGAGTTGCTTGGGACATTTTCGAAAGTGAATCAGGCTGCTATAAGAGGTACTGCCTTTCTTTTGCTCTGCAGTATCTATCTTGGAATTTCATGGTGTAAAATAGGTTTCTAATGCTGCTTCTTATTTAAAGACTACAATATTGAATTAAGGGTGAATTAACCTTTAATATCTTTTCATACCTTGTCATTAAATATTTATGACATGTTTGTAATTTCTTTATGTAACTGATGTGTTGATGATAGTTTTAATCAATAATAATTATTTTTTAAAAAACATTTTAGGAAATTGTGTCATTTTATGTTGGGATTACCAACATGGTGCTTGTGGGCACCAACCAGTGTTCCCATCAGTACCTACTGTGATGTCCACAAAAGGTCTCAGTAAACACCCTCTGAAAAATCCACAGTTCAAAGGAGACTGTTTGCTCTTCTTGCTCAGTTCCTGATTGCATTGCCCAGCCTCTCCTACACTGAATACACTTACACAACACTCTTATACATGCCCACAGTTCATTGGATTCTTGAATTGGACATCCTCTCATCTATTCTGAACACAGGAGAGGTGCAAAGAGCTTCACTCTGAGGGAGCCCTGGGATGGATTATAAAAAGGCACCTATATCAGCTACCTCATAGAAAAAAAGCCCCTTGCAGTTCTCTGTTCAGAAATCAAGTGCTCTTGGTGAGTGAGCACAATGTCGCTTGATAGAAAGCAACTTTGCCAGCCACACCTGAGTGTAGGACAATGTCCAATCCTGTAAGAACCTGTTTCCCATTCATGAGGTGGCTGGTAGTTGTGGACATGCCCATACCATTTTGTGGTTGTGTCCCTTTTTCTGCTGTTTTAGATGTGGCAGCCATTTTGTGTCATCATGCCACATTCCCCACAGCAGCCATGTTGTGTTGCGCCACAACCTCAAGATAGCCATTTCATGACTGGTATCTGTGACACTTTCTGGTATGTAATAACTTGGCCTGGGCCTAGTGAACACAAACCATTAATATTCCTACAGTGCACAAGTCGTCACTAGGCCTGGGCTAAGACCTGGCATGCTGGCATAGTTTGATCATATTATCAAAACTAAGCCAACGGAGACTACTGCCTCAATTATGTCATTGACAGCCTGGTTCCTGGTTGCATAGGGTCTCCTTAGAAGCCCTTTCCACAAAATCCCCCACCCACTGCAATATTGGTGCCACCTTTAGATCTGTCTTAAACCAAACCCAACTTACCGATATGTTGTAGAAGATGAGGAGAATTGAGATGTTTTGTAGGACCTTCCTTCTGATACTTTGTTTTTTAGGTTCTCTCTGAATGTTTGAAATCTGGAAGAGGGATGGGTCATCACCATGATCTGACAAGTGCATGGGTAGTTGATTTTCCAAACTGGCCATGATGTTGGTCAGTGTATGGGTTTTGGAGTAAGGTCTATTGCCATCCTGTTCTGCTGGACCTCTGGAAATGGAAAAGATCCAGCTGGCAGCAGCAGAATTGCTGTTGTCTTGGCCATCTGGCTCTTGAGGGAGGCTTGAGTACAAAGCTTCAGTAATGAAGAGATTCTGTCCCAATATCTGGATGGTCTTGCAGAGGGAGAAGCAGAAGTCTAGGAGGTGGAGGCCACCATTGGTATGAAGAAATAAGATGGCAACCAAAGAGAAGATGGATACCATGAGGGGACCACAGGAGCTGCCCAGAAGCAAGGTGACATCTAAGTTTCTTACCACGCTCTTGTCGGAAGGGAGAGCCGCAGATTTTTTCTTCATTCTGTAGGTGGCAATACCAATCAAAGTTGCCAGGAACATGGCAGACAAGAGCACAGAGTTGAAGATGTAGTATGTTCGTAGGGCTTCAGGAATGGTGTGGGGAGACTTGGCAAGCACTCCAAAGGAGATCATCACCCCAAATGTCGCTGAAATGGCCAAGGCCCCCAGCACTAGCCCCACGAAAGCCCCACTGAGATGGAAGTGTGCCTTGTGAGTGAGCTGGGGCTTTTGGCTGGGGCTTTCCCGCCCCGTGTTCTTCCAGATGATGTAAAGCATTGTAGAAGAGAAGAGACTGAACTCAATGTTGAAGGGATGCAGGTAGGCGGCCCCTTCTGAAAAGATGTGGCAAAGGCTGGTGGTACAGGTGCAGCTGTTGGTGTGGGAACCATCTGTAGGAAGAATAGGACGTTTGTGCTAGAAGATAGATATACGTTTAGCAGAGGAACAACAGAAAAGGTTGTGTGACAACTTCTAACTGGAAAAGAGGACCATTCTATCCGCTTAGGTCACTCCCACAGCAAATATTTAAAGCATTCTTACACCGCTTTAACACTCATGGCAAATCCTAGGAACTGTAGTTTGTTAAGGGTGCTGGGAATTGTAGCTTGGTGAGGTCAGCACTACAGTTACCAGGATTCTTTCGGGGAAGCCTGACTGTTAAAATGGTATTAAGAGCACTTTTTGGTGTGGCTGTGCACTGTGTGCAGTTGAGAAACCGCACACAGTTCTTTTCCACCGGCTCATAGAAGACCAACACAAACAGTTGGGTCTGCTGAGCACTCAATGTTCCCATCCCCTATAGTTATAATCCGTGGGTTGCCATCTGATTTTATTCTGCTCCAAATTTGATTTTAAGCTGTATTTTAATCGATTGTTTGATTTATGTTTTTAATGTATCATACTTTGATGTAAGCCGCCCTGAGCCCCGCCCTGGCCAGGGAAGGTGGGGTATAAATAAAATTTGTTGTTGTTGTTGTTGTTGTTGTTGTTGTTGTTGTTGTTGTTGTTGTTGTTATCTGCTTTCTTCATCCAATCATGACAACTTTATACCAACACATGCTGTGGGAAGGGGAGCTGCAGGCAAACTGTATCTGTAATTAATTTCTTACCACTGAATTTGGAGGATGAGGTGCTTCAGAGGAATGGCATGAGATGGAACAGCCTGTATAGGAAGCACAGTGATTGTGTGGTGGATGGTTAAAGTATGGATGGGAAATGGCTCAATCCAGGGGGAAACTCAGTTGAAGTGGAGTGTTAGGGCTTTGCAGCATTGGGGGAAAGGATGCAAAGGAGAAATATGGGGTGCGGCAGCTGCAGAGCTGCATTCTACAGGGCACCTCTCCTTATGTTATTGAAGCCAAATATTTCCTTAAATGCTGGGCTGAGTCTCAGTAGTTTCCCAGTCCTAGCATGAGAGGTTCAGGAGTAAATGGCAAAGTAAGGGGGCACATCTGCTGGAAAGAAGGCCAGAGAATGGATGTGAATGCTCAGAGAACATACATTACTGGGCTACCATATATGTATAGTGAGTAAGATAGCAAGTAAATAGAAGTCCCTTGGATAGGGTTGCCATACACCCAGAATTTCCTGGACATAGCCGGAATACCACATTCGTCAGCAGCGTCTGGGTGGAAATAGGCCAAATGTCTGGGGAAATCTGAACGTATGGCAGCCTATGTCAGCAGCTTTACAACTTTGCTGTCCGGATTTTCACTGTTTGAAATATGGCATCCCTACCCTTGGATTCAAACCCTGCCTTTGGTCACTTTGAAAGACTTAGTGAGTTCCAAAGTTTGTCACATTGCTCAAGCCAAGCCATTTGTAGACCTCTCTTTGAAAGCTCCCTCCCCAGATGAGAAGGACGGTTTGTACCATGGGGGGCCTGTGAAGTCTCTCCCTTGCGAGCATCATAAAATTCTTCCAGCTGCTTCATGGACTCATCCAGCACCACACTCATCCACAGGAGCACATTGGTGGCCAGAGTGTGCATCAGCCCAAACCTAGAAGCCACAGGGAGAAAGGAGGAAGAGGATAAATGAAAGATCTCTGCACTTCACCCTTCCTTACTCAATTTGGTTCAAAGTTAGATAGAGGCTCCCTGGCCCCAATCCAAACATTCCTCCCAGCCATTATTAGCATTTTCGTAGCCATTTCATGCACTGGCATTTTTATGAGGCTGCCAAAAACCTGACTCGCTTTCCCCTGCATGGTTGCCTCATCTCCAACATTCAGGTTCTTCCAGGCATCCTCATCTTTGCCAGAGGCAGAATCTTCATATTACAGCTACTCAATGCAAACCCTCCTGTGGCGTAATGGGTCAGCACATCTGCTTGTTAATTGGAAGGCCTTCTCAGGGACAGCTGCAGGCAAAAGATTCCTGCATTGCAGGGGGTTAGACTAGATGACCCTTGGGGTCCCTTCCAACTCTATGTCTCTGATTCTCTGTGATTCTAATTGCATCCAATGCAGTGCTAAGTAAGTGCCCTAGCAGTGCAAGGATTACTGTTTATGCAACAGGACTTTGCTTCTCTGCCTGTGCACCCCTTAAATATGTTCTGGACTTTCCTTCACCCCTCTGGAGCACATTTAGGGAAAGGGCATGGGGTGGGGGTGAAGAGGAGGAGAGAAAGTTCTGCAGTGCAAACAGCAGTCTTCGTGCTGATGGGATGCTTTCATTTATTGCATTTTTATCCCGACTTTGAAGAAAGATGGATGAAATAATAAAGAATTCCATAGGTTAGAAAAGACTACTCCTTTTGAAGTTCAAACCTTGGACCAGTGTGTATGCCTGGTTGCTGTTTGGGTTGCTGATTTTACATAGCTCAAGAGAATACACCTACCTATTTAGATGCTGGTGTTCCTGGATGCAAACTTTAGCATTAAACAACAGCACTGAGACCTGTAAGAAGGAAGGTGGCAGGGGTGGGGAAAGAGACAGAAGACCACATCACCATTTGCCACTAATAGTATAAACCAGTCTTCCCCAACCTGGTGCGCTCTGCATTTATTGGACTCCCAACTCCCATCTGCCCCAACCCAGTGGTCAGGGATGATGGAAGTTGTAGTCCAACAACATTTGGAGGGCACTAGCTTGGCTACCATTGCTGAAAGCCCACTAGGTTTGGGAAGCCTGGCACAAACTGTTCCTCCAGTACTCTGAAATTTTGCCTTATGCACTGCCTCTTTAACAGTAGTGAACCTTTTGCAAGGAGAAAGAACACAGTGGAGAGAAGCAGAAGGGGCTGGGATCCTAGATGTGTGGCAGAAAAGGAAGGAGAATAGCTAACTCCTCTAAGGCTGATGCTATCTATCTGACCACATTTGACCTCACCTGGATGATGGTAAAAACAGCTTGCACAACAGGGAAGGTGGTGATGAGCATGGAGGCGCAGTGCTGCAGCTCGTAGCAGTACCCCAAGGAGAGGCAGTCCAGAACCAAGGTGGCCAGTGCAAAGAGAGAGAGACCGCCTGCCATGACAAGACAAGCACGGTCACCACAAATGCAATACAGAAAGCAGGCACTCTGATAATTTATTCAGGAAGCAGAAGGGGGCAGGAGGTCCATTCATATTAAGTGCCAAGACCGTGGGACCAGCCTTCCTGCTGATGAAGGAAAGCACATGTATCCTGACAGTTCCACCCTGTCAATTCCAAAGTGAGTCCCCAGTGCCTTTCTCCACTGACCCATAAGACTACAGATTAAAAAACAACAACATGAGCTGCATGGGAAGGGGAATTGTGAAACAAGACTGAGAAATCTGTGGTTTCATGGAAGTCCCCACCCTTGCCAATCATTGCGATGCTAATAGGGGTAGGCCACTGATGCGAGTGGTTGTTTGTGAGAACAAATTGGCTGATATAACCAGTGCTCCCCCCCTAAAAAAGTGTTTAGGGGTACTCTCATTTTGACTCAAGGAAATCACCATTTTATAGTTCAAATCAGGGAAAATAAATACAGTAAATAGACAGAGTACAGAGATTCACAAAATGTTTAGGGGTATGTGTACCCCTGCGTCCCCCCCAGAAAAAAGCACTGGATATAACAATAGGCTCTGTGTCTCTCTGAAATGAAATGAAGTAACAAGTCAGGCTAATAAAAGAGTGGACTGAAATTATATCTTCTGGTTGGCTTGGATCTGTCAGACACCAGCAGATCCAAGAACCACATTTTCTCTGCAAGTTTCAACTGTAATGGTGTCTTGTGTGTCACAGCTCCTCTAGTGCACTTGCCTTAGCCACCTTTTAGTAGAAATGCCAAAACTTTGGAAGGGCAAGGAGGTTTCATTGCTAGTGATGGTCTTCGTTGTTTGAAGGATTGCACAATTTGCTTTGGCATGAGCATTTTGCAATGGATCCTATCTGTGTTAACATCTCTACCTTTTAGCCAGCTTGCTCCTGCCTGGTGATCCTGGTGCCTTTTCAGCTGCTTGTTGCGGGAAGAGTGGCAGCCAAACCAGAGCATCCAGATGCAGGAAGAGATCATGAGCGCCTCCAGGAAAGCATGGACGTTGCGGCTCTGTGAGCTGTGCTGGTGCATCTCAGCAAGGAGCACTGCACTGCCCACAAACGTCAGAAGCACCAAATAGAGGAGGGAAAGCAGGGAACTGGAGAGCATGGTAGATGCCATGGCTAAGCAGGGTCTTTTTGCAGTGCAGCAAGGTACAGCTCAGCATTACAGGGAATATAACTGTAGACAGAAATAGACTCGAGAGAGAAAGGTCAGGAACACACATCCTATGTGCCATGCTATGTAACTATGTGGATCTTATAACACACAGACAGGCACACAGCTCAATACGAAGGCTGCAATAGTGCATGCATTCCCTTCAGCCTGCCCAGTGTATGAGTCCAAATGAATAATTTTTTGAACTAGCAGTGCTTTTCAACAGTTTATCCCAGGGGTCAGCAAACTTTTTCAGCAGGGGGCTGGTCCACTGTCCCTCAGACCTTGTGGGGGGCCGGACTATATTTTTTTGGGGGGAATGAATGAATTCCTATGCCCTACAAATAACCCAGAGATGCATTTTAAATAAAAGCACACATTCTACTCCTGTAAAAACACCAGGCAGGCCCCACAAATAACCCAGAGGTGCATTTTAAATAAAAGGACACATTCTACTCATGTAAAAACACACTGATTCCTAGACCGTCCGCGGGCTGGATTTAGAAGGTGATTGGGCCGGATCTGGCCCCCGGGCCTTAGTTTGCCTACCCATGGTTTATCCCATGGTGGACCACTGCCAGGCTGCACGGCTTCCAAAGGAGAAAGTTAGGATGTTAGAGTTGGTTCCTTGTTCTGCATTTGATTCAGCTACAGCTGTAGTGTGGAAAAGCTCTGGGCAATTTAACACATTTGCACTATAAAAATAAGCCATCACAGATCGTATACATCCATGTCACCAGGAGAATGTGCCCTAGCTGCGTGACTAGCCCACAGCTTCTGTCATGAAGAGGAAAATCCCAGGAACAAAGAGCTCATCTGGCCTGGTGCTCAATGCCAGGGAATCTGTCTTCCACAAATGGTTAACAACACAGTGCTTCCTAACCATGTTTATTCAGAACTAAATCCTACTGAATTAAGTGGGGTGTGGTCCCAGGTTGTGCCGCTAGGATTGCAGCCTAAATCACCCGCCTCCACCCTCCTCTGCAGTCATTATACTACATATAAACATCCCCTTCCAATGTCTGCTCATAGTTACACTCATATTCTCTGCAATATGCATGAGATATATGGACACAACAGTAAATGTTTTTGGAAGGCATAGATTTGAATTTTAGATTGCTGGGGTCAGACTGAGGGGGCTAATCAATAAACTCTTCTCGTTAGGCTTTCCATGAACCCCATCTGCCTAGCGTACAGCCCTTCATATGCTGTAACGCAATTGCAAAATCAAGCTTTGGGCCAAAAACACAAAGTGAGGCATGCGAGACTCGCTAACATGGGCTGGATTAGGAGTCAGAAGACTGCTATTGTGTCCTGCAACACAGGTGCTTTTCTTGGAAGCAATGTGCCTCCCACTAATAGCTAGGTTGGTGCACAGGACCCTTTTTCTTGGATAGTGGGAACCCCAACACCACATTTTGCAGCTGAAATAATGGGGTGATCCTATATCACCAAGAACATTAGTTATCACTCACCCTCCCGAGATAGTTGAAATTACTAAACAGACTTTCCGGGGGGGGGGGGTAAAAAAAGAAGGCAATATCATGAGTCTTTGCACATGAGCATGGAATCCACCAATTTTTGAAATGGAAAAATGATACCCCCAAGCGCTCCCTCCAGAATTCTTAGGGATGGAGCCCTTCCCCTCGGAAGCCTTCCCTTGGGACAGTGGAATCCTTGTATACATGCTCATTATAAGATCTAGATTCCAAAGCACACCTTATTCTGCTCTAGGCCCTTTCCCTTGCAAGATCCTACTCACCTGGTCGTGTCATGCTGCTGAGAGTCCCATTCTCTCACATGCCTACCACAGATGTGGGATTCATCTCAAGGAACCAGCAAGGTGAAGGTATTAATATACCAGGAATGATGGCCCCAGGGGGCAACTTGGGACCACCCCTACCAGCATAATCAGGGGCAGGGAGATCAGGATTTCCATATCCTTTCTCCTTCACTCCCTGCCCCATCCACACCTGGTGTTTAAATGGCTCTTTGTAAGCTAATGGGATTTGAATAGAAAGGGCTGGGGCTTTAATAATGTATACCATCTAGCAATGGATGGGAAAACAAGTACATTTCTTTTACATTAACTGTCGTGAGCAGAACAAACAAGTAAGCAATTTCCATGGGGTGGGTATATCCCACCAAAGAAACATTGGAATGTTTCCTTTTGAAATGTATCCAAATAGTAGACATACATGTTTTAAATCATTTTATTTTTATTTAAAATAATATTTCCAAAAAGATCTCATGGTCATCAATACATGTTTCATGATTGTATCCTAAATCACACTAGAACATAAATACCAACAGAGCAATAAATCAGTTTTTTTCAGCTGAAATAGACAAAAAAAGCAATCTATGCATAGAAATGTAACAATTCATAAGGTAAAGGTAAAGGGACCCCTGACCATTAGGTCCAGTCGCGGACGACTCTAGGGTTGCGGCGCTCATCTCGCTTTACTGGCCAAAGGAGCCGGCGTACAGCTTCTGGGTCATGTGGCCAGCATGACTAAGCTGCTTCTGGTGAACCAGAGCAGCACACGGAAATGCCGTTTACCTTCCCGCCAGAGCGGTACCTATTTATCTACTTGCACTTTAACATGCTTTCGAACTGCTATGTTGGCAGGAGCAGGGAGCGAGCAACGGGAGCTCACTCCGTCGCGGGGATTTCAACCGCCGACCTTCTGATCAGCAAGCCCTAGGCTCTGTGGTTTAACCCACAGCGCCACCCGCGTCCCATATATTACCACTAAAGTAATTCATAGATTACCACTAAAGTAATGAGTACTACAAGTATTAAGCATTTCTACCACAATATTGTGATTAATTCAACCAAATATATTTTCACATTGAGACGTCAGGAATTCATACACGTTCGTCACACAGCATCTAAGAAATGTTCTGGCATTTGTTACAAATTCAGTAAACAGCAGCCCATTCCTGACATCTGATCTCAGATGGGACCCTATTCATAAGAATGTCTCATTAGCCATCGTGGTTGGGGCTGATAGGAGTTGTAGTCCAAAACGTGGAGAGAGCGCTGCTTTGGCTTCTTCTGCCCTAATTTATACTTCCCATGCGAGGCCATTTCATTCCACTGCACATGCAATAATATATTTTATCAATGGACTCTAGAGACTCAGCTAGCTCCTCTTGCAGATCCTGTTACAGGTCACCTGTATCCTGACTGCCAGCTTACTGCAAGCTGTTAAGAAACAAAGCTGCCCTGATCCTCCTCCTCCGCCCCTTCCAATCACATTCTGCTGCTGGGGGGGGGGGGTGGGTCGTACAATGGCCTGTTTTAAAAAGCAGCAAAGGAAGGAAACACTCTGCACATGTTCAAGGACACTTTCCCCTAGCATCTCGCCCATTCCAGGGCCAGAGATGGGCTACTGGAAAAGCAGGCCTCAGGGCTGCACCTGGGTCCCGCTACAGGTTTCATGCTTAAAACGCGGACAGCTCCGGCCGATCGCCAGTGAGCGGGGCAGGATCTGACCCCAAAGCCTGTGTCAAGCGGCACGTAGCACGCTCTGAAGGGGAGGCGCCCACCTTGCCTGCCGGGCGAGCAGCAAAGCAGGGAAAAGGCCGGCAGCCAGAGCAGCTGGCGCCGCCGCCGCCGCCTCCTAATCCGATCCCCGCGAGGGCTGCCAGGGACAAGCCTCTCCCCTCCGCTCCTTCCACGCAGCCCCACCCCGGCCAGCTTCCCGCGCGCTCCCCTCCGCTCCGCTTCCCGGCAGCCTCAGAGGAACTGGCTAGGCCGTAGCCCTGCCTCTTGGCCGGCTCTCCCTCGCCGCCCATTGGCTCTCGCCTCGCCAGGGGGGCCGCTACGCTCGGGCGCCGTGACAAGCCAAGGAAGGGGCCGGCCTCGGGAAGCAGCCCAGCGCCGCCGTGTCACAGCCGCCGGGCGACAGGGTTGCAGCCGCCACCGCCGCCGCTCGGAGGAACAAGTGAGTTTCCTCTCGCAGGGATCGCGACCCTGCCCGGCCCTCCCCTCGCGGGGGCGGGGACGCCTCCCGGCTCCATCCTCCGCTCTGCCTCGGGGCTCCCGGCGCCAGGATCTCCCTCGCCTTCTTCCTCGCTCCACAGCCTGCGGATTACTCATCACTCGTTCCCATCTCTCTTTCTCTCTCTCTCCACCCCATGCCGCCCACTCCGCGCGCGCTTTCCCTTCCTCCTCCTCCTCCTCCTCCTTCATCCGTTTTTATGAGTCACTCCGGGGTTTTGGGTGGGGGCCCATCCGCGTCACGAGCTCATGCACGCGCCGGCGGGTGACTCTCCCTGCGCGCACCGCGTGCCCAGGGGGCTGCTGAACATCACGCCGGGATCTGGGGAGTTGGCTGGGAGGGCGGCAGGCAGAGGATGCGAGCGACAGGTAGCGGCACGTAGCGGGATACGCAGAGCTGCCCTCTCCAATCCATCTTCAGCTCCCCGGTTTCTGTGGCGGCCGGTAACCTTGAAAGACGGGAGCCTTTCTTTCTTTTTCTTTTTCTCTTTCTCTCCCTTCGCCTCAAGGTCCCAGGGTGGGTTACAACATTAAAACACAATATTAGAAAATAGAAACAACTGACAACAACTAACAACCGGAAAAATAAGGCGGTCCCTGAAATTAGATGCCCCAGGTGTCAAAGCCAGAGGCAAGAGGTGCCTCCTCAGTATCCTGTGGCAGCTGTATGATGAAGGTACTGGATGCATCTCCGTGGGATGGGGGCTCCACAGCTTAGGGGCTGCCATGGAGAATGGCCTTTCTTGGGGCACCAGCACCCCAGACTCTGAGGGTGGAGGAAGTACCAAGAGCCACCCCCCCCCCCTGCCAATCTCACACCCAGGAAGGTCTGTAGGACCGGTGAGCTTCTTTGTATGCCTCCTGTTGGACCAATGGGGATTTAAACTCTGGTTTCCCAGGTCCCAGTTGGGCATTCTAACCACTATACCACACTGGTTCCCAAGAGGACTGCAGAGAGAGATGGAAGACTTCCCTGTTTTCTTTATTTTGGGGTCTCCCCTTTGCTCGGACATGCACCTCTTCTCCTGCAGGACTGTTTTTTTTTTGGCCAGATAATATTTTTATTTTTAAAACACCAGCTTTACTTCAGAGACTTTTAACTAGTTCAAAACATCACAGCCTCATATAAGCAATTGGGCCATCACTTTTGTTGTTGTTCAGTCGTTCAGTCGTGTCCGACTCTTCGTGACCCCATGGACCAGAGCACGCCAGGCACGCCTATCCTTCACTGCCTCTCGCAGTTTGGCCAAACTCATGTTAGTAGCTTCGAGAACACTGTCCAGCCATCTCATTCTCTGTCGTCCCCTTCTCCTTGTGCCCTCCATCTTTCCCAACATCAGGGTCTTTTCTAGGGAGTCTTCTCTTCTCATGAGGTGGCCAAAGTACTGGAGCCTCAACTTCAGGATCTGTCCTTCTAGTGAGCACTCAGGCTGATTTCTTTAAGAATGGATAGGTTTGATCTTCTTGCAGTCCATGGGACTCTCAAGAGTCTCCTCCAGCACCATAATTCAAAAGCATCAATTCTTCGGCGATCAGCCTTCTTTGGGCCATCACTTAGGATCATAGAATTGTACAGTTGGACGGGACCCAAAGGGTCATCTAGTCCAACCCCCTGCAGTGCAGGAATCTCAACTAAAGAATCCCTGACAGATGACTGGCCAAGTTCTGCACGGACGGAGAGATGTGTGTGTAGAAATCCTTACTTTTTGCATGGCTGGTATGTTGCCTACTATACTTGTGCCAGGACAAACTGATCCATAAAGCATGCATAAAGCATGCTGCAATTTCAGCAGACCATTGTTAGGACCATTGCTGGTTCTGGCATCTCCAGGGTTGCCTCCCATTTTTAACCTGGCCATGTCCTATTTCTTTTATTTATTTTCTTACATCAGTAGTCAGTAGTGGCTGGTGAGGTGGTGTGTGCACTCTTCAGGAAACTTGACTTGGCGCATGGCTGCAGATTGACTCTGCCGTCATGTGCCACACGAAGCTTCCCTGTGCTGTTTCACTGGCCACTGCTGTATATAGCTCACCTTGGTTCCATGTGATCTACATGTGGTTCCTGGTGGTCAAACATCCAGGCATTGACCAGACCCATTCCTGTTTAGCTGCAGCAAGGCAGTGGCCTCATGTGCCTTCAGGGTTATATCCTGGGTTCTAGGAGAAAAGTGCTGGCATATACTTAGTGTACTCTTGGCTGTGTGCTATAGGTCCAAACTGAATGCTTGGTAGGTTATAGACACACCAAGTATATATAGACACACTCTTAGTAACTACTCGAGGATTTCAGACTTGACTATTCCTCCTAACCCAGGAATTGTGTTGATCATCCACTGTTAGTACAAGCTAAATTGATAGAAGGTCTGAGGGAGAACCCAGTGGTGTGGTTTGCTTCTTGGAAATTAAAGTAATTTGCTGCATTTTAACATAGAACTGTGTCCTCCTGCAGCTCTTTGGCCTCTTGGTAGACCAGCAGCAAGTATAGAAATCAAAAATGCTTGTGAAGCTTTTCAGTTAAAAAGGAAAGGGGAAGCGACCTCTTGATACCTTGCTGGACTCCAGATGAAATTGACTAATTTCCTTGTTCATGCCATTTTCACCCACTAATGAGAATAGAATTCAAATCCCTGAAATTTTATTAGGTTCAATCTGTATCTCTGCGTGTTCTTTGTATGCAGTCTCTGCAGGAAAGCTTCAGAGTATTTGTTCTAATAATACTGCAGATAAAGTCTTTATCGGCTTTTTATTTTTTTATTTTTGAATATTGCTGTTGTGCCTCACAGGGTTTCCATCCAAAAGGATTATTCCTTCCAGAGAGAATTTGTGAATATTGGAGGCTGACATTTTTCTTTGACGCAAGGAGTATGATGTTTGTTGTTTTAATTATTGCCTGGGTAACAGTAGGGGCACGACGAATGGGATTTAAAGGGCAACCAACATTTCCAGACGTGAATCTTGATGTGAGCCTTAGTGTTGATGTAACCTCTCTTTTAAAAAAATAAAAAAAATTTTTAGCTCAGCTTCAAGTGCTAGAAAATAAGCAACTTAAAATGTATATTGATTTACCTGTTTTTATTGTACTGGCTCAATTTTGCTTAGGCACATATCCTGCTGTGCAGAAGGCTCAAGGGTTAGGAATCTCTCTAATGGGCTGCAAAGAACCCCCCTGCGCTTAACAGGCAGGATCCCCTATGTATGCAAGGAGGAACTCAGGAGCAAAGCACCAGCACACCAGCAACTTGGGGAGTGGTGGAGATGTGAGAAGTTCACATTGTCCTTATATGCAAGTAAAAGCGAAAGTCACGCTTTCCGATGGTACGGAAGTGACCTTGTACATATCTGATAACTTCCCCAGTTTTGCTTGTTCCTGCTTTGTTGGAGAGCATTGTGTTTGAGTTCTAATGGTCTTTGAAGAGCAAACTTTCAGCACATAAGCTTGGGCCCTAAGATAAGATAACTTAATCAAGTTCATGGGAGGAATTCTTCCTGTCCCCTCCTCCCATTTGCCGCCACTCGCTTCCCTGAATGGAGGATGGAGAGAGACATTTGTATGGGTAGAAGCCTTTAACTTTGGTGTGGATGGAATTTAGCCTGCAGTATAAAGAGTCACATCCATTGCTCTGACCGCTTTTGCCTCCGGCCCCACCCACCACTGGCAATGCCAGTGCCAACACTTCTGCGTAGCCTCACAGTGACATGAATTGAGTTTGATCTCCCTCCTTTGTCTCCTTGCAGAAGATGTCTGGGGAACTGTCCTTGCACATCAACACCAAAGAGCCACGATGGGACCAGAGCAACTTCACAGGGAGAGCAAAACACTTCTTCACGGTGACAGACCCCCGCAACCTTCTGCTCTCTAGCAAGACCCTGGAAGAGGCCCGGAGGGTGATTGAGGATTACAGGTTCTCTTGTTAGTCTGGGGGTTGCTTTGGTCCTTAGAGAACGACGAGGAAGGCAGTGGTGGGGGTGAGGTGGGGAATCCTGATGTTGTGCTGTCTAGAGGGTTTTACAGCACTTGCTGTTAACGATGGAATTCAACATCCTTAGCTCTCCTCTAATTCCTGGAATTCGTAGATTCTTCTTAGCACTCTGGAGTGGCTTATTGACTTTCAGTATAGTGGCTCTGGGAAAGCATAAGCAGGGAGAACAAACTCCTAGGGAGAAAGTTACAGGTGGGTAGCCGTGTTGGTCTGCCATAGTCGAAACAAAATAGAAAATTCTTTCCAGTAGCACCTTAGAGACCAGCTGAACAAACTCAGTTGGTCTCTAAGGTGCTACTGGAAAGAATTTTCTATTTTGTTTCTCCTAGGGAGAAAGATGCACATTTAGAAGGGATGGAAAGGTGAAACTTAGAGAACACCATCATCAAGTTTATTTACATGCCACATTCCCAAAGGGTGCTCCAAGCGGCTCACAAGAACAGCAAACAAATCAATATATAGGTGCAACAAAAACATAAATATATCATAAATGCAGTCTTTTATGTTCCCATTAGCAAACAAACATATTAGTATTAACGATTCCCTCATTAGTATTAATGTCATCTCCAGTGACTACTGGCCATTTGGTGACAGAACATTAGCATAGTCCCAAACCATTGCCCTGTCTACACATCTTATTCCAAACTCAATATTTTGAATTAATCATAACATTCAAAGGAACCCATCCAAGACTATCCATAGGGCAATTAGTCCATTTGAAGGGTCTCCATTCATTTCACAGTGTATGTGAATAGAGAGTAGTGTTGAGGGGTACCTCTGGTCATTGCTAATACAACTATTCTTACCTCCCCAACCTGACCCTGCCTCTTCCTAGTACAGTGCATTGATACTTCCTGCTCCAGCAACCTCTGCAGCAAATCTACTCATTTCCCTAAACTGCCTCCAATCTTCTTTCCTTTTCTTGATTGTTTCAGAGCGGGGAAGGTGTCGCCAGGATTGACTGAGGACCAACTATGGCGGGCAAAATACATCTACGACTCAGCTTTCCACCCGGACACTGGCGAGAAGATGATCCTGATTGGGCGAATGTCGGCCCAGGTGCCCATGAACATGACCATCACTGGGTGCATGCTCACTTTCTACAGGCACGTGCACAACTTCTAAGGCCCTATTGGTGTCCGCGTGAACTGCAGCATGACAACAACCTTACATTTTAATATGTGTAGGAAGAAATGCAGCAATTTAGAGGGCTAATTTGAAGCAGTCGACAAAGGACAAATACTATATGGACAAGTACCTCTGAGGGAAATGCCAGCTTTGGGGCAGGAAGAAGGAGCAATCTAACATTGTGGCTGGGGCGGAAGAATTAACTCTACTTTCCCCCATGCCATGGACCTCACCAAGGGTTGGCATATTTCAAAAAGTGAAAATCCGGTCACAAAAGTTGTTGAGCTTTCTATTTTTAAGGAAAATCGACACTGCCGACAAGGGTTGCCATACATCTGGATTTTCCCAGACATTTTAGCAATTTCTGCCTGGACACTGCTTCCGACTGCAATATCCTGGCTATATCTGGGAAATCCTGGACGTATGGCAACCCTACCACACCCAAATTGCCCCCTATCATCAGCTAGTTTTAATGAAATAAAAAAGACAGAGATCTGTTCATGGATTTCCTGTGTTGGATGTATGGTAGTTTGGCCCTAAATCTGAAGGAGAGGGGAAGTGCTATGTATGGGGTGGAACAGCGGCATTGAAACTGCATGCATACCTCACTGAGTGCTTGTGTGTGTGTGTGGGGGGGGGGCTGCAAGAAGCACACATCAAATCAGTTCATAGAGCTTGTTCGCTACTTCTTTGAGAATTAGCCTAACATTCTGGTTTTTGTCATGTTTATGGGAGCCCTGACTTTGCTCTTTCCTTGCAGAACAACACCTGCTGTTCTGTTCTGGCAATGGGTGAACCAGTCATTCAACGCCATTGTCAACTACACTAACCGGAGTGGAGATGCTCCCTTAACCGTCAGGTAAGAAGACACTGAGTACTGCCCAAGAGCCCTGGAAACAAATGCAGACATACTTGTGGGAAATTGCACCAGAGGGGCATGGGTTTGCCTGATACCACTACAGGAGCTGCCTCTTCAGGGTAGCTTTTCAGGACTCATGCCTGCCAAGGAAGCAGATCATCAGGCCCAGAAAATTCTGCTCCCTCATCCCAGATGGCCATGGGTGTGGACTCGGATTATTCCACATGTGCTTAGGAGCTCCTTCCTAATTACATTTCAAATGGAAACCATGACAAAACATTGCACTGAGGGGCACTCCTATTCAAGGTGGCAGCCAATCAGCCATGCCCCTTTTCAGGATACTCTATTTCATCCTCCTTCCCACCTGTTTCTCTGCCCCCTACAACAGTCAGCATTCTATTGCTAGTGAGCATTGCTCAGTCCTCACTGAGCTATGTTTGAGTTCCTTCCCTTCGGTTCATTATTTCCCTTAAGTTTTCTTTTGAACTTCTGCAAAACTTGAGATTCCCCCAAGTCTGCTGATACCTCCCTTTTGTGCGTGAATGGGTGCCATTTTTGGTGGGTGGGGATCCACACTGGGAGAATGAATTCACTCTTAGCCTTTTCCCATTGTAAATCCTAGGAAAACACATGGGAGCTAATTCTTCAAAGTGGTGTGCCTAGGAAGCAGTGGTAGCCCCATTTTGGGGGGTCAAGAGGAGAGGATTGCAGGGGCTGGGCTTTCCAGGAGTCATGGAGGGAAAGCTTGAAGTCAAAAGCAAGGTAGACCATGATGGAGACCTCCTGTGCAGAAATGGGTAGGGAATGAGGCAAGAAGGAACACTGGCAGTGCTAGGAAAGGTGGTGAAGATGTGTGACTGCTTTGTCTTGGTGGGGATTTTTAATGGTGGGAAATAGAAATGTTCCTGCATGTCCCACCCATTGAGTACCTTTCCCAGGGGCTGGGACTAGACAGGAGGAAGTTGAGAGTATCTTAGCCTCACCTGGTTGCCTGCTTCCTTTACAGCCAGCTGGGCACTGCCTACGTCAGTGCTACCACGGGAGCTGTGGTCACAGCACTGGGCCTCAAGTCCCTCACCAAGGTAACAGACTCACCGGCTGTGTGTGCTCTGGCACTGCAAATGCCTGTTCTTTGAGATTAGGGTGTCACACTTTGGTGTTATAAACAAGACCTTGCATAGGACAAGTGGCTCTCTTTCCGTATTTGGTTATCAGCATTCCCTGGCCACTGAGCATGCTCAGCACTCACTGAGATGTTTGGAAAGGATTTCTTCTGCAAATCTTTGGTTCCTCTTCCTGTTTCCTCTTTACATCAGTCAGGCCTGTGCAAGGGGGGTGGGCAGCTGGGTACACTTTCCCTGGGCCTATTCATCCTTCTGTTAATTCAAACCATAACATATGCCTCCTCTCTCTTTCTCTTTCTCTTTCAACCCTTCCACCTCGGTAGCATCTTCCACCCATCATTGGACGCTATGTGCCTTTTGCAGCTGTGGCAGCGGCTAACTGTATCAACATACCATTAATGAGGCAGAGGTAAGATAGGGCTGCATGGTGGGGAGAGGGTAGGAACCTAGGAAGATAGCTTACACTGAGTCGATCTAGTACAGTATTGGGCCATCTAGCTCAGTATTGTCTGCACTGACTGGCAGGGTCTCTCCTGGGTTTCAAAGAAGGGGAGCTTCCTATCCCTGCCTGGAGACACCAATGACCTTTTGCCCCAGCAAAGCACGTACTCTGACACTGAAACATATCCTACCCTCCTGGAAAGGGGAAACCAAAGATAAGGTCCTGGCCATTTCTTGCTAGTAAAGGTAAAGGTACTACTGACCATTAGGTCCAGTCGCAGACGTCTGGGGTTGCGGCGCTCATCTCGCTTTATTGGGCAAGGGAGCTGGCGTACAGCTTCCGGGTCATGTGGCTAGCATGACTAAGCCGCTTCTGGCGAGCCAGAGCAATGCACAGAAAGGCCGTTTACCTTCCTGCCGGAGTGGTACCTATTTATCTACTTGCACTTTGACGTGCTTTCGAACTTCTAGGTTCGAAAAAAACTTGCTAGTAGCATGTTCTAAATTACTGCACCCCTGGGAATCTTTTCTCAGTCTTCTGACCTTGAAAGTATGAGCTGTTCACAGCTATGATAATATACGGAATCCACAATAACTGGCATCAGGCTAACAGCATAGCAGAGGACTTTGCCGTTATAGATCTATGAAGGGTGGGGGGACTTGGAACATAGTAAAAAGTAATACCAGATTGCGTAAGGGGAACCACCACCACCACCCCCAGAATGAAGAAAGAAGCTTTCTAGCTATTTAGAAAGCAACGTCTACATTTCTGTGATAAGTTTGCTACTGTAGTTGAGAATATAGTTCCTTTTATTTATTTGTATCCCATCTTTTCCCACTTGGTAATTCAAGGCAATATGCAAAGGTCTCCCATCCAGGCACCTACCAGACCGAGACCTGCTTAGCTTTATGAAGATTGCTGCATCATGTGCCAGAGCCGGGGTAGAGAGCCAGGGTTTTAAAGTACAGTGGTACCTCGCTAGACGAATGCCTCGCTAGACGAAAAACTCGCTAGACGAAAGGCATTCGCTAACGAAAGGGTGACTCGCAAGACGAATTTCCCTATGGGCTTGCCTCGCAAGACGAAAATTTCAATGCATTCCTATGGGAATTAAATTCCTATGCATTCCTATGGTCGTGCTTCGCAAGACGAATTTTTCGCAAGACGAAACGACTCGCAGAACGAATTAATTTCGTCTTGCGAGGCACCACTGTAGGTGGAAGATGTTGGAGAGGAGGCAACATAATGAAGAGTAGAGAAAAAGTGTAATGAAGAGTGGAGCCACAGGTCTCACTGCACATTAATTCTGTGTACACACCTGCCACTTTGCACAGTGCACATACAATGCATTTAATGGTGTATTATGCCTGCAGAATCTCCTGATTTGCCTTGTCCTCATGTCTGAACAGTGTCTGCTGTTGTGATGTTTATGTGGTTTTGGTTCGTGGGGAGTGGTCAGGTGGGATGATGTGATGGAGCTACTCCACATTGTTTCGTGGTCCTATACCACATTGTTCCAGACCATCCTTTTTTGGAGATCCAGCAGGACAGATGTGGTCCTGTGCTGGCTGGGATTTGTAGTCCAAAACAACATCTGGAGAGCAGCACGCTGGTGAAGCCTAGTTTAATACTTGTGTTCCTGGTCTAGAAAGACAGGAAGCACAGGCAACTAGGACTCGGAAGAATTGCTGCATTTCTGGCAGCAAGAGAAACAAGAGGCTGAAAATGACAATAAAGGGTTGTATTATTTTTCCCCCTTAACCATTTTTACAGGGAGCTAAAGCTTGGTATCCCCATTACAGATGAGAATGGAAATCGGTTGGGTGAGTCAAAGGCAGCTGCTCAGCAAGCCATTGCACAGGTGGTGGTGTCTCGAATTGGCATGGCTGCACCTGCCATGGGTAAGTAGCTACTGCATTGGCAGTGGCCCTTGGCTAGAGCAGAAGCAAATATATGAAGTTCCAACTTTGCCAATAAGGGATGATGTGTTGTTTTATGGGTGGAAATGTGAATGATTTTGGTTTGCTGACCTCTCTCAATTTTTTGGGGTAAGATTCAGATATGAAATATTATAAACTGAGGAGTGTTTCTTATTAACTATTAATTAATTTGGATGCTTGATGTGCATTGGGAGGCTCAGTGGCAGGGCACATGTTTGCATGTAGCAGGGCCCAGGTTAAACCTTTGGCACTTTTAATTTAAAAGGGCCCTGAGATCTACTGATGGAGGTCGGTACAGTGGTGTCTGGGGGTGCCAGGGGGACCATTGTCCCAGGCGCACAATTGGGGAGGTGTGAACCAGGCCCCCACCCCCTCAGAGATCCGGCGCTTGAGTGCCCGCCTGTCGGCAGAGGCTGGGGAGCACAGAGGGTGAAGAATACCCTTTGTGCCCTATGCCCCGATTTGAGCATTCACAGATTGCCTGGAGAATATTTGACATCAAAATTAAGCATTTTGAAGAGCCCATTAATTTTAGTTCTGCTTTTGGTGCATACATGCTGAAAGGTTCTAGCGAGGTAGAAATCCTGTTTAAGTTGTTGGCATTTGCAGGGCAAAAACAAAATGACAATCTGGGCTGCCTTTGCATGGCAGTTTATTCCATTCTCATGACTTTTCCCTAACTTCTAAGTTCTGCATTATATTTGAGCTTTCACATGATGTAAGATGTAGTGGAACATAGTGCAAGTTAAGTGCTCTTTTCCCTGTTTGCAAATAATATGGAAACCAGTGCTAAACTTGTACTGTATTCCACTATAGTTCTGGAAGTGGATTTTGCATCGTGTGAAAGCATCAATATAATGTGGAAATTATCAATTAGGGAAACGTCATGAAAACGAAATAAACTTCCATGTGAATGCAGCCATAAATCAAATTCCATTGCCAGTTGGGACACCTCTGAGCTTTTAAGTTTGTGAACTACTCATTGTGATGTTAGTTTCAGAGTATCCTCAATGGATTCCAGGAAATCCTAGAGAAATAAAACAACAACAACCCTAAAACAGATCCAAAACGTGCAGGAGACATTTGGCTGGCTGGGTGTGTCTTTAATATTCTCCTTCCTTGTTTTCCTTATAGCCATCCCTCCTGTGATCATGAACGCGCTAGAGAAGAGAGCATTTCTGAAGGTAGGTCCTTTTGGATCTTAGTTCAGCTCCCAAGCCTCCATTCCTATAAGCTGAAAAGGATGTGGTTGCTTTCCTGATATGAGCCATAGTTGTGTGTGTGTGTGTGTGTTCAGCTTACTTCTCATCCCTTGTGAACAGGAGAGGGTTATTGCCCTCGTGTCCTAGTTGTGGTCTTCCCAAGGGCATTCAGTTGGTCACTCTGCAAACAGAATGCTAGATTAGATAGGCCTTTGGGTTGATCCAGCAGGGCTCTTCTTACGTTGGTCAGGAAGGGGAGTTTAATTTCTTAGAAGGTGTATTGACTGCCATCTTGGAAATGCTAGGGTCAATTGTTGACAGTTACAAAAAATATTCAAGGCTTCTTAAGCGGGGATGGCTAACCCTTGGCTCTCTAGATGTTGCCATCATCCCTGACCATTGACCATGCTAGCTGAGACTGATGGGTGTTGTAGTTTAGCATTATTTGGAGTGCCACATAGGACTTCCCCCAAGAAATGTATGAGTGCTCCTGCTGGGTAAATGGCTGCACCTCTGTAAAAAACAAGCTGCTTTGGAAACGGATGTAGATACTGAGCATGGACCAACGCCTTGTGTTTCCTTCCAGCGGTACCCTTGGATGAATGCTCCTTTGCAGGTTGGGCTGGTGGGCCTGTGGTAAGTACGCTTCTTCCCTTGTGCAAATGGGAGTATTGTATGTCAGGAGGAGAGAACAGGTTGCCAGAGCTCTCTGAGAAGAATGTCAGTGCAAACCATGGTCACATTCACACTGTATGTTTATAAAGTGCCATGATACCACTTTTAACAGTCACGGCTTCCCCCAAGGGATTATGGGAACTGTAGTTAGTTTACAGTGCTGAGAGTTTGTTAGGAGGCCCCTATCCCCCCCCCCCCCAATTTTCAGAGTTTCCTGTGAAGAGGAATTGAATGTTAAATCACTTAGGGGGCTGTAGCTCTGTGTGCACAGCAGGGATCTCCTAACAACTTAACCAACCCTTAACGAACTACAGTTCCCAGAATACTTGGGGAAAGCCATGGCTGTTTAAAGTGATATCATAGCGCTTTAAATTTATGGTGTGAATCGGGCCAGTGTGGGGAAGTAGGGTGCCTATGACTGGGGAGGCTCAGGTTCAAATCCTCTCTCAGCCAGGAAACTCACTTTCTCTCAGACCAACCTGGTTGTGGAGGCTAAAATTGGGGGTGGCTGGTTGGGGCATGATGACCTAGGAGCCTTGAGCTCCTGGGAGGAAAGACAAGACAAGCATGGAATAAATAAATAATAAAGAAACACAGCTTTTGACTAGAACCAGATAGCACTTGGCTTACAGGAGCAAGTGAGGTAATCTTCTGAGATGGTATGATTGTGGGAATCAGGCATGGGGATCCACATTCCATGGCCCTTCTGGATTTTCTTCCCTGGCAACTGTGACTTGACCTTTAGGCTGATCAGAAATCCCACCAGTTCCTATCAATGTATGTCAGTTTGAAGGTGTGGAAATTTCTGAGTGGCAACCTGTTCCATTCTGAATATTTCAACTTTTGTGGGTCACCCCCCCCAAGCCCCATTGAAATGACAATAACATGGTACCCAGCTTATTTGTAATGGATCAGGCAAGGTAGCTTTCATGACATAGTGCTATTCCTTTTAGAAATTTGACTAGATCCCCATTCCAGGAAAATGGGTTGGGGGCCCTGAAGAGGCATTAGGGCACCCTTTGCCAACCTGGCGCCCTCCAGATGTTTTTGACTATCAGTTGTAGTTGTGAGTTGTAGTCCAAAACATCTGGAGAGCTCCAGGTTGGTGAAGGAGGCACAAGAGAAAAGCTTTGATTGGGATGCAAGATACTGCACTCCATGGTGTGTTGTTCGGCACCCACAATTCTGACTGTGAGCGAGAAACAGCCTATACCCCCAAGACATAGAGCAACATAGAACATTGCCATTGCCACCCCCAGGGGTTGGTGGGAGGGGGGTGAGGGTTATTTCCCCCCAGAGTGACTCCCTTACCCGTCCTCCAAGGCAGAAGTGACTCCTCCTGTCTTTGTTCTTCCAGTTTGGTGTTTGCTACCCCCCTTTGCTGTGCACTCTTCCCCCAGAAAAGGTAAGCATGCCATTGCATGTTATGTTCTATGAGAGTGGTTCCCAATTGAGGGTTCACCCACCCAGGGTGTTTGTAGCACATACCCATCAACTGTCTGGGACATCCCATTTTGGGGGGCTGTGCTCTCGCACATGGGTCACATAGACCAGGGGTCAGCAGACTTTTTCAGCAGGGGGCTGGTCCACTGTTCCTCAGACCTTGTGGGGGGCCGGACTATATTTTGAAAAAAATATATGAACGAATGCCTATGCCCCACAAATAACCCAGAGGTGCATTTTAAATAAAAGCACACATTCTACTCATGTAAAAACACGTTGATTCCTGGGCCGTCCGCGGGCCACATTTAGAAGGCGATTGGGCCGCATCCGGCCCCCGGGCCTTAGTTTGGGGACCCCTGACATAGACCTTAATGGACCTGTTAGTCATGTTCATTAACTTCAGGCAGTCTACTCTGAGTAGACCTAGCACTGAATGCAAGCCTCGGTGCTGCTGAATCTGTATACTTTTGAATGGGAAATTCCTCATAAGCTGTTTCTTTCCTTTTCTTTCCTTTTATATTTTGCTGTCCAAAGTCAACATTTTCACAACTTTCAATTCAAAATTTGAAAAGTTTGTTTTTTTAGCTTGTTTTTGCCAGGGTATGTGGGGGAAGAAGCATTATTTTGAAAAACATGGCCTTTTTAATGTTTGTGTTGTTGTGGTTTTCATGCCATGCTGGTGTGTTACAGTCTTGAAGCCTGATCCTGTCTTAAGTGTAGAAGCAATCCTATATTCTTTAGGAGTCACAGATGTTTCCCCTTTCTGCTGTAAGATATGTTGTTGGGAGGTTTTCAAATGTGGGCAATGTCACAGTTGGGGGAATGCCACACAGTGTGGGAAAGAGAACCCCACATGAAGTTTGAAGAAGACACCTCTAGACAGCACATGCTTGGGACCTAGTTTCTCCTTCAGCGACTGTGGTGTTCTCCAGAAGCATACATGGTGGACACACTGTAAGCATTTCTTTCCCATAATATACAGATTAGCCTACCACTGATTTAAAACATGACATGGGAGGGCATAGCCCATTTTTCAGAGAATGGCTGTGCGCCTCTTGAGTTAGCCCTGCCCCATAACTTTGCTTTCCATTTCCTACTCTTTCCTTTGCCCTAAGAACTAGAAACACCTCTTGTTTTCCTTTTTCCAGCTCAATGCGGGTGAGCCGCCTGGAACCTGAAGTCCAAGCTCTGATCAGGGAGAAAAACTCTGACATTGAGGTGGTCTACTTTAATAAAGGGCTTTGAGAGAGGCTTCCTCGTGCTACCCTGGTATGGAGTAAAAGAACAGGAAGAAGTGGAAGAACCAGGGATCCGGTGCTCCTGAGGAGGAATTTACACTTTGTAATAGTATAATCCCTTTTATATGCTGCTTTCTTATTGGCTGTCAAGTCATGGCAGGTCCTATGTGTATGATATAACCTTCCTGAATTCAGGTGAACCCTAGGGTAGATTGTAACGTGGCAGTGTGGCTGTTGCAGTGATGTGCGTTCATACTCTGAACAAAGCAGAAACATTCCAGTGATGACGCATTTGGGTTTCAGGAGCAAAGAAGCCCTTAAACCTAAATCCTTACATTACACATAGTTCTACAGTGGTAGGTGTACAGGTGTGTATGTATGTGCACTATAATCTTAATGATGTATTATCCCAAGAATGATAACCTTGATAAATGTTTGGGGAGAGGAGAAATCCATGGGACACCTGAGAATCAGTTGGTACACGGAAGGCAACTTGCTGTCCTGGTTAGTTGGAATTTCATGTATTCAGAGGTAAAGGAGATCATGCTCCCACGCAAGAGCATTATGTGTTTTTGCAATACCTACGTTCTCGAGATGTTTTTTTTTTCCCTCTCCAGACAACCTTTGTTTTTGCAACCAAAACATGTTTTTCCAAGAACCTCTTGAGTTCTCTTGCTGTTCTGATACTTTGCTGATAAGAGAAATGTACGAGAATGACGGTAGTGCAGCCTTGAAACTGCAAAACCCATGATGCAGAGTGAGCGCAAGTCAAATAAGCGCACTGCTTCCTACTTATGGAAGCAAGCAATTGACCCTATTGAGTGAGCAGGAAACCACTAAAATTCAAACAGGTTGGTGGATTTTCTATCAGCAGTCCTCTATTCGGAGGTGAGCACGTGCTTCGAAGATGAAGCAAAGACCTGATGTTTGCATAATTACGTTATGGGAGATAGGATCATGGAAATCAGCTGATGCTAACATGCCCTTTATCTGCCCCTTGGAAACCACAGAATTTCACATAAAGTGGGAAGGGATGTGTCTATATATGTAGAGGCTTCACCCCTTATGTTTTGCTTAGCTGTTTTAGCATAACCACAGCGATATATTGTGCAGTTGCATAGCTTGTTTGAAGGCCTGGGGCAATTGATAGGGATGGCATCCAAATGGAACATCACTTCTGCCAGCTTCATTGGACCAGGTGAGGGTTGTGAAAGCAGCAACCCCATGCTCATGGGACCTGATGGTTTCACCCCCCAAACCGAGAAAGAAATCTGTTCTGCTTAAGCCTTTCCACACACTCACTCCCCCAAACCTTTCATTAATACCATGGGTGGTATCCAACTAAGTGGTTCCACTGGTGCAAGCATTTTAAGAACAATACAAGCCTACTGGATCAAGCCAATGGCCTGGTGCCCAGCATCCTATTCTCATAGTTGCTGACAAATGCCTGTGGGGAGCCTGCAAGCAGGGCATGAGCCTAACAGCACTCTGCCCATCTGGGTTTCCCAGCAACTGGTATTCAGAGGTATAATGTCTGACAGTGGAGCTGGAACATACTTGTTGCTGTGCAAAGGAACTTCTGCTCCCTCTCCTCTTCCTGTGTGTCCCCCGTCCCCTGAATCTGTCCTAGGGGTTCCCAACCCTCAAGAGAGAATGGAGGGGGCCTTGGGGGCACATGGAGAGGGAAGAGCAACATGAAGAATTCTGTTGCGCAAGTAGAAATCTCTCCATTTAGTTGGAGAATTCCTAACACCCCTAAAAAAAAATTCTAAGCCCATACCCTGTTGCTCCAAGTGAATACTTACTTGGGTGAATTTGTCAGGTAGAAAATGGTCACACCTACCTGAGAGCATAAATGACTATTTTTGGTGCATGTGGCTGTGGCTGAATAGTGGTACACATAAGTATCTCTCCTTTATCTGGACCTGTACTTTACCAGAACAGTTGAGACAACCACTCTGAGGTTTTGTTTCATTTTTACAATCAAGCAGTACATAAATCTTACAAAATAAATAAAATAATAAATTATGTGCCGGCATTTGGGAAGGTGTGTCTGCACAAAAGCTCTTGGGTATCTGGTTTGATGCTTTACTTGCTAAAGCAGTATTCAATACTCACGAGTGTGCGCTAACCACAAGGTTTGGTTTGGACCCTGATTCAGCGCTTTGGAAATTACTCCAGTTTGGCTCAGACAGTTTGAAGGCTGCCTGGTTCATCTTGGCACCGTATCAGAATACTGATCTGGGAAAAGCTGAAGCTTTGTGCCTCCCCATTGGCTGTCATGAGGAAATTAACAAATTATTATAGCCTCTTTTCATTTGACAGAGTTGTATGCAATTTGCAAGCATAGCAAACCCTTTGGACTGGAAGAGGCCTGCCATAATTCCAGTCAAAAAGGTGCAGGTTTGTTTGTGCTAGATTCTTCCACCCTCTTCCCACCTTGGCTTTCTTCTTAAATGGAAAGCTTGAGGAGAGATGTTGCCATTTGTTTTTTTGTTTTTTTGCAAACACACTTTTTGCGGTCCTGTTTTGGCTCGTGAGTGTCAGAATTGCTCAGAAGATTTTCGGAGGACCTAGATTCAGTTTGAGGTGGTCCAGAGAGAGCCAGCTTTACTGTGGACAAACCGGACTCTCTCTGAATCAACATTTGCTCCTAATAAAGAAAGTAATGTGGGCAGAAGGTTTTCTGCAGTATTACCCTGTGTTGATTATGGTACCTGCATTGTAACCCTACAATTCCTTCTGTCTGCCATGTAGACTTAACTGGTCAGTGCTAGGATCAGATTTGTGTGTAGTGATCAGGTGCACCGAATCAGCGCATCCATAAGATAAGAGTCTTTGGGTGGATTTGACCTCTAAAAATTCTCTTCGCTGATGGTCTGAAGGGATAAAATGCTCTACAGCAATGTCCATCCCTGTAGTTCATGCTGTTGCATATTCTGCACAATCTAGCATCAGATTCCATTTGCTCAGAACATTTAGTTCAATGTCATTTTTGCCGTTGACTTCAGCAGCAGCAGCAGCAGCAGCAGCAGCAGGGTCCATAGCAATTATTTGACCTAAGCAACACACACAGAGAACTAAATTGGAACCAGTGTGTGTGATGGCACATGTTTGCCTGCAAAGTAGAATAAAGAACTGCCAGAACTGCCTTCTCCAAAGGTGGATGAAGGTCAGTGGCTTAATCCAGTTTTATGTACTTTTTATCCCTAGAGCAAATCATTTATTTTAATCTGAGGAGAACCGCCTGGGTTTGCATGCTTGCTTCCTTTGTTAAATGTCATCTTTGCTGGAGCCTCAGATTTCCATCAGAGGTTACTATATATGCTCTTTATCACACTCTTAATGAGACCTCATCTGATCCAACTCTTACAAGCTTAAAATGGTTTGAGTCAGCTTATTTTTCTTTTACTGTGTTGGGTTATGCTTGAGGCTTATTTTACCAAATGTAAAGCAATGTCTCCGCGCAGGAATCCTCATTGATTCCATGTTATACCTCTTGTATAGCTTTAAATAAGACAACTGTTTCCAAATAAAGAATATAATTTCTGTTTCTTGCACATGTCTTTGCTGTTTTCTTGAACTGACAGGTTAAATGCATTCCTGTGTTTGTTGCTCATATAACAACAGATTTTAATGCAGAGTTTTGTTTTAAGGAAATGTGACCAAAATTACTCTTACTGGCGATGAAGGCAAAAAGCTTCCCGCTAACTTCCAAGTGTGGGTCCCCTAATTCCCACCCGCATTCTTCAGAGGTTAATCCTTTTATGATTACAGTGATTATTCCTGTTCATGGAAGGGCTATGCTGTCATTTGAGCAAAGAAATCAGCATACTCTCCAAGATGTGTCCCACATTCAGGGCCTTTTTTACCTTACAAAATTCCTACACAAAAGACAACCTGTATGTAGCGTGATTTATTTTGAGAGCACTTAAATGTTACTAAGCGCTGTGCAAAGCTAATTTAAAATCGCAGGGGCCTCCTTGCAGGCCTATAACCTTAGAGCTTTCTGATGTACCAAGCAGCAAAAAGTGGGAGAGCGAATGTGATCTAGACAAGAAGGGAAAGGAAACAAAAAAGTTGTGCATGTGTTAGGGGGTTGTGGGCCACTTTTGAGCTCCCACTGCGTGTACAAACAGCAAAAACTCAATGTGTGATAACCATGCATGACAATCTACATATTTCTTCCACAGCAGATGAAGCACATACAGTGATACCTCGGGTTAAGACTTCGTTAATTCGTTCCGGAGGTCCGTTCTTAATCTGAAACTGTTCTTAACCTGAAGCACCACTTTAGCTAATGGGGCCTCCCGCTGCCACTGCGCCGCCAGAGTACGATTTCTGTTCTTATCCTGAAGCAAAGTTCTTAACCTGAAGCGTTATTTCTGGGTTAGCGGAGTCTGTAGCCTGAAGTGTCTGTAACCTGAAGCGTCTGTAACCTGAGGTACCACTGTACTGAAGAATACTTAGGCCCTGATCTAGAAGTCTTTTGACTGAAGATCAAACATGGGAACTTACATGTTCTCAAAGCATGTATTTGTATCACTGAGGAATTGTGTGCTCAGGGCTTGTCACTTCCTGCAGGGATGTACATACTTCAGGCTTGCAGAATCCTCTTTGGTTTTTTCTTTTTGTTTTTTACTAGAGATTCACCAACCAGAGTCTGTTTGTAAAAGACATACACTTGGAATGAAAGCCTTCTGAGCCTTGGAATTTGTTTTGAATACCAGAATGGAATGAAGCTTGCAGTTCTTCTGCACAAAAATCCGCTCCCAGTTACCCCAGTCTTCCTTCATTTCATTACTATGTATGTTTGCGTGTGTGAGAGAGAGAAAGAGTGATTTTGTTGCTGCTATTGTAAACTGATTTGGAATCGGAAATCGTTGCCATTCTACAGCAGATCGCCCAGAGTTCTATCAGTTGATCCAGATCTTTCTTCCCACCTCTGAGCAATAGTGACTTAACTAAGAGAACCAAGTCTCTGGCCAACATTGGACATATATTTGTGACATATGAAAAACCCACTTGGACAACATGCCCTGACTTGAGTGAGAGAAGGATTGAGCCCAAAGCCAAGGAAGAGGGGCAGGTGCTGCCTGCAGAGGCTCTCATCCCCATCTGCTTGCCATGTGAGCCCCCTGCCCTGTTCCCTCCCGCCCCCTCCAGCTTAGCATATTGCACGGATGGATCTGGGATGAGCCATCAATCAATGGCTGATAAATAATGTAGGAGTCTGCGGTGCAATAAGACTTGTCAATTGCAAAGCTGCCCTCATAAATTAAAGATGAAAAGGTACAAGGCTCTTGCCAGAAAAATGAAGACAAATTTTTAATAGCTTGCCAAGATGCAGCGAGATGGAATGCTCAAGAAAAATGAATTACGTTTTTATTATGTGTTTTATTATGCTGTAATGAGCGGGATTAGTTGAGAAAACAATACATTTCTAATGCATCTGAGTGGAAGGAGAACCCCAGGCACACTTTTGCAACCCTCCCCTCGCTTTACCTCTTCATGCAGACAATCTGAGCATATCCCACGGAACTTTCAGCGAAAGGGAAACTTGCTCTGACATGGGAGCAGATTGGGGAAAAAGTTTGGGGTGGTGGAGGGTCATTTTTGATGGAATGGGATAGTAAACTGGGTCCCAGGCTACACAATTGCCATGCAGAGGTCAACAGGTAGAAAGCAGTGGCGGAAGATGTAGCTGGGGAAATAAATAAATACTTGAGGCCTGTAGCCAAATACTTGACTGACTATGCAAAAGCAATATGCGACAATTCCATTTGAAGTTCATGCTATGCACACCTCACTAGTGATTTTCTCATTCCCCACACTCCATTCATTCCTATGAACCAGTGTTCTTCAGTCTTAGGTCCTCGGATGTTGTTGGACTACAATTCCCATCATTCTTGACTAAGCTGACTGAGGATAATGGGAGTCCATCAACATCTGGTGACCCAAGATTGAAAACCACTGCTCTGGACCATTTTCTAAGCCCGCTCTTTGTCTCGCCACACGGCCTTCCCATGCCCTCTGCTTCTTCCTTTTCAAGGTCACTGCAATGCTCTG
This sequence comes from Lacerta agilis, assembly GCF_009819535.1. Lineage (NCBI taxonomy): Eukaryota > Metazoa > Chordata > Lepidosauria > Squamata > Lacertidae > Lacerta > Lacerta agilis. Next base: position 53,569,423 of record NC_046316.1, read on the forward strand.
CCTCCTTCCTGCAACCTTTGTGTCTGTCTCTTTGCTGTCTCTTCAGTCAATGGCTGCCAGAAATCTCTGCCCGCCTCCCTCTCTGTAACTTTAGGACAACTCAGCCACTCAGTGCTAGAGGGTTCATCTCCATCAACCTTCGGAAAACCCCATCAGTGTATGAGACATACAAGTACATAACTTCCAGAACAGCTGTGTTCTTTTTGGATCCACAGAGTAAATACCCCTCCTATAAAAACCAGTTTACGAGCTTTGCAGAATCCCACAGAGCACTCATACGTGATTAGAGACCCTCGAATTAATAAACTCACTTAATGCCACTTCTTAGTACAGCTCTCATAATGTTCCAGGAAAGGTCAGATAAACTGAAATGTACTGAGAGAAAAACAATCTGAAGTCACTCAAGTGGGAGGCTGTTTATGTAAAACAAGGTTCAAATAAATGTGAATTGCAAACTGCAGGAAACGGCATTTTACATCATGAGTAGACTTATTACTTGATGTAGTCTACCTCCAGACTGGCACCATTTTGTGGGAAGGATTCCATTGCATACCAGAAAGTTATCTTTGTACTGTTACAAAGTGGATTAAAGTGCTGCTATGTTCTGATGCAAGAAATTCCTTTTTTAATGGACTTCTGGTTAGGAAAGTGATGGGAAAATACACTAAAAACTTTATGATAACAATTGATTGGTAGGAAGATGTATAAGCTCTCATCAAACAAACTGGGATGAATGCTCATTGTCATATGGCCTTCCTGCAAACAAATGAGAACGAATGTTCAGTAAAGAATGGGCATCATACAATTTCTGCACATGTTTTATGCAAGCAAATCAGAATGACTTCTCTCCACATTAAATGGAAGGTGCCCTTTGCGTTCTCTCATGTGCAGCACCCCTGATCCTTGAGGTTCCTGCCAAACCTCAGTTCAAAGAACCAATTGTGACTGGGGAGGCGTAGCCAGGGGAACAGTCCACTCTTTAAGCATAACGTCACAACTTTGGCAGTTATAGGCCTTGGGCGGAATCCTTTAGTCTATCTTCCCTAAATGGGGGTGTGTGAAGCGGTGACCCCCCCCCCCCCCCGCAGCAGCAATCCCAAAGGGTTCCCCATTAAAGGGGTTGTGTTGAGGGGAGTCGCTGGCCATACTCTGAAAGGTTGTCAGTGCACTCCCCTGTGTTGTGGTGAAATGGGGGATGGGACATATGTCTTCCAGAGCCAGCCCAATCTCCAGATTGGATAACCTTGATGTGCCCCAGATCCCTGGCTGGGGACTGGGAGGGCTAAATGCCCAATGCCTAAGCCAAGGTCTTCCTACGTCTGAAAATTTAATAAAGTTGTGGTCAATTTTAATCCCATAACACGTCACAAGTCATTATTCCACCCGGGTGTCGCCTAGGGTCAGGGGGGCCTCCGCCTGGGCACACAATGAATGTTCAATCAACAGGTCATCTGGAGGAGCCCCAAGAAACTGCAGTAAAATGCGCCAAGACACCCCTTCCCAATATTGAAGGAATCATAATACACCTGTTGCTATAATTATATGTATGTATGTACAGCTTGACTCATCTAGGGAGAGCTATGGGGTAGAATTTCAGTTTGGTTCTGATTTTAATGCAAACCTATCTAATTTGTACTTTTAAAAACAATATGTTCCCTAAAAGGCAGCCTATCCTTTGGAATTTGTGCAACTCTGAATTTTGTGAAGCTGAACTCCAACCGAATAATGTATAAACAAATGTGTCTATTGGGGGGGGTAAACGTGCATTAAAAAATCATATATTAGTGAAACTGGCATATACAATGTGTTATATTAAGGAAGATCGCTTGCAAAAGATGTGTACATCTGGCAAAATTGCATCCAAAAGTGCTACATTCTGACACATTTGAGGGAAAGGCTGAAAGACGAGGCACACTTAGCCTATAAAGGAGAAATCTAAAAATCCTCCTCTGATTCCACTTGTTTTATTACGTATTTGTTTATTTAAAACATTTATAAGCCTCTTGATGTAGTATATGTTTAAAATCCCTACATAATTGCTGCTATGTAATTGTTCCCAGAGGCTATTCAGCCAGATTTCAACTTCTCCCAGCAATAGTGTTCTGATTTTGAAGTAATTAGCAAGAAAGTACTGTAAAAGGTTTGTTACTGTCTGTCAGAGAAGTGACAAAGTGAAAATAGTAAATCAAAGAGGAGGAGTATGCAGAGGGAATGGAAGGGGACCAAATGGAACTGCCTGTACATGCCCTACTGTACATGCACGAGGAACATCTGTGGAACAAAATAAGGAACCACCTGCCCTGGTTTAAAGGCAGTGTAGGGTAGTTCCACAAGCCCCAAACTATTTTTTTTTCTCTCTGTGAGAACTCTCTCGAAATCTCCTTGCATACAGCTAGTGCTCTACAAGGAAAAGCACACCAAACTTCCCTTTCTGCTTGCCCCACTATTCTGCCCCCAGACAAACGTATTACCATTTCCCGTTTCCTCCCCTTTCTAGCCTCATTAGTGGGTTCTCTTTCTCACCTGCTGTAATCTATTACCTCCTTCTCCTTGCCTCTCCCAGGGATCCCAGCGCTTGGTTATGATTAAGCAGGCCATTAAGTGGAGAGTGTTTTTACCTTTAGGGCTGGATCGTCTGCTATCTAACTTCTCAATTAGTATTTTGGAAAACGTCAACCAAGATTAATAGTTGCATTGCTCCGGGACAGGGTAAATGAAGACTGGGAGAGGCAGGTTGCAACTGGCAGAAATGTGGTTGGCATGGAGGCGAACTCCTGCCAGGAAAGGTGAAAGATTCCAGTTTGGCAAGCTCGAATTGGTTTGGCAAGGGCCAAAGATATTGTCCGTGGATGAGAGATGAACCAGTGGGGGCAAAGAACGAGCAGGGAGCAAAATGCCTGGGGATTTAAACTGCTTTATGTTTGCTCAATGTGAAATGACTGGCATGCATATTAAATGTTTGTGAAGTTACATGATGCACCTTCTCCCCCACCCACAAACATTTTAATGTCATTCCACCTCCACTAAACCCTATTTCATTGTACTTTGCAAAACTGTGTTACCGGAAAAAAGTTAAAACCCACGTGTCCAAGGTAGAACACATTTCCTGCTCTGACAGCATGAAGAATTGCTATGAGTGAGTTGTCTGTTAATGTCCACTTTTAGGTTCACAATAGTAGAGAAGAGGGGCAGTCAAATGAATATCCTGCAGAATGGAGTTCCAAAGTTCCTGGGCTCCTCTAGAAGAGGCCCTTTAAAGATGTCAGTTTTCAAGGAGTGCTTATTGACTGGTCTCCAATCTTGGAGAAAGTGTTCCCTGAGATAATCAGGGCCTAGACTATTTAGTCAAACTGTTGCTCAGAAAACCCAGCACCTTCAACTGAGCCCAGAAACAAGCTGGCAAAGGGCTTCACATTTCTGTTGGTATTAGAATCCACACCATACAATGATAGCACTTTCAGAGATATTGGACATTCATGTACTATTCGTTATATTTCTTGATTATGAGAATAATTTATATCCCATCTTTCAAGGTACAAGTCCCCTCCAGGTGGCTTACAGACACCCTTAAAGCAACAACTATAAAATAATATTAAAACACCAAAGCAAATAGGGTGAAACATATTAAAACCAGCAGTCATCTTCGTGAAAAGATTTGGAAAGCAGGTAAATCTTCAAAGCCCACTTAAAAGCAGCAAGACTATAAGTACAGTGATGGAGGCCTACAGCTGAGAGACAGTATGGTGTAGTGGTTAGAGTGTTGTATTAAGACCAGGGAGACCCATCAATCTGATCTTACTTACTAGTGAGCTAGAGAACGCACTCCAAATCAGGACTGAGGCACGGTCAGAATTCAAGCTGGTGGGATCAAGTCATTCTCAGCCACACATTTCATCTACAGAGCAGGCTGGCTTCATCTGCAGTTTCTCAAGATCTTGAGACCTTGCATCTTGCTGCTGCCGCAGCTCATTTCTTCCTCATTTCAATACCAGTTCAACACACCTGATTGTCAGCTTCTTGGAGCAAAGGATGGAGGGAAGGGGAAGAAGAGGGAGCCAGGACTCTGCCATTCCAACATTTCAGAGCAATTACAGAGAGACCCCTGGGCAAGGGATGGGAGGGGCAGGGATCGATTAATCTCTGGGATATTTAATGAGGAGCCCCCAACCGCAGACTTTAACCTTGCAGATAATGGGGTTAGCGCTGGTAATTCCTATCGACAGAGTAGGTTCCCCCATCCTTAATGAGCTAATCAATACTTGTTCTCAGCTTAATTTCCATCTAATTGCTCTTTAACGACGCCTGATAATGGCCAGTCTCCTGTGAGTGCATGGGGTGGGGGGAGATGTTTTAGGTAGGGTTGTCATCATGGAGGGACGGCAAATTCTCCTGTCCCTTCTCCTCAGTTATGCTCCTAAGAGGGAGACATTGTCACTTCCCAAAAGGATCTGGGACTAAGAGTTGCCATGCTTTCTTTCTTGCCCTTCATCTCCTCCTGTGTCTGAATGCCTGCTTGCTCTATTTAGGATCTATACCATCTCGAGAAGACCGATGTGGACTTTCATCCATGGCCAAAAATGAGTTTATTTTATAGTTTCCCTGGGCTTTTTGGCCATGTATCCCTTGGCAAATGGTCAGATCTAATGTCCTACCCTACCTCAGCAACTGAATCTCTTCTAGGCAAGCTACGATCTTGCTTCCCACATTGGTCTCACATTCACTAGCTGCTGCTGAAATTTCCCAAGGGCCTCTTGAGATGGGTTCCTTAAAGGATGCTCTAATCTTTACAATACTCCTGCAAGTGATGTCGCCATGACAATAGCATGATGGCTCACTCGCATACATTGCACACTTGCATGTGTGTGTGTTTAACTGCACTTAGGTCTCTGGCGAAGGGACGTAGAGCATGTGCTGAGCATGCAGAAGGTCCCAGGCTCAATCCCTGGCATTTCCAGGTTGGGGTTGGAGAGCATCCCTGTCTGAAACCCTGGAGAGCCACTGCTAGTCAGTGTAGACAGTATGGAGCTAGGTGGACCAATGATCCGATTCAGGATAAGGCAGCTTCCTATGCTCCTATGCTTCTCTTGACGAATCCTAGAGCAGTTAAAATGGGTTTCCATTCAGTGTCCCAGGCAGGCACTGACCAGAATACAACCTGCTTAGTTGTCACAATATGAATGCAACAAGCACCCTCAGGCACAATGCCCCTTCTTTGCTCTGTGTGCCTGTATGTCACTGTGTGTTGTGTGGGTCAAGGAGGGGAACACTAACCTTGCAACATTTAAAAATCACCTATTTCTAGGCAGCATTCTGGCACAGGAGCTGTTCAGCAGGGAGAGTGCACAGTCTCTGCACTAAAGCATCCAGAAAATGACCCGCTTGAATAATGAAAGCAATATTCCTGGAGGACAGGGGAGAGGGTGGGAAAGGTTTCATAGAGTCATAGAATCTTAGAGTTGGAAAGGATCCTGAGGGTCATCTAGTCCAACCCCCTGCAAGGCAGAAATATCAAACCTGTAAGCTTAGTGTTATCATGCTCTAACCAACTGAGCTATCCAGGCTTGTGCGCCATCAAAAATTGTATTTGATTGGTGCCCATGGATGTAGCCAGGATTTTTGTTTGGGGGGGCAGGACTTTTGTGGGGGGGCAGAACCAACATGATTGGTCAGTTAGTTAAGTACCGGTATTTCTATTGCTTTACCTAATCTAGGGGAGGGCAGCTGCCCACCTTGTCTACACCCATGTTGGTGCCTGCAACATGTTCAGAACAATGGTCCATAATATGATGAGAACAAATACGCAAATATGTTGTTGCAATTCTGACTTGCTTTCCCAATTGCTACAGTTTTCTCTAGTCGCACAACACACATGTAATCATCTAGGGCAGTGTTTTTCAACCACTGTTCCGCGGCACACTAGTGTGCCGCGAGATGTTGCCTGGTGTGCCGTAGGAAAAATTGTGTTTATTTGATTCCTATTCAAGAGAATTACTTTATATATAGTCAATATAGGCACAGAGTTAAATTTTTTACCATTTTCTAATGGTGGTGTGCCTCGTGATTTTTTTCATAAAACAAGTGTGCCCTTGCCCAAAAAAGGTTGAAAAACACTGATCTAGGGATTCTTATTCCTACAAACAAGATTCTATTTGTTTCCTTCAGAGGACTTCTATGCAGACATACAACCACCCTTTCAAGTTTCTTTTCTAAAGGATTTAAGTTTTGCAAAGTTTTGAAAGTGTTTCAGACATTGGGGTGATGGTGGAAGAGCATGCTGCTCACCATAGGCACTGTCAAATTGCTTATAAATCAGAGAAGCATTTTTCCTGGAAAGGTCCAGAGGAGATTTCTGTGCTGCTTCTTTGGCTCTCTGTACCTCCAAGAAAGCTCTTCAGTCCCAGCCTGATAAATTTGATTCAGTTCACACTTAAAGGTGATTCTACCACAGAGGCACCAAGTTGCCCCCAAGATCAAGGTGCACGTTTTGTGTGCGTGACATCACATGAGCAATGTGGGTTGCATGTGTGTGACGTCACGCAACATTGAGGGGGCCCGGCTCATTCCAACAAATATTGAGTGGCCACCCTGCTCTGCCAAATCCACGCCTTCTGAAATATGTGCAGCAAAACACAGCTGCCCTTTGGAATTCACACTTATTTGAAATTTGTGATGCAGTTCTCCAATCAAACGGTATTTGCAAAAATGCCACATGTTAGGGGAAATTGTGCATAAAAGTGAGTATATTAATGAAAATTACATACACACATGCATTATACTAGGGAAAATTGTTTTCCAAAATCAAAGCAGCATACAAAAATGTGTTTATCAGCAGAAATTCACAGTAAAATGCTGGTGAATTTTCATGAGGATTTAAAAAACAAACAAACAAAATTCTCAAATTGTTGCAAAAAATGTGTAGAACTGAAATTCACAGGTCTTTCTAAGCTTACTGCACACAGCTTCATCTTGCGAACTCCATTCTCTCATTCTTTTCTTTCTCTTCTTTGGAGAATCCATATTATTTAGTTTTTAAAAGACTTTCCAAAGAGGAGCCAGTCCCCAGTAGAGACTGTAGCATGGCCAGCTAACACTTGTCCTCTAGATGGCAGCAGAAGGTCCTATATTTTACATTGCATAGAATTCAAGGTAAATAACTGCCCTGTTAACTCTTGCTAAACTGACAGGTGAAGACTATGGTTTCAGGAAGAGAAATCAACATACTTAAAACAAGTATCAGATCCCCAGAGAGAAAACAGAGGCCAGAACTGGGCCCAGCATGCTTTAGACACAGATGCTGAGCTTGCAAAGGATAGAAGAAATCTCAAGTCTAGGTGGATTTTAACTTTCTGTCCCAGAAACTGGTTTTGTTGCCTCTCTTTAAATTGTGGGAGAAGTGACTCATTAAGTAGTGAGTGATTTATTCTGGGTGCAAGTCTTTACTTGAATTGTAGTTAATATTTCCTGCTTGGCAGGGGGTTGGACTGGATGGCCCTTGTGGTCTATTCCAACTCTATGATTCTATGATTATACTATGTAAAAGGTGGTTTAAAGTCTTTCCTTTTTGCACTTCAAATATTGGATCTGCTAAATGCTACTGAGGACATCTGAGGTGCCTCTGGCATCCATGCTCAGGTGTCCCAGGAAAATTACATTTCCCAAAATCCTTGGTGTCTAAGTCACTGTTTTAGCACTAGAGCACTAGGGAGGGAGGCCCACCAACTTGGATCACAATTGGAGACAAAGTGTTCAGACAAAACGGTGCTTGCTTCATAATGCAGAGGAAGTATTCTTATCTGGCCAAGTTTGTATCCCAAGGCAGGTGGGTATGAACTTCAGCAGCAGCAGTAGCAAAAGACTGTCTGGGTAATGCGGTGGGTGGTGTCTTGGCAGCTCTTGTAAATATAGATTGGCCTTCTAGCCAAGAAGCAGACATTACCAATATGTTTATTCATCTTAAGTTTCATGGTAAGGATATCAGAGGGGCAATTCTTCCACAAAAGACAAGTTCAGTTCAAAAATGCTTGCAAACTTTTTCTTAAAGGAAGTAATTGACATAAATCTAGTCCTCTTCTGAACATAAGTCTACTGTGACAATTGCTCTTGTTTCTCACACTTTGCAACCTTTATGCATATATCTTAATGTGTGATGTGCAATCATCTGCACATTAATATAGACCTTTTAGCATGTTTGTGTTGGGAGCAATAATATTCTGTATTATTGTGATATTTCTATTCTTGTGGTATTTTAAAACTGTTGTATGCCAGCTGTCTCCTATAATATATAATAAAACCCCACATATTAGTAAAACTCATGAAAGCAATCCTGATCCCGAAGTCACCAGATTTCCATACCTGAAAGAGACTTGCTATTCTGCAGTGTACCTTGAAAATAATGACGGTGCCAATTTTGAAAATACACCATTATCTGGATTGCTATGAATGATGTGACGATACCAGGTGACCAGCTGGTAAGTACCAGCCTTTTATTGGGTAAGTTTTATATCTATTTAGGTCATTTCTTACCATTGGTTCTTACAAACGTTTTTGTGTGGTTGCTGCTCTCCATCCAATGTAAGCCCCTCTCTTTTCCTTACGTGAGCTTGTGTGGAGTGAGCAGTTGTACTTTCAAGCAGATTTCCAGCATGTTTGGTCCCCCAGAGTGGATGCAGGGCAAGTGAAACAGCCAAGCTACAATTATTGGAGAAAGTGAACTATCAGAATACAGTGGTACATTGGTTCTCAAACTTAATCTGTTCTGGAAATCCATTCCAAAACCAAAGTGTTCCAAAACCAAGGCACGCTTTCCCATAAAAAGTAATGCAAAATAGTTTAATCCGCTCCAGACTTTTAAAAACAAACCCTAAAACAGCAATTTAACATGAATTTTACTATTTAACAAGACCATTGATCCATAAAATGAAAGCAATAATCAATGTACCGTACTATAAAATAAATAAGACAGTATTGTAGATGATGAAAATTGAAATTAATTTTTTTTCTTACCTGCACTGATGATAGACATTGTTTGCATGGTGGGCTTTTATCCATTTCTGCAGCCACACAATCAATCAATCAGTAGCTGAACTGGGTTCCACACAGTCACAAAAACAAATTAACTTAAAAAGCCTCAAAAACGCAAAATAAATAGCAAAAGCAAAAGTGCCAAACTTAGTCCATTCCGGAAGTCCGTTTGACTTCCAAAACATTCAAAAACCAAGGCACAGCTTCTGATTGGTGCAGGCACCCTGGAAACAATAGCCAACAGCCTCATTGTACATTCAGCTTCCGAAAAACATTCAAAAACCGGAACACTTACTTCCGGGTTTTCAGTGTTTGGGAACCAAGGTATTTGAGTACCAAGGCGTTTGAGAACCAAGGTACCACTGTACATACACCAATGTTGCTAGTTGGAGGGATGACAGTCAGAGAACAGGCGACCTTGTAGATACCAAACTGATTCTGAACTTAGCCAGAGAGAGTTTGCCTATTACTGCTTGGAAATATACATGCACATGGAGTCATGAAACCAGGGGCAGCTGAACGATGGAGGCGGACTAGGCGCTTGCCATAAGCAACATGCTAGCCTTTGCTCTTGTGCTGCTTCCAGTCCCCTATAAATACTGAGAATGTACTCCAGGTTTTTTTTGTGTGTGTGATGGGGGCAAAAAACCTTGAGCTGTCCTGTGTGAACCACAACAATTTTGTAGTCTCACTTCATGAAGAATACAAACGTTGGTCCTCTACTGTGACTAAGCAGTTGTGCATGTACAAAAAATGGGTGCACAGAAAAATCACACCTCCAGTTTTTCCACATTCTTAAACACTGCAGATCGTATGCCGCAGTGCAACTTTTATTGCTGTGTGTGTGTGTGTGTGTGTGTGTGTGTGTGAATGAGAGAGAGAGAGAGAGAGAGAGAGAGAGAGAGAGAGAGAGAGAGAGAGAGAGATGAATCAAGTGAATTTCATTAGAAACTCACACATACCAGAGGAAATCTACTCCCTGGCTTCAGTGATCAAGAACAGAAATACATTTCACGGGGAGGTATGTGTGCCCCATTCAGTATTATGGGAAATAGTTCCCTTTAAACAGAGATTACCTTGCTTGAGCTGCACCCTTGAGGCCAGGGCACAGGTTGCACACGAGCCCAGCTACATAGCCTGCCCTAGCTCAAGATGGTAAGACTCCTTTTTTGTTTAGACTGTTTCTGGCTCAGAACAGTGAACATTACAGAGGCATAATTAACAACAGGAATGGCAAGGAGCTTCCCCCACCCTTTTGTCTCTGCTGAGCTACAGAATGGGCTTTCCATCCCTTTTCATGTTTGGAAACCAGATGTTTGATTATCGGAGACCCTGCAGCAGTCATCCCTGGGAGCCAAGCACACTGGGCTGCCAGATGTTGGGAATGGGGCCAGTTTTGATGTCTTCCTGTTCTGTCCAATTTTGTTGGGTGCGTCACTTGTCTGGTTAAGTAATGAGATGTTTAGGTTTGATGGCAGAGAAATAAATGGCAAGCGCAGTTGCGTGATGGTAATTGACTGATCAGCGAGGCTACTTGTGAATAGGGCTGCTGCCTAGGTTTAAAAAGCCCAAAGTGTGTGCTGCTTGAAAGTTTTCTCTGCCTGGCTACATTTGGTGGGTAGGGGTGGGGGTGGGATCAGCCTCAGAATTAGACAATGGACAATCAAATTTGGGCTCCTTTAAATGAATAATGCAATTGAAAATAAAATTTGCAAAAAGAAAAAGGAAGTGAGCAGCAAGACTATTTGTGGACACTGAGTAAGGACACAGTCACACCATCTATTGAAAACACTATGATACCACTTCAAATTGGGCTTCCCCCAAAGAATTCTGGGAGATATAGTTTGCTAAGTATGGCAAGAGTTGCTAGGAGACCCCTATTCCCCTATCATTTCTAGAGTTTCCTGTGAAGAGGGAATGATTGTTAAGCCACTCTGGGAATCGTAGCTCTGTGAGGGGAATAGGGGTCTCCTAACAAGTCTGAGCACCTTTAACAAACCACAGCTCCCATAATTCTTTGGGGGAAGCCATGACTGTTTAAAGTGGTATCATATGTGTGGTGTGAATGTAGATAGGGTGAGAGAACCAAAAGGATGGCAATATGTTGAATGCTGAGGGGAAAATAGGAGGAGGCATGGATTCCTAGAAGGCACAGTTACTGTTTGTTAGTATTGTTTTCTCCTCCTGGAAGAGTGCAGCAAATAATGTCAACTGTCCAGAAATACTTCTCTTGTGTTCACTGAGCTCAGGTCAATATTCTGGCCTAGCAAAACAGAGGAAGTGTGGAAGTCCTTGGGACCTTGAAGGAAGTTCTGGATCAGCAGGGATGCAGATGGCTTTCCAAGAAGTTCAGGTGCTCTGGCTTTGTGCAAATGGGAGACCTCACAAGATCCCTTCTATTGCTCTTGGCTTCAGCTTCCCACCAACTGCTGAGTTGGCTGGAAAAGCACAAACCGCAACGCAACCACATATCTCGGGAGAGAATTTGGGCTCAAGATTCTACTTGTAACTATTTTATCAGTCTTGAGGAACTGCTATTATACACAGGGGGACCCCACTCGAGACTGCTGGTCTCCTTAGCCTTTAAGGAACCCCCTACACCCAATTTCAGATATTTAGGAGGCAGGGGGACAAAAGACAGGATTGAAGTGCAGTTACCTGGCTGCTTTAAAATCCACCTCATTTTTCCTGCCACCCAATAGTGTTGTGCTTTGACTGGTTATTGAGCATTTTAAAATTAGATCCACTTAAATGGATTAATGTATGACTGGCACATCTTTGAGAGAAAGCAAACTTAGTCTAGGTTAGACAAATCTAAGGAATCTATATTGCAAGATACCCTGCAAGTTGGTCGCAATGGTCAGTGATCTCTGGTGGGCTAGGGAGAGAGGTGAAAGCTGTTTCCTGCTTCTGCCGGATCTCTCTTTGATTTCTGATACCATTGCCATGGTATCCTTCTGGACCATCTAGGGGAATTGGGATCTGGGGGCACTGTTATGCAGTATTTCCACTCCTTGCTCCTGGGCCATTTCCAGAAAGTGGTGTTGGGGGGGATGAATGTTTGGACCCCTCGGCTCTCACTTGTGGGGTGCGTCAGGGCTCTGCCCTCTCCCTCATGCTCTTTAACATCTATATGAAGCTGCTGGGAGAGATCCTGAGGGGGCTCAGCTGGGTATTCACCAGTATGTGGATGATACCCAACTCTAATACCAGACTCTCACATAATACCAATGCAGCTGAATGTTGGAAGATTAAAGGTAAAGGGAACCCTGACCGTTAGGTCCAGTCACAGACAACTCTGGGGTTGTGGTTCTCATCTCGCTTTACTGGCCGAGGGAGCCAGCGTACAGCTTCCGGGTCATGTGGCCAGCATGACTAAGCTGCTTCTGGTGAACCAGAGCAGCGCACGGAAACACTGTTTACCTTCCCGCCAGAGCGGTACCTATTTATCTACTTGCACTTTGATGTGCTTTTGAACTGCTAGGTGGGCAGGAGCTGGGACTGAACAATGGGAGCTCACCCTGTCACGGGGATTCGAACCACCGACCTTCTGATCGGCAAGCCCTAGGCTCTGTGGTGTAACCCACAGAGCCACCTCTACCCAGCTCTATCTGTCCTTTAAATCGGAACCGGTGAAGGTGGTGAATTTCCTGTGTGACTGTCTGGAGGTGGTTGGAGGATAGTTGGCGGTTCATGGATTGAGGTTGACTCTCGACAAGACAGGAGCACTGAGGGACATGGGGTGGGTGGGTGTGGAGGACTCCCTGGTCCTGAATGGGGTAACTGTGCCCTTGAAGAACCAGGTGCACAGCCTGGGAGTAATTTTAGACTCACAGCTGTCCATGGAGGCATAGGTCAATTCTGTGTCCAGGGCAGCTGTCTACCAGCTCCATCTGGTACGCAGGCTGAGACCCTACCTGCCCACAGACTGTCTCTCCAGAGTGGTACATGTCCTGGTTATCTCCTGCTTATCTCCTGCTTGAAACACCAGCTAATCCAGAGTGTGGCAGGTAGACTGGTGACTGGGAGTGGCCACAGGGACCATATACCACTGGTCCTAAAGGATCTATACTGGCTACTGGTACTTTTCCAAGCACAATTTAAATGTTGGTGCTGACCTTTAAAGCCCTAAACGGCATTGGCCCTGTATACCTGAAGGAGTGTCTCCACCCTACCCTCCATTGTTCAGCCCAGACACTGAGGTCCAGCTCCAAGGGCCTTCTGGCGGTTCCCTCACCATGAGAAGTGAAGTTACATGGAACCAAGCAGATGGTCTTCTCTCCAGTGGTGACCTCCCTGTGCCACATCCTCTCCCATCAGATGTCAAGGAGATAAAGAACTACACAACTTTTAGAAGGCATTTGAAGGCAGCCCTGTATCGAAAAGTTTTTAATGTTCGGTGTTTTTAATATGTTTTTAAATGTGTCGGGACTGGAGTCGCTCAGAGTGACTTGGGCAGCCCAGCCAGATGGGTGGGGTATAAATAATAAAAATTATTGTTATTGGTTTTTTAAAAAAATAAACTTTATTTCACTTTAGCAATTACACAATTACGCAAATATGCAAAATATACAATAAGATATAATAATAATTTAAAAAAACACTGATAATTAAATCTACTTTATTGTTATTGTTATTGTTGTTATTCTGCAGATCTGCCAGGCACCACATTGGCTAGCCCCTGTGTACCACAATTACAGCCCTTCTAAATGCACAAATTTCCATGGACCACTGCATTGTCCAGTGCTTTTGCTTGCTCTGGAGATTCTGTTTTGCCTTCAGGAATTTCCCTGGCTCTGTTTTTTTAAAAACAAAACAAAACAAAATAACTCCCTTGCAGGGCAGGAATAGGCCTATTTACTTTTCCCATTTTCTTTGGAGTGGATAGAAATGGGAGGGCTGGGGTGAGGGGAAGGGGTCTCATGGTTGCTCCTGTAACTGGCCCCTTCCCTCCCAGCTATAATGCTTTTAGCAGCAGTCATGGCGGGACTGCGGATCAAAATGCCATAGCTGTGGTCTCACCAGCAGCTGCCTGGACTCCTGAATCAGCATTTCTGCAACACTGCATTAACAAGACTAGCACATCTCAAGTGTGCACAGATCTCACGGTAAGAATCTGAATAAGCACAGGAGATTTGAACAATGTCTCCGTAAGTGACCATGAAAAAAAATGTGTGTTAAATGTGAGGAGCTGTGTGGTGCCTGTGTGAACTTTCTATGGACATACTTTAATTGAAGTGGATTAATGCTAGAGGTAGGTATCAATTTAAATCCAGTCTGTTTAATATGTGTGTATCTGTGAAGGCTCATAGTAGTAATTCCCAGAGCATGCTAGGAAACTTTGAGTGTGTTTCAGGCTTGAATCCCAACTGTGCACACTTACCTGGGAGTAAACCCCACTGAACACAGTGGGTCTCAGTTCTAAGTCAACATACATAGGACTGTACTGTCAATAAATAAAATTAAGGATGTGGATCAGCCTAATGAACCCACCACCCACACAGAAAGCTGCCTGCTGTTTCTCTGCAAGATTATCAGCTCTGACCTTTCTTACTTCTAGTTACCCACTTTTATTACAGGGTCATTGTCTCCACATGCACCTACTGATGTACTCAAAGGGCGCATGCATTTTGGGGTCTTGAGCTCAGAGGAACCACGCACCACTGGGCAAGATGCACTTATCTAAGACTTAACAAGGGGAACAAGCAACCAAGAGACTAGAGCTTAGAATAAAATAATTTACAAACCTCACACAAATTAAAGCAATTAAAACAGTTAAAACAAGTAAAAACAGTTAAAACAATTGTAGCAGCAGCTCTACCTCTGTTTTGTAGCTGGTGCTGCAGCCAGAAGATATGGATTGACTGCAGAGACAGAGGTCACAAGACTACTGCTAATTGTGGCTAATTGGTTTACAAATTGGAGATGCACATTCAAATCACATTACCCCGCCCCGCAAAGAATTCTTGGCATTATAGTTTGTTAAGGGTTGCTGGGAATTGTAACTCTCTGAGGAGTAAACCACAGTGCCCAGAATTCTTTGAGGGGAAGAATCTGCTTTGGATGTGCTTTAAGGGTATAGCGTGTACAGGCAGCAACCATTGTGCGTCCAGCTGATGTGTGATTGCCAACATGCGGGTCCTTTTGGACCCAGAAGAAGGCAGAATGGGGTGGGGTGCGATTATACCTGCTCCACCGATGCTCGCAGGGACCAGGAACTGAACCCCCACTCGAAATAATCACTGCCTGTACTCTGACTGAAACAAGCAAGACAGAATGCAGGTGTAACTTTTCCTGGGAAAGAAGGCTTTTTCTATGGGGGATCCTTGCAGATCATCTCAAGGGCCAAGTCACCAGTGTTGTTTTGGTGTTTTGCGATGGGCTGCTGAGGGAAACACATGAATTCATACTCTCTAACCTCTGCCCCCACGTTCGGTGTGGCAAGAGCAAATCAAAGCACTCTCCAATCCAACAGGGGCAAGCAGAGGCGCATGGACTGAATGGAAATAGCCACTGAGTGTTATGGCAAACTCATAATGACAATGTAGGGTGGACCTCCAGCTTGCCAAAGATGACTGATGATTCCCTTGGGACTCTGAAGATGACAACCACATGTCATCCTTCTCAACCTTGCAAACCCTGGCAGACCCTTCGTAGTCAGTGAGGGTTTGTTTGTTTTTTTAGTCACGTGTGAAAACTGAGTGTAATCAGAGTTTAATAACCAGTGTCCACAGTACACTTCATGATACTGTGCAGACAGAAATGCAGCATGGGGCATTACCCAGGAGAAAGAAGAAGGACAAGAAAGAAGAGCAGGGAAAGGGAAGCCAGAGATGGGAAGCAGAGCGCTGATGAATTGAGTGTGTGAGAGAAGAAACAGGCAGTTGCCATCTCAGGTACGTCATATGTTCTGATTACCCTCCAGTACGAGGAGCAAGGGAGGAGAAACTCTGCTCTATCTCCATCTCAGTGGATAAAGGGCCCAAATCCGCTGTTGGTTTGTGTTGTTATTCCTGCGGGCATCAATGAGATCAGAAAAATTGTAGGGAGAGAATTTGCAAGTGTAGTGGCCATGTTTGCCTTTGTAATGCCCTGTTTGGGTTTTTCCATCATGGAATTCAAGGCAGGATACAATGGGTGCTTAGATGGTCTCATATCCAGGAACGGACCAGATTCAGACCTGCTTGACTTTAAGACGCTAAAAAAAAAGGTATTTATTATATGATCCATACAATTTTCCACTGTAATAAGTCACAAAACACCAAATTGTGAAAAAACACTCCCAACTCACCCACCCATAACAAAGGCGCGGTCCAGCACAGGTAAGCATAGTATATGTAAAAAACAGATTATCACGATTCAGGGAATTAGAAGAAATGATAAACAGTCCAACTATTGGACCAACGAAAATATATTATAAATCACTAGAAGATCAGTATTGTCCATTGTATTCATAATAAAACAAAAGCAATCTGCTGCGGATATGTTCTAGGAATGTTTCTGTGCCCTCAGACCTTTGTTTAGAAAGTCTGTCTATGGTTTCATGCAGTCCAATTCTTTCATGGAAAGATGGTGAGCATTCATTACACAGAGGTTGCTGGTTGGTTCTCCCTCCTTCTAGAATTTGCAAGAATGTGTCACTGCTTAAGCAGCACTTCTTATTCACATTTAAAATAAACATTTTGTAGATTTTTGAGTACAACAATAACATATACAAACAGCAGCAAATAAGACAAGAGTTTGGGAGAGAAATAAAGATAGGTTGCTCATTTCAACTTCTGTTTTCTGTCAAGCCGCATTTCTAACCTATGCTGTTATTTCACTTCCTGTACAAGTTTTATGTGGATGTTTTTGGAAGGAGCCTATGGAAAAATCCAGGCTCTGGCAGTGGAATAACGTGCAGAGTTTAAATCAATAGTAGTAATTTTTAAAATGGCTAGGTTGTTTATAGACATACACCCTACCAACACTGGAAAGCGAATGGGTATTTTCCTCTTGTGCAGTTAGTCCTAATGACCCACTGTTACAGTTTTTAAATAAAGGCCTGATTTTAGTCAGTGATGGGCTTTTTGAGGGGTAAGGCGAGAGCTGAACATCACAGACACTCAGATGCTGCAGAAACAGAATTGTGAATGACCTTGGCTGGTTACTGCAGAATGTATAAGACTGATAAAAAATACTCTGTTAACCCCTCTTACCACGTAGCCATGTAAACTGTACAAAGTGTGTAAGTTACTGTGGTTTTGAAGGGGAAAAGGCTGATTTCATGAGGGAACTGGTAGGAGAGAAACACCCTAAAGCAAATCTCATCTTTCATCACCTGTGTGATGCAGAGCATTTAAAAGCTTGAAATTTTAATTGTAGTAATGATTATTTCTTCTTCTTCTTCTTCTTCTTCTTCTTCTTCTTCTTCTTCTTCTTCTTCTTCTTCTTCTTCTTCTTCTTCCAATTTATATCCTATACCTCCTCCCAAAGGAGCCTAGGGAGGAAACACACAAGCGATAAAACAATTAAAACATTTAGCCGTCTCTTTTCACCCTGGTGCTTTCTTTCTCAATTTCATCATGTTTTATTGGCAGTCGAGTCACTTTTTAACCTCAGGTGGCACTAAATAGACTTTGCTGCCAATATATCTCCCACTACAGTACTTGCATTTTATAGGGCTGCAGTGTTATACTATAAGGGAAAACGTTTAAAACCTTGGGCTGTATATATACATTTTATTCTATAATGGAGACTGGCTACTTATTTTTCTATGTAGATATGTTTATTTATTTATTTTGCCCTTGAAAAACACTTCAAAAACTGGTTTCATTCTGAAAAGTAAAGCTCACTGCAGAATGATTTGGCATCACCCCACAGTTGACCATTTGAAAACAGCTGAAAACAGATGTAGGCAGTCTCAGAAATGGTGTGTTTGTGTGGCCACACCTGTCCAATGATGTTTCAGGTGGGCATATACCACCACTTCCTTCTTCATTCACCTGGGGCATGTGCAAGGTGGAAAAGGCATGGAAAATCTAATCAAGGGGAAAGTTTCCAAATGTGTATTAAGTAACCACAGCCTCCCTTCTGGACTGTAGAAACTAGAATCAATCTAGACTGAAAGCAGTATGTTGTGAATTAGCATGAGTGATTGGGACTGATTAAAAACTACATTATTGTTCTGCAAGCAGGTTAGCTGTGTATGCAGCTCAAATCTGCAGAATGCATGTGTTTACATTTGATGCTCTACTTGCCGTTACAGGGTTTGCAAGTTTTGTTTATTGTTTATGAGTTTCATTTAAATTCACGCAGGAATTTGGGAAAGGTTTTCTTTCTGGATCTCAAGCCCATTTAGAGCAGCTGTGTTAGGGCGCCAACAGGTTGGTGCGCTGAAGGGCAGCAGTCGGCTGCAGAGGAAGTCGAGGCCCAACAGACCGGGTCAGGAACCAGCCGAGGTCAGGTATCAGCACTGGGGTCAGCAGAAGCCGAAGTCAGGAACAAGCCAAGTCAGGAACAAGCCAGGAGTCACAAAAACAGGAACAGGATGAGCAAGAACAACCACGTGCTTCAGCACAGCAGTTGCAGGTGCTGGTGAATGGAGCAGCCGCCTTCCTTAAGTAGCCAGCTCACGACCACACCTCTTATGAGCTGCAGCTGCCTCTAATTGTTCCCTACGCTTTACGTTCTACAGCTGAGAAGGAAGGAGGGGAGGGGGCCAGCCGGTTCCTCTCTTCACAAGGGCCTGATTCTGGCTCAACTTCTTCCTCCTCCTGTTCAGGTCTTTCCACTTCCCTGTCTGATTCTTCCTCTTCTGAGGAGTGCCACCACCAGTCTTCTCCAGGTATGAATTCCTCCATTTCCCCAGATTCTTCCATGGGTGCAGCCTTGCCGGGAGGGGGGCTTGCCATCACTCCTCCTCGTCCGCCTCAACCCTGATACTGTGGTCCCATGACCACTCTGGATCTGAGAGGCCTTAGTTCAATTTTTACCTTTGTCCTGAAAGTTCTTATCTCTTTGCATAAATAGGAAATGAGAAGAAAAACAGCTCACCTCCATGGGTTATTATGAAAATCAAAAAGAAATGGTTTCTGAAACCCCCCCCCCCCAAAAAAAAGTGCTGCGGCATTTTGCATAAGCAAACAGAGGGGAGCAGGAGTCTTGCCTTGCTGGCAAAGGAAGAGTTTCAGGAATAAACTTTTTGTATAATGACAGAGTGATTCCACTGCAGGATATTTGTTTGGGAACTGCGGTTTCAAACTAGCACTCCTATATATTTACTTAAAATAGAAATATATATTTTTTTAAAGCAGCAGGAAATGCAATTCAGAACCCCCCCTATCTGGGCCTTAGCTTTCCATTCCATGCATGAGGGACCCTATATTTCCAAACAGCTGAAAGGAAACCGGATTATTCTCAAGGAGGTTGTATATACCATTTAAAGACTGTGGTGTTTTGCCCTTAATTGAACAAGAGGGACTGACCAGTTGCTTAGATGCAGTGTTGCACTCTTTAGCAGGTTTCTCTTCTAGATACAACTCAGATTTATTTATGTTATATACAGTATTTTGTGCCTGCTTCCCCCCTCCCCCACACATTAACATGTGCTCACTTAGAAACTAAAAGATAGCAAATAATAAAACACATTAAAAAGAAAAGAAAAGAAACCTTAGTGTGGTAGGTTATAATCCTAATCCTGTATACTTGTAAATCACATGGAATTGAATGGGAGTTCTGAATAGGCATGGTTAGTATTGTAGGCATAGATGACTTTGTGATGAGCTAACAGGGCTACTCCTCTGGAAATTCATTAATTTTGAAAGTGAACACACGGGGAAGGTAATTCATTTGTAGATATCTGTTGATGGGTAAGATATGTGTGCCTATTTTGTGCTATGATATACAGTGTGGTTTCCCATTAATTCCCAAGGATCTACTCTGAGAAGCCAATTGCAGTAGAACAGAAAACACCCGTTGAAAAAAACACACGAATGAATGTCAGAATGGGTTGAAGCACTTTCAGACATCCCTATGGTGCCATCCCATTATCTGTAATATTATCACATCATCAACAAAAAATGTGGGGCACCACAGCCAGTAAGATCAAAGGCAAGTGTGGGCAAAGGAGACTGAGATGGAGCTGTGAAGGCAATGAAAAAGAGAAATGGAAATGGTGCTGGGAAGCACTGAGACAGTGCCAAAATCTGCTGAAAAGGGGAGGTACTTTTTGATACGAAAACAAATGGCAAAAATGAGATGAATAGTTTTAACCTTGAGTGGGTGAAAATAAAACACTGCTAGCTGTGTAGACTGCAAACGGAGCAACATTACTGCACATGCTTTAATTTTACAAGGTGGGCATAGAATCCAGGAGGCATGTTAATGGACAGCCAGTTGGCAGCAGCTGCAAGATTGCACAGGGGCTCCGACTGCACGGATGTTTTGTCTAGACCCGACCCAGAGAAGGGGGCTCGCCTCTTTCAGCAGTGTGCAGAGAAGTCCTGCAGAACTCCACTGTGAATGTATTCTTCATGCCTCAATAGTTTGTCTGTTGTACATGATTACCAGCCCATTGCATTGGAAAGATTAATGCCCTCCCAAGGGGTTTGCTGCTTCTTTCTCTCTCTCTCTGCTACTTCAATGGCATTCCCCTCTCAGCAAAAATGCTGCACTGAAAACAAAGTTCCATTCAGTCATTTCAAAAGTGAAGCAGGTTTAACTCATTCATTCCAGCAGATGAGCTTTCCCAGGTTTTTAATGAAGTTATGGCTCAGATGGCTGGGCCTTTGCAACACATTTAAATGGCTTTTATTGATTTGCAGAGTTGTAGGGGTGGAAGAGGCCTCAAGAGGCTCACTGGGGTAGGATGTCGCCAACATGTTATCCTGCTGTTGAAAGAATTGCATTGGCTGTCAATTAGCTACCAGGCTAAGTTGAAGGTGCTGGTTTTGGTGTATAATGCCCCGTACAGTTTAGGACTAGGATACCTTAAATATCATCTTACCCTTTATGTACCTAATCAAACACTGTGATCTACAGGTGAAGGCCTCCTACTGATAGCACGTTATAAGGAGGTCCATATCGCACAATGTAGGGATTGGACCTAGCCATTGGCATTTCCTCCCCTTGGATGTTGTCTTTTTAGTACCTACTCGAAGGTCTTCCACTTTCAACAGGCCTTTTAAGTTGAGATCTTTTCCAGTCTGCATCTGTATTGGAATTGTTTTGAAGATGCTTTAAAGATGTTTTATTTTTCTATTGCTTGTTATTTTCTATCGCTTGTTATCCGTACTAAATTTATAACAAAAGGTTTAAAGAGGATAATTTGTAGCATTAGTTATTTATCATCTAGCTTCTTTAGTACTCATATTAGGCTAGGATATGTGATCCTGTACTATTTACACAGTGATAGAGAGGAAGGCTAGCCAGGAGTTCTAGTGAACTGAATTCTAATACTGATTTGCTACATCGCATCAGCCTTGCAAATAAGGCTACAAAAGTTACTAGCCTGAATTTTTTTTACTAGTCTGCTAAGAGACTTGCAGCCTGTGTTTCCATCCTGGCCATGGAGATGGGAAGCAGGGCCGTCTTAGGGAGATCGGCCGCCGTGGCGTGGCGATCCTTCCAGCGCCCCCGGCGTGACGCCTCCCGCGCTTGCCACCCCTCGGGAGGGGGGGGCGAGCAGGGGATGAGGGGCGTGGTGCTGGAGTGGCGCAGGGCTCTGCGTGCCCTTCCAGTGCTCCCGGGACGGGAGGCGAGGGCAGCCAGCTCGCAGCCCACCCGGGAGCGGCATGGGCGGCAGCGCTGCTGGTGTGCGAGCGCCCGGCCGCCAGCCCACCCATGGGGGCGGGTGCGGGTTGGGGAGGGGGGTGCCCGGTATGCCGACGGGCTCGGGGGGGCACCCCTGGGGGGGGGGCGGCGCCCTGGCGTGCTGCGCCACTAGCTCCTATGGATGAGACGGCCCTGATGGGAAGCCTCCTTCTCTACAGCCAGCATGGAAATGAAGAAACAAAAGTTATACCAAGGCTGACAGAGGAGGACTGGATCACTCCATCCCCCACCCCATTCACCACCATATCACTGCATTTCTGTGCTGGTCATGAAGGAAGGGAGTTTCCTCATTCTGTGGCTAGCATGGAAACCAAGTGAGTTGGTGGAGGAGGGGGAATGAAGAGGTCCATCCCTCCTCCGCCAGTCTCGTCATTCCCCTGTATGGAATTCCTGGTTGCCTCTGGTTACCAAGCAAGTAGTTAATTATAAGACTGTTACATGGGCATGCCACTTCATTTGCTTAAGGTCCCCATCTTCCCTTTCAACTGCATTCTTGTCTAATTTTGCTTTACACTCTTCAGCAAATGGACCAGCTCTCAGTATGTGCCCATAAGTATCCATTTTTGAGAGCAAAGGGGGCCTTCATATTTTATGCTGAGAACAGCAGTGGGATGCTGATCAGACCTCATCTGCTTGCAGCCCTGGCTTGCCCTGTAAACTTCAGATGTAACCACAATAGCAGAAATGTATGGCACATGTACTCCTTGTTTTTCCAACCTCAGAAGTAGTTCCTGATGTGATCTGTGTGTTTCAAATTCTGTTTCTGCGTTGTTAGAAATGGTTCGGCTGTCTGTAGCACTTAAAGTTAATGCCAGCTTGCTTTCTGTAGCCAGACATTATACGAAGCTGAACTTGGAGTTGCTGCTTGGAGGAGACCAGAGAACTCGGACAAGGCCTATAATGGAGAAAACATGCATTGAGGCTGGATGTCCCAGGGAACCTTGGGAGATGCAAGGGGGTGGGAGGAGAAACACACACCAGGTGCTGGACTGTTTAGTCTGCAACCTTCGAACTCCCACTTCCTCCAATTTAGCTCCAAGCAAAGGAGAATGTAGCGTTACTGGAAAGAGACTTAGCTGGACCAACTTCACTTTATGAAGAAAAAGATGCAGTACAAAATACACAAGCATACAGGTTAAGGTGTGTGTGTGTGGATATGTGTTATGCATACTAGGGGAGGATGTCATTGGTTCTGCTATACTTGGTTCTGCAGGATTTGACTGAGTTTCCACCTGGAAAGCACATCTGGGTGGGGTCTGGCTGACACGGGGGAAGAGTTTACTAGCTCAGCTTACAGCCCAACCTCTACTCTGCTGGGGCAGAGACAGTCCGAAACATTTTGCCACCTGATGCAAAATTGCGATGCCAACAGCAGGTTTTTATTATTATTGTAGTAGTTGTAGGGGTGGAAGAGGCCTCAAGAGGCTCACTGGGGTAGGATGTTTAGCACAGGCCATCCATTCTTTAATACGGTTCTGTCACTGCTCCTTTTGCACTTGAGTAGATACACAAAATCTGCAGGGCTTTTTCAAGGCCCCTGCTTTCTGCTGTGCATCAGAACAGCATCCATCCCTCATGTGCCTTGCTGCAAATGGGGGCAGGTGCTGCTGGCTGAGGGAACCTCTCTCAGAAGGACACAGCTTGGCTGCTGATACGCTCATGGAAATTTCTGGCTAGTCTTCACCTCATGCTGGATCTCTGCTAATCCCATGCGACCCAAAGTTTGGGAAACAAAACAGAGTTTCCATGGTGTGGAGGCCCTTCGAACATACCTGAGGACTGAAGGGGAGGCTGTAGCAGGATCCTTTGGCAATGCTACTCAAGAGCCTTATTATAGCATAGTATGTTGGGGGCTGCAAATCCTCTACTCCTGAACCTATGGGGTAAAATGCTGATGAAAACATGTTGGCCTGGAGAGAATCAGACATTGGCTTGGGAAAGGGAAAGGTGCATAGAAAGCAGCTTTACCAAAGTGTAAAGGGTGAAATCGCTAAGGACCAGGGCTGGTCTGTCCTAACCAGCCTTGGAGCATTAACAGTTTTTCTGGCTCCTCTGAGAGGAAGCCTGGGAAACTGAAGTGTGGCTGGCGGCAGCAGGCAGAATGGTTTCTGAAAGAATTTGCTGAGAGGGGAGTTTTTAACGGGAAGTCGGCTCACAAAGTGCCCAGAGAAAGGCAAGCCAAAGGCCCCTCGCTTATGGCTTCTGCAGTTAATACAGGTGGGGAACATGTGTTGCTGCCGAACACAATAGCAATTGCTCTAGCATGGCTCTTGGGGTCGGCAAGAGATGTTGTTAGAGATGCAGCGAGCATCATTAACTTTTTCAGGTCTACCCACCCTGCTGGCTTAAACAGGCTGGATAGCCATTCCCTCTCTGCAGAAGATCCTGGGAACTATGAGGTGGCCTGTATGAGGGGGCTGTAGTTCAGTGCAGGGCCTAAGCATCTCTAATGGATTGTTCCCAGCCTTTAATGCACTTTGGCTGACAACACTAGCCCATTTTCCCTAGTGGTGGTTCTTTTTCTTACCGCTTACAGTAAAACACACAAGTCTCATTGGGGACCTGAATGTGGTGGGTAGTCAGGGGAAATGATAATCCTTTAGAGGCCTGTAGCCAGAACCTTTGTGGCAAGGAAACTTAAGGACCACAGAGCAGCCAGAACAGGTAGCCAAATAAATGCATTCAACACTATTCAGTTGAGTTACCCCTTTTAGTCAACAATTAGGTACAATACAATCTGCATGGTTTTCTTTCTGCAAGCAAAAAGGCTAACTTTCCTTTAAAAAGAAAAAAGAAAACTGAACATTTAGGGAGGTGTCTAGATCTGGACAGTCCCTTTGGTTTCTAGGCATCCACATGACTTCTTGGCTATGATCCTGATTATTTCCTAACAAGATCAACATTCTGGCAATGGAATAAATGAAGAACCACTTGGACCCATAGTGGCTGGCTTCTGCTTCCCCTGTTTTTTATTCCCTTCTGGGTGCGCCCAGTGACATACTTCCTTCCTACACGATCATGCCCTTTCCCATCAAAGAATGAGTTAAGCATTAGAGAAGGAGAACCATGACTTGAGGCACATTAGTTGGGTGGGGCAGAATGGGGTCATGTAGGAGAAAGTCCCGTTGCTGACAAACTATAGGTGCATGCACTCCATAAGTATAGGGCCATATCCAACGCTGCAGCTCCCCTGGTGCAAGGGCCTTCTTTGCACACAACAGAACTTCCTCTCCAGTCCTCTCCAGCTCTTCCCACACGTGTCCTCAAAATCAGCTTCGGAGGGTTGGCAGGCTCTCCAGATCAGGTTTGGGAGGTGCACAAAGGGAAGAGAAGAAATTGAAGTCTTGTTATGCCAGCAGAAACTTTTCATTTCTACACTGTATTTGCTAGGGTTGCCATATTGCAAACAGCAGAAATTGCCGTTTTGAGCTATTTTTATGGGAAATCGGCAAAAAAAAGCACTGCCAACATGGGTTGTCATATGTCCGGATTTTCCCAGACATCTTTACCGATTTCTGCCCGGACACTGCTGCTGACTGCAGTATTGTTGATATGCCTGCATATCAGTATTCCTGATATGACTACATGTGCAAGTGAGCGGGATAGCACAAGTGGGTCTGCGGAGTGAGTGGGCAGGCAGATTGAGTGACCTGGCCAGCAGGCAGCCCAAGGCAGGGCTTTCTGCACTTGGCCTGTTGCCGCTGTTGTGCCCACCATCACCCCTGACAGGGGAGAGGAATGAAAGGGAGAAACTCTTTCTTCCCTTCCTCTATCTCACCCCCCCCCCAATTGGAGAAGGAAACGTGCGTTTAAAATACAGGCAGGCCTCCTTCTCTTGGCCAAGGCAGCACTGGTGGGGATGGTGGCATTGGTGGGAATGACAAAGGGAAGAAAGCCTTGGTCCTCTTCACCTCCCCCTGCCACACCACCTCAACCAACAGAAGAAAACCTGTAAGGATGGGGGGTGGGGAGGGGAATTGGAGTGAGCTTAGGGACATGGGTGGCGCTGTGGTCTAAACCACTGAGCCTAGGGTTTGCTGATCAGGAGGTCGGCGGTTCGAATCCCCACGACGGGGTGAGCTCCTGTTGGTCGGTCCCAGCTCCTGCCAACCTAGCAGTTCGAAAGCATGTCAAAGTGCAAATAGATAAATAGGTGCCACTCCGCCGGGAAGGTAAACGGCATTCCCGTGCGCTGCTCTGGTTCACCAGAAGCGGCTTAGTCATGCTGGCCACATGACGCGGAAACTGTCTGCGGACAAACAACGGCTTCCTCAGCCAGTAAAGCGAGATGAGTGCCGCAACCCCAGAGTCGTCTGCGACTGGACCTACCGGTAATGGTCAGGGGTACCTTTGAGCAGGATGAGTTGTAAGAGAAGCAGGGAGAGATCTTTTGGAGTGAGGTATAAAGGTAGGGGTTTGGGGGGCTGAGGTGTGAAGGGAGGGGGAGGGCATTGGTATGGGGGTTTGGTTGGGGGGTAATTGGGAGTGACAAACAACACAAGCAGGAGTGGCAGTCACTGGTACATAAAAAAAGAAAGAAAATGAAAGGTTCCAAGATTCATAAATGAAAATATCAGAGCTATGCATATATCTAGGCTTGTTAGTCTTTCCACTGCTAATATGAAGTCTATGCCAGTATTTTTTGTCTTTCTATTACAAAGCTTCTTCCCAGACCCCAGAGCCAAGCAGTCTCTCTATAGGAATTCCTTGAAGAAATAAAACTAACAATGGCTAAAAAGTCTATGTTTGATTTCCTTGGCTCAAAGCCCTGGGATTTCTCTGTGTTTGCATAGGAAGAGGTTCCAAATCAGGTGCTGGCGGGAGGCAGACTTGTCGGCTCATTTCCTCAGATCTCTGGGCTCTTGCCAAGAAAACCTATAGAGGAATTCCAGCTTAAGGAGCAGTGAGTGAAAGCTGGTTTAGGTGGCATAGACTAGAGAGATTTATGAATTGGCCAGCAGTGCTGCGGATTACAACTGCTCACAATGCTACCCCATGGCTTGTTCTAAGAATGATGGACTTGAGACAAGCTTGTTTAGACACCTGGCTTCATAGCAGATGAGAACAACAACCAAAGCAGATTCCCTTGAGCAGGACAAAGCACTGAAGCTGCTGCCAACCTGTGAAGGGAAGTGTAATGATGCGTAGGAGGTATTGCTTGGGGAACTATTAAATCCATAGTGAACAGACTCTTTATGCTAAGGATGGGGAACCTGTAGTCCTTCAGACATTGTCAGACTCTATGTCCCATCATCCCTGGACAGTGTGGCCAATGGTCAGAGACAACAGGATCTGTAGTCCAACAACTTCTAGAGGGCCTCTCACAGCTAAGTGTCTGCAAGCCCATGGAGCAGAAACAGCATGCCTAAGCAGTAATTTGTATTTAGACACCACTCAGGTGATTGGCAAGGGGGGAAAGCCTTTTGTGTAGTTCAAAAGCTTTGGACAATCCCCAGCACTCATTAATTGTTGCTTTCACTCTGTTCCCAGAGTGTGGCCTGAGAGGAAACTGCATTCTTCCCACCTCCAGATAGACAGTAATGCAAATGTTGGTTCACATCCAAAGGATCCTTTGGCAAACCAGTAAAGGGTTTTCTAATCTAGCATGCTTTCTGACATGCAGTGTGTTGCAATCTTCTGATCCTAAGCATAAGGATCAATTACAATGAGATGCTGGCTGTACAAAAGGAATTTTCCTCATGCAAGGTTCCATCTGACCCTGGCCTGTGTTTAAATTATACTTATTCATGTGTGCAGCATCCACATGGTGGAACAGTATCTGTCCAGGCCAAAGGTCGCTAATGAGCACATGCATGGAATTGCACACGGGTTAGGAAGAACCCTTTAAAAATGGTACCAGGCCGCATGGGACTCTATACCCACGCACACACAGCCTCTCCTTTAAAGCAACCCCAAGGAACTTTCCCTCCAAGCAGACTGAGCTGCCAGGTTTGCAATGGTTGTCAATATAATGATTGCATGGTAGTCATCCACCATCCAAGGCCCTGATGATGTCCTAGTGTGGGGTGGGAACCAAATGTTTCCTTGAACAAAGAAAAACCTTGAAGTCATTTGTGTGTTTGAGCCAAATGACAAAATGCCTCCAGTGTTTAAAGGAAAGAACAGTGGAAGAGAGATTGGCTCTTCCTACAAGGGACAGGAGGACACAGGTGGCGCTGTGGGCTAAACCACTGAGCCTAGGGCTTGCCGATCAGAAGGTCGGCAGTTCGGTTCGAATCCCCACGACGGGGTGAGCTCCTGTTGCTCGGTCCCAGCTCCTGCCAACCTAGCAGTTTGAAAGCACATCAAGTGCAAGTAGATAAATAGGTACCGCTCTGGCGAGAAGGTAAACGGTGTTTCCATGTGCTGTTCAGGTTTCACCAGAAGTGGCTTAGTCATGCTGGCCACATGACCCAGAAGTTGTACACCAGCTCCCGTAAAGTGAGATGAGCACCACAACCCCAGAGTCATCTGCGACTGGACCTAATGGTCAGGGGTCCCTTTACCTTTACCTTTACAAGGGACAGGAGAGAACAATGGCAGGCACAGAACACAGGCAATTATTATTATTATTTCTTTAATTTATTATTTATTAAATTTCTATACTGCCCTTCATCTGAGGATCACAGGGCAGTTTAAAATATAAAAACACAAACATATGTAACATGGTAACAAACAAAAGCAAGACCCCCGCCCCTGCACAGTCTAAAAGGCCATAGACTCTATAATTAGCCAAAGGCCTGGGAGAAGAGGAATGTTTTTGCCTGGCACCTAAAGATAAGTAGTGAAGGCACCAGGTGAGCCTCCCTGGGGAGAGTGTTCAGGAGAATGCTGTGGACACGGTGTATACTGATTTGAGTAAAGCTTTTGACAAAATCTACCATGATATTCTTGTGGAGAGGCTGTTAACCTGTGAGCTGGACAAGGTAACTGTTAGGTAGTAGCAGTACCACAATATTCTGCCTTGGTCAGACCACACCTGGGATCATATGTCCAGTTTTGGGCACCACAGTTTAAGAAGGGTACTGACAAGCTGGAATGGGTGTGTAAATATATGTATTGAAGGTGTCCAGGTAGACCTCCCTGGGGGGCGCATTCCACAAACAGGGAGCCACCACAGAAAAGTCCCATTCTCATGTTGCCACCCTCCAGACCCCTCATGGGGGGAAGCACATGATGAAGAAGTGTCTCAGGTGGGCCTTGTTACCTCCTGAACTTAGGTTTAATTGCAGGTGGCTTGTACCAGTTTGCAAGAGGAGGAGGAGAAAAAAATGCCTCCTCAACTGTTTCTCAGTCTATCTACTTCACAGCAACTTCTGGCTCATCAAACTGTTTCTTGCATCTGGATTCTCCATAACACCCTGCAAAACTACTCTCCTTTTCTACTGGATTCCTCTCCTATCCCATCATGACTTTCCTCAGGATTCAGGTCTTTTCCTGGCTGGGTTTCTGGGTGCTGTGATTATTGACATCGTGATAAAAGTTTCCTGTCTTTGTGTTTCAGGGTCTCTTTTTGAATGTATATTAGGAAAAAACCTTCACTTTGTTTCCCAATTCTCACAATAGGTTGTCTGTAGTGGGGATCCTTTGGGGCTGGAGATTTCTTTTTAGCTATGGTAACTGGAAGGAGCCAGTTTGGGTGGGTGGATTTCAAGCTCAAAGCTGCTGAAAACATTTCAGGGGTTGTGTGTGTTTTGTCAATAGCCACTCTGCCTCTCCTGGTTACCCCCCCCCCCCCCCCCGTCCTCGTCCCCATCCCCGATCATCAGGAGCTGTTGCTGGAATTGACAGAATCACAGCTGAGTGATAACTGTGCTAGAGAACCAAGGGATGTGTAGAATCAAAGACACTAATGGAAGTGCTAACATAGAATTGTAGAGTTGGAAGGGACCACAAGGGTCATCTAGTCCAAACCCCCTGCAGTGCAGGAATCTTTTGCTCAACATGGGGCTCAAACCCACAACAATGTGATTAGGAGTCTCATGTTCTACTGACTGAGCTACCTCGTGAACACAAAAGTCTGCCACAATGGATCGGTTTCCTTTTGTTATTTGCGCAACTCGACTTCTCAGAAGCCAACTGATAGCTTGCAAAGAAACTGAATGTGTATTTCTGATTTTTAAAAGGTAATCAAGATCCACTATTACTGAAAGCGTTATGCAAAGCCTTGCAAATGCTACTGAGGCCACAGGATGGCATTACTTTGTTCTACTGTTTGAATCTTTAATGTAGCCAACTACTAATTAGATAATCATCACCAATTTGAATGTGAACTGATGGTACTATTTTGAGTACAGGACCACTCCCTACCTTGGAGGGCTCCAGTGGCCCCCTCTTTAATGGTATCATGACACTCTGCAAATATTTCTTTGCCCTGCCAAGATTCTGTTTTGGTTTAGCCTACTCTCTCTTCTCTTTGTGATTATGTTTGGATAGTCAGCTCTGGTATGGGTTTGTTGTTGTTGTTTTTAAGCTCCCGGCTTTATTTTATTGTTTGGTTGTGTTTGTTTTAGTTTGTAATTGCGAGCTACTTTGGGGACACTGTGAGAGGCTGAAAGGAAGAATGGAAATATTGCAATAGATAAATAAATGAATACTACTCAGAAAGAATATCAAAGTAATGCACCCAGGCACCATTTTCAACCCTTACTCAGTCCTTCCTAGCTCAGTTTTCAAGTGGTGTTCTTTATAAACACACGAGAGGTTAAAAACATAGGACGGTGAGATCAGGGGGCCATCAAGCCCAGAGTCCCCTTTCCTGCAGTGGCCAACCAGATGCCTACAAAAGCCCCTAAGCAGGATGGGAGTGCAATAGCACCCTCTTGTTCATGGTACTCAGGGGCAAGTTACCTCTGTTTCTGGAGGTAGCATACATCCATCATGACCAGCAGTCATTGATATCTTCCCTGAAATTGTCTAATCCCCTTTTAACCATTAAGGTTCCTCAGTGAAAAGATTGACAATGGCACAGAAGCCGCCTGAAGTTAGTTTGTCCACTATTGCTGATTGTCCTCTCCATTCCACAGGAGTAGATTGATGCTGGGCCCAATCCAGGGATCCAGGACCTGCACTTCCAGATCACACTGGGCAACAGCTAGACTCACAGCCACAGTTGGAATCCTATATGTGAATTGTGATGGAGCCTTAGGATGGATCCCATAATTCTCATCAATGAACTTTTCACTCAGTGCTAATAGTCTTGGTCCCGCCATATACGTTTAGTTGAGGGTTGCTCCATTAGTTACATCTGTAGTTCTGCAATACATGCAAGTACAAAAGATCACTCAGGGGTTGTTTTGGTGGGGAGCAGCATACATATCAAATCAGGCATCTTCTCTTTGAAAAGAAAAGGGACACACTCCTGTAGCTACTTTTGCTGTTCATATGAACATAATTGGATCAGACAAAGAGTCTTCATTGAACCTTTTTACCACATAGGCATCTTAGCCAGCATAGATTTGACATCCTAGAGAAGACAAAGGCAAGTGTGTTGATCGGTGACATAAGGTCCCATCCATTTGTAATAGTATGCAGTTGTCAGAGAGAAGGCTGAGATAGGCCTATTATTATTATTATTATTATTATTATTATTAAATAAATTTGTATTAACTTTCTTTTCTGTCATTACAAACATCTCATATCAACAACATACATATTACACATCTTCACCCCTTCCCTCCCAGGCTTCCCTCAGCTTCCAGTTCTGGTTTGTTACCCCCTTATTGCATACTGCTGTTTCTTACAATCCACCAAATCATTTCTTCATTGTTTTAAGTGTTCTCTATCAATAAAGATGTGTGTGTTTATTTAAATCCTGCCATCAAGTCAATGTTATTTCTTTGTTTCTGCAAATATATTATGAAAGGTTCCCACTCTTTTTCAAAGTCACTGTTGTCCTTTTCTTGTAGTCTATCTGTCAGTTTTGCTAGTTCTGCATAGTTCATCAATTTCTCTTGCCATTGTTCTTTTGTTGGAATTTCTCCAGTCTTCCAGTTTTGTGCTATCAAAATTCTCGCCGCCGTAGTAGTATACATAAATAGTGTCCTCTTCTCTTTTGGCAGATCTTGACCTAAAATACCTAATAGGAAGGCTTCTGGTTGTTTAGCAAATGTTATTTTCAATGTTTTTTTCCATTCATTGTATATCATTTCCCAATATATTTTTACATTTTTACAATCCCACCACATATGATAAAAAGTACCTTCAGCCTCACACCTCCAACACTCCTTCTGTTCATTTTTGTACATTTCTGCTAATTTGACCGGTGTTATATACCATCTATATACATCATCTTCATATAGTTCTCTCTCAACAATACAGGTACACAGTCCGTAAATTTCAAATTTACTTTCCACAATTTTGTCCAATCTCCGAATTGTATATTGTGACCTATATCTTGTGCCCATTTTATCCTCAGAGATAGGCCTCTTATTTTTGACATGCCTTATAAAAAACACCAGGGATCCTCACTGAGAATGCCCTCTGAAACACTCTGATGATCCTCACTGAGAATGCCCTCTGAAACATACCATCCATGTGGCAACTAAATATCACTTTCCCGAATACCTCTCACTTTCACAGCTTCTCTCTATAGCAAGCAGAAGGGGCCACACCAGGAGTTTCTGGGGGCTCTTCTGCTGTGGAATGTTTTGCTTCGGAAAAAAATCAGGCACATCTGCCACCCAAGAATTCTGAGCTCCCCCCTGGACATGTTGAGTTCCAGTTCATACTTCTAATTTTTTTAAAAAAAGATTTTTCTGCCTAGAGCCTGCTTCCTAAGTAGTCAGTGAAAAAAGTGTCTAGTTACAATTGTGGTTTCTCCGTAGAAGGAGGTTTCTGCTGGGCTTCACTTGTGGCCATTCAGCATGAAAACAAGTCTAGTGGCTAATCAGGCAGGCTTTGGTGGAAGTAGTACTGTTTGTGTGTGTTGAGGGGCGGGAGAGAGGAGAGGGCTGGGATCAGGGGATCACGTTTCATTGTGACATCACTGGTCCTCATTCCAAGCAGAGATGCAGACAAACTAATCCACTGGAAAAGGCAAAAATCATCCAGCTTAACCCGGTTGGAGGGGATATTCAGGACGGCACTGGAAGCAACTGATCACCAGGATTTTGAACCAGCCACAGGCTTTGGCTAGTCTGAGCGGAGGTAGGTGCATCCACCACTGTATGGGGAGCTGAGTTGCCAGATTTTTTTTTTATTTTATTTTTTTAATGTGAGGTATTTTAGGGCTACATTGTCTACTGTATATAGTATGCAAGGAACTGGAGCGTTCTCAAAAGAAGGAATATTCATTACCATGATTCTCTGGATTAAGGCAATTCAAGTCAGGTCTAGCATTTAAAATAAAGGAGGGTAAATATTTGCATGGAGCTTCGTAAACCTTCCTTTCAAGGTTAAAGCATGGTCCTGCAGACCAGCTGCTCAGACTAACTTTCTGACAGTAAGAGCTGTTTGACAGGGGAACAAATTCCCACGAGAGGTGGTAGATTCTCCTTCCTTGGAGGTTTATAAGCAGAGCTTGGATGGCCATCTGTCATGTATGATCTAGATGAGATTTCTGCATGGGAGGGGGGGTTGGTTGGAGTAGATGAGCCTTGGGGTCCCTTCCAACTCTACAATTCTATGATTTGATGAGCTCCTTGACCATTCCTGAAATCTCAAGGTATCCATTGATTTCTGAAACTGGATTCTGGAAAAACGAGCATTTCAGACTTGGCTCCAGGTTTTCAGCCACAGGAGATACATATCCTTGGAACCATTTAAGCATTTGTTGGATAAACATCTGTCATGGATGGGATGGGTCCAAGGAATCCTGTCTACAGGCAAAGCATGAAACAATTGGCCTCTAAAATCACTGCTCGCTGTGTCTCTATGGGCCCTGACGCTTCCATTATTTCCCCTGGTCCCCTGTGCTAAGTTCCTCTAAAGATGTATCTAAAGTCTAGCAAAGTTTTCAATTAGCATGGAGAGAATAACATTGTTGAACAGTAATACTCCTGAGGGTGTTTGGAAACTGATATGAAGCACTTCATTCATTGTGATGTATTATATTTAGCATCCTCCTGTTATTTACATCACAGTCCTAGACATGTTTACTCAGAAACAAGTCCCACTGTGTTCAGTGGAGCATACTCCGAGGTAAATGTGCATGTGGTTGCAGCCTTAACTTCACAGCAATTGAGCCATCCAAACAACTTTTTTATTGCATGTTCATGATGATTTGTGATAATGATGGTATCAGGGGTGGTCATACACAATTTTGCTTTCAATACTGTTTGCACCAGCAAATGTTTTGGGGTGTTCATACTGCCTCATTCCCATTCAGTGCATATCCTGCAACTTCCTGCTGAAATTCCAAAACTTTTTATACCACAGATGTTCAGGGTGTTGTCCTGCATATGTCCCACTGTAGTCCTTCCAGACAGCAATAATTTGGTAACATTGGGGAAGCACTGAAGAACAATTAATGATATATAATAAATCCACCACTATTGTGTCAAGAATATGTTGCAAAATTCCTCTGCAATAAAACATGTTGTAAAAATAATCCACAATAAAACACATTGCAAAATTCACCCACAACAAAACACTAGAGACTTGCCCCGAGTCTTTCTCCCCCCCCCCTGTATTATCATCATCAGAGTCTCAAGACCTAGTATGTTGGCAGAAGTGTAATTTCTAGCTCACCAATAAAAGTTGCTATCATCATGGTATCTAACTAAAGGTCTGGTATGAAATCTGCACGTTTGTGGTTAGGAGGGAGTGGGGAGTGAAGGAGAACAATTCTGGGAAGGCTTGGCTGTCACAAGATAGCCCTTAATGCCCAGGGCTATACAGAGTGTGTTTTCTATGAAACAATAGAACTCCTTCTGTTATGGATTAGTTTCATCTGAAATGCCATGCAATTTTTTCTTTAGCGCTTGTCTGTAAGTGAGAATATTGCTAACAGTGCTCATTAGTGCACTTCCATAATAACAGAGTGGGGTTTCTATCTCCAAAGTTAGAAAAAAAAATGCAGGTTGTCGTGTTAGTCATTAGGATCTGGATGGAGAGAGAAATCTAGAGGAGATGGTCCGAAAAAGCATCTGAAATACTAGGTTCTGTTTTCGTGTGTTCTAGTGATACAGAGCAGCCCAGAGGAGTTGGGTTATTTTATTTATTTCTGCGGATATATCTGTTTGTCTATTAGACCAAAATAGGTAGGTGGATCTAGGATCCTAGCTTTTGGAGGAAAGAGGCATGAAATAGACATTACCATGGAGGAGTGGGAATGGGGGAGGTAAAGGTGATAAGAACCAAGGATAATGTACTAGGGGTGGGGGTGGGGAAACCTGCTTGACACTTAATTGGCTGCAACTGCAAGTGAGTGACAGAAATAGCAATTGCATCCCCTCTTCCTTACCCAAGGGCCATTTCTTTCAGAACAACTGTTAACTATCTGATACAATGCAACAGATGTCCCTGTCTCAATGGCAGCCGCATGGCTGAAGTCAAACAACCCCCAAGATTTTGAATGAAGCAGCCTAGAAAAATGATCATGGACAAGAATAACTTAGTGCTGAGTGAATATTTTCACAGCATGACTGCTCCCTCATTGACCTCGCAGTCTTTGTTCTAAAAGGAAGCTTGTACAATATACATGAAAGGCAAGCTTGGGAATTAACATTCATAGCCTTATGGCAGAGAAAGCACAGTGGCTTAAACAGACTAGGGATTGAGTTCCTGGCTTGGGACAACAATAGGCCATAACCACCTGTTAGCCATTATATTTTTCTATGCTAAAATAATTGTAAATAAACTGTGATCTGAAATGATTGAAATGTGCATTTACTATTGTTCTGGATATAATACCTCAAGGCTTAACTTTCCTGTCTGCCTGATGAAACATCTTGCAATTATATATATTGTATGGGCGATTTTCAACTTTCACAGGAGTTACACTCTGGCGATAGTGTGTAAAGCTAAAATAACGTATAGTCAAAATACATAGGGTTCAGTGGTGGGTGGGATTGCCTTTTCCCCCAGATGATGTCCCTTGCTCCTCATATAGTTCCACAGGAACTCAAGAAACTGCCTTATACCAAATCAGCCCAGTGGTCCATCTAGTTCAGTATTGTCTACACTGATTGGCAGGAAATCTCCAAGGTTACAAGAAGCTCTACTTGGAGGTACGGCCACTGAGCCACAACCCTTCCCCACACCTCAGGGATTCATTAAGTGGTTGTGGTTGTCTCTGAATATTGGTATATCCCCCTCTTCTAAGTTCTATTTCTTTTTTGCAGGCACTGATGGCCTTGTAGAGAAAGTTGCAGTGAATGGTGCTGAGGACCCAAGTGTCCAAGGGATGTTTTCCGGCAAGGGTGGTGAATGGATGCCAAGTTCCCGAAAGCTTGTGAGAATGTCTCGGCCTGCTAACTTAGCCTCCTTACGAGCCACCTTTCTCTTGCTGTTTTTGTGCTGGGATGTACTCAGTCGAGCCCTGCCTGTCGGCCCAGATTACTTGCAGCGTGGCTGGCAGAGGCTTCTGGAGGAGGGGGAGAGCTGTGTGCAATGTAGATTAGAAGAATGTCCCACGCCACGTGGCTGCCTTGCTGGGGTGGTGCTGGATGCCTGTGACTGCTGTTGGGAGTGTGCCAATCTGGAGGGCCAGATCTGTGACTTGGACAATACCAACCACTTCTATGGCAAGTGTGGAGATCACTTAGAGTGCCGCCTTGATTCCGGGGACCTACGGCGTGGTGAGGTGCCTGAGCCTCAGTGCACTTGCCAATCTAGCCAGGCTCTCTGTGGCTCCGATGGCAAGACCTATGCCCAAATATGCAAATTTCAAGAGGTGCATAACTCCCACCCAGAGGCTAATCTCACTGTGGCCCATGAAGGACCCTGTGAATCAGGTAAGGCTTTTCAAGGTTTTCTCTAAATTTCCAAGTGAAGCTGCAAGCGATGATTTGGAAATTAAATGAGAAGGCATTTCTCCACATTTACATTCCAAGAAAAAGGGGCATTTGGGAAATGAAACAGACGGACAGCTGTAAGCTGGACAAAAGAGAAATGGGGAATGCTTTGACAGCTACCTTAAACCAGTTCAAGCTTTTGTTTTTTCGAGCCCAGTACAATGACTGGTGGAAGTGTTCCAGGGTCTCCAGCGAAGATCTTCCCCATCACTTGCCATGTGAGCTTTTTAAACTGGAAATGCCAGGTATTAAACCTCAAACTAGGACTTTCTGTATGCAAAGCACAACCACACCTTAAGAGTGATGCATAGACCTCTTCACAGTGCGCTGTAATTATTTTCTATGGAAAGCTGTGAAGACCAAGATCATGGGGTTCCACCCCCCAAAAAAGCAGTAAGTAATTGAAAATAAGGCCTGTATGGTTGTTAGGAGGCACCTCCAGATGATGACATCTCCAGTGCTTAGAGTGAACCTAAATATCTGGCCAGAAGCCTATTAAGTGACAAAGTGAGACCAGTCTTCTTTTTCAGCCTGTGTCGCTTTCACATGTGTTCAATCACATGTCCATTCCAGCCTATTTCATATTCATCTGGATATTTTGTGCTGCCATTGAAAAATCCAGAAAAGAAATTTGTATTGACCAATGTTTATAAATGTTTACTATCCCACAAAAGACACATTTCTGTACCGATTTTCCCTCGAAGCACATATTTCTAAACATATTTTATTCTGAAATATACAGGTCAACATGCATTTTTTTACTTGATGTACTGGGGACTACATCACAAAATTTGGAGAAAAATTAGATTGCTATTTAGTGTGCACAGCCTGGCCCAGAAAAGAATGGCCCAGTAAGCTACAACATGTGTGTATCTTAAAATAGATGGAGCCACTTTGCTAGATTCCAATGAAGGGGAACAATAGAAGAAATCCAAGATGTTGGGGGGCAGGATGGTGTCACTGGGATTGCTAACATTTGGCCTCACAACACTACACTATTTGGAATATCCAACTGAAACTTAAGAAGGTGCCTGAAATTAGCCAGAGATTCTTTGGTGAACTGATCAAAGATTATCCACTCTGCAGCTCTCCAAGGTATCAAGTAGAGAACTATCTATCCCACCCAACACTTTGTTAACTGGGGATGCTGGAGATGGACCTTGGGAACAGAGTATATGCTCTACCACAGAGCTATGGATCCCTCCCTGTGCAGCCAACCTCAAAACAGGAGGAAGAGAGGGACTAGGATGCTTAAAATGTAGCCAAAGCATCTGACAATAAAGAAGGGCTGATTAGCAGCTGCCACAAGGATGTCACGTTTCTGCTGCAACATGAGACTGAAGCGACATTCCCCGAGAAGCACTTCATTTAAACGAGTGTGACAAAGCTCTGGACCACCGTTTAGGGGCCAAGGGCTGTGGTTCACAGATGTGCCATGATGCAAACACAGGCTTGACTAACAACTGCTGGTGGGCATGGCAAAGAGGACTATTCAGCTCAGTCATAAAAAGCCTGGCCTTTTCTGCTGTTAAGAAATAAGGCAGCGTAGTGCAACCGTTGTACAGAACAATGTGCTTAATTATTATTGTGGTGGTTGCTGCTGCTGCACCTAAAATTGCTAGTTGCTGAACAAAAATATTAAAATTACACAGGCGCTGCTTGCAGGCTGACATTTGAAAAGTAAATATCACATCGTGTACTATAAGGATTACTTGGAAAACACACCTAAATCAGATCTCAGCTAGAACAAGCTGAGAGAACTAATCTATAAAATCCAGCATGAAAATGTTTTGTCTTCATATACAAGCAACCCAGAGATTATTTCCCTCAGATGGTTTTGGGTCTTTTCCAGAGCCCCACATCATATCGCCTCCCTATGACATCTGGAACATCACTGGGCAAGATGTGATCTTTGGCTGTGAGGTCTTTGCATACCCCATGGCATCTATTGAATGGAGAAAGGAGGGGTTGGACATGCTGCTTCCTGGAGATGACCCCCACATCTCGGTTCAGGTGAGCTATGAGTTCCAGAAAGAGCTCAGGAGGGAGAATGGTTTGTGTTTATGGGGCAGGGCTGAAAAAGGATTTTGCAGCAGAAGATACTCAGATTACTCAGTTATTTGGCAGGCCTAATTTACCTCCTTTTAGCAACTGCATCTCATGTTTAGCATCTTCCATCACTTAGGCTGACCTTAGGTCTTCTGCCCGCCAACCACAGATATGCCACAGATGAACTTTCATTTTCTTCAGAATATGTCTTATTTGCTGCTGAAAATGCACATGCATTTCCTTTGTTACCGTGAAGTTCAATTATCTTCTACTTTTTACTTTTCCCCTTTGAGGAAGAGTAATACACGTATCCACAATGGCAGCTGTGGAATATTATACTCACTGTGCATAACCCTAAAACAGAAGGCTCACCAAGTTATCTTCAGAAGGGTTAACAGGCTTGGAGCTCCATCCCAAAATAGAACTTGAGAGGCTGTAGGGCAGCCGCTTGTATACCCTTCTATTTAAAGGGCGTGTAAGGAAGTCCTGGGAAACTTTTATAGAAACTACAAATCTTTATTATTATTGCATGGAATGTTTGGGTGAGGCGAAAACTACATCACTGCTGGATTGAGAAGCTTGGGGAAGCTCCATGTTTCGGGCAGGGGGAAAGTACGTAGTGTTATGCTTCTGACAGCATCTTCCAGCTAGAATGAATTTCAAGTCACTTTCCTTGACTGCATTTTCTTGCTGGACCACACATCAGGGATGAAACTGAACAAATGAAAACTGGAACCAGAAGCAGCTTTCCCACAGGGAAAAGCTGAAACAATGGAATAAACTCCATTTTTCTGTGAGTTAATTAAAAACAGTTTAAATGAAACATTATGGAATATATTGAGCAGAAAAATCTTCAGTGTGAGGGTAGCTATTAAACCAGATGATACTACCAAGGTTCTAATGCACCACTAAATTCCCATGCGCCCCTACAACTTTAGGATTCCATCTTTAAAATGGAATGGAAATCCTAGGCAGGTGGGAAGTGGTCTTCATTGAAACCAGTAGTATTTACATTCTGGCAATCCTG
Source organism: Lacerta agilis (assembly GCF_009819535.1). Classification (NCBI taxonomy): domain Eukaryota; kingdom Metazoa; phylum Chordata; class Lepidosauria; order Squamata; family Lacertidae; genus Lacerta; species Lacerta agilis. The sequence continues at coordinate 53,609,290 of NC_046316.1, forward strand.
CACAGGATTGTGCTGTAAATCGGTCAGTCTCACTGGAGGATCCTCAGTTTAAGGTTAGGTTTCCCAGTTTAATCAGGAAATCTACCGGTTTGTGACCGCATGTTCTAGTCTATTGCATAGACTTGTATAGCTTTGTAAGAATGCAGAGAAACCTAGTTTTCATTTAAAAAGTTTCTAGACCTCATCTTAAAACTATATGTATGTATACATATAGTTAAGTATATAGACATAATCTTCTAAGAGCTGAGAAATCAAAGGGGATGTGGGTGTGGCTTTCAGTAACCAAGAGTGAAGTTTTTGAGTCTCATATAAAGCTTTTTGATTCAATCCATGGCAAGTAGTCCTTCTCCTACTGACTCCACAAACCCTTCATTTTCTCCTCTTTTCTATTCCAGCCCCTGCCAAGACATTACAAATGCTGGAATTTGTTTCAGTGTTGCGCTGCTATTAGATAAGCAAATGACTATTTCAAAGTGATCTTTTAAATTCTGTGCCTCATGCGTTTCTGCCCATTGGTGAGGTAACATCACTTTTTGGACGTGATTCTGTGCTCTCTGAGTTAACAAGAGAAAGAGAAAGACAGAGCCTGTGCATTCACTTTCAGAGAAAAGCTGCTTGTATCCTGTTTACAAAGGAGACTGAGAAACAAGAAGACAGTTTGTGGTCACTTTCCAGTCCGTTCTGATTTATGCTCCAAAAGAAAAGAGAGAGTGTGCCACAGTACAGTTTGCTACATCTGCAAGGAATTTAGATTCTTTTCCCGTTCAGAGTGGGGGTGAGGGGAGACTTGGTATTTCACAACAGGCTGAGATGTCCCGGAGAATACACAAGTACAAAATACGTATGTGTCAAGTGTGAAATGTGTGCGCATGTAGAATTAGGTACGTAAGTCTTTTAAAAACCCAGAAGTATGCCACCTTTCTTGTTTATGTGTACCCAAACACACAGGATGGTGGAATCTCCCATTTAAAGTGAGAACAAGGAATATGGTGGAATCCTACAGTTTCCAAATATGTACAGAGATGAGACTAATTGTTTGCTCTAACTGCTGGGATTAGGAAAAGAGAAAAGGGGTCTAAATTATAGGAAGACAAATAATAAAGAAGAAATATGCATGCCTCAGAGGTTGTGGAGACCTTTTAAAGTGAAGTATTCAGTCTTATTGGCCCTGCTTTAGAACAGGAAAATGAGTCAACAGCCTTTGCATTCCAGGTGTGTCGCTTTCTAAATAACAAAAGATGTCCTATGTGACAGAGGTAGCATTTATAAATGACAAGATATGCTTGTGCAAGAAAATATATTTCAGAGAACATGATACTGTAGTGCTTCCCCTGAAAGGAGGGCAAATGGAGCAATGCTAAAACTGAGATTTGACTCTGTGCAACCAATATCTTAGATATGCCTGAATTGATTGATTTGTGATACAGAGACTGTCTCAACAACTCCCCATTGGAGATTTCAGCAGCAATCTACTTGCTGTAAAGTTTTTAACAATGCAATTGTGTCTCTCCTGTTGGTATATAATTAACTCTAGTTTAGGGGAGGCCCTCAGAAATATGAGGTGACCAGCTGGCTGCAGATTCAAGCTGTGCGGGTAACTGATGAGGGGACTTACCGCTGCTTTGCGAGGAACAACATTGGGCAGGTGGCAGCTCCAGCCAGCCTCATGGTCCTCACTCCTGGTAAGTAGTTCCTACTCTTCCTCTCCACCTCCTGACAGATTCATTGTGTTGACATTTCAGGCCCGGCACACCAAACACCCTTTGCCATATGTGAGAGCAGATCTTCAATGTCTCTTTAGTCTTCCCCTCTTCTGAGCTATCTGATATTCTTTAGGCAGCTGCTGCTATCAGTGCTCCTTAACTACCAAGTACTGTTTCATATATCCTGTGTAACCAACTGCGTTATGATTGAAGGTTTTTTTTTTTTTAAGAATCAAATGGTTTAACCATAGCTACTAACTATACCAACCTAATCCTTAGTAAAATGTTGTTAACAGTGTTTTCTAAATAAAAGGAATTCAGATATATGGAATACCATTTCCTCACACTCAGGGCAGAACTACACATTACCAAAACATGGTTGCCAACAAAACTGGCAGCCCTGTGTCCATTCCCCCCCCCCCCCCGATTACATCCTCATTACAATCAACATTTTCCCACCCCCTTTAGTGGCAGCAAGTCCTGTGGGTAAAGGGTTTTTTAAAAAGCTAATGTAATGCTGTCAAGATATGAGGGTAGTTGAACTACATGCTACAAAGGAGCAGGTGGGGTTTTTAACAGGGGGATCCCAGTTTCAGTGATAACCATGTGTTTCCCATAATGTTTAGTTCTTCTCTATGGTCACAATTCAACAGAGTTAAGCAGTTCCATGGCAGATGTCTTCTGGACCCAAATTCTACTTTTTGTTCACTGTATCACGATATCCCTCTTTAGCATTCAATTTAAAATATCTGCAAAAACATTTGGAACAAGAACAAAAACTTCGGTAATATTGACATCTTAATTGCTGCTATTTTGCCCGAAAAGGATAAATTTAGATTTTCCCATCTCTCCAGCTCTTTTTTAATTTCCTTCCAAGTCTTTGAATAGTTATTTTCAAATAAATTTATATTATTAGCTGTTACTTCTATACCTAGATATTTCACTTTATTTACTATCTCCCAATTCGCCAATGCTTGTAATTCTTCTACTTCTTTTTTCCTTATATTTTGCCAATCGTGGGGAAAAAAGAAGTATTTGCTTTATGGAGAAAAAGTTTAAGTAAATTTATTTGGGGAGGGAAAAAAGAAAGAATCTTATATAAAATTTTAACAGATACGAAAGAAAGGGGGGGATGGGGAGTCCCGGACCTCAGATTGTACTATGCAGCTAGGATACTTATAGCTAAAACCTGGAAAGGAGAAAAAACACCAACAGTCCAAGAATGGCAAATTAAGCTAATAGAATATATGAATTTAGCAAGGATGACAGCGGCAATAAGAGATATACAAAAACAGAAAACAAAAGCAGAATGGAAATATGTGGAAGAATATTTTAAAAAAGGAGGTTTGAAAACGGAACTAATGATTTGCTTAGATTAAGTTACGCACGTGGGAGATTTAAATTATATATATATATATATATTGTTGCTGTTTTTTGTTCATTTGTAAGAATGAGAGTAACTAAATTATCAGTTAGAGTAATGAAATGAGTATTATACTAAGAAAACCGTTGTAGAAGCAATATGAAGTCATATTTTAAAGTTGATGTATAATTTGAAAGAGATTATTGTAAATTTATGTTTATTATTTGTGTGATGAAAGATTTAATGTTTTGTTTTGTTCTTTTTTTAAAGAAACACAAATTTAATAAAGACTTATTTTAATTTTAAAAAAAAACCAATGATAAAATATCTGCAAAAACAATTAACACCAAATATTAGCTTAAACATGCTATTGTTTGTGACATGCGTGCTTGGTTGATTTATTGGTTTGGTGAACAGAAATGCAGACAAAGACATGGAGATAAAATGTTTGACAAGTTGTTTGTCAGACCCTAGAGAGAGGCAGCTGCTTCAAGCAATGGATGCTGAGATGTGGACAGGGACAGTAGCCATTTCTTTCTAAACCCCTGTCACAGCTATTCTCCTGTGTTAGAGAATAGAGAAGGGTGTGCCATGGGACCTGCACTGAGTCCCCCAAGGATGAGTAAGATTCAGCTGTCAATCTGGTAAGTTTCTGCCCATGGAATGTGGTAGTGGTGACATCTTGTCCTCAGGCAGCAGAACTGAGTCTTGGGCCAGCCCTGTTCTTGGCTGCTTGTAAAATGGACAACATCCAAATATCCCCACAGTGGTGAAGGATAGATAGCAAAGAATACAAACACTGTACTAGGACTAATTATTTGCTTTGTGTCCTGTACTTGCAGATCAGCTGAACATGACTGAATTGGCCCTGCCCAAGATGTCCAGACTAGGGCCAGACGATGACATGGAGAGTGACGATGACTCATATGACTATTACTGATGGCACATGCATGAGGGAGCTGTCAAAGTGAAGAGAAATGTACATCTATTCCATTTTGAACATTTGCCTCTACTGCAGACCTCTGAGATAGCCAGTACTGAATCTTTGTGTTGAAAATCTTCTATGGACAGTTTGGATATCAGTTAATTTTGGGTGGGGAAGATTTATGTATTTAATCATTTGACCCCTTCTTTTGTTAGATGAAGGGGACAACAAGCAAGTGGAGAGAAGGGTTTTGTTTTGTTTTTAGCTGATCCTAGAGCAAATGGGCATTAAATGGTACTTTGATCACCTTTGGAGAATATAGTATCTTTGACCTCACACATGTCTCAACACTCATGTAAACTTCCCCTTGAGAAAATGAGAGGCTTTATCCTCAATGCAGATAGCAGATACAAGATCCTTAGTTCAGAATAGAATATGGTGGGGGAAGCACCAAAAAAAACCCCAACCCCTCCACACCAGGGTCCCAATCCATTGCTGCACACCAGGGATGTACAGCAATGGATACTTCAATTTACTTTTTAAAAACCAGTTATGGAACTGCTAATTGCATGAATGATATTTTGACTAGTTTGATCAGAGACCAGGGCTTCATCTGGACAATTTGAAAGCACAGCACAGACTCTAGAGAAAAGACGAAGCTATGAGACCCCTTCTTGTGATGGGAACCCAGCCTATTCTGTTTCAGATGCTCTCCACATGCTTGTTCTCTACTCTGTTCACCATTCCCTTGTTCCTTACATTACAGGCTCCAAGTTGTCTTCTTAGCCTTGATCTGTACTTCTCTTTGGTCTGCTTCCTCAGTTTGGATCAGCTCTTGCCCTCCAGATCAACTGCAGCGGCTTTGTATGAGACACGATTCGCCATATGAGCTGAATGCCTTGACAATTTTAAAGTGAAACCACCACTCACATGTAGCAGTAGATATGAAGCCTCTTATGCAAATACACTGGCATGATCAACTCTTCCATACTGAAGACAGCACAGATAGGTTACAACGGTATATAGTATATCCCTGCAACCCGCTGAATCCTCAGGGCTCTGCCCATGTCGCAGCCCTCACTGGTCCTGCTCTGTATCCTCCTCTAGTGATTTTATCTGGCTGAAATGTGTCCTTTAACTGGGGTTACAACTCTTGCTTGCCTGGATGGACAGTGGTGTGTGTCTGACCACACCGACCACAGGTATGCTGTCCCCAAAACATTAACCACAAATGAATGTGGGGCCCTTGGCTGAAAAATGTTCCCCATCCCTGGTGTACAGCAATGAAACAAGATTGACCTTTGAAGAAGAGCCACAATTCTCACTCCTGAAAATAAAACAGACCTGGGAGAATCTCACTTTAAAGCACAGATGGAGGCCTGACTCCTATGCAGCAGTTTCTCCCAAGCCTTTTGTACAGATTCATCTGTGATCTCATTTGTGTTGTTATATTTGTTACTGTCCTTTGCTTTCTAATGAAATCAAAAGCAGGGCTAGTGGACAAATCCACTTTCCCACTTTGTTTTCAAAGGTCTTTTCAGGTCTCATTAAAAGTCATGAGGGAGCAGCTCTCGAGGATGTGTACACATCTATTTTGTCTTTCACAGCTGAGATCCTTAGATGAAACTGTGGTTTCTGGGTGCCTCCCCCAGGAATAAAATCATATGCTCATTCAGAAGAGCTGGTGGATAGTCCTTTGCCAAACCAGGATTTTCAACAAACAAGAGATGAACAGAATGGTCTCTTTATAGGATTCATATGGACTCCTTTTGATTCTTGGAAATGGATTGTTTTCAGTTCTGGAAGCAATTAATCGATTTATAAATTGGTCTCAGAGCAGCTGACACATAAACACCACATACACTATGTGAGCAGATCACAGGGTTGGAGGATTCATATAAACTTGGATCTGATGGCCACTGCTGTAGTGCGCTAAATGAAATGTGCATGAGCAATGTGCCATTCTACAGGGAACAGTATGCCTGTTCCCCCTCTTCACATGATATAGGGTTTACAATGAATGCCTGCAGAGTGATAGGATATAATCCAATCTATACATATTCAACAGACCTTGTGAACAGATCCTGTGTGCATACAGATTTTATGCATATAGACACTGTGTGTGCCATCTGGGACAGTAGTTCATAAACTCTTTTTCTACACAGTGTGATGCTGACATTCAATACAGCAGCTCAAACAGTACAACTAGGCTAGGGGTACCATGGGATTTTCAGGTTGGTCTAAGAGAGGAACAGGTATACTAAGTGGAGGCTGAATTCTACCAATGTACAATATTGCTTTCACCTCTAACCTAGAAGGTTAGATTGAGGAGAGTCTGCTCTCAGAATGCAAGTTTTAAGCATATGTGCCGCCATCAGATGCACTTGCTTTCACCTATTACCTATGCTGAGTGCACAGCAAGCAAAATGACCAGTTCACACAATGGTTAATTTTCATCTCAAGCAATGAAATTAGCATTTAAGCTTCTTCTCACTTATGACAGACACTGCACTCATCTTTAAACAAAGCTCTTTGTGACCCTTGCAAGTTATTGCAAGCAAACATGGTGCAACATGATAGTTGTATTTATTGCATGGTAAACAAAAGTGAATTGTCCCCAGGAAATCATGTGCTGACATGCATAAACCCATCAGTAAGTATTAGAACTGGAGGATGAAGTGAAAATTATACACAGCAGATTTCTTAAAAAACTAAATAGATTCCCCTCTGCTTTCCACAATGCACAATTGACCTGTGGAATTGATTACTGCTGGAAGTTGCAACAGTAAAATGTATGAAGATGTTTTTAAATAAAAAGGATTCATACTTATTGAAGACAGGGGTATTAACTGGGGTCAAGCACAGATGAGATAGGAAACAAGTGCACTTTCCTGGGAGAGGCTAAATAATAGGCTGCAATCCTATTATTAAGAAGGTGAAAATAGGCTAAATTGCAGATCATGTTTGAGGGTGTTTATAAAAGCTTCCTATATCTGTACAGGGTTGTCAATATCTTGTTAAGATATTGTGAAATTTTCTGGAGGCAATGATAATTTATTAATTCCATTTTTATCTTTCCCTTCTTTGAAGGAACTCAGAGCAGCACGCAGGGCTCCCCTGTCCATTTTATCAATCTGAAAGCTCTGTGACATAGGCTTAGTGGTGACTGGCACAAGGGGATCTAAACCCAGGCCTCCAGGGTCCTAGTCTGACACTCTAGCCACTACATCACACTTCCCCTTAAAGACTCGGTTATAACAGAATAAGCAACATTCTGAAAAGTGAGCTGCTGGCCCAGGCCTTCCTTTAGGGGAGAGAGGGGGGGTACCCTCCACAAATTATCCCCCACGCATTCATTAATTACCGGTATACCTGTGTATAATTAACATGTGTGCAAGCCATACTGCCATGCCTGGCTTTAGATACAAGCCAGACAGAAAGTATTGTAAGGTGCTTAAACAAAGGGAGCTAACAGAAACTAAAGGATACCATTTTTTTAAACAGACAAGACCTTTCTTTTTAAAAACACACACAGAGAAAGTAATGGGGGGGAGGGGGTAATTAGCCTCAGCAATGGAATGAACATATAGTAAGCTGTTCAGTGCATTCATCCTCTTAAGGGTGAGTGTGTGTGACTTAATACCTTGAATTTCCTGTAGCATCAATATCTGTTTAATGTTTATGTCATTACAGCTGTCCTCTCCCCCCCCCCCCAGCTACATGTGAGTGTTTCATCATACCATCACTTGACTGCATTATATTCCCCTATCCATTTATCATAACTATTTAAAGCAAAGGTTTTCAACCTTTTTTGAGTCCACAGCTCCCTTAACCAACTACATTCTTTTTGTGGCACCCCTGTGGGGCTCGGGAGCCCAGTTATGTCACCCCTTGCCCGCAGAGCTGGCTTTGTCTCACCCTTTTCCAAACACCCTCCCTTGTGGAGTGTTCCCTCAGCCTCCTCTCATCTCCCCTCTCCTTGGGATTCTTCTGGGCAGCTGCTGCTGTCCTTGGTCTCTGAGCTGCCCACCCCACCCCACCCGCTCTGAAGAGAGGTGCCTTCTAGAGGCACTATTTCCCTGCAGAGCTTTATGGCCAGGGCTGCTGCAGTTAACAGCTGTGCAAGCCTTGGGGAGGCAGAGACACAAGAGGGCATCAGAGGAGGGAGGGAAGGAAAGAGGGACAGGTCAGCATTGCCCAAGGCACCCCAGGGTGCCACGGCACAATGGTTGAAAACCACTGACTTAAAGGTATGTCTCTCCTAGCTCTCGCGGGTGGCGCTGTGGTCTAAACCACTGAGCCTAGGGCTTGCCGATCAGAAGGTCGGCGGTTCGAATCCCCGTGACGGGGTGAGCTCCCATTGCTTGGTCCCAGCTCCTGCCAACCTAGCAGTTGGAAAGCACGTCCAATTGCACATAGATAAATAGGTACCGCTCTGGCGGGAAGGTAAACGGTGTTTCCGTGCGCTGCTATGGTTTGCCAGAAGTGGCTTAGTCATGCTGGCCACATGACCCGGAAGCTGTACGCCGGCTCCCTTGGCCAGTAAAGCAAGATGAGTGCCGCAACCCCAGAGTCATTTGAGACTGGACCTAACGGTCAGGGGTCCCTTTACCTTTACCTCTCCTAGCTCAAGCAAACCTAAAAAATGTTCCTGGTGGTCCCTGACCTGAGTCTATTGCCACTGACAAGCTTCCCAAATAACTAAAACCTGCCATACGACCCCCTTCCAGCCTGTGGTAGCAATAGAGTAGTGGCTGAGGCGTGTAAAGCTGATTTCAGTTCTTTCCCAGAAATGCCTTCATTCCATCACCACCATTAAATTCTATCAACCGGGGAGTTCATCCAGGATGCTGAAGACTGCTCAGCCTGTTCTTATGCTGCAGAGAGAGTCTCATGGGTCACAAATCTTCCTTGTTTCAACACCACTTAAAAATTAAAAGGAGAAAATAACCTTCTCTGCACCGGGCCTAAGGTTAATTGTTTGGAATCTGTCACTGCCACAGAACTTAATTAAAGTTATTTGTTGTTGCTTTAAAATATGCTGGTTCGGCACTCCTTCCGGGACAGCAACTGGCATCCAAGTGGTGGCTTGGAAGCTTCCATTAACCCTGCTGTGCCTGGGCTTCCCTCCACCTACCACTCTACTTCTGTTTACCAACAAATTTCAACTAGGGTCACCGAATCATTAAAAAAACAAAACTGGCAAGATTTCCTGTGCGACAGGCAGATATCGAACAGGAGAAGCATTTCTCAGCGTTGCACCTCTGTGGTGGGGTGGGGCAGAAGCTTCATCTGCTGAATTTATTCTTGTCATTCAGGTTTTAAAAGGCACAGGAGGCTTTCCAGGAGAGGAAAAATAATGTCAACCTTAGTGCTCCCCCTCTTGCTATTATAATAGCTGTATGCTGCCTTTGTGTTGGCATTGGGGGCTCATAGGAAACCAGTTCCTGCTCAGTGTGTTCCTCTTTGCTATGGTTCCTCCCTCAGGCACCCTCAGGTCTGCCATACACCAGGGAAGGCACAGCTCCCTCTCCTTCATTTGAATCAGTTTTCCTCTGGGCAGTGGACCAAAATAAGCATTGCCATAATAACTGTCTGTTTTGTCTTAGTTACACTTAGAGGAGCTTGAAAAAGTTTTTAATCATGCCCTAGGGAGGCTCACTATGGTAATAATGTTTAAGAACCGTTGTTCAAGCTAAAAAAAAAAAAAAAAGCCTTTAACGTATTTCCCTCATTTTCAGTCTTTAATTCAATAACCGTAACAGGAGGGGGTGAAAAAAATGAGAGAAAAATGAATACAGAGAGACTCTGTGCCTATGATGCTGTGCGGGCTTTGGACTAGCCACTTGCAGGGTGTGTGTGTGTGTGTGTGTGTAGAAAGGCATCATTTAGGATGTATACAATGTGGAACCTTCTGGAACAGTTATTTAATCGAAGCATCCTCACCGAAAGGGGAGCATATATCACATCTCTTGGCTCTGGGTTTCATCACTTACCCAGCTACACAGCAGTTTGCCAAAAAAGAAATATAGGCCAGGGAGTCAGAGATCTCCACCTCATCGCTAGAAACATAGATTTATGACTCCATGCATATGGATCAGCCTTTAGGGGGAAACAGCCATTTTATCCTATGACAGGCCATAGTTTCAGTGTCAAAACTGGAGCGCAGATGGAGGGAGGAGGAAGCAGTGAGTGCATTACTCCATTAACAGAAGCCAAGGAACTGCTCCTGGTTTCCTTCAGGTCAGAAGGTCCTTTCTGGCAAGAGTCAACAAAGCAAAACAGCCAATTAATTCAGATGAGATACGTTCTCTTACAAATATTGGTCACATTTTCTTCTTGCCTTGTAAAAAAGAAGAGCTTGGAGGATCCGGGTTCTGTTGTTGGGTGGGTCACAGAGATGAAACGGGATCAAGTGCGATTACTGGGCTTCCAGACTTCCTAATCCTACTCACTTGTGGAACTCATGGAAGAAAGTGGAACCTGTTTGTTTTTTTTAATCCATCTAGGTCAGAACCATCTTCTCTGATTGACAGCAGCTCTCCGTGGTCTAAGGAAGATGTCTCTCCCCTTATTTGCTTCCTGGTCCATAGCTACCTGATCCTTTAATTGAAGATGCCAAGGTTCAATGTTTTAAGTTTCCAGAACAAGACTTGGAACACTTCTCTTAAAAAACAATAAAAAAATGAAATATGTCTGTGGTGATTTTGAAAAGTGCTTCAGATTCACTCTTCACACAGCACAATTCTAGGATTTCTCCTCCCACTACCTGTTTGTCAATGATTGTCCACTAAATAGTGCCATCTACTGGCAATCTCTTCAATCACATTGCAATCTTCTATTTGTGGTGCTTGAAGCTGAAGTGAAAACCTTTGAAACTGATGGATGCAGTTTTTCCATCCATCAGTATGGTGGAAACATCTATTTGCATTTTGTGCTGGCAGAAATAAATAAATAAATAAATAAATAAATAATTTATTTATTTATTCCCTGCCCAGCCACTCTGGGCAGCTCCCAACAGAATATTAAAAATAGAATCAAACATTAAAAACTTCCCTAAACAGGGCTGCCTTCAGATGTCTTCTAAAAGTCAGATAGTTGTTTATTTCCTTGACATCTGATGGGAGGGCATTCCACAGGGTTAGACTTGCCCCTGGAAGTTGTACATATCTGTGCCTGCAGTAGGCATAGAGTACAGCAATTGTAGGGAAGAATCTTTCTGTCTCTGCAAGGCCGGAGATGAATTCATGCAGGATGAACTCATAAGTTACACCTGGTCCTTTGTATTCACTGGTCATTAGAAGTCTATCTTTGCTCCAGCAGGTTTTCTTTAAAGAAAACCTCTGTTCCAGCATCCCCAACAATTTCCTCCTTAGATCAACCACATTCCTGTCAACCTGCCCCCCCCTTTGTTGGCTGTCTTATGTTGTATGTTTTCCAATCTCCAAGGGCTTGTTAAAATACTCTTCATTGGAAGCATATAGAATGTTTTCAGACACTCCTTCTTGCATTGCATGCTATTTCATGGGGAGTGAAAAGGAGCTAAATGTGCATAGGGTAGAGAAGGGAATGCAGGGTTTTGCCACTTTCCCATCTCCATCATCTATTTGGATGGTGAGTACATCCAAATATCTAAAGAGCAATGGGAGGTGGCCCAACCAACAAGCACTCTGAATCACCACACTGTATCATAGAATATTTGGCATCTTCCACTTGCATCTTATTTCAAATATTCTTCTTAAAATTCCCCATTAACTTTAACCAGAGGCTCCGCTCTGTGGCAGTAAGTGACATGCCCATTTCCCGCTTGAATACTTACTTTCTAATTTCAGTTAAAAGAATAAGCCACTTTATCTCTGTCTCTTGCTGGCACTTATTCTGTCTGGCAAATAAAATGGGGAAGGGGGAAAACACCTTTTGCAGTTGAAGCAAAGGGGCCTCATGGGTGAGGGGGGCTTCAATAATTCACAAGGCTGCAGCATACTGAGTGAGCAAGCTCTGGTGGGTTTTAATAAATGCAGCTATAATGTGACATCCAATTTATTATTAAACTTTAAAAAGGAGAGGAAACGGCAGAGTTTAATAAAAACGTTCAAATGCCTGATATTAGTCATGGCAAATGGATGAAGGCTGCGGATTTGGCTGAGGGTTTTAATGAATAATATCTAAGTTGGTCCCCTGGTACATGCAAGGGAAAGGAAGGATATACTGGCAAGACTGTGGTGGGGGCAGGGAGGAGAGGCCTGGTCTCTTTGATACTAGCGTTCTCCATAATGTGGGCTGGACAAAATAGCTGTAGGTGGATTTATAGCTGGTTGACTGGCTGAGCCCAAAGAGTGCCCATTAATGGTTCCTCATCACCCTGAAAAAAGTGGCAAGTGGGGTGCTACAGGGTTTTGTCCTGGGCCTGTTGCTGTTCAACATCTTTATAAACAACTTGGATAAAGGAATTGAGGGGGTGGTCATCAAATTAGCAGATGACATCAAACTGTGAGGCACAGCTAATACAGCAGAAGACAGAATCGGGATTCCAGATGACCTTAACAGATTGGAGATCTGGGCCAAAACTAACAAAATGAATTTCAATAGGGACAAATGTAAGGAAGAATCAGCTGCACAAATATAAGATGGGGAACACCTGGCTTGTCAGTAAAACATGTGAAAAGGATCTTGGGGTCTTAGGAGACCACAGTGTCAACAATGTGATACAGCAGCAAAAAAAGTGACTGCTGTTGCAGTTTGTATCAACAGAAGTATAGTGTCCAGATCAAGGGAAGTAATAGTACTGCTCTACTCTGTCTTGGTCAGAACCCACCTGGAGTACTGTCTGGGCACCAGAGTTTATTAATGATATTGACAAGCTGAAATATGTGCAGAGGAGGGCTACCATTATGATCAAGGATCTGGAAACCAAGCCTTATGAGGAATGGTTGAAGGAGCTGGGTGTGTTAAGCCTGGAAAAGAGGAGACTGGCAGAAGATATGATAACCATCTTCAAATATCTAAAGGGATGTCACATGGAAGATGGAGCAAGTTTGCTTTCTACTGCTCCAGAGGGTGGGACCCAAACCAATGGCTTCAAGTTACAAGAAAGGAGACTATACATTACATAAAACTATACATTACATAAAAGACTATACATTACATAAAACTGGTGCATAATGCACAAACAACTTTTCTACATTAAAATGAATGAAAACCAGCAATGAAGTAGAGCAAAGTTAAATCCTTTTTAAGTGCTTTGAATCACTGTCAAAACCAACAGATTTAAGCACCATGTTGACTCTCCCCTTGAAAGCAATAGAGCTTCAAAATACTTGTTTTAGTCTATCTCCATCATTCTCCTAAAGAATGTGACAATAGAGTAAGCAGCCATAATTCATCTGCTCAATCTGACATGATGCTTTGCAAGATATAGAGAACTATGATCATTCCAAAGTGAATTGGGTCTGTCACATTTTCAACCTTGCAGTCACATTCCACTTGAGGAAGACTCTACAACATGCTATCAGTCCATTTCAAGTAATGGCTGAATAGTTGAGGCAAAATGAATTGGATCTGACAATGGGATTGGATGCCAATGAAGAACTCATACAGAAATACCTAGAGTGAAATTGGGGGGCTCTGAAGACAAGCACCCATGGTCCTAACATGGGAAATTGAAAGGATATGCTTACTTAGATAATGCAGGGCTTATGTTGTTAGAGCCTCTTCTCAGAAAAAGGGCAAAACACCAGCAGCATAACACTAGGTGAAGAGATGTACACTGCAAGAGTACTTTGACCAAAATAAAAGGGGACGTTCCTACCACATTATCCTTACGTTCATCTGCACTGCAATCTATTGCAGCTCAAGATTACAGCGGCTGCACAATCTTTGTACTGTATATTTTATAGAATCGATTAAGGGATTCAGTGTGCTGCACTGCGCAATAGCCAGGCTTTAATCCTTTGTGGCTGTGGGTTAAACCATAGAGCCTAGGACTTGCTGATCAGAAGGTTGGTGGTTCAAATCCCCACGACGGGGTGAGCTCCCGTTGCTCGGTCCCAGCTCCTGCCCACCTAGCAGTTCGAAAGCATGTCAAAGTGCAAGTAGATAAATAGGTACTGCTCCAGTGGGAAGGTAAACAGCATTTCCATGTGCTGCTCTGGTTCACCAGAAGCGGCTTAGTCATGCTGGCCACATGACCCAGAAGCTGTACACTGGCTCCCTTGGCCAGTAACATGAGATGAGCGCCGCAACCCCAAAGTTGGACGCAACTGGACCTAATGGTCAGGGGTCCCTTTACCTTTAAACCTTCCTTAGTCATGAAGCTCACTTAAACCTTGGCTACCAGTAGCCAGTCCAAACAGATGGGTTCTCACGGTTTTTCTAAATGTTCTAGCTTGGATAGCAAGTCTCAAAGGGGAAGGGAGGCCTTAAATATGGAGCAGCCATGAAAAATGCTTCTTCTCTATTATCTAAGCATGGCACATAGATAGTCTTACTGAGAGGCAATTGTAATTTGTCTTGGAGATTGGGTGATAGGACATGGAGGGAAGTGGCAATCAAGCTGTTATAGGTTTTTTTTTAATAAATAAATAAATCAAAGCCAAATTTAATAGAACCTATATGGTGGATTCACCTTTTCTTTTCATTGACATCCCCCCCCCCCCCCGCTTTCCATGGGACGATGTGTTGTTTGTAACATATGTTATTTATTTTGAGTTTTTGCAGATTCAGAATAGTTTTATATCAGCACTTGAATAACAGGTGGTGCCCTTTAATACAAGCACTGATTAGGGCAGTCACGACACAGTTATTATACAGTAAATTACCAAATGAAATTGTACCACAAAGATCATTATTTCTCTTCAAGACCTGTGTTACTGTCTAGGTCAAACTTGCTAGGAGAAATGTGGCACAGCTGATTTTTGTCTTTCCTGGAGGGAAATGGACTCTAAGTGGTGATAGGATGCAGGGCAATAAATTGTCAGTGGACAAAAAGGAGAAGCCCATATTTGCATGTGGTTTGGCTTAGGAGTCAACTATGAGTACACCCATTCATAAAATCAGTAGTAGCTCTGGCTTCAGTCATTTTTGACCCTCAGCTCCAGGTTATCTCCTTGAGTAATGGGACTGTTTTGTGGAGAAAGAGCTTATCAGAAAGCAGCTTAGCTGCTTGTTGTCTTTCCTCACATTCATTTCCACTCTAGCCATTGCTATCTGTTACTGTCCTGGTCTGTAGTTGCCTTTGCCTATGGTCTGTCACTTTGTTAAGATTAGGCATTTCTCTTGCTCCTGGCCTGCTTTGAACTGCATAGAAAAACCACAGCTAGGTTCAAAGCAGGTGATATACTTGCAAAACATATTAGGTAGAGAGGCAATTTAAACCTGCAATTAATCTGAAAGAGTTGCATCTCATCGCTTGAGCATAAAGGGGCAAAACAGAAAAAAGAGGAGCAGCAGCATTGGTATGTTGAATCACGTCTTTTTAAATAATTATTGACAAAATGTAAGAATATAGCCAATATATTGCCTGGGATCATAGTTCTTGGGAACATTTAATTGTGTGATCCTATTGATGAATCTCACTGGCAACTGAGGAATACTGCTAATGGTACAAATGGTTCTAAGAGATTGTCAACATTCAAGTGAGTGTTGTTTCGTTCCTAAAGAGTTTAACCAATGTGAGTTTGCTTTTCCTCCCAAGAAGAATGATACAAATCTTACTCATCTTAGACATTGTCATTGCTCTATTGTGCCAATGTTTGCAATTCTCTGAATGTTTAAAAATGACATTTTAAATGTTGCTTTATTCTATCTGTTTTTGGAGGTTGTTAAGCAAAAGATTTCTAACTAGGTAACTGCAATCTGAGACAGTTGCACAGCAATTAGAATATACAGACAAATATCCTGGCTAGCAGATCACTCTTTTTTTCCTGCATGATAATTCATTAATTTGCCATTAAGCCAAAATTACATGGAAATTAGTTTAATCAGAGTACATCTATGCGGTCCCAGTAGACAAAAGAACAACTACATCCAGTAAAACCCTGAGCCCCCTCTGCATATTCTGGTCCCCCTTACCACTTGCCTGGACTTTTAAAATCTGCCAACTGTGAAGAGGGAAATCCAGCCACTTCCTCTTGTTAACAGCTGACAAGGAACAGATCGCACACTGGGGCAAAACGGGATAGCATTTTGTGCAGTGATGGGGATGAGCAACAGGCAGGTCTGGCAGCTAAAGCAGCACTGCAATAGATCCAAATGGGGATTTGTCCAGCCCTTGGGACATCTCTTACCGGCAAGTGCTGCAGAGAGAGATCACAAGGTGATTGCTTCAGAGTTTTTGGAAGCACATCCCCTTCACTGCACCAACAAACCTGGCATGGATGGCCTCCAAAACTCTCATGAACTGAAGCATACTGAATAAGAAAAATGCCCTAAAAGCAACAGGACAGCTCCTTAGAAACAGGCCATTCGAATGCACCAAGTGATGCTAGGTAGTTAGGAAAGATCATCAGGCTCAAAAACACATACGACACAGATAATTAAGAAGAAGGTTTGGGATTTTTCAAGACTGCTGTTAGATTGCTAACAAGTAAGATAGTAATTTCAGAGTTGTGATACTTCCCATATATCAACAGACCATTCCACTCATCTTTTTTTGAATTGTTCCTTCATATAGATGCTTGAGGAAAAGGTGCTGGTAACGGCAACATTTTGGCTGGTCTGTTGAATCTCTTTTCTTTTACTTGAAGTTTTTCTCTCTCTCTCCAGGAGGTACTCAAGGGCACGCAGTACCGGCACCTTGTTGTTGTTGTTAAAAATGTAGCACTTGCTGTAACAACTTAATGGTGAGCACCAGCAACTATTTTTTTAGGGGGAAAAAGCACTGCCTGTAAGTCAATACATAACTCTTCCCAAAACTACCAATTTCCTTCATAAAAAGTAAATGAAAGCCAACTCAGTTCACAAGGATGCACTCTTATGTGGGTATGAACCAAGTGTTGGGGGAATTGGGCCAGAGTTAGGACAGTTTAGGATCAGAGTAAGAAGCTACATTATCATACATTCCAAGCAATCATGCAACACATAAAACAGCCCAGGACCTCTTCATCACCTAAAGTCTATATTAGCACAGGAGAATACATAACTAGCAAAATAATAATAATTCCTTATTGTAATGACTAAAGCACAGGCTCCTGCTGAAGGAGCATCTGTCTCTCTTCTTGCCAGTTCCCTGCGTCTTTCTGGCAAAACAGATGAAATTGTGCCCCTCACACTGAGGCCTGAGGGGATAGAAATCTGATAGGCCTGAGTACTGCTGTAGAAAAGGCCCATCTTTTAAAGCAGAATTCTGTTGGAGTTGGTGGGTGGGAGAGAGAAAGAAGGCCTTCAAGGTGGGGGGGGGGGGGAGGACACACACACACCACTGTCCTCTCACAATGGCTATGCTGATTTAGTTTAAGTCTCCCCTGACCATGAACTTGCAAATGGTCCTTAGTTTCTTCTTTAATTAAAGTCTGAAGGGTTTTGCACAAGGTAGCAGCATATGAGCCTTTCAATAAAGGGAATTTATTAAAATTCTGTTTCGGACTGGCCAGATTTTAGGTGGAAATGTGGTTGGTCCAGTAGCAATGAAAGGAGGACAAGAATAAATGAAGTTTGGTAATAAAGTCTCACTAGTCTTCTGAAGGTATAGGATAGGACCTACTTGTTAGGAACTAGAAAGAAATCTAGCCCCTCAATGGACAAAGAAATACAAATATTTCTCCCATGATTCAGAGTGAAAAACTTGAATTTCAGAGATGCCCAGATTAGCAATTTGCTTGCCCTCTAGTCTTCGGAGCAGAGAAACTTAGTCCTGGCAAGTTTTTGCATAATAAAACTAAATAAACCACAGTGTTTGAAAGAGGGCTCATTCACACTTCCACTTGCCTTGTGCCTAGAAAAAGCATGGATCCAAATGGTTTTCTGCGTTTCCCATCATCTTGCCGTTATGTTGTCCTATGACATCTGGAGGGCACCATGTTGGCTACCTTGAGTTATGCCATCATTGCTCTCCTGTTTTTATTCCAACAAGGTCTTCCCCCCCTCACCCAATATTTCTGAAAGCCTATGGAGATTAAAGAGGAACTCCTAGTGCTTAGCAGCAGGTTCTGTGGGACTGCTGCCTCAACAGCATAAAATAGCTGATATATGTTGAAAATAGGTGTCCAACAGGGGGACACACTCACAGAAGCTTCTCAGCTGTTAACTCACCAATCCAGATATATTCCAGAACTAGAAGAGTTAATGTTTCTGCACAGGAGCCCCCACTCTCCAGTGCTCTCAGCTCCTCTCGAATGATGTAGCCAGGCCTGGAGTTCATGGGAGCTGTACCTGTGCTTTGTCTTCATCTGTCACCTCTACTGACAGTCAGATCCATCTTAAATTGGGAGAGAGTCGGGGTGGAGGGAAGCAATAATTAGCCTCTGTGCAGTTTGCTCTGCTGAAATACCGTAGCCCAATGATGCACAAGGAGACAGTCCTGACACTTTTATTGCTGCCCGGCTGTCCCTATTCATCCTCCGTGTAGGAGGGGATTCTTTAGAGCTGTGCTGCCTATGATAGAGACCCAGAAAAGGATTCAGTTTGTTAGAGAAAAGGCTGCCACTGATTCATCACCAGGGGATCCAGAACACGTTGCTCAAACACTCTACAATTCTGCAACAGTACAACTTAACATTCTGTGATGAGAATAATTATGTAAACAGACCTCTTTTTGCATCCCCATGCCCCTTTATTGAGAAAGCATACATTTGTTGTTGTTGTTTTTGTATGAAATATTTCACTTGCAACCCCCCCCCCAAAAAAACCCCACCACTGTGGTGATGAGGGTTGTAGGACTTGAGGTTTTTTTTTCTGGCAGGGACTGGAGTGTGCAAAGAAGGAACTGGGAAAACCAAAGAGTGCGTGATCGGTGAATTTCAGAAAACAGTATGCTGTAGTCTCTTTTTCTGACCACTGGAAAGCCTGCAGAAAGGACAGGTGTAATCTTATTTACCTAGGAATAAATCCCACTACTTCTAAACCACTTAATTAACTACTAGCTATTTTTGTCAAAAACAACAACACAGTTTTCTGGACCAGGTTTTCAGACTACATATCAGGTGAAGGATAACAGAACAAGAGTTTATGCCTCTTCTCACCAAAGGTCTGAAGATTTTGACATTCAATGTGCTTAGACTTATAAGAATTAAATTGGTTTAGACCCACCTGCGTAGCCAGTTCTGGAATATACAAGTCTCTTTTGTGCAAAATCTTTTTGAGCTCTACTGTCATTACTCCCACCCGGGGTGGAGAACCTTAAGCTGGGGTCTGAATGTGGCCCTCTGGGTTCCTAGGAGGTCAAGAGCACCGTGTAAAACAATAATCAGGACAACAACAACAAAGAAGGAAAAAACTTTAAAAAGAAGGCAATTGGATTAAGAGAAGAAATGAAGATAATGCCACCAGCCAATATCAGTTATTCTTAAATCACCATGAGTTTGAAGTGGAATAAAAGTTGTTTTCTTTGTTAGAAGTGAATTTTTAAAAAATCAATAAAATGATACCATGTTTTTTTCCAAATTTGTCTGACTCCTTTGCTTTTCATAACGCTTTCATTTTATGTGCTATTTTTCCATATATATATATATATATATATATATATATATATATATATGGTTGACTAGATTTCTTGAAATCAAACTTCCAATAAACCCAAATGGGATGCTTTCAAATATTTTGCTAATGTTAATCTAGCAGCTGTCAATTGGTGTCAAATCTTACCTGCTCAACCCTGCAGTAGTGTGAAGGAAGCTACAGGTACGATTATGACAGATAGAAAGACAAAAGCAGGCTTTGCTTCTGAATGCTAAGACTTATTTTGTTCTGGGGAAACCATTTGAACTTACTTTCAGGCATCAAAACATTTCGGGCAAGCACTGTTCGACAGTCTCATTTAGGGAACATAGAAGAAGGGAAAATCTGGCAGAAGTAAAGATCTTGTAAAGTTTGGTATCTTTTTGTTCTGTGCATTCTTTGTCTTACATGAGACCTTTGCAACAAAGATGGAAATTGAGATAATCCATTCCCTATCACCCTCTTTGCCTTGAGTCAGCATAATTGAATTGTTATCTAATTAGCACTTTCTTCAAGAGTTTAGTTTTGCTCAACAACCATATTTAATGTTATAAGGAGTACCTGTGCCTAATGAACAGACTTGTGTTGTCTGAAGTGTACACTGGTACCAGAAAAGATTTTTATTTTATTTTTTTGCACTGCAGCACTTTTGAAAAAGAATCTAATCATGGTAGCTGTCCACAGTGCTGAAACATGAGACACTCTACCCATAATGGAAGCCTTGAACGTCTCTCAACAAAAATGCTCTTTGTGTAGTTTGATTAGAACACATAGTTCTTATTCATAGTTTTTGGAGAGGGTCATCTTGAACAGTGCTGAGCCAAAAGAGGGAGACACATCTTGCAAACATTTCAGCACACTACAAAAACTTCTTTCCTCTTTGTGGGGGTTTTGCAGCAGAATCCCTCTGATGCATTTTAAATGGATTTTTACATCCTAAAGTAAAGTATTGTTTTAGCCTGTTCACAGACAGCATACTCTGCTTATATTAAAACTGAGAATATTCAGGGACGGTTTCCTTAATTAAGAGAAAGGGAATTTATGCATTTGTTTGGCTAAGCATATAACCACACAACCTCTCGGGAAGGAAAGCTAATTCCCAGAATTCCCCTTTCTCAAGAGCATCCTGTAAAAAAAACTTTCCTGGCAACACAACATGCATTATATCGCAACATCATGAAATGTGGTGCTAAATGGATATATCAGTAAAGGCTAAATGATTTGTAAACTGCTTGGAGACTGTATTGGTATTAAGCAGCATATAAATATATAAAATTTAAAAAATAACAATAGTGATTGAGAAACTGAGGTACCCGGTACCAAGGTGAGAAATACATGAACAAATCTAATGAAAACTTTAAGTATAAAAAGGACATCTGTGAAAGCAAGAAGTTGTACTTGCTCTTTTACAAAAGGAGTATTGTCATAGTCTATGCCTCCTTATTGAATATATCACTGTAATAGGATTCCCCCCCCCAGTCAGGGATATGAGGGTTTTTTAAATCAAATTTGGTAATACTGAATTTATTTTTAATGCACCCATGTCACACTATTGGGGATTCTTGCCCAATACTATTTTAAGGCTTTGTGACAGAGACAGGAACCCAAATATTCTAGGTCCCTAGACAGCTTCTTGACTGCCCATCATGAATAAACCTTCCTGTTTTTAAACAGGTGTGCCACAAAAGTTTCTAAGATTAGAAATTATTCTAAACATTAAGTGTTTTGTAAAGCCCCAATCTGCTGTAAATGTTATACAGATCAAACATTTCTTTGAACTCTGCTGGCCCTTTCAATTTGGCCCTGATGCACTGAGCCCCTCTGCTAACCTATTTTTCAATGAAGTATCACTGAACTTCAGAGATATTTTGTACTATGTTGTGAAAGAAGGAAACACAGCTTGAAATTCCCTGGGGTGACAGATGGGGGCAGCAATCCTAGTTTTTAAAACAAACCTGAGAACTAGTTAGCACAATATTTGCTTTGGCAACGAAAAGTAGGTATTACCCTAAGAGACATTGATAAGTTGAATGTATTAATAACAGACTCTGTTACATCCCTCCCCTCCCGCACAAGCATCCAGTTTCAAAACAGTAGTCATAATAAACCCTTCAAATGTTGGAAATGTACAGATGGGATTTTAATCAAGCCCAGTTTGAGCACATGGGTGCTCAAGCTAATCTAATTCCAGTCAGTTCATTAGGAAAGATATAAATCACTCAGTGATTGACAAAAGGCTGTAAGTCAAAGTGGATTCTAAGGAGCTATGTCAGCATTGGAACTTATCAGATGGGACATGGCCCAAACTTTTCGGTGCTCACTTTCTGCTGTAGAAATGTTCAGAATAATAGCTGCAAGTTTATTTTCAATTTGATTTTTAACAGATAAAATGTAACCCTCTATTTTTCTAAATGTAACTTTTCAGCATTGAGAAAGTGCCTTTTTGGCATTTCCAATTAGTTAACTTTCTTCTTCATTAGATTGTAAGATCTTTCAGGAAGTGAATGGCTCTCATCATATGCAGTAACATAGTTGATATAGTTACAGGTGGGTAGCCGTGTTGGTCTGCCATAGTCAAAACAAAATCGAAAATTCTTTCTAGTAGCACCTTAGAGACCAACTGAGTTTGTTCCTGGTAGGAGCTTTCGTGTGCATGCACACTTCTTCAGATACACTGAAACAGAAGTCACCAGATCCTTAAATATAGTGAGGGAGTGGGGAGGGGTATTGCTCAGAAGGGTGGTGGGAATGGGTGATCAGCTGATAGGTGTGGAAAACCTGTTGACGACTCTTAACGGCTGTAATTAGTCTTGCAGGGAAAGGCAAGTGGTGAGATGGCTAAAGATAGCTTTGTTATGTATAATGAGATAAGAATCCAATGTCTTTGTTTGTCTTTTCTTTGGGCTCAAATCCATTACCCTTATATTAAGAGTCTCATGCTCTACTGACTGATCTATGCATTTCCTTACCAAATAATCTACCATGGTGCCCATATAGCTAAGAATTCTTGTTCATCATCTGTAATTTTTGTTCTTAGCAAATTCCATCTTCCAATTTTCTCTCACGGCCCCCCAACTTTTCACTATAAAATCATCTCCCGGCAAACAGTTCCTTCCTTCTTGTTCGTCCCATTTCTTGCATACGAACATTATATATTTTTTTAAAATCCTTAGATAGCTTTTCTTTATTTCACTTCTTTAAAAAAAACAAAAAAAACCCAACCTCACCAGTCCTTATCTTGGTTGTGTGTCTGCACACGCACACGCACACACACACAAACACACTCTTTTATGGTGGCTCAAAGGGTGGAGCTCTCAGAGGCAGACCAAGAGGAAGCCTCAGCATCAGGCAACCCCACTATTTGAATGGGAATGGCAGGAGCTCTTTGATGGGAGTAATCTATCTCCATCACTGTAATGACCATTCCCATTAATCGGCCATAAACTAATAAAGTAAGCACTTTCCCCTCTGCACCCCCCACCCTTCCAAACTTCATTAAGTCTTTAGTACATTAATATGTCTTACTTAGTGTCTGTTAAGCCTCTTTTTCTCTGCGTACCTGATGAAACACCTCCCATGGGACAGCTGAAGCCTTGACAGCTCAGGCCTCAAGTTAGAAGCCATCACTAGGCCCTGTTGTTACGGCAACACCACACTTGCTACATGCACAGCGGGTTGGGGAGGGGGGTGGATGATGATGAAGGGGAGGGGGGGAGAACAGTAAAAGAGCTGCTACACCTCCAAATTAAATTTGCGATGCCAGGCATCAGATGGGCCCACAGCCAGAGATTAATTCGCCTGATCAAGTTATAAAGAGTGCTGAGGCTGGTAATCAATCTTGTAGCTGTCAGGGAGATAGGCAGTGGTATTAACCTGGCAGGACTCACGAAAATGCAGGCCTCTTTCATTCTTTTCACAATGACTATTATTTCCCTGGCCTGTTTTGTCTGGTTGTGCTGGTGGTGTCAGGGTGGGATGGTGTGGGATTGATGGCTGTCCTCCCTCCCTCCCTCTGTCCAAGAAATAATTCTGCATTATTTAGATTTTGGTTCCAATTTTACTTGACCACTGACTTCCACTGAAACATTTGCCTAGGAGTCAGGGAGGTGATGGTGGTGAAGCAGGGATGGACATCAGGACCTGATCTCTCCCCCCCCCCCCCATGATTGTGAACAGGCAACCTTGCGGTGGGGTGGTGGTGGTCGGGTAAGGAACAATCACTTTGTGTTAATTTGCCGCCCCATTAGTATGCTTTAGCCACCG
This sequence comes from Lacerta agilis, assembly GCF_009819535.1. Taxonomy (NCBI): domain Eukaryota; kingdom Metazoa; phylum Chordata; class Lepidosauria; order Squamata; family Lacertidae; genus Lacerta; species Lacerta agilis. The sequence goes on from NC_046316.1 coordinate 53,633,195, forward strand.
TTTTAATTCTCAGAATCTTGGGAGTGATGACAGAGTAGCAAAGGGTGGCCTTTTTCTACCCTTTCAATGGGTGAAGTGTGACCTGTGATTGTAAATATACAACAAGAGCATGGTATTCCAGGTTAATTGCTCTGGTGTAAATGTGTGATTAATCCAGTGACAATGGTTTATTGCCAAAGCCTAGGTATGGATTGTTGTGATGATACAAAGGTTAATTAGGAATTAGAAATAATTAATGAGGTGGTGCTGACTCAGGCAGAGATATTGAATTGGAGTTAGCGATGGGACTGAGCAGCAGTGATAACTGTTAGCTATACATCTAGATCAGGGGTGGCCAACTCCCAAGAGACTGTGATCTACTTACAGAATTAAAAACTGGCAGTGACCTACCCCCCTTTTGGGGGGTTCAGGTCAAAGTTGTTGAGCTTCTTTGGGGAGGAGGAAAGCCCTATTTTTTAGGCATTCAGGTCAAAGTTGTTGTTTAGCTTTTTTTAGGGAGAAGGAGAGCCCTGTTTTGGGGGTGGTGCAGGGCAAAAAAAAAATTGAGCTTTTTTAGGGGAGCCAAAGTTGTTGAGCTTCTTTGGGGGTGCCAGTGATCTACCAGTGATCTACCATAGACATCCAGTGATCTACCGGTTGATCACGATCTACCTGTTGGACGTGCCTGATCTAGATAAGCTAAGGTCCCGAACATTGTGGAACCTCCCTTCCAGATCATCACTTTACATCCTTTCCTGCCTGTGCTACCTTTCTTGGTGCCATCTGCTTCCCAGCTTAGATAGTGGGCCTGAATAAAGGCAAGAGTACACATTACGCTGAGTTTTAGGTAACATTCCCCTACTTGAAAAGGAAAAAGAAATTAAAGGAGGAGGAGTGATTGAGAGAAGTGTTTAACCTCAGGATGCTTTTCCTCTCAGAATTGCCCCCAGCTGCCTGCCTTCCTTACAAGTTCTTGTATTTTTTCCTCTACGGAGATAAAAGCAGTTTGAGGTGACCTTAGAAGGAAAAACAGTTTGCAGGGAGGAAAAGTTAAGCACCTTCTTCCACATGGAGGAAAAGATACCTTGAATTTTGTGCTATATGTTGTGCAGGTGTGTGGCTTTCCATATGTTGATGGACCCCCAATTCATTCCAGCCAGCATGGGATTGTGGGAGTTGCAGTCCAGCAACATCTGGAAAGCCACAGGTTCCCCACTTTGTCAAGTTTTCTCCTTATCCTTGCAAGCAAGAATCAGGTTCATTTTCTAGTGGTAGGGTTGTGAAACCCTAATTCAGGCTGCAAATACCATTATCTATTTTGACTGCCATTAATTCAGCTGGTCTGATTTCACAGAGGGCTCTGCCATAAGCATTTTAATAAAATCTTGAAGATGCATTTAAGCAGAAACAAGGATTTATGTTGCTTATAGATTGCATGATTATAAATAGAAGTACTAAACTGTCCAGCTTTCCAAAAGTTTTTAGATAGAATGCTGTTATTCTAAGCCTAGTAGAAATCATTGGAAATTTAGTGTCCATCTTTCCAACTGCTGTTCCCCTTCTACGCACACTTCTGCTGCTCACAAAACAGCAAGAAATGAAGGAAAGTCTGGAGCTAGTATAGATACAACAAGCAGGGGGAGTGAGGACTGCAATTAAATGTATGTGGAAACATCTATAGATGCATCCCAACAGCACTTGAAAGTAGAAGCTTCAGATATTCACTTATAGCTTTAAAGCAACAAATGTACAAATGGTGTTCAGAGAGCAATTTTGAGTTCCTCCTAATACAGTTGCTAATTCTTCAATGGGGGCATTTTTCCAATATGCTTCTTTGGGCATGGGATTTCCAAACCTCTCCATACAAATCAATGGGTTGAATACTACTTCAATAGATTTTTAAGGGATAGCTCTCCATTCCCTAGGGATAGCATTCTATGCAGGAGCTGTAAGAGGGGAAGTGACACACCTATGGCCACAATTTACCTTGAAAGAGATCATCATTGTCTGTATGGTTCCTGTTAATGGGAGGTTGATGTTTCTGGCAAATACATGGGTTACTGCTCTGATATTTTTTTTTGCAACTATTAGGGTCAGGATGCTAACTGCTCTTTCAAGGTCACATATGAGACAGGAGCTTGTACCAGGGTCATGAATAGCTCATGCAGGGTGCATTTTGTATGAAAGTCATGCCAGCTGTTCTAATACCACGAATCACAGAAATAAGCCGTGTAAAAAGTCCAGACTAGCACCCATCATCATTACACCCTTAACATGGGTCTCAAGATGATTTACAAGCAAACAAGAAAAAAATGTCAATAGTTGTTGAAACAGTTCAAAAATAGGTTTTAAAACAATACACTATAAACAGATATGATTTGTTTGGAGGAAATGTTTCCAGCTGTTTCTAGAAAGTACAAATAGTGGTTGTCCTTCATCTTTCAGCAGTGTTGCTCCACAAATCAGGGGCAGCAATATTGAAAGCCCTGCTCCAAGTTGCTGTGGAGAGAGCTTCTGATATTTAGGGACTTCAAGAAAAAATTCTTCTGCAGAGCAGAGACCTATTGGCCATGTCAAGCTTTTTTCTAGCTCGATGCTTTTTGTTTCAAGTGGAGTCTTCCATAATAGGCATACTCTATAATGTGGGAGATGCCAAACCCTCTGGGAAATGCAGTGGGGGTGGAGGATGTGTGGGAGAGAGTAGCCACAGTTCCAAAGCTATGTCAAGTCTTTTAAAAGCTTCCCGTTTCCTACTTCCTTTCCCTTAAACCACGTCTTATGAACAGTCAGTCATGATGTTGCATCTTTTACATAAGCAGCTAAGTAAGATAAATGCTAGGATATGGGAACTTCCTGTTGAAGACTATAGCATGTGGGAAGCTTGCAGAGTTATCTGGCTGTTTGTTGTTGTGAACAGAACAGTAGACTAGATGAACCAAGCCACAATCTTATGCCATGGCCCATTTTCTGTGATATTGTGGAAGGGTCCTTTAGGAACATAGGAGGTTGTCTTATACTGAGTTAGACCATTGGTCCATCCAGCACAGAATTGTCCACGCAGTCTGGCGGTGGCTGTCCAGAGATGCTGGGAATTGAACACAAGAACTTCTGCATGCAAAGCAGATGCTCCATTACTGAGCTGCAGCCTTCCCTATGCTCCATTCAGTGGCTTAGCACATGGGAACAATGATAAAAACACAGGTGACTCTTGTATACCCTTCTGTCTCCTTATACACTTTTTCCATTTGAAACATTGGCTGAGTGGGTACCGGTATATTCTTTATTTAAAATATTTATTATCTGTTCGTCACTGCACAGCAATCTCAGAGTGGTTCACGACTAAAGCAATTTCAAATTCCAACTACGGCCACATCCGCATCATATACTTAAAGCGCTATTAGACCACTTGAACAGCCATGGTTCCCACCTCCCAGAGACTCTTGGGAGTTGTAGTTCGTTAAGGGTGTTGAGCATTGTTAGGAGGCCCCCTATTCGCCTCACAGAACTACAATTCCCAGAGTGCCAGATTGATTGTTAAACCACTCAGGAGGGAATAGGGGTTTCCTAACAACTCTCCACACCCTTAACAAGCTACAGTTCCCAAGATGCTCTGGGGAAACCCATAACTGTTAAAATGGTTTAATAGTGCTTTATTCTACAAATATGGCCCAAGTAAGTACACAGGTAATCTGGCCAGTCTCCTATGCTATGCTGAGCTGTATTGTACTTCTGTTTAAATTCTAGCAATTATTTCAAAGTGCTTATTATCTCTAAACTTGCATCTATCAATATAAATCAGCATGGGTACATTTTATACAAATCTGTGTGCTTTCTGGGGGTGATGTATAAGCGCCCCCTCCCTGGTACAGCTACCTGTCTTGTCCGGGAGCCATAGGGGCACCCTGTGTCACTGACACCTATGCCTCACTCGATATCTCAGCTGCTGCCAGAAGGCTCTGCATAGACAGTGCCAGTGAGTCACCCTTAGCAGGTGCTGCTTGTATGAGAGCCAGGAAGGTCTTTGGCTTTGATTGGCACTTGGTGGCAAGCATGTTAAATTTGTGCAGTGCCCATGAGCATCTGATACAGCTATACTGGTGGGCACTTTGGGCAGCACACTGTGGGAAATCTAACATGGCGGCTGCTCAGTTTATGTGTGGCCTAGCTCTACATCTGGAAAGTCTTCTGGGTTTGATTTAAGAAGGTCTCCTAAAAGGAGATAAAAGAATACTGCTCTTGTGCAGCCTAACAGCGGAGAAATAATATGGCCACAATCACAACTTGAGCAAGGGAGGCAGGAATTAGCAACTTGTACATGGCCTATAAAAACAACTACCAAAGAGAGGTAAGGGTGCATTACTATCTATGAGTAATCTATTAACCACCACTAGAGGGGGCTTATGTGCTGTAACCTGCTTTGTGAGCTCCCCCCCCCTTTTTTTTTTAGTGGGTGGGAAGAGGAATGTGTGGTTATTGTTTTTAAATACAATTAATCTAAAATAACCACCATGGTTCTGTAATCACAATCAGCAGCATTAATTACAATACTGTTCCATAAGCATACAACAAAAAGGATGGGGAAAGCCTTACCACTCTTAAACCACCCTGTTGGGAAGTATGGTAGGGTGGTTAAATGTTCGGTCTAACTAATCCAATTTAAGGAATCTTGAGCCTACTGTACTCTGGGGCTCAAAGAGCATAAGGAAATTATCTAGGTTTACCCAGAACTATAGAACATGGAAATGAATTATCTCCTGATTTCCAGTCCAAGCCATATCATCATCAGGATATGCTAATGATGCCATGGAGATAATTCTCAGCCAAAGAACACAGGAGAAGTCAACTGCTTCTTCCCTTCTATCAGTTAAGTCCAATCTCTGATTAATAGCCGAACTTTTCTTCTTAACTACTCTGCAACTCATCAGACACCTGTTTTCCCCACATTGGCTGTATCTAGTACGCTACCACCATCCTCCAAAGCCAAAGGCTGCCATGGAATGTTGAGGCCAGCCGTGCTCCATCTCAAAGTGCCAAATGTGTACTGCTTGGACATGCTCCAGTGTATTTTGGAGCAGATGGTTGCCAGCGCATTTGCTGATTAATTCCTACCCTCCTCTCAGTCCAGGATAGGCCACATCTATCTTAGAAACGTCCAATTGGGTATATATAGCAGAAGTAAAATATTTCTCCTTGTATCTTCTTCCCCTTTAGAAGGCCAAAGGATTTGTGTGTGTGCGTGTGTGTGTGTTGGTATATGATTATCAGAGAGGAAGATGCTGAGGCAATAATAAAATGAGCAGAAGAAGCTCTGTTGTGGCAGGCAGGCCATTACATGCACCAAGCTGTGGAAAAGCTTGATGAACCTACAACTTCCAGATTCCATGCATCTGACAAAGTAGGCTGTTGCCTATGGAAATTTGTTGCGAAATGTATCTGTTAGCCTTTCTAAATTGTCAAAACCTGGTGTGTGAGGGTGTGTGTGTTCAAATCAAACCTTCACATTTGTGTGGTTGAAGCTGGATCATTGCTAGTTAGCCATTTCTTTTGTCCAACAGAAGACACGAAGACAGACAGACAGACAGACAGACAGACAAACAGACAGACACACACACACACACACACACACACACACACACACACACCATGTTTACAGCAAAGAAAATCAGAGGACAGCTTTGCCTGTTGTCTGCCTGTCTGCCAGGGCTGTGTTTTGGTTTTCTTAGGACTTATCCAAATTTTAAGTGGTTCCAATCACAAATATGAACCTTACTGCGAAAAACCGTTCAGCACTAATTTAAATACCTTTGCATCACCTCTGCGTATGTCAGCTAAGTTGCAGGGCAAATGGACCCTTGCTGCATGACTCACAAGGTAATCTCTCTCACTAAGGACCAAAAAAAAAAAAAATGCTCTGTAAACATAATTGTGGGAAGAAGGGGGAAGAAGCTACATTCTGAGGTCAAGGGTTAATGCTGATAGAGCTACTAGTACAAGCAACTAAGAAAACAAGGATTTCAGCCGTTGATAAAAGAAACCACCAGGGAGCTGATCACAGCAAGGCAGGGGAAAGGGAGTCCCAGGAAGAGAGAGTGGCTGAGCAAACACATTGATCTGTCCAGCCTGGGCCATTCACCTAATACCTGAATGTGGACTCTGCCTGGTAGACTTACAAAGAATGTGTTACCAATGGTTGCCACTTTTATTTCTGACAGAGGCTCTGGACCTTTAAAAGAGCTGCGTGGCAAGCAGAAATTCAACAGGTGTAGCTGCTCCCATAACTGTGTCTTACTTACTTGGCAGACGGATGCCAACAACAATATGCTTCCAATAGATATTTTGCTACAGCAACAAGTGGCAGTAGAAATCATCCTCACATCTGTTTGTCATTTGGATCAGTTTCCTCCACTTTGTGTTTTGCCATCCCAGTTCTTGTGGGAAAGCCCATGTGGCTGTAGAACCTTCCATTGTTTCTGAATCCATAAACACTTGCACCCATTAAATGTGTTGCTTAGCACTGCTTAGTAGCACTTTGCTATGAATCAGAGCATTCCTGCCTGGGTTTAAGAATGTAGCTCTAGGAGAAAACACACGAGGTAGGAAAAGTCACAGCATGTCAGCACCAAACAGGTAGGAAGTGGGCAAACAATGGAACACATCCAGCTTCCCCATTTGCCACAGGTGCCAGCATTAACCCTGGGGAGGGCTGAGCGGAAGCCTCAAAACGTAACAACCTGCCAATTATTCAGCCTGTAAGTCTGATGAGGCATGGGGTGTGGGGACAGGGTACAATCTTGCAAGGACCTTGAAGGCTTTGCAATGGAATTCAAAGTGATTTGCGAGTACAGGAGTCAGTGCCTGGACAAGCACCACTCAATACATTCCAAGGCATTAGCTAACCAAACCAGTACCAAACTTTTTACCCACTCACCCACAATCTGTGTCTAGCTTGCATTAGCACTGCATATCCCACTGCTTGGGGATATATATGTTATAGGGAAAGGACAGGATGGAGGGGGCTAACTTGTTTTGCTATTAGCAGGCTAATAGGGTTCCTTAATGGGGTTTGAAGGAGGTACACTGGATAAACAAAACAAACAAGGAATTAAGGGGATGAGTAACTACCCTGCTGTCTACAGCTCCTAATCCCTCCTGGGTTGGTCATGGGAGCCTGAGGTTACAGGATTTGCAACATTTACCTGGGACAGCAAATGAATCCATAGAGTTTGGGTCTGAGGTCTGTGCAGTTTGCCAGCAACTCTTATACTGTAGTAGCAAGCTCCATTGAGCATTCTGCTTGGGTTCTGAAAGTCTATGTAGAAAAAGCAGCTGTGGGTGTTTGTTTCCCTCTGTAATGTGGGAATACAGGCTCTCAACAACAGGGGAAAAAATTAGAAAAGGGAGGACATGAGTGAATGCATATCTAGACTTTTTTGTTTTGCTTTGTTTAAGGCCGTGTTATACGGTAGTTAGTTTGGCCAAACTACGAGAGGCAGTGAAGGATAGGCGTGCCTGGCGTGCTCTGGTCCATGGGGTCACGAAGAGTCGGACACGACTGAACGACTGAACAACAACAACAACAATACGGTAGTTAGAGTTTTGAGCTAGGACTGGGAAAACCAAACATTTGGTTCACAGACTAGGTCTGGCCTGCATGCACAGGGACTTTTCCAATCATGCCAAATCTGCTGGGTCATTCCCTGTCTTCAGTACCATTCCATCCTGACACATACCTGATGCCTCATCTTGTCAGATGGTAGAAAACTAATTACATTTCTCATTGCATAGTCACTTCTGACTCCTCTCTGCTTCAGCGGTATACTTCTACATGAATAAGAAGACTACTTCATGCAGAAAGCTATCAATGGTTGCCAGTCATGGTAGTTGTATTTTACCACTATGATTAGAGGTGGCATCTCTCTGGGGAACAACAACAGATTTTGCATTGTTTCTACTTGTAATCATGTAACTATATATGAACTCTCCCAGAGATATCATGTCCTTAGTCTGCTGTTAAGGCTGCAACCCTGTGTACATTTATCTGGGAGTAAACCCCACTGAAGTCAGGTAGATATTTGTAGATTTATGCTGTAAGACAGAGGTTTTCAACCTTTTTGAGTCCATGGCACCCTTGACCAACTACATTCTTTCTGCAGCACACCTGTGGGGCTCAGCCTCTCATCCTTTTTCGAACACCCTCCCTTGTGGAGTGTTCCTTCAGCTTCCTCTCCTCTTCCCTCTCCTTGGGCGTCCTCTGGGCTGCTAAATAAAATTTGAGTTGCTCACATTTTCTTGGAAAGGTCATGTTGTGCTTCCAAATGTAGCATGTAAAACATTATCTTGGCATCAAACAGAATGACGAGGAAAACTTTTATCAGCACACACACACACACACACACACACACAAAATTCCTTCCAGTAGCACCTTAGAGACCAACTAAGTTTGTTCTTGGTATGAGCTTTCGTGTGCATGCACACTTCTTCAGATAGGACAGCACAGTTCCTTTTTGTCACATACCTGCTAAAGGTTTAAGAAGTCTGCTTTTGGACAGGATGAGTTAATCTATCTACATAGAACAGAGTATTCAAGAAAGCATTGGTTCTGAGACCAGGGTGCAAAGATAATGTGGATCTTTCTCCAAAGATCCCCATTATCAGACTCTACTTCATGGTGTACACAACATGAGGCTAGAGTGCACCCTATCAGGATCTCATTATGGTCTTCCTGTGTGGAGTTTATATACATGTAGTGGTACATGACTGGGTGCTGAGTTTCACCATATCCCAGTAGTGAGGAACATGTGGCTCTCTAGCTGTTATTGGACTCCAGCACCCATCAGCCCCAGCCAGCATGCCCAATGGTCAAAGGTGATGGGAACTGGAGGGCCACAGGTTTTCCACTTCTGACACATCCAGTGCCCAATCACAGCAACATCGATGATGAGGGTTGGCTACTTTTCTTCTTTTAATCTCTCTTCCCACTGAAGTCCTTGGGAGGGACATTTCTTGCACCAGGTCTGAGGCTGGTGTAAAGTTATGCAATCACTTTGGGTCTGGGTTTGGCATAAGTGTGCCCCTATCCTGCCCATGTCCTTCTTCTCCTGGTTCAGCTGTTCCACCAGCATATATTTGCTGGTGAAATGGCTTCTCCAGCCTTGTGTTCTGCTGCCAGCATAAATATTTTCCCATCAGCATATCTGGCATTGTGTCTATGGTTTCTGCTAAATCCTGAAGCATGTCGGCCTGTGTAATTTCAACACAGTATTTAATTGTATGTTAGTTCAAAATCTTCTGACTTTAATGTGAGATTTCTTTTCTACTTTAATGTTTACAAAGCCAAGTGAGAACAAATGTTCTCATTAAAAATACAAAAAGGCCTTGATAACTCTGTAAATGTGAAATAATAATGAAATGAATTAATTGCAGTTGCTACTGATCAAATATAACCTCTCAAAGTAAAGGAATAAAAACTAAGAAAGCAAACCTTACCCCCTTTACCTGGGAATAACCCCCAATGAATTAAACATGACTTACTTCTGGGCAGGGATGGTTAGGATTGCACTGTTAAATATTTATCAAGAAGCAACCATTTGTAGATATTATTTGCAAATTGGAAGAAGCCTATTCACCCTACCCCATTTGTGAATAATGATGGTGATAAATAATAAAATATAAAAGTGATCGTTGGAAACCTAACTGCTGTTCTAAAACAAGAACGACAACATGGCCCAGCTGTTCCTAGCATACACAGTGCGGTGTGTGACAGAATAGTTCAGTGGTCCTTTGCTCCTTTGGCTTTTAGACGTCTCCATATGGAGATTAATTTCTACTTACTGCTTCCCTTCAGCTCCAACAATGCAGGGTTTGAGTTCTATGGAAACTTGGGCACTTTGCTGACGTTGGGGGTGTTTGTGTGGAATGTAGTGGGCTTGGGATACAACTTGGTTCCACTTGGTTTATGGCCATCTCTCTCCCTCTCCCACTCACACATATAGCTTCTTTTTCTAAAAGGAAGGGAGTTGATATTTAATTTTCCCTCCTACTGTTTCCTGTTATTCAAATAAATTCATCTTCTACCCCAGTTAACCAGATGTTTTACGCCATTGTTCTCCTGACAGTCTGTCTTTTCTGCCCCTTAGTCCATGAACAACTTTCCCTAGTGAATCAATGGCTGTTCTTTCCTCTAGCATCTAGGCAATCCAATCTGGGCACCCCCAATTTCAATTTACCTTGGACAACCTCAATTATCAAAGGCCAAATACTGAAGCATCACTTGTCCTATCCCAGCATGGATGGGGAACCTGTGGCCCACCAGATGTTGCTGGACTCCAACTCCCACCACCCCTGAGTGTTGGCATGATGGGAACTGAAGCCCACAACATCTGGAGGGCCACAGGTTTCCCATCTGTGCAACCCATTCTGAGCAACACCATTTAAGAGCTTGTAGCTGTGCATCAAGCTCCTCTGTGCAGTGGAAGCAGAATTGCAATAGATCTTCCTTGCTTGTAAAATTACTCATGCTAATTGTAGTCTCTGATTTATCGCTTCCTTAGTCTTTCTTGTACATAAATAATCCACGGCATTAGGGAGAATAAGTTGGAGCAGAGCAAATGAATGGAATGAAAAGTTCCATTTTTATTACTGTTGCTCTTGGATTATTTATTTCATTTGTGCCTATGGGGCACCTCAAACCAATTTACAATGCAAGGAAAACAGATATAAAACAGTTGAATTTATAAAATCAATTTCAAATCCAATACAGATGCCAGCTGGGATAATAATCTCCACACAGAAGGTTTGTTGAAAAAGGGACATTTTCAACAAGCACCTAAAAGACAACAGAGTTGATGCCTTCACTATTCTGCACTGGGTGCAAATGTGGGGGTCCACTTCCCAGTGACTGCAGAAGCTTGGTCAGGGAAGAAGGGGTCAGTCACCACCCCAAGAGCCATGAGTTCAGCTGCATTGGCACATCTTCATTGCAACCCATGATATTTTGTTTCTTGTTCTTGTTATCACTGTAACAGCATGCTTTGCCACGTAGCAATTTGGTTGTTAACTACGGTAACCAGAAAAAAGTCACTCACGCTATTCATTCTTGCGCCTTTAGCTAAAGCTTGATATGCAGGAACCAGCAGATTAAGCTTTCTGTGGCTTGGCGCTTTATGCATTTTAAAAGCAAACACATGGTTGTTCTGCTGTTTATAATATAACACCCACCACAATGCTGCATTTGGACCAACTGAAATTTCTGAACTGCAGTATCTTAATGAGCCGCTCCACACATACTACATTACAATAGTCCAGTTGAAACTAGTTTGTATGCTCAACTTTACTCCTCACTGAAACAGATGCAAAAGTGGCTGGGGCAACCCAGACAGATGGGCAGGGCATTATTATTATTATTATTATTATTATTATTATTATTATTATATCAGCAGTCTAGGGGCACAAAACCTTAAAACAGCAGAATAGCCAAGTGTTTATTATTTTAAGAGCATCTCTTAAAATATTATTTTAGAGCATCTCAACCATATTGAATAAAAAAGAAAAGATGAGCCTTATTTCAGACCTACTATCTCATTGTTTATATCTTTGCTTATAGTTTCCCTTTCATACTCTACCTTTTCTATTATTATTTTCTGGTCCTGAGCTAGTTGGTTGAGCACAAGCATGGGGTTCCGTTATCAGAAGGATGCCTAGAAGGAAATAGCATGATGGCATCCTAAATTGCCAAGCTCTGGGCTGAGGAGTGCTTCCATCTATTCAGACTCACCTGGCCAGATTAGTTTTGTAGCTGTGTATTTCTGGACAGGCTCTGTCTACATCCTTTCTTCAGGGATGTGTCCATCACTGCTGGGCCCCTTTCTCCCTCCCTAAAGAGTTGTTTTCCTTTGAGCCCCAATTAAGCTCAGACTCATACCAAAACAAACAAGTTACAGGTCTCTGAGGTGCATGCCAGGCTCAGACAGCCTGGTGCCTTGGCCAGTCCAGCCTCAGGGGGTGATAAAAGAGTTTGAGAAGCTCCTGACAAAGGAAGCTGGAGCTGCAAGCATATCACAAAGTTTCTCTTGACAATTAATCACAAGGGAACATGAAGCATCAATTCACTGAGAGAGGCAGGACTTTTTCCTTTCGGTCATGAAAATGTCTTCAACTTCTTCTATCCTATATGCAATTTCCCAGGAAATTGGTGGGGTGGGGGTTGGAGAAATTTTGCCCCAGCTCTGTCAAATTCCAGCCTTTCAAGGCAACTGGCATAATCACACAGAACATGTTTTTTTGAAAACTTGGGATAGTGGAAAGCCTGAACAAATGAGAACCACAAGGCACTTCATCCTCACTCTGAAGTATCAAAAGTTGATCATCAGCCATGACAAATGGAACACAGTGCACAAAGACACAAAATATCATATTTTAGTGGATAGACTTAGGTTTGTGGAGAACTTCTGCTGGCATTTGTAGCCCTTTGGGTCAATATATTATCTGAATATGAACTGTAAAAAAAGTTAATTAGTCTGCTATTTATTTGTGTGAGATTCCTTGGGATTTTTAAAATCACTTTAGAGAATTAAATAGAACAGAACCACATTGAACACTTTGCAATCTAAAAGGCTCCTTTAAGATTACAAGTTTGCACATTCTCCTATTATTTTAGATTGTCTATGCTGGTTAATGCAGATCCAAAGGGGCAAGATGATCCAAAGGGAGGGAAATGTGGTACAGGTGATACAGCTTCCCTTGGAAGCAGGATGCCATGAAGGGGAAGAAGTGACCAGAAGGGAAAGATTACACACTTGATACTACATCTGTTCATGCAGTATTCATATACATTTTGTAGCTGCGTGGTGGAATCCCGCCAAAGATAAATACCCCTTCCGTCACATGGAAGTGTGAATGGAGCCTTTCTCATGCTAAAATGTGTGGTAAAATGTAGCTGAATGCTGGGAGTAGACATATGATATACCAGTACCTGTTTATGAAAGCAGCAATATTTATTTTATACAGGATAGGTACACTCTGCAGAGGGCAATAGAGAAACAGCCCCATTGACAAGATGCCACCTAGTTGAGGCTTCCTCAACCTCAACCCTCCAGCTGGTTTTTGCCTACAACTCCCATGATTCCTAGCTAGCAGGACCAGTGGTCAGGGATGATGGGAATTGTAGTCTCAAAACATCTGGAGGGCCGAGGTTGAGGAAGCCTGACCTAGTCTCACAATTCATAGGAATACCTACTGGAATAAAGACTACTGTCCTACTGAAGAGAAGATTCCCTGGAAAAGACCCTGATGTTGGGAAAGATGGAGGGCACAAGGAGAAGGGGGTGACAGAGGACGAGATGGTTGGACAGTGTTCTCAAAGCTACCAACATGAGTCTGACCAAGCTGCGGGAAGCAGTGGAAGACAAGAGTGCCTGGCGTGCTCTGATCCATGGGGTCACGAAGAGTCGGACACGACTAAACGACAACAACATCCTACTGCAACAGGCCTGAATGGTGTTCCACTTCACCATAATAAATCCAGCTGGAGACATCAGCATAGTAGTCATTATTCACAAAGACTTGATGAAAGAGTCAAGGCACTTGCTATCATAATACATTTTATTGGTCAACCATCTGTGAGGGTGCTAAGACTTTTAAATGTAATAGAATCTTTCTAAAGCTCCAGCCTTTGTTCTGCCTCTGTGCATTGTTGGCAGAAAATAGCTTACCTAGCTGCATTCAACCATCAACTCTAAGAAATGGCAACTTTTTTTCAAAAGGGAAATGGAAAGGGTGGAGGAGTTGAGGGTACTATGGTGACACAGATTGTCAACATGCATCATCAGCAATTGTCTCCAACAATAACACTGGCCAATCAGTCTGTCACTCAACCACCCAGGGAATATTATTATTATTATCGTCTCCTTAACTAGAACGTCACCCTTCTTTGTGCAAGGGCCATCTAAAGTTAGAGAGGACACACATTTCCAGGTTAACAATATTGTTCTCTAGGAAAGTTCTGAGCTCTTGGATGCCTGAACAAACAATGAGCAAGCGTGTGTGTGTCTTCGGAACCCAGGCTACAACTTTCCTATTTTAATGTTAGTGTGCTGTGTTTAGAAAAAGTGTAGTATACTAACCTTTCTGTCCCTTGCCCCTTGTAAATCTAAAATTTGAAGGGAAAAAAGAAAAGAGATATTTGTAGAAGTGTTTGTGTTGAATGAGTATAGAACCCAGTAGGGACCAGCTACAGCAATTTTCTCTAATTTTCTTTGGCTCACTCACTTGTTAGGATATCAAAATAGCATATCCACAAAGGATAGAAAGCTGAAATTCTAAAAACAGAACGTATTGGGGGTTTAATGGCTGACATGCATTATTACTTTTCCTTGGCAGTAATGTCCAGCATTCTAACAGAGAGCAGGCTAAGCCACACATTTGATAGAAAGTTGGATTATGGGAGTTCCCCTGACTCCAATCTGAAAACTGTGTTAAAACTGTAAAGGAGGATTTCCAAAATGTTTCTGTCCTTGCATGCTATTTTAATTCACATAATAACTAATCATATTTCTTCCTTTGATACATTATTGCAAGAATCAAAGCAAATAAGGAGATGGGTAAATAAATATTAGTCTATATATCTTGGTTTTTTGCAAGGATAGAAAAATATGCATATGATTTGGGGAACGTCACAGAACTAATTTTGAGGCAAAGTTTGGTATGTGAAACCATAGGCAGAAATTTATCTTTCATCACTAATGGCACTTTCTGTTTAGGGCTGGTGAAATTTAAATAAAACATAGGGTGGCATTTGAATAGAATGTATGAAGCCTAAGGTGATTTTTGCAAGATGTTAATATACACTTTAAACACTATTTTAAAAAGAATATAGCAAGGGCAATATTTGTGTTTAGATTTCAAGCTGGGTCAGTGCTGCACCTTTGTTTCTCAGGAGCAGGAATATACCAATATTTTGCATTGGCACCTTAATATTTGCAAGACAGCAAGTATAGAGTTAGTATTGTTCATATTACAAATGAGAATATTTCAGTATAGAATAAGGAAGTGAAGTTTGTGTTAGTTTTTCACAGATGATTAATACAGAACTCAGACGCCACCTATACAACCAACCTGCCTTGATCATAGCTCCACCTTTCCTCTAAGGTTAATGTGACTACAGGGTTTTCAGATCAATAGAACCATTAGGCTGCACTGCACTGGCTCTGTCTTCTGCGTAAACGTATTGTAAGTCTTCTGCTTTAGATCCTTGCCAAATCAAAACACACCAACATGGGATCATTTAACATGTGTCAAGCTTGCTGCAGAAGCTTGTCCAAAGAGGCTTATTGTGCTTTAGTAGTGCTGCTCTGAGAGCATAGTGATGTTTTTTGGGGGACAGCTGCTGCTTAACAGGCGAAGAGGATCAGGTGTCGATTAGTTGCTGTGTTTTGAATGTGAAGTGATTTAGGCGGAGAGGAAAATTGTTTCCATTATGGCAAAATGTTGAAATGGACATGGATGAACAGGAGACCCTGGGACCAAAGTAAATCAACAGTTGACCTTCCACCTTTGGGGGTCAAAGATCAAACACAAACTATGGCTGATGCGAGTTCAGAAGACTCCAAATGACACCACTCTATACTTGTTGGGATGCATTTTCTCTGTCCCTGCATATGTAATCTATATGAATGCAAGGAGGACTCGTTGGCCTAGAGGAGTGTCACCCAGTGATTGCTCACTTAGCTATCTGATGGGATTTGTTGTGCTTTCTTCAGCTCCGCCAGGAAAAGGTTTGTTCAATGACTAGCACTGCCAAGGGCTGGTTTCCTTTCTTTCCCACAAGGCTGGCAGCATATCTTCATGGCTGGGGACTGGCATTGTGGACCCTAACTCTGGGCATACTTCAGGCCTCATGTGGGTAACAGGTTCTCTGCTATGTTTTGCTCACATGTTACATCACCTTCATGGGCCTTCTTTCTATTGTCTCTGCCCCTTGTTGCTTTCAAGCCTTTGTTCTTCCTTTAGCACAGGCTTTCCAACTCCATTCTTTTTACAAAGATGCAATGACAACCATCTGCTTTGCCCTTGCCTGTGATTCCTGCTTCTTTCTCTTCAGAACTTCTGCTAGCATAGCTCTGAGTCACCAATCCTACAAAGATTTTGCTCATTGAGCCTAATCTGGTAGGAAGCAGACAATCTGTGTATCATCTAGCAAGTCTGACATACAACATGTGGGCTGGGCTCCTATGTTGTGAGGAAGTGCTGGACACCTAGTGTGGTAGGTTAGTGATGTGTAAAAATAAAAAGCACTGTGGCTTGATGCTTAGTCAAATATACTGGATAATTTAATTTCTCAGGTCACATCCATTCATGGAACAACATGCTGTCCTTCAGGCACTGGATATTTTCCAAGACAGTCCAGCAGTTGCATCTCATTATGTGAGTAACAATAACACCTACAGAATTTTCTTTCCCTGGGTTCATCCTTAACACCGTAGCCCACCTATAACATGAAAGTCCAATTTTGGAGGTTGAGGAAATGCATTATCAAAGTAGGTGTGGACTAACCTCTTCTTTAAATCTAGACCATATGACTGGCCACCCTTAGCTACATTTATGATGATTCATTGCTAAGATATTGGAAAAGGGCAGGAGAGGAAGGATACAAAGAATATCATGAGAGTAGTCCTCGTGATCAAAATAAAAAGGAAGTTACATATGGTCTTTCTTCCCACTTAACCTTCTCATTTGTTTTGTTTTGTTTTGGAGCTGGAAGATTGCACTGCACAGTGAACCTCTTAACCTGGACTATCTGAAGTCATGCAAATCTGCCAGTGTTTTAATGGGCAAGCTTCCTTTCCCTCTCTAGGTATTTAACAGCTACCATGAAATCTCCAGCCTCCTCTTGCATCCTGCAAAACCTCAGCATCTCATTGAGCTGTTATTAATAGGGAGTTTGTCTTGTGTCAGAACACAGACATAAAACACATTAACATTATCACATAATCTTATTTAGTAAACACTTGGTGCTGTTTCGCCTTTGGTAATTGCATTTGCTAGATGCAATATTTATGAAAGGGGAAGCGGAAATGTCACAGCTCATCTCCATGGAGCTGTAAAAGTCCTGGAACAAAATTGCATTAGGAAGGGTTTTATATGAGCCTGGGAAGGATACCATGGCTGCAGCTAGATGGCTATATTCTAGTAGCTTTAATTTTCTGGAGTTTGGAGATCTACAATACAAGATCCCAGGTACTACAGCAATAAGTTTTCTTTTCTCTCTCTGATGTTTATGTTTGTTTAATTTATTGTTTATTACTTTGCACAGCCCTTAGAATCAGGAAAGGGTTGTGTAGTGGTCAAAATGTCAGGCTAGGACTGGGGAGACGCAAGTTCAAATCCCCAGTAGGCAACGGGCTTGGGCCAGTTACTATATTTTAGCTACTTGACCTCACAGGATTCTTCTGATGAGATTGTCTTACCCCTTATACACCCTGTAGATCACTGTGGTCTGTGGGAGAGTTTCTCCTGCAAGTTCCAAAGATCTCGGAAGCCTGCTCTGCTGTAGTCTGAAGCAGGGCTTTTAGTGTGGCTGCCCCTGTTCTGTGGAATACAATTCCTGTTGAGATATGGCAGTCATCCACTATCTGCAGTTTCTGGAAACAACTGAAGACATTTTTGTTCTGACAGGCTTTCCCAGCTGGGTTAACTGGGTCTTTGCCATGAGTGCCTACTTGGTCAGGGTTTAAAATCTATTCACTCTTTTTGTGTTTTTAACTTTTTAATAATCTTACATGCAAACTGCCTTGACAGAGTTAGAAGGCAATTCATGATAATGATAAATGTAATTATGTTTAGCTCATTGGAGGTAAGATGGGATTTAAATGTAATAACAAAACCCCTAGGAGGAGAGCCTGGATACTGCTACATTTGATAACAATGGCAATTCCTCTTTCTAAGATCAATTAATTAATATGTATGTGGGAAAATACATTTAGCAGGTGGAAAATATATATGCACCCATCAACTGGACTCTCGTTGGTGTTTCAATTGTACTTGTGGCCCTCCCATCATCCTCAGCCAACATAACTAATGGTTAGGGATGTTGTAAGCCAACATCTGGAAAACCATTGGCTTCCCATCGCTGTTCACCAAGACCTTATATTGAATGCATCATTTCCACGGGCAGTGAGAGTAAGATCTGCAAGCATACCTGTGGTGACTTGGGAAGACACTCCCATTTTTAAAACAAAACAAAACAAAACAAAACACCACCACTGAATGTGAACAGAAACCATTCTTAGAACCTGTTTTGAAAGAGGGCACAGAAAGAGCTGTGTGAGAACTTACAAAAGGCCACTGTTAGCAAGCTTAGAAATTACTTGTGTGTCCCCAGATCTTAGCCACTGTCATATCTGACCCATTTCTCATGGCCACTTGGCTAAAAGCTGCCATGGCTGCATAGAATGAGTGGAGATCTGGTTTTGCATGTGTTTGGATGCTCCTCCCAATACCTCTGGTCTCCAGAAGTTAATCTTAGATTTAGGTTCACCCCTTTAGTGCGCTTTTATTGTTTTGCATGCTAATTAACCTCCATAAAAATTAAAAGATTCGCCGGTGAGAGTTTATCATCCAGCTGTAAACTTGCAATAATTAAAACGATAGGCTTTGATTTGCTTGGCAATTAGGAAAATGCTACCTTGACAGTAGCAGAAGCCCCAGCAGCAGCAGCAGCCTCTCACCAGCGGTGGCGTCGTCCTCCCTACCTGAATGAAATCAGTCTTTCCTTTGATCTCCTGGGTTGCTGTTTGGGGAGCGAAGTTCCGTTGGCAAAACGAGGGTCGGCTTGATTCGGGCCACAAACAAAGGAGGTCATCTGACTCCCCCGCCGTTCCTCACGGGCTGCTGCAAAGACAAACAAACAAGACTGCTCATAAGTCAACAGAAAGGCCCGTTGGACAGGGGCGCAGGCGCCTTCTCTTGAAGTCCGCGGCCCTGAAAGGTGTTCCATTTCAAGCCGGCCGAAAACCTGCAGAGAGCTTTAAAAAGATTAGCAGGTCTCCGGGAACAGGTTTAAATAAGGTTGCCAACTGCTCTAGTGCCTTGGCTCTAACTCAACAGATATGCAGGAAGGGGGCTTTTCACGAGGAGGAGCTGCACAGCTTCTCTTCTAACTAGGGTGGCCAGATCTACATGGCGGGATAGCTCAGTTGTTAGAGCATGAGATTTTTAATCTCAGAGTCGTGGGGAAAAGATTCCTGCATTGCAGAGGGTTGGACTAGATGACCCTTGGGATCTCTTCCAACTCTATAATTCTACGATTCTACATAAAGGTAGTTAGAGCTCCTACAAGTCTCATAGGTGAAGAGCAGCTGTTAGCAGGAGTCATTTGAATGGCAGAGCAAGCCAGCCTTATTTGTGAGTCAGATCATTGGCCCGCACACACCAGCTGACAGCGATTCTTCGAAGTTTTAGAGAGGGGACATTTCCAGTACTACCTGGAAGTGACGGGACCCCCCCCCCCACAGGCAAAGTTGATGCTCCCCACTGAGCTACGATCCTTCCCCAAAGGTTCGCCTGCGGAACTCCCAGCATTTTGACACCTATTAAAGGTGCAAGAGCCCTGCCTCATTTTGCATCTGCCCTCCCACTTCTAACCACAGCAGAGCAAACCGTTTTAAAAAGCGGGTAGGGATAGTGTGTTGCTTTCGAAGTTGGCTGCTGTGTGGTACAGTTTGGTAATTTAGGCTCCAGGCTCAATGATCTTGCAGCAACAGCCCGAAATCTGCCCCAAAGTCCCGCCTTGTAGAATCACCAC